>NW_027556402.1:171100074-172493824 GCF_003287225.1 Phascolarctos cinereus
TCCAGCTGTCTAGAAAATTGTGGTCATTTTTTTTCCCTGTACGTTAAATTCCTTGCAACTTTCACATTCAGCAAATCCAGGCCAGAAACATAAAACAGTTCTATAAACTGTAATTGACAGAAACTTTATATATTCAAGATGCCATAAAGATTCAAGAACAAGTTCACATCTTCTATTAATAAAATGAAATTTTGTGCTATGAAATAATTGATCCCATACTTGGTGTTTATATGCAAACTGTAGATTAGCTACTTTAGGGATTGTACATATCAAATTTTAAAGTCATAGATGAGGTTCCTTCAGCCACCCATTCAAATGACAATGAATACTTCCTGAATGCCACCTAATTTTAATATTAGGGTGAGTCAAAAAACCGGATAAGGTAAATCATACCAGCCCCTTTCCACTCACCCCTCCCCCATCATACAATGATTTTTAAAGCCAAATATAAATGGTTTGGGACAATCCAGGATTATCTATCTTACTGTCTCTGTCCTTCAATCTGAAAATAAAAAATTCAGTAATTATTTAAAAGACATAGTATATTCTCATAATTCAAATGGTTCTTCTGGTTGGTTTTGTTTGTTTTTTGGAGGAGAGAGGAGGCTGAGTTAAAGAAATATTAATTTAAACTTCAAAGTATTATTTAAGTAAGTTATAAAACCTTAGTTTTATACATCACAAGTTTTGAGCTAAGAGACTGAAGAACTGTGGACAATTGAAAGAGCACTCGATTTACAATTAGAGAGCCTGTGCTCCTCTATCATTGACTACCAGTGTGAACTAGGATAAGTCACAAAGTCTCTGGGCCTCACTTTCCTCATCTGTAAAATAAGAGAAGGGAAGGAAAAAGAACAAGAATTTATTTAAAAATCCACTGTATGCCAGGCACTGTGCTAAGTGCTTTGCAAATATTATCTCATTTGAGCCTTACAACAATCCTGGGACATAGATAAAATTATTATCCCCATTTGACATTTCGGAAAACTGAGTCAGATAGGCAACTGACTTGCCTAGAGTGATACAGCTACTAAGTGTCTTAAATTGCATTTGAAATCAGAACTCTATGGCCAGCACTTTATCCACTGCACAAGCTAACTGCCAATGAAGTGACTGGACTACCTTCCAACTGCAAATCTAAACAATACTTCTTGCCATATAAGCATAAAAATTTTCCAATAAACAAAGACAGAAGGCAGTTGGTGGCGCAGGGGATAGAGCACCGGTCCTGGATTCAGGAGGACCTGAGTTCAAATCTGCCCTCAGTCACTTGATACTCACTGTGTGACCCTGGACAAATCACTTAACCCCACTGCTTGCCAAGCAAAAAACAGACAACAGCAACAAAAAAGATAAGAAAACCAAAATGAATGAATTTCATTTGTTTGTAGCTCTTTGCTTTCACTATTGTCTACTTCAACTTCAAGATTATACATTCTTTATTAACAAATTTGTTACAGAGTCTGAGCACCAACTACCAACAAAATCAAAGACTACTTTATAAGAGAAAACGTGCATTTTAAAATACCTGAATTACTCTAGCAATTTACTAGTAAAAAGAACCCCTTCCGTCAGCACAAATCTAGACAATATTAAATATAACAATGCCTACTCTTAGAATTGCCCCAATTACCATCACATTAAGCTTCATACTTCACAAAATACCACAAATGTCTCTAGAACCAATTTTAATATCTCTAAATATATTTAGAAAGCAGCCAATGACTTCATTGGTCAGTCCTTCTATTTCCTGAAAATTAAACTAAATACCAAATTAGAATTGATAAACAGAACAATACAGATACTCACTCAACATCTTAGTCCAGGCTTTGGAATTATAAAAGCAAAAGAGAGTACTTTTCAGGCAATGATATGCTTATGGCCAGTTGTCAATTATTGGGTCAGCCAAAGGAAAATTATATCTCTCCCACCAATAAGTGACATGGGAGCATCAAAAAATGTTTGGCAATAGCACCAGATCTGCGTTTATTAGCTATGACCTGCCTAATCTTAGAAATGAAGAGCAGGGCTGAAGGCAGTCTTATACCTGCCATCAGTACCCAGTTACAACTTCCTAACAGAAACTTAACAGAGACCCTTCAAAACACTATATTGGTAGGAGGTTCTTCAATCTAGCTCATAACCAGGCATGGGAACAGCAGTTGGTAAGTGAGTTTAATTGAAGGCAGTTAGTACAGTAGTGGGTCAATGGCAACAACCCCCTTAAGTGTATTTGAGTTAGAAACAGCCTTCAGTGATTCTAAGATAAACAAAAGCATCAATTGGCCAAAAGTGGTACATGGAAGAGCAAATTCTCCTAGGTACAAACACTACATATAACATACATATCCAAATTTTTGGAAATTGTAAAATACTCAAAATTAAGATACTTTAAATACTAGTTTCCCATGCCATAACCAGGAGTATCTTTCAAAAACAAATCTGTGTTATTAAAAAATCATCTAACCTGGTCATGAAATCTCATTAGATGCTATTAGACCCTTTTGCTGGCAATGCCATCTGTTTGAAGAAAATAATATTTCTCCTAGATGGTTATAGCCTGTTTTTCTAGAAGCTTTCTACAATCCTTTTTATTACATAAAAATATGAGAAGCCCCACTTCTCAAATCAACATTTGCTTATTGTACATTTTTGGGCAGAAAAATTCTCCTTTATTGCTAAGAGTATCTCTCAAAGTACAAGTATCAAAATACTCTTCATAAATTTGCTAGGAAATCTAATGCTTTGCTCAATTCTCAGTGTAAAACCATTTGTATACATTTGATACATCTTAGACCTAATGCAGTAGTACTATAAGAGTATTATTACCAGAGTATTTGGGCTACTTGAAGCAATCAATGTGATGTGTAATTTTAGAATAGCATCTAACACAGAACTCTGTACAAACTAAAGACTCAAAAATATGTTAAATGCAACAGAAAACTCATTTCCATGAACCCTTTAGAACAGTTATTTTTATAATCACACCTCCCCACACAGTAAGAAGGTAAAGAAAAAAACCTTGGAGACAGTGGTTTAAAAAAAAAAAAGGGAGGAGGGCTTAGTGCCTATCAGTATACCAGTTAGCACTGAAACAATAATTCTCTAAAAATTTCCACAGTAAAGTTATCTCAGTCAGTGTCATCCCAATGTCACCCCATTTAGTGCTCACAAGAAAACACATGAAGAGAATATATTCTAAATGCTGATTCCAAAGACTCTTCAATTGCCTTTAAATACTGACAAGGTGTTAAGTTACACATAAAGCTGCTATTGGAGTTATACTATAAAGATAGGGATTGGACTTGGGATTTCCTTGATATAGGGAACTCCCTCTATCAATGTACCTTCTATACAACTTAGAGTCTGGGGAATTACCTACCACTGGAACCCAGGTCTTTCCTGGACAGAATAACATGAAAAATTGATGGCAGAAGGAATGAATGAAAAATCATTTATTAAGGATTTACTATGTGATGTAAGGAAGGTAGAAAGGTGATAGTCCTTCTAGTGCTATGGAAAAGAGAATGGCAGAGCCCAGTGATCCTCAGACACAGTATCAGGGCAGATGGTAAACTCTGGTGGTCTTCCATCTTACCAAAGGACAACTGGTGACACCCTGCTCATTAAAGCAGTGCATGTAGCCATATCTGCCCCAAACAGAGGGTCCTGAAGAGGCCAGATCCATAATCATTGGAAAAAGAAGAAACCAATGAACTCTGAGTAGAAGAAGGCTGGAGCTCTGGAGCTCAAGCTCAGTCTAATTGGTTCTGTCCATGCTTTAGAACAGGCCTGCACAACTTGCAGCCCACCGGCCATTTGCAGAATACCAAAGGATTTTGGGCCACCAGTGAAAAATGTATAGGAAAACATCCTTTGTATGTAGAGGAAATCCTCTGGCAGGCCACAAATTAAGCAGGCCTGCTTTAGAACCATGGCACGTCACTACAAAATCTGAGGCTTGAATGGAAAGGTAAGGCAGAAAAGTTAAAGGTAAATGATACATAATAATCTCAAAAGTAATAAATATTTTAATACTTTTATAATGTCTGACTTTTTGACAACACTTTTACATCTATTTATGCCATTTTTATCCTCACAAAAATCCCGTAAAATAAATAGAACAAAATATATCTCTTTTACAAATAAAAAAATTAGGACAAAGAGCAGCTAAGTCACTTCTCAAAGGTAATCCAGCAGTTTAGTGGTAGGCAAGACTGGAAACTGTGTTCCTTTACTTTGACCTATGTTTTTACCACTACTCTAGAATTTCTTAAAAGTCTATCAGCATTTAGAGCTGGAAGGGATCTTAGAGATATGGCCCAATCCTTTCATTTTAAAGATGAAGAAACCAAGGTCCAGGGAATTTAAATAATTTGTTCTAGATCACAAACTTAAGTAATGACAAAGCCCAATTTCAAATTCAGGTGTTCTGACTCCAAATCCAGTGTTTTTTCACATTTTCTTCCCAAATGGCATTCCAAAGAAGCCCAGTTTTTCCATACAATGTGACTAAGAATTTCCAGAAGAAAGCTTCAATGCTAGTGATATTTTCCCCTCTAAAGCATTAAAAAAGAAATGTATATAACAAAAAAAATTACATGTGGCTATTTTGTAGGAAGACGGGTATGAAAACAAAACTGCTTTGTACCAAAATTTCCCTGGTATCCCCTTTTTTCAACATAACAAGCACTTGTTAAACCACAACCATGTGCAAGGAACACTTTCCAATTAAAATATGTTGACAGAACCCATATATGCAGCTTTGGAAATATTCCATTTGCAAGTATCTTTAAGAGTAATGCTCACTCGAGGGGTGGAGTCAAGATGGCAGAGTGAGAGCAGTGACTTGCATGAGTTCTCCCCCAAACCCCTCCAAATACTTATAAAAAATGGCTCTAAACAAATTCTGAAGCAGCAGAACCCACAAAAAGACAGAATGAAACAAATTTCCAGCCCAAGACCACCTGGACAGTTGATGAGAAAGGTGTATTGCTCAGGGCTGGGAGTGGAGCTCAGCGTGGGCGGGCAGGCCGCAGCAAACCTGGAGCAGGCCTCGGAGGACTGAATTGTGGGCAGCTGTGGAGGTTTCCAGACTCCTCAATCCACGGATGCCAAAGACAACTTAGAAGGTCAGTGGGAAAAGTCTGTTTCTGTCGGTGCTGAGAAAGGAAGGTGGGGTGTCAGCTCCATTCCCCAAGAGTGCAGGGGGGGGGGTGGGGGGTGCTTCCCAAGCTTCCAGCCCACAGACTAAGGGGAATCCAGTGGCTGATCAGAGAGGGATTGCAGGGATCTCTTTGCCAGTGCTGAGGCAGGAATCTCTTGCTTTGCCCATGCTTGGATCTGGGTCACAGTTCTGGGCTGCGGTGCTGGGGTGAGGAAAAGCACTAGCATGGTGGAGCTTGTAGTGGCTGTGCAGAGAAACCCCTCCTCACAGTTACAAAACAGAAAGGAATACTTGTAGTCACAGGCCAGGAAAGGAGTAAACACCTCGCCCCTTATCATACCACCTTGGAAGAACTGAAAATTCACAGTTCCCTACAAGTATCTCTGAAAACAGCTGTACAAACCCCTGAAGCTTGGGACAGTACATTCTCCACACTGGAAGCAGACTCGTACCTTAACAAAGAGTTTAAAACTCAAGTAATTGGCCAGGATCATGAGCAAGCAGCACAAAAAGAGTCAGACTATATTATCTTACTTTGGTGAAAAAGAAGATCAAAATATACAACCAGAAGAAGACAACAAAGTCAAAGCTCCTACATCCAAAGCCTCCAAGAAAAATATGAATCAGTCCCAGGCCTTGGAAGAGCTCAAAAGGGATTTTGAGAAGCAAGTAAGGGAAGTAGAGGAAAAACTGGGAAGAGAAATGAGAGTGATGCAAGAAAATCATAAAAACAAGTCAACAGCTTGCTAAAGGAGACCCAAAAAAATACTGAAGAAAATAACACCTTAAAAAATAGCCTAACCCAAATGGCAAAAGAGGTCCAAAAAGCCAATGAGGAGAAAAATGCCCTAAAAAGAAAAATTGGCCAAATGGAAAAGGAAGTCCAAAAGATTACTGAAGAAAATACTTCCTTAAAAATTAGAATAGAGCAATTGGAAGCTAGTGACTTTATGAGAAATCAAGACACTGTAAAACAAATCCAAAAGAATGAAAAATTAGAAAACAATGTGAAATATCTCATTGGAAAAACAACTGACCTGGAAAATAGATCCAGGAGAGAGAATTTAAAAATTATTGGACTATCTGAAAGCCATGATCAAAAAAAGAGCCTAGACATCATCTTTCAAGAAATTATCAAGGAAAACTGCCCTGATATATTAGAACCAGAGGGCAAAATAGAAATTGAAAGAATCCACAGATCTCCTCCTGAAAGAGATCCCCAAAGGAAAACTCCTAGGAATATTGTAGCCAAATTCCAGAGTTCCCAGGTCAAGGAGAAAATATTACAAGCTGCCAGAAGGAAACAATTCAAGTACTGTGGAAACACAATCAGGATAACACAAGATTTAGCAGCTTCTACATTAAAGGACCGCAGGGCATGGAATATAATATTCCAGAGGGCAAAGGAGATAGGATTACAACCAAGAATCACCTACCCAGCAAAACTGAGTATAATCCTTCAGGGGAAAAAATGGTCATTCAGTGAAATAGAGGACTTTCAAGCATTCCTGATGAAAAGACCAGAGCTGAATAGAAAATTTGACTTTCAAATACAGGACTCAAGTGGAACATGAAGAGGTAAACAGGAAAGAGAAATCATAAGAGACTTATTAAGATTGAACTGTTTACATTCCTGCATGGAAAGATGATATTTATAACTCATGAGACCTTTGTCAGTATTAGGGTAGTTGGAGGAAAAAATTATTATGTATGTATAGATATAGATAGATAGATAGATAGATAGATAGAAGGCACAGGGTGAGTTGAAGATTAAGGGGTCATATCTGGAGAATAAAATTAAGGGATGAGGAGGATTATACTCGGAGAAAGAAAGGGAGAGGTAGAATGGGTAAATTATCTCACAAAAAAAAACAGAAAAGAAAAGTCTCTTACAGTGGAGGGGAAAGGGGAAGGTGAGAGGGAATGAGTGAATCTTATTCTCATAGGATTTGGCTTAAGGAGGGAATAATATACACATTCAATTGGGTATGGAAATCTGTCTTACCCTACAGGAAAATAGGGGGAGAAGGGGACAAGAGAGCAGGGGGATGATAGAGAGGAGGGCAGATTGGGAAAGGGTGTAATCAGAAGTAAATACTTCTGAGGAGGGACAGGGTCAAAAGAAAGAATAGAATAAATGGGAGGGCAGGATAGGATTAAGGGAAATAGAGTTAGTTTTTCACAACATGTCTACTATGGAAGTGTTTTGCATAACTGCACATGTACAACCTATATTGAGTCGCTTGCCTTTTCAATGAGGGTGGGTAGGGAGGGAGGGAAGAGAGAAAATCTGAAACGTAAAGTTTTAAAAACATATGTTTAAAAAAATGTTTTCACATGCTACTGGGAAGTAAAATACAGCAAATGGGGTACAGAAATCTATCCTGCCCTACAGGAAAAAAGGAGAAGGTGATAAAAGGGGGGGGGAGATAGAAGAGAGGACAGACTAGGGGAAAGGATATTCAGAATGCATGCCATCTTGGGGTGGGGGGAGGGGTGAGATGGGGTGAAAATTTGGAACTCAAAAAACTTGTGGAAGTGAATGCTGAAAACTAAAAAGAAATAAATTTATATTAAAAAAAAGAAAATCAAATGCGATCATTTCTATAAAGCATTTTGCCAGCTTTAAAGTGCAATATAAATGCTAGCTATCATTATTATCAGTATCACTCAATAAAGGTACAATAAAAAACAGAATCAACTAGGGAAAAAAGAGGGAGAATCTATGCATTAACTTGTACTCAACAAGCAATCAATAAATGTCCTACTCTTGAAAAAAAAAAGAGTAATGCTCACTCTATTTCCCTTTTTGATGTCTCAGAATTAAAGTGAAGTAATATTAAAACAAATTTATATAGTGACCTAATCAAATCCATATAGAATGACCCTTAGAGGAACACTTATGAGGTCCATCAATGTATTTCAGATCCCAAAACGTTCTATGTCCAAATTAATCTAGTGTCAGAGTGCCAACGTCAAAGGTGAGAAAGGGGTATATACTAGAGATGTTACAGAGGTAAATTTAACAGGCCTTGACAACAGACTGGATATGGGAAAGGGAGGGAGGAGGTGGTAAGAAGTATGAGAGAGGTTGCAAGCCTGGCAACTGAGAAAAGGATGGTATCCCGGACAGTAAGAAAAAGAAAGATAACAAGTTGAATTTGGAACCTATTGAGTTTAAGATGCAATAAGGCACATCCAATTCAAGATATCCAATAGCTGCAAATCCAATTTTATTCTGAAATGCTGAGATAAACTCAGAAAAAATATGTTGTGATGGAGATCTTGGAGTCAAGAGAAGTCTGAATTTCAATCCCAATTCTGACACTTGGGTGACCTTGAACAAATCACTTAACTTTACAAAGTTAAATTTCTTCATCTGCAAAATGAGGTTATTATTAATATTTACAATACCTATAGTTCACAAAGTTGTCATAAAAATGCTATGTAAACAGGAATTTTGCAATAGAGAAAATTTCTATCACAAACCATATTTTTATAGAAACCTTTCAGTTTAAAATCTATTCATTTTTGGAAAGTGAATTTCTTTAAAATAAAATTTTAAAATTTATCTTAATCTTAAGTAGATCTTAACCTTATGTAGAATTCTAAAATCCCAGAAAAACAACACACAAAACATTAATATACAACATGATACTTGTTAAGATAATGAACCATACTTCTAAGAGACAGTACAAAGTACATTTCTTTTACATAATTATAGGAACAAATTAAAACTCGGAATAGTTCCCAATGTTAAAGAACCAAATATAAAATCATTCCTAAAAAGCTAGACTACCAGATGTATTCAAACAAATCTTAATGTATTTGAATGTATTTAAATCTATCCAATTCACAGTACAACTGTCATTTATGACCTCTATTTAAGACACAATCTACAAAAGAACTAAAATGAGTGAATCATCACCTCATTTTACATAAAAAAGTATCTATTACTCTGATAAACAAAACAAAATCCAATCGCTAATTATTACAAAATATGCCCTTTTAAAATTGTTTCCTAAAAGTCTATTATTGGGGCGGAGCCAAGATGGCAGAGTCAAAGCAGTGACTTGCTTGAGATCTCCCCCAAACCCCTCCAAATACCTGTAAAAAATGGCTATAAACAAATTCTACAGCAGCAGAACCTACAAAAAGACAGAATGAAACAAATTTCCAGCTCAAGACAACCTGGACAGTTGTTTGGAAAGGTCTATCGCACTGGGCTGTAAGAGGAGCACAGTTCAGTGTGGGCACACAGGCAAGGAGCAGGCCTCAAGGGACTCAAGGGCAGCTGTAGTGAGTTCCAGACCTCTCAACCAACAAATGCTAAAGACAACTTAGAAGGTTAGTAGGAAAGTCTGTGACCATAGTGAGAGAGAAGCTCAGTATCAGCGCAGCCCCAGGGCAGAGGATGCTTCTGGAGCTCCCAACCCATAGACTGAGGGGCAATTGAATGGCTGATCAGAGGGAGATTGCCCAAAGCTTGGAACAGTACATTCTCCACACTGGAAGCAGACCCCTACCTTAACAAAGAGTTTAAAAGTCAACTAATTGGCTGGGAACAAGAGCAACTCACCACAAAAAGTCACACCACAGAATCTTTCTTTGGTGAAAAAGAAGATCAAAACATACAAGAAGAAGAGAACAAAGTCAAAGCTCCTACATCCAAAGCCTCCAAGAAGGGCAGCTAGGTGGCGCAGTGGATAGAGCACCGGCCCTGAAGGCAGGAGGACCTGAGTTCAAATCCAGCCTGAGACCAAACACTTGACATTTACTAGCTGTGTGACCGTGGGTAAGTCACTTAACCCCAGTGCCTTAAAAAAAAAAAAGCCTCCAAGGAAAAAATATCAATCAATCCCAGGCCATGGAAGAGCTCAAAAAGGATTCTGAGAGCAAGTAAGAGGAGTAGAGGAAAAACTGGGAAGAGAAATGAGAATGATACAAGAAAATCATGAAAAGCTGATCAACAGTTTGCTAAAGGTGACCCAAAAAACTACTGAAGAAAATAACACCTTAAAAAATAGACCAACCCAAACGGCAAAAGAGGTTCAAAAAGCCAATGAGGAGAAGAATGCCTTCAAAAGCAGAACTGGCCAAATGGACAAGAAAGTCCAAAAGCTCACTGAAGAAAGTAATTCCTTAAAAATCAGAATGCAGCAAACGGAAGCTAATGACTTTATGAGAAATCAAGACATTGTAAAACAAAACCAAAAGAATAGGAAAAAATAGAAGACAATGTGAAATATCTCACTGGAAAAACAACTAACCTGGAAAATAGATTCAGGAGACAGAATTTAAAAATTATTCGACTATCTGAAAGCCATGATCAAAAAAAGAGCCTAGACATCATCTTTCAAAAAATTATCAAGGAAAACTGCCCTGATATTCTAGAACCTGAGGGTAAAATAGAAATGGAAAGAATCCACCAGATCATCTCTTGAAAGAGATCTGATCCCCAAAGGAAAACCCCTAGGAATATCGTAGCCAAATTCCAGAGTTCCCAGGTCAAGGAGACAATATTGCCAGCAGCCAGAAAGAAACAATTCAAGTATTGTGGAAACACAATTGGGATAACACAAGATTTAGCAGCTTCTACATTAAGAGACTAGAGGGCTTGGAATGATATTCCCGAGGACAAAGGAGATAGAATTACAGCCAACAATCACCTACCCAGCAAAAGAATATAATCCTTCAGGGGAAAAAATGGACATTCAGTGAAATAGAGGACTTTCAAGCATTCTTGATGAAAAGACCAGAGCTAAAGAGAAAATGTGACTTTCAAATACAATACTCAAGAGAAGCATGAAAAGATAAACAGAAAAGAGAAATCTTAAGGGACTTATTAAAATTGAACTGTTTACATTCCTAGATGGAAAGATGATATTTGTAACTCATGAGACCTTTGTCAGTATTAGGATAGTTGGAAGGAAAAAATATATATGTAGGTAGATAGATAGATAGATACATAGATACACAGATATCTAAAGGGCACAGGATGAGTTGAAGATGAAGGGGTGATATCTAAAAAATAAAATTAAGGGGTGAGAGGATATAATGGAAGAAGGAGAAAGAGAGAAGTAGAATGGAGTAAAGTATCTCACATAAAACAGACAAGAAAAAGCTTTTACAATGGAGGGGAAGTGGGAGAAGGTGACAGGGAATGAGTGAATCTTATTCTCATCAAATTTGGCTTAAGAAGGAAATAACACACACTCAACTAGGTATGGAAATCTATCTTACCCTACAGAAAAATAGGGAGAAAGGAGATGAGAGTGGGGGGATGATAGAAAGGAGAGCAGACTGGGTGAGGGGGTAATCTGAAGCAAACACTTCTGAGGAGGGACAGGGTCAAAAGAGAGAATAGAATAAACAGGGCCAGGATAGGATGAAGGGAAATATAGTTAGTTTTTCACAACATGACCGCTATGGAAGCGTTTTGCATGACTACCCATGTATATATCGAGTTGCTTGCCATCTCAATGAGGGTGGGTGGGGAGGGAGGAAGAGAGAATTTAGAACCCAAAGCTTTAAAAACAAATGTTAAAAATTGTTTTTACATGCAACTGGAAAATAAGATTTACAGGCAATGGGGTATCTATCCTGCCCTACAGGAAAATAGAAGGGGAAGGGGATAAGAGAGGGGGGGAGGTGATAGAAATGAAGGCTAAAAGAAATGTATGAAGCCACCTAATCCAACCTGATCCTTTTATCAACTAGAAAACTGAAGCCCAAAAAGATTAAATGATTTCCAAAGTAATACTGCTAACTAGCAGCAAAAATGAGATCAGAAGCCAGGTTAACTAGCACACATTCAATCTCATTCCCAGCATGGCCTGGTACTCAAAGGACCAACAATGAGCATGAAACAGTCAACAATGAGGCATAAAGCAAGTGGGCAGATAGTCTGCAGGTTCTTTGTTATCACTATAATAATAAAAACCACCAACTGCTCTGTAAATTTATAAAGTATCTAAGGTTTATTATATGCTGGGAAAAGCTGTTAAGCAACAATGAAAGTGTGCTACTAACCAAGTTTTGGTGCCTGGAGCCAACACTGTGACATCAGTCACAATAATGGGAATGTTGTAGATTTTTGTTCCTTAAAAATCAACTTGAAAACCAAACAATATAAAGACTTGAATGATACTACGGAAAGAACACTGGAACCAGTATTAGAAGACCGAGCTTTATTCCTAGCAGTTATTAGCTAGCCATCAGACTCTTCAAGCAAAATAGGCCCAAGTGCTAAGTGTACTCTGAAGTTCCTAATACTCTTTGAATGTTAAAAGACATACTGGAAAATATAGTACTTTTTTTTACTAATTTATTTTTATTTTTCAACATTCACTTCCACAAGATTGAGTTTTAAATTTTCTCTCTCTCCTTCTTCCCCCTCCCCAAGATGGCATGTAATCTGATATAGGCTCTACTTAATACATTCATATTCAGCATATTTTCACATTAGTCATGATGTATAGCAGAATCAGAACTAATGGGAAGACCCACGAGAAAGAAGAAATGAAACAAAAGAAAAGGAGAACAAATAGTATGCTTCCATCTGCATTCAGAATCCTAAGTTCTTTCTCTGGAGGTGGATAGCATTTTCCATCGTAAGTCTTTTGGAGTTGTCAGATTTTTGCATTGCTGAGAAGCACTAAGTCTATCAAAGTAATCATAGCACAATGTGGCTGTTATTGTGTACAATGTTCTCCTGGTTCTGCTCACTTCATTCAGCATCAATCCATACGAGTCTTTCTAGGTTTTTCTTAAGTGTGCCTGCTCATCATTTCTTATAGCACAATAGTATTCCATTACCTTCATATACCACAACTTGCTCAGCCATTCCCCAATTGATGGGCACCTCCTCAATTTCCAATTCTTTGCCACCACACAAAAAGCTGCTACAAATATTCTTGTATATGTGGGTCCTTTTCCTGTTTTTATGATCTCTTTGGGATACAGACCTAGTAGTGCTACTGCTGGGTCAAAGGGTATGCACAATTTTATAGCCCTTTGGGCATAGTTCCAAATTGCTCTCCAAAATGGTTGGATCAGTTCACAACTTCACCAACAATACATTAATGTTCTAATTTTCCCACACCTTCTCCAACATTTGTCATTTTCCTGTTGTCATGTTAGCCAATTTGATACATGTGATGTGGTACCTCAGAGTTGTTTTGATTTGCATTTCTCTAATCAACAGTGATTTAGAGCATTTTTCACATGCCTATAGATAGCTTTAATTTCTTCCTCTTGAAAACTGCCTATTCATATCCTTTGACCATTTGTCATTTGAGGAAATTATCTGTATTCTTATAAATTCGACTCAGTTCTCCATATATTTTAGAAATAAAGTCTTTATCAGAGTGGCTGTAAAAATTGTTTCCCAGATTTCTGCTTCCCTTCTAATTTTGGTTGCATTGGCTTTGTCTGTCCAAAAACTTTTCAATTTAATGTAATCAAAGTCATCCATTTTGCATTTCCTAATGTTCTCTAGCTCTTGTTTGGTCATAAATTCTTCCTTTCTCCATAGATCTGATAACTATTCATTGCTCTCCTAGTTTGCTTATAGTATCAGTCTTTATATCTAAATCATGTACCCATTTTGACTTTATCTTGATATAGGGTGTAAGATGTTGGTCTATGCCTAGTTTCTGCCATCCTATTTTCCAATTAAAATGTTGTACTTTTTAAAGCAAAATTTGTAAGAGTAAAAAACAATATTCCTGAAAAAAGATGAAATTCTGTAAAATGTCATACTGCTAGGGTAAAAAATGTTTCAGTCAGACGCCTTTTGTTGATATTCCATTTGTAGAGCACTAGATTTAAGGTCAGAGTGAATGAGTTTAAAACCATGGCAGTTACATATTTAACTGTGTTGATCAGGCAAGTCACTTTCAGGGCCTCAGTTGCCTTACCTATTAAAAAAATGGAAAGAAAAGGACTAGAACCTCAAGGAGTTCTAAATCTTAGGTCTGCAAACTTAAAAAAAAAACAAAAACCAAGGTGTGTAGGTGTGTGGGGGTGTGGGGGGGGGTCTGCACGCATACAGGAAATTAGGTTACGCATGAGATAGAGTGGTAGGCCTAAAGTCAAGGAGACTCATCTTTTTGAGTTCAATTCTGTCCTCACACACTTACTAGCTGTGTGACCCTGGGCAAATCAAGTCAATTAACTGTGGCTGCCTTAGTTCTTCATCTGCAAAATGAGCTGGGGAAGGAAATAGCAAACCACTCCGGTAGCTTTGCCAAGAAAACCCAAAATGGGGTCACAAAGAGACAGACACAACTGAAATGACTGACAAAATACACACACACACACACACACACACACACACACACACACACACACACACACACACATACGTGTGACTCTATTTCAACATAACTGGTTTCCTTTGTAATCCTATGCATTTTATTTTAGGCATTAAAAAAAAGTTCTGAGAAAGCGTCAATGGGGCTTCACCAGACTGCCAAAAGAGTCATGACACAAAAAAAGGTTAGAAAGCCACGGTCTAAGTTTTCTTTCAGCTCTAAATCTAGAACTCTGCATCCCAGGTAGTTAAGCATTACTTACTTCTTTTTAATCCTCTGCCAGAAAAGAAAGAGTTCATATCCACACTTTAGTGGAATATACTTCCATCTAGATTTCACCAAGCATCAGAAAAATACTCCCTCATATCTACCATATTGGTCCAAGTATAGGATACTCCAAAATACAGGCCACACCACAAAATGAGATCTCTTTGAAAGAAAACACACAAACACACACACATACTTTTGACTACACTCATGATTTTGCTGGCACAGGAAACTCCCAGTGAGGAATCTCCCATTACCAAGGTATATTCTCTGTAACAAAAAATCTTAGGAGCCCTGGGAGTCTAAGTGACTTTCCTAGGGTCATGTAGCCAAGTGCATATTGGTGGCAATGGAATATGAACTCAAGTCACCTAACTCAGAGACCAGCTCTCTATTCAATATACCATGATGGCATGTGAGGATGTATTTTTAAAATATGCTTTAAAAGTGACTAATGGCCACAATCAAGTTTTATGCAAGTCAAATTCGAGAAAGAAAGGAATAGGAAGTGTACCTTACATTTGAACCAATACAGCCATATAAATCCATCTGATTATACATACATCATAGTCTACTCTGGAGTTGAAGAGAGAAGAACTGTTAGCTATCCCACTAATAAATCTTCACACTCTTGGAAGACCAATGATGATTTTTCCCTGAGACACATTCTCCAGGATAAATCATCATAGTTCCATTATACTTTTCCCATTTTCTCTCACTGGCTGGCCTTTCTACTCTACCAAAGTACTCCATGTTCCTTTAACAAATTGAGTCCAAAAAAGTCATAGTTCTCTGGCAGAGTTATAACCAGAATGCAGTATAAACAGTCTTTAACCTCATCCAGAACACTAGTTTACTGACAATCTCTATAAAACTAATATTATATGTAGGTATATATGTATATGTATAGCACCTCATGGAGGAATACTCAAGTATTTCTAAGTTAAATGCCACCAGGTGGATGACATCACCTTCCTTTTATATGTATTCTGGATTTACTCCATCATGAAAAAAGATGAGCCATCAGAGAATCAATATATCACTCCATACTTCTCTTAAACCACTCATTCATAAGCCTGAGACTACTCTAACTACCACCCATTTTTAGCCAAGTAAATGAGTTTAGGGGTTTTTACATGGTTCTATTTTTCATTTTATGCAAAAGCAGCTTCCCTCACATGTGAATTTTTGAAAGTCAAGTTTACTGAACCAAATAAAAGTGAAATAATTATTTACACAGTACAGAGTCCATAGTAGGTCTGCAGTTCTCCAATGTAGGAAAAATAGTATTAAGGTATTTTATTACAGTTACAAAATAAGCATTAGCTAATAGATTTGAGATTTTCAAACAAATTAAGGTAGGCTGAAAAGAAGATTTTTAACTATTATAACTAAAAAAATTATCTACAGCAGTGGCACCACATTTTTTAAGCTATAGGTACTCAATGCCAGGTTATGTGGGATCTTTTGTCGTTGATAAATATAGGAGATCCTAACTTTTGTTAATAAAATTATTACAAACCAGCTAACATTTCCCCTGGCTAATAAAACTAATTAAAAGTTATTTTGAAAATCTATTGCCATGGCTGTTTATCATCAAATTAGTATCACCTTCCTCAAATACGTCTCCATCCTTGAACTAACTTAAGCCTGGTTGCCAATAAAGTAGGGAAAATTTGCATATTCATTCTAATCTCTATCTAGGATTAGAGAGAACCTGGCAATTTTTACTTTCTAATGTATCTCTTCCTTGTCTCTTCTAATATCTAGTCTGATACCTCATCAAGAAGCAGAGCCTTACAACTAGGGGAATGGCAAGCTCTAGCAAGGTCTTACCACATCAACTATGAGGTTGGACATTGAGGGAATGAAATTAGTTGTACCACACCAATGAAATCTTTTGAGGTACTAAAGAATTCTACCTTATACTCAACAGATTCAGCATTGTTAGAGCAAAGATTCAGCCCCTTAAATATATTAAAAGACATTATTGCCTGTCTTAACCTTTTCATCCCCAACACCAATTCTACATCACCAAGTGTCTGCTAGATGTCTCCACTTAAATGGTTCGAAGGCATCTCAAACTCAACAAGTCCAAAATGAAACCAATCACCTTTTCCCCCATCAATATCGCTCCCCAGATTTTCCTAATTCTGGTGAGGGCACTACCACCATAAATTCACCTAGATTCATGATGTCAGATTCATTTTTGACTCTTCCCTATCCTTCACCCCCCACACCCAATCAGTTGCCAAGTCCCGTCCAGCCTACCTTCACAACAACTCTCAACACTGTCTCCTTTCCATTCACACAGCTACCACTCTAGTTCAGTTTCTCATCTCTCCTGTAGACTACTGCAACAGCTACCTAATTAATCTCCTTGTTTCCTAATCTCTTTCTCCTCAGCTCCATCCTCACACAGATGACAAAATAATCTTTTTGAAGCAGAGATCTGACATACTCACAAGGTTCAGTCTGGCTTTTAAGCCAATCAACAATGTTTCCAACCTACCTTTCCCGGTACATTTCACATTATTCTCCTTCCAGCTTTGCTGAATGGCTGAGTACCCTACGCCTCTTCCCCTAACTCCATATACCATCTCTCACTTCTGAGCATGCCATTTCCCAGGCTTTGAATGAACTCACTCAACCTTTGTCTTTAATGAATTCCTTATCTTCCTTCAAGGTTCAGGCTCAATTACCAGCTTCTTAATCAACCTTCAGTTTCTTACAGCTCTACCTAAAATTACTGCATTTACTTCTCTATGTCCACACGATATCCCCCAGTAGAACGTAAGAGACTGTCCATTTGTCTTTGTGTCTCTAGTACCATGCAGAGAATAGATGTTTATTCAATGCTGAACTGAATATAAAGATCACTTTATAATCTGCAATACTATTATGTAATACTATTACTGTGTCAAATAGTCTTCACAGCACATTAGACTGAAAAACTGACAGGTCAACTTTGTCATATCAATTAAGTCAAATCAATCTACACTAAGATTTACATTCAAAATGACCACTATTAACCATAAAGGGTGCCAGTGTGGTATAGTGGAAAAAGCACTAGACTTGAAGTTACAGGCCCGGGGTTCAAATTCCAAATTTGCTTATCTGTGAGAAAATTATTGATCTTCCTCTGTTTCACTTCCCCAACCCCCTATCCAATTTACTGTTACTAAGTCCTGCTAATTATACCTTTGTGGCAATTCTGGTATATCTTCACTGGCTCTGCACGCACCCTAGTATGAGCCCTTATCACCTCATGCCTGGACTACTGCAATAGCTTTCCTGCTGATACTCCTATACCAAGTCTCTTCCCCACTCCCATCTACTCACCTAGCAAAGTGATCTTCTTAAAGAGCAGGTTTAACCATGTCACACACACCCTTTCTATTCAGTAAACTTCAGTGGCTTCCTGTCACCCTCTAGGATCAAATATAAAAAAAATCTTGTTTGGTTTTTAAAGTACTTCATAACCTGGCCCCTTCCTACCATTCCAGTCTTCTAGCACATCATTCCTTTCCCCATACTTTACAAATCTAGTGACACTGGCCTTTTCCTGTTCCTCCCACAAAACCCTCCAATCTCCCTACTCCAGTTCCCAAGTGAATTCATTTTCACTGACTGTCCCTCACACTAGGAATTATCTTCCTCCTGGCTTCCCCTGACTCCCTTCTTTTCGTTGTTCAGTCATTTCAATCATGTCTCTAAATCCTCGTTGAGTCCATCTGGGCTTTTGTTGGCAAAGATACTGGAATGGTTTACCATTTCTTCACCAGCTCATTTTACAGACGAGGAAACAGAGGCAAACAGGGTTAAGTAATTTGCCCAAGGTCACAACACTAGTTAAGTGTCTGAGACCACATCTGAACGTAGGTTTTCCTAACTCCAACCCCAGCACTCTCTCCCATCTAGCTTCTCAAACTACCTAAAATCCCCACCTTTCGTTAAGTCCCCAGTCCCCTTTAATGTTAGTCCTTTTCCTCTAACGTAACCTCCAACTGATATTGATTGTTCCTAGTTGCTGGCATGTTATCTTCACCATTGGGCTGTTAATTCCTTGAGGTATGTCCTTTGCTCTTCTTTATATCCCAAGCACTCAGGCACAGTACCTGGTCCATAGTAGGTGCTGGATAAATGCCTGTTGAGAATTTCTCTGGGCTCCAGTCTCCTGACCGAAAACTTAAAGGTCAGTTTTGTTCAATGAAGGGCTTGGACTAAATCATCTCCCTTCAAAAGCTCCAAATTGAAAAGCCTATAAACTGAATCCGTTCCCCTGATGTCTCTACTCCGGATATTAGCTCATTTATGCCATGAATTATCTTGTAGTGCACAACAACTAATGAGACAAAAAGCAATATTGTTTTCACGGGGTGCCAGACCTGAAGGGCATTCAAAAGCACTGGCAGGTTACATACCTAGAATGCACCCTGTATGGTACCAGCTTGGCATTCAGAGCACCTATAAAATAGGAATAACAGTACTTGTGTTACCTATCTCACACAGACTTACTGTGAGTAAAGGGTTTTGTAAATTGTGAGGGAATAATAGGATGGACGTTATTCATTATTATTATTACTACTACCATCATCATTATTACTACTCAAGCAAAGGTCATGATGGAAGAAAAAAAAGTGAGACACAACATACGGTGGTGACTCCAGGATATTAGTGGCAATAGTCAAGCATTCACTAGAGATTAATATACCAAATCAGACTGCTTAACAAGCCAAAGCATGTATGCTAAGAGTTACTGAGAAATACACTAAATACATTGTTGCTGCTCTATAATACAACCAATCAACTATAAATTGAAATATAACAATCTTGCCCCCCATCTTGTACCCCGTCTAAGGGGGGGTGTTGGTTTTTCCCAATAAACATTTAACACAGTGTCAAGTTATAACACTGACCCCAAGAACAGAACAACAAGCCTGTTTCATAGCATACTCTCATCAACTGAATTGACAGGTATTTAAGTGCTTACTACACATCAGGCCAGGGGCTAAGTGCTGAGAATACAAAGAGAAGCAAAAGCACTTCCTGCCCCCAAGGAGCTTACATTCAAATGAGGGAGAAAATATACACATAAATTAGTATATACAAGATAAATACAGAGTAGAAGTCAGGTAGTCTTAGAAGGGAAGGCTGTGTGACCCTGGGCAAGTCGCTTAACCCCAATAGCCTTAATTAAAAAAAAAAAAGAGAGAGAGAAGGGAAGGCTGAAGAATATTTAGCATGGAGGGGAGGGGGTAACGGGAGTGGGTAACAGGCGAGGGGAGGCAAGAGGGGAGGGGGAGACCTTGAGACAGGAGGACATTTAACACTGACAACCACTCAGATACAAATCAGCCAAATAGAAAATATACAAGTATCAAACACCTTAGTTGCATATAAAACAATATAATTTAACAGATTTGCTAAAAATAAAAGAAAGAACATTAGACACTTACCATAATACTATTCTCAGGAGCTATATTTTAGAAACACCATGAGTAAAACCACCTATGACAATGTTCTTTTGGTACCTCAGTAACTAAATCCCCTTTCGTGAGAACCAATAGAACCTTATAATGAATTCCACTCCATGTGAATTACATTCTATCAAAGTTCCAGTATATCATATAGCCAGGGAATTGGTCTCACTTTCTTTAAATCTGAAATCATCTCCATGATTACTGTTAGGAATATTCTTTAGAACAAGTAACTCAAGAAAATATGGGTAATTAATTTATTGAATGATTTCAGACTTGGGAAATACTTCCAAAATAGAAATAAGATCCTAAAAATGTGCAATCTTAATAGTTTATGTTCTCAAGATAATCTTATGGTGCAAAGTATATCTTTAAAGATAATTCCGTAACTTACAATATAGCTTTGTTTTATTTCATACTCTGTGGTAGTTTTTCATCCTCTGCCCCAATCCCAAATAATACCAACACATTAATTCCTTTGTTTGCCCTGTTTTACAGCAAACCTTAAGCATCTGCTTTGTAGATCAAATTTAAAAACCCATTTAAACTTATTCATTCTTTTCTTACCATTAAAACTTCCATGAAACTTAAGAGTTTATAATCTGGCATTCCTTATGAAATTTAACCATATTCCATATTCAGCTACAGTAATGATTCAAACACATGTTTCAACTGAGAAGACATCATGTAAACAGTAATACACAACAATCATCCTTTACAGATAGGTGGTGAGTATTATAATTCCCATTTTTTACCACATAACTGAAAAACTAACCCAGAGGGGGTAAAGTAACTTGGACAGAATTACAAAGTCATATGCCAAGAACAACTTTCAGTCATTCCCTGGGAAAATGCTGCCCCTAGTTGAGAGAATATGAAATTCAGTAGTAAGAATGGAAAAGCACTCAAATCAAAGAACTTTTAAAAGTTATCTGACCCTTATAAATAAGGAAAGGAAAAATAGTAATTCTAACATTTATTAAGCACAATTATGTGCAATGACTATGCTAAAAAAGTGATATGTAAACAGAGATTTTCAAACAAGCCATTTCCCTCAGATAGCTGCCTGAGGAATGGTTGAATTCAACGCAAGTGCTTTCCTGTACAAACTCCTTTTATAATCTTTATTTCATCCACTTAACTTGAAAAACAAAACAAAAAAATATTTTCACTATAGTAACAGCAATATACTGTTATAAGGAAATGACAGCTAAGAACCTAATTACTCAAAAACTGAGTAACTATGGATGTCTAAAACTTCTTTAAGTGACACCTGACCTTTTTCTTAAAACTATACTTGGTAATTTATCGAATTACTTATAAAATCAATTCTGCATAAAATAGCATATTTTATTTGAAGCCTTAATTTTTAAATATCTCATTTCCTAGATGTATGTCTTAAGTTTTCCAACCAAAATTGCTGCCTACATTCTAACACATTTTCCATTTACTGTAGAAGCACTCTTTCCTTCTTTGAGTTGTTCTTAAAGTGGAAACAAGGTTCTGCACCAAGATACAGCAGTACACTTGTGAAAAATGGCACTGAACTTGAAAATAGAAAAACTGAATACTGATGTACCACTTCATCACACACTTTAGACATTACTGAAAATATCCTAAATTTATATATATTATCACAAATATGAGTATTTTATTTCTTAATTTTAGGTAGAAAAAAACTGTAAGCTAATCTCTCAATGATTAATTTACAACAGAAGATGAGATCTACATTTTCATTGGGTTATTCATTTTGTTAATGGAACCCAAACTACTTTAAATTCTTATAAAATTCCATGAAATGTATTAAACTGATGAAAAAAAATAATTTCTCCACTAATTAAAAAATGTCACTACAATCATTACAAATAACAGCTAATTTTAAATAAACAATGTCATGTGTTACTCCAGTAATTATACATTCCTGATCCCTTAAAGCTATCAAACTGACATACACAATTTCTACAAATTAGAAAAATTAGAAAATAATAAGCACTAGATTTCCATAATGAAATAGTATTTAATCTATCTTCCAAAACCAGTTAACTAATCCTAGATACAGCAAAACAATCATCAAATCCAGGTCAATGCTCTTAGCTTGGTAATTATGTTGTGCTTACTGATCAATCTACAAATATCTTTATGTTACAACTAGTAGAAGGCATTC
Source organism: Phascolarctos cinereus (assembly GCF_003287225.1). Classification (NCBI taxonomy): domain Eukaryota; kingdom Metazoa; phylum Chordata; class Mammalia; order Diprotodontia; family Phascolarctidae; genus Phascolarctos; species Phascolarctos cinereus. The sequence goes on from NW_027556402.1 coordinate 171,122,470, forward strand.
CATCTTTCAGCCAATCTTTTAAGAAATATCATAACAGTACAACTTTGAAAACAACCTAAATCCCCAGTATTATAACTAACTGATTAACTGGAGTAAAAAATCTTGCTGTTTAAAGTAACTTTGTGATAATTACACACTGCCATTCGATTAACCTACAAGTTTTCTTCAGAACCTGAAATTCGTGTACACTGAGTACTTGCCTTTCTCACCAGAGTCAAAGCTGCAGAGGTTTTGGTTTAGACAGTACCTGGCAGCAAATGTACATGATTTTCAGTTATTTAAAGTTTAAGCAAGAAAAAACTGCACAAACCTATTATGTCAATTCCCCATCATTATTTCCCTTTTTCCCTTAAAATATACAGCTGATAAGTCCAGCAAATGTAAAAATGTCACCCTGAAACTCCCAACGTTTACATTCAAGAACCTCTCCAATCCCAGTAACACAAAGACTGAATATCCAATGGCGAAGATCTGAAGCTACTCAGGCACCAACAGAAAAATATCTTGCTTCTCTGTCTCCAGATCTCCCATAATATCCACCCACCCACCCCAGGTAACCGGGGGGTTAAGGGGGGGGAGAGGAGGAGAGAGAGAGAGAGAGAGAGAGAGAGAGAGAGAGAGAGAGAGAGAGAGAGAGAGAGAGAGAGAGAGAGAGAGAGAGAGAGAGAGAGAGACAGAGAGAGAGAGAGAGAGAGAGAGAGAGAGAGAGAGACAGAGAGAGAGAGAGAGACAGAGAGAGACAGAGAGAGAGAGGGAGAGAGGGAGGGAGGGAGAGAGGGAGAGAGGGAGAGAGAGAGAGAGAGAGAGAGAGAGAGAGAGAAGAGAGAGAGAGAGAGAGAGAGGAGAGAGAGAGAGAGAGAGATGCAAACATGCAAACAGCTGCCCATGTCCTGCTGGCAGAAACCCAGAGAGGAAAGCAGGGACAATAATCACCAAGACCAGACTCTTAACACCCCCACTACCCCGGCCACTATTTCCAAGCAAAACAACCACCTAGCCCGAGGAGACAGAGTACTAGGATCGGAGACAATGTAATCCCGGGAGAAGGGAGTGTGGAGGGAAGAAGGTACTAGAGAGGAAACTCAAATGTCTCTGTGGCATCCTCCAGAGACCGAGAAACACAACATCAAACCGTGGGGGGTCTCCACATATAAGCACTAGATGAAGTCCCTGGGGCTGAAACGGAAGAGACAAGCTCCCCGGACAGTGGTGGGTAAATCAAACGGTGGAAGAGAAAAGAGGGAGGAGGGAAACACAGACAGAGAGAGTAAATCACTCGATAGGGAGACAAAGCCCCGGGGGTAGAGAAGAAGTCATCCGGAGATCGGGACAAATGGAAAGCTTAGCAGGCAGGGAGGAGAAGACAGACAAAGGTACGGTACCAAGGCAGGGGCTACGGTGGAGGGGTAGGAGAGGGCAGCACAAAGGGACCAGGGGGGCGTGAAGAAGCGGCATCAGGGGAGGCAGGGACGCGGGGCGCCACGGGTCAGACAAAGCGCTCGAGGCGGCGAGACAAAGAGCCGGGGATGGGGAGAGATGGAGGAAATCAGGGTTAGACAAAGCGCCCGGGACCCGGAGCGCAAGAGCAGAGGCGGCAGAGGGCGGCCGGGCCAGGAGACAAAGCTGCGCGGGGACGGCTTCCGAGCCTCCCGCGAAGGGGACGACCCCACGCCCCACGCGTGCACACACATTCACCCCCCCACGCCCGGCCCCGGAGTGCACGAAAGGGGGACAGCTCGGGCCAAGGGGGGGCCTCTGTGGTCCAGCAGCCCTGGCAAGGGGCAGGTGTCGGTCGGCTTGCGCCCACATTCACACTGGCTCCCACGCACACGCGCGCGCGCGCGCGCGCACACAACACACACACACACACACACACACACACACACACACACACACACACACACACGGGAGCTGGAGCAACAGTCCTGGGGAAGAGCGCAGCCCCGCACGCACACACGCACACGGACACAGACACGCACCGGGGGCTCCGCTCCGCACGAAGGACGCCGCCCCGGCCCCGAGCCCCAGCCCCCGCCGCCCCTCAGCAAGTCGGGAGCTGCGGGCAACTTTGCCTCTCCCCCACCCCCCCAGCTCTGAGTCCCCAGACTTACCCTGTCACAACAGGCGCCATCTTCCACAAACTCTCGCCAAAACTCTAACCCTCGCGAGATCCCCGCCGCGGCCGCCGCCGCCTCCCCTCCCTCTCCTCGCTTTTCTCTCCACCCCCTCTCTCGGTGGCTGTTCCCCCCCTTCCCGTTCCATCGGCAGAGGAGAGCGAGTTCCCCCCCTACCCCCCGCCTCCCAGTGGAGCGCCGCCCTCGTAGTAGGAGATCCCGCGGCTCACGCTGGAAACCCACCCCGGCGGCGACAGAGCATGCGCACGCGGGTCCGCCGCTGGAGCTCCCTCTGCGTAGCGACCGTGGGGAAAGCCAGCTTGGGTTTTCCGGGGGTGGTGGTTGTTGATGTTTTAAAAACTCCCAGAGAGATAAGCATGGGGACTGGGAAGACTTTAGGGGATTAAAACTGGAAGGGGAATGGCAGGGTTTTAGGGTCAGAAGGAGGGGGCCTTAGAGAAAGGTAGGAAAGGACTTGGGAAAAGTCAACAGCAGATGGGAATTTTCCCTGTGAACTCCGCAATTCATCCTGTAATCCTTCCCTTTTAGTAACTCGGGATTCCCGAGTCTGAACTATGCAAGGAACCGAGTCACTAAACAAGCCTTTCTATTGCTTATTCAACTTCATCATTATTCATTGAGCAACCCCTGTTGCCCTGGGTTTTCGGAATGTTAAGAAAGATTTCTAGGTTCCCAGATAGGTTATCTTCTAAAGGAACCTTACATTTTAACTTTTTAAAAAATTGATTGACTTCTTATTCTGTCTGCAGGGTGTCCCATGAAGAAATCCCCAACTTTTCCCCTAGGGCATCCAACTTTTTTTTTCTTTTTTGATAAATGAAATTCTAGCCAATGCTCCTTGGGAGGAAACTCCCCATTTTCGCGCCCTGTTGTTTCCATGGGAAATTGCAAAGTTTGCAGAGAGAGCTGACTTCTGCTTGTGTTTCTTTATGACCCAGTTGTAGAAAACCAGTCTTGCGTGTGTTTAGTTATCCAGGAGGGATTACATAGAAGGAACTATTTATTCCCTTGTGTGAAGGCGGCCCAGGTATTTCAGCTGTTCGGGGTCCCAAAGTTCTCCAGTGGTTAAATTTGCCACAAGTGTCCTCTCCAAACTCCTTTTTATAATCTTAATTCCGTGGTTATATATGTATATATATATATATATATATATATATATATATATTATATATATATATATATATATATATATATATATATATATATATATTTAAAATGCTCTTGTCACCATACAGGATACTCCAAAAGTCTTAGTGCGGTTTTAAGCCATCCAAGCTTTAATAATAGCTTAAAACCGCACTAAGACTTTATTATTAAAGCTATTTAGACTTTAATAAAAACTTAAAACCACACTGGGATGTTTGGGACACCCTGTGTAGTGACAGTAATGGGTTGGTATTAAATGATAGCTAAGAAACCTGATCCCTTAGAACTGGAGTGTGAAACCTACATGCAGAAACCATATTATTTTATTGTATGCCCAACCTGCATGAGCCCATTTGCAACTCTGTCTCTAGGGATTTAATGCCAAGCCTAGAAAATATTGTACTCCTTTCCCCATGTGTTCCATTCAAATCCGGAAAACTGGACTTCTCCCACTGAAACCTAAAGAAAGCTCAGGAGGACCAACAGAGCATGTGCGGGCGGTCTTTTGCGCATGCTCGTCCGCTAAAGACGATTTACTAAATGCAGGCGGCCTAGTCTCTCACATCACCTTTTCAGCTACCACCCCCACCCCCCGCCGCCTTCCTCCCCCCGCCCCAGCCCCTTCAGACACAACACGGCCGTGGGAACTTTCCCAAATCTCGCGAGAGCTGCTCTCGGGCTTCTGCGGCCACCGCCGCCAATCTCGCGAGGCTGAGCCGGGACAGGTCTCTAGCCCTACTACCCCGGCCCCCCCTTTTCCGGGCGCTGTTAGAGCTCTCGGGTTCTGAATGGAGCGCTGCCCCGCGGGGTTCTAGGGGGCGGGGGGGAAGACTGTGGCGGTCAGCGGATAAGATAGTGGCTGAACGGGGAAAAGAATTAGAGGGGTAAAGACAGGCGTGAGCCCACTCCCACATGCCTGTCTTCCCTCAGCCCCCCACACCCCTCCCTCCGCCGACCTTGACCTACATCTTCCCTGAGTGGGAAGACCCTGGGAGCAGCGGGAGAGTCCTCCCGGAAGGGAGAAAGCCGCCCCTCTGGGCCCAGGGTAAGAAAGAGGTCACCGAGGAGTTGGGCCAAAGCGCCAAGCAGCCTCGGGGGAGGTTTCGGGTCTCGGGGCCTCCCTGGTACTTTCCCCTAGGTGCCAGACGAGGCCCCCGCCTCCGGGAGCTTGCAGACCGGCCGCTTCGTTACAGCTTTGAGTCATTCCTCCCTGAGTCACCCACTCTGGTGACTGCTTATTTAACTTACTATCACACAAGTTCAGAGTCCCCGTGTTACTTTCTAAGATTAACTTTTTTCCCCACCTGTGCCACCCACAAAGACGGAACTGAAGAGGATGCTCCTGTCATTTGTTCCCCCACCAGGACTTGAAGCCAGGGTTCTTAACCTTCCGAGAGTCATGAATCCCTCTCTTTGTCTGGGGAAGTCTATGGAGCGCTTCTCATCATGTTTTCCAATTCATAAAATACCCCAGAGTACAAAGGAAACCAATTAAAATATCTGTATGGAGATAGATCAATAGATCCAACGCTTAACACAGCTGACAAAGGAAACCAATGATACTGAAATATCTCTCTATTTATAGAGATACATAGATTCAGCACTTAACAGTGCCTGGCACATAGAGCTTAATGTTTATTAAATTAGATATAAAAAGGGCTGGGCTCCCCAGGTTAAGAACTCTTTTCTTAAGGTACCCTAAAGTGACCCTAATTGCTTCCCTCTACTCTTTTCCCAGGCTGAACTTTTCTCCATCGTCCTTATTCTTTTGGGGGGGGGGGCGATAGGCAGTGGGGTTAAGTGACTTGCCCAGGGTCACACAGCTAGTAAGTTTTTATGTGTCTGAGGGCAGATTTGAACTCAGGTCCTCCTGAATCCAGGGCTGGTGCTCTATCCACCCTCCTCCCTATTCTTTTAAACATCCTTATACACCAGTTTCAATCCCTGCTCCCACCCCACACCCCCACACCCCCCACACCCCCCACCAAACCCGTTGCAGACAACGCTCTGGAGGTTTTAACCTTTTCAATTCTGAAACTTCAGCCCTCTGATATGAATGATGACTACTCTCAGAAAGACTCCCCAGCCATTCTTTCCAGCAATTTTCTCCACAGCTTTATCAAACTCCTTACTACCAAGGTGGTTTATAACCTGCCTTGACCTAGGAGGCAGCCTTTCCCTCTCCCTTTCTGGAACTATGATCATATCAGCTCTCCCACAGTTGTTGCATGGGATATGTCACTCTACTCCCCTATGGCCCACACACATCCCTGTAACTTTCAGGTCCATCGTGCCCCTCCCTGAACAGCACAGCCCTGTATATATTTAGCACTTGTTAGAGTACCTAGCATATAGTAAGCACTTAATTAATGCTTGGTAATTGATTATTGCCTCCCCTCCTAAAATGTTAGCTTTTTAAAGGCTGACTGATTTTTCTTTTGTATTTTTATCCCCATTAAGTAAGCTCTTAATAAATACTTTTTCATTCATTCAATCTTTTTTAACTCTAACTCAAGTATGAATTCTCATTTTTGTCTCGCTTTCCTTTTTTTCTCCCAATTTGTTAAAAATCATACCATTTTTTGCTTTATTTTTAGTCACTCACAACTGGCTATTGTTCCTTCCTTTTTCCAGTTACAATTTGGTCATTGAAGTTTCTTTTCTAACTTCATCAAATGTACTCATTTCATAGCTGTGGTAAATTTGGCAATAATGATTGACATTTCTGTAGTGCCTTAAAGTTCACAAAGTGCATTTCTCAAAACAACTCTGAAATATGCAGTATAAGTGTTATTAACTTCATTTGACTTATGGGGAACTAGATTAAGTAACCTGCTTACAGTCATACAACCTAGAATCAGCCAGGATTCAAATACAAGTTTCCTAATTCCAAGTCCATGGTTCTACTACATGTAGCTACTATGCTTCTTAGGAATTTAGGTTAGCATCTGTCCAATTTTTGCTTTCATTGCAGGCACGTACTATTCTAATTAAGTTGTAAATTGATGACTGGGTAATCAATAAATTTTAATTTTCTTTTTTTTTTAGTTTTGGTTCTGTTGAATGTTATGCTTTTTACTGACTAGGAAATTGTAATACACACAGTGGGAAGAAGTAAAAGTACATGTGTATAGCGGAATAATTTTTAGTTGGAATAGAAGAATATTAATATCTTATTTTTCTCTGTTTCTACTATCTGAGCTCACGCTTTCAGGCCTTCTTATCTAATATTTCCCTAAAAGATTTCTCTACCTATATATAACTCTTTCCTCTCTCATCCTACACAGCATTGCTAGTCTAGTTTGTTTTGGTGCCCAGACATGATTATAATCAGTCTGTTGCTTAAACACCTTCAGTGGCTTTCTATTTACCTGCTGAGTAAAGGTCAGACTTCTTAATCTGAGATTGAAAGCCCTATACTAGGGTGAGGAACCTGCAGCTTTTTGACTGAGACCATGTCTTACAGAACAAATCCTTATAGGGGATTGTTAATTGTTCATTTTACAGAACCAATGCTTATAGGGGATTTGTTCTGTGAAGTTTGGATTCTGTCAAAAGGCCACACTTGAGGGCCTAGAGGGCCACATGTGGCCTTGAGGCCACAGGTTCCCAAGCCTGCCATATACAGTACTTCAGCTTTCCTTTCCATTTTCTCATATCACTCTCTTGTCACATACACCAAACTCCAACCAAACTGGATTCTGAACTGAAAATCTAAGAGTTGGAAGAGACCCGGGAGGACATGTAGTTTAACCCAAACCTGGGTAAGAATCTCATCCAGTATGTTTAGCAAGTGGTTACCTGGTTTTGCTTGAAGACCTGTAGTGGGAGAGAATCCACAGCCTTGTCAGGCTATATACATTCCACTTGTGGATAAATGTTACAAAGTTATTCGTTGGTGGAAACTAAAATTACCTCTTTGCAAATTTCTACCCATTGTCCTAGTTCTGACCTCTGTGGCCAAGCACAGCCAGTCTAATACTTCAAAGTAACATTTCCCTCCCTGCCCCACCAACTTTTTTCTTCTCTAGTATTCATTGGGAAGGGAAGTAAAGTGGCTATCTAGTTGTCTCTAAGTATTTGAAGAGCTGTCACATGGTAGAAGGATTAGACTTGCTCTGCTTAGTCAGAACTATATGTTATGCAGACATCTTAAACTCAACATGTTCAGAACAACTCATTATCCTTCCACCCAAACCCTCACCTCCTCAGAACTTCCCCATTACTGTTGAGGGCACTACAACTTACGCTCACCTAATATATCTATCCTGTTGGTAAATCATTTCTGCCTTTGCAGTAGTTCTCATATCTCCACTCACACAACTGCCACCCTCACACCCTGGACTATTGCACTAGCCTCTGGTTGGTTTCCCTACCACAAGTCAATTCCCACTACAGGCCATTCTCCATTAAACTGCCAAAGTGTTCTTCCTTAAGTGTAAGCTTGACCATATCAGTCTTAAACTCCAGAGCCTCTGTTGCCCCTAGGATTAAATATAAAATCTTCCATTTTGGCTTTTAAAGTGCTTCGTAATCTAGTATTCCCTTCCTTTCCAGTCTTGTTATGCTTTCTTCCCCTCCACATACTCGACAATCCATCCTTCTTGTTATTCTTTACACATGACATTCTATTGCCTGACTCCCTGCTTTTTCATTGGCTGTTTCTCCATGACAGAATCTGGTCTAGCTCTGCCTCCTGTCTTCCAGCTTCCTTCAAGACTCATCTCAACAACAACCTTCTGCCAGTGACCTTTCCTGGTACCCCACATTCCTAGTGTCTTTCCTCTGGGATTACCTCCAATTTACCCTGTATATATCTTGTCTATACATAATTTTTTCATCTTGTCTCATCTGTCAGAATATGAGCTCCTTGAGGACAGGCCTTTTGTATTTCTAGTATTTATCAGCATGCCATATGCATAGTGCCTGTTGATCAAATGACTAAATGCTTTCAAATGAAAAAATCCAGTCCTTGTCTCCCATTGCACTATTTGCATATATATAGTTAAGTATTCATCTAAGAACGTCATATCAACCTATGTTATAGAGTAAAAAAAAATGAAGGAAACAGCCTTTTCTCCTTCAGCTTTCATGTTTTCCCCCTTTTAACATACCACCAGTTTTACATTATAGAATATTAGTATTAGAATACACTTTATAATAATAATAATAATATAGCCCAACCAATTAGATGAAGAAGTAGCAGAAGGAGGAGTGATTAAATGAAGAGGTAGCCTTATTTGTGAACTAAATGAACTAAAAGATTTTGCTGTGTTAACCCTTCATGCCATTCCTTATATTTGTAACATCAACCCTTCATTTAACCAATGTTAATAAAAAAAAAGCCTTTAGAGGACAAAAAAAAAGTGATCTAAATTCCTTAAACTATTTATCCATCAAGGATCTGGGACTTTTTTGGTATGGGAACTCAAAATTTTGATTATATATACTGAAAATGAGTAGTAACCCATTAGTTCAGAGACTAAAAGAAATAAGCAATGGAATTAAGCAGTAGGTCTCAGCAAATCAGAAAAGCAAAAATAACAATAATGTATTCTGCCTCCTTTTAAAAATTTTATTTGGGGCAGCTAGGTGGTGCGGTGGATAGAGCACCAGCCCTGAAGTCAGGAGAACCTGAGTTCAAATCTGACCTCAGACCAAACACTTGATACTTCTTACTAGCTGTGTGACCCTGGGCAAGTCACTTAACCCCAATTGCCTAAAAAAAAAAAAACCCAAAACAAAAATTTTATTGATTTTTTTTTTCCAGAATTGTCTTAGGAGTGGGGGTTTATTACGATTCAGCATGCAACTCTTTGGTACCTACTATATGCTAAGCACTGTGTTAGGCACAGATGTCAAATTTGTTTAGCCTTAAGATTTGTGGGACAGTAAAGGATAGTAGTAAGAGTTGTGGAAAGGTTAAGGTCCTCAAAATAAATGCAGTTAGTGCCAGTGACCATTTGGTGGGGAAAGTATTTACAACTATAGCAATTTTCCATTACTTTGGATAATTTAGCAAATTAGAAGAAAATAATACCCTATCCTGATTCAATTCAGTTCAACAAACATTCATTAAGTACTTATTCAGCATAGAGTACAGTGTGCTAGGAACCTGGAGAGATGCAAAACTTAGACATGGTCGTTTTATAGCATGACCAAAATAATAAACCCAAGGCCAAGCGATATTGTCATTTCAGTAGATAGTTTTAAAAAACTATATGAATCATAAAACTGAAGCCATTGAATACTATGCAATGTATAAAATGCATAAAAATGTTTTGCTTAAACTTATATTTTTGTAGTATATTATATAGTCCAGCATCTAACATTTTGGTGAATATTGATTTTTAACTCAAAGTTAAAGCTTTCTGTACCATTCATCTTTGTACTCTTCAAACCTAATGCCTTGAATGTAGTAGAAACAACAAATATTTGTTGAAATTATTTGAATAAAATTTAAGGATTAGGTTGACCTGTATTACCATAATCTTGGGCATTAATGACTTTTATCAGTTTGTTTGCAAAGAGAACCTAGTAGTTAGATTTCATTCTCTCTACTGTTTTATGTTAATAAACATCTGTAATGTAGATATGACCTTTTTTGCACAACTGCCTCTATATAAAATAAAGATTGAGAGGTCTAAGTTTGAACCAGTCTCTTATGGTATTCATCTAAAATAAATAATTTTTTGAAGTATAAGAGCTAGAGATTTATTGTTATTTTGTGATTAATAAACTGTCATATATATGACACTATGACACTTTCCCACAACTGAATACCACTATTCACCAGTACAGAAATTGGCACTTAACCAGACTGAAGAGCAAGGCAAAAAGAAGAGACATGTGAATATCATTGGTAACTCAACTTACAGTCTTCCTGCCTGTGTAACTGTGCATTATCCCCACTGAGGAAAAGTGTCCAAACATATTAGTGGGGCAATATGGCCTCTACAACCTCTAAAGTAAGTATTTTAAAACGACTGTCTTTAATATACCTCTTTGCTAAAGGCAATTATACTCTTTAAGATGAGTTTAATATCTCAGAACTTTAAATGCTGATTATTGCATGTCATCTTTTAACATAGGCCAGTGTTTATTTTTGACAAGGGAAAGAGATCTGGGCCTTGATGCTATTTTTCTATCTTTATATTTATATCTTTCTCTGGATCTAGGATTTCCCCAGCTAAGGAACTGCCTGGTGTGTGAACTCTTTCCACCATGTATATGGAGGCAGTGTAGATCTACACTTCACCTCTAATTTATAGTGAAGGAGTTGTCTGGGTCATTGAGAGGTAAAATGACTTATCTGTGGACACACAACTATTATGTCTCAGATGCAGGACTTAAACTCATGTGTTCCTCGCTCTAAGATCAACGCCCTTATCTATACCATGATTTTACTCTTTTAATTTTTTTTTTGGATGGGGAGAAGGCAGTTGGGATTAAGTGACTTGTCAAAGATCACACAGCTAGTTAGTGTCAAGTGTCTGAGGTTGGATTTGAACTCAGGTCCTCCTGACTCCAGGGCCGGCGTTGGCTCTTTTAATTATTAAGGCTGACTAAAGGACACATCATATGAGGGACAGATAGTATTACTGAATGTACCATCTGTCAGTACAACTGCCCTAGGAAAAAATGGAAGATTTCACTTTTCTACTTGTTTCAAAATGTAAATCACTGAATAGTCACTGAGTGTTTTCTATGTGGAACACACTGTGTTAAGAATCAGGATTACTATTTTTAATTACCATTTTGTAGTATATGAAGGATGTACAGTTTTAGGCAGTTATGTATCTGTTACCACGATCGGCACTCTGTACAAAGCTGACCAAAACATTTTTAGGTGTTAGGTATGAAGTGTCCCACCAACAAAAAGAAATTTCTCAAGCTCTTCTTAATCATAAACCTGAAATCTAAGGCCTTTGGAAAGATTTGTGGATTTGTGCATGCTTCATCGTTTTTTATTCAAGCTTTCCAAACACTTTGGCCCAAAATACTTCCCTCAGAATTGCTGTTGACTTCAGTGAGAGTTATAAACTATCATCAGAGGAAAGAACTCGGCTTCTTTTTTCACCAGTTCTCAAGTTCTTCAGAACTATTCTTATGAAATGCAAACCTGATTTTCATCGTACAGTTTTACCTAAGTACATGATATTTTCCTTTACCAGAAGGTAGTAAACATTTGTTTTTAACCAGTATAGTTATATTTATACTTTCATAGTACTTTCCAGGTTTCCAAAATAGACAGTAAAGTATAGACTCGCAGAAAAGGGAAAATACTTTTTGAAAAGAAAATAAAGCTTCCTGTAAGATAACTTCTGAAATACAGTATATGACACAGTATATTTCTTTGGACAATATATTTGTTACTGATAAAGTTGTATATAACAGTAATATAAATGAATAATTTAAAGTTATAGGAAGTCCCATTATTTTAAAGAATCTCATGGGTATGATTTCTAAAATGAACAAGTCACCTAAAAAGAAAGTACCCCACAATTTAATCAGTTTTATGAATTCAGATTTTAGCACAAAATAATTTTTAAACTTTTACTTTAGAGGAGTTCTTAAAAATTCAAAACAACTGGATCATCATCAACATAGCTTATTTTCTTAAATAAAATTTTTTTTGTTTTTTTTTGGGGGGGGGGTTTAGGCAATTGGGGTTAAATGACTTGCCCAGGGTCACACAGCTAGTAAGTGTCAAGTGTTTGGTCTGAGGTCAGATTTGAACTTGGGTACTCCTGACTTCAGGGCCGGTGCTCTGTCCACTGTGCCACCTAGCTGCCCCTCTTAAATTAAATTCTTTTTAAAAAAATTCTAAAAATAAAGTATTTGACTCAACATAAAATTTATCTTCAAAACTTTATGTAAAAATCGAAGGGATAGGTTATATCATATAACATTACTTCCTCAGCTTATTTTCCTCCATTAAATTCAATCAGATAAGATTTCTGATAAGGGATTATATAGTAATTAAAATGAAATTTAGTAATATCCTTTTCAGACGTGTCACCAGAAACTTCATAATGATTAGTCATTTTCTCCAAACTATAACTTAAAATTACATTACATTGATAGACTCAAGAAGTATTTGGTTGAGGGGAGAAAATAAAATATACTATTCTATTCATATTTACACTAAACAAGTGTCAGCGGAAGAAGTGGCATGACAAATCTTTAGTTAGTACCTCTAATTTAAAGTTTTGTGTACTAGTAATAACCCTCCTTTCCTGAAAATCACCATGGATTAAGAACATCCATTTCAACCTGCCCCTGTTGGGGCAGGGGAGGTTATTGAAGCTTAATGATTATACAGACAGATTCATACTGGTGTTTATCAAGAGAAGACAATGAGTCTTGGAACATATCTCTATGCCACCCAGGTGGTTTGTAAGGCTGGGTAGAAAAGCGGGGGGAAAAGAAGTGATGCTTCTGGAGAAACCGTAGATTTAGAAATGAGGGAAGATCTATCTATAAAGCAGAAAGAAGAAAGCTGTTCCTCCTCCTCTAGCTTTGTCCTGCTGGGACCAGGAATTCTTCCTAGTTCTAGTGATAGCTCCTTCAGAATGTGGCTAGGGTTCAAAATTAACTTAGATATGTGTTTGTGTGTTCTTGTATTCTTAACAAGATTACTAGTGTGAATGCCTCTCAAAGTGGTAAAGTTCTATTTAGTTGTTTTCATGTTTGAGAAGTTGCAATTCCAAACGTCCTTCAAGCTAACACTTGATAATTGTCTGCAGACAGTGGCTGTTTCTAGTTTTTAAGTGAGAAGTCTTCCTAGTAATTGGCATCATTTCAGAAATACTTTCTTTTTCAGAGCTTAAAGTTATGAAATTACAGAACAGAATAGAACTTAAAAGATCTATAATAACCATGGTGCCTCTGTTGAATTCATATTCCTGGTCTAGACATACTGTCAGTTTCATTCAGTATTGTTGTTTCTTATAATGTAAAAAATTGAGCCCCTCTTCCTTCTTTCAGTTCCGTTTAAAGGTTGTGTATCAGTCATGGATTTGATGCCTCTGTCTCATATCACAAATTGAGTATCAGACATTTCAAAGTCCCATAGGCATCTCAACCCAATATGTACAAAATTGAATTCATCATACCACTCCACCACTATCCCCAAAAAACTACCCTTCTTCCAAAATACCCTATTTATGTCAAAGAACACTACCATCCCCTCAGCTGTCAAGGTTCACAACCTCGGTGTTATCCTCCATTCCTCACTCTCACTCACCGCACATATCTAATCAGTTGACAAATCTTATTTCTACCTGTCCAACACCTCTACCATCTAACCCCTTTTCCCCCACTCACACAGCCCTAAGTGATGAGGCCCATAGTTATAAGGACCTAAAGTAGGTCCTTATCACCCCTCTCCTGGACTATGTCAATAAACTTCTAATTGGTCTCCTGCCTCAAATCATCCTCACTCCAATCTATCCCCTACAAAGCTGCCAGAATGATTTTCCTAGAGCTCAGATCTGAGCATATCTCCTCTCCCTATTCAATAAACTTCAATGACTCCCTATCATCCCTCGGATCAAATAGAAACTCTTCTGTTAATCATTTAAAGCTTTTCACAACCTAGTCCCTTCCCACTTTTTCAAATCTTTTTATATATTATTCCTCTCCTCATATTCCAACTATGTTGGCCTACTTGCTATTCCTCATACCCTCCTCATTCCATCTCTTACCTCTGTGCCTTTACACTGACGTTCCCCCAATCATAGATTTTTCTCCAGTTCTTAGAACTTCTGGTTTCCTTCATAACTCAGCTCAAGCACCATCTTCTTCAAGAGGCCTTTCCCAGTTCACTCAGTTGCTAATATAAGCTTTTGAGCAAGAGCTGTTTTTCATTTTTTTATATACCCGTAATTCTTTCTTAGCACAGTGTCTGGCTCATGGTAGGCACTTAGCAAGTGTGGATTGACTGGTTTTCATTTATTTTTTTTCTTCATTCTGGAGTCTCTTTCTATTCTGTTATACTATTCACTCAACTTAAAGTCAACACATTTATAATATGTCAAACAACTTGCTGAAATTCACTTTTCCCTACATTTGCTGAAGTCAGATTTTCAAGTAATAAACCTGAGGCTGACTACCTTGTTATCTAAAATTTATATTTTAAGTAAATTATTAAAGTGTATGTAAATGAATGAGAAGCAGTGACCTGAAATTTTGACCAGAGCCTCCCTGTGGCAAAGCTTAAGCAGGCCAAGTTAAGTGGTAGTAGGAAGTAGGAGTGGAATTCTATTAGTCATTAACAAAACATTTGAGTGAGGGCTTTGTGTTTTACACATGTGTCCTTTGGAAGGGGTAGTATTTTCCCAATTGGATCCTGTATAAGTCAGATTCACCACATAAATTTCTTAATGTTTCACTTCAATTTGTCTGTTAAATCACAGCAATAGCTTTGATGTAAATTAACCCATGACAGTCAATATGCAGAAATAATAATCTGTTAGTAATGGCAGCCAGCACTAAATTCATTTTAGAGCAATTTGTTTCCTGGAAAGCAACGTAGAGATATATTGTGAAAGCAAATAATGTAAATCCTGTTTGAGAAACATAGGCATTGTAGTTTATGAACACAAAATCTTACTTCTCTGTTCACCATCAATGAAATGATTTATTTCCTAGTGAATCAAAGTTAAAAAAAAATCCCCAAATGCAAAATTAGTTAATAAGGTTTTTTTTAAAGAATAAATAGGATATTTAAAAAAGAAAATGAAAATTCAAGGAGGTAGGGCAATCTCCCTAGAGTCTGTAATTTATGTAGGGAAAAAATACTAGACACCAAGAATGGCTGCATAGATGAAAAACAGTTGTCACTGTTTAAATGGTTGTGAAATTTAGGGCAAATCCTTTTAATGAAGAGATATTTCAAAACTGTTGTTTATGTTTGCCATGTTCACAAATTTAATGGAGATTTAAAAAATGACCACAGTAAAAAAAAACAAGAGCTATGATGTAAGAGGCTCATTAAACAACTCAAAAGATTAACATAATTGTGAAATCCATTTTATTAATCTATGATAAGTTCCCTCTATCTTTGACTTTCAGTCTCCCTTTTTTTTTTGTCTTTGATAAAATAGAGTATTTGAACTCACTGCTTCTCCAAGACATTTTTTTTCCTTCATTGGGAGAGTGAAGATCAAAAGTATAGGAGGAGTGGTTTAGAATATCCTGAGCATCTGCTATTACCCTTCCACCAAGTTGTTGAAATCACAGAAGAGACAGTAACAAAGACAGGGTGTTGATGTAGCTATACTCTATTACTCTTTTATGCAGTGTGAAGTTGTTCTTCCTAATGGAATTATAGGGTCAGCTTTCGATTGACTGGTTAAAGATCACCTACACCCCTAGTAGCTTCTGAAAAACAAGTTTTTCTGCTCAACACAGGTGAGGCAGAAAGCAATATCAAAGAATGTGAGGTCTGGCAGTCTAGAAGAGATCCAGGTATGGAGAAAGAACCCAGCTTTGAAAGACAAGTCAAACAACTTGCTGAAATTGACTTTTCTCAACATTTGCTAAAATCAGATTTTCCTTCAGGAAATCAGACATGCCTCATGACAGAGGGAAGGGAGTGGGGGGTGAGAGGGGAAAGAAAGAAGATTAGGGACAAGAAGATTTTTTTCTCCTTCCCAGTTGCAAAAGATCTTCTAGACCAGTAAGAGGCAATTTATCCATCAGGAAAGAATTAACGGAAGCAGTTCCAAATAGTATAACACCTGGCAACAGAGGAGTCAGCTATGGATTCAAGAGAGAATGGAAGAAGTGGAAAGATGAGACCTAGGTTTGTGGGGATAATATTTTGTAGCTACTGTTATTACTGTGTACCATCTCAGCAAATGCCTTTTCTGAGATAGTATATAGCTAATTATGTCTATTGACTATTAAAGGTAAATGTACCAGTGGGAGCTGATAAGCTATAATTTTATAATTACAGACCCACAGAATATGTGGTAGTAGCCACTTGATGGAGCAAATCTATAAATAGAGTGAGTTGTGGTATATGGGTACATAAGTATATGGGTATATGGGTATATGAAGGGCTGCTATACTATGGAAGCTTTCGCAGACATGCATTTGGGATGCCCTGTGAATTTGCAGACACCTACTGGAGAGATTTTCCAACCAAAATCTCTACCTATAATGATTTGCTTTTACAGGGATCCTCTAGACAAAAACTAATCTTTTTTTTTTCTTTTTGTTTTCATACTATGATTGGAAAGTTTGTTTTTTTGGTGTATTTCTTTTACAAATCAGACTTTTTTAAAAAAAGATAACTTTTGATGGTTGAATACTTATATGATGATGTCCATATTTCTGTGTTCATTATCATTATAAGTGTGCAAGCCGATATGGAAGAGAAGAGAATAAACATTTGTATAGCACCTACTCTGTGCCAGGCACCATGCCAAGCACTTTTACAAATATTATTTCATCTGACCTTCGCACCAATCCTGAGAGGTAGGTGCCATTAGTATCCCCATTTTACAGCTGAGAAATTGAGGCCAACAGAGGTTAAGTGAGTTGCCCAGGATCACACAGCAAGTGTCTGAAGCTGATTTTGTACTCAGGTTTTCCTGATTCCAAGCCCAGGGCTCTATCCACTGTACTATCAGCTGTTTCTACAAAGTATGAATGTTGCATCCCTAGAATACTAATACCTAGTAATGTATCTAGACCACATTGTTATTGGTAGTCCATAAAGTAAGATTTGCCTGATGTCCTCAAAACCTTGAGTAGGGTTTAAATCTCTTTTGGAGAGAATTATTTCACTTCACTGCTTTCCTGAGTTTGATTTCTTTTTAAGCTGACTCACTTGTTTTAGGGCATTTGCAATGTACTGTGTGTTGTAGAGATCCCTGGAGAAAATTTGGGCGCCATTTGTGTTGCAGGGAGTCAGAGGAATTTTCACCCAGGATAGCTTACTTTCTTATTTGGAGATTAGGTGTTCACTTGCAGTCAACTCTAGATGAGCTTTGTTGAAAGCTTGAGAGCTTTCTCTCCGAGGGGCAAGGAAGAGCTCATTTTTCTTTTTTCCCTTTTTCTTTTTTTTTTATTGTCTTTGAGTTGGAATTTTGCTGAGATTATTTAATACAAGAGACTAGGGAAAGGTGCTTGAAAGGACATTACAAGAGCCTTTCCAAATCATTAGCAAGCTATCCAGAATTAGAAATATGCACAAATACATTCATAACATCACAGTTGATATGCTAGGGAGAATAAATCTGGCCCTGAGGGAAGAGTTTATTCTACACCCCACCCCACCATTCCATTTGATGAAACCACAGAAGGGACTAGTAAATTTTTTTTTAGAAGTACTGACCCACGGAGTATCTTGAACCTAAGACAGTGGCCACTCTTCAAGGAATCTGACCTTTGAGCAAGATGGGACAGCACCCAGAGAGAGTGCCAAAATAGTGTTTCTTTATGACAGTTTACTTCAAGGGTTTAATATCTTTGTGGCCAACTGTTTTGGTTGAAGGCTAACTCTTAATTTCCTCCAATTGCATATTAATTCTACTTCAAGTTCAATTTACAAATGTATGTTTTAAGTCCCATTCAGAATAATACTTTGCAGTTCATCAGTTCCATGGGTTATTGGTTTTCCTGCTTATAAGAATTTGAGTTTTCCATTTTCAGGCATTTAATCTGGGGCTTTGAGCTTTTTCTTTTTCTTTCTTTCATTCTCTATTTTTTCCTTTTTTCTTTTTTTTTTTTTTTTTTTTTTGCTTTTCCCTACCCATACCTCAAACTTTATGAAGAACAAGCATGTATGCTGAATTAAATTTTTTTATTTCATGGAGATTTTCTAAAATTCTATTTTTAGTTATTACTTATCAAGGAAAGATAATTTTTCTCCTTGCGCCCCTTTACTCTAAAAGACTGATTTAGCTGTTTGTTTTGGAGCCATATAGTTAATGTAAAGCACAGCGATGCAGATGTCTCGTGTAAATCCTGCATATTGTTTTGTAAAAATGAAACCCATCATAATCTTTTGGAAAAACCTCTCTTTTCAACACAGTGATGAGTTTCACTTATACAAGCTCCAAACTTGAGTGGTTTTTGGATTTTTGCCATTTTCATCTCTGGATGGTCATCTGAGTTGGTGAGGCCTGGGGAAAGGGGAGTAGAGTTGGTCCCAGTTTGTGTATTTAAATGAAATTTTAAAAATCTAAAAATACCATAGAGAAGCCCATATTGTGGGTTAAATCTGATTTTACGTTTTCCAAAGGGGTCATATTTAGATTAGAATAATGGCAATAAAACAGGATACCAGGGAATATGTTATTACTCGTACATGTTTTCAGATTCACATATAACTTTAAGTCAGTGGTTCAGCTAAATTAAGATATTAAGCTGTTATGTCTTTTGGTAGTAGTACTAATAGACTTTTAAAATTAGAAGAAAGCAACTAAAGTTCATAGGAAGAATTATAACAACTCTTTTGTTAAGTGTGAGTGGTTGAATTTTTGTGCATAAGGCAGCAGTCTTAAATGAAATTTTATCCTATTATATTTTTCCCTTAAAAACTGAAGTATAAATATAATTTTATGCAAATTCAGTCTGCTTGCATTGGGATTTTTTTTTCTTTTACTTCCCAAGTGACAGATTTAGGAAACTGGAGTATCTGGCTTTGGTTATCTATGTTCAGTCTCTATTCTTTTAACCCTCAATATTTATAAAAGATAACAGATGCTGAACTTACTAAACAACAAGTATAAGTAAATGCTAACATCATTTATCTGAATTCTTATTCATTATAAACTGATAAATTTATCCTCAAGATGTTTCAGTTTACATTTTGGCTGTAAATCATACGTACTACTACTGCTTTCTATGATATAACCTTTCTGGAATTCTATAAACACAGGATATGCAATATGGGCTAACCACTTGTCTAGGAAAGAAAATAAGCAGACAGTTGCCCGCAGAACACATCTTACATTTATGTTTATGTGTATGCCAGGAAAGTGATCACTTTAAATCTATGCCTGAATAATAACAGGATCTTAAAAGTACCACTGCTATTTTAAATAGCTCTTACTTGGTAACAATACATAAAATGAATTATGGCATCTGTAATAAGTCCTTCTATTGTTGGGGACGTGGTTGGCCCTAATGATCTCCCCAAAATGTAAAGTAAGCAGCAATTTGGGACCATGTAGATTCCATGTTTTAAGAACAATATACTCGAATTTTAAAAAATGCACTTTGTTTCAAGTACCACAATAAGACATAAATTCATGTAAATGATAATCATCTATTTCTCTGTGTTAAACAAAAGAGTAATAAGTTGTAGTATTATGAATTTACATGCTGCCTCCTCCCCACCCCCTTTTGGCAAGGTCTTCATAGAACTTTATGGATATTATCTTGACTCTCCTTACCGGGAGAGGACATAGGATAAGGGTGGTAATGTATTTTATTATGAAGCTGTGGAGTGCTCTAGGAGAAGAGCTTAGAGTAGTTATGCTCTATGACAATGTCGCCATTTAGAGGTCCCACGATCCAACCTAATCCTAGCTCTATAGACCTGAAAGGGAAAAAAAAAGTTGTCAGCAGGCTAGGGGTAACTAGCAACTCAAATATCAGGGAAAGCTAGTTGCTGGTGGCTACAAAACTCAAGAAAAATTATATGCCTCTGACCTAGTCAGAAAACAAGGCAGAATAGTGGATAGACCACTGGCGATTGTTGTTCAGTTATGTCCAACTCCTCATGACTCCATTTGGGATTTTCTTGGCAGAGATACTGGAGTGGTTTGCCATTCCCTTCTCCAGCTCATTGTACAAATGAGGAGACTGAGGCAAACAGGGTTAAGTGACTTGCCCAGGGTCACACAGCAAGGAAGTGTCTGAGGCCAGATTTGAACTCGTAAAGATGAGTCTTCCTGACTCCAGGCCCAGCATTCTATCCATTGTGTTACCTAGCTGCCCCCAGAGCACTGGACTTGGAGTTCAAAGAAAATTGGAGTTCAAATTCTGCTTTCATATACTTGCTAACTGTATGTCCCTGGGCAAATCATTTAACCTATTTGAGCCTCAATTTCCTCGTCTGTAAAATAGGAATAATAATAGCACCTACCTTACATAGTTGTTATGAGGATCAAATTAAATATATGTAAAGTGTTTTGTAAACCTTAAAGTGCTACATAAATGTTAATTATTAGTAATTACTTGTACTTAAGGAAGAATAAAGGTGTCTTTTTCATCTATTATACCTTCTACTTGGTTTAGGTCACTATTTTCATTTGTTATAATTCTCTGAAAGATGTATCTTTCATCTGATTCATAATGTCACAGAAGTTGAAAGGAACTTTTCTGCATTGGGATAGCTCCTGTTATTAGGAAATTTTATCCTTACACTGAAACAACTTACATTCTTCAAAACTCTTGATCAAAATAGAAGTCTAATCTCTTTTATAAATATTTCTATAATCTCCCTTCAAATAACAGAAGACTGTTATCATATTTCCCTCCCCCCTTCCCAAGTCTCCAGGCTTAAAATCCCTCTTCAACCAGTCCTCATATGCCATGATCTCAAGGACCTTTACTACCCTTGTCATTCTTCCTTGGATACTTTCCAGGTTATTAGTCCCTTCTAAAATGCACCATTCTAAATTTAACACGATAAGCCATGTGTAGTCTGATCAGGGCAGAGTACGGCAAGACTACCATCCTAGTAGTGGACACTCTGTCTCTCTTTACTGTAATTTAAAATAACACTGGCTGTTTTGGCTGCTATATCACACTGGTAAATTCATATTGATTTGCATCCCACTAAAACCTATCCTTGTCATGCCTCCTTCAACTTGTCTTGATTTTTGAAACCTATTGTAGTAGTTTACATTTATGCTTTTATATTTAATTCAGCCCAATGTTCTAGCTTGTTGAGACCTCTTTGGAACCTGACCGTCACCCAACATGTTAGCAATGTTTCTCAGCTTTGTATCACCTATAAATTTGATAAGTGTACCATCTATACCTGCTTCCAAGTCATTAATAAAAATGTTAAATGGCATAGGCAGAGGACCAAGGATAAATCCCCTGGGACGCTCCCCTCTACAAATGGGCATCAACCCATTAATAACTAACTGCTCTTTGGTTGTAGTCATTCAACCAGTCTTGAATCCATTCAGCTATACTATGACTGTTCAACACACATTTCTCTATTATGTCTACAAGGATAGCATGAAGAACCTTTGTCAAATAATTTTCTGAAATTTAAGAAATGCATCATATTTGATGGACTTTGGCAGTTGAAATTTAAGTGGTAGAGCTGAGATTTAAATCCAGGTTTCCTGACTTTCCAAGTCTCATGCTATTTTAATATACAGCGTTACCACTCCCTTGGTTATATAACTAATCAGCATTTAAATGGGTATAGATATTTAACATGTTAAGTTTAAAGCATCAAAATGTGGAAATTCAGACAGAGGGGGTTCCCCTTGTCATAGGGGAAACCCCTCAGGTAACTACAAATTCCCCAATAATGAAAGGGCTCACTTCTGTCTCTCTGAATCAGATCCTCTGATTATTCTGATTTTGGCACCATATGGATCATGTCAAGATTTTCCCCATTCCAGTGAGCATTTAAATGAGGTTTACTGTTGATTGATGTTTCATTGTCAAAATGGAGATCTGTAGTCTTCCTGAAGAAATACATATATACTTGCATGTATATATGTATATGTAATGCATATATGTATACATATATTAATGAACTGAACTATTGTTCAAACAGAGGTAATACACAGTAGCACCCCTCCTCACCAAAAAAAAAATCATTGTTATTTGGCTTTGGAATGGGTGTTTTTTAAAGCCCAAAAAGTCTTCTATCTGTCATGTGCCTCTCTGTTACCTTTTGCTATCAGTTTATTAAGGTTCACACATTAGAATATTGGCTGTGATCAAAACCTGGATGGACTATGTGTCAGGAATGTCATAAAGGGGTTTCTTGTTTAGGTGCATGCATAAGATCACAGAGTTGGAAGGAATCTCAGTACCATTTAGTTGAACATGCACCTAAACAAGAAACCCCTTTATGACATTCCTGACACATAGTCCATCCAGGTTTTGATCACAGCCAATATTCTAATGTGTGAACCTTAATAACTGATAGCAAAAGGTAACAGAGAGGCACATGACAGATAGAAGACTTTTTGGGCTTTAAAAAAACACCACAAAATATGGAATCCTAGAAGAGGTAGCATGGTGTGGTAGAATACTGGGCTCAGATCAGCAACACTTGGGTTCAAGTTCTGCTTCCAAGACTAGCCATCTTTCTCTGGGCAAGTCGCATAACTTTTAATTTCCCAGCCACCAGCTCTAAAGCATGCCACCATGCTACTCCTCCATTCTCTACCCTTTCAACCTAGTTGTTTTCCCCCCAACTAAAATGTAATCTCCTTAAGAACAGAGACTGTTTGTATCCTTAGTTCCTAGCAAAATGCCTAGCACATAGCAAGGGCTTAACAAACGCTCTATTTACCTATCTTTGTGCTTCATTCAACCCCCTAAGATATGTCTACTAACTACCAGAATCCTACCCTGGAAAAATTCCAGCTGTTTCTTCCACAGCCACCACAATGATCTCGCTGCCCACACCAGAGTATGCCGAAGATGAAGTCCAACCTTGAATTCCTCACTGTCCCAATTAGTAACTGCTTCTCTTGATCATTATTTCCTAGCCATGTTTCACTTCACTTTCTTCTCTCTAATCTAATCATCATCTCCTTTCCACCCTACCCAACTCCATCCAGTTCAAGAACCATGACCAAATCTACTTGGCTGTTATTCCTGAATCTTCCTCCTATGGCCCCACCTTTCCATAACTTTTAAAACCAAGGTACCTTTTTTGTCTTTCCCCATTCAAATAAGAGCTCCTTGAAGGTAGGTACTTTCCCTGCTTTTGTATTTATACCCCAGGAATTTAGTATCTGGCACATAGTGAAATTTTCATTCATTCATATAGCTAGTTCAATCAACAAGCATTTATGAACTACTTGCTTACAATGTGCCTGGTACAGTGCAAAGTTCAGGGAATAAAAAGAAAAACAAACAAAAGAAAAAACCAATCCCTGCCCTCAAGGAACTCATATTCTAGTGGCAAGAGACCACATATGGCTGCAGCACTTTAGTCCTAAAGTTAATAGTATCCAGCTGCTCCAATCTGTACTAAACTCTCTTTCCTCTGTAAACCTGTTGTTCTTATACTATTCCCACACAGTTTAGCACTTAATTTTCTTTTATAAGTTTCATGTACGTTAGCTTCTTCATCCCAGATACATAAATTTTTGAGGGTAAGGACTTAAATGCATCTATCCCTCCATCCCTATACCTAGTTCACTGTAGGCTATAGTTCGTATAGCCTACAGGCTATTGAATTTTAAGTTCAATAAAAAACGCATTGATTAATTAATGGAATATCTAATCATGTATTCTTAGGCGATTCCTTCAAAATGGATTTTTCCCCCTCAATAATTAACTGCTAGTAGAGGAAGGATGGCATGGATAGAATGCTGGGATCAGAATTAGGAAGACCTAAAGTCAAACCCCAGCTTTTACACAGTGTGACTCCAGACAAATCACTTAAATTCCATGTGTCTTAGACAATTCTTTACGATTTCTCAAAGTACAGGTGACTTGCTTCTGGGTCATGTTGCCAAAATTGTAGATCCTTCATGTGTTCTCGCTGTCCCATTATAAGATATGAATTGATGCAGAGTAAAACGAGGAGACTCGGGAAAATAACATGCAACTTCTACAACAGTGTAAAAGGGAAACAACAACAAAAGAAACAATGAACACTGTATAATTATACTAACTAAGCTAAGCTCCAGAAAAGAATTGAGAAAATGAATCTTTCTCTTTTCTTTATAGAGGTAGGGGACCGTGAATATAGAATATTGCATATACTATAAGACGGGGTTGACATGTTGCTTGATTTTCTTTTTTTCCACTCTTTAAAAAATCATTGTTACAGAGGATGACTCACTAGGTAGGGCTGGGGGAAGAATGTATTCAGAAATGAAGATGATAAAAGAACAAAAAAAATCAGAAAAAGGATAAAAATTATTTAAAGAAAAAATATTATCTTTAACTTTAACTACATTTTGATATGCAAAATCCTATACCCTACAATACAATGCAGAATGGGAAAATCAGACAAACTTCTACCAGCTGTTCAACATACAATCTAAATATACCAGCATTATGAACCATAGCTAAAAAAATTTCACAGGATACAATATAAGTAAATGAAGTAATAAGTAATAAAATTAATCTTCTGTTAGGGAATGTTGAAGACTGGCCATGTTTTCATACACAGGCAGAAAGCCAACTAAGTTCCTCATGGCATGCGTGCCTATGGGTAACCCAGAGCTGGTATTTTTAATGTACTTAGCATGGCATAGTGGATGGAGCTGGATTTGGAATCAGCAAGACCTGAATTCTACTCCTACCTCTGATACATATTAGCTATTTATCCTCTTAACCTAAAAGATAAACACATTAGTATATTTACCAGTTTACAAAAGAAATAAAAAAGTATCTCCCAAGGACAGACAGCCTCGTAAATTTGAAGTACAAAAACCAAACAACATACACACAGAAAACTGAATTGATATTTAAAAAAAAAAAAGAATATTACTTCATTTAAATAAAAGTTCTCTCACTTTGTTGTTGTTCCCAGTCATGTCTGACTCTTTACCCATCTGAGGTTTCTTGGCCAGGATACTGGAGTGGTTTGCCATTTCCTTCTCCAACTCATTGTACAGATGAGGAAACTGAAGCAAATAGGGTCCAGTGACTTGCCCAGGGTCACACAGCCAGTAAGTGTCTCAGGTCAAATTTGAACTCCACTTTTCCTGACCCCAGGCCTGGCCTCTATCCACTGAGCCACCTAGCTGCCCTGTTTCCTCCTACTAGCAAATAATAAAATAAATAAATCTAATAAAATCAGTATTTCTTTCTAAATAAGCATAAAGGTTTATGTGCTTTGGATAAATAGATATCTATATATAAGATTTTTCTGATTAAATATTATCTATAAGTCTTAGGGCAGTTTTAAGCTATAATATCATAGCTATTATAGATTTTAAGCTATAATAAGCTATGAATTTTAAGTTATAATTGCTATTATAGCTATAATAAGCCTTAATGTATAAAAATATAAGCTATAAGTTTTAAGCTATATGATTGTTATAGCTTAAGACTGTACTGACTTTGGGGATATCATTTATAAATAATATTTAGTCAGAACAGTCAATGTCTATTTGTCCAAAGCATGTAAAACTTTATGCTTATTTAGAAAAGAATACTGATTTTTGCTAGATTTACTTATTCTATTATTTGTATACCTATTGGAAGGAGAACCTTTTTTTTTTTTTAAATAAAGTAATATTCTTTCTTTTTTTTTTTATATTTCAACTTACAGGGCTGTCCGTGGGAGATACTTTAGAATTAACAGGTAAATATATTAATGTGTTTGTGTTCTGAGGGATAGCTTAAAAAGCTAACTCATCTTAGCAAGTCCAATCAAATACAGTTGTTAAAATAAGGTACATAATGAGGCCATACAGAGATTCTTTTAATGAAGTAGATGAATAGTGATTCATGTTGTATTTGTTGTTTGAGGGTCTAGATCTATCATTTCTTCATTGTAGGCAACTCCTCTGAAGTTTTAGTCTTAGGCGGTTGGCTTTTGTGTTAAGAGGTTAAATGGCTTAACCATGGTCTAAATAGCTAGTATGTGTCAGAAGTAGAACTAGAATTCAGATCTTGCTGATTCCAAATCCAGCTCCATCCACTATGGCATGCTGCCTACATTAAAAATACCGGTTCTACCTGTGGACATGCATGCCATGAGGAACCAGCTTGGCCTTCTGCCTTTGCAAGAAAACTTGTCCAACCTTTAATGTTCCATAGCAGAAAGTTAATTTGGCCATTTTCGTATCTAGCTCCCAAAGTTTATGACTTTCTTTATAAAAAGAATAGCTGAACTATTGGTACCTATTAGATTTCCCTTATCTATAAAATGAAGAGATTAAATGAAATGTCTTCTGAGGTCTCTTCTAGCTCTAAATCTGTGATCTTATCATCCCATGATTTGGTGAAGAATTGAATGAA
This sequence comes from Phascolarctos cinereus, assembly GCF_003287225.1. Lineage (NCBI taxonomy): Eukaryota > Metazoa > Chordata > Mammalia > Diprotodontia > Phascolarctidae > Phascolarctos > Phascolarctos cinereus. Next base: position 171,148,905 of record NW_027556402.1, read on the forward strand.
GTCCAGCACTTTCTCTACTTCCTTCTTTCTCTTTTCTCTCCCTCCTTCCTTTCCCTTCTCTCTCCTTTCCTTCCTCCTTTCCTCCTTCCCTTCTTTCCTCTTTTCTTCCCTGTCTCCCTCCCTACATTCCTTACTCCCTTCCTTTCTTTCTTCCTTCCTCTCTCCCTCTCTCTGTCTGTCTTTCCCTTTGTCTCTATCTCTTTGTCTGTATCTGTCTGTGCCTCATATTCTTTCACTCCCCTTCTTCTCTGGAAATAATTAGTACAGTATTACTTACTGGAGTTTCATGGTAGAGAAATCTTGAGTTAACAATATAGAAGGAGTTCTGAAATGACAGTTAGGGGTTTTACCAGCTCGGTCTGTATATACAGCTGTTGGTGCAAAGGGGAGGGAGATAGTAGGCCTGGTTGACTGTTCAAAACAAAAAGATATGGCACATGTTATTAGTTCCAGATCACCAGAGCCCCAGCACCACCATCTGCTGGGGGTCACAACAGTTGTCCAGGTCAGCGTCAGTTATGCACAAACTCAATGCCTTCCCTGGGGCTGCATACTGCTGTACATATTTGCAGAAACAAAAAAGCTAACCTGTTTCCTGGACACAGGCAGCACAATAGTATGTCATATCTCAAACAAAAGGACACAGCCATCATTGATGTACATTGCAAAAGATGAACAAAGGTCTCATCTTGGTAAAGTCAGGTACTAAGTCAAATAATTATTGTCAGTCAGTTGAAAAACATGGTGGTAGCTATAACAAAGAACAGTTGATGAAATGGATTGAAATCTTTTCCCGAAGTACATACCTGGAAAACCGTCTAAGCAAAATTATCAACACAACTGTCAAAGAAAATATATTCTATCTTGTTCTGTTCATTGTGTTTATGAAGTTAATCATTGTATGATCTTGTTTTTCTGCATCCCTATGCTTACTTTTCCCATCTTGCTTCAATTTTTCCTTCATTTAGGATTTCATTCTCAGATATTTAAATGAACAATTTAAAAAGAAAAAACACTCAAATCTTCACATAAAAAACATTTGTTGTAAATATCATCCCAGTTTTACCTAAATACTTCCCTCAGAAATCTATCATAATTATCATTAAAAGATATCAACAAATTCATTTAATATCCCATTCATAGATATATATTAATACTGAATACTTTAAGATTCTTAAGTGGATGAATCAAAATGAATTTTAAGACATGTGGGTCAGTGTCATTACCTTTAAAACAAACCCAAAAAAGTCCAAATAAGCTGGTAGCCTAGTCATTTTATTTTACTCAGGCCTTGGAACTTCCGTTTGTACTATATAATTCAGCTACATGGATTAAATACACTTTTGTCTACTAGTCTGGGAACTAACCATCATTTAAAATGGTAATTCTGCGTGGAATTGCATTCCAAGTTCCAAACAACCAACCTAGAAACATAAATTTTGGATTGTCTAGATTGCTTTAAATTGCAATAGAAATATCTTAAGCCTAATTAAATTCTACTCAACAAATATATGAGATTGTCCTAGGCCCTGGGGATCCAAAGATAAGGACACTAAGAGAAGAACTTTCTGACTAGAGCCCTTGTTCAACATTAAAATGTGTTTCTAAATAAGCAATTCAATTCAATACACATTTAAGTGCTTAAAATATGTTAAGTGCTGAAGATATAAGTCATCAAGCATGTATGTGAGGTCTGTCAGAATGGCATGAGGGATAATACAGAATTATAAAATTGCAGAGTTGGAAGGGATCTCAGAAGCCAACTAATCAACCAGTAGCTGAACAAGAATGTTCTCTATAATATACCCAACAAATGGTTTTCCAATCTTTGTTTAACAACTAATGACTACTAGATCTCAAAACAGTCTGTTTTGTTTCTGAATTGCTGTCACTTTTACAGCAATCCTAAACCTACCCTCTGTGCTTCCACCCCTTGTACCTTGCTCTCCCTACTGAGGCAAAGCAAAACAAGTCTAATAAATCTTCCATAATACAGTCCTTCAAATACTTGAAGACAGTTATCAGATCCTCTCTAGAATCTTTTCTTCTCTAGGCCATGTATCCCAAGTAGCTACAGTCTATCCTGATATGTCAGTGTCCCAGAGATTCTCACCATTCTGATATCCTATACTCTCTAATTTAGCAAGGTCCTTCCTAAAATGTGGCACTCAGGACCAAACCCAGTATTCTAGGTGTGTTCTGACCAGGGCAGAATACTTCAGAACAATCATCCCTCTAGTCCTAGACACTGTATTTTACAATGCTGTCAAAGATTGCATTGGCTTTTTGGGTCACCATTTCATACTGTTGACTCCTATTGAGTTCATATTCCCAAATCTTTTCAACATTGCTGTCAAGCCAGGCCTTCTCTTTCTTGTACTTGTGAATTTGAGTTTTCTTTTAAATGTGAGATGAATGTAAGACTTTACATTCATCCTTAAGGAATTCCACCTTATTAAATTTGAACCAGCATTCTCATCATGATTTTTTTGGATCCTGCTGTCCAGTTTCTTAGCTTTAGAAAAGGGAAGGAATACTTCTTGCTGGTAGCAATCAGAGATTTTAAAATCTCTTATGCAGAAATCTTCAAAGTCAGATATCCACATGCCCACTCTAGGTGAGGTGAAGTTTTGCATGGAAGCAAGGAATCTTTGCAAGTTTCTCTTCAGTGTTTTCATCCTAAGATTCAGTTTCTCAATTAGTTATAGGCAAGTAGTCAGTTGTAAATGGTGAAAGAAATATGCTTAGTTTGTAAATTTTGTTCATTATTTAGCTGAGCTGTAGAAGATCCAAAAAAAGTGTAGCATTTGTAGCTTCCATGAAGAGAATAATATTCTCCGAAATGAAGAGGACAGATTTCAATACAGAACAGGAAAAAAAAGAAAAGCTAGGGAGACCTCAGGTAAAAGTAACAAAGAAGAGTGAAGAGAGGCAGGAAGAGAAATTATCATATTCATTAATTTAACAAAAATGCATTGAGTATCTACTACTTGTGCAGCCCTGTGCAAAGTAAGCCCAGAGGAAAATACAAAATATGAATAAGATACAGTCCCCTAACATTAAGGAGTTCAGTCAGGAAAGGGAAAGAAGACACAAAATAAATAACTATGGTAAAAGGCAATGTGGAATAAGTGCCATAAATGAGATTATAAGCAAAGCACTATGGGTGAAGAACATAGAGGGAGATCTTTACTGGCTAGAGGGTTGAGGAAGGGCTTTATGGATAAGGGAACATTTGAGATGGCCCTTAGACATCATCTAGTGAAATCTCTCATTTTATAGATGAGGAAATTGAGGCCCAGAGAAGTTAAGGGACCTACCCAGGGTCATACAGGTTGCAGATCTTAGACTAGAACTCAGGTCTTGAGACTCCAAGTTCAGTGTTCTTTGGATAGACAAGGTTTTGACAGAAGGAAATGTGAGGCAGTGTTAAAGGCATGAAGAAAAGAAATGAGCTAAAGCCCTGAAGTGGGGAAGCCCATGGAATCTCGACTCTGCTATATACTACTTGTATGACCTAGAACAATCATTTAACAGGGACGTGACAGCAAATAAGAAACTTTGCAATATTTGTCCTCCATACTTGGAATGTTCTACCTTCTCACCTCCCCTTCTTGAAATCTCTTGTTTCCTTCAAGACTCACTCAAGCTGAGGCCCCTTGTTAGAGGCCTTCCTGGTTATCTCCATCCCTTCCCCTGCTGTGCCCCCTCTTCCCCCAATTGCTAAGGTCTTTGCCTCTAGTGTTATCTTATATCTATTCTGTATAAATCTTGTTCATACCTATGTTTGAACATGTCTCCCTCATTAGAATGTAGGCTCCTTGAGGGCAGGAACTATTTTACTTTCGTCTTTGTATCCTCAATGCTTAGTATGGTGCCTGGCACGTAGTAAGCACTTAATAAATGCTTATTGGTTGGTTAATCATAGTGGTGGCAGTGGGATTGGAAAGGAAGGGAAGGATTTTGAGAGAAATGGCAACATTGCCACATGAGTTTCATGTCTAATGGATTTTTAAGCTCCATTCTTATGTTTTTTAAAGTAAAAAAAATTACTCATAGTAGAGCCAGATAAATTGAAAATGTTGTGGTCGTGCTACAGATTTTGCTGCAAAATAACAATAATGACAGCAACAACCAAAACGTGATTGTTATCACTTCAAAACATTGAATCTGTTTTCTTACAAGCCCTCGTTCAGAGAACTTAGCGCTTCCTGAGAATCACCCCTGGCAGGTTGTACTCTTCATTTGAAAAGTCCAGGATGAAAATTAAAAACATGTGATGAAGGATAAGGAAACAGAAAAATCAGTGGAGTTCAGGAGGAGAAAGAATAGAAATATTGAAGAGATATAGACAAACCAAAAACAAGGAAGCCTGAGTGAGAAAGAGGCAGAAATTTTATTTTTTGAAGTAAGTAATAACTTAAAGGAATGTTGAGAAAACAACCATAAAGCTGACATGAATGCTTAAGAAATCAGTTAAAGGAAGCAGGGTAGAAATCACAGGGAGAAATAATAACTTTTAAAACACAAATAACAAGGTCTAAATCCTTCTTGTGGGTGACAGGGCTGGTTGCCAGCTCTTCTTGTATGTAGGTAAAGCCTACCTGGACAAATCCACCCTCTGCCTTGTGCTGAGAGTCTCCATCTCTTCCCAAAACCAGGAGAGCAAGTCTAGTCATCTCTACTGCTGGGATAGGATACATCTCTTTTGTTTCTTTTACAGCTGATCCCTAGAGCTCTGACTTTCTCTGTACTATGTCCTTGCTTTCTAAAGCGCCTGCAGAAGTTCTAAAGACACAAGTTCAGGTATGCAATTCACAGAGGCAGCAGGTGGCCAGATGGGACATTACTATGCTCTTTGGAGTTAGCCTGTCAACAAACATTTATCATGTACCTACTATATGCCAGGCAATATGTCTGATTCTGAGGTTACAAAGAAAAGTAAAAATATAGTTCTCTGCCCTTGTGCCCTCAAGGAACTCATATTCAGTTGGGGCAGACAACATGAAAACAACTGTGTACAAGCAAGATATTTACAATGTAAATTGTAGGTTATTTTAGAGGGAAGGAACTAGCAAGTGACAGAGGTGGGAAAAGAGAAGGATGATTGGGAAATGCCTCTTGCGAAGGTGGAATTTGAGTTGCATCTTGAGGAAGCCAGGAGGCAGAGATGAAGAAGATGGGCATTCCAAGCTTGAGGATAGCCAGTAAAAAGACATAGAGTCAGGAGATGGGAGTATCTTGGACTACACCCAGATAGATAGCTTGAGCTCTCAAATTAGTCAGTTCTGAGAGATAGATTCCATAAAATTCATCATACATTTTTAAAGCACATAATAGGTATAAGACACTGTGTTAGGCCCTGGGAATACAGGGATAAATAAGTAGTCTTTGCCTCCAAGTTTGCTGTTCCCCAGACACAACATATCTTCTCTTGGCTTGCTGCCTGGAATGCTTTCCTTTCTTACCTCTACCTCTTGAATTCCCAGGTCTTTTCAAGCTTAGGTCATGTGCCACTTCCTTAAGAAGCCTTTCCTGATTTTCCCATTTGTTAGTGCTTTCTCCTTGAAAACACTCTGGGTTTATTTTGTATTTATCCTTTATTTATTTGGGTGTGAATATGCTCCCTTCTTCCAATCCAAGTTAAATAAATGCTTCTTGAAGGCAAGAGCTATCTCCCTTATCCCTAGTATGTAGTACCTGGCACACAGTAGGCATTTACAAATGCTTATTAAAGCAGCTGGTGGCACAGCAGATTAAAGCATTGGATCTGGAATCACAAAGTCCTGAGTTCTGATGTGACTTCAGACACTTACTAGCTGTGTGACCCTGGGCAAGTTACTTGACCTATTTGTCTCAATTTCCTCAACTGCAAAATGAGTATACTAATAGCACTACCTCCCAGATTGTTGTGAGGATCAAATGAGATGATATTTATAAAAATACTTAGCACAGTGAAGTAGGCACTATATAAATACTTATTCCCCTCCCCCATTGTTTGATTGATTACATTCTACTGGAAATGAACTTTATGAACTTACAGCCAAAGGGTTGCCCCTTTGTTGGGCTCCCCAAATTTTCCATTAATTACGTATGTATAGCCTTTTAAAAGTAGGCAAAAAAAAACCCATTTCAAACTTTAGTTTCACTGTGTTCAGAGCTGGAAGGGCCTTTAGAGAGCATTTTAGTCTAGCTCCTTCATTTTATATATGAGGAAACTGAGGCTAAGAGAGGGAAAATAGTTTGCCCAAGGTCACATAGGTAATAAAAAGACTTTTTTTACATTCAAGTCTCAGTTGTCTCAACCCCAAAACAGAACATTTAAATGGCAATATAGTATGCTATCTAAGAAAAGAAATAGCTTCAGATAGAAGGTTATGGATTGAGGAGAAAGTCATTATATTATACTGCCACTGTGAGGGAAACAGAAAATGGTTTCATTACTGGTAGACAACCTCCCTCTGAAGAAAATGGGGGACTAAATCTTACTTTAGAACTTCAACATTTAGTAATGGAGCCCCTATTTTGTTAAATGTAGGGATGTTCAGTATGTTATTATTTAACTTCTAAGTATGTTTCTGACACCCTGATGCAACCAAGAGTCATCTCTCCTATCACTTGACCTGGCCACTCTCCTGGTAAATGATTTTAAGTATTTCACCTTACAATTTTAACCAAGGAGCACAAGATAATTTGAAAAAATATAAAAAGAAATAGCATATATGGCATGCTAGGAGAAAAATGAATAAACATTTGTCCAGCTTAGCCCTCTGGATTATCAATGGCTCCGTTGTTTGAACCAACATGGATTGTAATATGTGTCATTGTATCATTTCAGGGAAGCCATTTCACCCTAACCCTTCTATGCATATTTCTCCCACGAAACTAAGCAGAGTACTTTACATCCCTAGTGCATGGAACAGTCCCCATTTGCAGCCTTGGTTTCTTGTCTTTTCATTTCAGCCTATCATATTTAAGTTCTTAGCATGGTATTTTAAATTTGATACTTTCTTGCTAGATATTTTTATTTTTAAAATAAAATCAAAGGATTTTTTTAAAAATTTAATTGTTTTTCTGAGTCAGGAAACAGCATGATAATTTAGTGGGTAGATTGTGGGGCTACATATCAAAATGCCTGTTATTTTCTTATCTGTCACTAACTTCACTTGTTTGACCTCGAACAATTCACTTAACCTTCCTGTGTCTTAATTTTCCCTTTCAATCATATTTATACCTGCTTTCCCACCTCACCCTCACCCCCACCCCCAAACAGGACCATAAATAGAACCATAGAAGTATGGATCTGGAAGGGACTTCTCGGATTGTTTAAATTTGGAATACAGCACAAAAATCAGGGTTGTTTTTGCTACTGACAGATATACATAATTAGAACGTGGGCCAGGAGAGTGGAGGACAATGACCTTGCCTTCTTTGCTTAGCTATTTTGATTGCTTAGATTCATTTGCTTGCCAATCCAGAGGGGATCTTGGTAGTAATGTGGGCTTCATAGACTCAGCCTATAAATAGTTTCCATGGAGTTTCTTTATGAGAGCCAACTGGAATGGGTTTGAGGGGCACTGAATCTCCATAGGAGGTTAAATAATAATTTCTAACCCTCAAGTCTAGAACAATAAACTTTGATTCAGTACCAGCACAAGTAGTCCAAACCTCTCCCCACCAAAAATTCCACCAACCAGTGCCTGGGGATAGACAGCCTGGTTTTTGTTCCACTGTTTTAAGCAGGATGTGGTAGTTCATAGCTTGGGCTATAACTAAAATGCTATCAGCTTGCCATTATCAGAGAGAGGCTATCTAGTCACTACACTTTAGAAGATGGGGCTTGAGATGGCCAGCATGTAATCCTGAAGAGAGAATGCCTAGATGCTGAAAACAGAGGAGAACAGTGGTTATTAAACCAGCAGAAATGCCCAGAAAAGGCACTAGGAGTAACACAGAGATGACACACTCCACAGAAAGGAGGTGCCTAAGAGAAAGCGGAGTAATGAAATAACAACTTCAAAGAGAGAGAGAGAGAGAGAGAGAGAGAGAGAGAGAGAGAGAGAGAGAGAGAGAGAGAGAGACTACATCTGAAGTCCCTTCTAGCTCTAAATTTGCCTTGTAACATTGGAGTGAGAGTTCCCCTGACCAGGCAGATTTCCCAGCCATATGTGTTCTCTATCTGTGGGAAAATAGACCTCAATGTACCATAGTAGGGGTGATGGTGGAAATCTTTCTTTGTCGTTTTATTTGCTGTGCTGTTTGATTGAATGTCTTTTGTTTTGAACTAGTGTTGAAAACCAGAGTAACTGACTGATAAAAGTCAAGACATCAGTGGGAGCTTGTGAGCTATAGTTCTGAGTGAGTGCTGACCCACACAGTCCTTTAAGCCTGGAGCAATGGGGACCCAAATGGGAGCAGTATTTACTCCAGATAAAGAAATTGAAGCCCAAGCAGATTAAATGTGTAGTGAATGATTTAACTAGGGCTAGAACCTCGGATTCCTGACAGCTGGTTCTGATCTCTTTCTATTTATGCTATACTGAATGAATATTAACCCCGCCCCACACACACACACTTTTTTTAAAGTTGTTTAGTCCTTTGTGCTTCTTGGAACTAGATTAGATATAAACACCAATTATCGTTATTACGGACTTTGGATTTGAATTTGGAACGGTTGAGTGACCTAAGCCAAAGAGTAGTAATTAATGGGTCGATATCCAACTGTACTCAGGCCTTTAACTGAGTGTCCCTGGGAACCTATCTTTGGCTCTGCTCTGTTCAACATTTTTTTTATCAATTACTTAGATGAAGGCATAAATTTCATACTTAAATCCTTACATGAAGTAAGAAGGCTAGCTTACAGGTTGGACCACACAATCAATATGGAAAAAGATCAATTGAATAGACTCAGGATATTTAGGGCAATTTCATTTCTTCCCATCTTATTCAGCAGATTGCCCCCAACCATCCCTGATATCTCTCTAATCTTCAATTTATCCCTATCTACTGGCTCCTTCCCTCGTGACTACAAACATACCCAAATGCCCTCTGTCTTACAAAAACAAAACAAAACAAAACTCCTGTTTGGGTGTCCATGCTAAGTTCAGCATCAATATGGTGAGCCCTCAACAGCGAGCCAGCAGGCTGCCTAAAAAAGGGGGAACTGACCTAGTTCGCAAACACAGAAGTCAGATCCATCCTGATCAGTAAGTGGTATTAGACCATAAGTGGCTGCTATACTTGCAGGTTGGGTGAGATAGGGAGACCTGGTCTCAAAAAACAAAACAAACCAAAACAAAACCAACCCTCTAAATCCTACCATAGCTACAAGTTATCATTCTATGTTTTCCTTCCCTTTTAAGCTAAAATCCTTTAAAAAGCTGACTATAATAGGTACCTACATTTCCTCTCTTTTAAATCTTCTGTAATTTGGCTTCTGCCCCCTTCATTCAAAGTTACCAATCTTCTCTTAATTGCTAAGTCTAATAGCTTCTTCTTGATCCCAATCCTTCTTGACCTTTTTGCAACATTTGGCACTATTAACCTCCTTCTCCTTTTGGATATTCACCCCTCTCTAAGTTTTCCTGACTACTCTTTCTTGATTTTCCTCCTACCTGTTTGACTACTCCTTCTAAGTCTTTTTTTTGCTGGATCTTCATCCATGTTATGCCACTAGCCCTGAGGTTTTGTCTTTTCTCTCTTCTCACATATCCACCACCCCAGGCAATACCCTCATCATATCTTGCTGGGCTGTTGGGATAGCCTTCATTCTTGTTGGTCTCTGCCTCAAGTATCTCCCTATTCCAATCTGTCTTCCACTTAGGTGCCAAAGTGATTTTCCTAAAGGATAAGTCTGACCACGTCATGCCACGCAACCCAACTCCCCACCCTACTATAAACACCAGTAGATCCCTATTAACTCCAGGATCAAATAATAAATCCTTAGGCAGTTAAAGCTCTTCATAAACTGATGCCTTCCTACCAATATTTTTACATCCTCTTCCCCTTCATGTACTTCATGATCCAGCTATACTGCCTATTTGCTGTTCCTTATATATTATACTCCTTTCCATTCTGTGTATTTGCATAGACTGGTCCCTATACTTACAATCCTTAGCTTTAATTCTTAGCTCAAGTCACCTCTTCTCGGTGGCTTCTGGTTCCTCCCAGTTGCTAGTGCCACCCCCTCCAAGACTGCCTACCATTTATTCTGTATTCACCTCATATGTTCTTATTTTTATATATTGTCTTCGCCATTACAATGTAAACTTCTCAAGGGCAGGGATGATTTTTGCCTCTTCATTTCCCTCAGCACTTAATGTCTCATATTTAGCAAGTTCTTAATGAATGCTTGTTGACTGATTGACATGATAGCCATCCTCAGAATTTGAAGGGCTGTCATTTGGGAGAAGGATTAGACTATTCTCCTTAGCCTTAAAGGGGCAGAACCAGGAACACCAGGCAGAAGTTGTAAAGAGATAGATTTGAGCTTAATAGAATTAAGAACTTCTTAACAATTAGATTTGGCTTAATCTGAATGATGACTTTGTCCAATGGGGATTCTTCTTCAGATATGGATTGAACTAAATGAATTTTTAGGTCTATTTGAGATTCTGAGGTACTATGATAGACCGAACTATACATTTTATTCATTCAACAAATTCTTCTGCAACATTTATTGTGTCCAAAACTGAGTGGTAGGCCCTAAAGAGAATACAAAGATGAATAAGGCACAGGTTCTATCCTCAAGATACTTCTGACAGCAATGGTAGTCTGTGCTGGACCTGACTAAAGGCAGTCCCTTGGAAGTTTAGGTTCAATATTAGAACAAAATGAGACACTCATGGGTTATTCAACGGTTAACAAAAAGGAGATTTATTTGGCCAAAGCAGGATATTCAACAAAGGTAGGTATTAAAAACCTCTTGAGTTGATTGAGTGAAACTCCTTTGCTTGAATTGCCCACTTTGATCTACCAGCCAAGCATCAAGGTGCCCCTGGAGCTATGGCTATTCTGTACTCAGGTGTCGGGGGAGTGATGTCAAGAAATTGAGCCCTTAGTTCACTGAGGCAACCAAGGCTTGAGGATGGTCTTACTACCTTTTAAGGAAAAACTAAACTAGTTTGCAGAAGGACAGGATCTAGGATATTGTGCCTGTCACACATGGTTGGTCTCTTTCCCCCATTTATGTCTGTGACCTTGATCACTTTTTTGAGCCACCTTGAATAGTTTAGTATGATTATTTTTCCAAGGAGATTCAATATTCACTGTACCAGACAAAATGGAACAGAGAAAATAACTAACTAGAATTTACACAATTTAATTAGTGCTTTTCTGAATTTTTAAAATGGTAACAGTGAGACTAAGGGGACATAATCAAGGTATTATAGTACTTGTCTATATTAAAGAAGAGGGTTAGGGACTAGACTGGTCATTTCATTGGTAGAGAAAGTTCCTAGTGAAAACTTCCTGTTTGAATGCAGGTGAACATCTTCATTGCAACTTATGGTCTTGGAAAGTTGCCTAAAACACTGTAAGGTTAAGTGACTTGCCCAAAGTAATTAATATGTCCAGTTTGTGGCAGAGACAGAACTTGAAGCCAAGTCTTCAAGGCTCCAAACTCAACGTTCTATCCATTACGTTATTCTGTCCCTACTTGTGTATATTACCTGAATTTTTTTCAAGAAGGCAAACCTTTGATTTTTATCCTAGTCTTAAGAGTTCTAGTTATGTCCATCCAGGGATAGTAGTGGCGCTGCAGGCAGGACCAGATTGGCCTGATGCATAGTTGGAATAGGATACTACCTTCACCTCATGATTTCAGGGACTCCAGAATTATCCCCTTGCATTAAAAAAAAATCTCCCCAATTTGTTTACCGATTCTCCAAATTCTGCTTACAAGAAATAAGCCTGTGCCATATTCTATGTGAGTGGCATGGAAAGGAAATTCCATTATTAGAGATGAAGCTTAAAATGAAAGTGCCCTTTGGAAAAGTAAATACATTGACTTAAACTGATTCTCTCTAAAGTATAATTACAGATCCTTCCTCCGAAACAATTTTTAGTTGGTTAGGGGTGGGAGCATTAACACACTGAGTGTCTGGAACAGAGGAAAGAGACAAAGGAGAATATCACAAAAAACCAAAAAGTTTCAAAACCAAAGCATAATTCTGCAAAGGACAGTGCCCTGAATATGGCTGCTGGTGATAAGAGATAATAGGTATTTAAATAGTTACATCTTCAGTACTTGGTCTCCTCCTAGTCTCTTCTAAGGAGAGGGAGGGTATGTATAACTAATTATCAAGCAATGATGTGAATGAAGTTTTAAAATGGGATCATTTACTTGCCTGTTCCTCCTTCATTTTTCTAAATTTCAAAATTGCTCTGGAAATTTGTGGCGCTCTTTGGTTCTTGGACTCCTGACAGACTATCAAAAGTTGGAAAGGTCTTCACACTTAATGACTGCCAGGCCTGCCTTGAGAGGCCTGCCGGCTCTGAATCAGCTTACAGTCATGGAGGTTGTCAGTTTTCTTTTCAATGGAAAGTTTAGAAACAGTCACTTGTAGTTTATAAAGTGGGAACTACTGTGGTGCACATACAATTAAAACCTGAAGCTATGTGGATGATGAGGCAACAGTTTCTTCAAAGTCAATTCAGGAAGTTTTACTCAAGTAAAAGGGGGGGGGCAGGTTGGGAGGGGCTGAGTTCAAGAGTTGCCAAATCAGGAAATTTGAAGAACTGCCCCAGGAGCTTACAAAGATCCTGAAGCAATAAGAAGAGGGGAAGTTGTGGGGTGGACGGATGGGGGGGAAGACAGAGACAGAGAGAGACAGAGAGGCAGAGAGATCCCAAAACACTGACATTTGACTTCAGTTGAACAAAAACAAGTAATTCTGTTTCCAAATATAGTCTCTTCATTTAATGCTTCTTTTATCATGTTTGCTTGGAGAAATTGTAAGTATTATTTCCATGACACTTCAAGAAATCTAGAATGTTATTTCCACCAGTCTTAGTAACAAGAAATTAAAACTTTAAATGTGATTTTCAGAGAAAGAAAAAGCTAAGATACGAACTAGGATTCCAGTGGTTGTCATGTAAACATTCACCTCAGTGTGGAAACTCTTGCTCTGACTGCTTGCATCAAGTTCCCTTTTCACACCACAGATCTACCCACAGGTTTCTGAGTTATATATGGTTTTCAACAATAAATAGTTTATGCAGATAAAATAAGACTCTCCCCCCCACACACACAAAATGCCTCTACTACCATTAAGTGTGTAACATCAAAAATAATCAGCATATCATAAGGTCAAAGTCAAGGGACACTTTTTCAGTAGGTGTTTAGGAAAAAAGGAGTGAATCAATATGAAAAGATGAAATAAAAATATATTTGTTACTAAAATCTGTAGTGAGTTTTTTTAAAGGTTAACTTAAAATGTTCTTTTGCTTATGCCTCTCAGTTTCATCTAAGACTAGGAGTCAAAGTTCTGAAAAATAAGGAAGATTATATGTAGTGCTGTGACCCATGAGCCTCCCACCCAATTCCTAAACTTAGTCATGAGAAAAATTGCTATAAGGTCCAGGGTAAATGGTAAATACTGTTACTTAGCATATGCAATCCTGGGACCTAATGGGGTCTTGTCACCAGTATCAGACAAGACAGGGAACAGGACGCATGCAATTCTTTTACTATTAATGCAGGGAGGTGGTAACAATCACATTTCACAGGGATATATAGTCTTCACAACTCCATTATACTTCCTCTGCGTCCAAGAAGATTGATGTTGTCAAGTAGTTTAGCTACTTAGTTTTACAAAAGGAATTGATGCCTAATATCTTGTATGTGCTCCTTGAGAGCAAGGACTGTTTTTTGTTTTTTGTCTTTTCATCCCTTGTGCTTAGCACAGTATCTGGCATATAACAGGAGCTTAACAATTCTTGCTAATTTGAATTGACTTAATCTTTTTATTGAACTACCAGCTAAAAAAAATCCCCTTCTATTTGGGAGATAACAAAACATGCTCACCCATAAACTGAAGTGTAACATATTATAAGCATTTGCAAGGCTAATGTGAGTATCAAACTAAATACCTGTATCTATACCAATTTTACTGTGTTATACTGGGAAGGGTAGTTGCTATTAGCTTGTATTAGTTCTTTTTATTTTTGTGGTTACCCAGGAATCTCTTCTGGGTACCAGTCTCAATATTTGGTTAAAAGAAGTGAATAATGGATGCAGCACACAGGTTTCTAATTCTTATGGATTTTATGAAGTTGATTAGATTGCCATCTCACTAGAACAGGGCTATACATAGGAATTTTATCACAATGGGATCCCAGAAATACTTATGAGATATAGAAAAATGGACATGTCTAGGACATTAGGGTCACTAAGTGGAACAAAACTCCCCATTGCCTCAGTGTGGTTATTGACGTGTGCTGGAATACAGGGCTGATATTCAGCCCCAAATTGCCAAAAATAGTTTAAATCAAATAGAACAAAGTTCACCAAGACTAGACCATGGCACTCCTCTCCCAATATGTAGTTCACCTTGTTTGTAAATTTGTCTCCTTTGTAAAGAATGTGAACTCTTTCAACAAATAACTGTTTCAGTCTATTAAATAGTACACAGTTGATTTGGGGTAAAGGACAGAGAAAATGGAACACCATCCTGCTCTTTTTTGAAGACCCTCTCCCAACTTGCTAGCAGCCCCAAAGCATTCTAGAATAGTAGCTTTATACATTCTAATCTATTTTTTCTACCCTTTTCCTCCCTTTTTTATTCCTCTTCTGTCCTTTCTTCTCTTTTCCTCCTCCTCCTTATGTATCTTCTCTCTCTAAATCAGTAGTAGAAGTGGATAGTGATAATGAGCATTAGAGGAAGAGCTGAGACACAGAAATGTTCAGTGAGGGAAGAAAGTAGTGTGGAAAGTAGAGTAGATGGCCAATGTAAATCACTGGGTCCTTGAAGCAGTGGGAAGAATATTGAACTGGGAATCAGAAGATCATAGTATTTAGAGTTAGAAAGGTCATTGAAGACCAATCCCTTCATTTTACAGTTGGAGAAACTGAGGCTCAGGGAGGTTAAGTGACCTGCCTATGGCTAAGTAGCTAATAAGTATTAAAGATGGGATTTGAACCCAGTCTTTTGACTTCAAGTCCTTTACAATGTACACTTTACCATGATCCTTTTCCCTATTCCTTCCTTAATGAATTCTGTGATTTTGATTATTTTAACTCTTTGGGTCTCAAATATTTATCTCACCTGAATAATGAGGGGTTAACCTTAGATGTTCTCTAAGATCCTTTCTAGCTCTAAAGATTTTGACTTCACTGTAAAGTATCTGTACTTAAGCACCTACATTTTCAGAATTCAGGATTTACTTTACTGGAATAAGCCCCCTTCCCCCAAAAGATAAATATATGAAGAATATATTTTTCCATATAAGAATATGAAAAAAAGCAAAACTGATATTTCAGGACTTGATAGGATCTGTGATTTAATTGCTAAAAGCATTCCCTCCATCAGGGCAGTTCTGAACCTGTACAATCTGCCTTATCCTGTGTCATCATATTATCCCATAGAGCCCTTAGAGGAGTAGCTCCCCAACATACTAAAGACACCTTTAACTCTTTTTACATTTCAAGGGTACCAGTGCGACACTCCATCTATTAGTTTTTACTCTTACCACATAATGAAACTTTATAATCATCCATTTCTTCAGTGATATGTTATAAGGTATAAGTGATACCTTATACCACCTCTAGCACGTAGGTCAAGTTTGAAAATATGATAGTTGGGCCCATTTGTGCCCACTATGCATCATTCCATTTTGTTTTGTATGACTTGAACTTTGATTCTTCAGTCACTTTGACATTCCAAAATTAGCCATGACAGAATATCACCAGGAGAACATTTGGCTTTAAAAAGAGAGGGGTTCATAACAGTAAGCATCTTGGGATCATTGAAAGCACTGTGTAATAATGGAGACATCCAGTTTCACGTACAATTCTCCTTTCCTGTTCTACTGCATATATGCAAAAGCCCCATTCTATTGTATTTTAAGTTCAAAATTAAAATTAAAATCAATTTATATTAAATCAAATTCAAATCAATTTTTAGAAAAGAAGCACTGTACAATTTTCCAAATAACATTCTTTCTTCTATGTTCTCTTCTTCCCATTCAATTCTAAGTCCAACTTATTGTCCACCTGTACTGTTTTTCCCGAGTTATGCGTTGATCTACTAACTCAATGACCATCTACCTGAAAGTTATAGTCTGGACAATAGGCATTTTTTATCCATTCAGGTTTTTTTTTTCTATATGGTCTGTTAGACCAATCTCTTTTGAATCAAACACATTTTCTGCATGCAATCATGGGTTTTATTGAGGAGGTCCCAGAATGTTCTACGGCTTAATGGAGCTAGCACAATATCATCTGAAGACAGGATCCGCAAGACCTCCCTCTCTCTAGGGGAATCTTCTTCTATTTTGTCCTTTTGCAGGACATCTTCCATGACAGTAGCAAATGCCTTTTGCAGGCATCCATTTCCCTGTCTTATACCTCATATGACATTAATAATCAGAAAACTATTGAACTGAGTTACCTCTGTGATTATGTTTATCAAAGAATCATGTATATTAACATATGCACGAGTTTGAAAACATAACAATTATAAAATTATGTTTTCCACAGTGCTAAGTGCTTAAATGAGACTCCTGTTATAGGATGAAAATAGATATGTAAGTAATTCTGGTTCAGATTTTTTTTTAAAGGTTAAAAAAGGGGGGGAGGGGTCACCTGGTGAGCAGTTAAGGAATCAGCAGACTTAGGTTCTTTTCTAGATCTAACCATCAAGTTACTTTTGGGCAAATCACTCTCTACTACTTCACTTCTTAAGATGCAGACTAAGGATGAAAATACTTTTCCTTGAGTTACCTGATAGAGATGTTGGAATGACACTTAAGTCAATATTGGCAAGATGACTTGTTTTCATTAAACCAGTATATGATGTGTGTGACCTTTCTTGATTGAAGAGGGAAGAAACAGAGGACCTACACTTCTGGTGTATTCTACCCAAGCAAATTAGAAAACAGACCCATTACAGCTCATGCCAAAAGAAAAAGTCCAAAAGCATGAAAGAGACCAAAGAGAATTACATCATTTCCTCTGTATCTTCCCTATGGGCTCTCTGGTCTTGGAGAGTATGACTCAGGCCAAAGAAATGAAGTGAAAACAGCCCTACTCAAGATACTGATTATTTTGGATTCTTACCTTAAACAGAAGAGAGAAATACATTCCTCCTTGGTGTGAAACTTTTGGAAAAATAAGCAAGAAGAATAAATCAGGAGCATGACTTTCTGATTAGGATTATAAAGCAAGCAGGGCCTTTTGGTAACTTTACACAGAACCTGCTTATAGCAGCTAAACCATAACACGTGGGATTCTTCTGTCCCTCAATCCCTTGCTAAAGGCAAAAGAGCTTACAAATTTAACTCAGTTGAACTTTATATTCAGTAAAATTTTTGGCCATTGTGGCATCAACCAAGAAAGTTATTTCTTTAAGCATTTTTATTATTACAAGAATGTCAAATGTAACTGGGTTGATAAATAAGTTAGGCATTCTTCTTTTCATACTAACTTCAGCAAGTAGCTGGTAACTCTTATATTTAAATCATAGAGTTCCGTACTGTATATATGTCTCATTACATCCATTCGCTGTGCCTCCAACAATAATAATTCCTTATTATTCCTCCTTCTCCAGTGATGATTCTGATCCTGACATTTACATACAAATACACGTTGCTACTTTCTTCATGTCAGTCACAAGTGCTCCCAAGAGAAGCTCAGGATTAGTCTTTGGACAATGTCTGTGACAGATTCATAATTTGGCAACCTTGGTTGCACTCGACATATTGAATTGATCATACACTGGGGACTGAACCCAGGGCAAGCCTCCCAGGCTTCAAAACCATGAAGCACACGGGCAGAAATATCACTGAAGAAAACAAAAGCCAACCTCATTTTAGTTACGGCTTAGGCTTGGCAACATTTAAGTCCCCACTAAGGTTCCAAAGGAAAGATCAGGTAGTGTTCAAAAATGTGGTTTTATATATTCTGTTAGTTTATTTAAAAAATAGATGAAACAAAGTGAAGGGGCTGACATCATATTCATACTCCTTTGCCCAACATCAAAGGCCTTTCCTTACTATGGCATGACTACGATTTAGAACTTATTACTCCTCTCTGTACTAGTCAAGTTGGATTCCTTGGGGCCCCCTGAATATGGCTTATACTTTCCTGCCTGCTGGGCTTTGCATGAGTTCTTTTCTGTGTATTGGATGTCCTCCCTCTCCCTCTTCACCCAGTGTCCCAGCCTTGGATTTTGAGTGAAGGTTGATAATGTGGAATACTATTTGGATCATTACTGGTCCTTTGCAGCCAAACTTACATACTGTATCTTCTATGAAATCTTCCCTCAGCTCCTAGTCACTGATCACTTTTTCCTTCTTGGACCACATATAGTACTTTATTTTACTTTATTTTCCCATTTCCCTAATGCACTTGTAATTAGGCTTTGTGCATGCCCTAATCTCCTAAAATAGAGACCCCCAGGTGAGAAATGGCAGAGATCTGCTACTGGGAAAAGATATTTTATTCCCCTACCACCTGGGTAGAAGCAGCCTCTTTCCATTGGCTATATAGGTAGAATAGAACATGTTCTTAAAACTGCCAGACTAGGAAAAAATTTTTTTTAATTAAAAAAAATTTAACAACTGCTGGACTGGGACAATCTCTATCCAGTAGCAGGCAGGGGTGATGGTCCTATTCACCTAAAGCATGGTGTCCATGCACTAAGCTTAAAGAATTGAGGCCCCCAGAAATGAGTTTAAGATTTTGTTCTGTTTTGTTTGTCCTTTTTACTTCTAGGCACAGGCAGTCCTGTTGGACCAACCATGGGGACCATGGAGTCAGGATTCCCAGCCAGATGTTGCTGCCAGCCTAATAAGGAAACCCTGAGAAGCCAGAATGCTGGGACGCTAGTGGGGGGACTTTGGACTTGGAACTTTGTGGGACTATTTTACATAGGAACTGGGTAAAGCAGAGAACTGAATCTCCTTTCCCTCCCCAGAGACTGCAGTGGTATAGGGGGGATTATGTCCCCAGGTATTGGGAAGAATGTATTGATATGTTTGTTCTTTGAACAAACTTTGGAGTAAATCTTTTTTTTTTTTTACAAATATAACAAATTAAGACAAATTCCTTTGTAAAAGCTAATCTAGCTGTTAAATGGAACTGGGGTGCTAAGGACCCTCTAAAACTGAGGAAACAAAATTGGTGGGAGCTTGAGGCAATGGCTGAGATTAGACATCCCCCAACTTCCTTAAAAGTACAGGAGAACCTTGAGAGGAGGGGTGAAATTTAACGCACCTGGCCTGTAGGCAGTAGGGGTCAGGGTAGGCTCTGTTACACATGAAACCCTGTCCTAAAGCCAATTGCTATGGGACTCTCTCCTTATTTGTGGAGATGAGTGCCCTGCCCTGTGTGAGGGACAGGGTGGAGAAGGCTGAAGCTCTTCTGCTCTTACCAACTCCACCCATCCCTTGTGCAAGACAGGGCAAATCCCGTACCAATAGATTTTGGGACAGGTGTTACACACACATTAAATATTCTCTTGTAACTACCTGATTTTGAACCTTTTCCCTTACTGCATTGTAATCTCATTGAGATCAAGGACCTATCAAAGCTTTGAATCTCTTCCAGCACTTGGCATTGTTAATGTGCATATTTGTGAATTATTAAAAAATAAACCAAATCTGCCAAAGGTAGAAATTTCAGAAATAATATTAGTATTTTCTATACCAATGAAATCCCAAGTACAGAACAAAAAAGAACGATAGTTGATAGCTGTAAAGGAAGAGAAGGAAAAATAGTCCTTCATGGATATAAAGACAGATGAGAAATAAGAAGTTCAAACTGCACAAAGAAAGGTTCTGGATAGCCATGGGGAAAGCATTTTTTTTTTTTGTGGCCAGACCTGCTCAAACTTAAGGTTGATTGAGGAGCTGTTAAATCTCTACCTTTAGAATTGACTAGTGATTCCTGACTCCTTTTGGAGCTGAACTTGAGAGTTCCTTACTTGTATGAACCTAAACTCCTTCAAAATATCCTTCATGGCCTTCACTGACTTCATAAAGTGAGCAAAAATTAATTTTGTTCAAAGAATTTCACAGCATTTCTTGAGATAATTGGAGAAATCCTGGAATGTCAGAAGACTGCAATTGGATTTGGCTACTTTTAGATCAATTAATCAGTCAACAAGCATTTATGAGCTCCTACAGCACTGGTCATACAGAAACAAACATGGAACACTCCACAATTGTTTGATCAGAAAGTTGACAGGAAGTATTAAATTGGGAAAGAGGGATTGGAGCAAATGATCTCAAAACACTGCCTCTATTTATGGCAGGGGGGATGTGGTTTTATTTTTTTAATTTATTTATTTTTAGTTTTCAACATTCACTTCCATAAGATTTTGAGTTTAAAATTTTTTCCCTCTTCCATTTCTTCCCCCAATCCCGAGATGGTGTACAATCTGGTATAGGCTCTACATATACATTTGTGTTAAGCATATTTTCCCATTAGTCATGATGTAAAGAACAATTAGAGCTAATGAGAGGAACCACGAGAATCAATCAATAAAACAACACAACAAAGGAAAAGGAGAGAAAATTGTATGCTTCCAACTGCATTCAGATGACATATTTCTTTCTCTGGGTGTGGATTTCCATCATGAATCTTTTGTAGGTGTCTTAGATTCTTGCATTGCTGTCATGAGCCAAGTCTATCAAAGTCAGTCATCCCACAATGTGGCTGTTACTGTGTACAACGTTCTCCTGGTTCTGCTCATTTCACTTTGCATCAGTCATGTAAGTCTTTCCAGGTTTTTTTGAATTCTGCCTGCTCATCATTTCTTATAGCACAAAAGTATTCCATTACACTGATATTCCATAACGTCTTCAGCCATTCCCCAAATGATGGGCATCCCCTCAATTTCCAATTCTTTGCCACCTCAAAAAGAGCTGCAATAAATATTTTTGTACGTGTGGGTCCTCCTTGCATTTTATGATCTCTTTGGGATACAGACCTAGAAGTGGTATTGCTGGGCCAAAGGGTGTGTGCAATTTTGTAGCCCTTTAACCACAGTCCCAAATTGCTCTCATCTAGCAGCATCTGCTTGGTGCTAATAGAGCTCTGTGCTACTTGGGGCCCACACACCCACTAAAACAGAACAAAAGGTTGCAATAACCTGAAAAGTAAGAAAGTCTGACCTTAGGTTCTTTTCATTATATTTGGTTTTTTCTTTTTAGTGTGGACATTTTGGCAACAGGGAAGACAGAGTTTCTTTCTTTGACAAGCTGTTGAAAGCAAACTCAGTTTGGATCATTTTAATAGCAAAAGCAATATAACCGCTTCTCTTTCTTCTTCCCCTTTGTCCTCTATTTACTTTTCTCAGTTCTCTTACCTTTGACCAAGGAATCTGGCCTTCCTCATTTCTTCTATACTTCCTGATACTCAAATTAGTATCTTTTGATACTAATTTCTGAGTAACACAAACATTTTCTGGAGAAGAAATGCTTTCTGGCCTTTTGCCTTTATCTCTACCTCTCCTTTTCATTCTCCATTTTCCATTTTTTTTTCTCACAGCGATAGCTCACATTGATTTGACTTTTTATATTTTGTTGTTTGTTTTGGTTTTGGTTAGGCAGTGGGGTTAAGTGACTTGCCCAGAGTCACACAGCTAGTGAATGTTATGTGTCTGAGGTCAGATTTGAACTCAGGTCCTCCTGACTTCAGGGCCAGTGCTCTATCCACTGCACCACCTAGCTGCCCCGATTTTTATATTTTATAAAGCACTTCCTTCACAATAATTCTATGAAAGCTGCTATACCTCTATTATTCCCGTTTTATAGGTAAGGAAACTGAGGCTGAGAGTTTGCCCACCATCATATAGCTAATAATAATACAGCTGGATGGTGCAGTGGACAAGGGCCAGGAATTTGGAAGACCCAAGCTCAAATCTGGCCTCAGATACTTACTAGCTGTATGACCCTGGGTAAGTCACTTTTCTCTGTCTGCCTCAGTTTCCCCAACTATAAAAAAGGTAATAATGGCACCTACTTCACAAGGTTGTTGTAAGGATCAAAAGTGATAATATGTGTAAAGCATTTAGCATTGTCCTTGACATACAGTAGGCACTATATAAATGCTAGCTACTACTATTAGGTATTATTTAAAGAAAGCTTGGCAAGACATCCACTTTTAAAAGTTATCATAAGGGCATTTATGGATAAGTATAATTGGATAAGCAGGATAAAAATGTGAAAGATTTAAAAAATTGCAATAACTTTGTTTTCCATCCAGGGCAGTGGAACCACCATACCTGGACCCTAACATCACAGTCCCTCCTGTGCTTTTAGGGTAGGTAGAAATGTACCAAAAAAAAAAAAAGATGGGAAAAATTGGCTCAATTGGACCAGCTGTGTATAGAGAAGATTTGTGCTGGAGGTGACACAGTTGTGAGGGCACTGAGGGATCAATATTCAAATATCAGAAGGAGGGAAAAATGCTAAAGGCATGAAAAACAAAACATAACAAAATTCAGATCTTGTTAGTACCAAAACAGGTGACCTAGAGACCATCAGTAACTATCAACTTATGTAGTTACTATAAAATCTTTATGAAGATAACCTGTGTAATCAAAGGTATCTACAATGAGAATATCAGTCAAGAACAAGCAGGCTTTTTTGAACACTATTCAACAATAGATCACTTCTTTACCATTTCACAATTGACTGCAGGATATAGAGAATATAAGATTCTTCCCTGCGTATTATTTGTTGATTTTATTTTAAAAAATTTAGCTAGAGCAAAATACTACCTTACGGGCTTTGTGGACAACATCTTTCTCATCCATACATCAAAATCATTCAAGATTCCCTGAAAGATATGACAACAGAAATAATCCTATTCAACAATTCCCTGATCATAAACATCACACAAGGCATAAAATAGGGAGATGAATGTTTGCCGCTGTGATGGTGTTTGTCATTGTGATGGAGAAGATCCAGTATAAACAGAGGTGTCAGACACTGTGGCACACAACATTCCCAAGTGCAGCTGGAACCAGATTACAATGTAATGGGGGGATGGCCATCAAGTGGGTAATGGCTGACCAAGTTGTGGTATAGGATTGTGATGGAATGCTATTGTGCTACAAGAAATGATGAGCAGGATACTTTCAGAAAAACGTGGGAAGACTTCCATGAGCTGATGCAAAGTAAAGTGAGCAGAGCCTGGAGAACATTGTAGACAGTAAAATCAATATTGTATGATGAACAACGGTGGATGACTTAGCAATACAACGATCCAAGACAATTCCAGAGAACTTAAGATGAAAAATGCTATCCAGCTCCAAAGAAAGAACTGACAGAGTCTGAATAGAGATTGAAGCATAACTTTTAAATTTTTCTCTATTTTTCTTGTTGGGTTTTTTTTTTCGGTATGTGTTTTCTTTATGTTTTGCGTGACTTCACATGTATAAACTATATCAAATTGCTTGCCTTTTCAAAGAGGGGGCAGTATTTAACAACACATATAAAAATACAATTTAAAAAGATAATATTATGTTTCAAAACTAAGTCTATATGCAGCCTACAGGGATCTGTATGTAGCGGTCCCCTCTATTTGAGGTTGACACCACTGCAGTAGAGTCCAAGTAAAAGAGAAATTCCTTGTGGATGGTAAGGTCCTCTAGATGCTCCTGTTTGCAGATGACATTGTACTTGCTGCATCAAACACCAACACTTAAAAGTCACTGGGAGAAATGTGTAAGAGTTTGATCTGATCATCTACCTAGGAAAGGCCAAATGGAAGAAAATGCCCATTGCTCAATATGCATTTGAACCTAAAGAGCTTGTACATCATCAAGCATATCTGGGAGAGATAGTACAGAGGGCCCAGAGGTGAGCGGGAAGAGCACAGGAGACTGGATTGCTTTCAAGAAAATCTGAAGCTCCTTTAATGATCCCACACTTTTCTATGAAAGGCACATCATTTCAATGCCAACATTCTGCTGGTGCTATTTGGCAATGAGTTATAGAATACAACAGTTTCCAAAGAATTAAAAATGAATATTCCACACAGAGCAGTGGAGAGATGCATGGTGGGTATGGGCCCCCAGGATACAACATATAAGCAAGGTAGAACTTCAAAGAAAATTAGTAAAAGATGCCATCAAGAAATTGATAGGAAGAAAAAATGAGCTGGTCACATGGCAAAAGTAAGAGATGGCAGCCAGAGATCTCTACTAGTAACTTAGAAATGTTAGGAGAAAGCAAAAAAGGCCCCCAGCACATTAGGCAGTTAGGTGGTGCAGTGCATGGAGTGCTGGATTTGGAGTCACAAAGACCTGAGTTCAAATTCTGCCCTCCAAACTTAATAGCCGTGTCGACTAGGCAAATCACTTTAATTTTTTTCTGCCTTAGTTTTCTCATCAGTAAAATAAGGATTGCTATTTATACTCATTCTAAGCCATCAAAATCTAAACAATGAGCCACAGAGGCTTGGGCTGGGTCTATTATTGGCCAGTCAATGAAAGCTAGAATGATTAGGGTTTAAAGGCATAGTTAAGTAGCTCCATTTAAAACACAATGGGATTTTTTTTTTAAGCTACTCAGTGGGCATTTTTTCTTTTTTCTTTTAAGCTACAGGCAGTTAGGGGCTGCTAGGAGGCACAGTGGCTAGAGTGCCAGAGACCTGGAGCCCAGAAGACTCATCTTCTAGTGTTCAAATCTGACCTCAGACACTTACTGGCTGTGTGACCCTGGGCAAGTCACTTGAGCCTATTTGCCTCACTTTCCTCATCTGTAAAATGACCGAACAACAACAATAGCACCTACTTTGAAGGATTGTTGTGAGGATCAAAGAGTTAGCATATGTAAAGTGCTTTGTAAAACTTAAAGTGCTGCATAAATGTTCACTATTTTTTATTGATGTTAATATTATTATTACATGGAACTCCCTGTGGTGAACATGTGGCAAGACACAGACAAGAGTCACACAGGATGAGCAAGTATGAAAGGGATATAATCTGTATCATTGAAGGGAACTTCCAGATCAATAAAGTCCCATGTCTTTTTGAGTTTGGGTATTAATTGAATGTCAAAAGGTTCAAGAGGAGATATGGTGGGATCAGTGCAACAATTTTCCCTCTAAACAGCTAATCTAATACATTCCAGCCAGCTTCATCCTTAATGGTGTAGTGAAGTAAAAAAACTGGATTGGGGAAGAAAGGCCACCTTTGTTATTAGCTATGTGGCCTTGGGCTAGCCATTTAATTTCTCTTTAGCAAAGAAGAAATAATGAATAATGCCTCCCCTTACCCAAATCACTAGGTTGTTATTAAGATTTTTGAAAAAATCAACAAACCTTAATTGTATTTACTATATGTGTACGGTATTATGCTAATCCTGGAATTTGAGAGTAGGGAAGAAACTTTGCAGTCATCTAGTCTAATTCCCTCTTTTTACAGTGGAGGAAATAAGAGACCTGAAGAGCTCCCTTGAGTGACTTGTCCAAGGTTGCAAAATGACTTGGCATCAGTCATAACTAGAACCCAGGTTTCCTCATTCCCAGTTTAATGCTTCTTGGTACAGTAGTTGATAAAAAGTTTATCATGTTCTCTGCCCTTAAGGAGGCATAAATCTCTCTACCTGAGGAGACCAGATAGAAATACATAATTGCATGATACAGGGATTAGTTAATAGGTGTTACAGGTTAGTGCCTGTTTGATGTATAAATGAGCGCTATAAATTCAAAGGAAGGTGCTTGTTCTGTGGACTGGAGTGAGTTGAGAAGATTGTATACTGGAGAAAGGACTTCAGCTAGACCTTGAAGGATCTGTAGGATTTGGCCGGGTGGAGAGAATTGAGGTCCAATCAGAGGGGCTGAAGTAGGGGAGTTCTTTGAAAACTATGTCATTTTATTTTATAATGCCAGTAAGGAATAAACTCATGGAACTTGAGTTACAAAGACGGGGTTCAAATCTTACCTCTGATACTTTCTAGCTGAGTGATCGTTGACAAGTTACTTAACCTCTTAGTCTCAGTTTCCTCATCTGTAAAATGGAGACAATAATGCCAGTAGTGCTCACTGTACAGGGTTATTGTGAAGTCCAAACAAGATACCATACATAAATTGCTTTGCAAAGCTTACTGCTATGCAAATGTTGGTTATCATCATCATGCAATTGTAAAGCCGCAGTCAAAATTGCCTGTTTTTGCTCTGCACATCCTAAAATGCCGTATTTGTTAAAGAATCAGAACTATTGGAAAGAATAAGATGCATGTTATAGGTATTTTTTGTGTGCTTTTATATATTAGTAATTGGTTTTCTGATAGCCCAAAGAAGGCTCTGTGAACAAAATAGAATTGCAAAATAGAATAGAATTCAAAAGAAGCACAAGATGAGCATATATAGAGACATCTCCACTCCAAATGTTCATATGGACTACTTGTATCCGATCTGTGGTAGAACCTTCCAAGCTTTTATTCGTCTGGTCAGTCAGTGTGATACACTGTATCTTGACCCCAATATAGTGATGTCATTGTGATCCTCTTTGAGAATGATATATACATAAAGACTAAAACAAATCCAGTTTAGTGAAGAATATTGTTTTAATTGTCATGACCATTTCCTTACATATCACAGATAAACATTGTGTTTTGGATAAAGGCCATTATGAAGAACAATTAGGAAATTAACACCCTGTGCTGTTTTCAATTTAGCTTTCTGTATCCTCAGCTAACTTTTTGCTGCTGTCCTGATGAGTGCTAATAGTGACTGAAAGGAGGCTTGCATTTCACTGGTTTTTCCTTAAACCTCACTCTGGAAGCATATGTTCACATGCCAATATATATCACCAAATTAAAACTTTAGCTGAAACATCTAAGTGCTTGATTATCCAAGAGATGAACACATAATTTATAGATAATCCAGAGGCTTTGCTGCTCTCCCTCCACCCCTACCCCTTAGAGGACCATATTTAAGGATTTTCAGTTCTCTAGTTAGGAAAGGTCAGTTAGATAAAGGGAGAGAGGACAATTCAAATTAGCCTGCTAATTGTTAGTTTCTATAACAAGTTTGATTATAGAGGAAATAGGAAATAATTGACTAAAATGAACTGCTCTATTTATTACTGAATTTCATTGTATCAGTGTCCTCCTGTCCTGTAGACACTTTCTTCAATAGCTGCCCCTGTTTTGGAAAGACTACTGACATAAAAGCCAAAAAAAAAAAATGGATGTGAATGGCACTCTGTTGCTCGCTAGCCCAATGACCTTGGTCACCCCTCTGAATGTTTCCTCATTTGTAAAAATGGGGATAACAGTTGTATTACCAATTTTCTGGGGTTCTTGTGAGGATCAAATGAAATCATGCATTTAAAATACTTTGTAAATTTCACAAGTTAACATTTTTTTAACATTTAACTAGCCATATGACTTCAGATAGGCAAAATCCCTTGGAATTTCAATTTCCAGATTGGTCAAATGGGAATGATAATGACACTTGAATTACTTTACAGGGGTGGAATGTGAAAAGTGGTTTTAAAATTGTAATCTCTAAATGTGGCCAGTTACCTAATCACTTATGCCGTAGGTGTGATAGAAAAAATCTGTAATATTATCTAAGAGTCAAATTTAATTTCCTTCTCCTAGCTAGTTTGGGCTTCAACTCTGCTAGCCTTTGCATCTGCTCTAGCCAATTTTCATTTGTCACGGAATCTGGAATTGTATACAGCTTGTTTAATGTAGTCATCCTATATGTTAATTATTTGCATTAACATATAACAAGCTATTTATAGATGATTTCCATCATACCAGAATCCTAAGTGATTAACTTTTAAAGGTGCACCAGGACTTGGTGAAGACTCTACTGGCAAGTAGGAGCTAGGAAAAGTAACCAAAAACCTCAGATCAGGCAACATGAGTCTTGATTGTATGTCATTGGCTCTGGGACATTTGCAATAACTTTAATCAAACCATAAGATTTTGTAAAGCTGTTTTCAGCCCAGTCAGCTTCCCCCAGCATTTGCAATTCCAGCTGAAATCTGTGCACCCTCTCTCTTTTGTTAGTTAGGAGCCAGGGAGCCTTCATCCTTCTGTCGCATTTGGTTTCTTTAGGCTGGGTGGGGCTGTGGCTTTGGCAGCTGAGGGTGTGGTTTTGATGGAGATGGCCATGCAAGTTGAAGAATAAACAGTGCAACATGTGGTTGTGATGACAGTTCAGTGTCCAGAAACCATACATCGCTAGGAGCTCTGTGGTTACAATTTAAATGCTTTTAACTGGTTCCTTTAGAACCATGCAAAGAGCCAAGTTGAGTTTTGCCTTAAATGAAAGAAAGAAATCAAATAGCAAAGTAACAGTGAGATTAAAGCTAGTTGACAGAAGAGCTTAATAAAGGTCTGTTGACTTGAATAGAATCGGGTTGGATTCATTTAATAGATGAAGAAAGTGGGGTACAGAGAAATTATATGATTCGGCAAAGGGGCTCCTGACCTTTACTTCAACCTTTATCCCATCCTCTGAATTGTTCAGTGTAGAAGAAGGGCTAGCCATAAGTCTAGGAAGGTGGTTAAAATGACATTTACTCAGGAAAAACTCAGGAGGAAATTAAATCAGTCTGGTTCCTAGAGGCAAGTTTATTGTCTCCAGCCACTTCAAAAGCAATTGGTGTTGGTGGGCAATGACTATTTTGCATCTGAAAGCCTTTCACTTTACATTTCGGTGTCGTTATCTTTTAGCCCCTCTTAACCAGTTTCATTGAAGGCTTACAATAACACCAGATTAGTTATCCTAATGAACGCTGAACTGGAAACCGAAAGGGGAGTTTCTCCCCTTTGCCTAGTGCTAACTAGTTGTATGGCCTAGCCCCAGGTCGCTTAACTTCTGTGGGTCTTGGTTTCTTCATTTGTAAAATATGGGGATTGGACATTTCAGTTGTTTTTTCAGCTGTGTTTGACTCTTCATGATCCCATTTGGGGTTTTCTAGGCAAAGATACTGGAGTGGTTTGCCATTTCTTTCTCCAGCTCATTTTATAGATGAGAAAACTAGATGAGGAAACTGAGGCAAATGGGGTTAAGTGACTAGCCCAGGGTCACACAGCCAGTAGGTGTCTGAGGTCAGATTTGAGCTCAGGAAGATATGTCTTCCTGACTTCAGGTCTGGTGCTCTATCTACTGCACCACCTATTTGCCCCTGGATTGGACATACTTCTCTCCAAAGTCCTATCTGGTTCTGGAATTCAATATACTCTGAACCAGATTTTCCCTCTGTTTGATAGCCTACTTTCAGAAGAGACAAGTCATCCCTGCCCGCAATCACCCACCCACACCTTCATAGGTCAGAGCAGTGGTTCATTAAAACATAAGCAAAAAAACAACTTCCAGGTCATAGTCTGGAGTTCAGACAGATTCACCCTAACGTCCTATACCTTTTACTATCTATATCTGCTTCTCAGCTACCTAAGTGATTTACTGTAAGCTTAACATGACATATCCATGAAGATTGGCAGAAGTATAAATCTGGGAAATGCAAGCATGTTTCCATGCACTGCTAGCACTAGTATATCCAAATCTGTACATGAAACCATATGGCAAAGATCAGCTGTCCCTGAAGTTCCACAAAAATCTCATGGTTCTGTCCCAGAAGAACATTGACACCTTAGGATGTGGAGAGGGTTTGTCTTTGAGACAAGGTAGATAGGAGTGATCAGGACAAATATTTGAAAGTGAGAGATATCAATTAAATAAGATTTAAAAGCTATTAAAAATCCAAAGTGCTCAGAAATTGATACAATACTCTAGAAGTGTTGTGTTTTTTCCTAAAGTGAAATGGTAGTGCTCTAGCCCAGGAAACTGATATCTAAGCATCGGCTAGAGGCCCAACCCCAGATTTCTTTTCTATTGGTATCACTCATAGGCTAAAAAACCAAAACAAAACAGAACAAAAAAATTCTTCGTATTAAAAGAAAAAAAGTTACTCTTTTGAGTCCTGGCCTTTTCCCTACACTTGAAAGCTATTCTGGTAACGCTATTTTCCCTTTTCCTCGTCTCTGGCAGTCTGGCACGCTGAGATAGTTTGGGAACACAGCTATGTTATTCTATATTGTTTCAAGGCACATACCCTATTATAGTAAGGATATTTCACAAATTGTAATTTCCTATTGTTCAGTCAGCTCCCTGAGGTTTAAATTAACTCAGTCATCTCATTGCCCAACAGAAGATAATTCAAGTTTAGAAGTACTAAACAATCCTTTCCAGAAACTTGCTGCCATTAATCCCTATAATTCTTCAAAATTCTTTCCTGTTTGTGCTTTGAATCTGCCCTTAGCTGTAATGCCCAGAACGGGATACAACACTTTTAGCTTCTGGCTACATTGGTGTTATAGGCATCACCAACCCATCTGGCACCCCTGGTTTTGGCCCTAGGAAACCTATTTCCTCTTGGTATCACTGCTAGTCTTTGTGCTGACAATCTGACATCTTCGAATCCACCATGTGCTTTCCCTTTTCTTTCTTATCTCTTCAAGAAATTTTCACATCCCTTATCCCTTTTCCTTGTCTCCAAATTCTTTAGAGCCTGCCTCAATCTCACCTCTGGACATCATCCTTGCACACCTGACCTATTCACCTTACCCTTTTGCAAGAATCTCTCATGACTTCTTTCACAAATAACATGTTACATTCCAAAACTTACACATATTGGCTTTAGTGGCACTTTAAAAATATTCAAAATCCTACATTTATATTTTAAGACAGACAAATCTGGCTCCCTTTCAGTACTGATCTCCTTCCAAATCATAATCCATTTTGGAAGAGATAAAATAGTCTTTCACACTCCTTCCTTTCTGAAAACGATATAGGAACGTGCTGGAGAGTGGATATGGGAGCTATTATTCTGCTACTAAGCCTTTTCCTCAAAGTTCTGATAGCTAATTCCATATCCCAACATTCTAAAGGAAACTATGAGAATTTGGCAAGGCAGTGACCACATGCAGTGCCATCCTACCCCTTTGGGGCACAGACAAATTTGTTCTTCCTCCCTGCTTGCTTCCTATGTGCCATAAGCAGAGGACTGTCTTCTGTCCTCCTGCTTGAGTTTAGCTGATTCTATACTCAGAATTTCATAGTCCTAAAATCCTATGATTGTCCTAGAAAATCAGAAAGAACCTACTGTTTAATTCAGCAAATATCCAATAAGTGCCTATTAAGTGTGGGCAAATTGGAGGCCACAGGAGATGCAAATACAGAAATAGTCCCTGTACTCAAGGGCTTTACATTATACTGTGGGGATATAGCCTGAACACAGATGAATATCTGCCCTAGGACAAGTGAAGGTTTATGGGGATGCATTGAGGGTGAGAAGTTAAATAGTTGTTGGGGATGGGAACACCTGCCAGTGTTAACCCTTACACCATCAGAGGACTCATCTTATCCCTAAGTTATTCCATGACCATATCCTTTGTTGTCTCCTGATGGCTCCAGACTAGGCCTCCCTGCCCTCTTTTCCAGTCACTTCCCTTCTAGCCAAGATTTCCCAGCACATGGAAGTATAAAAGTAGTGGCTATGGAAATAGGAGAAACCTGGACTTTAATCCCATTTCTGAAATTTCATAGCCCTCAGTTTCCTTATCTATGCAACACATCAGTATTTCAGAGAACTGTGATTTTGTTTGTGGGAACTCCCTTCATCAACACAAATCTATAAAATGGGAATGCTGATAATTATGTCTGCAGTATCTATCTAATAAGGTTGTTCTGGGGCTCAGTTGAAACCACATAAAGTACTTTTTAGCTGTAGAGAGGTCATCAACCTCATTATTGCTAGCAATTTTTCCAATTCTTTTCAGTCTTACTCTTGGCATGAAATCTGCAGGCACTGTTATTGAGGGGATGGAAATGTGAAGAAATTGAAATCAATTTTCTGACCCTAACAAAATAGGAGAGGCAGTGTAGCATATTGAATAAAGAGCTGGCCAGATAGTGATGGGGTGCTTGGGTGTTTGTGTTTGGGTGCTTGTGCTGGGACCCCAATTTCCCCCTAGCCTCAGAAACACTATCCCTGACAGTTTCTCCCCAGCCCAAGGACACTGTGCCTAGCAACTACTCATGAGTAGGCCCCAGCAAGCCCCTTATCTCTCTCCTTGGTGCAGTTCCAAACAGCACCTGAAGGAATTATTAGTTTAAACTGGCTTTGCACTGGGTCATAAAGACATTTTTACCCACTGGACGATCTATACTACCACCCTACCTCATTATCTACATCCTGGACTCCTCATTAACTTAAGACTGTATACTAGACTTAAGACACATGTATACTCCCTACATCTATCTTGTCAAACAAGACATTGATTGGTGGCAGACTGGACAACTCTCAGTTACCCTGAACTCTAGTTAACTTAGTGACGTAGCAGGCCTAAAACCACACCTCCATGTGGCCCCCCTTATGGGTTTTTTCCCATTCTGGGTAAAACCCTGCACAGTAGGTACAAGAAGTACATGTTCTTTTAAGAACTTTTAAGAAGAGACCGCTCCTTAACCATTCCCTAATCCCACCCCGAATCACCTAGTTAGCATATTTGGCACATGTTTTATTGTATTTTATCCTATGTAAACTTTAACTGTACCACTCTAAGGTTTCAGGATCCTTAAGAATCCTTGCCCGCTGAGAAACGTAACAATAAACTTTTTGCCACCTTGACTTAAAGAATGCTTAAGTCTGTGAATTCATTCCAGACGACCCCGTCATGTGCTTCAGTCTTTGAGAGGTCACAACCTCTCGACCTCCCATACCTCAACAATAACAGGGAAGCCTTAACTTCCAGTTCTGTCTCTGACACATACTAGCTGGGTGATTCCAGGCAAGTGATAACCTCTCAGTGCCCTGGACAGCTAAGACCATAGTTGTAGAGAAGGTGCTAACCTGTAGTGATAGAGGAAATTCTTTCACCTGGGAGTTCCCTATAATAATGAAATCACAGGTCCAGTTCCTCTCCCTATCACTAAGGTAGATTTAGGGTGATGCTGAAGCTGAATCAATTCAGATATAAATGCCTATGGACTTCTCTAACTAGTGGACTTGAGTGTGGCTGGATGGGGCCTACATCACAAAAGCTAAAATATACCTTGAAACTATAACCCAAAAAAGCTGTTTGATGATAAATCTCTCCCGTTATAGGGAAAAGGCCATGTGGCATCTGAAGGCAAGTAGATAGATATGTAGCAGAGAGAATAGATCAGCAGAAGACCCCAGCTCAGGGGAGAAAGAAGTTCAAATAATAATATCATCAGAAGAAATCAATAGTGCTGCAGGACAATGAGCAAGCAAATAGAGTTGTAAGTATGAATTAGTCTGGCTATGATTTCCTTGGTCTTGTACATATGAGGGTCATACTCTCACAGATAGCCCATTCCCTTTTCCAGCTCACCATTTGTTAAGGTCACCTTTATCCTTATCATTCAGGTTCACAACATATGAGTCATTCTCATTTCTTTACTCTTCCTCAACTCCATGTTTAGTCAGATGCCAGGTCTAATCAGTTCCAGCTCTGCATCTCTGTATGGAACCCCTTTTCCTCCACTCACATAAATAGGATCTGTTTAAATTCTCTTCACCTTTTGCTTGTACTATTGCAGTAGCCTCCTAATTGGTGTCCCTGAATCCATTCTCTCCTCTCTCCAGTACACCCCTGTACAGCTGCCAAATTGATGTCCCTGCAACATGTCTAACCATGTCCCTCCCTTGCTTAGGAGGTTTTAGCAGCTCCCTATTCACTCTAGAATGCAATGCAGACTCCTTCGTTTGATATTTGAAGTCCTTCATGGTCTGAATCTGGCTGATTTTTCCAAACTGGTCTCACATTACTTCTCCTCAAACACTCTGTGTTCCAGTCAAGCTATCTTTACTACTCTTGCTATGTGACATTCACCTCCTTTTGTGCCTTTGTATAAGGTATAAGCTGTTCCTCATGTCTAGAGTGTTCTGCTTCACCTTTGTCATTTTGTGGAGTCCCTCCAAGGCCTTTCTTGATCTCTACATGTTAGTGTTTCCCCAAATTAATTTCTATTTACTCTGCATTTATTTTGTACATATTTATCTATGTACATGTTTTGTTTTTTGTCTTTTTATATCCATCTCCTAGTACAATACCTGGGGTACAGTAAGAGTTCAATAAATGGTTGTTTAAGTGAATTCTTTGCATGTGTTTCCTCTTCCATTGGCGGTACAGTACCTTACGGGAGAGGGTATCCCTTATGTACATTACAGGGGGACTGTTTTGTTAGTTATTTTTCTGCACTGTTTAATCAAATGTATTTTGCTGTGAACTAACGAGTTCTCTGATTAACTGGTAAAAGAAACGCATCTATGAGATTTAATGAGCTATGAAGTCTAAGAAGATGCTGACCAACAATGTGCCTCAGACCTAGTAGGGTAGCTTTCAGAGACCTATGTGTAAAGGGGTCCCTGGGTTCTATTTTGTAGGGGTTCACCAAGAATTTCTGTTTGGGATGTCCTCGCCTCAGAGGGATCTGTTAAAGATTTTTCTTTTCTTTTTTTTTTTAAATGCTTTTTATCTTTAGCTGTGATTAGACAGCAGGATTTTTCAATATAACTTTTGTTTACTAAACTAGTATTTCAAAATAACAGTTCTGGCATGCCACTGGTATGTTGTTGTTTACTGTGCTGTGGTTGAATATTAAGCTAAATAGTACAACTAGAGAATTGGTGCATAGCAATAGGAGTTGGTCTTCATCAGCTGTTAAACTTGGAGTGGGGAGATGTTATCTACTGCATATGAAATGGATTCTATTATAAAGATTCTGACTGTGCTATGAGCTTGTTGGGAGAGTGCAGAGTGTGGGCTATGGGCTATAGTGATGGGCAATAACTTTATTATGTTAATTGTATAAAAGAAAAATGAATCCCAGAAACCCCAAAGTGAAAATTGTTAATACAGTTGTTTGGGAACTAGTTGTCAAACCCTCAACGGTTGCCTGGGAAATGAGAAGAAAGTTCAAAGACATCCTGGAAAGGGAAGAAGGTGTTGTAGAAGAAGTAAGAAATCCACTGGTACAAGCAGCACTACCACCAGCAACTAATGATTCAGGGGCAACCCCATCTTCAGCAGTTTATGATGCAGTAGTGGCACCATTCTTGAGAGTCCACGTCTCCACCAGCAACCAGCAATCTCTAGCCAGTTGATACTCATGAAGTATAGACTGTGATAGCTTAACCACACTACTTCAGTATGAGAAGCTTCTGAGGGGAGCATACTCATCCACTAAAACAGGAAAATTTTGATACCTTCAGTTGATGCATAACATAGGTATGATGCAGGGATGCCATGGGACTGATGGCTGTAGGATCAGATGAAATAATACGTGTAAAATGCTTTGTAAACATCAAACAGTTTTATAAATGCTAGCTATTATGATGATAATGTGTAGAGAAATATGGGCAATTATTAAGAGACCCTAGGCAGAGCACATACAGTATATGTATATTCAAGATTCAACACCTTGATATGAATAGATAATTTAGTAGTAGTAGGAATGCTGAGAGCATGGTAGAGTAGAAAGAGAGATGGACTCTGGAACCACAGGATCCGAGACTGAATCACAACTCTGCCACTTACTACCAGTGTCACCTTGGGCAAATTATTGAACCTCTTTGGGCCTCAGTTTCCTTATCTGTAAAATGAAAGGATTGCACTACATGACCTCCAAGGTCCCTTCCAGATTTCCTAGATCTAATACTGTTGGATTCTATAAGTTTTAAATTATGTCCCAAGGAGGTGGGGGAAGGGGGTTGAGAAGGAAGGCAAGTCTCCAACTGGTATTCAGAGCTGTCAAGCCTCTTTCTCCATAGGGAGAGAGGTCTACCAGCTATTTTGACTCTTAGCCCCTGGGGATATTTCAGCTCTTTTTAATCATTTAAGTCTGTCTTTTATACTGACTCAGTTTCTGTATCTTCTGCCAGTCTCTTACCCCAGTCTACTCACTTACTAGAGGTGAGAAGACTCAGAAGATTCCTTTCAATCACTTTGTATTCCCATCATACCAACTGTAGTCCATGTATATCTCATGGTGAGAGCAAGATTGAAAAGGAATGTATGGAGCTGACAACATTTGGCCTATTTCATTGCCAGTTACTAGATTATTGCCTTCCCTATATAACCTTGAACCATTTTATTATTTCTTTCCTTCCCTGGCCCACTTTGAACAGAATTCAGACTCAGTGTCTCCTCCAATCTTGTCCCTTAAGATTTTTGAAGTTTCGTTTGTTTATTTTGTGTTTGCTTTTACTAGTAATAACAGTAGGGAAAATAGACAGGGAGTATAAAGGTGCTCTCCAACTCCCTGCTCCCCTCTTCCCTTCTTCTTTTGGACTCTGTAGAAAAAAACAAATTGCACATAGGTGCTAATAGAGGTGGGGAGTCAGTATATCTAAAGAGCCTGAAGTAAGATTTAGCTATATTTCAGGGAAAATCAGGATCAGGCTTTCCTGGACCTTTCTTCATAGGAATTGAGGTTGGGGGCTCTGGCTGATAGAAGATGGAGTGGGGGAATACTGCCCAGGTGTGCAATATTCAGAAGCTTTTCCATCACTTGATTAGTTACATTAAGAAGGATCAGCTACAGGAGCTTACTCTTATATATTCTGTCCCCTATTCACTCCCAACCACCAGTGCTGCCATTGCCAAACTTTGACCTGAAGGACCTTTGGGGCAGAGATGACAAGTGGGGGTGGGGATGGGTTGGTTTCAGATAGCAACTTGCAATGGAGAAAGGGAAGGAAAAACGAAAAGGGAAATCCTAGCTGGGAGTTAATTGCTGAAGCCACCAGCATGTTTCTGGTAGCTCCTCATATATAAGGGATGCATATTAGTCAGGCCAAGGTAAATTGGGCACTGCCTCTGTGGCAGATATAAGTGAATTTTTAAGCTCAGGGAATTTATGGAGTTTCAGGGTCATCATTTTCAACAGCAATTCTTCTCTGCACATGTTAAAATAGAAAAGATAGGACTAAATATAAGTTGACCAGGGACACACTCTAAAAGTTGCACTTTGGAATAAATCCCCAGTATCTTTGTCTTACTCTCATTTGCTTTGCTTTCTTCTGAAAGTATAATGTCCCCTGTACTATTTTTCCACAGCACCATTCCTGTTAATTAAGGGTTCTCATGAGCTGGACTCTTGTAAATTGAGGTTTCATTTTATTTGACAGTGCTTTTAGTCCAGAGTCTGTCTCTACTTACCTGGCATTTCCCCCTTGAACATAGACACTGTCTCACTAAAATGTTACCTTAACAGAATTTTTTTTTCACTTTCAATGACACAATAGAAGGATATTATCTAAAGAGAGATTGCATTATAGAATGGAAATGTCTCATTTTAAAAACAATAACTTTAGTCTAAGTGGAATTTTTATGTAATTGGAGTATGGCCAGAGTGTAGCTGCCTGTATGTTGTCCTTACTAAAGCCATCTGGGAAACTTAATCTATTTCCCCATAAACATAAATTCACTCTGGACAAGTGAATGAACTTGCTCTATCATTCTAGCCTTCCCAAC
This sequence comes from Phascolarctos cinereus, assembly GCF_003287225.1. Classification (NCBI taxonomy): domain Eukaryota; kingdom Metazoa; phylum Chordata; class Mammalia; order Diprotodontia; family Phascolarctidae; genus Phascolarctos; species Phascolarctos cinereus. Next base: position 171,186,606 of record NW_027556402.1, read on the forward strand.
CCTGCTTTGTCCCCTACCACATTTGTCAGGAAACCTTACACTGTCTTCTCTGTATCCATATTTGAATTTTTAGCATGCTGCTGATAAATCTGAAGAGTTAGCAGACTCTCCTTGATTGGCACCATGCTAATCCTAGTGTTAATCCCACTAACAATCACTGTACAGGATTTCCTCAATAAGACTCTTGTGCTTTCCACAATGTAACTATTTATTTGCAGAGTCACTTAACACTGACATTTGTGTGCTCAACACAAAGTGTTACCAGTAGTGTCTTTCACTGTTTCTCTTCTGTAACCAAGAAAAGCAAAATAAAGTACAAATAACTCTGCTTATTCAAAAAGAAATCCGGAATTGTTCCCTAAACTTGCTTGGGGCAGCGGATATAGACTTTTGAGTGATCTGGAAAATATGAAAAGAACTTGGCTGGAGAACAAAAACAAAACTGATACATGATGATGATGGCGAAAGCAGAAGCAGACACTCAATAATAAAAATGAATCATAGTACAAGCAAATGCTGCTGTGCTTGGCTTCAAGACATGATATTCAGATGAGAATATCACTCTCTAGTCAGTGGCCCCTCACCCTGATCTTGCAAGAAGAAAAAGGACTTTGCTTCTAGGGTTACTCCTTGACTTGAGGTTTGCTGATTTTTTTTTTTTAGGCAACTTCAAAGCCCACACTATTCCTTGCTGCTGCTTCCCTATTACTTTGATTTCTGCTGCCCCCTTCCCAACACCCTCTGTTCCAGCAGTGCTGGCTTCCTTACTACCTACCCACACTCATGCTTTCCTCTTACACCTTGAAACTTTGGACCAGGCTGTCCTATCTGTAGCCTGTCTCCTCCTTGCCACTAAGCCACAGCCTTCCCTTTTAAAAAAAGAAAATAGGAAAAACCACAATAAGAGACCCTTTCATTAACTCCAGGATAGTCATAGAGGGTCAGCAAAGTTATTTTCAAAGAATATGAGGTTCTGCTATTGAACCCCTCACTAAGACAATATTTGGCACATAGCAGGTAGTTAATAAATATTTGTTGATTGATGGATTGAATATACCTTCTCCAAGTACTTCCTACATGTAATTAGTTACTAGGATTGAAAAGGAAGAATATTGAGTTTTCAGTGTTACTAATTAATCCCCTAGTTTAGAAGCAAGATGGGACAACTTTGAAATCAGAAGGCCTGGGTTTAGATTCTATGTAGCTTATGGCCCAAAACCCCCAGCTCTGGATTATAAAGATATGGTCCAATCCTGGGGAGCTGACTTATAAGATTACTTTGGCTATACACACACACACACACACACACACACACACACACACACATATTCCTATTTATGTCTTTGCACAGATTTGAGTAAAAGAGTCTCCAATTCTCATATGAGCACTTAAGGCAACAAATGTATGTATGGGATATAGGGACTGAACTAGTATTTCATTGGTGTGGGGAATTCTGGGACAAGGAAACTCCCTCTGCTAATTCAGGTTTGTACTTTATCTGTATCTTAAATCTTAAAAGTTATCTACAGGGGCAGCTAGTTGGCACAGTGGATAGAGCACCAGTCCTGAAGTCAGGAGGACTTGAGTTCAGATGTGGCCTCAGACACATAATACTCACTAGCTGTGTGACCCTGGGCAAGTCATTTAACCTCAATTGCCTTCACCAAAAAAAAAAAAGTTGTCTATAGGGCTAAGAAATTCAATGACATGTCCAGAGTCACATAGCCATTGTATGTCAGAAGCAGGATTTGAACCCAAGTCTTCCTGACTCCAAGGACAGCTCTGTACAAGCTGCTTCTCATAGGGCATTTATTTTACCATAGAGAAAATGTAGAATTTGCAAAGAACTCATGCAAAGACATAAATAATTCTGAAAACACAAAGGACTCACAGTAGCCCATAGGTGCTCAGTATCGTTCTCTTCCCTTTCCAGTAGGCTCCACTTTTTCTCAAAATATTGAAGTCCTCAATATTCAGAAATATTCAATAGTTTAGATTCCCCTTGGAAGGGAATTTAACTTAGAGGTTGCCAGCAAGGGAACCCCCAACATTCCAGCAATTCTCTCTTTCCCAGAGGGTCCTACACAGTCTCCTACAGATTTTTTTTAGTGCCATCCTGTGGTTTGGATTCTCCCTGGAAGAGAAACATACTCTGGGGCTGCTAACAGGAAATACCCTGACATTCCAGTGAGTCTGTTTAACCTCATAAAGACCCTCTAAGGGTGTGGACTCCTCTTAAAGAGAAATATACTCGGGGCATGTAGAAAGAGAGTCTCCTTTCCACAGGACCTATGCTGTCTGATAATTAACTGTAATAGTGGAATGAAAAGTCCGGGTGCTTGTACCTCCATATCGTAACTTTTTATCCCTTTCTACAACTCCACCTAGCATGAATAGTCATGAAAATAATATTCTTCTTTTTCCAAGACACATGCTGCTATGAACAGCATGTATTTGGGGTTTCTTGAAAAGTACCCCTTCCCCCCCAGCTGAGTTTGCCTAAGTAATTTTCCTTTACTGGCTACAAGCCCAAATTCTAGGATCATATTGCCCAGCAAGTGCCGACACTCCAAAATATCCCATATTAAAATATGTCTGTCTGTCTGTCTATCTATCTGTCTGTCTATCTATCTATCTATCTCAGCACTCTTTGTAGTGGGAAAGAATTGGAAACAAAGTGAATGTCTGCTGTTAGGGGGAATGACTGAGCATGTTATATAAATGTGATGGAATATTATTGCGTAATAAAAAAATTTGCAAAAAATTCAGGGAAACTCAGGAGGACTTGCATAATCTGATACACAGCAAAATAAGCAAAAAATTTGAGGAGGAAGATATCACTTTCACTTGGTAGGGATTTCTGCTAACCTTTGAAGGAAGACAGGTTTCAGCAGGCAGAGGTGTGGAAGGAATGCCATCTAGGCATGGAGGGTGGCTTGTGTTACTTCGTGGGAGTGGGTCAGATCAAGACAAAATCAAGGAGCAGCTAGGATTTCAGTCTAGTCTCAACATATGATACACGAAGGAGAATGGTGTGAAAGAGCCTAGAAAGATAGGTTGAAGCCAGATTGTGAAGGGCCTTGAATGCCCTACTAGGAAAGTTGTATATAGGCATTGGGGACTCACTGATGGTATATGAACTCACTACATTTGACTTCCTGTTGGCTAGATCAATGATCATGCTCTGGACAGCTGAGTTGGGAATGGAAAGAATGACAGTTTGCTTGGGAAAAAGGGAGGAAGGCATTGTTTTGGAGTAGGGGGCACTTTAGCAGAGTTTAGCAGTGAGCCAAGGTGGTATGCTCAGAGGTGGGGCTCTAAACAGCCAGAGGGTAGCATGGAAGCACTGTAGGATGAAAAGGAGAGGAATAAGGAATGGAAGGCAGAAGGGTACTGAACATATCCTTTGCTTGCTCCACAAATTCATGCATCATCTCATTTTAACACCACAATAACCTGTGAGGTAGTTCATACAAGTATTATTTTCCTTGTTCTATAGAGGAGGAAACTGAAGCTTAGAAAAGTTAAGTGAATGACCTAAGATCACAAAACTAGGAAGTGACAGAGCTGAGGTTTAAACCCAGTTCTGCTTATTCCAAATGTCCTTCCCAGTACATTACCTTGCCTCTCTTCAGGGAGCCTACTCTGGCCTTGTTCAGAGCAGACTAGATGCTAAGCCATTCAAGGTAGCTCAACAGTTCCACTGCAACCTCATGCTTATATTTGAGAAGAGCTTTCTTAACTTTATTATGCCTCCTGATCTCTGCTGGATTAAAGGTTCTCATGAATAAATGCATTTCTTCAGCTACTTTAAGTCAAAATGGAAAAGTTGTTATTAATAATAATGATGGTGATGATGATGATAATAATAATGACCCTTCAAAACTTCCATGGATCTATAATCTCACCAATGTGGGCACTTCCTGTACTGGTATAAATCACAGACGACCCATTCATTCTCACCTCATATGACCCTGTCAATCAATTGATCAGTCAATCGATTAAGTCAAGCACTTAACAAGTACCAGGCAATGCACCGAGCCTGGGGATCCAAGTACAAAGAATGAAATAATCTTTACTTGAAATAGGCTTATGTTCAAATGAGGAAGACAAGTACAATGAGTTCTGCTATTATCCTTGTTGTAAAGAAGCAAATTTGTTCCAATGGGATTGATTTATTAGTGAACAATAGGAACATAACAAACATTTTGTGTTTGTTTATGCACAATTTCATCTACAAGAAACAATGAGAATGCAGAAAATTGCACTACTTTATAATGACACCCACTGCAACCCTTCTTATGCCCACTTGCACAAGCAAACTTCAGGTCTTTTTCAAGGTCAAATTTTTATTGTATATCTTCTGGTACAGTAGAAGTTATGGTTCAAAATCACTTATTCCTCTTCCCACCACAACCTACCATAGCCAACTCAGGAACCTTTCACTTGTAACTTTCAACTTTGCCAGCCTGGCTGTGAAAACCTGGCAGAGGCTTAGCATCAGCCACAGGCATCCCTACCACATGAAATGATAAGCATAATAATGCTTCAAAACTTCCATGGATCTGTAATCTCAACATTGTTGGCACTTCCTCCACTGGTAAGTCACAGACCACTCATTAATTTATTTGTTGCAGTACTTATGTATTTCTTAACCATTTAATATGTATAAAATTATACTACCATTTTTATTAGGTTCCTATCTTCAGGTTCTCTGTCTAATATTCTAGGGCCTTCTTCTAAGTCTTTTAACACTTGGCATGTACCAGGGCAGCATCCAAGCTATAATCTTTTCGTCTCCTTTGTCCATCTACTTTTTTTTTTTGATAATACAGTCTTCTGAATAGCACATTTATTCTACTTCCCACATACAAATCATCCTTGGTATTATGCTGCAGTTTACTTATACATCCCCATGCATTGTTTTCCATTGATTGATCTTTGAGTCACCAGCAACTTTGATTTTTCTAAGATAATGATATTCCATGAGTTTCAGCTATATAGGATCACCAGGAGAATATTGGTATTAAAGAGATGTACTTCTGTGAAAGGGACAATTTATTCTTCTTGAGAGTGTTTCACAGTTTTCCAAATGCAATCCAGTCCTTTCTTCTCCTGTTCAATTCTGGCCCCAGCTCATCATTCATCTTTGGTGTCTATCCAATATATATGTACTGATGTAATAACTCGATGGGCTACCCATCCAACTGTATGCTATAACTCACATTTATACAGATCTTTATGTTTTACAACATGATTTCTTAAGGCAGCTCTGTGATATAGATAGGGCAAGTATTACTACCATTTGATAGACAAGGCTCAGATGAAGTGACTTGTCCAGCAACACATAGCAATTAAGTGTCAGAGGCAAGATCTGAAACCAGGTATCCTGGCTCCAGGTACAAGATCTTTCCAGTATACCTCACTGCTCAATTTAATCGCATCTTGATGTCTGGAATTGTGTAGTTCTTCTAGAAACACTCCTCTTCTTCTTGAGTCTACTGTCTTTCATCCTTTGTATTCTTTATTTTGCTGACAAAACCTCCTCTCTCTACACCCACCAATCCTCCTCCTCCTCCCCCACATACATGTATATCCCCAATATCATCTCGTGCTACTGCCTCTGTTGAGGTAGCCCACTCACTTCCAAACTCCTCTACCCCTGTTCTTCTGCTCTCATCCAGAACTGAGGCATGACAATGGAGAGAAGGCCATCTTGTGCTGATATTTTACATAAAACTTGGCCAGCAGTTAACTTAAAAAAAAAAAAAGAAAAAAAAGTCAATTATGGTAAGGAAATATTTTTTCCTTCCTAACTCTTAAATACCCATTGTCAAACATAGAATCCTGTGTTATACTGACTCAGAAAGAGTTCATGTCCCCTTTTAAACTGTCCACCTTCTTCATCCTACTTGATACCTTATTCTTCATGCCCGAGAAGAGCTCAGAGGGAGGGCAAAGAGAGAAAGAATCCTTTCTCTGAAAAAGATCTCTTTAGTTCTGATAAATATTGGCTACCAAAGGGGATAATGTACATACTTTTGAATCATCTTTATTAAAAAAAAATAAAGAGAACATATACTCCACTTTTCCCAAACCATTGTTTACTGAGTAATAGCACCAAATGGTGATCTTTCTCCTAATTCAGATTAGCACACATTTGTTTAAATACAATTTGGGAATTCTTTTCTTCATTTATTTTTTTTGTCTTCTCTCTCCAGAGAGCAAGCCCCATTCTCTGTATTCTTTGAATCTCTTATGCTACCTGCTACAAACAGAATAAAGTTCAAACTTTTTAACTTGGCATTCGAGACTTTCCATAACTTGATTCCAACCTATCCACCTTTTCAGACTATTCACACACTCCTTCCCTGCACTCCAGCAAAGCTAGACTACATTTGATTTCCTTTATGTAGCCTATAGATTCCTACCTCCATACCTTTGTTCAAGCCATGCTCTATTCCTGAAATGCCACCCTCACCACTATTTCTATGTGTTGAATTCCTACTCATCCTTCAAGTGCAGATTAAATGTCCCCTCCTCTAAGAAGTTTTCCCTATTAATCAATCAAGAATTGATCCTTCTCTCCTTCAGACTCTCTTAGCACTTTGTACCTCTTTCATGTGTTTTCACATTCTACTTTTTAATGATATTTATTCGTGCATGTATTTTATTTCAGCTCTGCTAAAAGGAAAGGATTGTCATAGTACCTTGGTTAGTTATACAGAGAATTTCACAGCACTCTGCACATAGTGATTAATTGATTAACTCTTGTTGGATTGAATTAATAAATGCTTGTGGAGTTTTTTGGGATGAAGGTATTTCTTCACTGTTGTCTCACTTTCTCTGTCCCCCCATTTTTTTTTGGCAGGAGCCATAAGAAAAAAGCAACTGAAGACCCTATCAAATAGCCAAAATTATTTCTAACACACCATCCTAGCACTGAGCTATGATCTCTGAAGCTCTAGGTTAGTACTCTTTACATTTCATAAATGTTACATTTAAAAATATTTTTGAAATACTTGATTCTTGGCTTCTCCTCAATTGAAAAACAGGAAGCCCATGTAGTCACCAAGCTCTGTTTATTCACTCCCCACAGCCCCTTCCCCTCCTCCCCCTTCACCCTCCAACTCCAAACTGGAATTCACCATTACTAGTTTCTAATTATGATCTTTTTGTTCAATGAGGTTTGACAAGAGTTTTTTTTTTAATAGTTTCCTGCCTTAGTAGGAGACATCCTGTTATTCTTAATAATACTTTATGCCACCTAAGTATTATAGTGTCTCAAATTCAAAGAGACAGAGACACTAAATGGTAGATGTATTAATTCCCTTTGTTTTTTGGGAAAGAAGCAATTCACACAAACCCGTTCAAAGTTGTTTTGAACAGGATCCTCGGCTCTCACACATCAACATGATCCCTTTTTGGCCTTTGGTACTTTCTTCTCTGGCGTGGCTCATGCATATTTTGTTCTCACCACTTTTACTTTAAATACAGACTAAAATAATGATGATAGGATGGTGATGATGATGCCACTTGAGAATCTAATGTATAATTCTGAAAAATGATTATAAAAATTATTTAGCAAATTCATCCTTGGAAACACAAAAAGCTACATGGTCAGGGCTTGCATCAACTTAGCTAAAATTATGTTGATGAAGCAGGATGGAGGTGAAACCAAAAAAGCTTGTTGTGGTAATTTATCATAAGTTGAGTGGTATTTGGAATCATGACATAAAACCTGGTTCATGACAGTTACAGGCAATGAATAATTGCAAACAAAGCAATTAAAGAATGCCATTCAATGACTCCTGGAAGGGTTGCCAGCACATTTGAGTAATTAGCTATCAAATTATGGGCTTTCATGCAGTAGTTTGAGATTGGGTCACCTAACACTCTGTGATGATTTCAGCACTACAATTTTCAGCTGCTTAGGGACTTCAAGGATGGAAAACAGGAGGATTCTGAGTATCTGTCAGCCTGCCTACTTCTTTGTAGAGGGTATCTTACTCTATATTTTGGGCTTCTTGAACAGTGCCATTTACTTTTTAAAGAAATTTATTTATTTTTTGTTGTTTTTGCTTTTTGGTGAGGCAATCGGGGTTAGGTGACTTGCCCAGGGTCACACAGCTAGTAAGTGTCAAGTGTCTGAGGTCAGATTTGAACTCAGGTCCTCCCGACTCCAAGGCCAGAGTTCTATCCACTGAGCCACCTAGCTGCTCCTAAGAAATTTAATTTTTAAAACAACTCTGAAGTACCATCTCATACCTATTAGAGTAGCTAATATGACAAAAAAGGAAAATGTTGGATGTTAGAGGGGATGTGGGAAAACTGGGACACTAATGCACAGCTGGTAGAGTTGTGAACTGATCCAACCATTCTAGAGAACAATTTGGAACTATGCCCAAAGGGCTATAAAACTGTGCATACCCTTCGATCCAGTAGTGCCACTGCCAGGTCTATGTCTCAAAGACATCCAAAAAAAAGGGAAAAGGACCTATTTATATAAAAATATCTATAGCAGTTCTTTTTATGTTGGCTAAGAATTGGAAATCAAAGGGATTTCCATCAATTGGGGAATGGCTAAACAACCTGTGGTATATGAGTGTAATGGAATATTATTATGTTACAAGAAATGACAAGCAGGATGATTTCAGAAAAACTTGGAAAGATTTAAGCAAAGTGAAGTGAACAGAATCAGAACATTGTACACAGTAAAAGCAATATTGTTCAATGAAGAACTGTGAATGACTTAGCTATTGGGTCAGCAATAAAATGACCCAAGATTATCTGAAAGGACTAATAGTGAAGCATATTACCTGCCTCAGAGAAAGAACTAATATTGATTGAATATAGACTGAAGCATGCTATTTTTCACTTTATTTCTTTCATTTTTTTTTCATTTATCTGAGTCTTCTTGTACAAAATTACTAATATGGAAATGTTTTATATGAATGCACATGTATAACCTATATCAGATTACTTACCATCTCAGGGGGCAGGGGAAGAATAAAATTTGAAACTCAAAACTTTAAGTTAAAATGTTAACAAATTTTTAAAAATTAATTTTTTTTTGCAATAAACAAAAAAGTATTTTCTTTCTCTCTTGCTTCTTTCCCATCAGAAAAAGAAAAATAAAGTCCTTGTAATGAATATGCATAGTCAAACAAAACTATTTCTGTGTTGACCCTGTCCAGAACAGTGTATTATTCTGCATCTTGAGTCTGTCATCTGTCATCACTTTGTCAGGAAGTAGGGTAGAATGGTTCATCATTGAGCCTATGGAACGGTGATTATTCATTTCATTGATTGAGTCCTCAAGTCTTTCAAAGTTGTTTGAGTTTACAATATTGTTGTTATTGTGTAAATTATTCTTGCTTTACTATATTACTATATCGCTATATATTATTGCTTACTTCACTATATATCAGTTCATACAGATCTCAATTTTCTCTGAAGTCATCCCTTTTGTTATTTCTTACAGCATGGTATTTTGTTATATTGATATATGTATATATACACATATATATGTGTGTATATATGTATGTATGTATGTATGTATGTATGTATGTATGTATCTAACTATCTATCTATCTATCTATCTATCTATCTATCTATCTATCTATCTATCTAATTTGTTCAGCTATTCTCTAATTGATTGGTACCTCCTTAGTTTGTAGCTCTTCAACACCACAAGTACGTCTTGGAAATTAGACCTTTATTAGAGAAGCTTGTTGCAACAGTTTTTTCTCCAGTTAACTGTTTCCCTTCTAATTTTAGGTGATTAGTTTTCTTCATCCAAAACCTTTTTTTTTTGTAAGTAAAACTGCCCATTTTATCTCCTGTGATCCTCTTTATTCCTTGTTTGGTCATGAAGTTTCCATTTATCTATAGTTTAGAAGGATAAAATTTCTTCCTTGTTCCTCTAGTTTCTTTATGATGTGAGAAAGGTGCCATTTTAGCGAATCTGCAGAAGGAAATTTATCTCTTTGTCTTTTACTTCTAGCTACCATATTGTGCAATTCAAAAATCAGAACACACGCTCTTGTGAAAGTATGTTTTATTTTTAAAAAATTAACCAAAATCTGCCTTCTGTTTCTCCCACCTTCCCCATCCTTCCTCCTGCCCCAGTTGAAAAAAAAAGTATGTCGTTAGCAAAACCTCACTAAAATCGTACTTTTTTCTTGAAATTATGACTGTTCCAGACATTCTGGAATATAACATTGCTGTACTGGTACTCCTTCTGGTTGTGGTAGGACCAATGATGTGGATAAGGATAACCTTATCATTCAGGGATAAGGTTAGAAACAAACAAACCAAACAGGACAAGTTGGTGAAACTCTTCTTTATCTGCTGTTCAAACCAATCTATTAAGGACTCTGGCTGTCTAGTGATGTGCCTAAAATGCAATTGTACCTTCAGGCCCAGATAACTTCACAGATTTAGAGCTGAGGATGAGAAGACCTTCATCTAATTGTGTGCTAATATACGTGCAGCAAGTTTGGAGATCCCCATAGAAGATTTGGTCAGGTATTAAGTTTATTATCAGATATCTAGACCCCATCTTTTAAAGATTTTAAAAGTAAGGTTTATAACGCTTTCTGGATCTTTACTGTGAAAAGTTCAAACTTTCTAAAATCTGTATTTTGATACAACATTACTACAAGTCTTTAAGTAAGTCTCTAGGAATATTATGAAATGTTTGAAAGTGTGTGTGGGGGAAGGCAATAAGACAGTGATCAAGCAGATTTTATTGTGGATAATATTTGTGATTCATTGGCAGAAAGAATTGAGCTTGGCAGCTTGGCTGTAACGTATTATCTTTGAGAGCTACCTGGGCAGACCACTGAAAGGTTAAGTCATTGGTGCTCCACAAACTGATGTGTGAGTATTGAGATTTTCCTAGTCAGGACAAAACACATTTTTCTTTAGGAAGCATGGAGGGGAGAAGGGAGGTAGGAATGGCAGAACAGTAGTTGTGTTCTTAGCTCTTGCTGTTCCCTCAAGACCTGGTCAGCTTTATCTATATACTTTGGAAAAACTTTTCAAGGATATGTAAGTTGTGTATTGGGCTGTCATTTCTAGTCTTCAGTATGGCTGCCAATTTATCACATAATCATCCATTTAAAAAAGTATTTGCTACTAAATGGTACTGAAAGGATAAGGAAACTGATCATGCCCAGGCCCTGAAAAGGGGTAGCTAGGTGGCACAGTAGATAGAAGGCTATATATACCTGGAGTTAGGAACATGAGTTCAAATCCATCCTCAGATACTTCCTTAGTTTCCTCAACTATAAAATGGGTATAATAATAGTTCCTACTTCCCAGGGTTGTTGTGAGGATTAAATGAGGTAATTTTTGTAAAGTGCATAGTGACTGGCACATAGTAGGTATCTAAGTATAAATGCTAGCTATTAGTATTAATATGAATATGATTCAGATGTCATTCCAATCAACGTAGAAGAAATCTAATTTAAAAAGAGCAATGAGCTAGACTTACCTTCAAGGGAATATAAAAAGAGCTTCAATAACTGTCAAAAAGCACCAACAGACATTACATAAAATTAGTTAATAGATAATTACATCTCTGTAACATCTCTTTCATATATCACCTCCTCTAAATTCCAACTACCACTACCCTGATATAGGTCCTCATAATGTTGATCTGGACTATAACAACAGCCTCCTAATAGGTCTTCCTACTTCCTCTCTCTCTCTCCCCTCCAATTATCCTTTATACTGTTCTCTACACAGTTCTTCCTTACGTTTCAAACCAATCATGTTAGCTCTTGCTCAAAACCTTTCAGTGGTTTCCTCTTGCCTTGCCTTTAAGGCTTTTTACTGGTACTATCTTACCTTTCTAGTCTTATCTCAAACTATTCTCTTTCACATACTCCATGCTGTAACCTGGCTGAATTCTTTACTGTCCCCCAAACACACTTTCCCCTTTTCTGCCTTTGTACTTTTGTTTATACAGTTTATTATTCTGAGAATGTCTTCACTCTCCCTGTTGAATTCCTACCCATGCTTTAAAGTCCAATTGACATATCATTTCCTACATGAAGCTTTCCTGATAACCCTGATTAGTAATGAGCTTCCAATTCCTCTGACCTTACACAGCACTTTGTTGGCACCTCTCATACACTCATACACTTATTTGTTATAGTTATTTGTGTCCTGTTGCATCAAAACTGCTCCCTTCTCCCAGTACAGATATCTGGACCCCTTTGGCATATTGAGAGAATAGTGAGAGAAGAGATTTTCTTCACTAAAAGTTCCCTATACCAAAGAAAGCATTAATCCAGTCCAGAAAAAGGTCATATAAACCTACTAGATTGTAAGCTTCAGGAGGGAGGGACCATGTCTTAGCTAAACTTTGTATCTTCCCAGCAGTTTACACAGTGCTCTGTACCAGGAACTATTTATTGATAATGGATTGATTTTAATTAGTTAAAACTAGGGGTGAAGGGAATGCTGCTTACAATTCAACTATCTTAGCATTTCTATTTCATCATGAAGTACTTTGGTACTTAGAATATATTGACAAAAGTCATAAATGTTGGTCTGGGAGGCTAGGACGTTTAGAATACCAGATTGTGAACTGCATTAGAATAAGTATCTTATGGAATAAAGGTATCTAACCCAGGGTTCAGAGCTGACTCCAAATTCAATGCTAGGGAAACAGTGTAGTATAAAATACAATGTAAAATTTGACTTTAAAAAATCAGAGTGGAAAATGCTATCCACATCTAGAGACAAAAACTGTGATGTCTGAATGCAGATTGAAGCATACTATTTTCTCTCTTTTTTTCTTTCTCGAGGTTTTTCCCATTTATTTTGATTCTTCTTTCACAACATGACTAATGTGGAAATATGTTTAATATGATTGTACATATATAACCTATATCAGATTGCATGCCATCTTGGGGAAGGAGTAGGAGAGGGAGAGAGAAAAAGATTTTGAACTCAAAATCTTGTAAAAGTGAATGTTGAAAAAATATTTTTTAAAAACAAACGAACAAAAAAGAATCAGAGGACCTGGCTTTAAATCCTGGTTCTGCTACTTATTTAATTATAATGACCCTGGGCAAGTCTGGGTTCTAGGAGCATCAGTTTCATTAAGTGTAGAACAAAGGCATTAAATGACCTAAAATGTCCTTTCTGGCTCTAAATCTATGACCCTCTTTCTACTTCATCCCCTTGCCCCCAAATGTTTTCTACACCTGCCAATCTCAGTGTCTGAAATTCTCACCATTCTTTACTCCTTTGTGTCATAATATTGAAGGCAGTTGCTAAAATGCAAGAACTGTTTGGGAGGGAAAGATTCTCTAATTCAGAGACCATTTTGGTTTTTGTCTCTGTGTCCTCAGTCTCTGTTTCATCTGTCCTCACAGGGGCTGGAGATACAAAGACAAAAAGGGAACCAGTTCCTGCCCTTAGGGGACTTCAATCACTGAGAAGAATTTATACCAATGATCCATACAGGAGAAACCAATGGAAGAACATGCAGCTGGAGGGATAAAGGATAAATCTTGTTCATCAGTATACTGATGTCTTTGTACAACATATACATCTATTTTGAACAGATACAGTGAATGATCTGTTAGTTGGGCCCAAGACTGAATGGGAAGAGGAAAACAAGCTGGATTACCTTTAGGAAATGGCAAAGTTCTTTGAATGACCCCAAGCATCCTCCCTGAAACAAAAGCTCACACTTTTAATAACAATATTCTTCTAAAGATGTTATAGCACTAAGCTATGTCACATGATAGTCTCTAAAGAAGTGAAGTTGAGGATCACCCCAAGGCCAACAGAAAGATGCATGATGGATTTGAGCAGCTGGCCAAACTTTACAAAAAAAAAAAAGGAATTATGAAGGAGAAGTGGTATAAAGGATGTCATCAAAGAAATGTATAATTTTAAAAAGAAGAAGATAAAATGAGGAAGGCTCCTGGCACATTGAGTAGACCCCTGCTATGATCTTATGGAAGGACATCAACTAGAGCTAAACAGGATGGGCAGGATGACAGAGCTGTGATTTGCATACCTGGAAAAAATAGTCACATCACATCAGGGAGATAGATCACAGATCTTTTAGATTATTTGAAGCCTCAGTCCCTAGGGCAGTACTTTGCACGTAGTAACACTTTATAAATGCTTACTGAATTAAATTAACCATTAACAATCTAGCTCAAATAAATTACAAGGACATAGATTTACAGCTTATAGGTCATCAAGTCCAACCCCCTCCTTTTCCAGGTGAGGAAACTCAAGAGGCCAAGAGAGATTAAGTGCTGTGCCCAGAGTCACTGAGCCAGTCCTTCAATTCCTTTGCAAAATTAGCATTCTGATGAAATAAGACACAAAACCAAGGAGGGTTCAGGGGTGACCAGGGGAAGATACAAATGTCTCTCTTTGGTATGACATGAGAGTAAGGGTCCTGGGACAGCTGAGGAGTGGATAGCATAGAGGCCATAAGAATACCAGAAAGGAGAGGAATGCTGATGGCATCCTTTATTGACTTCCTGATTTGGCTCAAGACCAATCCTGAATCAGGTAATTTCTGTGCCTCTCAGCATTTTAATGAGACCACTCACATTTGGGGGTATGAGTCTTCCCTCTCCCCCCTTATCTTCTATAGTAATCCTTCTTGCTGCTTGCCCGCTACCTGGGCTCCAAGAAGCAAAGGGTACAACTGCAGCAAATACCATTTTTAAAAAAATCCCCCACATTGACAAGCAGATTCCCAGGAAATTATAATAGAAAGAAAACAGAAAAGAAGAACAATTTTTTAAAATTGAACTTGTGTTAGGATTACTGCCTGATTTTCTTTCAGCGCACTGCCCAACTCCCTTTGAATTTCTTCTGATTTCATTTGGAGACCACAGGTTTACCCTAATTCACTTGGTTGGGGTCATGAGTACTTAGTAGTAGTCTGGTGTAATAAAAACACTGCTTGATCTAGTGGGATTGAGTCTTTGGGTTCAAATCTTTACTCTGCCACTTATTAGCTTTGCGACGATAAGCAAGCCACATCATCTCTGGGGCTCAGCTTCCTCAGCTGTGAAGTGAGAGAATTGGCCCTTAGAGAGCCCTTCTCTTTCTAAATGCTTTAACTTTTCAGAAAACTGAAACTGAGTTATTAGTTAGGAGTTAATAACTCACATTTCTATAGTCTTCCAAGATATATAAAGTGTTTTCCCCACCACAATCCGGTGATACAGGTGCAGGTGAGGAGACAGGCTGAAGGAGGTGAAATTGCTTGATCACATTATTCTAAGGGAGTGGGTTTGAAGGTATGGGACACTAGACTGGGAACTCCCTGAAGGTAAGGGCCATGTCTCATTTAATCTTGTAGTAAATATAAGTTGGAATTGAAACCTACCTGTCCTGACTCTACATTACAATGCCCTTTCTACTCTACCATGCAGTTTCTCAAACTTCATTAGCACCAAATACCTGTGTTGCAGAGCTAATAAAGATGGCAAAAAAAAAAAAATACAGAAAACAAAGAAACATTTTGAAGTAAAATTCAAAATGTAATGCTTTCTGTGCATAGTACACAAAACAAAGTATTCTAGATACAACGAAATCATACTCAGAAACTCAGAGAGGAAATCACTGACCAAGTTCATTGATAGCCAATGTAAGATAATTCTTGATGATATAATCTCTTATGTTTTGCTCAGATTCATTGTAAATGTCTTTTTTAAGTTATAATTGAGATTATATTACATAATGACTGCTCAGGCTTTTTAAAATTTACTACTTTTTTGAGTGCAGAAATGTGAAGAAGCTTGACAAAAAATATATCTTTAAAGACATTTTTAATATATTTAATTAATTAATAATTAATAATATATTTAATAAAGATATATTTTTAAATATATATTTAAAACATAATCTGGCTTTTAAAAATCACAGTGAAAATTAAGAAGTAAACCAAGTTAAGTTACACATTAAAAACTCAGCTCATTTTTTCTTCATGCATTTTTAAAAAGATTATGGGGTGAGGGCTTGAGAAAACTATATGAAAATAAGGAACTACATATTCAAATGATAGTGTAGCAACAATAAATTAAAAATAAAAAGGAAGAACAAATGAAACAAATCTGAAAGGAGCATCAGTGACTTTTTAAAATGTGGTTTATAGCAATACACATGCTGAAATGGGTTCGTAAGCTAGACTGCTCATATGTGTGGTCAACACTCATAATAAGACACAAACTGAAAAGGAGAACTGGGGAGGCCAGTCAAGCTAGAAGTGATAGCAAAGGCAGACAAACCAACATTCTGTTGCTGAAATTACAACCAGATTGTCTCAGAAAAGCAAAGAAACCAGAAAAAATAAACACATGTGGTTGAATTCCTGTCATGACCATACCTGAAAGAAGATGCCTGGGCTCCAATTGAAAAATAGGAAAAATTGCTAAAAATGTGTTTCAAGATGTTGCAATCTGCAGAAAATGTGATTCAAAACAAACAAACAACAAAACCCCAGAGGAGGGGCAGCTACGTGGCACAGTGGATAGAGCACTGGCCCTGGATTCAGGAGGACCTGAGTTCAAATCTGGCCTCAGACACATGACACTTACTAGCTGTGTGACCCTGGGCAAGTCACTTAACCCCACTTCCTAGCCCCCCCAAAAAAATAAAAAAAAAACCCAGAGGGAACCCTGACCAAATTCGAGAACCTTAGAAAATGACTGGCCCGCCTGATAACCAAAGCGTTACTTTAGGTATGTGGTAGGAATGTGGAAATCATTGATATGAACTGTTGGAGACAGAAAACAAGTAGCAATCCAGAAAGTAAGGGAATGAGAGAGGTTAAGGCAAATTCATTTGGGAGATCAGGGAATTGAGGAATGTAAAAGCAAGCAGAAGAAATGATGGGCTCGCCAGGATAATTTGGAGTGAGGAACACAAACGTGTTTAAATGTGACATGTGTCAGCCACACTTATGTCTTCAAGTACGAAAGAAAATGCTGCTCACTGGTTATGAATGTCCAAGTCACCTGCAGCAAATTCTGGGAAAATACTTTTCCCTCATGGATGAGAATGGACATGTGGTACTATACATGGAGACTACTAACCAAGAGAGTCTGAAACTGAGCCAAATCCAATCAAAGAGAAACATTTTGAAATTGTGCAAAACTGGAAAAAATTCACTCTGGCTCTAGTCCAACTGAATCATCCACTTCTTTACATTCTGGGACGCAAAGTACTTGCTAACTCCTTTTACAAGAGGGGTGGTCTTACCAGAAAAACGCTACAAAGTTAGACTGCAGATTGGCTAAGAAATGGCAAAAAAATCAGTAATGTATAAAGGCCTTAAAGAAAGGATATAAATTTACTTGGAATAGTTCCTATTTATATAGAAGCTAAGTAAAAAAGAAAATTAAACTATTAAGCCTTTTTCTTGGCCCAGGGTAACCCCTCTACTTGCATAGTCTCCATTCTATGCCACTTTCTCCAGCAGATTGCCCCCTTCTTTCATCTCTACTGTCTCACTAATCTTCAGTCTTTCCCTGACTACTGACTACTGCCCTGCCACCTACAAACATGTTCATGTCTCCCTATTTTCAAAAAATCCCTCATTTAATTGGTCCTTCCCCATATCTCACCTCCCTTTTGTGGCTAAACGTCTTGAGCATGCTCTCTACAATTGGTACTTTCATTTCCTTTCTTTTTCCTTTCTTCTTAACTTCTTAACTCTCTGTAGTCAGGCTTCTGCCTTCGACATTTAGTTGAACCTGCTGTCTCCAAAGCTACCAAAAATTTCTTAGTTGCCAGATCGAATGACCTTTTCTCAATCTGCTTCCCTTCTGATTCTCTGCATCCTTTGACATTATCACCCTCTTCTCCATGATATTCTCTTCTCATTTGGTTTTCACAATACTGCTTTCTCCTGGTTCTCCTCCTACCTGTCAGACCATTCTTTCCTAGTCTCATTGCTGGTTCTTCATCCAGGTCACACCCACTATCCCCCAAGGCCTTCTTTTCTTCTTCTACACTATTTTAATTAGTGATCTCATTAACTCTCTATGGATTCAGTTATCTCTATTTATTCCGCCCTAACCCCTAGTCTTTTGTCTCCAGCGGCCTATCAGACATCTTGAACCAGGTACCTTAAACTCAAGACATCTTAAGCTTAACATATCCCAAACTGAACTCATTATCTTTTCCCCCAATCCCTTTCCTATTCCGGGTCATCTAGGCTCACAACTTTGACTTCTCACTCTTTCAAAGCAACCCCCCCCATCCAATCTATTGCCAAGTTCTGTTGATTCTACCTTCACAGCATTATACACACACACACACACACACTGCCTTCTCTCCTCTAACACAGCCACTACCATGGTGTAGGCCCTCATCACCTCTTACCTGAACTACTGCAGTAGCCTGCTGGTTGGTCTTCTTAACTCAAGTTTTTTCTCATCCCCATCCATTCTCCACTTAGCTGTCAAATTGATCTACCTAAAACTCAGATCTGACCAAGGTACTCTCCTTACTCCCTTTCAATAAGCTTCACTGGCCCCCTTATCACCTCCAGGATCAAATATAAAGTCTTCTGTTTGACACTTAAAACCCATCTTAAACTAGCCCTGTCCTCCCTTTCCAGTCTTCTAATCCCTTACTCCCTTCCATGCATTCTGCTGTGACTCTGGCCTTCTTGCTGTTCCTGGCAGAAGACAATTCCTCTCCAAACTGAGTATTTTCACTGACTCTCTTATGCCTGGGATTCTCTTCCTCTTCTCCTAGCCTCTCTGCCTTTCTTCAAGTCCCAGCCAAAATCCCACTTTCTATAAGAAACCTTTGCCAATACTCCTTAATGCTAGTGTCTTCCCTTTGTTGATTATCTCTAATTTATCATCTTTATATCTTGTTTGTACATAGTTATTTGAATGTTGTCTCTCTCACTGGGCCATGAGCTTCTTCAGAGCTTTTATTTATATCCCTAGTGCTTAGCATAGTGCCTGACTCTTAATAAGTGCTTAATAAATTTTTTTTTACTTGCCTTGACTGCCTTCATAATATCCCTATAAGTCTTATTATCCCCATTTTGCAGATGAAGAAACTGAAGTCCAGAGTAGTGAAATGACTTGCCCAAGGTTATATAATAATAAGTAATAATTAGCTTGAATAGCTTAAAACTACACTAAAACTTTTGGGATACTCTGTAAAACTTTTGGGCACTGCTTTAAGGTTTGCAAAACACTTTACAAATATTAGCTCATTTGATCCTCATGACAACCCTGGGAGGTGGGTGCTATTACTGTCCCCATTTTACAGATGATGAAACTGAGGCAGACTTGCCCAGGGTCACACAGGTAGCAAATGTCTGTGGTTTGGATTTGACCTCAGTTCTTTCTAATTCCAGATCTAGAACTCTATCCTGGTCAGTATAATGCAAAACTGAGACTCAAACCCAAATCTCTTGCCTCCAAGGGACAGAAAAGAAGAAGAGAAATGGCAGTGGAAAGAGAAATAGACTGAGAGAAGATGCAGGAGAATGCCAAAGACAAGAAGAACATGGGTTTTGCCTTGATGGATAGAATATTTACAAAGGCTGTTGGGTTTTGTCATCTTCCTTCTAGTGTTTCTAAAGATCTATCAGATCTGAAGATTCTCTCCAAGATTCTGAAGATCTATCCAAGAACCCCAAGTCCAGGGTTCTTTCTACTATATATCACACTGCTTCAGAATGATGATTGTGGAAATCTCTAACATCCTGAAAACACTTATGAATGATCACAAATTCATCATCATCATGAAAATTAAATAATGTGGTTTTAGTTTTAATTGCATTTTGTGTTCTAAGTTTTGGAAGATTGGTTATACAAGTATCAAATTATGGAATGTTAAAAGACTCCTGGAAAGTAGTTTAGAAATCATCTAATCTAACTCCTTTCCTTCCATAATTTTTTAAAATTCTGACCTTAACACTAAATAAAATGGGTATTCCCATATGTATTAGAGCAGAAAAATAATTGTATCTGATGTTGAAGATCTCTATAATGTACAACTTGCTTTTCTTTTAAAGCATATGCATAACATTATGTAATATGTTATATTTATAATATGCAAATAATATTTTCTTTTAAGTATATAAATAGTTCAACTTTAAAATCAACAGATTTTAAAACTGCCTTGCTGTTCTATGCTTCTTTCTGGCCATCCTTCTGCTCTTTTCCCTGCATTTTTTTCTTTAAAAAGATAACTTATACCACCTCATACCTAAAAGATTGGCTAATACGACAGAAAAAGAAAGCGATAAATGTTGGAGAAGATGTGGGAAAATTGGGACGCCAATCGCTGTTGGTGGAGTTGTGAACTGATCCAACCATTCTGGAGAGCAATTTGGAACTATGCCCAAAGGGTAAACAAAGGGCATACCCTTTGATCCAGCAATACTGCTACTAGGTCTGTATCCCAAAGAGATTATTAAAAAGGGAAAAGAACCTACATGTACAAAAATATTTATAGCAGCTCTTTTTGTGGTGGCAAAGAATTGGAAATTGGGGGGGTGCCCATCAATTGGGGAATGGCTGAACAAGTTGTAGTATATGATTGTAATGGAATATTATTGTGCTAGAAGAAATGACGAGCAGGCATATTTCAGAAAAACCTGGAAAGACTTACAAGAACTGATGCAAAGTGAAGTGAGCAGAACCAGGAGAACATTGTACACAGTAATAGCAACATTGTGTGATGATCAACTATGAGTGACTTAGCTCTTCTCATAAATATAATGATCCAAGACAATTCCAAAAGACTCATGATGGAAAATGCTATCCACATCCAGAGAAAGAATTGATAGAGTCAGAATGCCGATCAAAGCATACTATTTTCACTTTATTTTTTTCATAATTTTTTTCATTTTGTTCTATTTCTTCTTCTACAACTTATATGGAAATATGTTTTATATGATTACACATATCTAACCTATATCAAATTGCTTACCATCTTAGGGAGGAGGGAGAAGAGGGAGGGAGATAATTTGGAACTCAAAATTTTATTAAAAAAGAATGTTGAAAATTATCTTAACATATAATTGGAAAAATAAAATACTATTTAAAAAATTTTAGAAATAAAATTAAAAAGATGCCTCAATGCCCCTCTTTTCTTTTTTCTCTTTTGCTACCCTATCTTTATCCACCCTTATCTTCCACTATCCCCTTAAGGGAAAAAAAAGGAAAAAACAAAGACCTTGTGACAAATATGTGTAGACAAGCAAAACATATTCCCACACTGGCTGTGCCCCCAATATGTATTTTGCATCTTCAATCTATCATTTATCTGTGAAGATGTCTTCTGCCTCTGTTCTAACATGAAAGCCCTGGTGGTAAGGCTGGGCATTGAAGGGACAGAAAAGAAGAAAAGAAATGGCACCAAGAAGAAAGAGATCAAAGAGGATGTAGGAGAATGCCAAAGACAAGAGGAACATGGGTTTTGCCTTGATGGACAGAATATTTACAAAGGCTGTTGGGTTTTGTCATCTTCCTTCCAGTGTTTCTGAAAATCTATCAGAACCTCAAGGCAATTGACATCTTAGCACTAGCTACAAGGGGCCAGACAGGTATTGGAAAGAGTACGCAAAAAGGGAATTGTTAGGTTGATTAAAGAGAGACTGAAAATATGTTGACCAGCTCTGAGGCATACAGTCCAGGCAATCTCACTCTGTGAGAAGAATGACAGTTTCCTAAAGCAGTATTAGTGGCAGCAGCAACAAGGATGAGAACAGCAGCAGGATAGAGATTCAGTAGATGACAGCTAAGAAACCTGATAGCAATCTCACAGCTGAGAAGCAGCTGCCAACAGCTTTGGAGGCAAAGGATGGAGCTTGAGCAGATTACAGGCTAGAGAGGTGGACAAGAGTGGCAGCAGCGAGACAGCCCCAAACCATGCCAAGGAACTGCGGGAGGCAGAGCCAAGAAATAGAAAGGCACAGCTTGGTGCCAGGAGACAAAACTCAGACATGGGAGGTTTTCTGGTTTTGACACATGGCAGATGCCACTGAAGCTAAAACCCTTTCTCACCTTGGAGTGTGAGTGTTAGCTTTCTGGGATTCTCCCCCTCCCAGTGGCCCTTGGATCTGTGGGAGATTTTACTAATTTGTGTATAGAGCCCATGGAGAATGATCCTACTACATTATTTCTTCCTGTTGTGTCTTTTACTAATCTTTTCCAATTAAATACTTTATTATTTTATCTGTGGTTTCTTTCTGATCCTGGTAGAGTAGGTAATAAATAGGTGGGGATTCAATAAATGTTTCTCAACTTTATTGAGCCAACAAAATATATGATTCCAGAGTCAAATGGGATAGCACTAGTAGTGCTATATCTTCATGAAAAATAGATGAGAAGAGGAATGTATTCTCATCATTACTGTCAACTATTTCATATTTAGACCATAAATTGATTCAATGCTGCTACCTCTTTTTTAATATTATTATTTTTTTTAGTTTTCAGCATTCACTTCCATAAGCTTTTGAGTTTTAAATTTTCTCCCCCTTCTTCCCCTCCCTCCATCCCAAGATAGTGTGCAATTTGATTCTATTAAACATATTTTCCTATTAGTCATGTTGTAAAGAAGAATTTGAACCAATAGGAGGAACTGCAAGAAAGAAGAAACAAAACAAAACAGAAGGAAAAAAAGAGCAAATAGTATGCTTGGATCTGCATTCCAACTCCATAGTTCTTTCTCTGGATGTGGATAGCATTTTCCATCATGAGACTTTTGGAGATGTCTTAGATCCTTGCATTGCTGAGAAGAGCTAAGTCTATCATTTGTGCTATGTTAGTCTTCACACAATGTGGCTGTTACTGTGTACAGTGTTCTCCTGGTTCTGCTCATTTCACTCAGCATCTGCTACCTCTTTTTTACCTGGATTTTGGATTAAGTATCATCAGCTATTCACCTCTTACCCTGTAGTGGTGCCTACTACCTCTAGCATTTAGGTGGTACGTTGGATAGATCTCTGGACCTAGAGTCAGAAAGACCTAAATTCAAATTCAGTCTCAGGCACTTCCCAGTTCTGTGACCCCAGGCAAGTCATTTAAAAATCTCTGCCTGCTTCAGTTTCCTCAAATGTAAAATAAGGATAATAATAGCACTTACCTCCCAGCATTCTTGTAAGGATCAAATGAAATAATACCTGTAAAGTGCTTAGCACAGTGCCTGGCCTGTAATAGGTACTTAATAAATGCTTATTCTCTTCTCTTTCCTTTAATATTATAATCAGGGTTTATTTTTGTTACATGATGTATGTTAATAGACAAGCATTACTGAATTTCTAACATGTACATACAGAGCAGTGGGATAGTCATTTTGAGTAAGAGGAGAGAGGTATACAAGAAGCAAAAAACTTTGAAAGACAATCATTTAGTGACTTATGGGAACTTAACGTTTCCATTAAGTGACATGAGAAAAGTTTAGGTGCACACTGTTATGACAGAAATTAAATGCACAATTTCTATGGGAAATTTCTAATAGCTATTCTGGGAGATGAAATCCACTCAAGTGCCCATTCAACATGGCGCTCCAGTTTTTAGGAACATAAGAACATGGGATTTAGAGCTGGAAGAAACCCTAGGTGGGAGGTTCTTAATCTGCATTCTTCAAATTTTTATTTAATACTTCAAGAATTATATTTCCATATGATTCGTTTCCTTTGTATTCCTATGTATTTTATTTTATGTATTTTAAAACATTGACTTCACCAAACTGTCAAAGAGTTTCATTATGCACAAAATTTAAGAATCATTACCCTAGAGACCATTTAATCCAGAGCATCTTGTGGGTTGGCAACCCTATATGAGGTCATGAAAAATATGGCAACAGTAAAAGGTTTCTTGACACACAATGACCAAAAATTAATTCAAAATCAAACAGGTAATGAATCCAAGGTGTTTCTGGCAGTGCTTGCCTGTGTTGCATTGTGCAACTTCACTGCAGCCTTAGACACACAAAAGGGGGTCCAGAGTAGAAAAAGTTTAAGAAGCCCTGATCTAATCCAACCCTCTCATTTTGCAAGTGAGTAACATATTAAGGAAGGATTAAAATTACTTCATTCTGCTTCAGATGTACACCTAGCACCAATGCCCAGGAAAGCAGCTTTTGGCCCAACATAGAGAAGGACCTCCTAGCGATTAGAACTGTCTTATAATGGAATGCATTGCTTAGAGAAGTGGTTAACTTCTGGCTAACCAATTGTCATGGATCTTGAAGAAGGGATCTCTGCATGGGGCAAGAGATTGGACCAAATGACCTTTGAAATGCCTTTTAATTCTAAGACTATCATTTTATGGCCTATAACTAGTGGCTGAGGGCTTTGCTCTTTCACCGGGCAGAAGGACACGATGAATGGCATATACTGAAGGCGTTGCTGGGGCCTGCCACACACAGTGTGGGAAAGGTCACCAGAGTGATTTTTTTTAGAGGACTAGGGGTAAGGAAGGGATACACAAAGGCAGGGGATGTGGGGGTAGGGAGATAGTAGGGTAGTACCTTTATAATGGTTTTACTTGGCAACAATACTAGCTGGCATTTATAGAGTGCTTTGAGACTGGCTAAATACATCACACACATTATCTCATTTGATCCTAATAATAATCAATGAAATAGGGAGGTGCTATCAGCAGTTGTTGGTTCTTCGTTCTCGAAGAGGATCAATGATATCATGAGGGTGATGTCTTGACTTTGAGAGGAATTGGATCCGAGTGAGGCTGCACAAGGTCTTCTGCCCCCAGCCAGGCTCTCACTCCAGAGTCCTCAGAGTCCAGAGGCAAGACAAAGGTCAAATCAATAAGCCACAGAGGCCTATTATTGGCCATTCAATGAAAGCCAGAATGATTTGGGTTTTTTTGTTTGTTTGTTTGTTTTGTTTTTGTATTTTGATAGGCTGTGGGGTTAAGTGACTTGCCCAGGGTCACACAGCTAGTGAGTGGTAAGTGTCTGAGGCGGGATTTGAACTCAGGTCCTCCTGACTCCAGCGGCCAGTGCTCTATGCAATGCACCACCTAACTGCCCATGATTTGGGTTTAAAGGCATAGCTCCATTTAAAACACAGTGGGCTTTTTCTTTCTGTCTGTCTGTCTGTCTGTCTTTCTTTCTTTCTTTTTCTTTCTTTCTTTCTTTCTTTCTTTCTTTCTTTCTTCCTTTCTTTCTTTTTTTTTAAGGCAATTGGGGTTAAGTGACTTGCCCAGAGTCACACAGCTAGTAAGTGATAAGTGTTTGGCCTGAGGCCGGATTTGAACTCAGCTCCTCTTGACTTCAGGACCAGTGCTCTATCCACCGTACCATGTAGCTGCCCCATAACATGCTTTCTCTAAAAGCTACTGGCAGTTAGGGGCAGTTGAAGGTACAGTGGATAGAGTACCAGGCCTGGAGTCAGGAAGACTTATCTTCTTGAGTTCAAACACTCTCAGACACTTACAAGCCTGTGACCCTGGGCAAGTCACTTGACCCTCTTTGTCTCAGTTTCCTCATCTGTAAAATGAGATGGAGAAGGAAATAGCAAACCACTCCAGTATCCTTGCCAAGAAAACCTCACATGGGGACACAACTGAGCAACAACAGGCAGTTATAATGCCCATTTTGCAGGTAAGGGACTTAGGACCCCAAGAGGACCTGCCCAAGATCACATTAGTAATTAGCAGGAGTAAGATTCAAAGCTAATTTCCCTGATTCCAAATTCAATGATTTTTCCATTCTACTACTATGCTCCCTTCTGTGGCCTTAGCATAGCATCTGGTACATAGTAAGTACTCAATAAATTCTTGCTAAATTCAGTCTCTTCTTTGGCTCCCCTCCAGCCAGGAATCAAAATCTCCCTTGGAGAGAGGTGGTCAAGATTCCTGACATATCCTTCAAAGGTTCTCCACTATGTTACCTATATGGCTAACAGACAGCTGCCTCCACAAAGATAGAACTTTTACCCAGTATTTGCTAAGAAATGGAGCTTGAGGCTCATTTCAGTCTTTCTCTCCCACTGAACTGCCCCGAATAGTCATAAAGCAATGCTTATAAAACAAAACATAAGCTAAGGGCAAAAAGGAATATCTAGTGCAGAGTTCTTCATTTTTTATGTTCTGGACCCTCTATGGATCCCTTCCCAGAATAACATTCTTAAATGCATAAAATAAAACACGTAGGAATACCAATAAAACCAATTACATTGAAATATAGTTAGCAAAATATGTAACTTTTAAAAATTCACAGACCCCCCAGGCTAAAAATCCCTGGTCTAGTGCAATCCCTTCATTTGTAGATGTAAGTTTTCTGAAGCCGAGAGATTGACTTGCCCAAAGTCACACAGACAAATCACTGATAGAGCTGAGATAAAAAGTATGATACTTTAC
This sequence comes from Phascolarctos cinereus, assembly GCF_003287225.1. Classification (NCBI taxonomy): domain Eukaryota; kingdom Metazoa; phylum Chordata; class Mammalia; order Diprotodontia; family Phascolarctidae; genus Phascolarctos; species Phascolarctos cinereus. Next base: position 171,212,969 of record NW_027556402.1, read on the forward strand.
CACTCTTCCACATCACCTTGAGAGACAGAAATTATATAACAAAGAATTCTGGAATTGTAGAATTTGAGAGTTGGAAGGGACCTAGGCAGCCATCTAATCCAAGTCATACATACCTAAAAGGATATAACAATATTCTTTCGTATGAATTCTAATAACACTTAATGTTCTATTGGAGACCATAGCCTGGCAGAATGAGGCAGCAAGAGCAGGAAGAGCTGATGAGTGGTGAGCCTTCATTCTGAGCCTGGGTCAGCAGGTTAGGTCTTGATGGTGGCAACTAGGGATATATCCTTAAGCTATAAGTACTATGCCAGATCAGGACTTGGTGTGGGGGGCGGGGTGCAAGAGTTAAACCTCCAAAGCTTTGGCAGAAAAATGGGCAAGGCGCACAGGGGTGCTGTGTGCATCTAAAAATGGTTCACAAATTGTACTAGACAGCAGGGTTTCTGTGGGTAGAAACCAATTTGTCTTCCACTTTCTAATAACCTCAGTGCCACAAAGAAAGGAGACCTCTGGACATGTACCTGGTGTGCTTACTAGTTAGTTCAACACCAACTGCACCTGTACAAATGTTGAGTTATTTTCAGAAGCACAGGGACCAATAACTCATAAACTGTTGTGCTTGGGGCTTTGCACCTGGAAGTTATTGCACATGTAACTTCAATGGGGCTTCCAGACTTTTCCATTCAGCACCACATTTTTGCACCCTGAAAATAATATCCAAACTCTCTTACTCATAAATAGCAAAGGTGATATTAGCAAACCAGTACTATATGACTAAGCAAAAAGTAGCAGAAAAAGAGTCAAAGGGTCGCTTTTCAAAGAAATTTGCTGTCGGTTTCCTAGAGCTGGGGAGATATGTCAGTAGACTTGTACTTCATGACAACCCAGTATGCATTTATTATGTGGGGGAGACAATTCCACTGGAGGACACATTCTAGAATTACTTTTGACAAAAAGTGAAAATTTGATCTGCTCGATTCTCTATTTGCATCATCCAGGAATTTATTTGCAACTGTTACCCAGTCCCCAGAAATGAGGCCGTGTCATAGGAATTTATGATACTCAGGTGGGTGTTTGGGGGTCACCTTGTCAGAGAAGGTTAGAACCAGAGGAGACCTTAGGCATTATAACCCGGCCCCCTCTTGAAATCAACTAAAGCCCAGAAGAGGAGAAGGGATTTGTCCACGGTCACAAGATTCAATAGTGGGAGAGGTGGGTCTAGAACAAAATCTTGAGACTTGAGGGAGTGTGTTATAGCGTAAAGGACACTGTCTGAAATCAGGGGACATGGGTTTGACTCCTCAGATTATAGAATCTCAGAGACCACCTAGTCCAGTTTATCCCTGAGTGAATACTTTACCACACAGCAGACAAGCGGTAAATTAGTTTTTTTTTTCTTTAATACTTGCAGTGAGGGGGAGTCTACTGTTTCTCAATTCCACTTTGAGGTGGTTCAGTTAGTCAATAGTCAAAAGCATTTATTAAGCACCTACTATGTGCCAGGTATTGTGCTAAATTCCAGAGATACAAAGGAAGCCAAAGACAGTCCTTGCCCTCAAGGAGCTCACAGTCTTAAGTTCTCTTCTGCCCAGTTCTCTCATAAGTTATTGCAGTCAGTCAGCCAATGAACATTTATTAAGTGCTTAAGTCCCAGGCAGTGGGCTAGTACAAGGGATACAAATATAACTGGCTTTTCATCCAAGTCTCAGGCTTTTTGTATGTGGCTGAATATGTGGAAGGAAACCTGACTCTGGATTGGCAGAAAGAAAGCTGGGCATAACCCTTCCCCTTCCCCTTCCCCTCCCTCTCCTTCTCCCTCTCATCTTCCTCTTATTCCTCCTCTCCTTTCCTCTCCTTTCTTCTTTCCTTCAACAGAGTAGTATCTTCTAGAAGTGACTCAGTGTTAGTGGTTGTGCCAAGAGAAACCAGGGAGAAGAAAAACCAAATTCTCCTTTCATTAACACTCAAGGTACCGTCGTCTGGATGCTCTACAGCTTAGCAATGTCCTTCCTAAAAAATGTCAGCCAGAAATTAAAGCCACATTCCAGACGTGATCTGACCGGAGCAGCGTACAGAGATACTTTCACTTTCCTAGTCCTAGAAACTGTCTCTCTTTTAATCTAGCCTAAGATAATATTAATTTTATGACCTGTATGACCTTGGAGAAGTCAAGAGTCTTCGTCTCTCTGGGCCTCAATTTCCCCATCTGTAAAAATGAGTAGGTTGAACTAAATAATTTCTAAACTGCTTCCCAGGTCTAAATCTTAACAATCTGTTGACTTTCAATCCAGTGTTCCTACTACACTAGTCTTTATGATCAGTCACGTACTGATGAGAAAACAGAAATAACTGGATGGTCTAACCCCTTGTCTCATCCTTTCGGCTCTATAGCTATATAGTCTTAGCCTCCCCAAATTTCATCAATCAGCTGGTGGTTATTGAGTGCCTTCTATGTACCTAGCACTATATACAAGATAAATACACTGTAAATGGAAGATCATCTAGCTTTGTATTTTAGGGAATATAAATAAATAACAGGCACATTCATTGTCTCCAAGGTGCTTATAGTTGGGAAGAAATGAAATAAATACATAAAACCGTAAGAAAGGGCCTTGAAACACAGACTTAGGAAACACTGAGGGATATGTTTCATTGTCCAAAGGTCCTTAGACACTGAGTGGGCTGGATTTCAGAGTTGGTTTTCAAAGTCCACTTTATGCCATAGTGGAAGGAATTGGGTGCAAATATCAAATACTTGGCTTGTGTTTGTGTTGGTTTCACTGGCTGTGCAATTTTTCCACCCACTTCTGGCTTTACATTGAGTGCAAAGGACCGCTGCCAAAAAGGAAGGATGCTCTGGGCCAGGAGGCATGAGGCTGCTTCTCTGGCACAGTTCTGAGGGGCAGCTGGGGCTCAGAGTTCTAAGTCCCAAGCTTAGGCCCCTCTAATAAGGTTCCAGCTTACTCACTATTAAAACTCTTAGAGAAATGATTGGACTGTTGGGGCCTTGCTAGAGCCTCCTAGGAATGGGAAGTCTCTTGAAGTAAACCAGTCTTCTTTGCCTTAAGTAATAAAAATACCGGAATGAAAATATTTGTATCAACCGCATATCCACATATTCCATGCAGAGGCTATTTAAAAAAACCCCAAATTACAGAAACACTGCTCTCCAAGGCCACAACAACGCACAGTTTAATGGAAAGTGAAGGGATATTTTCAGTGTGAGTTCAGCACTGAACAACACAGGCTCTAATTTGTCCTCTTTAAAAAAAAAATGCCTTCTGAGACTCTCAGGATAATTTAAAAGTGGTGACTCCCTTGTAAAAAGACTTTTGATCAGGCCACCATATGGTGTTCTGTTAATGTATTACCTTAGCCCCCAAATATGCCTAGTCTAAATGCTACTTGGGGCAGTTGAGGTTCTATAAAGTTTAGTGGCAGGGGTGGGTCTTTGGAGGGCCTGGGGCTAGGAAGTAATAGGGAGGGGATGATGTATGGGGCAGGAGATGCCGGAAGCTTAGCTAGAGACTAGCTGTTTTAGAGCCACACCCAATCTGTGCAAATTCAGATAGACACATGTTGGGGCCTGGAGATGCTGTGGGTATGGGATCTCATGTTGAATGAGGACCAGGAGGCCCCACTGCATTGACTCCCTACCACATGGGAAAGAGGTTAACCTGGGTCCCAAGTGCCTCCGATTATGTCCAGATATATTACAACATTCTCAAATAATTCTCCAAACAAAAGAGATTTCTCTTGTATTTCTCTAGTATGTAGTGCTAGGTACACAGAAGGCAGTCAGTAATTACCTGTTGATTGACTGAATTTGGGGAAACTAAATTTACTTTTCAAAAACATATTTAAATTGAAGATAGCATAAGGTAATTTTTTATTTCTTTGGGGATGGGATTTCATTGCTATTGTCAACTCCTAATGAAAAAATTCCCTCTGCTAATGTAAATGGGCACCTGCTCTGCAATTTTTCAGTTTGAGAGTTGACAGGATTAAGTGACTTGTCCAAGGTCACGTAGCTAAAAAGTGTCAGAGGGGGGACTTGAATGGAGGCCTTCTTGACTCTGTAAGACTCTCCATCTATCACACCAATAACAAAAATATATTTCAAAAGCATATACGTATGTTTACAAACATATAAATTAATCAAAACTTATTTACCGGGTACCTAATAATGTTCAGAGCAGTGTGGATAGAATATTGGAGTTAGAGAGAGAAAACCAGTGTGAGCTTCATTTGTGTGACCTTTGGCAAATTATTTGACCTCTAGGTTTACTCATCTATAAAATCAGATAAAAAATTACTTGCAATATTGCCTTTAGTGGTTTGTTGTGAAGATCAGGTGGGATAAAGAGATTCAGTGCTTCATTGTAAAAGACAAGGCAAATAAAAGTTAGCACAGTTACTTAATCTCCTTGGGCCTCAGTTTCCCCATCTATAACATCCATTCATGCTTGTTGAATGCCTTCTCCTCAAAAAACCATTGTGCTAAGGCTCAGAACCAGCTGATGATCTTTCTGAAATCTCTTTCATTTTTAAAAATTGTTTTATTTCATAAAAGTGCCCACACTGGAAGGGAGGAAGCATTTATATAGGACCTGCTATGTGCCACGTGCTGTGCTGGGGCTTTACAAATATTATTTTATTTGATCCTCACAAGAAGCAGGGGCTATTATCATACCCATTTTACAGTAGAGGAAACTGAGTCAGATAGAGGTTAAGTGACCTGTCCCAGGTCCCACAATTAAGAAATATGTGAGGCCTAATTTGAACTCAAGTCTTCCTGACTCCAGGACCAGCATATCACCCACTAAACAACGTTCTTGAGAAACATGGAAGAAGTAAAAGATATCACCCCTATCAACAAAGAGCTCACAATCTAGGTGCAAAGACAAGACCCAAACAAGTAAGACCACAAGAAAAAAGTTAAAAATGGAGCATGTATGCAAATGCTAAGTATGTAGCAGAGATGCAAAATTCAACAGAAGCCTTGGGAAGGGTTTCACTCAGGCTCCTCTGAGCTATTTGCAACTAAGGCATCCTGTCAATAAATTTACAGTCAGAGACTGCCATTGTGGAGAAAGAAATTTGCGTCAGGGTCAAAAAACTAATAAAATTAATTTTAAAAACACTTTTATTGAGCTGAAAAGCAATGATTTAAAGAACTAGCACTCAGATGATTAAAAAAAACAAACACCTCACTGTATATATTTTTTAAATTAATGAGAATTTTTTAACTCACTTATCTTTTGAGGATATCGTTTGTTGAGTCAATAAGGATAATTGGTTTGAATTAATGTAATTATTTAATTTTTTCACCTATTTAAGTCCTACTTTGATGCCTTATTATGACAAGGAAGTGACTGAGCTTTTGAAAGCACTATTAACAGATCACAAGTTCTGGAAGGTTCTGCTAAGCTGGGAAGGCTTAAAAAATGGGCGTGGTGATGTACTTGTTCTGTCATCTGAAGGCTTTCAGAAAATTCCGAAAATCTCATTACTAGGAGGTTGCCACCAGGGGTTACATTTTTTAGCTGAAGCAGTTTAAGAAAACAATGTACTAAGGTGCAAACTGCATCAGTAGTGAAAGTATCCATTCCCATGAAATCATACATCTTTCAATTTGAATCTGTAGATCTTGAATAAGTTAATGAAATTTTAGTCAGATTTTTTATTATTATTACAAGTATTTTCAAATGGAAAGAATTGGTTTTATTTAGTCCTGAATGAAATTGCTCTTTGCACTTGGTTTGGCCTTCATGCCAAATTTCCCAATGAGCCAATTTTTCCATCTGGGCCTTAATAACCCCCAGCAGACACACACAAACTGTATAGTCCTTTTAGGAGGAATGAAGACCATGAGAAGAGGCGGAATGTCATGAAATCAAACAAATACTTTTTGTAAAGCAGCAAATCTGGTAAAGGTGGATATAATCTCAGCTCTAGAACAGAATAACAGAATTGTAGAACTACTGAAAAGGGTTTAGCCTCTACCTTGAAGGGATTACTTTCTGCTTTCCTCCAGGATTATCCTAAATGTTATGTTCTTCTGTCATACTCATGTATAATAATAATATTAATATTAATAATAATAACCATCATAGACATATACATGTAGGCCAACCCAGGTGACTTTTTTTTTTTTTAGGAATTATGGGACTCTCTGAGTGAAAAGCAGAAGGGTAGAAAAAAAAGAGCTTTTCCATCCTTAAGCTGGAAAGAAAACTCCCCCAACAGTAGTTTAAAGTTCTGTGGTGGGGCTGTTATCACATGAATGTTTGGGTTGGCATGGGCTATTGGCATCATAAGAGCTCTCTTATCCCAGTCACTTTACCCACAATCTGACAGCAAGAGTTGCAGAAAACTGAAAGTGGCACCCAGGAGGCCAAGGTGAAGGAGGAGGAAAAGGAGGCTGGGACAGAGACCGGGGGGAAGGGAGGAACAGCAGAGGAAGGAGGGGAAGGAGAGGAAGGAAGGGCAGATGAAAAGGCCATATGCGTTTTAACCACATTGGTTTAAATATAAAACCCTTTCTACATCATGCAACGGGATCTGTAAATTATTTGTGGCCAGCATCATTGCTAGGCCTTCAATTTCCTTATGCTCTGGACCAAAATTCTTAGACTTTAGGCAAAACTTGGGCAGAATTCTTAAACCAACAACCTCCACTGATAGAAAATAAAAAGTCAAAACATCCAAGAATGGTCATATTTTAAGGAGAAGTAAAAATTATAGAGCACCAGGATCTAACTTTTTATAAAAATATGACAACCTTAGTCAACTTGACAACCCAACTAACCTCCATGCACTGAGAAGGACAGTCCAAAAACACTCTAATAATTCTATTCAGAAGAAGCACCCATATTTATAAAAATCCATTTGATCCAGAGGATTCTCACAACAATCCCATCAGGTACAATAGATAGTACATGTAGTATGATTCGTGCTTTACAGATGAGAGAACAGGTTCAGAGATTTAAGTGATTTGCCCCTGGTCACACGGCTAGGAAAGAATAGAGCCTAGACTAGAACTCAGAACATTTGATTCCAGATCCAGATGTTTTTCCTTCATCGTGGGGGCCTTTCAGTTTAGAGGTAAAGGAGATAAGACACACAACAATTAGAGATCAATTATGGAACAGTACAAGGTGGTGTTCTTATTAGGCACTGTGGTACTCTTTAGGCACTACCATCTGTGGTATGGAAAGCAACCAGAGGTCAGAGAAGGGAAAGGCTATAACACAGTTAAAACTGAGCATGAACATCTTTAAATCAGCATTGTCTCCCAATCACTCCAAGAGGTAGCAGACAAGCCCTGTAAAGTCTGCTGTCTGACTCGGAGTCAAGAAAATAATTTTGGACTTGTGATGATGGAATCGTCACTCATTTCAAAATTTACTTGAATTCAGTGACCTCTTCATTTCTGTTCTCACTCTTGAAATACATCATTAACTCACAGGGTCTGTTGTCCTTTGTATCGGGGCAGTGACACTGATGACTCTGTGGCCTTTGATGTGTGTGGGTTGTAGCTGGAAATAAAAGTCAGTGTTGAGCCCATTCTTTTCTTCCCTGCATGTGTGTGAAGGTGGCCCTTTGGCCTCCAGATGAAGTTGTTCTTGTGAAGCCCACTGTCATTGGTGGTTCTGCCTCATGGACAGTCTGGGTGCCGGGTCTGCTCAAATTGAACCACCCGATTTCCAATGAATGCTTACCCAGCCATGTACTGCTGTGGCTTCCCAGAATCCTAAGCTGCTCAGACATACTTTTGAACGTCCTTGAAGTGTTTCCCCTGTCTGTTTGGTCTGTCTTGGGTCACTCCATGTCAGCTCATCCAAAGCATCTGCTTTGGATCTATAAAGGAGATTACTCCACAGGATCAATAGACACATTTGGACTTTCTAGGACTGTATTCATTTTAAAGAAATGTATTGAGAGTCTCCTATGTGCACTTGAAAGTGTGCTGGGTACTGTGCCCTAAAGAAGGTAGCTGGGTAGATTTTTATTGTTGTTTAATAGCAGATTATACCAGAGCTCCTCAGCCTTGACATTACCCCATCCTAGTCATGTATTCTCAACCTGATCTGCCCATATCATAGCAATGCGGCTCTTTGATCTCCAAAAGGTTGCAAAGACGTATTTTGCAATGTGCCCTCTGGTCTCTCTTCATTCTGTAGGAGTTTCCATTTTGGAACTGGGATTACTCTGCCTGGTCCATGGGAATGGAGATCATGGCAGGACCCAAGCAGAGAAAAAGCTACCTGCACCTAAAAGAGGGTACAGCTAGGGTGACTCATGGAATTCTGTGCTGAAGTGGAATAAACCAGAGAGTCATCTTTGCAGCCTTAGCCACCTGAGGAATGTACAATTCAGTGACTGGCACTAGCTCTCTAAAGATTTAGATTTAGAGAACTTTGTGCTATACAACAGAATTTTCTTTTCTTTGCTAGGTCTTTCTCTTTTTCCCCTATCCTCATTTTCCCTTCCTTTCCTTTCTCCCTCGTTCCCTTCCCCTTTTCCCTCCTTCACTTCCCCTTTTCTATTCTTGCCTTGCTTTCCTCCCTTTCTTCATTTCTCCCCATTTCTGTCTCTCTTTCCCCCCTTCTCCCTCTGTCCTTCTCTCCTTTCTCCCTCTCTTCATTTCTCTCTCTTCCCCCACCCCCTTTCCCTCTCCTTATTTCCTCTACCCCCCTCATCTCTCTTTTCCCCTACTACTCTGAAAAAATGTTTTTGGCTCCTTTTTAAAAAATAGTGACTGTGAATATCCATGGAAGTGGAAAGCTAGCCCTGGGTGTGTGTGTGTGTGTGTGTGTGTGTGTGTGTGTGTGTGTGTGTGTGTGTGTGTTTTAAGTCTGAAAGCCTCTCATTTTTATAGTTTTGAAAATCCTTGGAGTTTAACTTTGAACTTTCACCAAGAAAAATTATATCTTATAAACAATGGCATTTGTTGATTGGATGAGGGACTAGATCAATATTGGTTTTGGCAAGCAGTTCTGGCTACAGTTGCCTTCAGAAATATGCTGGTTGTGGTGTTAAAAAATTATGTCAGTTCCTCAACATGTGCCTCTTTTTCTTGGAGTTTTGCCGGAGAATTAGTTTCCAAAGTTACTTCCAGAAGTTAACCTAGAGCCTGGCCTCCCCAACAAAGGAAGTTACACATAAACTAATGGAATGTGGTCCCACTGCTGGGAGTGTGCCCCAGCCTCCCCAAGACCATGGTTCAGAGGAGATTGCCCAGGGAGAAATCCAATTTTTGGAGAAAGATTATCTGAGGAGGGATAGGGTGATGTGGGGTGACTCCTAATTCAGGTGTCGAAATCCAAATCTCTATAATGCAAAAAGGGGCCATTAGATAAGAGCACAGAAGAGAAAGAAAAGAGCAAACCTGAATCCAAAGGGTGAAAAACCACAGCTTTCCAAGAAAAGAACTAACTATTGTAGACACTATGATTCTGCCTATATTAGGAAGTCTTAACTCTCTTCTTTTGACCGTAAGGTTTATAGTGATTTATTTTAGGCTTCCATGTTAGGAATTCATATTTGGCAATATAGGTCCATGGCCTGTTGTATATGTATAATTGTATATGTGTGTAAGTACATTCTAAATAGAATATGAGGCAGCGGGGCATATTGGATAGAGTACTAGCTAGCTTTGGATTCAAGTTTAATCTCTGGCTCATACTGACTATTTGACTAGACAAGTCACTAAACCTCTCAATGCCATCCTGAGGCAGCTCTCTTAAGACTAGAAGTGACAGGGGAGTTATTGAGCTGTATCAGTGCAGGAGCTTTCTGCTCCTAGGAGTTCTCCCACACCAGGGAAATCACGGTTCTGGACCAATTTAATGTATTTTGTGTAGCTTAGTTACTTATTGATAGGGACATTCACTTCTAATGAAGTTTCTGTCTCAGCTCGAAACAGTAGAGAATAAGGAACGCAGAAAGAATCAAGAAAGTGGGTTCTGCTTTTGGTTATGCTGCCTATCAGCTGCACGACCTTAGGCAAGTCACTTAACTACTCAGAGTGTCGGCTTCCTCATGGGAGTAATAATACATGTGCCATTGACTTTATAGAGCTGTTGTGAGGAGCAAAGGAGTTGAAGTATGTAAGATGCTTTGTAATCATAAAGGCATACATGAATTTCAGCTGTGATATATGCTTTATACTGATGTTCGCACTTTAATAGTAGATGAAGGAATAGAGGTGCTCTTTTAAAAAGCTAAAGAAATGAATTTCACATATTTAATTTGTATCAAACACTAGGATCTGAGCCAATCATTTGGAGACATTTGCACTAAATAAGTTTAGTTCAAGGTGTTATATAGACTCTATGCCATAATACATTTCAAATGCATGAGCTATCTAAATATTAAAAAGTCATAGAATAAAAAAATTATAGGAAAATGTAAGGTTACAGATTTCACAGTTATGGAAGGGGAAAATTTTCATAAACAAATGTAAACTAGTAGAGATCATAAAGGCAAAATAGACAATTTTGATTACTTATTAAAAAGTTTTGCCTAAAATTAATGCACGTAGAATTGGAAGAAAAATATGAATTTAAAAAATCTTGTATTAGATATCTCTGACAAAAGTCTGCTGTCCAAAATTTATAGGAAACTTAATTTTATGTTTAAACTCCATCATTAAGAGCCATTCCTTAGTAGACACCAGTTTAAATGATAACAATTTTCTTTTCTTTTCCCTTTCCTCCTTCCCTCCCTCCCTCCTTTCTTCCTTCCTTTCTTCCTTCTTTCCTTCCTTCCTTTCTTCCTTCCTTTCCCTATCTCTCCTAGGCTGGAAATGTAGTAACCACTTAAGGGCCTGATACCACTATTGGTCCGCACTAGAGCTTTAACCTGCTTCTTCTTTCCTACCCTGGGCCACTTTACCTTACCTTAAGCAACCTGGTGGCTCCCCATTCCTGGGCCCTCAACAGATTAATACCAGACTTAGCTGAGATACCCAACTGGCTTAGTTTACTTCAGTTCAGTCCACCTGAACTTCAGTAGCAAGGCCATACCCAGCAATAAATAGTTTTCAAATGAACTACAAATCAACTATCTGAAAAATATTTTCAATGACTAATAATCAGAGAAATGAAAATTAAAATAAGATTTCACATATGATATGACATATCATATCACAACCATCAAAATAGATGGGAAAACTAATTGTTGGATAGGCTGAGAAAAGACAGGAATGCTAATCCACTGCTGGTGGATCTGTGAATTGTTTCAATGTTCTAGGGAAATATTTAGATTTATTCAGTCAAACTCACAAGCAATGGTTAAGTGTCCACCATGTACTAAAGGATAAAAATACAAAGTAAAAAATAATCCCTGTCCTCAGTAAATTTACATTAACAAAAATTTCATACTCTGATTCAGAGATTCTATTCACCCCGTATTGCCAGATTTTGTCTTCTCTCTCTCTACAACATCTCTCATGTATGTACCTTTTTCTCCCCTCGCAGAACTTCCACCCTAGTTTAGGTTCTTATCATATGTCATCTAGAGTGTAGATCATTGGTTCTCAAAATGCGGTCCTGGAAATTCCTGAGACCTTTTGAAGGATCCACCAAGTCAAAACTATTTTTTACAGTAATACTAATACTTTATTTCTAATATGGTAAATATGTCTATAAACTCACATAAACAAAAGCTCTTTGGAGTCCTCAATAATTTTTAGGAAAGTAAAAGGGTCCCAAGACCAAAAAGGCTGAGACCACTCGTTGAGACTCTTCAATAGCCTCCTAATTGGTCTACCTGACCAATTCTCATTTATCTTCCAGCTCACAAAGTGTAAAGCGGATGTAAAGATGTTATGTATGAATAAAATTTTGATCAGCTTGAAAGGATTATAGGACCTTTGGTCATTGCAGAGCCAAAAGAAGGATATGTACTGTGAGACAACAATGTAAGTTAACATGGAGTGGTAACAATATTCTGGTCAAATGCAATGAACAGTTAATGTCAATTTTAAAGGATGCATCTTTCTCTCAATAAATTTACTTTTTCTGAAAAATCACTTTATAAAAGAGTTTCTTGGGATCAGTCAGTCAATAAGCATTTATTAAGCACCCACTATGGTGTTGTGCTAAGTGCTGGTGATAAAAAGAAGAAAAAAAGACAATACCTACTCCTAAGGAGCTCAGAGTCTAATGGGTGTTTGTTGGAAGGTGTTTGTCCTTAAAATAAATCTATAAATGCTTTTTTCAAAGAGCTTTTTTGGTCAATAAATGTTTTAGAGAACGGTAAGAATAATTCATGTCAGATAATACCTTCTTTAGCCCAGAAGTTGGGAAATTCTGAACTAAACCACTATATACTTACTTTATCAGGGGTCAGCAACCTCAGATGGCAAATGCAGGCTGAAGTGGCATCCTGGACAGTCATTGCTACCACCTCCTGCCCAACCCAACCACTTATGAAAGTCCAACTGTCATTGCTTGAGAAAGCCCCTGCCACAAGCCACCTCATACTCCTCAATCAGGAGTCAACATTGTAAGATCCCCCACCTCCACTCTACTCTTAAGATGCAAAGACCTGTTTTCCTTTTTCCACCCCCACCCTTGTTCAGAAGAGCTGGTGCTTAATCATCAACCCCCTTGTCTCCTACTCCCATAACCCTTGGCTGATCGGAAAAATAGGTGGTAGAGGTCAAAGCGTTGTGACACCACTTTTGAAGTGTTGTAAGTCCACATCTTCACACACTTTTTGTTTGGCGTGTCAGTCCTGAGGGGGAGTAGCAGGATGATAGGTTTAAAAGAGATGGGGCCACTGAAGACAAGGTGTGGATTAAATGACTCTAAGGTTCTTTCCAGCTCTGTTCTTATGATTCTAGAACCATATCCATGCCTTATCTATAATTAAAGCAAAGGTGGACTGTTTTTTCTTTTCTTTTTTTTTTTTATTGCATTGGTGAGTCAAATAGTGTGTCCTTTTCATCCCCTGCCTCCTGCATAATATATGCATACCATAAGGTGAGTTGGTTTTATGCTTTATATAGAAGCGTTCTAGTGTCATTGCCTCATGACTAATAGAGAAGGCCAGATTCACCCCTTGCCTAACTCTCCTCCATTCTCAAGCTATCCTAATCCAATCTCCCCAGGTTTAAAAACCATTCTGTCAAGATAAATTTAAAAAAAAAATAGAATGTGTTCCAACCATGTAGTTTATTTATTAATTTCAGTCCTATATTAGTGTGGACAGTCCATGGCCATACAGACATATATGGCCTTTGGAGAATTCCCACATGTGACTTGAAACAAGGATGAAGGAAAAAAGTTTGCTACTAATAACTGTAGTGAAACTTGGGATATGTGTAGATAAATATGATGTTGTTTGTCGGACTCAAACCATAAAGTTTTCTTGGGTTGATTTAAATTAAAAAATGAATATTAACATTTATGAGTGCCTTTGTGCATGCTTACAAAAGCAGACACTGTCACTGCAACAGGTTATTTGTTGAGTGCCTCCTAGGTCCTCAACACCAGGCTAGTGAGTACCATCTGCTCTGAAGATGAGCTTACAAAGGAAGTACAAGATTTTCCCTTTATTTCCAGAAGACTGTATTTATTAAATACTTAGAAACAATGCACAGGGTATTTTTAGATTTGTAATTATCACTGTATTAGATAGTGTGCTTCTTTCTTTGGTTTATACAGAAACTGGGCTTTCAATCAATGTGCATCAGAAGTCTTTACTAATCTCCTGTCTTTGTTGCAAAGAGGATTCTTCTTAAAACTGTTGGAAGCTTTAAATCAGCATCAACATAAAGATAGCACCTGCCTGACTTGTAAGCATCCGAAAATTTTCTCTGCAGTCATACACATCTCATTCTGGGAAAATTGCTTTTATTGCAATATTCCTGATGGATTGGACTCAAGAGTTCTCCCTACTCCTTATTTATACATAAAATGCTAATTTATTAATCTTCAAAGGACTGTCAAAGTGCTAGTTTTTCTAATGTTAAAAAAAATCACACTTCTTTGATTATAATTCATTGGGACTAATTTATCACACTAATACAGTGTATCTGATCTTTTGGGTCCTATCTCCCCTGGCCCCACAGGTCACCAATGATGAGTATTAACAGGCCTATATATGTAGAGAGTTACTGTACTCTTCCTCTCTGCCTTCAGATCTCCAGTCTTTGGCTAGGAAGGGCTGCAACCGAACCCCAAACCTTGCTTACTGTAACCTAATCAGTCCCCTTGTTGAAAAAAAAAGAAAAAGTGGCACAACTCACGGAGCCATTATATAGACCAGGCCACATTTCCCTTTAGATTACTGTGTTCCATTTGTTCTTTCATTCTACATCTGTTTTCTGAAAATTTAAGGAACAGAAATAAACTGTTAAGCAGGAGGGCTTTCGATTTTCGATGTTCAGCTATAGCTGTCACACGTCTTTCCTTACTGATGCTTCTGGCACAAGGCCTGCCAGTTCATGTCCCTATTTCTCTATCTCCAGAGCTCAGAGTGATTCATAAATATATTGGACTTCTCCTTGGGGGTCCTATAAATTCAGCACTGTGATGTAAATAGAAATAGGATTTCAATAACCCCTGATATGTTTATTGACATTAGCCATCGATTTCAGATGACTTCATAGAAAAAAAATGTATTCAGCCAGGAGCAGAGATGAAGACCAGAGGAGTTGTTGGCTAATTAGAATTTCAGGTCACCACCAGAATGCCTCCGAATGCATCAAACTATGTCAAGTGGTTATTTTTCCTGGCCTCTTCATACCACTGCAAATTCAGTTGTAGATGTTTGGAATGGACAAAATGCTATTGCTGTTCTCTTTAGAGCTAGGATGGGAACGGTTCACCCCTACAGGACAATTGAAAAGAGAAATCAATTGCCATTCCTGTTATTGTTAAACAAATGACTTCTATTTAGTCTATGATTTGACACACACAGAGCAGTTCAAGATAGGTTGTGAGCAGTTGAGGAGTAAAGAAGGAATGCCATATACGCTTTTTCTCTTTGCAAAAGGAAAATCCTTATGTGAGTATCAAATAAATGAGGAATGCAGGTGATCATAGGGAAACTGTGGGACCACGAACAGAAAGTGTTTTGGGCTCCAGAGAGGACTGACTTTGGAATCACGAAGAGCTGGGTCTAAGTCCCATCTCTGACACATGATAGTTGTGAGATCGTATGAAATCTCTGTGCCTCAGGTGTCTAACTCTAAGTCCGTAAGTTACAAATAACTTTCCAATTTGTATAGGTTTCCATCCCGAGATTTTCCCCATGAATGATATTAGCAAAGGAGGAGACCAAAAAGAAAGTATATGTGTGGGGCGGGGGCAAGGTGGGGTAGGCGATGTATGTGGAAATTACAGGATTTAGAGTTGGAAACGAAGGAAGCTAGTATTTATTAGTCACCTACTGTGTGCCGGTAGGTGTAAAGGGTAAAGGACTCTACAAATATATCTTATTTTATCTTCACAACAACTTTGGAAGGTAGATGCTATTATCGTACCCATTTTACAGTTGAGGAAACTGAGGCAGTTAGCGTGCCTTGCCCAGAGTTCCACAGCTACTAAGTGTATGAGGCCTCATTTTCACCCCAAATCCACTGTGACACCTAGCATTCTCTGCCTGGAGACATATACTATTTATATTGTCTTCTGCCTTAAACCACTGGACTTTACTCTTCCCCACTCTTTCCTATGCCTCACTTTCCTCAACTGTAAAATGGGGATAATAATAGCACTGACTTCCCATAGATGTTGAGGATCAAAAGATTTGTAAAGTGGTTATCATAGTACTTGGCACATAATAGGCAATTAATAAATGTTTGTTCCTTTCCCCTTTCTCACCTTCAGATCCTGTCCTCTTAGTACAGCATAAGATTGCATTAGCTTTTTGGGATCCCATGGTAGGCTATGACCAAGCCTAAACACAGGCCTCATCCAACAGATA
This sequence comes from Phascolarctos cinereus, assembly GCF_003287225.1. Lineage (NCBI taxonomy): Eukaryota > Metazoa > Chordata > Mammalia > Diprotodontia > Phascolarctidae > Phascolarctos > Phascolarctos cinereus. The sequence goes on from NW_027556402.1 coordinate 171,228,917, forward strand.
CATTTTTAAAGGGGAAGCCTTGAGGCTGTTGAGCTGACAGGATTACAAGCCATGTGGGAATGGGGATGCTGTTGACCAATGACCTATGTAGGCAGTTAGAGCACAAAGGTCTCTTTGTTTCATGTACAACAGAAGGCTTTGCCCTGGTGATGTGGGCCCTGGCATTCCCATTAGCATGTCAAAAGCACCCAAGGCAGTAGCTTCCCCACCCTGGCAGACCTAGTCTGCTTCCCTTCACGTGGGCTACCATCCACCTGTCACTACTTCAATGTTATTCCCCTGAAGGAATGAGGGAGGCCATGGGGAAGGCCAGATGCTCAGTCAGACCTGCCAATGTGTCCCCTTAGCCTGTGTTGAACAATTCTTTGTTTACAAGATAAGTAAATATTGCTTGTGTTGCTTTACTCATTTTTGCTTTTTCAATTGTGTCCTTTTCTTTGTGACTCCATTTGGGGTTTTCTTGGCCAGGATACTGAAGTGGTTTGCCATTGCCTTCTCCAGTTCATTTTACAGATGAGGAAACTGAGACAAACAGGATTAAGTGACTTGCCTAGGATCACACAGCTAGTAAATGTCTGAAGCCCATTTGAACTCAGGAAGAGGAGTCTTCCTAACTTCAGGCCCTGCACTCTATTCACTACACCCCTCATTTCCAGATACCCAAAGTTAGGATAACTGTCCACCCACAAGAGATGCCATTTCATGTTGTTGAACAGTGTTGAGTTTGTAGTCTACTAAAGACATCAGATTGTTTTTGGGTAAGCTATTGTCTAGAATACAAAACAAAGCAAAACAAAATGGTTGTGTGACCTTGAGGAGGTCACTGGATCTCTTTTAGCCTTGTTTTCCTTAATCTGATGATAGTCCAGAATAGAAACTGAAGTTTACTTCTAGCTCTGAATTCTATGACATTAGGATCTTTATTAGAACTGTATCTAGGTCTTTAAAAAGGGTCATCAAGATTAAGAAGCAAGAGTGAGCAAACAAAAACACTTACTACATATTTTTCATGAGACAAATTTAGTTTGGGGATTCCCAAAACAGAGATGATATCATCACCACAAAGTGTCTATGTTGGCAGTTGGTTTATGATACCTTTTCCCTTGCCTCTGGCCTGGGCCAGGCCTTAGGTTCACAGAATTTAGAGATGAATGGGACCTGGGAGATGACCTAGTTCATCTTGTTCCTTTCACTCATGAGAAGACTAGGGTCTAGAGAGGTGAGGTTATTTGGCTATCTCCTACCTACAAGAAACAGATTCCCAGGAGGGATTCTAAGCCCAGTCATGGTATCACAGAGCTAGAGCTGGGAAGAGACTTACAGGCCATTTAGTTCACCCCAGCCCCTTATTTTATAGATGAAGGAACAGTCTCAAAGAGTCGATGGACTTACCCAAAGCCTCACAGATAGTAAACAGAATATCTTAGATCTGAACACAAGTTTTCTTTCTCTAAAACCTGAGTTTGTTTTCCATAATACTACAATGAATAAGTTTAGAGATTGGAAAAAGCTGGGAAATATTGATCCAAATGGCACAATGGATAGAATACTGGGCTTGGAGTCAGGAAGACCTGAGTTCAAATCCTGCCTCATACCTTATTAAGGGTATGACCCTAAGTCACTTAACCTCTTTTTCCCTCAGTTTCCTCATCTATAAAATGGGGATAATGATAGCACCTACCTCCCAGGGTTGTTGTGAGGACCAAATGAGATAACTGTAAAGAAACTAGCACAATGCCTGGCACATAGCAAGCACTATTTAACATTTATATATTGTTAGCTATTATTTTTTTTTCAATTATTAGAAATTATTCTAGTGACCTGATTGGTTAAAACATATCTACCTAAATTGTGTAAGTGAGATATAACCATCCAGTGGTATGCTAATATTTAACAACTAGCTTTCCGTAAAAAGTATTGTATTCAGGACACACTTTCAAGCTTAATCTGCATTATTACAGTTTTCTCCCATCACTTTCTTAAGTCTAGAAGCCAGTTAACAAAACTCAAACTCTAATTTATGGCCTTTGCCTATTTCCAAGGTGTAAATGCTTACCCTGAAAATTTTGCAATCAGTTCATATCTGGTCTAAACCAGCTCCAGTGCATCACTGCAATCCATCCCTTAAACATTTACTTCATCAATGATTTGTATTCATTAGCCCTAGTGAGGGCTAAGAGAGAACTTAGCAGGTTATTTTCGGTCAATCACTTTTTTCACTAGGTTGGATCAATGTACTTTCATTTGAAGACCCTGAATAACCTTGTCAGTCTAGAATGCTGGGCCAAATCTAACAAGATGAAATTCAATAAAGATAAACCTGAAGCCATATCCCTGAGTTCCAAAAGACAATCTCAAAAGTACAAAATGAGGGTGGTATGGCTAAACAGCAGCTAAATCAAAATATTTGGAGGTTTTAGGGGACTGAAAATTCAATCTGAGTCAACACTGTGATATCAGAGCCTAAAAAGCAAATGAAATCTCAGGCTTCATCAAGAGAAGAAAGGTGTCTAAGATAAGTGAGGCCATAGTCTCACTGTCAAGCCACATCTGGATACTGTGTTCATTTCTGGGCACCACATTTTAGGGAGGACACAGATAAACTAGAGAGTGAAAAGAGGAAGACAACCAGATGGCAAAGGGCCTTGAGATGATTACGCATTGTAGATACTTAATAAATTCTTATTGAATTGAATCCATTAAAGAAATTGGAGATTTTTAGCCAAGGAAGAAAAATGGGGGTGGGATGTGGGGAGGGAAGGAACTGGAGCAGCACATGCTAGTTGTCTTCTAGTATCTTCAAATGTCTTCAAAGACTGATACACGGACAAGGGAAAGGCCCCATTCTGTTTGGCTCCAGAGAGCAGAGCTAGGAACAGTGGCAGGAAGTTTTGGAGACGTGGATTTCTGTTTGATATAAAGAAAAACTTCCAAGTAGAGCTATTCCAAAGTAGAATGGGCGCCTCAAGAGGGAGTGGATTCCCTTTCTCTAGAGGCCTTTAAAGACCAGACAAACCTGTGTCTGTTATGTTAGGGAGGTGATTGTTAAAGTACAGGTTGGACTAGATTTTAGGCAGTTTCTGAGGTTACCTTCCCACTCTAAGGCTGTGATTCTAAGTTTCTGACCACTAACAATTCTGGCTTACACTAGTGTTAGGGGTGGATTATTAATTTTTTTTAATGGGCCAAAATGATACTTTTGTAATCATTGTGGTGGAACAATTGGTGATGCTTCATATTCAGCTTTTTCCTGGAGTATACTGTGAATTGACATATTATCCTCTACCTGCTTTGTGGCTTCCTACAGCCTTTAGTCCAGTCATGCACCCAAAATGATGCTTGACAAATATGGCTCACTGTGTGGCTTTGGTGCTTTACATTCAGGGCGGACTCAAAAAGCTGTCAAGCTCGATCCTCAGTAATCACCTCACTTTCCACCAAAAATGCAGCCTTCCTCTAAGTGGAAGATGACAGCCCTTGGATAATCATGTGGCTGAGCCTTTCCTAACAGCTTAGGTTGGAAAAAAAGAAAAAATAGAAAAATGGCAATGAACCTCATTCCTCAGAAATCCCTCTTGCTCTTGAGCTCTAATTGAATATCCAAATACCTTCTAGGTGCTGTGCACACGTGGCATCAATTCATGGCGGGTGCCTACGATCCAGATTTTAGAAATAGGATTCCACAGCTTCCTTTGCGTCCTCCCCCTGAGAGTAGAATCGTAAGGCTAAGGTCCAAGATGTGAGCTGGGCCCCATTAGCCATCCACCAGGGCTCGACCTTTTAATCCGATCTGCCACAATTTGGACTTATATAACTTATTTGTTTATTTTAAAGTCAGTCTATCCAAGTTTGAGAACACTTAAAGCTCTCCTTTAGAGGAAAATTGGAATACAACATTATCATTAACTAAATCAGCAGCAAGAGCTCTGTAAAAATACCAAGCTGTGCTGTTTTATTTTACTTTTATTGTAATGTTCCCTGTGGAATTACATCGCGTTTTCTCTGAAAACTTTTCTGGGATTTGTGCATTATCACAGGCATAAACAAGGCACATGTTGATAAGCTATTCTTCTGGAGCCCCTTCCTCCCAATCCAGGTTCCTTAATTGTTTTTTTTTTTTGGGAGGGTGGTGGAGAAGAGCTGGTACAGGAGCATTTCCCAGATTTTCAGAGGGCTCTTCACTTCTTTTTTTATCAAGGTATCTGAAAGTGTTCTTTAATCTATTGGTACAGACTTCCCAAAGGCATTCAAGGAGAAGTAGTTCATGTCCATAAATACCACTTAAGTGGTGGTGTTGTTCTTGAAAGCAATGTCATTCCTGGAGGATTGTCAGGCCATTGTCACCAGAATTCACATAAACTGGGGGCAGATTGCCCAACATCATATGCAATGAAACAAAGAATTTTAGGGCTAAAAGAAACCTCAGAGATCCCTTATAGGACATTCTCCTTGAGTCTGTTCACTTTCTATCCATCTAGCAATGGCTCACATGCTAAAGAAGCTGAGATGGTTCTAATGGGTCAGGAAGAACAAAGAAGGGAGGTCAAAGGAAACCACCTACGAGTGAAAGCTAGTTCATCAGTTCCTACCCCAACAATTTGAGGTTTAGTTTCTCTGAAGTGACGACTCTCATGTTCCAACAAGAATTCACCAGTGCAGAGTAACAACTGTTCTATGCCAATCAGAGTGTGAATTCATTAGAACTTGACAAATACAGTGAGGAAAATAAGGAAGCTGGATTAGATTAATTCATTTTATCTTTTGGAAAAAAGAACTGCTAAACTAAAACTACTTTCTGTTTCCTCGGTAGCACAACTCCCTGGCTGGTCTAGCATAAGCTAGTCCATGTAGCAAATGTGTAACCACCTGGGATCAAACCAGGTAAGGCAACATAATAAGATTCCAGAGAATATTTAAAATGAAAGATGTGCTGATTTTTGGTTCTGCTATTGTCTAGAATGAAGTTCTCAAAGTGTAGGTCTTTGGAACCCCAAGACCCTTTCAGGGAGTCCTTGAAGTTAAAACTATTTTCATAATAATGCTAAGACATTATCTTCCTTTTAAAATACTCTTCCCTTTTCCAACTATCTATCTGCATGAAGCTGGATTTTCTTCATGTACTTCAACTGAAACGATATATCATAATAGAGTGAATGCAGAAGCAGAGATGAGAATCCAGCTGCATTCTATTAAACCAGACATTAAAGAAATGTGCAAAAATATGGAAAACAATGCCACTCTTCTCACAATTCTTTTTTGTTTTTGGAATATATAGGTTTTTTAAAAATAAAAATGTGCTTCTTATATTAATATATAATGGTTGATTATATCAAACTTAAATAACTCCAAATCTGTTATTTTAAATGAATCAACAAATGAATATTTTAAAATTTTGTTAGCTTTCATTTTGAATATAGCATAATTGATAACTATAACCCAAATAAACAAAAACTCTTTGGGGTCCTTTAAGAGTATAAAGTTGTCTTGAGATCAAAAGTTTGAGAACTACTCATCTAGATAAATGGTTTCCAAAGTAATGGCTATGGCCCATTCTTCCTTTTCTCATTTTGAGTGGGATGGAGTGAGTTGAGCAGGATAAGCAGGCATGGATGGGATTTGATGTGTACAGAGGATTTAATTGCATTATCTTCTCCTACAACCTCCAACCCCATTCCCTAAACTCATTCCCCTTTAAAATTTCCCTATTGCTGATAAGAGTATCAATCAACCAATCAATAAACATTTATTAAGCACCTACTGTGTGCCAGACACTATGCTAAGCGCCAAGGGATACAAAAAGAGGCATTATCACCTTTCTAGTTGCCCAAGTTCACAACCTGGATGTTGTTATTAACTCTTTGACTCCTCTCACCTCACATTTCCAATCTATTGCCAGCTTTCGTCATTTCTACCTTCATTACATTTTTCTAATATGCCCCCTTCTCTCCAATCAGACAGCCACCACCCTGATTCAGACCTCTTGCCTGGATTATTCCAATAGCCTCCAATTTCTCCCTACTCTAATCCATTCTACACACAGCTACCAAAATTATTTCCCTAAAATCTGACCATATCCTACCTCTATCCAATAAACTATTTTCTCTATGATTTTCCTATGATTCTAGAATCAATATTGTTACATTTTTATTTTATCCCTTTAAAAATTCAATTTTTGTGCAAGTTTTATAATGCACACAATTATTAGAACATTAGAGTGTGTGTATGCATATGTATATATGTATAATATATAAATAAGTAAATGTATGTGTAGTACAGTCAAGAGCTAATTTTTATACTAATAGAGTTCAAAAATTAAAAAAAATTTGGAGACCATTGGTCTGGACAATTCTTTATCTTTTTTGATTTGCTTCAATTTCCTTGACTTTTCTGCATTATTTAACACTGTCAGCCACTTTTCTCCTAGCCTTTATTAGTATTACTCTCTCCTGTCTCCCTGCTCCCCCACCCTGACTCTCCCCTTGTCAGTTTCCTTTGCTGATTCCTTTCCCTCCAATATTCCCTAAGTATGGGAGTTTCCCCAGACTCCATCCCTAGTTTGTTCTTTTCTCTCTGAAGATTCTCCCCCTTGTAATTTTATATTCATTCTCTCTGTCTCTCTGTCTCTCTGTCTCTCTCTCTGTCTCTGTCTTTGTCTCTCTCTGTCTCTCTGTCTCTGTCTTTGTCTCTCTCTGTCTCTGTCTCTCTCACTGTCTGTCTGTCTGTCTGTCTGTCTTTCTCTCCTTCCCTCCTTTGTTTCAATTACCACCTTCATACACATCTATATCTCCAGCCCTGACTTCTTCTATGTTCTCTAGTCCATTGTTTCCAACTTCCAGTTTGCTATTTCTACCTTCATGTCCCACCACTAACTCAAACTCACAAATTCCAAATCTGAATTCATTTCCCCCTTACAATTAATTTCCTTCCTCCCAGTTTCATAATTTCAATTGATCATGATACCTATTATAATTTAGGATTGATAAATTCTCTTCCCTCTGCATTATCCCCCACATCCAATCATAACCCAGTCTGGTTAATTCTTTCTCTCTGAAATATTACTTGTATCCATTCCCTCTTTTTCACTGATACTGTCAACACCCTGGTACAGGCCCTCATTGCTTCTCATCATTAATAACTCCCAGTCTCTTCACCACTCTTTGATCCATCTTTCTCACAGCTAACAAAATAATCTTTCTAATAACAGTTCTGACCTTGTCACTTCCCCTTTTATTTTATAATCTTATTTTATACTACTCTTCTTTGTGCACTCTGTTTCAGCAGATCTCATATGTCTGTCTCCCATCTTTCTACATTCGTGCTTCCTTCATTTCTGAATTGGACTTTCTCCACTCCATTAAATCTTTTCTTTCCTTCATGGGGCCTCCACCTCCATGGAGATCCTCGTCCCTGAAACCCACTATCTTTTTGATGCTCCTTATGCATCTAGCATAACCTAACTTGCATTGTATTTATTTGTGTATATATGATATCCCTCTACTAAATTGTTAGATCCCTGAGGGCAGGTATTATGTTAATTTTTTTTTCTTTATCCCTAGCATAACCCTTTGTGCAGTTTTTTTTTAATTAACAAGTATTATTTATTACTCTTTCATGCCCCCCTTCTGGAAAAATAAAAAGGAAACTCTTGTAACAAATATGTATAGTTAAGCAAAACAAATTCCTATATTGGCCATGTCCAAAAATATGTTTTATTCCACATTTTGAGACTAATCACCTCTCTGAGAGGAGGTGGAGAGTATGCTTTATCATCATTAGTTCTTGTATTGACTAGAGTTCTTAAGGCTTTCAGAGTTGTCTTTACAAAGTTGTTATTATATAAATCATTTTCCTAGTTCTGCTCACTTCACTCTCCATCTGCTCTACAAGTTTATTCAAGTTTCTCTGAAACCATCCCTTTCATCATTTCTATAGTGCAAATATATTCCATTGTATTCATATGTCATAATTTGTTCAGCTACTCCCCAAATGATGAGTATCCCGTTAGTTTCCAGTTTTTTGTCACTATAAAAAGAGCTACTATGATATAGGGGTCCTTTCCCTCTTTCTTTGATCTCTTTGTCAAAAAATATGCACAGTTTATGTAATCAAAATTATCTATTTTATCTTCTATAATCCTCTCTATGCTTCATTTAGTCATGAACTATTTACCTAGCCATAGATCTGAAAGATAGTTTCTTCCTTGTACCTCTAAGTTATTTATAATGTGACCTTTCATATCTAAGTCATATATCTACTTAAAGCTTATGTTAATATGTAGTGTGAAGTATTAGTCTATATTTAATTTCTGCAGAACTGTTTTCTACTTTTCATAGCAGTTTCTGTTGAAAAGTGCAATTACTTTTTACGAAGTAGGGTATAGTGGAAACTTGGTGCCACTAGAAACTTTTGAGGAAACTCAGGATATGTATAACACCATTTTATGGGGGAGGAGAGAAATTAATTTCTCTTTCTTTTGCTCCTTTTTGATATCCCTCCCTTCTGATCCCACCAATATTCATCAGGCTCCTTTATTTAACTCTGAATCATAGGAACTGAAGTACTGTAAGAACAAGAAGAGATCATAGAGATTGTCTAGACCAGTGGTATTAAACTCAAATAGAAACATATCTCTGTAGGCTGCATACTGACTTAGAAAGCCACAAATTAACATTATCTGTGTTTTGTTGTATTTTTGTTTGTTTTGTTAAACAATTCCCAATTACATTTTAATCTGGTTTGGGCTGTACCTGGGAGTTTTTGCAGGCTGCATGCTGCAAAGTAGCAAGTTTGACACCTCTGGTCTTGACCAGTTGCCTCATTTTACAGATAAAGCAGCTGAGGTTCAAAGAATAGGACCTGGAAGCCTGGTGACTTGCTACTTAGGTCAGTGTACTTTCCACTATACCCAGAGTTGCTGCTCCTGTTTCCAGCTTGTCCGCTGGGGGCTCCCAGTACTTTTGTAAGACTAGCAGAGGATGAGTCACATTTCCTGATTTTGTCTGTTCCATAAGACACTTCAGTCCTCAAAGAACACAGGGGTCTAGGTGTTATCTCCTGAATATATGAATTACATATCAATTCCTAAGCTTGAGGAAATTTTCCCACTCAAGGCAGAAATCAGGGCCAAGAAAAAGTAAGCATAGAAAAGGAATTCTTTTCTGATATTCAAACATGATTTCCTTCTAGTTTGGGCCTTTCAGATCAGTTCCTTAAACATTGAATGACCATCTTAAAATTCTCATTTCTATTTCCATGGGCAATGGAGAGCAGAGGGAGAAAGGACAGATTAAGGACTGTTCTAAGCCACAATAATAAAAATAGACTATCTGGGTAGTGATTCTTGTTTCATCTCATAGTTTATCCAAAAGATCCTTTTAAAAAAGGAGAAGAAAACCTTAATTCTTCTAAATATGGTGGCCTTAAATCTACCTGAGGAACTAGATCATTTTGAGGTGTGTGTGTGTGGGTTTATGATACATGGTGATGCTATACCTATTGATACCATATGGGTGGTCCCTTTGCCAACCAACTTTGTTCAAAAAAGTTCATTTGTATTCAACTCAAAGTAGCTTTTATTAAATGCCTACTGTATACAAGGAATCATACTCAGTGCCAGTGATACAAAGATAAATACAAGTCCTTCTTGCCCTTATAGAGTTTGCATTCTATTAGTGAAACTGACCTGCACACAGATAAGTAAATACAACATATGTGCAAAATCATACAAAGTTACTTAAAGAGGGAAATAAAATGAATGGTTAGGAGGATCAGGCTGCCTCATGTGATACTCAAGCTGTGCTTTGACAAAGCTATTTAGTCTAAACGATAGAGGTGAAGATATGTATTCCAGGCATAGGGACAGTCAGGATCAGCCAGTGCAGAGGCATCCAGGCTGGAGATGGAATGGTATATATGGGAAGCAGCTAATGAGACAATTTGCCTCGAATGTAAAATGAATAAATGGTGTGGGAGCAAATATAAACTTAGACTGGAAATATAGGTGGAAGGCAGCTTATAGAGGGTTGTTCTAAGCCTCTGACTAAGGATTTGTATTTAATCTGAGGCATCAAGGAAGGAACTACTGAAATATTTAATGAGGGGAGTGATTTGTTGAGATCTATGTATCATATTCTTGCAATATGAAATTGGTAGTTATGTGGAAGTTAAATTAGATAGAGGAGAGATTGGAAGCAGGGGGATTGATTAGGTTACTTCAATGGTCTAGGTGAGGGGCTGGCAAATAGCCTGCTGAACTAAGAATGGTTTTTATATTTTCAAATGAAGTTTTATTGGTTTTTACATGTTAAAGTAAAATTTTATTGTATTTTAAAATGGAAAAAAAAAACCCCGCACATTCTTAGCTCCTAGGCAGTATAAAAACAGGTGGTCTGGACTTGGCCTTGGACAGTGGTTTGCCAACCCCTGGTCTCAGCTGTAGGAAATGAACTAGGGTAGAGCTGTGTAATCAGAAAGAAGGTTATTAATATGAGAGGTGTTGTGCAGACAAAACCAGGAAGACAGTAATGGGGAGAGGGTTGGTGAGGAAAAAGAAAGAGTCAAGAATGATGCCAAAGTTTTGAACCTGGGTATCCAGAAGGATGTTGATATCCTCAGCAGAAAGAGGGAAATTTGGAGGATGGATGAGTTTTAGGAAAAATATAATGAGCATATGTGGAGCTGGAACTGTCTAAAGGACATCCAGGTTAAGATGTATAATTGGTAGTTAGTAATGCATGAGCAGAATTCAGGAGCAAGATTAGGAAGTTAATTGCACAGAGATGTCAGCGGTTACAGTGGGAATGGATGAGCTTACCACAAAAAAAGTAGAAAGAAAAGATAAGATGGCGAAGCTAGAGATTATGGGGATAATGATCTAGCAAAGGAAACTGAAGAGAAGAAAAGAGAGAGACAGACAGACAGATACACACACACACACACACACACACAGAGAACAGTTTCAGAAGGCAAGAGTTTCAGGGAGGAGGTAATGAGCTAGGCTGGGAATTGAGTAACAGAAGATGATTCGGGATTACATTTGGAAAATTACATAGCGCTTTCAATGACATCAGACTGCCTGTCCCTGCAAAAGCTCATCTCTTTGCAAGAACTCATGTCTCACCAACACTCTCCCTGTGCTGTGATTTGACTGATTCAAGAAACACCACAATCTCAGAAGAATTAGAAGTAGAAATAGTCCACAGTCACAGAAGGACATTTGGTGGGTCTAAGTAGACTGATGAATGATAACAACAGTGACTTCTACTCAGGGATTGTCAAGGACATAGGTATGTCCTTTCTCCCTTAGAAAAAGAGGTATATTAGCTACATGGTTAGAATGAGGTAAGGAACAGCTAGGTGGCACTGTGGATAGATCACCAGCCCTGGAGTCAGGAGGGCCTGAGTTCAAATCTGGCCTCAGATACTTGACACTTACTAGCTATGTGTCCCTGGGCAAGTCACTTAACCCTTATTGCCTCGCCAAAAAAGGAAAAAAGAATGAGGAAGAAGAGGTGGATATTTTGTGTGATATAACAATACATTCAACATTCTGAAGAACCAAAGCATGGCCTCTAGCTTGTTGCATAGATTCTGTGTGGAAGACTCAGATTCACATGGACAAATCTTACCAGAGCCAGAACTAAGATGGGATGACATGATCTTTTTTCTAGACCTTGACATCTGGGGGTGATGCTTTCTCCTGGTCCCAGCAACACCTGACTGACCTAGCTCTTTCACTTGTCTCTGGTTGAAACTGCCTAGGGCACTGAGGCTGTCATATTCCCCCTCCAAAGGCTATCTTCAGATCACAACACACTGTTTCCACTATGCCACCTGACCTGGGGATCCATGGCATGTGGGATATTAAAGAGCAAAATGGGATCAGTGGAGGAGTCAGTGACAAACATTGTAGGGGGGTTGAGTGTTAGCTGCCATCCCTCTACTCTTCATGGAGTGGCCTATATGAGGAGAAGAACTATGCCTATAGCATACTGCTCCTTTGGAGGTCTTCCTGACATGGAGTGCAAGGTCTTGCACAGAGTAAGCATTCAACAAAAGGTTGTTGATTTTATAACAGTTGATTTGTTTCTTGTTAAACAAATAATCTACCTTACACCACAAGCAAACACTACAACTAGCAAATTCTTATTTTCTGCTCCTTTAATCCCCATGATTCAGAATCACATTCTGATGAGGCAAAAACCTTTACCTCCCCTCACATTTAACTAAAAGACCAGTGCAATAGTCCAGCTATGAAGTAATGAAGGGCCTGTTCTTAACTATCCATGAAACACCTGCATATAATCGGGGAAACTATCTCAACTTTCAAGCTCACCCTAGTTGTAGAGACATTCCTTACTAACCACCTCACTTGTGGTTTCCTGGAAAGACCAGGTACAGAAGCCAGATGCAGAGGCCAGTGACAATTTAGTAATCATGACTCAAACTGGGTTGAAAGACACCTGGGGGGCTCAGACAGGCATAAAGACTACACCTCTCTCTTTGGCTCATCTTTCCTCCTGTAATCTAACCTCCTTTCTCCTAGTCACTTGTACAATTTCTGCCAATCCTTTCAAAGGTAACACAAATATTGCCTCCTCTGAGAAGTCTTCTCTGATTTTGTCAGTTGTCAATTCTTTTTCCCCTAAGACTTCAATATAGTACTTTAGTACCACTCAAATGGGAAAGATTATGTATTGTAGCTATCTGTGTTTGTATCTAATCCTGTACTATATGTAAGTTCCCAAAGGGACACAGGTAAGCCAGAGGACTTGTCCCATGGCACACTGTCAGGTTCACCAGTAAGGGTTTAATGACCCATCTATGACCCATCCATTATTATACAGAACCGCCAATATTACAAAGATAGTCCTATATCATGAAGGTAGGGGATTCATTAACATCCTTCTCTTCTATTATATAATCCCTACTCATAGACATGGTATAATTGTAACATATTATTTTTCATTATTCACTGTTTTGGTATAGAATAGTCAAAAGAGCCTTGAACTTGGAGTTCCAAGGTCTATGTTTGATTCCCACTTCTGACACTTAGCATTTAATACAACTTTGGGCAAATGACTTGACCTCTCTGGGACTCAGTCTCCTCATCGGTAAAATGGACTGCCTAGGTTGTTTTGAGGATTAGATGAAACCATATACAATATATCATGTGCTCAGAGACCACAAATGGAAGCTCTCATTGTAAGCTTCCTGAAGAGATTGTCTGCTCCTTCTGTCCCCCACAACACCTTGCACTGTGCTGAGCACATAGTTGATGTTATTCAAATAAATACTTAATTGGCCAATTGGCATTAGTTTATTTATCAAACAATAAACATTTATTAAGCACCTACTATGTGCCAGGCACTGTGCTAGGTCCTTTGCCTTGTTAGTAGGAGGAGCATCCCATGCCATCCCACTAAGAAGTTAAGAATAAAACTTCTGAAATGATTTGCATCTGGAGGAATACTAGATCCTTTTGCTTACAAAGGCTTTTCCCATTTCTTTTCTTTAAAAAAAAAAACTAGTGTTTTAACAGCACTTTAATGTTGGTCAAATGCTTTTTACATGTTATTGCATTCGACACTCACCACAATCCTATGAAGTGGTGCTATTATTATCTCCATTTTACAGATGAGGAAACTAAGGATGAAAAAAGGTTAAATGAGTTGCCCAGGGGCACACAGTAAATAGTTGAAGCAGGATTTCAACCTGGGTCTTCCTGACTCCAAAGTCAGTGCTCTATCCCCTATGAAATCTAGTTTCGCTTTTTTTCAACAGATGGCAAAAGGAGGTTCAGAACTAAGAAAAGTGTAGAGAGAAGTAACACCAGCTAAGAAATACCTAGAGAAATTGACTTGGAGGTATAGAAAAACATGGTTTCCTAATTAATAATAACAACCCCTAGATCCAGTGTCTTACAGTTCCTAAAACACCTCCTGACAACAATCCTTAGAAGTAGATAGTGTGTTATCATTCCCCTTCAGTGGACAAGGAACTGTCTCAGAGACACTAAATGACTTGTTCTATAGTCAGTCAAATGTCAGGGGAGCCAGGACTTGAACCTGGATATTCTATCTCCAAATAAAGTGACCCTTTTTGTACTCTCAATTGTGTTGCCTCTCAATTGGAGAATTGCAATATTCTCTGGCAAATTGCATTCAATTTTTTTTTTGTTAACCTGAAATCCCCAATGCCCTCTCAGAAAGAGCACAAAACTCTCTTCTAGGTAAAAAGTACCCATATGGTTGAGGAATTAAATGGTTAATTAAATAAACCTTGAGAGAAATCTGGCTGTACACAATTACTGGTGCTCATGAACTGAGGCATTACAGACACTGATGGTGATTGTGACAATGATAAAGACCACTAGTCTGAGGAATCACTTACCCCCAAACCACTGGACAGGTCAAGCTGATCATCTTGTACCCCAAGTCTTGATATATATTCTTCTTGGAGGCTGGAGTGTCAGGAAATGCTATAGGAAGGCATATTCCTTTACCCAGAAATCAAAGGCCACTTCTCCCCAGAGCAAAGGAAGTGAAACTGATTAAAAGAAATTCAGATTTGCCTCTTCTATCTAAAGCAGAATGGAGGAGGGGCACAAACACAAGCACATCTGGGGGGAAGATGAGGGGAAATAATTTAATGACTGATTTTCTAGGAATTCCATGAAGAGAAGAATCATGATTTTCTTTATTATTTCTTGCTCTCTGTCCTCTATCAAGCTGTACTATTGAAGGTTATTCCAGCAGAGGACAAACTCTTGTAGGCTCTACCATACTGGAAAGGCTGGAAGCCTCTCCTGACACCAGTCTAACATCATCCTGGAATTGGCTTTCTGAGGACCAGCCTTGCTAAGTACGGAAAGACTTGTTACCAGTAGGCTAGTCACGAAGTCATGAGTCCTTTGGCCATAGTAACCTATGAATCAAAGACAATACAAAATCAATCAATCAGTAAGCATTTCTTAGGTAAGCATTACCTACTGTGGTGCCAAGAACTATGTGAGGTGCTGAGGACACAAAGACAAAAGGGAAGCAGTCTCTGTTCTCAAAAAGTTTACATTTTATCAGAGCAGATAAAAAAATACATATACAAAATATATAGTTTACTGGGAAAGGGCTCTAGTGGCTGGGAGGATTAGGAAACGCTTCATGGTGTGTAACTGTCATTTGAGATGAGAATATAGGAATTTAGGACACAGAGGTGAGGAGTGAGTGTTTTTCAGGTACAATCAATGCAAAAGAATGGTGATGAGAAATGTAATGCTATGTATGAAGAACAGTTAGGTCAATTTGGCTGCTCCATAGAGTGATTGAAAGGGAATAGCATAGAATAAGGTGGGATGGTAGGTTCAAGCTAGGTTGTGAAAGGCATTAAATTCCAAACAAAGGAATTTATATTTGCTTTAAAAAAAATAAGGAGCCACTGAAATTTGTTGAGTAGGAGAGCAACATGGTCAGATCTACACTTTAGGAAAATCACTTTGATCACTGTGTGGAAGATGAGGTAAGACAGGGAGACTGATATTGCTATTGCAATAATTCAGACAAGAGGTGATCAGAGTTTGTTCTAGGGTGGCATGTGGGTAGAGAGAAGAGATAGCTGTGAGAAATGTTGAGGTGGTTGAAACAATAAAATCTGGCAACTGGGTGAGTTGGGTGAGAGTCAAGAATGTACTGAGGTTGGGAAATAGGGTAACTGTATGATTTCTTTAACAGAAGTGGGGAAGTTCAGAAGAGTGGAGAGAAAAATAATGAGGTCTTTTTTGGACGTGTTAAGTTTGAAACCACTGTGGGATGTTCCATTTGAAATGTTCAAAAGGTAGACGGTGATGTGGAACTGGAGCTCAGAAGAGACTAGGACTGGATATATAGATCTGGGAGGGGCAATGATTTAAACTATGGGAGCACATGAATTCAACAAGTGAGAGAGTATAAAGGGAGAATAGCAAGAGACCCAGGATAGATCCTTGTTTCCACAGGTACAGGTAAGGGGTGTGAAATGGCCAATGATCCAGCAAAGGGGACCAAGCAGGAGAAGTCAGACAGGAAGGAAGTGAAAAAGGAGAGATACCAGCATTATGAAAACTCAAAGAGGATAGTGGGGTTAAGAGAGTCAATGGCCACAGGGAGGTAAAGAAGGATGAAGAATAAGAAAAAGCCATCAGATTTGGCAAGTAAGAGAGAATTGGTAACTTTAAGGAGAGCAGTTTTCAGTTAAGTAATGAGGTCAGAAGCCCCATCGCAAAGGGTTATGGAATGAGAAGAGCAAAGTGGAGGTACTGGGTGTACACAGATTTTTTGTTTATTATTCCATTTTTAATTTATGGAATAAAATAAGCACTTCCATAACATGGTATAATAAAAAAGATGATTGCACATGAAACTTCAAATCTGCTATGTACAACTTGCTATTCCTTCTAAAATATAATAAAGTTACCATGTAAATTTCTTTTATTTTCTTCCCTCCCCCCAAACCTAGGGATGACTTACCATTGGACATAAATAGGGATATTACATAAAATTATTCTCTACATATTTCTATTTATCAGTTCTTTCTCTGGATGTAGACTTTTCTTTTAAAAAGACAATTTAATTATTTTTCCAATTAACAAACACTTATTTTCTCTCCCTCCTACTTCCCCCATCTCTAAGTTGGGACAAGAACAAATACTAACAAAAGCTTCATAACAAATATTCATAGTTCAACCCCCTCCCCACCCCATTCCCACATTGGCCATGTCCAAAAAATGTATGCTGACAGCTTTTTTTTTTTTTGGTAGTTTTGCTCCAATAGGTAGAACTTGTATAGGATGATAACTGTAGTGGATGTCAGGGTCCAGTGAATTTTTTTTTTTTAAGAATGGGGGTGACTTAGGCATATATATAGGCAGAAGGAAAGGAACCAGTAGAAAGAGAAAGATGACAGCCCGGGGCGGGGGATAATTATGAAGCAAGCTGCTTGAGAAGATAGGAAGAGATGGGGTCAAAGTACATATAGCAATATATTGGAATAAAGAAGATGCCGACTGGGGGATGATGTCAAGGGCCTATGAAATGTGTAGAAGGGGAGAAGAGGGAGCTTATGGTAAACATCCTTTATTTATAAGTACAAAGCAAGATCCTCAGGTGAGAAGAATGCTTTCTATAGCCAGCCTGGAAAATATAGGCCTAGATTTTCTGAGTTCTTTGTATAAAGTAAATCATCAAAGAAGAAAGATCCAGAAATCCATCAAGATCCAGACACATGAATCTAATGGTGGCAAAATGATAGAAGGACCCACCATCCCTGCTATCACCCTTACCAACTGCCATCAGAAGAGGATACCAGCCAGCCCGGCTTGTCCCCCCTAAGGTGGAAATGGGGACCTTGTATATCAGGAAGGTCAATTCACTGCCATCATCTCCCCTCAAAGCTAGGTCTGCCCAAGATCTTGAGCCCAAGAACTCTGGGAATAATAGCACCTTCTGGATCACCACTGTTCCAAGAAACAACCTTTGGGGGATGTGACCTGACATCTGCCTCTGCCAGTTCTGCAGTGCCTTTTTCAACATCCAAAACTACTGAAGACCCAGAAAAAAAGTTATCATCACCAAAGTCCTTGGCACCACCAAATGCCTCAATGTCAGAAATGGATATGGTTTCATCAATGGAAATGACAATGAAGAAGATGCATTACCATCTGTTTTGCCACAGTATCCTAAGAACTCCTGGGTCTTTCCATCTGGCTTGTGGCTAAAATATCCTTTATGTGTGGCCTTTCCCTAGTAGAATGGAAGTTCCTTGAGAATAGGGATTTTCTTGCTTCTCTGTTTGTATTCTTAGTACCTTGCACATATTGAGCATTTCATAAATGCTTTTTCAAACATTTGTGTTTTCTTTATATATATTTAATATATTGATTAGCCTCTGAATGGATTTCCCAGAATGATAGAAGTAGAAGGGCCTTAGTCTACTATTATTTTGTAGATGAGGAAACTGAGGCCCAGAATGTCTTGAAATATCTCCATCTTCTCTACAAGAATAATATGATTTTATCAAATGTTTTGCTCACATCTAAGCTTATATCTGTAGTTTTGTCTTGCAAATGAACTTGTATGCTAAACTATTATTGTACTTGGCTGCCTTAGGAAGATTCTCTTCTTGGCAAGAAGATCAATAATTTGCTAGGTGAAACCATTTTCTGGCCCTTATTCGGTAGTTACTTTCCTTCTCTATCATGTAACAAATGGTGATAATCTGAGTCAATGTTGTTGTTGTTAGGTTGTGTCCAACTCTTCCTGAGCCTATTTGGGCTTTTCTTGTCAGAGATGCTGGAACTGTTTGTCATTTTCTTCTCCAGCTCATTTTACAGTTAAGGAACAGAGGCAAATAGGGTTAAGTGACTTGCCTAGGGTCATACAGCTAGTAAGGCCAGATTTGAACTCAGGAAGACTCATCTTCCTGACTCCAGGCCTACCATTCTATCCATTGTGTCACCCTAGCTGTCCTGATCAGAGTCAATATCTTTACTTTTATCCATTTCTCAGTATTGAGAGTGAAGAGTTTAAATAGATCAAATGGAAGCTTTTGCAATTTCACACAATACGAAAGCTCCAGTCTACTCTGGGCTGAGTGGTAAGTCATGGTGACAAGCAGTTTTTTGGGTTTTTTTGGCTAGGCAAGGGGGTTAAGTGGCTTGCCCAGGGTCACATAGCTAGTAAGTGTCATGTGTCTGAGGCCAGATTTGAACTCAGGTCCTCCTGAATGCAGGTTCGGTGTTCTATCCACTGCGCCACCTAGCAGCCCCGACAAGCATTTATTAAGCACTTACTATACATCAGGTACTCGACTAAGCTCTCCAGATACAAAGAAGGCAAAAAATAGTCCCTGCTCTCAAGGGGCTCATAGTTCAGTGGGAGAAAGACAACATGTGAGTAACTATGTATAAACAAGTACATGTAGCATAAAGTGGAGCTAATCAACAGAAGAGAGGCATTAGCATTTAGGAGGATGACAAAGCCTTCTTATAGAAGGTGGGATTTTAGCTGGGGTTTGAGGGAAGCCAAGGAATATAGGAAATGGAGATAAGGCAGGAGAGATGTTCAGGCAGAGGGGGATGATCAGTGAAAATGTCCAGTGTGAGAAGATGGTCATCTAGGACCAGGGGAAGTGCTTCTATGGCCTCAGTTGAATTCAACTTCTGCATTGCTATTTCAAAACCAAGAGGGCCATGAATACTGCATTTGGACCGGAGGGCTACGGAGCCTTTCCTGCACGGAAAAAGTGCCTTCCTAAGGTATGACAAAGAGAGGCTCAAGGTCCTAGCATATTTTCAGTTTACAATCATGAAATATGGAGAAAAAAATAAAGAACATGAGATTAGGAATCCATTTACCTGAAAGCTAGTCTACATTTTGCTAGACTACTTGTTCTATGATCTTAAGCAAGTTTCTCACCAAAACCAAAACAAAAACAAACAAAAAAAACTAGGTAGGGGATTCAGGGGAGAAGGAGGATTTGGGGTTGGACTAGACAAATGATTTCTGAGGTCTTTTTCAATTCCAAAAGACAAGATGCAGCACTGAACTTGGAAACAAGAACAGCTGTATTCAAATCTTACCACTAACAAACACTTATTAGCTACGAACATGGACAAGTAACTTAATCTCTCACGATTATTTCTCACATGTATTTCTAATTTGCTTTTGATTCAGACCTTCGCTCTCTGACCAGACAACCAATCCTTAAATGACTCCCACATCAGTACTGAGATTTTTTCTTTTCTATAAAGGCATACTTACCTTCATTTAAAAAAAATGATGTGCTTCTAATATTCAGGACCTCCTGATTCTTCCTGATGAGGGTGGCCACGATAACTTACAAGAATTTGGCCTCTTTCATTTCTTATTCCAGAATCATATCTTCCTCTTTTTTTTTCTATACTCACTTGTGTTCACCTACGTATTAAAGTTACTGAGTACCAAATTAAACACTGAATTGAGAAGCACCACTGTCAAGTAGAAATAACACTGGTTCTAAAATCAGAGGACTTGGATTCAAATTCTGATCTTGATGTTTCCTGCATGTGTGACCTTGGATAAGTTATTTAACACCCTGGCTCTCAGTTTCTTCGTATATCAAATGAGGGGTTTGTGCTAGGTGGCCTCTTGGGTCCTTTCCAGTTCCAAATCTGTGATCCTAAGGACCCCATCAAATTCTTTATAGAGTGTCTCTACTTCTTTTTCTGTGACAGACTCTGAAGGGGAAATTATGTTGCACCTGGGTTGAAGAGGGCCCATAGTTACTTGTAATAGTACGAGAGGGTTTGGAATAGCAGTGGGTCCAGCCCAGTGTCCTCAGACATCGTCCTGGGAAGTAACCTCTGTGAGACACAGCCCGACAACTGTTCCTGCAGGTGCCCCAGCCACAGCTACTAAAGACCGAAAAAAAAAAAAGCTTGTCACCCAAATCCTTGACACTGTCTTATGGTTCGTTACCAGAAACTGATACATGGAAATGACATTAAAGAAGAGGCACCTGCTCTAATGCTGAACCCTAAAAACCACAGGACCTTTCCACCTGACTTGCAGCTAATCAGAGTCAATGTGTTGTGTGTCCCAGGAGAATGGGTGCTCCCTGAGAGCAGGGGCTGTCTTTTCTTTTCTATTTGTATCCCCAGCATTTAACACAGAGCAAGCACTGAATAAATATTTTATTTATTAATGAATGGTTGTTTAATAAATTCATTCACTCACTGTATTAATTTAGTAATTAATTTAATAAATTCAATTTCATTCTTTGTAGACATTAGCCTTTGCCTCCCCAACCCCTGCAAGTTATGAAGGAGTTTTGAGAAAGTTCTTCCAGTGCTGTGATCAATAAAGCAGGTGTGGTCAGAAAATCTACCCTTAGGAGTTTGTAACTGACTATGTCAGGCACTACTGGGGGGGGGGGGTTCCCTGGTGTGGCTGCCAGTGAACAGTGAATAGTAATAATTTATCCTGATAGTGGGAAAATAGGACAGTGTGGAAGCTGAGAGTGGATTTTGTCCCCACCAGCCTCTGTCTTCTCTTCTTCTAAACTTCGGTGTCATCCAGGTTTGCAACCAGAATGTCAATCTCAACTCCTGACTCTCACTGACTCCATCACCCCACCCCCCACTCCCACCTCTGCCCCCCATATCCAATCTGTTGCCTAATCATGTCATTTCTGTGTTTGCAATATCTCTTCCCTCCTCTTTACCCCCACAGCCCCAACTCTTGTTCAGGCTTTTATCACTTCTCCCTTGGACTATTGCAATAATCTTCATCTGGTCTTCTTGCCTCAACTGTCTCCCCAACTCCGATGCATCCTCCATTCACCTAGCAAAATTTCTTTTCTAAAGTGCAGGTCTGACTGTGTCGTGGAGCTCCAAGAGCTCCTCACCTCCAGTGTTAAATATCAGATCTTCTGTTTGGCAGCTCTTCAGAACCTGGTCCCTTCTTCTCTTTCCCTTCTTTCTATACTCTCATTATATCCCTCTCTATGCACAATATGATCCAACACCACTAGCCTAGTCTACTTGTCCATCAAACACAGCGTTCTCTTTCCCATCTTGATGCCTCTGCACTAGCTATGCCCCGTACCAAGAATGCCCCTGATTTTCTCTTCTGATTCTGAGCCCCTCCCCCTTCAAGAGTTTCTCTTCAGTGAATTTCTCTCTACCTCTGCCTCAGTGACAGACTCTGAAGGGGGAATGGTTTTGCATTTGAGTTGAAGAGGATCCACACTCACATGTGGTATTCCAAGAACCCTGAGAATAGCAATTGCTTCCATCCTAGCGCCATCATCTTAGGAAGCAAACACCTGTGAACCTGCAACCTGGCAACTCCTCCTTCAGATAATCTGGGCATAGCTACTGAATCCAAAACAAGAAATTCTGCCTCCAAAATCCTTGGCACTGTCAAACTGGTCCAACATCAGAAACTGGTGTGATTTTATCAGTGGAAAGAGCATTAAAGAAGAGATGTTAAGCAGCTCAAATCTTATCTTCTATAAGTAGCTTTTCCCAATTCCTCCAACTAATCTCTTCCATCTTCACTCTCTCTCTCTCTCTCTCTCTCTCTCTCTCTCTCTCTCTCTTCTCTCTCTCTCTCTCTCTCATACACACACACACACCTTCTATGTACCTAGTTATAATTGTATTCTTCATTAAAATATAAGCTCCTTCAGGGCAAGGATTATTTTTTGCATTTTTTTAAAAACAGTACAGCACTTGGCACATAAGTGCTTAAATGATTGTTGACTGACTGGTTGGTAGGTATATCTGGGTAGGGATCTCAGGCCATGTGTGCATGATTTGGGATAGAACTCCCCAGAGTTAGGTTTGAACCTTGATTTAGGGAACATTGGGAAAACACTTTACATCTTTTGGTACGAATGAGGGAGATAAAGTGTATGTTGGGTCCTAGTGCCTTCCTCATGGGGCAATTTCAATATCTAGGGTCTGTGATGAAAAAATTCTTTCAGATTTGGTTTCTCTACTGAAGGTTCCCCATGCTCAAGGAGTATTTATGGCTGGGGAGACATGCTATTGGACTTGGGGGGGTTGTTCGTTTTTTTTTTGTTTGTCTGGTTTTTTTGTTTGTTTGTTTGTTTGTTTTTACCAAATCCCTGATATCAGCTTGTTTTGTTCTTATTCACTTTTATTTGCCAGATGTGGAGTATGACCAGGTTTCTGGCCAATTGACAGTCTTGGTGGGCCGAGTTCTAGTTAATTGAAGTTTGACTATATGGAACAAGGTGACTCAAGAAGTCTGTCTGGATAGATGTTTTTATGTATAAAGAACTCCTGGTATGTTAATTTCCTTCACCAATGCAGGTCAACAACTCCTATAACATCTAGCATAACAGTATTACAGATGGGTTAAGTAACTTGTGCAGGGTCACAGAGCCAGTACCTATTAGAGACAGTACTCCAGGACCTCTCAAGTCCAAGACCTATTCTTTATCCATTATGCTTCTGCAAGCAGTTAAGAAGGGGAATTGACACCATCTATTCCACAAAGAGCTGGGTTCTTAGTAATGTGTTCCTTTCCACTGTTTCACAACCCTTAAAATAAAGCAGTTTTTTTTCTTCTGAGGTTTTGCCTAAATGCCCTTCAGGGTACAAAACAACAGTCAGTGCCAGGTGAAGATAAAAGCCAGCTTGATAGTTCTAGATGGAAGTGTTCTCTTTGCCGTGGATGTATTGAAAAGGATGAATTTTTTTTTAATTTATGAAATTAGTCATTTTAAAAGCCACTGGCAAACCCACTAGATCCTTTTGGGGCTGTGGAATACCCAAGAAGAGAAGTGGCGGTTGGGTTTAGTTCCTCATCTAACAGGGCATCAGAACAGCTCTAGGCAACCAGTGAAGAATTGGATCTGCCTGTGGGTTTTCCTGGTATAGGCTGCGATGACACATGATATCAGGGCTGTTGGTGGGTTTTTTTTTTCCAGCTGACTGGGAAAAATTAAAACTCTCCTGACTTGACAAAACTTCCTATGGCCTCTTGGGCCTGTGTTTCCCAGAGAGACGTCACTCTCAAACCATGGATTCTTCACCTTTTTTTGTGTCATGGATCCTGGGAAGTCTATGAAAGCCTACATAGATATGGATATATAGAAACCCATATGCATATGTGTTTGTGTGTATTATGTGTGTGTGCACACTTGAATGCTTAGCCTACATTCATAATTGAAAGAGATGCTCATTTCAGTTAGAGCTAGTAAAAAAAAAATGTTCCCTTCCAAGTTCATGGGACCCTAGAAATCTAGACTTCGGATCAAAAATGCCTAGTATACAAACTACCTAAATTGCAAGTTCCTGAAGAGTTAGGTTTGGGTCTTTTCTTTTTCTGTCTCCCACTTCTGCTCACCACTCCTCCTGAAGCCAATGTAGTGCTCCATACATGAAAAAAAAACTCAAAAAATTTAAGTTTTTTAAGAAAAGTTTTTTTTTTTAAGAAAAACTCAAAAACTTAAGTTGTAGTGTTGACTGACCAACAGTATTACATCGATCCTATAGGTCAAAGGCTCTGGATGAATCTTACAGGGGCCACTATACCCAAATATTCTTTATGGCATTTTAATGAAAATTTAAAACACCTTTTCCCCCTTGAAAAGAATTCAGTTTGCTTAGATAGTGTAATCAGACCCAGATGTTGTAAAATTCATATTTGATCAAAAACCTCAACTCTTGATTTTTCTTGAAAACAAATAAAATATATGCCGGAAAAAAATAGGCATTCTTATTATGATGATCTATTTCAGATGAAGTTGGTGTTTGAAACCAGATCCCTACCCTAGAAAGCATCAATCTGACTTGTCTATCACTTCAATGAGATTAGTCTCTTTCCAGACAAGAGCTGGAATGTTCTGATGAAATAAAATGATGAAGGGATGCATGTCCTATTTTCCCCTGAAGTTTGCCAATTCTGTGAATGGATAAGGGACTGTAGTCTCTGGGAGAGAGAATAGTTTAAAGTGGAAAGAGAGCTAGACTTCCTGCCTCTGGTACAAACTCACTGCGTGATGACAGAAAGTCATTTGATTTCTCAAAGCTTCAGTTTCCTAATCTGTGAAATGGGAATAAAATATCTGTCACATTTACTTCCCAAGGTTGTTTGTGAGTCTTTAATGAGATAATATATCTAAAGTGTTTTGTAAACCTTGAAGTGTGGGATACAAATATCAGCTGTTATTCCGATAATACTAACACCAGTGCACTTCCACCAAAGGATTTCAGGGGGCCTGAGAAAATGCAAATCCCTCAGCAAAACTGATTATTCGAAGTTCCCTTAGTGCAGGCCTGCACAACATAAGGCTGCTTTCACCCACCACCACTGCCAAAGGATTTCAGATGGCTGATGAAAAAGTAGAGAATCTAAAATAGGTCTGTATAACCTCCAGCCTGAGGGCTGCCTTGAGGCCCTTGGGCCTGGTCTAGATAGCCCAAATCCTGGGGGTGATATGATAGAACAGGTATTTCCTCTGTCCAGAGTTGAAATGATGATGAAATGGTATCAGCCCCTTTTGGAAGAATACATAAACTATGCACTCGAACCCCAAAATGAGCCCAGTTCTAGACTGGGCCCGTTGGGGAGCCCAGTTCTGGACTGAAGCTCCCATGCAGTACATGACTACCCTTTTTGAGAGAAATAAAACATGGACTCGGACAACCTAATTCTGTTTGTCTTTCTTAGACCAAACACTGAGGTTGACATGACTATACCTAGCAAAAATCTATACTACTGCTGTATGGGAAAATGCATTCTGATTTCTAGCTCAGAAGACCAAAAGCTTCAGTGGCTTTCCAAGCATTGGTATCTGAGGATTGGAACTGCAATAGAGGACTGGGCTTGGGGGAGTAGGGGAGACAAGAGGAAAGGAATAGAGAGTGTCAGGTCCCACAGCCACTGATATAGGCATATATAAGATGACATTTTGTCAAAGAATTAGCTGTCATTGGCCTTCTGACTGTCATCATTGCTCAGCAGTGGTGTATTATACATCTAAGACTTCATCTAAGCTTATAGCATAGCCCAATGCACAAGTCTTCCCCCAGGGATGCACACAAGAGTGGGGAATGGAAACACATACATGCAGTGGAAGCCACCCATATAACCAGTCTCCCCCAAACCACACTGCTGTACCACAAAGGTACCTCACCTGACTCTCTTGTTTGCTCTCCTTCCAAAATATGCACAGCTCAACCACCAAGTGTAAAGGAATGGCCTAACACCAGCCTAGGAGGGTCAGGCTCTTCCTCCTTTCATAATGTGCCTCCAAGGAGCCTCAAAGTGAGGAAGCCCTGACCTAAAGGCCATTGGAGGTACTTAAAGTGCTATGTAAATGTTAGCTATTTTTATTATTATCATACATAAAGGTGACAGCTGCTAGCCTCCAGGACCACAAAATAAGCCAACTTTGCGGGCTTTCTAGATGTGGATATAGTAGGGCAGACAATCCTAGGCACTTATAACTTGTTAACAATCATTCACCAAATGTTTTAAATCAAGAGACAAAAGGCAGCTGTTCCTAGGTTCTCCACTTGTCATCTCTCATCCCCCACCTTGTTTGTAATCATAGGTCACTTGTAAATAGGATGTTTTGTAAATTGGAGCTGGTTTCAATTCAATTCAATAATAATATCAGTTGCTGTGTACAAGATATTGTACTCTGCTGGGGATAATATGACAAAAACTGTAAGCTCTGACAATCTTTCTGACCTCAAGGAGATTACATTCTATTGGGGAAGGGATACACACATACACAAACAAATATTTTTCTGGGTAAATTAAAGAAGGTAGGGCAGACTTCTTGGAAGAAATGGCACCCGAGGTGAGTCTTTAAAAAAAAGATGAGGATTTTGAGAGACAGAGATGAGAAAGGAATGAGTGTGTTCCAGGCAGATACATGTTGTTTTCTTCTTCTTCTTCTTCTTCTTCTTCTTCTTCTTCTTCTTCTTCTTCTTCTTCTTCTTCTTCTTCTTCTTCTTCTTCTTCTTCTGTTTTTTTTTGGTTAAGCAATGGGGTTAAGTGACTTGCCCAGGGTCACACAGCTAGTAAGTGTTATGTATCTGAGGCCGGATTTGAACTCAAGTTCTCCTGAATCCAGGGCTGGTACTCTATCCACTGTGACACCTAGCTGCCCCCATGTTGTTTTCTTAGTAGAAATAATGTGTTTTATAAGTATGTCAGAAGCATTTGTGTTACTGGTATGTTCATGATTTAGTCTTAGAGACATATAAGAAAGAGTTCTTATGGAGTCTTACCTAGTCGTTTAGGGACATTTTCAGTGAAGTTCAGTCACTGAATCCATTCCATGGAGTTAGTGTTTTTATAAATTGACTCTAGATTTGAAAGCCTCATAGCAGCAACCTAGAAACTAACCAATTACATGGCCTGAAGTGTTCTCTGCAACATTCCATTTCACTTCCGCTCAAATGTTCAAACACAAGACGCCTACTTACTTCTTATCTAATTGTACATCTGGTGAGACAAAACAGCCTAACTCTCCTTGTTCAGTTGGGTCTGACTCTTTGGCAAAGATCCTGGACTCGTTTGTCATTTTCTTCTCCACTGTGTCCCCATTTTACAGATGAGGAACTGAGGCAAATAGGAGTCAAGTGACTCACCCAGGGTCACACAGCTAGTGTCTGAAGATGGATTTCAACTCAGATCTTCCTGATTCCAAGCCTAGTGCTCTATCCGCTGTACCCTAGCTGCCCCTTATCACCATTTCTTACTCCTTCCTAAATCCGTACTCACTGATTTGGCTTGGATTACCCTTTTTCAGACATGGGAAAAGGAAAACCTTATTTATTTTGAAAATAAGTGTGCATATACACATATAGAATATATGCACAATATGCATGCACATATGTGTATATACATAGTGTATTCACTTATGTATATAAACGTATGTGTGTGTACATTACATACACACACCATACACACACACACTCATGCATATAGGCTTATTTTGAGTCAAACTAAACCTTGCCTTGGAGTTTGCATCACAAACGGAGAGGATCCAAGAATCACCCAAATTGAAAAAGTAGTCCAAATCCAATGGATAGGAATCTAAAAATAGAGGTGGCTATCAGGTCACAGAAACACATAACTTATTTCCAGTCCTTGAAGACCTGCAGGAGGAGGAGGAGGCTGAGAAGATTTGATTTTTGAAAGATAACTTTATCTGTCTTCCATTTGCCAACTAGCATAATGCCATCATTTAGTATTAGTCATCACTGACAAAAATTTGCTGTGGAAAATTAGATTGAGTGTATAATCACAGAATCAACATTAGGATGTCATTCTGGGAGAACATAATCTCAGGGCAAAATTCAGAGATCAAAGCCAGGTGGACTGCTTGCTTTTTCTGTGCTTGGACTACTTAGTATCATTTCCGTATTTCACTCAGGGCACATTGCACAACTTCCACTCTCTTCATCATCAAAAAATATTTTTAGGCTTCTCCTTGATGGTAACTCTGGCATTGGTTGGTATTCGTCATCTGGAGGAACATGAATCCATGAATCTTCTGATATCAGTTGATCTATAAATATTGGCCAACACACTGCGTTTTTCATTCTCCCATGGAGGTATATTAACTCTTACCCCAAGTTGTAAGGATGAGTTACGTCTGACATAACTTTAGAAAATCAGAGTATGAACAAAGGTTCAAGTTAACTTAATTCTACAAACATACATTTTTGTAGTTATGATATCTTACTAAGAGCTTTGGGAGAAGACTATTAATTGGTTAAAGAAGAAGAAATATATTTTCTGCCCTGAGGGGGTTTACAGTCACATTTAAAGAAGGTAACTAAGCATATTGAACTGTGCACAAAAAAGCTGAGGAAATGATGCAAATAAGTACCAGAACTCACGCATGCGTGCATACAAGCACACACACACACACACACAACCCACATGCCCCCCTTAGCCTTTGATCTCTGAATCTTGCCCTGAGATTTTGTTTTCTGAGAATGACATGCTAATTTTCATTCTCTGCTTATATAGTCAATTTAATTTTCCATAGAAAATTTTCATCAGCCTTGAATAGTATTTTTTTTTAATTTAAAAAAAATTTTTTTAAGGCAGTTGTGGTAAAGTGACTTGCCCAGGGTCACACAGCTAATATGTGTCAAGTGTTTGGTCTGAGGCCTGACTTGAACTCTGGTCCTCCTGACTTCAGGGCTGGCACTCTATCCACTGCGCCACCTAGCTGCCCCTTGAATAGTCTTTATTCTCAGAATTATGGCATTACCATGAAAGAAGTGGTATCTCCTAATACTTCAGTAAAATCCGAAGGTCTGAAGGGCTGAAGAACACAAATATTGAAATGTCAGGAGGAAGACCTTCCAACAGCATCTACCTACAGAACAAATCTAGGCCCTCTTTCACATGACAGCCCTTCAAATACTTGACAGCTCTCATGTCCTCACTGAGTCTTCTTTTCCCAACTAAACATTTGAGGTTCCAACAAATCCTCATATAACATGGGCTCAAGACCATTTACCATGCTGGTTGCTCTCTTCTGGATGTTTTTCAGCTTATTAATGTTCTTCTTAAACCATAGTGACAAGAACAGAATACAATACTGCAGAAGAGGTTTGGTGGGTACGGAATAGTCCCTTTTCCTGGAAGCTACGCCCCTCTTTATGCAGCCCAAGATCATATTAACTATTTTGCCTTCCATATCACACTGCTGACTCATATTAAACTTGCAGTCCACTAAAATCCCCAGGGTTTTTTTTTCCATTCAGAATAACTGCTATCTATTCATGCCTTGCCACATCTAAACTTGTAAAGTTGAAATTTTTGTATATTTTTGTGTTTTGATACCAAAGTACAAGACTTTACATTTATCCCCTATTGTTAGATTCAGCCGGGTTAAGATTCTTTTGGATCTTGACTTTATTATCTACTGTAGTAGCTATCCCTGCCCAGCTTTGTGTCATCTGCAGATTTGATGAGCATATCATCTATGCCTTTATCTGAGTCAAATCTAAGAGCCATCTCACTAGTAAAGTAATACACATGTCAGTTTACTTCTGGTGTCTGACACAAGAAGTAAACACATTTGTCTTCACAAGGTTAGGTTTGCACAGAATCATGGTGAAACACAATATGGTGTTTGAGATTGGCACTCAAGAAATCTGTGTTCAAGTCTCAGCCCTGACACTCATTAGCTGGGTAACCTCCGGTAAGTTACTTAATCACATTAAGCCAAAATTTCTTCATTTGCAAAATGAAGAGGTTGGACTAAACGATTTCTAAGTTTCCTTATTAAGCTCTAACATTCTATGCTTTTGTAGCATTTTTGAGGGGGTTCACTTGGCCAAATGAATACCGTCAATATTGTCTGCTTTTCCACTGGGAGCACTTCCAGAGAAGTGCTTCCCATTCCATAGGAAGAGCCTCTCAAACCAAGAGTTCATTGAGCAAAATCTTCCTCTAAAAAGGGGGTAACCCCAGCTGAATATTGAATTAGCATGACACTTATATTATGAAACAGGCAGAATTCAAGCAACACTCTTCTTTCTCAGAGACTTAATAACCAGAAATAATTCCCAGTCACCCAGGAGTCCTAGGAATGGATTCCAATTTATAAAATACAAGTGGAGGTAGGGGTGAGGACTTGTTGGAGGAGGCTTTTCAAAGCATTAAACGCCACCTAAAATCACAGCAAATATGCCCAACACACAAACTATGGCTCTGGATGTCTCAGGGAGAGAGAAGAGGAGCACAGGGGTTGGGCTAAGAATAGATAAGTGAGGGAGGGATACAACCTTGCTCTGGCAGAGAAAATTAAGGGAAAATATGGAGGGGGGAAGCCTGGCAAGTAAACCTATACAAGGACACTGAGCACCCAGCTTTTAAATATCACCTCCCATCCAGTTATGTCTCCACTAAATATTTGTGTGGCATGGTCCATAACATGGTTATTTGAGACAGTATTAAAACACCTTGTAAAAGTCAAAATAGATTATATCTGTTCTCCCTCGATGTGCTAACACTCTGTTATGTAAGCAGATTAAATTAGTCTAATAGCACTTAGTCTCGACAGAACTGTGCCAGTACCTAGTCCTGATGGATTCAAGTCACCAGGCATAGATAGAACAGATGTCCTATACCCCAAGGTATTGAAGGAACTAGCAGATGTGATCGCTGAGTCACTGTTAGTATCTCTGAAAGATGATAGAGTTTGGGAGTGGTGTTGCCTGACTAGACTGATATTTTTAAAAAGAGGGGGTTAGGGGGAAGGATATATGCAAATGATAGTCCAGTCAACTTGAATTTAATTTTTGGCAAAATTCTAGGATATATTATTAAAGGAAGACTTCAGAACCATCTGGAAAAGGTGAGATTTATCACCAAAAGTCAGCATGGCCTCATTCAGAATAGATCATGCCAGATGGAAATATAGCCCATGCGGATCTCAACCAAGCATTATCAAAGATTCTTATACTGTGCTTTTGAACAAGGTAGCTCTATATGCATAGCATATAGAGCACTAGACCTGGCGTTAAAAAGATCTGAGTTCAAATATGGCCTCAGACACTAGCTGGGTGATCCTAAGCAAGTCACTTGATCTCTGCCTCAATTTCTTCATCTGCAAAATGGGGATAATGATAACATCTACCTCCTAGTATGATTGTGAGGGCAAAATGGTACAATATTTGTAAAGCATTTTGCAAATCTTAAAGTGCTACATAAATATTAGGTATTATCATTGGCAGCTAGGTGGCACAGTGGATAGAGTGCCAGGAAGACCAGAGTGCAAATCTGGCCTCTGACACTTTTTAGCTGTGTGATCCTGGTTAAGTCACTTAGTCCCTGTTTACCTCAGTTTCCTCATCTGTAAAATGAGCTGGAAAAGGAAATGGAAAATGACTCTAGTATCTCTGTCAAGAAAACCCCCAAAAGGGGTCGCAAATAGTCAGACATGATTGAAATGATTAAACAACATCATTGTTGTTTTTATCACCTTGAAGAGAAAGATTCAACTGAAGGAAGCACCAAGAAAAAGTCTCCATTTTCTGCTCTTATTTGTGTATTTACCCACATATACTATAATATCGTCTGCTATTTCCTCATCCATATGTTTCCAGTAAACTGGATTTTGCCTCAACCACAAAGAGGCCTGGGCTAACTAGATAAATACTGATATAAATGTCAGATTAGCAAGAGAGCCCAACTTCTACCTCCATGTTAAGAATTGTCCTAACTGGGTGCTAGGAGCAGCTGAGATTGAACTCAGGATGTTTCACCTAAAATAATCTCACTAAAGCCAAAGAGGAGGGAATTGAAAGGACTGACAGGACCTTGGGGTCATTTTTGTTGTCCCTAGGATTAAAATAAACGAATTATTTTAAGAAGATTTTACAAGTCGTTAATGGCTTCACTCTCAGCTGTACTCCTAACTCTTTGAATTTTTCTACTTTCTCTCCAGCAGCCTTCTCACCCTGGAGATACCTCCCTTATGATCCCTTTTCCTCCAATAGGTGGATCCTTGGCCCAAACTACCATTTCATGAGGTGCCCAGGCCTTGCTCACTTCACTTCTGGCTTAACTCCTGACTCTCTGGACTGTTCCAGCACTCTTTTCACTTTGGAGGGTGACTCTGATTTGTGACCCCTCCTGTGACTGGTCAATTCTTAGCTTAGACAACCATTTCATGAAGTGCCAAGGCCATGCTCACTGACTCATGGCAGCACTTCTGACTTTCTGGACTTTTCTATTTCTTCCCTAGCCACCTTGACCCAATACAAGTATCCTTTCCCCTTTCCAACTCCCTTTTATGTGTTATCATTCCCCTCTAAGCTCCTTGAATACATAGGACTGTTTTTTCTTCTTGTATTTATATTCCCAGAATTTAGTGGCTCTATCTATCTATCTATCTATCTATCTATCTATCTATCTATCTATCTATCTAATGTCTTCATCCTGAGGGGAAATTTTTTATTTTTTAATATATGTGAAGCGTTACACCCGTTGCAACAAAGGAAGGAGAATGTAAAATATTCCCCATTTATCTGAATGTCTTAAATAATAGCCAGAAGAAAGTATGCTTATCAGAGATGCCAATATCACAAAATTAGGATGAAGTAGCATGCATTTGGCAGGGAATATGGCCAAAGAATATGTTACCTATGACTGTCCAATCAAATCAGCCAAATCAAGATTCAGAAAACTCTCTTTCTCTATACTATGGTATCTAGAATGAAGTCAATAAAATAGAATTATTATATTAATTGATTCACTGAATTTTAGTGTTGGGGAAATCCTTAGAAATCAAGAGAAAACTGAAACTTTGGTTAGTTAAATGACTTGGCTAAGGTTACATAATAAGTTAGTGGCAGGGTGGGAACTATAAACTATCCTTAGCTCTGAGGCCTGTACTTGTAAAATGTAAATTCCTGTATTTTAGATTCAAAACATCAGTTGTACAAATACAGGATAAAAAAAACATAGCTTGGGAACGGCTCATGAGAGAAAGATCTGAGTGGTTTGGTTGACCATAAACTGAGTGTATGTTAATTATTTGATATGACTGCTAAAAGAGCTAATGTAATCTTATATTTCAATATATCTGTAACATCATTAATATGGAATATATTCCCTTGATCAATAACGATGACTACCCAAATACTCCTTATCATGTGTGATTCTTGTCTATTTTCCCCCATAGATTCTTGACCAAGGATCAATCCAGTGTAGTAGAGGCTTTCTTTTAGACTTTAAATTCCTGATAAGTTGACCTCTCTAAAAGGCCAAAGAATTTGGGCTGATTAGAGAGGTAGTGAGCTTCCCTCTCTAGAGGTCTTCAACCAACGACTAAGTGACTGCTTGCCAAACATGTTACAAAGAAGATTTTTGTTCAGGAGCAGGTTGGACTAGATAGCTTCTGATGCCCTTCAACTCTGAGATTCTGTGAAATATTGGAACACATGTTCAAATTCCAGACATTCATATGGAAGAAGAATAGATTATCTGTGTGATATTCCTTAAGGTAGAACCAGGACCAATGGGTAGAAACTGCAGTAAAGAGGATTTTAATTCAATATAAAGAAGGATTTTTTTTTAGTAATTTTTCCAAAAATGGAATTGTTGGTGAATTAGACTGAGTTCCTTGAGAGCAAGGACTGGTTTTTGCCTTTCATTGTATCCCTAGCATTTATAGCACAGTGTCTGGCATGCAGTAGGAGCTTAATTAATTAATAAGCTAGTTGTCTGAATGACCATTTGAAGTAATGAGTTCTGTATCACTGTAAGTATTCAAACAGAGGCATGGTAACCATTAATCAAGAAATACTTCAGAAGAGATTTCTGTACTGGATGGAAAGTTGGACTACATGACCTATAAGAATTCCAAAGAGAGGATTCTTTCAGGTAATTCAGTAAATCAGAGCAATTATAAATCACTCTCTAACCTGTCTTCCAATGGCCTAGAATTCTAATCCAAATGGCCATGTCTATAGTCCTTACCACTTCCACCACGATACTCAGCTCATCTTTCCCTAAAACTAGTTTCTCTTCTGAACTTCTCCAGTTATATCACAGGTACCACCATCCTCCCCATCCTTAGGTTCAAAAATGTCAGCTTATGAGGGAAAAGGTTTTGGACCAGAGAGTCAGGAGATCAGTGTTCCTACCATGACTCCAACAACTTTATGACCTTAGGGAAGGTCATATGACCTCTCCAAGATTCAGTCTCCTCATCTACAAAATGAATAAGAAGAGTTCCAAGATCCTTCCAACTCTGTAATTCTATGAATACATGATTAATCCTTCTTCTTCAACTCTCATATGTAACTGGTTACCAAGCCTTGTCAATTCTTCAAAATATCTCTTGGACACATTCCCTTCTCCTTCATTTCCATTGTCACTTACCTAGTAACAGTGCTCATCACTGTAACATTGGCTTCTCTGCCTCCAGTTTCTTCGCCATTGGCTATCTCTCCCTCTACATACTGCTACAAATTAATTTTTCTTTTTTTAAAAAAATTTTAAAATTTATTTTGATTTATTAACAATCACTTCCATATGCTTTTGAGTTGAAAATATTTCTCCCCCTTCCTCCCCCCCACCCTCCCCAAGACGGTGCACAATCTGATATAGGCTTTACATTTACATACCCATTAAACATATTTTCACATTAGTGAAGGTGTAAGTAAAAATTAAAACCAATAGGAGGAACCATCAGAAAGATGAAACAAAACTCAACAGAAGGTAAAATAAGTGATAGCGATTTGACTTCCACAGTTCTTTCTTTGGATGTGGACAGCATTTTCCATCCTAAGGCCTCTGGAGATGTCTTAGATCCTCGTAATGCTGAGAAGGGTTCAGTTTAACAATATTAGTCATTAAAAATTAATTTTTCTAAAATACCATGTCACATCTCTGCTCAAGAACTTATAGCAAGGTTCTTATTGTCTACTGAATTAAATCCAAAGCTATCCTGACAGCCTGGGAAGCAGGGATGCTAGGTTTAGCTATGTGTCCTCAAGTAAGTAATTTAACCTCATTTTGCCTTAATTTCCTTTTCTATAAAATCATGAGGTTCAACTAAATTATCTCTATGCTCACTCTTCCTTTAAAATCCCTCTGACTATGAGTCAAATTGAATATGCCCTACCTATCCATCCCTGTATTATTACCCAAGTTGTACTTTCTTCTATAGTCTCAGTGGGCCCCTTACTATGTCCCCCATCCACTGTCCTCACTCTCACTTCAATGCCTTTGCTTGCGCTGTTTGCCCTGTCTTAAATGGCTTCCCCCCAGATCACCACATATCCAAATTCTATTTGTCCTTCAGTGTTGTACCATAAGGTCTCGTTTCTTTAATTAACTCATTTCCCAACAGTCAATCAATCAACAAATATTTATTGTCTGTTATACAACACCTGTAATATTTTTATGATTCTTAACCAACCAACTTATAAACATTTATGAAGCACTTACTCTGTGTCAGGCAGATGTTGGGGATACAAAAACAAAAGTGAAACATTCATTCCCTGCCCTCAAGGAGCTCACATTCTATCAAGGGGAGACAACATGTTCACATGTACAAAGACATACACAAAATGTACAAAAAATAGATACAAAGTGATTTAAAGGGGAAGGTACTAGCCATGAGGAGATCACGGTGTCTTCATTTAGAAGGTGGCATGTAAGTTACTTGAGGGAAATTAGGGATTATAAGAGGTAAAGGTAAAGAAAGAGTGCCGGTTGAATATGTGAGGAGAGAGGAAGAAGCTGAATTGACTTGGCTTGATGTGTTGACTTAGGTAGTGCAATATTTAAGTATGAATATGAGACAATGTAAACCTTTGAAAGCATGTGCCATTTTGTTCTTGTCTCTGTATCCCCCACATTAGGGTGCTTGTTTAATGGCATTCAAGAAATATTTGTCAAGCTGTTCTAGGGTGGCTGTTGTAAGAGAGGGATACTAAAAAAAGTTAAAAAAAAATTATCATTTAGGTTGGTTTCTTAAAAAAAAAAGTCCCATAATCTCCCTCCTTGGTGCCTCTTCCTAAGCAGATGTGTAGACAAATCTGGCAGAAGGACTTGGTCCATACTTCCTGTCTCCGGTCAGAAATAACACCACATGACAAACCTCACGATAACAACTCCTCCAAGTTTGCTTCCCAGGAAAGAAATCTGGCTTTGGTGGTTTGCAAGACTCTCCCAAAGGCTGACACAGCATGCCTGCCTGCCTTCTCCTTCTCTCAGGATCACTCGTTCACTGCAGCTGCTCCACCAGTCCAATGAGCTGTCAGATGAGGAGAGCAAAAAGACATGACTTGGTGAATGTTCACATCTGCCCTTTTCCTTCCCAAATGTAGAGGAGATCCTGTCAGCAACATGGCCCTTCTAGGAACTCAGACCAGGGGAAATGTCGCCTGGAGGGGGACGCTCTCCTCCTAATTGCTGACAGAGACATTTTAGGACTACAAGGAACAGCTTGAAACAGAACATTAAACTTTGATGAGCTGCAAAGCCTTAAAAATCCAAGCTTTGAGTCAACAGAGAAGTTCTATTCTATATAAACAGTCTCCACGCAAATGGTCGGTGAGGCTTCAGTCCTTATTTGGCTGTTTTCTCTGATGCATCAAGCAGAAGCCCAGGGAATAGGAGAAACAGCAGGGCCCTATTTTTACCCCAAAGGGAGAGGAGACAAATGGTTTTTTGTGATTAGAGAATAAGACCATGGACAGGGCTTGAAGATTCCTCCCTTCTCCATTGCCACCAGTTATGCTGCCTCTGTCAATCTCATAAACCATCCCACGTTCAAGCATCCTTGGAACTAAACACCAGAGTGCTCTCACCTGCAGGCAGATGCAATCTTCCCATGGGCGTTCCATGATCATGATCATGATCATGATCATGATCATGATCATAGTGAGAAAAAAGCATGTCAGAGTCAGGGAGGCTAGGTAAGATGATCTCGTTTGTCTTTTACCCTCTCCAATTCTTTGCTCCTCTCCTCATGCACCCTCACCCACTTGCTGCAGTTCTCTGTGCCCCCTCTGCCTGACAGGACAGCCTTAGAGGCCTCAAAAGCCACAGCCTAGGCTTTAAGAGATGATCTTATTTCCAGCGATGACCCACTTTGGCCTCAGAGAAGCTCTTATTTAGCCCTGGTCACTACAGAGCCATGGAATCTCAGCATTGGAGGGGCCCTCGGAGGCAATCTTGAACAAAAATCCCTTCAACATTGTATAGATCAGGTGATCAGCAGTGAGCTAACTTTTGCCTGAAGGTCTCTAATTAAGGAGAACCCACCACCTCCTGAAGCAGCCCATTTCATTTTGCAGTAGCTATAGTGATTAGGAAATATTTTCTTTATAATTGGCCCAAAAACCCCCAAAATACCTGCCATCCTGCAACTTCTACACACAACTTGTGGTTCTGCCCTCTGGAGCCCAGCAGAAGAAGTCTAATACTCTCATCTTTCAAATACTTGAAGAAAGGCACCCTATTCTCCCTTAAGTTTTCTAGAAGTCCAGAGGACTTTAGAGGTTCTTGCAGGAGGTGAGCCTCAGCAGAAGGATTTGCTTTAGCAACTTTGAGCACTTTTCCCTTTCAGTTGATAATCAATCAATAAACATTTATTAAGTGCCTACTATGTGATAGGCCATAGTTGCCTTCCATACTATAAGTCTAGTAGGAAGAGAGACTTACTCTTTAGAGACCCTAAGTGCTATCCCCTTGTGTGTGTGTGTGGAGGGGGGGGGGGGGGAGGCTTCACCTAAGATAGTATCCTACATCTGATGGCTGGGTCATTCGGTACTACATGGAGACCTGAGGAAGGTAGAGGCCTACCAGAGAGGAAAGGAGACCTGGCCTCACTTGATGGTGCATTTAGCATGAGTCTCGTACATTTGGTGGTGGGGGAGAGGGGTGTCTGGTTAAATAAAATCTGTCCTATAATCAGTTTAATGCCCGAGTACTTGCACAGGAGCTGGACCCTTTCCTTTTGTGGTAGAGACCTAAGCAGGAATCAAATTCTTGTCTCTCCTCACCCACCACTACCTGGCACCAAAAGGTTTGTTATTGTTGGTTGTTATTGTTTGTCCGTCATTCTTGAAGAAGATCATGGTGTCAGGAAGGTAATGCCATGACTTGCAAGTGAATTGGATTTAAGTGAGGCAGGTCTGTACAAAGTCACCAGTCTCACTTTCTCCTCCACAGCCATCTGGATCCAGTGGCCAGATATAGAACAGGATGACTAGGATACAGTAGGAGACCTTGGCCTTTTAAGCTAAGGTCTTTCCCAGGTCTCAGTTTGTCTGAGGCAATGTCCATTCATTGATTAAGACCAGGCAAGAAATGAGACAAAGAATGGCCTCTTTCATCTAGTAAAAAAATAAAAAATAAAAAATAAGAAAACTAAGCTCAGTCTGGGAGGGGAAGGCCGTTAGGATTTCCCACCAGAACAGAAACAATTGCTATTTACACTCCTTCTGAGCCTTCAGAGCCCAAGCAATAACCAAGTCAGCGACGATATGGAGGCACAAGCAAAGAGCTATTTTTGAGCTACATTTCTAAGATCAAACACGGTCTATGTAAATCCAGAACTTTGGGGTTGCGCTATTGGTTATACAGCCCAAGCTCACACTAGTTTTTTGGTTACTGTATCATACATACTGTTGACCCTTATTAAGCTTTCATTTCACTAAGACCCTGAAATGTTTTTCAGATAAATTTACCTAACCAAACCTCCTCCTTTTACTTGTAAAGCTGATTTTCTGAGCCCCAGGGTAAGATTTTACATTTATCTGTATTGCTTGATCTTATTAGATTTAGTCTAAAATTGTCCTTTCTTTCATCTTTCATCTTCCCATTTGTCCCTCAAGCTATCATCCCTGCAATTGCTACACCCTTCTACATTCTTCTTATTTCTCTGTTTTGGCCCTTTGGTTGATCAATTCAATTCTGCACTATTATCTAATCGCTGATCATGGCCTGGAAAACCACAGCTTTGTTTATGCCCACCATCTGCCTCCCTCACTCTTTTCACATGCTACTAAAAGAAACTGGAGAAGACCACAAAGCCATGCTGATTGAGTCCACTATAAATTTATGTAACATCATCTCCACCGTGTTTCACTGTAGCAAGGCAATCTGTTTACACCTCCCTAATTGATTCACCATTCTGCTCACCATACCAGTTTTCTTAAGCCTTTTTGTTCCTCCTCAAGCTTCCCATGACACCTCCTCTTACTACTTCCTCAGCTGAAGACCTCACTTTTTACTTCATTGAAAAAATGAGACCATTCACCAAGAGTTCCCTCTTGTCTTCTCCCTTCTTTTCATATCTCAGACCTCTTTGGCCACTATTTTCTCCTTCACCCCTGTCTCACCTGAAGAGGAGGCCTTCCTTCTTACCCTGCAAACCCCTCTACATGTCTCCTTGATTCTATCCCCCTGTCTTCTCCAGCAGGTCATCCCCACTATAATATTCACTCTGTGTCTAATATTCTATCTCTTCCTACCTATTAGCTCCTTCCTGCTCCCTACAAATACACCCATGTCTCTCCTATCCTCAAAAAACTTCATCCAACTATTCCTGTTCTATATCCTCTATCTCTTCCCTTCTCGGCCAAACTCCTTGAGAAAACCATCTACTTTAGGTCTCTCCACTTCCTCTCCACCCACTGGCTTCTAAACCATCTTCAATCTGACTTCTGATTTTATCATTCAAATAAAACAGCCCTCTCCAAAGTTACCAGTGGTTCTTGAATAACAAAGCTAATGATTTTTTAAAGATCCTCTTCCTTCTTGACTTCTCTGCAACTTTGGACATTGTTGGTCACCTCCAGTTCCTGCCTGCTCTCTCTTCTCAAGGTTTTTATGACACTATTCTCTCCTGACTCTCCTTCTACCTGTCTGAGCACTCCTTCCCAGTCTCCTCTGCTGGATCTTCACTATGGGTGTTCCTTGAGAGGTTATCCTGGGGCTTCTTCTCTTGTCCCTCTATACTGTCTTCATCGGTTTCTCAAAAATTCTTATAGTTTCAATTATCATCTCATTGCAGATGATTCCCAGACCAATATATACAGCACTGATTTCTCTTTCCTGAGCTCTAGTCTCGTTTCACCAATTGCTTCTTGGACATTTAGAATTTGATGACCTGAAGGCATCTCAGGCTCAACACTTCCAAAGCAGAATTCATTATCTCTCCTCCCTGCCCCCTCCTAAACTTCCCTACTCTTGTTGAGGTCATCACTATCTGACCAGTTACCTAGTCTTGTAACCTTGGTGACATCTTTAACTTCTCACTCAAACTTACCTTAGATATCTAATCTGTTGTCAAATCCTATCGTGAGTATTCAAGGACGACTAGTAACTCTGGTGTGAGGGCCTGCCAAGCCCTTTTCAGGGCTGCTCACCCACCTTTGGTGTCCACTTATCATCCAACTCCTACCTGTGGCTTCAAGAAGCTGAAGAGTATGCAGTGGCCACACCCCAGTAGACAGGCTAAAACAGGTGAGAGTAGCCAACAGGCCTCAAACCCATTGATGAGTTAGGGGGTACCTATCCAAGCACGTGAAAACCTCTCCCAATGGAAAGGGTGGATGGGAACAACTTGTTCCAATGGCCATGAAGACAGATGAAGCAGGTGCTGTGCAGTACTTGGAGCTTGGTCAGATGTTGAAGATTCCAAGGTCATCCACTGCATTCCAGGTCGTTGCCACTCATGTTGACTTTTTGTCTTGCCCCTGGACTTCAATGACTCTGGAAGAGAGTGAAACTGATGACATTGCATAACTCTGCCTCACTTAAATCCAGCTCACAAGGGAGTTGAGACATCACCCATCATGATGTCATTGGTCTTCTTTGAAAATGAAGAACAAATAACAACACATTCATTTCTCTTGTGTATATTTCCTTCTTTTCACTCACATAGCCACCACCCTTGAACAGGTCCTCATTACTTCTAGCCTGGACTATTGCAATAGGTTCCCTGATTCTAGTCTCATCCCCCTCCAATCTTTCCTCCACTCAGCTGCCAAAGGTGTCCTAAATTGCATATCTGACCATGTCATCCGCCCCTACTCAACAAACTCCAATGGCGGTCTGTTAAATCCAAGATCAAATAGAGAATTCTCTGTCATTCAATGCTGTTCAAAACTTGCCAGTCTTCTTGAATTTCTCTCTTGTTCACACACTATACAGTCTAGTTACCCAGGCGTACTTGATGCTCCGTACATACCATGCTTTTGCACTGGCTGTCCCCTACCCCCCTGGAATTTTCTCCCAATTTACCTCTGACTCTTAGCTCCAATGGCTTCCTTCAAAACTCAAATCAAATCCCACCTTCTGCAAGAGGCCTCTCCTAATTCCCCTACTGCTGATTCCATTTCTCTAAAATTACCTTGTATTTGCACAGCATGTAAGTAGTTGTTCGCATTTGGTCTCGCCCATCAGATTAAGCAGGAACCAAGTTTTTGGTGTTCTTTGTATCTTCAACACTTAGCACAGTGTCTGGCACATAACGCTTAGTAAATGCTCGTTGATTGCTTGACTGACATTTCCCCACCCCCATTTTGAGTTAAACAGATTTTGGATTTTTCTATGAAACAAGGTAAGATTGGAACAGTTTGATATGGCAGGGGTGGGGAGGAAATTAGGCTGACAACTGTGAAATATGCAAGTTTCTTCCTCATTTCCTTCTCAGTTTTTCATCTATTACGTGAAGCA
This sequence comes from Phascolarctos cinereus, assembly GCF_003287225.1. Taxonomy (NCBI): domain Eukaryota; kingdom Metazoa; phylum Chordata; class Mammalia; order Diprotodontia; family Phascolarctidae; genus Phascolarctos; species Phascolarctos cinereus. The sequence continues at coordinate 171,270,649 of NW_027556402.1, forward strand.
GTTGGACCCAATGACCTCAGAAGTCCCTTCCAGCTCTAAATGTATGACACTGTGATAGCTATTCTTTGCTGTGCAAAGTGGTATGGTGAATAGGATGCTGGATTTGGAATTAAAAGACATGGAATAGAATCTTTGCTACTTCCTCACTGTATAGCTCTGAACAAGTCATTTGACTTATCCAGTCCTTATTGGATTATATTATGGACAAGGTTCCTTCCAGCTAAAAAATTCAATGATTACATTAAGACCTTTGCCTCCAAATAAATTCAGAAAGAAGCAGTTAAGTGGCCCAGTGGAAGTGCTAGAAGGTCTGAATTCAAATTCAGCCTTAGACACTCTCTAGCTGTGTGATCCTGGGCAAAGTTATCTGGCCTCTTCTCTCAGCTTCAGTTGCTTCAACTATAAAATAGTGATCCTAATAGCACCTGCCTCTCTCTCAGCATTGTTGTGAAGATTAAGAGATAATATACATAATGTGCTTTGGAGACTTTAAAATACTATATAAATGCTAGCTGTTATTATCCCACTAGAGAAGGCAGAAAACTCGCTCAGTTTGATTTCTCCATCACACCTCTAGGCCTAATTACACTGATATGGGTTGATATGAGAAAGTCCAGACTCACAGAGGTGGAGAACCTATGGTCTCAAGGTTACATATGACCTTCTAAGTCCTTGGGTATGGCCTTTTGACTGAGTCCAAGTTTTACCAAGAAAATCCTTTCATTAAGGGGATTTGTTCTGTGAAATATGATTGGATTCAGTCGAAGGGTTGCACTTGAGGACCCAGAGGGCCACGTGTAACCTAGAGGCCACAGGTTCCCCCCACCCTTGGCCTAGAGGTAGGCAAACAATCAACAAATATATATTAAGGTGGGTTTTTTTTTCTATTTTCCAGGCACAGTGTTGGGGATACCAAGAAAAAAGCAAAAACCATCCCTGCCCTCGAGGAGTTTTCATTCTAATGGGAAAGTTAACATGTATTTAAATAAGCTCATATAAGATGCATATGGAATAAATGAAAGGTCTGTCATTCATTGTTTGTCTTTCATTCTCAAAGAGGACCATGACATCAGGAAGATGATGACATGACTGCAAGTGAATTGGATTTTATAAATGCAGGGCTGTGCAAAGTCACTAGTCTCACTCTCTCCTCTGGAGCCATCTGGGTCTAGTGGCAAGATAGAGAAAAGGATGACTGGAGATGGCCACTTGGGTCCCCAGTGGGGCAGCTACTACTACTCACAGATTGTTGTTTGTCCTTCATTCTTCATTGAAAATTTTTTTTAAGGCAATCAGAGTTAAGTGACTTGCCCAGGGTCACACAGCTAGTAAGTGACAAGTGTTTGGTCTGAGGATGGATTTGAACTCAGGTCCTCCTGACTTCAGGGCCGGTGCTCTTTGTCCTTCATTCTTGAAGAGGACTATGACATCAAGAAGGGGATGTTATGACTTGCAAGTGAATTGGATTTTGATATCTGAAACCTAGCAAGACATCTTGGGGTTTACTGGCTAGACTTCTTTTTTAAGGACTGTGCCTTAAATCCACATTACTCTAACTGTCATTGATTGACCAACAATAGGTCCCAGCCTAAGCCTCACTTGGCCATTGTTTCGCCTCTGATGACTCAGAGTAAATAGCAATTCTTTCTGTTTGGGCCAGAAACCCTGAGGGTCTTCCCCTCTCAGATTGATTTTGGTTTTGGTTTTGTTTTTTGACTAGGTCAAAGAGGCCATTCTTTCCCTCATTTCTTACCTAGACTTAATCACTGAATGGGCCTTGCCTCAGTCAAACTGAGGCCTGGGAAAGACCTTCCTTAAAAAGGCCAAGGTCTCCCAGTATATCCAAGGACATTTCCAAGTCATCCTGATTTGTATCTGGCCACTGGATCCAGATGGCTCTGGAGGAGAGAGTGAGGCTAGTGACTTTGCACAGCCCTTCCTCACTTAAATAAAAGGTACCTGGAGGGGAAGGCAATAGAGCTGAGTGGTGAGTAAAATTTTTAATTCTGAGGTGTTCATCTTCTAGTATCCCCTTTTCTCTGTATATCCTTCCTATCTGATCTAACCTTCCCATATAAAGTGCCTACTATCCAGGTTCTCTCCATTAACGCCACTTGGATGCTTCCTATTTTCCATTTCCATGCTTTTACATTGGATATCCTAGCCTGGAATGTTTTCCTGCCTCATTTCCACCTATTAGATTTCCAAGCTTCCTTCAAGACTCAGCCCAAATGCCTCTGTCCAGTTGATAGTGCCTTCCCCTATGAAACTACCTTTCAACTACACTATATGTATACATACATATATGCATGCATGTGAGCTCCTTGAGAGTAGGGACAGAGTTTTTGCTTTTTCTTGTATCCCCAGCATTTAGCAATGTCTGGCATGTAGTAAGTATTTAATCAATGTATATTGACTGAGCATAAGCAACAATGCACTTCTTCTACCCCTATCAAAGCTTACTGTCAGGAAAGAATGACACCCATGAATTTAAGTCACTGAATCACCTCTTCTTGGGGGTAGTTGCATTCTAATGCATTTTATTTTCCCTGTTGTATTCTTAGCACCCAGTACAGCACCTGACATATAGTAGGTGCTTAAAAAATGCTTATGGAATCAAATTCAAGGCTTATTTCTTCACATGAGATGAAAGATTAAACAGGCCTTAGGCATTGTGGAGTTGTTGGGGAGTACTATGGTAGGGTGCAGAGGACTCCCTCTGGGATAGGGATATCAAGAAAAACCTATGGTTTGAAAAGCAAAATGCATCAGTAATTTTTTGAGAAGTTGCTTCTCTCCCAACCCCCCAGGACTCATAAAAGGAGTGTTTGGGCCTCAATGATTTTGCTCTTGTCTGAACTCCTACATCCCTGACTATCTGCCTCATACAATCTGGGATTTGATGGCATGCTATCTTCCTTGCTAATAATTCCATACATGCAAACCTTTTTTTTTTTCTCCTGGCAAGATACTAGACAACTAAAGGGCATTGCTGGTGTCTTCTACTTATGTTGTGTTCACCATGTCCTTGTTGCTCTTGAAATGTCCACGTACAGATGGCTGCATGCTTCAGAGGTGGTGTGATCCAGTGGGAAAAGCTTTGGATTTAGAGTGAGAAGAACTGTTTTCGAAGTCCCAGCTCTGGGACTACGGACAAGTGATTTAACTTCTCCTGTACTTAGCTACCTGCCTCACCTACCTCACAAGGCAATGGGGACAATGCTGTTTTAGTCATTCTCTTAATGGAAGCTGTTATTATTTGACACATGGCATTATGGGATAGTGGAAAAGAACCTTGGATTGGAGTCAGGAGTCAGGAGACAAGTTCAGATCCTTTCTCTGCTATGCATACACATATGTGAATTTAGTCCACAGAATCATAGGGTTTAGAGTGGCGGGGGGAGAAAGTCACTTCCCCTTTGTGGGTCTCAGTTTCCCCATCTGTAAAATGAGAGCATTGGATTAGATGATTGCTCTCTGAAGGCCCTTCCAGTTCTCAGTCTTATAATGCTCTGTAAGGCTTGCCATGAACAGAAATAATAATGGGTAACTGAAACGTTGAAAGTTAGCCAAACGATCTTCTGGCCCTGGGAATGGGTTCAGAAGAAAGGAATTGAGCAGATGCAGGAAAGGTCTGGGATTCTGCCACAGTGATAGCTCCTTGGCTGTGTTTTGTGAAGATTAGCACTTCTAGCCAACTCTCTTGATTATCTGTGGGAGACAGGGAGAGGATGGATTATTGAAATCTCTCGATAACCCCCAAACCTTATTCTAGCCAACAACTTTAACCTCCTCCCCTGCCAGACCTCTCTCCCAAGCTACTACCAAGGCACCAGATCAGCTGGCCTGGATTTCATCACCTTTCCCCTACTCTCCCTCCCTGCACGAAAGAGACATTCATCAGCAGTGAAGCCCAGCCAGGCAGCGGAAAGGAAAAAGAGAGAATGAGGCCTAAATAATCTGCAAAGTAGTCATTCAGATCTGGATAATTGACAGCTGGCAGAGTGAAGACAAGCAGAGAGGTCGAATGTTTTCATCATTTCTGCATCACTGAGGATGGGCTAATTAAGAGCAAAGGATGAAGCACAGTCCTTTGGGCTTATATTTGAGACATAAAGTTCACCAGAGATTAGGGTGTGTGTTTAACAAGGATGGGCTCAAAATCAGAATCCTAGGGTTGAAAAGGACCTCAGAGGTTATTCAGTTTAACTCTTATCCAAACCATAAAGCTTCTCAACAAATCATCAATAAGTGATTATCTGGTTTTCATTCAAACACCTCACATGACAGGCAACTCATTCCTTTCTTAGGCAATCCATTCCATATTCAGACAGTTTTAATTGTTTGGTACTTCTTGCATAGATTTGACACAAAATCTGCCTTGATATAAAGGAGAGATAGGAGCAGACCAAGCTGCCTAGAACATGAAGAAGAGTTAATGTATATCCATGCATAGGGTTCACAGACTGAAATCAAGAGCGCTTAAAATAAAGAGGTAGACTAACCCTAAACTTGTGCTGTCAACGTTGTAGCTGTTGGGTTTGCTGTTTTTCTTTGTGAAAAAGGAGGCTTCCATGGTGGTGGTGGTGCTATGAATATAAGGAAAAATCTAAGGCATAAAAAGCCCTAAATGCTTAAATAAGCCTTTTCTTTTCTTTTCTCTTCTTTTCCTTTCTTTTCTCTTCTTTTCCTTTCTTTTATCTTCTTTTCTTTTCTTTTCTTTTCTTTTCTTTTCTTTCTTTCTTTCTTTCTTTCTTTCTTTCTTTCTTTCTTTCTTTCTTTCTTTCTTTCTTTCAAAGATCATAAGGAAAGAATCTAAACCTATGGTTTCCCACTTCAGGTGGAAAAACAGGAAGAGAAGCCAGCTCCCTGGACCCATAAGGAGTCTCTATCACTGTTCTCTATCTTTTCTGAATTCTTATGCTCCTGACTAGCTGCCTCCATACCACTGTGTGTTTGCTCTCATGCTTTTTAGCATGATGTTTTCAGTCATGTTAAACACCTTCAATGAGGACAAACACAGCATCAAGGTTAGCTATCACAGTGATGGTAAATTCTTCAGCCTGAAAAGGCTACAAGCCAAGACCAAAGTGGAGGGAGTGTGGTGCCTAATTTTTTGTTTGCAGATGATGATGCATTCAATGCAGCCTCTGCACATAGTATGGATCATTTATCTGCTGCTTATGCTAATTTTGGCCTAACAATTAACACCAAGAAAACACAGGTGCTCCATCAGCAGCACCACATCATCCATAAGAGGAGCCATTGATTACAGCAAATGAAGAAGTTTTGAACACTGTGGATAAGTTTGCTTACTTTGACAGTAAGCTTTCTAGGGACATACATATTGATAATTAAGTTGATGCATGCATTGCCAGAACTAGCTCAGTGTTGGGGAGGCTATGAAGGAAAGTGTGGGAGAGAAGAGGTATTAGACTGACTACCAAACTGAAGGTCTACAGAGCCATTGTGCTGACCTCATTGTTGTATTCCTGTGAGATCTGGACAGTATACCAGCACCTTTCCAGGGAACTGAATCGCTTCCATTTGAATTGTCTTAGGAAGATTCTGAAGATCACCCGGCAGGATAAGATACCAGCCACTGAGGTCCTTTCTCCAACTAAACTGCCAAGCATTCAAACTCTACTGCAGAGAGCGCAACTACAACAGGCTGGCCCCGTTGTTCAAATGCCCAATGTAGGCTTGCCTAAAAGACTATTTCATGGAGAACTCACACAGGGCAAGCAAGCACTCACATGGCAGCAGAAGAAGCAATACAAGGACACTCTCGAGGTCTCTCTTAAGAACTTTGGAATTGATTGTGTGACGTGGGAGACACGGGCACAGGCTTTATGAGCAAAGCAGAATTGAAATGTGAGATGCGCAGATTTGGAGAATCTACCCCAGACGTCCACATGGACTATCTGTGCCCACCTTGTGGTGGAGCATTCCAGGCTCACATGGGTCTGATCAGCCACAGTCAGACGTATTGTAACGACTCTAGCATAGCGATGCCATTTTGGTCCTCTTTGAGAATGAAGGACAACAGCCAACCAACTGACCGCCTGTGTGCCAAGCACTGTGCTAAGCACTTTGTAAATATTATTTCATTTGCTCCACACTACAACCTTGGGAGGTAGATGCTGTCATCTCCATTTTACAGTTGAGGAAACTGAGGCAAACAGATTTTTTTTAAAGTGACTCACCTAGTATTATACAGCTAGAAGTGTCCAAGGCTGAATTTGAATTCAGATCTTCCTGATTCCAGACCCAGCTCCCTATCCATCACACTATCTACCTGCCTCCACATACTTGATAACATGTCATCTTCCTTGCTAATCATTCTATGTATACAAGCCTTCTTCCTCTGATGAGATGGTAGATAACTTCAGGGCATTGCCTATGTCTTCTTTTGTGTCCCCTAGTTTCTCCAATGCTTGATTTGTTTAACTGGTCTCTTTCCATTCCTCAAAGAAGGAGGAGAAAAATGGTCGTTTGTACGTTTTATGCACAAGTCTTTAAACATCCAGTTCATTCATTCATTCATAAGATCATAGCATTGCAACTTAAGAAAACTTAGAGGCTAAAAATTCCAGCTGATTCATTTTTGAGTATGAGGTAAGCATGACTGCTTGTAAATAGCAAGGAAGTAGACAGTAGATAGGGAGAGGTGGAAGACTAGTGAGAGTGTGGACAATGGATAGAGCGCCAGGCTTGGAATCAGGAAGACTCATCTTCGTGAGTTCAAATCTGACCTCAAACACTTACTAGCTGTGTGACCCTGGGCAAGACACTTAACCCTGTTTGCCCCTGTGTCTTCATACGTAAAAACTGGAGAAGGAAATGGCAAACCACTCCAGTGTCTTTGCCAAGAAAACCCCAAATGGGATTATGAAGACATGACTGAACAACAGGAGAAGATACACATTAGCCAGAAATGATGTCCCTATTCTGTATTCACTGTGGGTGTTGTCTGCATAGCAATCAGATTTTTTTTTTGTTTTCTTTTCTGTTTGTGGGTTTGTTTGATTTTTTTTTTGGTCAAAATGTAAATTGATCCACTACTGGCGGAGGGAGAGAAGGGGAAGTTAGAGAGAGTGGCCATCAAGCTCAGTAGAACGGCTCAGTCTGGCAGTTAAAGTCCTCTGTCTAGCCCCAGCCTACCTTTCCAGGCTTATTTCATACTTCTCTGCCTTTCACATGCTAAGTCTTCTTGCCAAAATGACTTTTTTTGTTGTTCCCTATATGGGACTTTTTATCTCCTGCCTCTATATCTGCAAAGGCTGTCCTCCCATGACAGAAATGCATTCCTTCTTCACCTCTGCCTCAAAATCTCTGCTTTCTTTCTAGGACCAGCTCAAATGCCAGCTCCTACAGAGGACCTATCCTGATCTCTTAGGTGCTAACCCCTAATCCCACCCCACCCCACCAAGTTCTTTTGTATTTACTTTGTGCATATTTCGTATTGACTTATCTGTGTAGAATGTTAGCTCCTTGGCTGCAAAGACAGCTCTATTTTTGTCTTTCTATCTTAGCACCTAGTACAGCGCCTGCCACAGAGTAGGCACTTAATGCTTCTTGAGTGGGAGGATATATAATGTAGTGGCTAGAGTGCTAGACTTGGAGGCAAAAAGACTCAAATCCCACTTCAGATATTTACTGTATGAGTGACTTTGGATAAGTCATGTAAGGTAATACACTGTTTTAATCCAAAATGCTACGACTGGCTGAATTCTCTATCATCCCTACTCACTCACTAATCTTCAGTCTTTCCCTATCTACTGGCTACTTCCAGGCTGCCTACCAATAGTCTGAGTTTCCCCCATACTCAGAAAAAAATCTTCCATCCTTTCTGGTTATGATCCCATCTCTCCTCTCTTTCAAAAACTCCTTCAGAGGCAGCTACTGGCCCTGAAGTCAAGAGGATCTGAGTTCAAATCCATCCTCGGACCAAACACTTGACACTTATTAGCTGTGTGACCCTAGGCAAGTCACTTAACCCCAATTGCATTAAAAAAAACCCCAAAAACTCCTTCAGAAGGCTTTCTACAATCAGTGTCTCTATTTTCTTTCCTCTCACTCTCTTTGAACTCTCTGTAGTCTGGTTTCTGATCTCCTTATTCAGCCAAAAAAGCACTTTCCAGATTTCTAAGTCATCTCTGGTAAGTTGCCAGATCTAATGGCCTTTCCTCAGTCTCCATTCTTCTTAATCACTGTACAGCTTTTGACACTGCTGATCATCCTCCTCTCTTGAATACTCTCTTCTCTCTAGGTTTTCCTGACACTGCTGGGCCCTGATTCTCCTCCTACCTGTCTGATTCCCCCTGAGTATCCTTTGTTAGATCTTCATCCAGGGTGAGCCCTTTGTCTGTGGATATCCTCCAAGGTTCTGTCCTGGGCCACCTTCTCTTCTCCCTCCTTACAATTTCATATGATGATCTCATCGACTCCCATGGATTCATTATCAGTTCTATGCAAATGATTCCCAGATCTATTTATCCAGCCTTAACTTTTCTCTTGATCTTCAGTCTTATATCTCCAACTGTCCATTGGATATTTCAAATTGGACATGTGATAGACATCTAAACTCAATGTGTCCAAAACTGAACTCAGTATGTTTTCCCCAAAATCTTCTTCTCTTCCTTAACTTCTCTGTTACTATTGAGGGTACTACCATTTTCTCAGTCACCTAGGCTCTCAACCTAGAGCTTATTCTTAACTCCTTACTCTGTCTCATCCCCCATATCCAATTTATTGCCAAGTCCTGGTGATTTTGCCTTTGCAACATTTCTTTGATACTGCCACCACCCTAGTCCATAACTTCATCACTTCTCCGGACTTGGACTATTGCAGTAGCTTTCTGGCTGGTCTCCTTGCCTCAAATCTCTGCCCAATCCAGTCCATCGTCTACTAACTATCAGAACAGTTTTTCTAAAGTGCAGGTCTGACTTTGTCAACCAACCTCTTATTCAATAAACTCCATTGGCCAAATACAAAATCTTCTGTTTGGCTTTTAAAGCTCTTTGAAATTTGACCCCTTTTTACCTTTCCAGTCTTCAACACTGGTCTCTTTGCTATTCCTCATACAATATATTCCGTCTTACAATACCATGAATTTTCACTGGCTATGTCCCATGCCAGGAATTTCCCCCCTCATCTACTGCCATCCCTGCCTTCCTTCAAATCTCAGCTAAAATCCTACTCCTTAATGTTGTTAGTGCCTTCATTCTGAGATTACAGCTAGGTCCTGATTAGTGAGAATAATGAATCCCATTACATATCACATTATTTGAATTTGCACTATTAAAAGTTATAATTATATGTAAAATATGGTCATTGGTTCCATCCTACTAGAACTATGCAACAAAATATTTTAAAATAAGGGTTTCCCCCTATTTATTAATGTAAAATAAGAGCAAAGGATAAGAAAAATTATTTCTGACTGAAGTTTATCACAAAGTAATAGAGTAATTATAGAAAGAAGAATTCAAAATTTCAAAAATTAAGATGATTGAATTTTGTCTTTAAAGATAATATGATATGATGATATAAGGAAAATACCATCATTTAAAATATTTTAGCAGGGTAGAATAAAGTGTCTTTTCTTTCTTTTTTCATTTGAGAATTCATTTATGGTTTACTTAATTTCTAATTTCTCTTTCTCAGAATGGAATGTTTAGAACCTTCGTTTTCCTTCCTGTTGATCTGGATATTTCATATTTTTATAAATATTCATCCATTTAATTTGCATTCATTTTTGTTGAAATATAATTGGATACAGTAGTTTCTAATTATTTTCTTTATTTCTATTGCATAAATTGTAAATTCTCCTTTCTTTTTAATTGTGGTTATCTGTCTTTCTTCTCTTATAAAATTAGTTAATTATATATTTCTTTGGTCTTTTGTGTTTCTTTAGCTTTATTTATCTGTTTAATATTCTTTGTTTTCCATTTTGTTTACCTTTTTGTTTTTAGGATTTCAATTATTATTTTTGTTTCATACTTATTTATTGATTGATCTCCTAGTTTTCATTACTTAAATACTCAAATTAACAGTTTTGTTTTTCTTTCACTTAATAAATGTTCAGGGACATACATCTTTCTCAAAGGATTTCTTTAGAACTTCATCTCAATGATTTGTTTTCATTACATTAAAATAGTTTTCAATTAACAAGCATTTTTTCTTTCTTAAGTTTACCTCCCCCCCAAATTGAAAGAAATACAAGATATAATATATATATATATATATATATATATACACACACACACACATATATACATATACATACATATATATGTACATGTGTGTGTGTATATATATATATATATGTATATGTATAATATTCACAGTTAAGCAAAACAAATTCAGAAAATGGATATCTCTAAAATTGTGTGTCTTGTTCTGCATCCTGAATCCATCACCTCACTTATAGAAGGTGAGTAGCATTCTTAATGTCTAGTCCCCTGGACATCTCATAAATTTTATTAAGTTTTCCTGTAGTTGTTTTCTCTGATATATTGTTTCTGTTATTTGTTCTTTGAACTGCTCATTATTTAGAATATTAGTCACCATTTAGATGTGTGTTCTTTGGTACTATTTTCATAAACAATTTACACGTTATCATCTATAAAGGATATGTTTGCTGCTTGTGCTTTTCCACATTTATTTGAGTTCTTTATGTTCTATCATATGATAATTTTTTCAAGGTGCGTTGCAATGCTGACAAGTAGTTATATTTCTTAAGATTCCCATTCAATAAGCACTAAATTTCTATCACATTCTATTTTTACTAACATTTTGTTCAGATATTTGATATCCTTTTTATTTATTTTTCTGTTATATTCATCTAAGTTTTAAAGAGACACACTAATGTCCCCAACAATTATTATTGTTTTACTGTCTAGGTCTTTTCGTTCAGTTGGGATGTCTTTTATGTGTTATTTGCTGAATGTATATTTAATTTTAATTTTTTTATCTATGTGGAAATAACATTATTTAATGTTATCTCCCTCCTTCACAGTTGTTACCTTTACTGTTGCCTTGTTTCAAACCGTGATGGCCTTTTCTGTATTTTGAATTTACCTGAGATATAATAAATTCTATACTACTGATTCCTTTTAACTTTGTGAAAATATTTGTGTTTTAAGTATCTTTTTCTTCTACAACAGATTGTTGGGTTTTGCTTTCTAATTCATCTTGCTACTCACTACTAGTGCGTGTTGTATCATGAAGTTTTTGATTTCTATCTTTTCCAGATTTCTGTCTTTTTTTTTCTATGTCTACTACTCTGCCAAGGTTTTCCTGTTTCTGTTCTATGATCTAATTTCACTCATTACCTCTTCATTCTTTGATTTGGGCTTCAAACCAATCTTGTTGCTCTTGTGGCTATTCCATATTCTTTTCTGGAGTTCAATTGTTTTATAACTATTACAGAATTACTTTCTTCATCTGGAGATGAAGCACGCTTAGTACTCTCTTATCCCCTTGTATTTTCTTATTATATTAGGAGCTTTTTTTTTTACATGCTCATTCCCTTAGTCTATCTGCTGGTTTTCCTTTGAGAGTGTCTTTCTTTTCCCTTCTTTTAGTAGTTGTTCTTTTATTTGGAACATTTTTATTATCTATATTTTATTGTATTTTTAGTTATTTTGTTATGTGTTTCCTAATTACATTTTAATCTGGTCTTGGCTGCACTTGGAAGTGCTGTGGAGCAAATGTTATCAATGGGCAGAGTGTTTGCTAACTCTATTTTAGACTGACCAAGTACCAAGTACCTTGCCCCTTAATAGAGAAACCAGATCGACTACAAAATTACTGCTGCTGCTACCACATCTGTAAAGAACAAGTTAGAGGAGAGAGAGTCTGCACAGAGGAAGTTTTCTCAGTCAAGCCATGTCTTCCTTCTCTGGAACTATACAGAGTAGATCCTCTTGAATTTCTATCAGGAGGATTGAGAAGAAAACTAAGGGCTCTCTTGGGGGCTACGAAGAAAACTGTTTTTATTCAGTGGTCAGTGAATTTTGGCACTGTTGAGGCTTCATTCTGAGTCCCAGATAGGGTCCATAATGGGGATAAATGTGTCCAGGGTAAGTAGTTACACACAATAGGCAGAAGCTCAGCTTCTGTGGAATTCAAGAGGCAGAGAGAAGAGTTTTCTTTGGGGCAACAGTGGGTGGCTTTGGGGCTGTGAGGTGATCCAACTAGAGCTTGCTTTCCATGTTTTTGCTCTCTTCTTAAGCCCTACTGTTAAGTAGAAAGGGCTCCTTCTATTCTACCCCATTTCCTTTTGCTTAATCTGGCAACTGCAGAAATCACAGAGATGGGATGGAGCTATCTCCTGCTCTCAGGACTCTTCAAAACAGGGTTGAAATAGCATGATCATAGGTTAATAAGAGCTAGAACTTTAATGGACACTAAAGACCCTCAAGTTCACTTTATAGATGATAAAACTGAGGACTAGAGAAGCTATTGGACTTACTGAAAACTATATAGAGAGTAAGAAGCAAAGTCAGGATTGAAATACAGGTCTTTTAACCAGAAATCTAATAGTCTGCTGCTCACATACTTGTGCTGCTTACTTATTTCCCCAAACTCTCCTTCTCTTGGCCAGGCTTAAGGGTCCTAGTAGCTCTAGATGGCTAAGAGGTGAATCCCAACCTTGTGGAAGTTGCTAGTTGGAGTGTTGGACCTTCCCCCTTTCCATTAAATGATGCCTTGAAAACGCAAACATAAGATCTCATTGCGAAGCACCTTGTTCTACTACAGATTCATTATATTGTGAAGTAGAACCTGTTTCCCATGTACGTGATGATTCACTCTTTCCTTCCCAACAAAACAGAAAACTCACGATATAGGAGTAGTCGCACAGAGCCTACCTCAGTAGATTCTGGCACTTCCCAGAAGCACAGCCTTGTTATGCTGCATGCCGCATACATAAAATGAGACGATTTTAGATTGACAGAAAGACTTGAAAAGCAGAAAAAAGGAGTGGGAGAAGAGAGAGAAGGCATAGATTTTTGAATGGCCAATGGGAGTCCCAGGTGGCATAGGCATGAGGAGAAAAGCAGTATTTCAATTTGTCCTGATTTCCAGAGCCTGCACTGCCAGAGATGGCTAAGAGCAAAATTTGGAGGCAAAATTATTCTCTCTTTGGTTGAGTTGAGATTTTGTTTTATTCCCAAATCACACCCTACACTTTTGAGTATTCTATCACCTACACTAATCTGCATGACTTCCTGGTTTCTGTTTTATTGCTTGCTTTGATAAACATTTGCTCACTTTCTATTTGCTCACTTTTTTGTGTAAAAAGTAGTTGGTGGGAGAAAAGCTAAGCTAGTTGAGATTAAGCTGTTACCCTACTGGTCTGGGACAGATCAACTTTCCCCATAGAGTAACCAGGGAAAGTGGTTTTTATCCTGAACCCCCAAAGATCATCATAACTCTACCTCTATGAAAATATTTGCTGTGTAAGACAGATATCAGTAGCTCAATATCTCTTTTGAAGACAAGAAAGAGAAGCAGTGATTGCCCAGTCACAAACATACTCCTACTCTCCACAAAGACAGAAATTACAAGTTCCCCATAGATATGAAATGAGGTTTTCTGCAGGCATTGTCCTTTGCCCTCTCTCCCTTCCCCTTCTTCCCTCTTCCTCCAACTCCCATACCAGCACCAGAATGATTTAGGGGCCCTAGGGTACACTATTCAGTTGTTTAAAAATAAATTAATTGAAATACATTTTGTTGGGGGAATTTCTCTTCAAATTCCATAAGAACCTTGAGATAATTAGAGAGGTTCTCTGGAGCATCAAGAAAGCAGAACTGGCAATCCCTAACCAGATTGTGTCCAACACATTGTGAGGAGTGTGGGTGGGGCATCCCAAGCTACTGTACAACTATATGATAACTCCAACTACACAATAACCTCATCTCATATCTATTCTGACATACCATCTTCTCTTCCAGAACATGCAATAATAGTAGCTATTCACATTTCTATTTTTCTTCTTTAAATTCCATGTTTTCCTCATCCCCCTCCCCCCTACACTTCTGCCTCTGATTCTCCTGTTTTGTTTTCAGAGAATAATCAGCATAAATTTACTTATTCATTCATTCATTCATTCATTCATTCATTTATTTAGTGTGGTGGGGTTTTTTTTGCTAGGCAAGGGGTTAAGTGACTTGCCTAGGGTTACACAGCTAGTAAGTGTTATGTGTCTGAGGCCAGAATTGAACTCAGGTCTTCCTGACTCCAAGGCCGGTGCTCTATCCACTGTGCTACCTAGCTGCCCCCAGCGTAAATTTATTAAACAAATGTAAAGTGTGTCATCTTCATTCTCAAGAATCTTCAGCTAATCCCCATTTCTTCTAGGATAAAACACAAATATAGCCTACCAGTGGGTAGACTTTAAAAGAGACACAACTTCCATTCTGCCTTCTTCCTTTCTTCTGAATGCGTAGCTTGGGACTGCAACATCTCTTCCTTGGACTTCCTGTGGGCCTTCCTTCACAGCAGCTATGACAGTAGCAGTGAGAGGATGCATTTTTCCAAGTGACTCTGAGCAGACCCTTCTGCTCTGTGTTTCTTTCTCTGAGCACAGGTGACTTAACAGCAATCTTGAGAGATTGACTTTTCAAGGTTGGTGGCTACCTCAGGAGTTGGTGGGTTTCTTAGTTGGTATCATATGCCCTGTGGGAGGTACTCTCTGCAGCTACAATAACACTTCTTGGAGGAGAAAATAATCACTGATAGAAGGATGAGCCATAGCCATGCCCTTGCTTGAAAGAAGATTGGCACCTGTAGGGAGTTGCTCACAGAGCTAAAGTGAAGGTGAAGATGAAATTCCTGTTCAGCTATCCCACAAAGTGTTCCATATGTTACTGTTCATGGCATAAATATTCCAGTAATGAATGAATGAGCAAATAAATGAAAAAAGGGGGAGGAAAGGAACAATCATTAATTAAGCATCTCCTCTGTGGCAGGGGACTGTGCTAAGCACTTTACAAATATTATGTCATTTGATTAAATCTTTTACAAATATTATCTCATTTATTAAACTCTTACTCTGTGACAAGATCTATACTAAGTGTTGGGGATAAAAAAATAAAAGCAAAAGCAGTCCTTGCCCTAAGGAGCTTACATTGTAGTAGGGGTTACAATAGAGAGGAGCAGTCGCCAGGCAAGAATGTTTTGCACTGTGAAATCGAGGACAGTGAGTGTAGCTATAGAAGATTAGGCTGACACTTTCTGGTAGCAGTATATCAGGAATTATGAGTTGCGAGTTCCGTGCTGTTATATATTTGGTAATGTATGCTTATGAGTCTTTTTATGTTTTAAGCATTTCTTTTGTGGTGGAGACAATAAATAGCTGTTCTACACCTGACTATCTTTGTATATTGACTACCTCTCTAGGTGGAGTCCTGTAATCTCCTTTGGGGAAAACTTAGACACCAGCCAAACCAAGCATTAAGTGATTATCCTGAGTTCTCCATTGGGGTGGGCATGGAATGAACCAGAGACAAGGAAGAAAAGCCTGACTCCTTTAAAAGCCAGACTCCTTCACAACTGAGTCTGGTCCACATGAGCTCAGAACTTTCTCACTCTGGGAGATTTTCTCATCCCTGCAGTCTTCTCATCTGAATTCTGCCCCCCCTCCCCCATTGTGGTTCCTTCTTCTGACCGGTCAGTTCTTCCTAATACCTCAGTTTTAAGGAAGGGCCCATGCAGCCATGTTCAGTCCTTTATTCTTTTCTGGCCTCTGCAAAAGTCTTGCCTCAATGGATTTTTTCTCCACCATGAGAAGAGGGTAAGGAAAGAAGGGCTTTTCTCATCACTTCCCTGCCCCTTTCAGCTTCCCTTTATGTATTATCTTTTTTCCCATTACAATGTAAGTTTCTTGAAGTCCAAAACTGTGTGTCCTTTCACTTCTATGTGCATTCCCAGGATTTGGAATATTGACCGGCACACAGTGGCTCTTAATAAATGCTTATTAACAACTTGACTTTTCTTCCTACTCCTTAAATAAACTCTGGTCTTATTATAGAGAAGAACATGGACTGTACAGCTCTACCAGACAGACAATGTAGTATAATCATGCTTCAGAATACTGAATAGGTATAAGTTTAGTTTGGAACAATTAAGATAAGCAGCTCTAAGTTATAGCTGGAACCCATATTTAATCACCATTTATTCCCTCAATTCTGAGGCATGCTCTATCTTGGAAAAACACAAGTCACAGTCCTTGGCCAATATACATTACTTATGGACCACGCATCACATGAAAGCAGAAGGAGACAAACACCACAAACACTACCACTGTAACGCTCTTCCCAGGCTTCCTTGGCATCTCTGCTTATATTCTTACCATTTGCTCTGCTTTTCACTATATGTGACCAGCCCCATCCCTCACAGATGACCCTCCTTGATACCTTGGTAGAAATACTGTTGAAATGCTGAGCATCAAGTAAGGTACCACCTACACCTTCTTCTGTTCCTCACCCAGCAGGATCCCATTGATTCTAGTATACTGAGAACTGAAAGGGATAAAAACAAGCTATTTTCTCCTGCCCCTCCACAACTCTTCACAGAGAGGCTATTCATACACATAACTCCAAGGTACTTTGGCTCCTGGCTATACCACTTGCAAAGAGATAGGTTTTCTAGGAACTCTGAGAAATGACAGAGTAGGCCATGCAGAGGGGTCAAACAAGTATAGACTTCAATCCATTCTAGTCTCTTTCAGGGACTGAGTCATTACTAGTAGAAGTAGCACTAAGGAGGATCTAGAATGATGAGGGAGAGGAGGGAGGCTAAAGACTGCAATCCTGCCACAGAATCAGGAATACCTGAACTGAGAATAATTCCAGGGTGTCTTAGTAATAACAGTAATAATGATAATAACATCATGGAATTAAGAGATAGAAGTTACCTAGGAAATTATCTGGCCCACCAACCTTCTCTTACAGGTGAATAAATTAAGGACCAGAGAAGCTGTGTCTCACCCAACGTCTTTGCATCTAGAGAAAGCCCAGAGCACTGAGTGGGCCTACTGTGGAGCTGCCATGGGAAGCCATGGACAAGAGTAGTACTAGAAGGGAAATTATGGGTGGGCTGTATTATTGGAGGACATGCCCACATGGTAGACTTTGAGCTTCTTGACAGTGGCGACTGTGTTCTTCTGCCTTTCTTTGTATTCTCAGCATATAACACAACGCTTTTTTTTTTCCTTTGAAGAGGTCAAAGTTAAAAAAAAGTTACAGCTATGTGAGGAATACCATGACTCTGGGGTGGAGGCTGCCTTGGCAAGAGCTGAATCTGTCAGAGATCATTGATGTTTAACGAATGTGTACCCAGCTGGATCTCATGGGATCTCTGAGCCCCATGTCTCTTGAGTCGTTGGTATGAAATATGCTGTGGACCCAGATTTTGGAGGAGGGGAAATGCAGTCCTTTTTTGGTTTTGAACTAAAGGCTTGGCCATGACCACAGTGAGACAGCTCTCTAGAAACTCCAGCTGCCACCTCTCTTCTGCATCTCCTTCCTTTCTCTGTGCACTAAAATAATGAGTCACTGGGAATAGCTAAGCCACACATCATTTTGTAATTGGAGCTGCCCAGCACTGCTTGCCAGGACTGAGCTGGCAATGAAACTCTCCCCCTTTAAGGCCCAGCTGACTTCAATGGGAGCCATACACGTGTGTTGTGAGGCCGCATTTGGCCTCTAACTTCACTACTGCTGGTCAAAAGGACAGAGGTGGCCTAAGGTCATGCCACCTCTTACAGGAATCCTGGCAGAGCACACAAGTCAAACAGGATCAGGTTGGGTCATACCTTGGCTCAGAGACCTCCCTGGCACTGATGTACAATAGGTGGGTACAGGGAGTGGCCTGGTGACTCAGTACATGGCACCTTCCCTCTGAGTTTCTGCCAAAGATGCTGCCCTCATAGCAATGAGTAGCTGGTATGGCTGAATCCCTGGTGCCTCTTATTTAGCATTCAACAAATGTTGAAGTGTCTACTGTGCTCGGAAGAATGTTGCAAGAGATTCAAAAGCAAAATTGACATAGTCCCTCACATCAAGAAGTTTATCGTTTCATAGGGGCAATGAGAAAAATACAGAGATAAACTAACTATAAATTTAAAAGTGATAAATACACACGTAGGATATAAAACATGCCATGGGCTTAGATGTCAGAGAAATCATTCCCAGCTTAGAGGATCAACAGAAGCTTCAGAAAGGAGGTAACATTTGAGCTGGGGTATGAAGCATAATTAATAGGAAAAAAATTGCATTTGGAGTCAAAAGGCTGAGGTTCAAGTTTCAGCCCTGCCATTTACTGTTTTCCCCCAGGAAAGGTGCTAAACCTTGCCAAGCCTGAATTTTCTCATCTCTACCATGGGGATACTGAGTGTATTCATGTATTCAATGAACAAGCATTTATTAAGCACCTACTATGTGCCAGGCACTGCTGGGCACTAAGAATACAAACACAAAGAATGAAATAAACCCTCCTCTCTCGGAGCTAACATGCTAATGGGAGAGAAAGCAAGTACATGTAGAAGTATACACAGACTAAATGCAGAGAATAAATTCAAAGCAGTTCAATAGAACTCAGGAAGGAAGGACACTGGCAGTCAGGAGGAGGGATCAGGAAAGGCTTCGTGCACAGGATGGTGTTCTGAGATGCATCTTCAAGGAAAAGAGGCACTCTATGAGGCTGAGGGAAGGAGGGAGTACTTTTTAGACCTGAGGGGCAGCAAGTACAAAGATATGAGATGAAATGTCGTGTATGATAAGAGGTGCAGGAATGGAGGCCACTCTGAAGAAGAAGGCAATATGCTCCTTGGAAGCGTCACACCCTGGGAAAAGCCCAGCCAGCCCCGCCCTCACTCCTGCTCTAGTCTCTGTTGTCTTTATATCTCCAGGATGGAACTGAATCGAAGGCCATCTCTCCCAGAGAATCCAGGAGCATTTAAGTAACAGCTATGTGCCAGGCAACCAGCAAGGCGCTGAGGATGCAAATATAAAGAATGAAGCCACCCCTACTCTCAAGCAGTTTATATCTATCAAAGTGGATCTGTGAGAATTTTCTGCCCACAGAGTCCAGGAAGCTCCACGGCTTAAGTCTTTCCAATATGTTTGAATATTATGAGTTAAACTGCGGAACCAACCAAACTAACGTTTTTCATGATGATGAAAAAAAAATCTGGGATTAAGTTCCAGGCCTGTTGGAAGGACTGACAATAAAGGCCAGTGATGGCTGAATATGTTATTACTCCATGCATACTGCCTGACCTTCAAATCCTACTCTTTTAAACTAGCTGCACCCTATTTCCACCCCAAGCCAACAGAAAGTTTTGCTTTTGGCAGCTAAGTTGGGCTTGTTATTATCATGAAGGGCTTCATTTGAACTCAAAGATCAGATTTTTTAAATGATTTAAACATTTGTTTAGTTGATATGCTCTTCTCTGACCTTTAATTCCTGGCAAAAAACAAAACTAATTACATGAAGCCTGCATTCAATTTTTAAATAGTCTATATTGTTTACTGATCCTATCTAATTAGTCCAAATTTACAATCCAGATAACGCACTCTAACAAGCCTGTGGGTTGAAACAGTAGGCTTAGGGTCAGAGACCTGAATTCCAAGTCCCAGCTGTGATATTTACTAGCTGTGTGACCTTGGGGAATAATAATAATAATAGCTAGCATTTCTATAGTACTTTAAGGTTCGCAAAGTTCTTTACAAATATTATCTCATTTTATTCTCACAACAAACCTGTCAGGTTGGGACTATTATTATCATCTCCATTTTAGAGATGAAGAAACTGAGGCAGAGAGAGACTGAACAATTTATAAAGAATCCTACAACTAGTAACTGTCTGAGGAAGGATTTGAACTCAGGTCTTCTTGATTCCACATCTAGTGCTCCACGCAGTATGCCACCTAGTTGCCTGGGAAATAACTACCTCTCTTGGCCTCAAATTTCTCACCTGTAAAATAATGATAATAATTCTGGTACTACCTACCTCACCCTATTATTGTGAGAAATGTACTTTGTAATTAGAAGAGCAATGTAAAAATCTGAGTAATTATCAGTTATTCCTTGAAACAAGTACTGAGCAAGCTGTGAATTCTATCTATGAGGACAATATCCATTTGGAACCAAGAAAGATCAACCTCCTCTCTTTCTAAGGCAGAGATCCTTAACCTGGGATCCACGGACCTGGGACTCCATGGATAGATTTCAGAGAATCTATGAGCTTAGGTGGAGAAAAGGTCCTCCATGGATAGATTTCAGAGAATCTATGAGCTTAGGTGGAGAAAAGGTCTTCCATGGATAGATTTCAGAGAATCTATGAGCTTAGGTGGAGAAAAGGTTCTCCATGGATAGATTTCAGAGAATCTATGAGCTTAGGTGGAGAAAAGGTTCTCCGTGGATAGATTTCAGAGAATCTATGAGCTTAGGTGGAGAAAATACACACACACACACACACACACACACACACACACACACACACACACACATACATATATATAAAATTTAAAATTTCCTCCAATTATTTAAAAACTTCATTCTGAGAAGGTATCCACAGGCCTTACGAGATTGCTAAAGGGGTCCATGATACACAAAGGGCTAAGAACTCTGGTTCTAAGGGAAGGTTGTCTATCAAACAGCCTGATAGATACCCAAATTCAGGGAGAAGAGCAGTGGGAGCAGAAGAGGAGCAAGAAACCACAATCAGAATGAGATCATGTCTTTATACCTCCACCCCACCCCATGCCCACCTAATAATACTAATAATGTTTTGAGTTGCCTTTGGTCCCTATTGGCCCCCAAGGGCGTAGTGTGAAATGGTAATACTTTGAAGCTGGGGAAAGCTCAAGAGATAATTCATAACAGAGCCTTGGGTGGGGGTAGGGGTGGGGGTTAGAATTTAAAGCTAGGGATTTTGGGGTAGCTAGGTGGTGCAGTGGAGAGAGGACCGGCTCTGGATTCAGGAAGACCTGAGTTCAAATCTGCTCTCAGATTAGCTGTGTGACTCTGGGCAAGTCACTTAACCCCAATTGCCTCACCAAAATATATAATGAATAAATTCAGCTAGGGATTTTAGAGGTCACTCCCCCACCCCACATAGTATGGATGAGGAAACTGAGGTCCAGAAAAATTGATCAACTTGCCCAAGGTCCCACAGGTAGACTAAAAGAATAATGGTGTGGGGCAGCTAGGTAGTGCAGTGGATAAAGCACTGGCCCTGGATTCAGGAGGACCTGAGTTCAAATCTGGCCCCAGACAAATAACACTTACTAGCTGTGTGACCCTGGGCAAGTCACTTAACCCCATTGCCTAGCCAAAAAAAAAAAGAATAATGGTGGAGGGCAGGGGGTGGAACCAAGATGGCAGAGTAAAATTAAGGACTCACCTGAGCTCTCCCAAATTCCCCTCCAAACACTTTAAAATGAAGTCTCACATTGAACTCTGGAGCAGCAGAACTAATTAAAGGTGAGGGTGAAGCAATTTTCCAGAGCAAGACACATTAGGTGTCAGGGAAGATCAAGACACACCTCAGAAAAAGACAACAAAGTGAAAACAGCTATATTTGGCAGCTATATGTAAAGCTTCAAAGAAAAATGTGAATTGGTCACAAGCCCCAAAAGAATTCCTGGGAGTGCTCAAAAGGGATTTAAAAAATCAAATAAAGAAGTAGAGAAAAAAATTGGGAAAGAAATTAGAGTAATGTAAGAAAATTATGAAAAGAGAGTTAACAGCTTGGTAAAGGAGGCATAAAAAAAATGAAGAAAATAACACCTTAAAAAACAGAATTGGCCAAATAGTAAAAGATGCACAAAAATTCACTAAACAGAGCTACTTAAAAAACAGAGTTGGCCAAATGGAAAAGGAGGTACAAAAGCTTACTGAAGAAAATAATTCCTTAAAAATTAGAATTGGGCAAGTAGATGCTAATGATTCCATCAGACATCAAGAAACAATAAAACAAAACCAAAAGAATGAAAAAAAATAGAAAAAAAAAAGAAATATCTCATTGGAAAAAATAACTGACCTGAAAAATAGATTAAGGAGAGATAATTTGAGAATTATAGACTACTTGAAAGCCATGATAAAAAAAGGGTCTAGATATCATATTTCAAGAAATTATCAAGGAAAACTACCCCAATATCCTAGAACCAGAAGGTAAAATAGAAATTGAAAGACTCTACCAACCAACTCCTGAAAGAGATCCCAAAATGAAAACTCCCAGGACTATGCTGGCCAAATTTCAGAGCTTCCAGGTTATGGAAAAAATATTGCAAGCAGCCACACACACAAAATTCATAGAGCCACAGCCAGGATAGTACAAGATTTAGTAGCTTTATTGGAGGGCTTGGAATGTAACATTTAAAAGGGTAAAAGATCTAGAATTACAACAAGAATAACCTACCCAGCAAAACTGAGTATAATCCTGTAGGGGAGGAAAATGATATTTAATGAAATAGAGGACTTTTAAGTATTCCTGATGAAAAGATCAGAGCTAAATAGAAAATTTGACTTGCAAATACAGGACTCAAAGAGAAGCATAAAAAGGTAAACATGAAAGAGAAATCATAAGGGATTCAATAAGGCTATACTGTTTACATTCCTACATAGGAAGATGACATTTGTAATTCCTAAAATCTTTACCTTTATTAGGGCAGTTAGAAGGAGTATACATAGACAAAGGGTACAGGTGTGAATTGACAATGATGGGATGATTTCAAAAAAATAAAATTAAAGAGTGAGAAAGAGGCATGCATTAGAAGAAGGGGGAAGGGAGAGGTAGAATGGGGTAAATTATCTCATATAAAAGAGGCCCAGAAGGGAGAGCTTTTACAGTGGAGGGAAAGGTGGAGGGGTAGCAGGAAATGCTTGAACCTTACTGTCATCAGAATTGGCTCAAAGAGGGAATAATATACATACTCAGTATCTTGCCCTACAGGGAAGTAGGATGGGAGGGGATCAAGAGAAGGTAGGGATGGGACAGCTAGGTGGCACAGTGGATAAAGCACCAGCACTGGAGTCAGGAGGACCTGAATTCAAATCTGGCCTCAGACACATAACAGTTACTAGCTGTGTGACTCTGGGCAAGTCACTTACCTCCAACTGCTTTATTGAAAGAAAAAAAAAAGAACACAAGAAAAGGCAGGACTGATAGAAGTGAGGACAGATTGGGGGAGGTGGTGGTCAGAAACAAAACAGACTTTTGAGAAGGGATAGAGTGAAAGGAGAGAGAGAAGGATAAATGGGGGAAGAGGATAAAAGAATAATGGTGCCTTTGACAGAAATAGAGAAGTTTGGATCTTTGAGATTTGGAAGTTTGTACGACTTAGCTCACAGGGCTGTTATGTGGAAAGTATTTTGGAAACCTGAATGGACTACAGAAGTTATCATCATCACCACCACCACCATTATTATCAAAGCAGATATTTCAACAGGAAGAGATCAACCTAAGATTCTAGGGTCTATAGACCTGTCAGGCACTTGTTCTCTGTTAGGTCTCCTTGCTGCCATCCCTACCCCACTAGCCCATGATCTTGTCCTTTTCATAGACTACAAGCAACTCAGAAACTTGCCATTTAGATACAAGACAGAATCTTACCAGGCTTCTCATTGTGGTTTCTTGATGCTGTATGGGAATAGTGTGTTGAAATAGGGGAGGAATTAGGGGGAAAAAAAATGGGCCCCACCCTCCACATATACTCTTACAAGCCCCAGGGAAGGCTAGAGGCATCCATACATATATTCTGATACCATGTATTCTGAGAGTGAAGGATGTCAGAGGTACAGGCAAACTTCCTGGATTCCAAGTACTTCCCACACAATGACTGTCATGAATGCATTTTGTTTTTTCTTGAACACATTCAAACTCTCTGCAACAAACCTCAACACAAATTATATGAACCCACATAGGCTCGTGGATTTAAATCTGGAAGGGACTGTACAGACCATCTGGTCCAAATACCTCTTTTTATAGATGAGGAAACTAATACCCAGTAAATATAAGTTTCTTGCCCAGTATCACATAAGGGGCAAACACCAGCAGCAGGATTTGAATCCAGGTCTTCCAGTTTTAGAGCCAATATACTCTTTCCATATTCCCATTTTGTCTCCCCACAGTAATTAATAGACTCAGAAGGCTATATCTTGATTCCTCTTAAGGAAGCCCTTAGCACTGAAGCATTTTTAAATCATTAAAGAATTTTTAAAAATACACAGAAGAGAACAGAAATTCCGAAGGAGAGATAAAACAACTAGTAGTAAGCTCAGAAATTAACATGTTGAATTCATTATATATACATATAAAATTTTTATTTATTGTATATTAGTCATATCTACACGCATACATTTATTGTCCATTATATTATAATTACATACTGCTATAATATAAAACATATTAATGTATATAATAATTACTTATTATATATTATATAACTATATATATATATATAAACTGCATAAAACAGAGATTCTAGGTTTCATATATAATCCCCCTTTTCTCTTTGTATTTGGAAATATTTATTGATATTTTCTAGGTTTAGAAAAACAAAAAAGTTTGAAAAAAACACTTAAAAAAAGAGGCCTCCAAAATTGAAGGCAGTTGTGTTCTCTACATGTCAACCTGTGAATCCCCAGATTCCCAGTAACCAGCAGGAAAGTGTTATCAAGTTGCTGCTTCTTCTCCTACGTAGCCTGGGGAGTGTAGCTATCTCCTTCAGCCTTTCCAGCTCTTTTCTATACCTGACACTGACTCTCCATCCCCACAATATCCAGTTCTCCTCCTAATGCAAAATCTTTTCTGAACCAAGGCCATTCACTACGGACCTTCCAGGCTGCTCTCCATTCTGAGAGATTCCTGATAGCCTTCTTCTGCTTCCCTTATCCACCCTTTTCTAAAGATATTTATAGAGTGAACTGGTCCTGTGGATTTCCCCAAATTAACCTTTTGTTTCTCACCCTCTCATCCTCTCCTTGAAGCCTTCCCTGACTCCAGAAAGAGCAAGCTATAGCACATGTTGGAACCCAGGATCAGGGAGAGTCAGGGGAAGTCAAATCTCCAACTAGATTTTATGTCTTGTTGGGATTTGAACTCTCCCCAGCCTTGGTCTGCAAACAGCTGTTCCTCTGATTAGCACCCCAAATTTTAAGACAGTAAACAATTTGTGTTCATTTAATTTTTTAGTTTGTTTTAAAGGGGAGTTGTCAGGCCATAGAAAACAGTGTGAGTAAAGGTCAGAAGGATGGAATGCTTAGGATACATCAGGGCTAAGGAATCCTCTTTGGCCAAAGCAAAGAATATGAAGAAGGATAATGTGACATAAGGCTAGAAGGCCAACATTTCCTTAAAGACCACTTTTTCCATGAGAGTGCTAACAAAAGACAGCCACCAAAGTTCAAATTTGATAAATCCATTTGTTCTCCCTTCCTTTCTCCCATAAACGCATTGCTTGTCCTTTAATAAACAGTGTTAAAATCTAGGGATTCCATATTGCCCAGCCATTAGGCAAAACAAGGGTTGAAAATTAAGCATGGAAGATATAGACCTCAATACAGGTTGAGGTTAACAGTTTGGTAGGGTTTGGTAAGTAGCAGCTTTTCTCCATTTCTGTGGAAACACTTCAAGAAAGTATTGGGTTGCTTTTTTTTTTTAATGTTTTCTTTAATAGCAGGAGTGACTTCAGCCTCAACATGATTTGTGTTGCTTTGAAAAATACTGAGCTTCCCACTACTGAAAGTATTCAAATAGAGGGTAAATGACCATTCTTTAAAGAGCCTCCTAATACTTCAAGATAACCTTCTAGCTATTTGGATTAGAAGCATAAAAATAGAATCTTTGCCCAGTCCCCTCCTACTACCGCTACCCCTTAATTTAAGCCCCCCTCAAAATGTACTAGAAAAGTGGGCAAAATTTGCTTATGTGATTGAATTAGGAATTATATTCTTTTTTCCAATTTTTTATTAATTTAATTTAATAATTTATTTGTTTATTTATAATTAATTTATCTATTTTTAGTTTTCAACATTCACTTCTGTAAGATTTTGAGTTCTAAACTTTTTCTCCTTTCTTCCCCTCCCCCCTCCCCAAGACAGCATGCAATCTGATGTAGGCTTTAGTTGTGTTGTAAAGAAGAATTAGAACCAATGATAGGAACCACAAGAATGATGAAACAAAAAAAGAAAAAAAGAGAGAGAAAGAGTCTGCATTCAGATTCCATAGTTCTTTTTCTGGATGTGGATAGCATTTTCCATCATGAGTCTTTTGGTGGGAATTCTACTCTTAACAAGGGTTGAACTTCAGCAGTTCAATACTATCTTATTCCTTTAAAAGGGCAGCATCCTCCAGTTACTCTCAAACATGACATTGAGGGGGCAGCTAGATGGTACAGGAGGCAGCTAGGTGGCACAGTGGATAGAGCACTGGCTCTGGAGTCAGGAGGAACTGAGTTCAAATCCAGCCTCAGACACATGATACTAACTGTGTGACCCTGGGCAAGTCACTTAACCCCAATTACCTCACCAAACAAACAAACAAAAAAACCCCAAACCCCCCCCCCCAATATTGACCTTGAAATGCAGGTACAATTTTGCCTTTAACAATGAAGGGGAAAGGAAGAGAATTCTAAAGAAACTTGTGTAAGCCTGGACTAACCCAGAAGCAATGGGAGGATGCGCATAGGATTTCTGATCTCTTTTTCTCTTGATCTCTTACCTTACAGCCACACCAGAGCTCTTGTTACACCTTTCTGGCCTCATGACAGAGGCTGGCTTGGCTGTCTCTCACTCTGTCTGCCACCTGTGCAACTTTTCATCAAGCTCAGAAAAGTAAGAAAGGCACTTTGTTTCTAATTTAATTCCATCCTATTTGCAAGAATGCTTGTACATCTATATTTTTGAGGTTGTCATTAAAAATCTTGTTCTCAGTTTATGAAATGCATTTTAAAAAGCATGGTTGTACTGAATTAGAATCTTTTCTGAAGTTCTGTGTCCCATTACGTTTTTATTAAATATTTCCATTGTTAACAAACTGGTGGAGATCTGTGTCTGTCTTACTGAACAAGATTCAAACTAATAGTACCCATCAGCTACTTACTAAAAGGGCCTCAGAATTCCTGATTTGGAAAGGAAGATGCTTCTAGGATGGTAGTCCTTAGAGACTGGCAGTGATAGCAGGATTGGTATTGATCATAATCACAACATTACAGAGCATGGTATAGTGGAAGGAAATTGCATTGAGAGTCAGAAGATTTGATGTTACAAGCTAATGTAACACTGGTTCTAGCTACAAATTGTGTCCCTCCTCCCCTCCCCCCACCAGATGTTCCCCTCCCCATTTAGAGACAACTGGGGGTTTAGAACTGTTTCAGTCAGATGCAGCATCTGTCAGGGCTTGTCATCACTATCCCCAGATGCTGGAATCACTCTGACTAGGACAAGCATGTATTCAATATCACTGGCTGAATGCACAGGCTGGCAGCATCTGCTTCTGTGCATTATGTTAATTATCACTTCCTCCACGTTCTCTAATTCCAGGTTCACCTTAGGGGTACCTCCAGACCCTCGTGGATCTGTGACTGGAACTGCCCATGAACTTCTAGGGATTTTATAGCCAAAATACATCCTTAAACTACTCATGAATCCATACGTAATCATACCCTGACCCTCTTCTTCACAACCTCAACTTCGACACAATTGTGTCATCCGCTCTCCTTGACTAAGATCAGCAATACTCCAAGCACAGACTTCTCTATCCACACCCCATTCTCCACATAACTTATATAAAAAAACTGGTCAGGTTGTCCAGTTTGCTAGCTATACCATCTCACAAACCACCATAATCAGGAGAACATTTTGTCTTCTTTTTTATATCCAAGGTGGGCAGTCAAACATATTAAAGAGCTTCAAGATCCGTTCAACATACAGAGGCTACATCTTTGGTGTCTACTAATATTCCCCCTTTTTTCTGCCTTTCCTTCCCTCCCTTGCCTCACCCCAACCCCCAAATGTAGCGCTAATACACTATAGGAAACCCGGAGGCATTCTTTCCATACAATGCCAGTGAATCGTATAAGGTTGACTCAGTTTCTCATTCCTGCAAAAATTGTCCCTCATTCATCTGTAGCAGGCCTCTACTTCCTCTAGTGAGCTTCATGTCTTCTTGAAGCTATTCCTTCTCCCTCCTTTTATGAGCCTAAGCTGTTACCGTCTCTTGAACTATAGCTTTTTCCTCGACCAGGTACTATTGTCTGTCCTCTTTTTCCTCACCCACTTCCTTCTGCCTATTCTTTTCTATTTTTGCTTCTGGTTTTTCTCAGCCTTAGTGTTTCCCACCAAAAGTAGCTTCTACTGTTCCTCCTTCCTCTTCTTCTCCAATTCAATCTGCCCTTTCATTCCAATTGCTGCCAGAGAATAGTCCCAAACTCCCCTGGCCTATTCCTCCTGCTGAAGTTTAAGTGGGATTATTTGACATTCTGAATTACAGACTCCCTGAGCTCCACTTGTTGGGGCCAGTGGGTTGTTAAAACACTCTTTCCCACCCCCAGAGCCCATCTTAGCCCTAACAGCCCACCCACTAACTGCCCTAGTAAAGAACAAATAAGTAAGGGCCAGCTTCTTAACACACTCTACCAATTACTAACATTAAGAGAATGTCCTGACCAATTCTTTGTAGCCTAGGAAGAGAAGGTGGTTATCAATCACTAAGGAAAGCTTTGAGTCCTCTTTAACACTGATCCGCGGTCTGATCACTTCTATATCTTACCACCTGGGTTTGAATCTTGGCCCTGCCTCTAATTGGTTATGTCTTGTTCTCAGTTTTCTCATCTTGAAAAGCAAGAGGTTGGCCTAGAATGAGGGGTTCTTAACTTTTTGTTAAGGGGTTGCTAACCTTTTTTATGAAAAAAAATCTTGATAACTGCATTTCAATATGATAGGTTTCCTTTGTAATTTCACATAATTTATTTTATGCATTTTAAAAAAGTGATTCTGAGAAGGCATTCATAGACTTCACCAGGTTGCCCAAAAGTCCTTGACACAAAAAAAGTTGAGAAGTCCTGGCTTAGATGATTTCATGCATTGGGTAGGAATTGGACCAGATGACTTCTAAGGTCCCTTCCAAATCTAACATTCTACTATAGCGTGGTGAGATGAAAGGTACAATAGATATGGAATTAGGAGAGCTCAGTTGCAATGCTGGCTCTGACATCCACCCTACAGCTGTCATCAGCTGGATGACTGCGCAGCTGGATGACTGGGCAGCTGAATCTCAGTTTCCTCACAAGTCAAATAACAATAATAACACTTATAGTATCTACCTCATAGGGCTATTGTGAGAAAAGAGCTTAGGAAGCTTTAAAATGCTACATAAGTTTCCTTATTGTGGTTCTATCACTCATTGCAAGTGTCATTCTTCTAACTCCCCCCTCTCTGAACCTACACCTTGTGCTGGAGTCAGCTCTTTCTGCTTCAGAGCTGATTGTTAAATTTTCAGTGTTAGCATTTACACATCGGAAATCTGTAAGCACTATGAATCAGGGCTTGATTTAATTTTTTGTTGATTGTCCAGACTTAAGAAAGTAAGGGAGAAAATGTTAATATTGTAGATTACACTGAAAGGCATGTTGTAGGTGTCTCTTTTTCCTCCCCAGAAAGCCAGTTAAACATTTACCAGCCAACCCTGTAAATGACACAACTCTTTGATCTCCACCCCCAAGAGAAACACCTGAACTATTGTCCAGACTTACTGTTAACCTGTATAGTGTACTGGCATCTTGTTAGGGGTTATGCTTGCCTCTGTGTGGTATCATTCTGTCCTTTTACTGGATTATATGATTAAAGGACCACAAAGTTCAGAGTTGGAAGAGGTCTTAGGGATTAGCTAGTCACAAAATCATAGGATTATAGATTTAAATCTGGAAGGGATCTTAAAGGCCATCTAATCCAATCCTCTCAATTTATAGATAAGCAAACCTCTCAGAGACTTTAAATGTTTTTTTCTTGAGTTACCTAGCTCCGTCAGAGACAGGATCTGAAACCAAGTCTTCCTCATTCCAGGTCCTTTATATCTTCTGCTAAACTCTCTCTCAAACCTTTATTTTGTAGATGTGGAAACTGAGGCCAAGACAGAAGGAATGCCTTGCCCAAAGTTATGCAGGTAGTGAGTGTTAGAGACAAGATTTGAGCCTACACTTTCTGATTCCAAGTCCAGCATTCTTTCCACGGCATCCTATGGCTTCTCCACAACCCTTCTGTGGAATAGGGTTGCTAAGCTCCTGAAGGGCTTTCTTTACAGCACTTAGCACAGCAGCATGATAATCAGAACAGCAAACCTATTCTTCAATGTTGTGACAATGGTCATAAACATACAGATGAAAAGAAGGGGGGAAACTCCCCAAATAACAGCCTGTCAATTATCTATTTCCAAGTATCCAGATGTTTGGCATCATGGTTATAGACTGAGAATTGAGAGAAACATTTTTCAATCTTCACACAGACATGTGGTGGTATGTAGACATGGCCTTAGTTTTTCCCACTGGCAGCATTAAGAGGATAGAATCTTAAGGGCTAGCAATACTAAGTAAAAAAGATTACTGATGACCTGGGTTCCAATGTCAGTTATGATCCTTAGTATCTGTGTGATTTTTGTAAATACAAATTTTGCCTTTGAATCTACTGAGTTTGATACACAGCAGATGCTTGTCTAACAAATGCTTGTTGTCATAGACCACCATCTTATATCTTATTCCAAGACAGGATCAAAATGGGTATATGATTGAGACACAAAGGGTGAAACTATAAGCAAATTAGGAGAGCAAGGAATAGTTTACCTGTCAGATCTATGGAGAAAGGAAAAATTCATGACCAAACAAGAGATAGTGAACATTATGAAATGCAAACTGGATAATTTTGATTACACTAAATTGAAAAGTTTTTGCACAAATGGAATCAACACAAACAAAATCAGAAAGAAAGCAGAAAGCAAGGAAACAATTTTTATAGCCAGTGTCTCTGACAAAGGCCTCAGAAAATACATAGAGAATTGATTCAAACCTATAAGAATAGAAGTCATTCCCCAATTGATAAATGGTCAAAGGATATGGACAGGCAATTTTCAGACGAAAAAGTTAACGCCATCTATAGCATATGAAAAAATACTCTAAATCACTATTATTAGAGAAATGCAAATTAATGTAACTCTGACATACCACATCACACCTATCAGATTAGCTAACATGACAAAACAGGAAAATGATAAGTGCTGGAGAAGATGAGAGAAAATTGGAACACTAATGCATTGTTGGTGTAGTTGTGAACTGATCCAACCATTCTGGAGAGTAATTTGGAACTATGCCCAAAGGGCTATCAAAATGTACATACCCTTCGATCCAGCAATACTACTACTAGGGCTGTATCCCAAAGAGATCATAAAAAAGGGAAAAGGACCCACATGTACAAAAATGTTTATAGCAGCTCTTTTTGTGGTGGCAAAGAATTGGAAATAGAGGGGGTGCCCATCAATTGGGGAATGGCTGAACAAGTTGTGGTATATTAATGTAATGAAATACTATTGTTCCATAAGAAATGATGAGCAGGTAGATTTCAGAAAAACCTAGAAAGACTTACATGTACTGATACTGAGTGAAGTGAACAGAACTAGAACACTGTACACAGTAACAGCAACATTGTACGATGACCGACTTTGTTACACTTAGCTCTTCTGAGCAAGGCAATGATCTGAGACAATTCCAAAAGACTAATGATGAAAAATGCTATCCACATGCAGAGAAATAACTATGGAGTCTGAATGCAGATCAAAGCATACTATTTTCATTTTTTTGGTTTTTTTCTTGACTTTTCCCTTTTGTTTTGTTTCTTTTTTCACAATATGACTAATGTGGAAATATATTTAATATGATCATATATGTATAGCCTACATGGGATTACATGCCATCTTGGGGGGGGGAGTGGAGGGAGAGTGGAAAATTTAGAAGTGCTATACAAATCCTATAAAAGCAAATGTTGAAAACTAAAAATTAATTAATTAATTAATTGATTGATTGATTGGTTAATAATTTTTTAAAAATGCTTGTTGGTTAGACGATTGATTGATTGATTAACTTAGACCAATTCTCATTTAACTTCTCTTAGTGTGAATTTTTGCATCTGTTAATAGGGATATCTTCCTTGCCTACCCTTCTCCTTGGCCTGTCGTGGGGATCAATTGAGATTTAAAAAAAACCTTTTTTTCCAAAACTTCAAAGCACGATAAAAATAAAAAAAAATTATTAGTATTGTTAAAGAAAGGTATCTCCTTTATATGTAAACTGTTGTTGATGTTTAACAGTGTCAGACTCTATGTGACTCCCTCCCCTCCCCCCCCTTCTTGGCAAAGATATGGGAGTGGTTTGTCATTTCCTTTTCTATTGTTCTCCATCCATTTTACAAATGAAGAACTGAGGCAAATAAGGGTTAAATGACTTGCCCAGGGTCACATAGCCAGTAAGTGTCTGGAGCCAGGTCTGAATTCAAATCTTCCTAACTCTGGGCCTGCTGCTCTATTCACTGCTCCACTTAGCTGTCTTATATATAGAGTATAATATAAATATTTTAATATGTAATCAGTATAAACATGATCATTCATACTCAAGAGGGATGAAGTTTGAATCTGCATGCCCAAACTTCACTCAAGGTACTTAGTTCTTAAATTATAAGAATCAGAAGAGGAGTAGCCAATAGGAGAGATACTTGATGATGAATTAATAATAAGAGGTGAAAATCTAAGCCAGCCAACTTATTTCATATCAGTTCTCCCATCAGGCTAAATCTCTGCTTGGGTCTTGGAGAGACCAAAGACATGTTTTTAGTAAACAAGCCAAATCTATCAATTTCAGATTTTAGAGAACTCCTAGGAGGAAGTGAATCATTTTGCTAAACTATTGCTTTATTTTACTACCCATTTATGGTGGATGGTCAGGGCAAGGGTGCATTTTTATGTTTGGTTTAGTCAGACCATTCTTCTTAGTTAAATTTTAATCCCCTTTCTTGGAAAGTTTTCAGGAGAAGATCCTCGCAGGGGATCCCTGAGCTAAGAAGCTCCATCACGTCTAAGCTCCACTATGGATTAAAAACAAAGAGCCAGTGGATTAGAAGCCATATGAGTGTATATATGTCATTCTTGTTCAATTGTAAGGAAGGCATAGACTGTGTTTTATTTATCCTATCACAGAAAATTGGAACACTAATGCAACCATTCTGGAGAGCAATTTAGAACTATACTATAAAACTGTGCATGCTCTTTGATCCAGCAATAGCACTACTAGTATCCCATACTGTATCCCAAAGAGATCATAAAAAAGGGGAAAGGACCCACATGCACAAAAATATTTATAGCAGCTCTTTTTGTGGTGGCAAAGAAATTGAGGGGAAGCCCATCAATTGGGGAATGGCTGAACAAGTTGTGGTATATGAATGTAATGGAATATTATTATGCTATAAGAAATTATGAGCAGGATGAGTTCAGAAAAACCTAGGAAGACTTACATGTACTGATACTGAATGAAGTGAGCAGAACCAGGAGAACACTGTACACAATAACAGTAACACTGTGGATGATCAACTTTGATAGACTTGGCTCTTCACAGCAATAAATGATCTAAAACAATTCAAAAGACTTATAATGGAAAATGCTACCTGCATCCAGAGAAAGAACTATGGAGTCTGAATGCAGATCAAAGCATACTATTTTCACTTTTTTTGTTTTTTTTTCCTTATGGTTTTTCCCTTTTGTTCTGATTCTTCTTTTACAACATCTCTAATGTGGAAATATTTTTAATGTGATTGTTCATGTATAACCTTTATCAGATTGCTTGCCATCTTGGGGAGGGGAAAGGGGAGAAAAAATTTGGAACTTAAAATCTTATAAAAATGAATGTTGAAAACTAAAAACAAATAAACTTATTTAAAAATTTATCCTACCACAATGCATTGCAGATGGAGGAAGGTAAAGATAGCTCAAACAGCATTAAAAAACAAATAATTGACAACAATCTGACATATTCAAACTCCAAAATCCAAGCTTTCACTCCGAACTATGATGAATCACCCAAAAGTTATTCCATTCCACATAACTGACAACTCTTCTGACAAAATCCAGGTGGGGGATGCTATATGGAAAATGGTTCACAATCCACTCTTTATAGTAGAGGAGTACAGTAGAAAAATTGCAACAATACTGAGTATAGAGGATGACATCTTAGAGGATCACATCACATCGGGTGACAAATTACACATGAGTTTGGTTATGTACTAGGGTTCTCACCTATACAGGAAGCTAAAGCAAGATTCTTGCCTTCAGAATTAGACGCCTTATCAATGAATGATCCTAATTCCACTATCTCTAGCCTCAACAGAGGGCTAGTTCCCCTAAGTCAGAGAGACAACTCGCCTATGAGAAGATCCAAAGCCATGTCCACTACAGTGGAAGGACGTAGCTCATTTGTATATGGGATGAAGGGGGTCAGAACACTAGATTCCTTGGGCTGTACAGAGAAGTCTCACCTATGAACAGATCTCAGACAGAATACCTTGTTTCAAATAGCAAAGATAAGTTAATGATAGGAACCTTCTCAGGAAAGAGTCTTTACTCTCCTAAGGAAGACCTCTGCAGAGGTCTGAGCAGAACTTCAGGAGTGATGGCCTTCTCATAAGGACAAGATGAATTGTTTGATGAATTGTACCAGTGGCCTCACATTTGAACACTTATAAGGTCTAAGGACAAGAAACCTTGGGCTTACATCTGAAAAATGCATACAAGAAATTCAGTATGGTCCTGGTCTATTAGCTAGAAGACTTTAACTTAGGTTGGCCATACCATTCAGTAGAAAATGTAATTGTCATCCCAGTTCCTGCTGCAAGTAAATATACTCATATCCAGCTTGGTAGTAAGAGGTATGATAATCTCCATGAAAGTGAATATATGACCGGAATGATGCAAGTAAAGGATCTGTGAAAGTGGCTTGAGTTAGGAATATTTTTAAAGATGTTAGATTATTAAAACAATTATTGAACTCTCAAGGAACTGATAGAACACTTGAGATCATTTGAACAACTGGAAGGGAGTCTACAAGATATTCTGTGCTATATATACCTGGCCCCAGTCACCACAAAGATAGCTTCTTTTATGTCATCCAAAGAAATCTAACAGGGGAACTGCCCTTCAGGTGGAGGGTTAACTGACAAAATGCCCAGAAATTCTATGAGTCCATGGACAAAATCATTCTACCTGGAAAGGTAATAGGACAAGGGAATGGAGGCCATATCAGCCTTACATATGAATACCACCATGAGAAAGGCAGAAGTCTTTATTGCAACTATGGGGAAGGTGGCCATTTGTAGGCCACATACACTTGAGAAGCTAATGTAACTTTGGTGTTACAGAAGCTGAGGGATGCAAGATCATCTTCAAGAAAAGGAATTGGTACCATGAATTGGTGCTCAGCTCCCCAAGACCACTGAGTATGTTTGTTTTTGTTCAGTCACGTCCAACTCTTAATGACCTCATTTAGAATTTTCTTGCAAAAATACTGGAGTAGTTTGCCATTTCCTTCCCCTGCTCATTTTACAGATGAAAAGATGAAGCAAACGGGGTTAAATGACTTGACCAGGGTCGCACAGATTTGAACTCAGGAAGACGAATCTTTCTGACTTCAGTCACTCAATCTACTTCACCACCTAGCTGAGCACGACATCAGCAGAAATACTTTGTGGGTCTTTTCTACTTGGGCTCATAGGGCTTCATACAGAGATTACAGTAAAGATGAAAGAGTGGACTACAGTGCTGTCCTAGACAGCAGAAGCTAAGTGACATCGTGTTGCTGTCATTTTATGAGAGACATTTGGAGAAAATGCCATCATAACCTCCAGAAGGATTCAGCCTTGGAGAACTGAGCAACACGCATGCCACCTGGGGATGGCTGAAAGGAGGAGCTGGGAAAGAGTAGCTCCAAACACACAAAGACATGGGCCAGCCAAGGGGGAATAGCTAGTATTCTGTTAAAGTCACCACCTCCAACCCCACATGCTGCTAAATCATTATTACCTGGTGTTTCCATGTCTAAGAAGATAAATAATTCTTATTACTTTTCTCTTTGTAAGGGGCATGATCTACACATCAGGGCCCATCAGATAAAGGGCATGTTCAGTTCAATGTGACAAATATTGATTGTGTAAGTGTCTACAAGGTGTCGTAGGATCAGGGTTCCCCTGTCTTCCTGCAGCAAAGATTAGTTTTTCCAAAAAAGCAATAAAGCTATCCCTGGGACTGGATTGGCTCTTGCTTCCATTTATAAAGTTTTCTGGTCACCTAAGGGTATAAAAAATCCCTTCCACATGGAGTTGGGGGTCCCTTCTACTCAATGAGTTTCAGAAGACCAAATATATCATGTCACCATACCCTGTACTGCTCACCAGACATGTTTTCATATGGATATGGGTGGGGGGCAGGGAGGAGTATATCCAGAGAAACTATGTGCCACTCTATCCTTGTTTCATATCCTTATTGTGCTAGGGCAAAGCATACCTCCTTGTGTTAACTGTTCAGTGACTTCTTTTCAATGACTTATTTCACCCCAACATTGAACAAGAACTAAGAAGGTGCTGGCAGAAGCATATAAAACAGTCTCTTGCTCTCAAGAAGGTAATAATCTTGTTGGAGAATAATCAATTTCAATACGTGAAATGACTAGAAAACATTAACAGACAGAAAAGAATGCCATATTCAGTGTCCTACAAATATCTGATGCTTCAGAATGTTTGTTGAACTGACTCTAGGGGAAACAAATTGAAATTAACAAAAGTTATTACAATTGTAATACAGGCAATGGGCATCATGTGAGATAAGAGAGGGTAAGGGTTCAGTATGACTGGAGTTCCTGAGTGTCAGAGGAGGCTTAGAAATACAAGTAAATCTTGACCTAGTCTTGAAAGAGAGGTCGTGTGTTTGCAGGTAGGCATTTCCAGGGAGCAAGACAAAGTGAACTCAACCACACTCTGCAATTTGAGATGGTCGTGAACAATCAGGGAGGCCATGAAACCTTCTTCTTTGAATGCCTTTTAAAATAAAGAGGTTCCTCATATGTCTGGAAAAGCATAAGCCTTTCCAGGAAAAGAAAGTTTACCTGTAAACAAAAATGATTCAAAATAACATTCATTATGGATAACACAATCATAGAATATTAGGGCTAGAAGAGACTTTAAAGATAATCTAGTCCAATCTTTAAAGATGATTGTACAGATAAAGAAATTGAGTCCTAGATAGACTCTGTGATTGGGTCAATATGACTCAGTTTATTAGTGAGAGATCTGGAATTAGAGCTCAGATATCCTGATTACCAGGCTGCTGCAATTTACCATCCAACCCAACAAGGCTACCATCTTTAAGGCACTGCATATAAAAAGACAAAAGAATAAACAGTCTCTGTCTTCAAAGTATACATTCCTGGGAGGGGGGACAGGGTTGTATAATATAAGTAGAGACTTGATAATTTGGGGGGTATAGAAAGAATCCAGTCTAATGTAATAGGTGACTAGTCAATGACCTAGGCCTTATGTGTGAGTATAGGCAGTGTGCCTCTGATGTAATCACCATTTAGATTTTGGAGCATGTATACTCTGTAACTGGTTCTGGTCTGCCTACCACACTGTGCTGAAGAATCTTTTTGATTGGCTGTAAACTGGGAGAATTCGAAAGGAACTAATCAACCAGAGCTTACCCTCTTTCTCCTTTGATCTGACTCCTTCCTGCCTGGTGGCATGGAGACAATGCTGTAAGGGTGAGGTGTAGGGCTCTCCTCTTCTGAAGCCAAAATGTGGCCTGTGAACACAGATCTCGGTTCTTTGGTTTTGAATTTGTTCTTTTGTTTTAGATGAAGGATACTGAAGATGACAGTACAGTAGTGGAATACATCACAGGGTTTATAGCTAGGCAGTCTAGAATCAATGCCCCAGGGAGCAAAGAGAGACTGTTGGGATTCAGCCCACTGGTAGCTGAGACAAGGATTCATTTGATAGCAAGACCCTTTTTGGGCCTAAATTTTTTGGGATCAATGCTACATACAAAATGCATTAAGTCTGAACCTACTTCCTTCATATATGGAGGTGGTATAGGGATAAGTGTACCCTTGTGGTATTGGGGGAAAATGTTTGTATTTCTGTCCTTGCTATGCCTTTAAAATATTACTTTGTGAAAGCTAATCTGGCTATTAAGCAGTTAAGTGGAAGGGGATTATGCCCCCAAAGTATTAGGGGAAATGTTTTTATATTTGCTCTTGTTACATCTTTGAATTAAATATTCTTTTGCAAAAGCCAATCTGATATGTGTTTAAATGCAACTGGGGTGCTAGTCACTGGCCTCTAAAAAAGGAGGAACAGAAATAGTAGGGACTTGAGCCAATGGATGGAAAGAGTGATTCCCCAAACGTCTTCCCCAGGGTACTGCCTCTGAGGAGGGGAAGGAGAACAGGTCTATGACTTAGCTCAGTGCCCACATAGCATTAGTCCCACCTGGTTGTTCCTCAAGGCTTCTCTACTTGCCTAGCTGCAAAATCCAGCCTGGAATCCTAGGCTCCAAGATCTCTGTAGCTTGAGCTCTTGGGCTGGGGTTGTCTTTTCCTGCACCTAGAACTGAAAAGAACAAAAGAAACAGGCTAAAACCCCAAACCCATTGCTCAGGACCATAGCCCATGGGAAGGGGGAGGAGGCCCAGAAGGTCTCCCCCGACCTTATCACAAGGTATCACCTTCTATGAATGAATAAATTCTTAACTTTTAGATGTAAATGCCAGAAAAGAACAATTACGCTTTAGCCAGGTAGTTTTAAAAAGGTAGATAATTCTGGCTACAATGACAATGAAAAGAGGCTACTTCCAACTATACGGAAGACCAACACAGAATGTCTGTGTTTGCACCAGTTCTCCTGTCTCTCAAAAGCAGGTCAGCTAGCACTTCTCATGCAAATGGTCTGGGTGTGCAACAAACCAGTTACACGTAAACATTGGCTGTTATTGTTATAAGTATAAGATAAGAATGGAACAAATTCCAGACATTGGAAATAGCCTATGCAAAGGTGGTGGGAGATGGAATAGATGGCAAGTAGACCAGTATGTTTGGAATGTGCAATGTGCAAGAGAGAATAATGTGAAATAATATTGGAAAGGTAAGCCATTATGCCATATATCTGTCATCTCTTCTAGATGCACGAGGCTACCGTGTGGGCACTACAATTGAACAACAGTTTAAGGACAAACAAAACAGCCTCCTCTTTTTCTCAGGCTTATCCACTGAGATCATTGCATAGGTTAGTTGGCCCTCTGCAGTCCACATAGCCCGAGATCTGACATACATATTCCTTAAGGACTTGATGTAATGAAAGTGCAAAGGGTAAACCTGTCAAGGGTTGGAAGAGAAAGACAAGTCTGGAGAAGAGCAGTTGATGTCGATTTTTCAATAATTCTCCTCTTCGACAGACCTCTTTAGTCATCTGGGAAAATGGCATGGATAGTCTTGTAGCTCTTTGGTTTTTTAGGCCTTGAATATTCTCATCATATCCAGCTGGTCCCACTCATTTGAGAGGTTCTTCCCAAGATATCTTCAGTCTACTGGAAACAGGAAATACTGGAAACCTCACCAGAAAATCATGTAGATTTCTGGCCTGGATTTATTGAGGTTTTGATAAGCATCCAAAACTGTGGTTGTTTATACCAACGAGCTTCTGAAACTCTCTAGATTCACCCCTCTTGTAACTTGAAAGCTAATAGCCCCACAGGAAAAAAATGCGCATATTCTAACCTCTTCTTGGAAATTTTTCTTTTTTCTTTTGCCAGATTTGCTAATTTACACGTACTCCAAAGCTGATCCCAAAACGGGGAAAACTTGAGAGATGATTTTATCAGCTAAAAAAGTCCAATGATGATACCAAACTCAACCTTACTCAGAGAATGAGAGATTTGGTGGAAAATTAAAATGTATAAGGGACTGAGAAAGAAAATATGACTTCACAAGTCTATGAAGACAAAACAGACCACAGTACCAAAGCTACAGTTTGTTAATTCATGTCGGCAGGGAGTGATTAGATTATAGAATCACAGCACTAGGATTTGGAAAGGGCCCTAGAGGTCATTTTGTCTAATCTCCCACACAGTACAGGAATTCCTTCTATGATGGCCCTGACAGATGGTTATCCAAACTCTGCTTGAATAAGTGGGGCATTACTATAAATACGGTTTATTATTTCTTGTACAATGTTAATAAACATTAACAAGAATGTGAAAGCATTTGTAATAGACCCAGGCAATAATGGTCTCACTAGATAGAAAGAAAAAAAAGACTCTTAAAAGTTAAGATGCCAGCTTATAAACTCCTCCTGCCGTAGAATTTCCACTGACTTCAAAAGGACTGTTGTACTGAGAGCTTACATCTATGTAGGGCTTTATGGTTGCAAAGTAGGGCTTTATGGTTGCAAAGTCATTGACATATATTATCTCATTTGAGCCTTTCAACTACCTTCTGAGATTAACAATGGAGAAATTATCCCCATTTTACAAATAAGGAAACTGAGTCTCAAAGTAATTAAGTGATTATCCAATGTTGCACAGCTACAATCCTAGAATATCAGAATTGGAAAGATCATAGAGATTATCCAACACAGCCTCTTTTAGCACAGTGGCAATCCAGGTCCTTTTTGCTGGGAATGGGACCTGAATCCCTAAAAGGAAAACACCATGTCTTTGGGATCTGGACTCTAAAAAAGAAAATCCCTGGACTTTTCCCAAATCTCTGGCATTTGCCTGAGGCTATAATCCACTCAACTGGCCTTTCTTTGTGGCTACACCCAATTTCCCAATTCCATTCTGTTACCTCCAATTGCCCTCACTTCCCACCCTTAATCCTATCTAGATTCCTTTCTCCCTTGGCCACCTTGTCCAGGTCTCTTGTGTTCTGTTCACCCCGGTTTACTGGCTACTCCCATCCAGATCCTCCTTATACCCCTCCTCCAGTCACTGCAGACTACTTGGCCACTCCTGGATCCCTCCCACAAGCCTTTCTGTATATAGGATCCACCTTGTCTCCATTAAGATGCTCAGATTCTTATGATCTAGCCAAGTCTGGGATTCTTAAGTCTAGCCAATGCTCGGATTCTTAAGATCTGGCCCACTTGCATTAGCAGTACAAATGCTTAGATTCATTAAGAGTCTGGCCAATATGGCGGATCTTTAATAAACCTTGTCTTTGGCTGAAAGGCTTGGGTCAAATTCATTCGAGTAGAATCTGTTGTGATTTTGAGGTCCCAGAACCCCTAAACCACTCAAACTCAGTACTTTGACTCAAAGTTCAGAGCTTCTTTGCTACACCTCATTCATTTCAGTAGAATGTAAGCCCTTTGAGGACAGGAAATGTTTTCTCTTTTGTCTTTGTATTGCCATTGCCCAAGTAGGGACTTCATAAACAGTTATTCAGTTACATTGGATTTGATTCGATTTTCAGGTAAAGCACATAATTAAATATGAAAGAGTGGGCTGATCACTTTTAAAATACCTAAATATATTTTCATTGACCTCTTTTATAAAAGAATCCATGCACTTTGTTTTGTGAGTGTTTTAATGATGTGGGAGGGCTGGGAACAAACATTTGTTGAGTATCTACTGCATTAAGGTTCAAACACTGTGTTAAGCACTTTTACAAATATTGTTTCGTTTGATCTGAATAAAAACAACAAACTATGTATTATCCCATTTGATCCCACAAACAATCCTGTGATATAGGTTCTATTGTTATTTCTCCATCTTATAGATGGGGAGACTGAGGCTCCAAGAAGATGAGTGACTTGCCCAGGATCACACAGCTAGTAAATAGGATTTGAACTCACTTCAAAGTGCAGCACTCAAATGACCACATCACACTGCCTCTTGTAATAGCTCCTAAGGGATAAAATGGATAGTTTTAATAAAGAAGAAAAAAAATTCAGCTATAAGAATACACTTCATTTTTTTTTTATTGTTGGAATTAAATAGGGTTCTAAGATAATGAAGAAATTGTGTGAGGGTAACGTCAACTGTATTAGAAATTTAATTATAGCCTCTTTAGGCAAGATAATTTTTTAAAAAAAAATTTATTTACTGAATTGATCACACTTGGTCAAATCATGCCTTTTTTTTTTAAATTTAACCAAGAATATACGGATTCATTTTTTTCCCCTTGAATAGCAATTAGCCCCCGGCATTTCACACATCAGTAGTTTTGAATTAAAGGACCTGTCAAATGCAAAAAAAAAAAAAAAGGATCCAGGCAACAGAAAATGGAGCCAGATACTGTTTGATAAAATTATTTATGTTTATTCAAATACCCTGTTGACACGTGTGAAAATCAAGTTGTATTAGCTCTGGAAAAATGATTTTGGTTAATCTCATGGCTAATATCATCGAACTGAAATGATTATTCCTGTTTTCTTCATTTTGGTCCTTCTACCTAAAAGTATAGCATTTGGCTCTCTCTGTGTTTTCCAATTAATCAGAAGATAGCTCTCTTTCCTACCTTTGCTCCTTTGGGACTTGTATGACTGAGGTGGGGGAGGGAAGGAGTGAAGAGAGGCTGGTGAGAACCTAACAAAATACCACCAAAAACCTTTTCTGGATGATCCTAGGTGGAAATCAGCTCCCCAACTTTTACTTCCCAGAATTTACCCATAAAGAACACCACATCTCAAAACTGAAATTGCCCTACATGTTATCATATTCAATCACAGCCCTATCCATGCATTTTAGAAGAAAGGGAAATATGATTTAATGTAGGGATTTAAAAATTTTTTTAAGTTACAAAATATTCATATTTTTAAAAAATTATACAAGTCATAATAATAACTTTCTTTTGCACATTTGTATAAAGGGGCCCCAGCCCTGGAAAAGGTATTCCAGATTCAAGATACTCTGCAAGCCATCATCTAATTCTACAGGAAGCCTTTCCCCACCCCCTTAATTCTACTGCCTTCCTTCTTTTAATTATTTCCTATTTATTCTGCATAGTTTGTGCTTATTTGTTAGCTTGCTGTCTCCCCCATTAAATTGTAAGCTTCTTGAGGGCAAGGACTATCTTTGGCCTCTTTTTTGCATCCCCAGCATTTACCATAGTGCTTAGCACATGGCAGGAATTTAATAAATGGTTATTGACTGACCAACTGAGTCAACACTCTCTCTATACCATAACTCACAAGCCTCTACTGATGTTTTTACTTTTACTAGCCAAATAGAAGACATATTAATTCAAAACAATGCAACTAATCAAATACAAAGCAGAGTAACAAGGACCTCTATCATCATGACCACATGAGGTACAGTCTCCAACAGGTTACTTGAGTGAAGGCACACATGCTGAGGATATGTGTGACCTGGAAATATACATGAGGGGCCCACAAATAGGGAATATGTGTCCAGACAACACAAGTGAAGGGGACACAGTCCAGGAACAGTCACTTTGTCGGCAACAAAACTCCAGTATTGCAGAGATGCCAATGTCATCATGCGGTTCTCTGCTATGAGTTGTGTCTTTTGTTACTCTACAATGCCTCTGTGCATTGCACTTTTTCCTAGGCATCACCTGTTTTTTAGTGACTGTCTCCATGATCTGTGCTTTGACCCCTCAGGACAATCTTCTGGGTTCTCTGCTCCTATCTGCTGAGGTAGAATTGATGAAGATGAGAGCTAGATGCCAAAAAGGAAAAACCCTGGATTTTCCCACATGGCCAAATCTCTGGCATTTGCCTGAGGCTATAATGAACTATATCAATATATAGCTGTCAATATAATCAACTATAACTATAATCAACAAGCCTTTCATCGTGGCTATGCCCAATCTCCCAATTCTTTGTTACCCTTAACCTAGCCTAGCCCTCCATTGTCTTACCTCCCTATGGCCACTTATTAATCCTATCTAGGCTCCATTCTCCATTGGCCACATGGTCCAGGTCCCTGGCTTTCTATTACCTCACAGTCCCATCCCCCACCCATATTACTTGGCTGCTTCTAGATCTCTCCCACAGTCTTTCTGTGTTTTAGGTCCATCTTGTCACCATTAAGATGATCTGATTCTTATAATCGAGCCACTGCTCAGATTTTTACAATCCAGCCAATAGCCCACAGATGCTCAGATTCCTTAGGAGTCTGGTAATATGGTGGGTCTTTAATAAACTTTGTTTTTGGCTGAAAGAAGGCTTGG
Source organism: Phascolarctos cinereus (assembly GCF_003287225.1). Classification (NCBI taxonomy): domain Eukaryota; kingdom Metazoa; phylum Chordata; class Mammalia; order Diprotodontia; family Phascolarctidae; genus Phascolarctos; species Phascolarctos cinereus. Next base: position 171,314,936 of record NW_027556402.1, read on the forward strand.
GTCGAATTCTTTTGGACAGGACCTGAATGTTGTGATCTCAGGGTCCCAGCACCCCTAAACCTCTAGCCCTCCTCAGAATGACTAGAATTCTTCTCCATAAGGATAGGCTGATAACCCTATAGTCCCCAGCCAAAATTCTGAGCCACAACATAATAAGGGTGGAAATAAAAGCCAGCCAGAGGACTGGTAGGCTAAGATTTAAATCTCTTTTGACTTCTGCAGGTGCTAGTTCACAGTCTGTGCCTTTACAAGGATCCTTTTCCTCAAAAAACTCATTTTAGGGACACCACTTGAAAAACCCAATGGGAACCAAGGAAAAGGTGGGAATGAGGAAGCCCACTTAATAACCCAAATCCTCACTGATCGGTATGCAAATGTGGCTGAGCAAGAACACGATCCAGAAGTCAAGATCATTGTCCTCTCTTCTTTCTGGCAGGTGCCTGTGCTGGCAACAACAAAACCCTGCTTGGCTACTGGGCTTTATTGCATTCAGCACAAAACTTCACAATGTCCTTACCCATAATGCTTTAAGGTTTACAAAGAACTTTCCCCCCAGGAAAAACATGGCATAGAGATGTTATGTGACTGGACCAATCAACAACAACAATAACAAAACAATCAGCACAACAACATCTCTCCAGGCCTCAAAGTCAGAACCAGGAGTTCTCTTTCCAAGAAATGTCCTTTCCACTCTACTACATTGTTTTTAAACAACCAATTACACAAAAAGCAAATGATAATTCAATACCAGAAAGGTCCCTGATCTTCTTCAAGTGTATTTCCCCACAAATCATCTTCCCCACTGGGTTGTGGTGTTCACAACCTCGTGACTCTGATGCAGTTTAGGGGTTCAGGGGTCCTGGGACCCCAAAATCACAACACCCGGGTCCTGTCCGAAAGAGTTTGACCCAAGCCTTCTTTCAGCCAAAGACAAGGTTTATTAGAACACTGCCATATTAGGCAGACTCTTAAGGAGTCTGAACATTAGTAAGCTATTGGCTAGATTTTAAGAATCTAAGCATCTTAAGGGAGACAAGATGGACCTTATATACAGAAAGACTGTGGGAGGGATCTAGGAGTGGCCAAGTAGTTTATGAGGTAATAGCAAGACAATGGAGGGGAGATTGGGTGTAGCCACAGTGAAAGGTCAGTTAATGAGATTATAGCCTCAGGCCAATGCCAGAGATTTGGCCACTTGGGAAAGTCCAGGGTTTTTCCTTTCTAGGGCCCAGATCCCAACCCCATCAACTCCTTTTTATCCTCTTTGATTCTTCTCCATGCCTTTCAATCTGTCCTCCACAGAGGATCTAAATAATATATGGAGGGTCTTCTTTTGGTCCACAGACACTCAGATAGCATCTGATCTATTATACTTCATTCTTGCTGGATACATCCATTGCTCATCACACATGCCATTGATGTCTTTTATGCCACTTCTCACACAAAAGTCACCTTCAGCAACAAGACTTTTGACAGTTCCCAATGTATCTGCTCCTCTGCTGTATGTGTTGTCTCTGTGTTGGGCATTGCATCTTGAGCTAAACTACTAGGAAACTGGCCTGAGTCAGATCCAGACCACTTCAATCAATCTGTTGGACTGATCAGAATGATCTCAGTGGATTGGTGGTGTCCAACCAGATTGACCTTCATGAAACTGGTGGTGTTTAAGTTGCTACTTATGGCCCTGATATTTGCTTACTGAGACACTCCTTCTTCCCTAGGAGATTAGTGAATGAAGAGTCATAGCCATTTAGTATGGCAAGACTGATGTGAACATGCTCTGTGTCAAGATCATCTTCTTGTCCCTGGGCCTTTTAGCATGGTAGTTTAATCCTCCCTCAAGGTTCTACAAGGAAATCTAAGGATTTCCTTAGAATTTGTCTTACCTGGAAAGCAGATGGGGGAATTGAATTTTTAGAATTGAAAGTTCTACTTTTTCCCCCAGTCCAAAAAGTCAAATTCAGAACCTTGGTGGGACCTGATGCTTTGGTATTGCTAAAGATAATTATCTAAGAAATCTTCCCCCAGCTTTAACAGAGTTATCTAAGATGTAAATTTGACATCATTGTATCTTGGTACTTTAAAAAGGAATGGTTTTTGTCTTTTGGATTTCCTTTGAGATTTGTGTGTAAAAGGAGAAAGAACTGGGATTTTGGAAGATTTTTTGGAGATGGCAATGCAATTGAGTAGTCCTCAGTCTTATTATTGTTATACAAAATGCAAACCAAGGCAGGTCCTTGGAATTTTAGGATCATCTAACAACTGTGTTGAAGGAAATGTTTGAGAGCTTTTGTGGTTGTTTTTAAATGGCATTTGAGAAGTTATTGATAACAGCCTCTTGGACTTGGTTGTGAGTCTTTGGAATAAAACACTAGGAAAGGCACTTAAAAGCACCAGGTTTCATTTTCCTAACAAGCTCAAAGACCTTTCTAGAATTGAAGACATGGACAAATGAGCCAATTATACTATAGTCACTCTGCTGAGGACAAGGAGGAGCTGCAGCAATTGAAAAAAATAATTAAAGAAGACAATATTTTCTCTGTCTCTGTCTCTTTTCCCCTCTTTCTCTCACTGTCTAGCCAGGACCCCAGCAGAGCTAAGGCCTAGAGGAGACTTTGACCTTATGACTTCTTGAATTTGCTTTTGTGTTTCTTTCTTGAATATAGGTAGGTGATCCTGAATCAGATATCTCTAGCTTTGGTAGTAGCCTTCTAAGTTCAAGAGGTCAGAAACTCCTGGGTTCCTCAGTATGGGCCAACTGGCAGTGGGAGGGATTTCCTGGACTTTGAAGTGGATCACTGACAGGAAGAGGAGGCCAAGCCCTGACACGATAAGACAGAATCTCTTGGATGCCCAGATGCCTGGGCCATCCCATGATGACTTCATTAACTATGGTGGACCAACAAAAGACCATATTGGAGGACGGGGAGGGACAAGTCAGATTCTAGCATAGAGAGGCAGGGATAGAATAGCTGTTACCCACAGCAACACTTTGCTCCAGCTTGGGGTTTGGGGGCATGGGGAGGCAGAGTCAAGGTCCAACCGTGGCAATGCTCTGCTCCAGCATCGGGGGACAATGTCTGAGGGGCTAGATTTGAACTCAGGAAGACTGACTCCAGGGCTAGTACTCTATCCACTATGCCACCTAGCTGCCTGAAACCTTTGCCCATTATGATCTCAAATTGATTGGCCCATCCATGAGGCTGTCAAGACAATACCTGGTGGACTTGTACAATTATTCCTCAGAAAGGGTTTGGAGGACAGGAGTGGTATTGTTAAGAGATGATGTGATTTCTGGTGACAAGGGGAAATTGAGTCTACTCAGTCCCCAAAGAAAAAAGGAGTGTTCCTCAGAGGCCTTCACTGATCTGGTATTGTCCCCTCCCCTGTGGAGCTCTGAGGACATGGGAGGTCCTGGCTGGTGGACCAGGGATTATTTAGTGGGTAGCATTACAGGGAAGTTTCTGATACTGGCCTTGGAATTGGACAGGTTGCATGTAAGAGAACACGTACTTTTTAGCAACCTTACTATAGACAATGAGGACCTATAATGAGGATCTCTGACGATGCAGGAAGCATCTTCGTCCTCACTGAAGTCCTGGTGTTCCTAGTGCTGCTTCTGCTCGTGGTCAGAGGACCTAAGGTTGAAATCCCACTCCGCTGATTACTCCATTGGGCAGAAGTCTGCCTTCTCCAGAGGCAGCAAGGTGGCACACTGAATAGACTGCTGGTCCTGAAGTCAGGAAGACCTGAGTTCAAACCTAGCTTCAGACCTATGCGACCCTTGGCAAGTTACTTAACTTCTTTCTGCCTCAGTTTCCTCAACTGTAAAATGAAGATAATAATAGCACCTACCTCCCAGGGGTTGTTGTCAGTATCAAATGAGATAATAATTGTAAAGTGGTTAGTAGAGTGCCTGGTACATAGTGGTTGGTCGTTGTCTGTTCTTGAAGAGGACCGAAATGACATCACTATGCTAGGGAGTCTGATGGTGTTGGGGTGTACAGTGTGTCTGACTGTGGCTGATAAGACCAATATCAGCTCAGAAGGCTCCACCATAGGTTGGGCACAGATAGTCCGTTTGAACATTTGGAGTGGAAATGTCTCTGAATTTGCGCATCTCACTTTTTTTTTTTAAACTAGTGAAATTCTACTTTGTTTGTAGAACACAGCACCTTCTTTGATGCGAGCACACTGTGCTGGGTGGTCCTGTGCCACTCTCCCATGTCTCACGATCCATTCCAAAGTTCTTCAGAGAGATGTTAAGAGTCTCCTTGTATTGCTTCTTCTGACCTCCAAATGAGCACTTGCCTTGCATCAATTCTCCGTAAAACAGTCTTTTAGGCATGTCATTTGAACAACATGACCAGCCCATCAGAGTTGCACTCTCTGAAAGCGTTTGAATGATTGGCAGTTTGTCTCAAGAAAGGATCTCAGTGCCCCAGTACCTTATATTGCTAGATGATCTTCAGAATCTTATCCAAGACAATGCAAATGATAGTGATTCCTTTTCCTGACATGGTGCTGGTATGCAACTGTCACAGACATAGAGCAATGAGGTTAGTACAATGGCTCTGTAAACCTTCAGTTACCTCTTCTCTCACATACTTTCCTCTGGAGGCTCCCAACCTCCCAACATGTGCATCAATCTCATCATCTTATATGTACATCCCTGGAAAGTATACTGCAAAGGTAAGTGAACTTACCCACAGCATTCAAAATACTGTAACCAATGGTTCCATGTATGGATGGTGTGATGCTGGCTAGTGGAGAATCTCAGTTTTCTTGCTGTTAACTGTCAGGTCAAAATTAGCACAAGTGAGAGAGAATTGATCCATACATATCCTATTGCATCTCAGTTTCAGAGGCTGCATTGAATGAGAAATCATCTGCCAACAAAAAGTAGTGAACCAATTCTCCCTGCACTTTAGTCTTGGCTTGTAGCCTTTTCAAGTTAAATAATTTATTGTCAGAGCAGTAGCTAACTGGTGCCATTTTCATACTCATTGAAGGTGTCCAATGACATTACTGAAAACACCATGCTAAAAAGCATGGGAGAAAGCACGTAGCTCTGCTTCCCTTCACTGTTGACTGAGAAAATGTGAGAATGTTGTCCATTATCCGTAACCCATGTGAGCATGTTATCACGAAACTGATGTACAATACTGACGAACTTCTTCGGGCAACCGAATTTTGCCACAGTCTTCCACAAGCTCTTCTGACTGACAGTAAGAAAGGCCTTGGTGAGATCAACAAATGTTGTGTTTAGACCTCTGTTCTGCTCCTGGCATTTCTCCTGGAGTTGTTGGGCAGCAAACACCACACTGACCATTCATCAGCCCTTTCTGAAGCCACATGGCTCTCAGGTGGATGACCATCATCCAGGTGAAGGATTAGCCGATTAAGGAGGACTCTGGCAAGAATCTTGCCAGCAAGCACTATGAGAGAAACCCTCGCACCCCCCACCATGATTGTCACAAGACAACCTATTTATTTTTCCTTTATAGAGATGGACAATGGAGGCATTCTTGAACTCCTGGGCAATAATCTCCTCTTGCCATATAACCCAGAAAATTTCCACCAGCTTTTGTATGAGCAGTGGACCCTCCCCCCTCTTGTAAATCTCAGCTGGAATAGAATCAGCACCAGGTGCTTTGCCACATGAGAGGAATCCAATGTCTTTCAGAACCTCTTCTTCAGTTGGAAGTTTAGCTAGAGAGTGATTAAATTCAAACTGAAGTTTCAGCATTGATCGATGATGATCTGTTGGGAACACTATGGAAGTGTTCAGCCCATCTCTCCTAGATCATGTCTTTATCACTAATCAATGTGGCTCCATCAGGACTGAGTAGTCGAGATGCACCATAGGTCTTTGGCCCATCAGTAGCCTTCAAGGCAATGTCAAAATCTTGTGGGTTGTTACTATCAGCATAAAACTGAATTCATTTGCCTTGTTACTGAGCTAAGAATCTTGCATTTCTCTAAGCTTTGTTTGGTTTTGATAGAGTTAGACACTACCTTCTTAGAATTCAATGAACTATCTTTCTGGTAAACCCTGTGGAGTTCTCATTTTTCATTAAGCAGCTTCTGAATTTCCCCATCATTTTCATCAAATTAATCTTAATGTTTGTGAGTATTCTGGCCCAGATGAGTAATTGTGGTGTTGTCCACCATATCTCTGAAAGCTCCACTCCTTTTCTGCTCCACTGTTGCCAATCGTGTGGTGGCTCAGCATTTCCTCCAAGTTAGCAGAAACCATTCTTGCTCAGAGAAGTGGTCTAATCTGTTGATATTCATTTTTCTGGTAGTCATCTTTCCTTGGAGCTGCTGCTTTTGTTGAATGTGAATGTTTAGCTTGGCGAGGATAAGCTTATGATTAGTCCAGGACAATGCACCACACATCACCTTCGTCACTTTCACATCCGGTCTGTCTCTTCTCCTTACAATGATATAGTCTATTTAATGCCAGTGTTTGCTGCCAGGATGCATCCATAAAGTTTTATTGCATTTAAGTAAATAGAAGATTGCATTGGTGATGAGAAGGTCATGAGATGCACAAGTGTGCAGTAATAAGTGACCTGACTCCATTCCTCCCAAGGACTCCCCGCCATGTCTGATAGTCTATGACTACTCTGGTGCTAAAGTCACACAGAATTACAAGTTTGTCCTCTTTCAGCACATTGGTGATGAGGGTCTCTAATCTTCTTTTATTTTTTCTTTGACCTCATCCGGGTTTCTCATGGTAAGAGCATAGGCACTGACAATAGGGGCGTGGTGCTTTTCTGCAAGTGGTAATTGCATTGTTATGAGCCTGTCATTCACTCCTTTTGGGAGGCATACAAGCTTGTTCACTAGATTAGTTTTGATTGTAAAACCTATGCCAGCTTTATGACACTCCCCATCACTGTGGCCACTCTAGAAAAACATGTATCCAGCTCCAACTTCAGTCACCCGGCCTTCATTTGCCGGCCTTGTTTCACTCAGGGCTGCTATTTGGATGAGATACTTGCTGAATTCTCTTGCAACAAGAGCTATTTATCTTTCAGGTCTACTGGATTTTGTGCTGTCCATAAGCAACCACACATTCCACGTAACGATGATGCAAAAAAGTTTTTGTACATTTTGTGTGTGTGTGTGTGTGTGTGTGTGTGTGTGTGTGTGTGTGTGTGTGTGTGTGTGTGTATCTGTGTGTCTGTGTGTGTTTTGAGGACAGGGTGGGATTCCTGCTTACTGGTAAGTAAGCCAGGATTGGGGTAAAACAGACAATTTTTAGGGCACCTTTTCTAACTCCTTCCTCACACCAGGAGGTGAGCAGTGTGGTCTTTAGGGGGAAAAAAAGTTTGCTCAGACACCAGGGGTCTGCCAAATCCCACTGCTACTTCAGTCTGGTGAGAAGAGGACCCTATGGCCTGGACTGCCTGTATACAGGGTTGTGACTACAGCTCTCATATAGCCCCACCTGTTCCTTAGTCACTTCCTATTAACACAGGACTTTGAGGTAGGTAAAAATGGTAAAATGGAATGGGTAATGTCTTTTGACTCACACACAAATTGGATTTAAGTGAGGCAGAGTTGCTGCAAAGTCGCTGGACTCACTCTCATTTCCAGAGTCATTGGAATCCAGTGGCAAGATGAAGTCAAGATGATTGGCAATGGCTCTGGATGCAGTGAATGACCTTGGCATCTTTAATGTCTAACCAAGCTAAGCACTCCACAGCAGCTATTTCAGCTAGCATTGTGGCTGTTGGAACAAATTGCTCTCATCTGCCCACTCTGCCAGGGGAAGTCTTCACATGCTGACTCACTGAAGGGTTTGAGACCCTTCAGTTACCCTCAACCTGGGTTAGCCATATGCTGAAACCATTTACTGGGGTGTGGCTGCTGTGCATGCTACAGCTTCTTGGAGACAAGGTGAGTGATGGGCAAATAAGGTAAACAGCAAAGTTGGAAAGCATACCTTACACCAGAGGTACTAGTCTTCCTTCCTTCCCACCTACCTCCACTTCCCCCTCAATACCCCTACACCAAGTGTAGATGCTTAATAAATGTCTTTTTCTTTCCTTCTTCTGGAACTCAGCTTCTTCATCTGTAAAGTGGAGATGAACTTGAAGATTCCTTCCACCTCTAAATTCTATGCTCCTGCGGGATCCCATAAATATAGAGAGATATCACAGGACTATTCATACATTTCATCATGTTAAGAGTGCCTTAAACTTTAGATATTGGTTCATAAGATTTCTAGGAATTTCAAAACATTTGGGATTTGAGATCATCTTACCCCCTCCCTCCCCACCCAGTTTTGCAAATGAAGAAAACTGAAGCCCAGAGAGTTTGAGTGACTGATCAAGTTTACTCACTCATGTTGTAAATACTAGGGCTAGGACACTATGTGAAAAGTGTTAACAATCTATAACTCTTGCTAATTGATTTGTAAAATATTACATTTGATCTCACTTATCAGAAATAATTTGCATTACAAATTCATTTGCCTTCCTCTAAATCAGTCTTTTCAGTGTTATAGCTTCCAAACTTTGTTGATTCTGCATCTTTCTCGATAAAAAAATTTTCAAGCATACCCCAATATGTATTCACTTATAAATCATATTAAGTATAATATTGTATAAATAACATTGTACTTAATAAAAGCATGCACAAAAGTAGCAATTAAAGGATGAGATAAAAATGAGATATATTTCCAAGATAATGTTATTTTACTTATTTAATGCTTCAAAACATTTTTGTTCTCACTGAAATATTAATTTTTTTAGTGAGAGTAGTATGATTGCACATGTAACATTATTTTTTTTAAACTGTGGCTTAAGGAATGCATAAAGACTCAAAAGTTTTATTCTGATATATTATTTTAATGCTATCACAGGTGAAAGAGATACTTCACAAACCTATATAGATCCAAACGGAAGAAACCCATCGCTGGCTGCACTTACTAAATCACCACACTCATTTTTCCAATCCCATTCACCAATTATGGAAAGGTTTCTGTTAAAATTCAGCTAGTACTTTTCCATTTTCCCTGACGTCAGTTAGGATATATCTTGCATTGTTTCTCCAGGTCTGGAGGATGGTTGTTTTTTGGTTTTGTTTTTATTTTTTGCTTTTTTGGTAGGAGGAAGGAGGAGGCCACAGCAAGGCAGATGGCAAGATGCTCAAATAGGTCATGATTTCTTGGTGTTGTATTTGCTTCCAAGCTATCTGATAGCTTGTCAGATGGACTGTGTCTTGGAAGCAGGGTTGCAGAATAGAGGAATTCTGTTCTTGGCTACCTGATCCTCAAGTTGACTGGCAGCAGAAGCAATCTCTACCTGTTGCCTCTTGCTAGACACTACTGCTGCTTGCTCCCACTCCTACTGCCGTTGCTGGTGCTGCTTTGCCTCTGCTTCCCAGGCTCACCTTCCTTGATCTCTTCCCAAGCCTGGTTGGAAGCCACCTTGTCTTCCTGGGGGCCATTGAGAGGAGAGAAGAGCTGGAGAGGAACTGCTTTGGAATCCCTTCCCCTGCTGTCCTAACACTGAACTTCTCTTGCTAGATCTCAGCCCTAAATTCCTCCCACCCTTTTTCCTCTACTCCTCTACAAGAGTTGTTGAACGAAGCTGGAGGATACCCCACAACTGAGCATCTTGAGAATATCACAAATTCATGTTATCCAACTTCAAGGGTCTTCACTCCAGCAAGGCTGTCCTTTTTTTCTTCCCTAATTCATTTCCTATCTCACATCTCACAGAAGGTATTCCAAACCTCTTTCCTCCTCAAGCTCTCCACATCCCTTTCTATCCCCACTCTCAGCTGAAGACCTTGCCTCTTTTATTTTGCTGAAAAATGAGACCATTTGATGTGAACTATTCTTCCCCATTCATCTCAAAACCCACTGACATCACCCAGTCTTATCTTCTTTCCCTAGTCTATGAAAATGAGATGGCCCTTCTCCTTGCCATGTGCACAACCTCGCTCCTCCAATCTTCAACCTCTTCCTATCAACTGGTGCCTTCCTTACTGCATTTGAACATGCCCAATCTCCTCTGTCCTTAGAAAAACAACAACAATAAGTTCTCTTTTCAATAGACCCTTTAGCTACCATCGTATCTCTTTTCTTCTTTTCTTGGCTAAACTCCTTCAAAATATTGTCCAAAGTAACTACCTTCACCTCCTCTCCTGTTATTTCTCAACCTTTTACAGTCTGGCCTTTGACCTAATCATTCAACTGAAATTGTTCCCACCAAAGTTACTGAATGCTCTCTTAATTGCCAAATCTGATGGCCTTTTCTCAGTCCTAATTCTTCTGGAACTCTTTGCTGCACCTGACACTGCTGACTACTCTTTCCTCCTGAGTTTTCCTGACACTACCCTCTAATTTGCCTCCTTTCTGTCTGATTGCTCCTTCTCAGTCTCCTTTGCTGGCTCATCATCCATCGTTACCAGTCTCTTCCTAGTTTTGGGTGTTGCCCAAGATTCTGTCCTTTGTTTGTGCTTGTGCTCACTGTCTGTCTCTGTCTCTCTGTCTGTCTCCATCTGTCTCTGTCTCTTTCTCCTTATTGGCTCTTATCTATTTAATTATTATCTCTGTGCTGATGACTCCCAGATCTATGTATCTGCTTCTAGTTTCTCCTCTGAAATTCAGTCCTACATCAGCAGTCACCTATTGGATATTTCAAATGGGATGTCCCAGAGACGTCTTAAATCCCACACGTCTAAAATTAAACTCGTTATATCTCGCCCCTCTTCCAAACTCTCCAGTTTCTGTTGAAAGCATCACCACCCTTTCAATGACTCAGGTTTATAATCTTGCCATTGTCCTCAATTCCCCTCTCTCCCTTACCCCACATATGAAATGAGTTGCCAAATCTTGCTGTTTCTGCTTTTACATCTCTCATTTCCTACTGGTCTCTTCATTCATATAGCTACCATCTTAGTTCAGGCCTTCATAACTTCTGGCTTAGATTATTGCAACATTCTCCTAATTGGTCTTCCTGCCTCAAATCTCTCACCACCCCAGTCTGTTCTACACGCTGCTGTCAAAGTAATTTTCCTGAAGTGCAGATCTGACCATGTGACTCCTTTATTCAACTAACTCCAATGATTTCCTATTGCCTCTAATATAAAATACAAACTTCTGTTTAGCTTTTAAAACTCTTTTATAACTTGGCCCTGACTAGAGGAGTTCTCCAGTTACACTAGCCCCATTCTAACCAAGATGGGTGGGGAGAGGAAATGGGGCAAGGGGAATGACTTCGGTACTCTGCCTGAATCCCTTATAGACAACCCACGTACTGGCACCAACCCTGAGGTCTCAACATTGGAGATGGAAGCCTTGCCCACCTGTTGAGGTAGAGCTGAGACAAAGCAGCAGCCAATCATATACCTCTTACCCTGCTGAGATTAACTTTGCTGATGGAGAGCAATCTAAAGCCCTGCCCGCTTCACCTGGACTCCCAGAACAATATTTACATGCCCTGATTGGACAATAAATACATAAACTAAAATATGTGGGTACATCTTCTCTACACATTATTCCAAGTCTTCACCAATAAATCAATATACCTCACATGGGCCCATCAATTTTGTAATGCATTTTTAATCAAATTATTTATATAGATAGGGCCACCCCCCTGAAGTCATTATTCCAGAGCCAGGCTTACATCTCTTTCTAAGGGTGATAGACATAACCTGGGGGAGGATGGTTGGGGTCTCTCCCCTCTAATGCTATCAACTCAAAATCCACTGTTAGAGGCAGTTAGGGTGGTACAGTAGATAAAGTGCTGGGCCTGAAGTCAGGAAGACCCATGTTCAAATCCAGCCTTAGATACCAGGAGTATAATCCTGGGTAAATCACTTGATCTCTATCTGCCTCAGTTTCCTCATTTGTAAAATAGGGATAATGATAGCATCTTAGTCTCTTGGGGAAAGTAGGCTTAAATAACAGTCTCTATATAGGATTGGTCCAGGCAAGTTCAGATCCAAATGTGGTATCACTGCCATATGAGTCTTTGTCACAGCTACTTCTGAGTTGGATTCCACAGATTATTCCTTGATTTTAGGGTGGCAGCAAGGCTTAGCCTAAACCTTACTTCTGTACTCCTAGATGCCTGAATGCCCAGATGCCCAGCAGTTCATTTTCCTGAACTTTTGAAACAAAATCTATCTTCAATATAATCTCCTAAAATGAAATAACAAATGCCAAGGAAGGCAAAGAACTGGGGCCTATCCTCATGGATCTACCTGTGGGCCTCAGAAGTAGAGGGTCCAAGGCCTTTATTCTTTTAGGATGGCTTCTCACTAGACCCCATTAGTGAAAGAGTCAATCCAGGAGCATAGTTCCATTGAAAAGAGAGAGACAGAAACAGAGACAGAGGTAGAGAGGCAGAGATAGAGCCAGCACTGAGGTCAACTAAGGCCTTTTGAAGGTGCCCCTAGCTCTGTTTAACAGCCGCAGCCAATCAAAGAGGCTGCTGTCTGGCATGTGGTCAGCGTACTGAAACCAGTTACAGAATATCTTCATATTTTCCCAAGTTTCTCCAAGGCATTTCAATTATACATCATCACAACTGTATCTTCTACAGGGCGGATTGTATCAGTCAAGCATATTGATACTAGGCTCATTGGCCAGTACCATTACACTTGTATTTAACGTGTGCGCATGTGCATGTAGGGCTCTAAGAACCTTTTTTAAGGCTATAAGTAGGGGCAGCTAGGTGGCGCAGTGGATAGAGCTCTGGCCTTGGAGTCAGGAGTACATGAATTCAAATCCAGTCTCAGACACATGTCACTTACTAGCTGTGTGACCCTGGGCAAGTCACTTAACCCCGATTGCCTCACCAAAAAAAAAGCAAAAAAAAAAAAGACTATAAGTAACTTATAGTTACAGAAGAACTGCTGGTAATCTATATCAGTGAAAGCTTTCACACACAAATATACACATATATGAATATGTATATATGTCTATATATCTGAATTTACTTTATATTTATGCTGCATATATTTTCATCTATATCTGTCTCTCTCTCACCCCACCCCACCCCCACCCCATTAGAATGTAAGCACATTAGAACTAGGGATCATGCAATTGTGTCTCTAGCATCTAAAACAGTTTCTGGAATGCAGCAGGCATTTAATAAATGTTTGTTGATTGATTGATCTATCATTTCCAACCCATTAGGAGCCTCTCCTATTCTCATGGGCCAAGCCAAGACATGTTTGCCTGTCTACTTTATTGCCTTCTTGACTAAAGAGAGGGAAGTGTCCATATCCAACTGTCCTACACATTGGGCACATACAGTAATAGGGGGAAGGAAAACAGCAGAACTAGGTGGGACCACAAATGGGCTAGATATTTCTACTGCTCTCTTCTGTCCTAACAGAGACGAAGGGAAGGGGAGAAATAAACATTTTGTAGTGCCTGGCACTGTGCTAAACACTTTTACAAATATTATCTAATTTGATCCTCACAACAACTCTGCAAAATAGGTGCTATTATTATCTTCAGTTTGCAATTGAGGAAACTGAGGCAAACAGTTAAGTGACTTGCCCAAGGTGACACAACTTAGAAGTATCAAAGGTCAGTTTTGAACTCAGGTCTTTCTGACTCCAGGCCCAGGGATCTGTCCCTTATGTCACTAGTAGCTTCATATTTTCACCTCTCTCTCTCTCTCCAGTAAATAATCTTATGTGGGGTTCACATACTCTACTTTGGAGACTTCTCTTACAGTGAATAAGAATCCTGAAGAACAAAACGTCACCACCACTTAGAGATATGGGGCCCATATTTTCTGGACCAAAACTCAGATACATGGTTTGGCAAAGGACATTTCTGTGGCAAAAATTGTTAAAAATACTTTTAAGTACTTTAATTTCTTGTAATGGGGCTTTCCCAGAAAATCAGGTCATATGGTTACCATACTCAAAGGATTTCTTCACTATTCAAAAGTTTCTCACAGAGGCAGACATGTTGAAACAGGAAGTGGGGATCTAGGATTTGTCAGAAAAGGAATACACATGTTAACACAATCTACATCTTGTTTTTAGCTTTTCGGGGGGCCGGATTTGTGATTTCGCTGGTATGGGAAAGCCTTGGTTTACAAATTCCTGCTTCTGATTCCTGCTTTTTTTTTTTCTGTACCTCATAGTTTTAAAGAGCTTTCTAGGGCCTCCTGAAAGGTTCAACTACTTGCCCAGGGTCACACAGCTATTATGTGTCAGAATCAGGACTTGAACCCAGTTCTTTATGACTCTAAGGTGACCCTTGTGCCCTTTCCATTACATTATCATACCATCCCTCCCTAAAAGTCATTTGTAGCTTATTTTTAAGGACCCTTGGAATCATTTCTTATTTCAGCAACATATTTCTGTCAAACATTGAAAAAGGGATTTCCCATTTCTCACTCCACTACCCATGATGTCTCAGAGGTTTGCAGAAAGTGAAGAGATCCTGAAGCATGTTCTATTTTTAATACCCTATCTGCTAGATGTAGATGGCTGAATGAAAAGGTTTTTTCCTAACATCAGCCAAAGGAATACATAATATCATTGCCACTACTTCCTCACCCACCCACATCCTGAGTAAGATAAAAGGGGGAATTCTTGAATATATTCAGTAGAGTCCCAAAGGCATCATAGTCAAATCTGAAAGCCCAATTACCAGACATGATACATAGAAAATATAGACATTCAAAAGCCTATGACTCATGCACCATGAAAATATCTTTCAGACTGAGGAAGGTAGCAGTTTAGAAGCTAACAAATGGGGCCAAAGGCCAGGTATGTTATCTTCCTATCACTGTATCCAGTATGATGTGTGGCTATGGACCAGTCTCTGATTCTGCCTTTCTCTCTTTCTCTTTGGCCCTAGAACAAGAACAATATTTCTGCTCCCTAGTCCCTAGCTGGAGTGTCATAAGAGGAACATTTTTCAAGATCTATTTTACCAAAATTCTTCAGAAAATTACCTTGTGTCCTGTAGCTGCCCAACCAAAGAATTCATTTCCCACTGGAGCATTTGATGGTGAGGACAGGACCAGAAAGGATCATTTTACTCTGAAGAATTTTCTCCACCCCACTCTAAGGAGCTAGAGAATGTGTCTGTCTACACAATGCCAAAATAATGAGTCAATTCAGCAAAAGAAAAAAACACAAACAAACCACCAAATTGGCCACTTTGGCATCATTTAGACAGAGACAGAGTTGACCTTAGATGGCTTAAAATTTAAAAAAGAAAAAAAACCCTTTACATTCATGAAGTGCCTAAAAGCCAAGAATGCCTCATTGCTATAGATGGATAGAACTGTTTAGAAGCAGTTTGACATAGTAGAAAGCATGTGGGATTGGGAGGAAGAGCACCTGGGTTCAAATCCAAATTCTGCTTCTTATTGCCTGTGGAACCTTGGGCAAATCACTTAAACTATCTGGATTTAAGTTTTTGCACTTGTAAATTGAGGGGGTTGAACCAGGTAAGGACCCTTCTATCTCTAAGTCTTGAGCCTATGATTGTGAGGCTTCAGGATTGTTCAAGACATTCATTTACCAAGGCCAAGAAACAGATTATAATGGAGATCAACCCTGAACAGGAAATCCTGATGGGTTCAGATGTCCCTGAATGACATTTTCTGGTGCCTGTTTGAGGATCCTCTTCCAATGGAATTTCAAAGATTTATATGCCTCTTTCATTAATGGGAATGACTAGTAGAGAGCCCCTCCTCATCTGTGGAAAAATCGACTCTGACTTTTGGCTGAAAATGATTGTCCATGGTCATAAATTGGAAAATATGCTGCACGCTGCAAAATTAACGATTGACTCTTTGGAGCTCTCAGATAGAATTTCTAAAGCCTCAGCATATCTTTTTTTTTTATTCCTGTCATCTCTGCAAAAGATAAAAACATGGGACATTTTTTTTCTGGGATAAGATGGCTATCTTCTTGAGTTCATTAGCTTCTCTGATATTTGTAGATTATTAAAAGCAATTTAAGTATGTCACAAAATCTGTTCGGTATTAAGTTGATAACAAAATGTATTTTTCTTTGTCCAACTAGTTTTCTTCCAATCTGGAACAGATGGGAACATTGTGAATTGCATGAGCTCATCTGTACTTCTGAATGGAATGTGGTAGATTTGGTCACATTAAACATATTGAGATATGATTAAATATAATCATATATTTAATCACTTTAAACATGGCTTTTATCAACACAAAATGGAAATGTCTTTAGGCAATGATATCTCAATTAAGGAAAATATTAAGAGATGAGAATAGATATGCCATCTGTAAGATATAAATGTCCCTAAGACAGCTTTGTAGTTATTGTCCTCTGTCTATGCCTTTCAATAGCACCTATGACCAGAGCCAATCCCAGGGGCAAAATAATAAAGTAAACAAAAATTTGCCTTTGTTTTTACCACTCCCCCTTCAGTGCCTTTTCCTGCAAGACTTCTAAGACCTTCATCATGCTTCTTGGATCGGCCAAGACCCTTGGTGCATTGGCCTTGTTCCAAGCCTTTCTCACTCCCACTTCCCCTCTTCTTCACTCCGCTGCTGTATCCCATTTGCCTCACTGCTCCCCTTACTCTATTTTCTGCTAAACTGATGACCAACTCATGCTAGAGTTGTACAGCCACCATCCAAGGAGAGGTCCTCATTACGCAGGATACCGTAATAGCTAGTTCCCTTACCTTTACCTTTCCTAAGTCCTCAAATTCTTCCTTCACACTGCAGCCACCTTAATTAGCTAGGCTTAGTAGTGGATAGAGCATAGCCTGAGTTAGGAAGGTCAGAGTGCAAATTCTACTTCAGACACTAGATTCATGGCTGTGAGCAAGTTACTTAGTCTTTCAGCCTCAGTTTACTCATGTGTAAAAGGCTTCTCGAAAATTATTAGCAGCTGCTTCACAGGGTTGTTGTGTCAAATAAAATGATATATACGTATATGTATATATGTGTATGTGTGCATGTGTGTGTGTGTGTGTGTGTGTGTGTGTGTGTGTGTGTGTGTGTGTGTGTGTGTGTGTAGGTGGAACAGTGCATAGAGCACTGGGCTTAGAATCAAGAAGATTCAATCTTCATGAGTTCAAATCTGACCTCAGACACTTATCTGCAGCGTGACACTAGACAAGTCACTTCGAGCTGTTTGCCTCAGTTTCCTCATCTGTAAAATGAACTAGAGAATGAAATGGCAAACCACTCCAGTATTTTTGCCAAGAAAACTCCAAATAGGGTTACAAAGAGTTGGACAGGACTGAACAACAACAACGAAGTGCTACGTATTAGCTATTATTATTGTAAACTGCCTTATTCACAGAACCAGCCATGTCACTATACTCAAAATCTTTCAAAACCTCCCTGTTGGATATCAAATAAAGACCAAATTGTTGAGCCTGGCATTCAGTGCCCTCTATAATTTATCCTCAACTTACTTTTTCAAATTTAGCTCACTCTACTCTCAGCCTCTTTGAGGAGGTTGTCTTTGCCTGGAAGCCTACCCAAACCCCTTATTTTGCCTTGTTCCATTAAAACTCAACATTTATCAAGTACCACAATGGAAGGTACAGTGCTAAGTTCTGGGGTGAAACAGTCCCTGGTCTCAAAGAACTTACATTCTACTTGAGAAGTAAGACGGGAGAGGAGGAGACCATGCCATGTACAAGAACAAGGGGAATGCAAGAGAGAGAAACCAATGGAGGCAAAGGAAAAATCTGGACAAAGTGCTCCAGGAAGACTCAAGGTGGAAGAGAAGTCAATTCTCTGGGAGAATCAGAAAAGGCCACTTGAGTTGGACCATCAAGGCAGATAAGGAAGATGACCAAGAAGTATATGCCTTCAAGACCTAATATGAATGCTGACTCTTTCAAGAAGCTTTTTCTGAGTCTCTTTGTCAGGAACAATCGTTTCTTCCTATGAATATTATCTCATTTGATCCTCATAATACCCTGTGAGGTAAATGTTATTGTCATCCCCATTTCATATATGAGGAAAACTTGTCCTTAAAGAGGTTAATGGACTAGCCCAAAATCACACAACAATTATAGAAGGAAGGATTTGGACTGTGGTTTCTTCTGGTTTCAAGTACAGCATTCTTTCTATTTCATCATGCTGCCTTTAATGTTGTTAGGCTCTTGTCCTGTTCTATTTTGCATTCTAGTTATTTGTATATATGTCAAATCTCTGCTACATGGGAAAACATTAAACTGCAAGCTCCACAAGAGAAGAGATTATACCAAAGTTATCTCTGTACCTCTCCCAGTGCCTAGCACCATACTCTACACATAGTAGGTACTTAATAAATTTTGTTCAATTCGATGTGTAATTGAAATGGTTTAAAATACTACTATCTGTCCTTAAAGGGGTTCATCTTTGTAAAGGAGCTTTAACAGAGGGGCTAAGATCAAGAGGGATCCCCTAAACATGATGAGGTTCTCCAAATGATCCTGTTTGGGGATGACTGTGCTGATTGCATCAAGTCTGGGAACACTGCAGGGCCTCCTGGAAGAAATCCAGAACCACTCCAATAAATTAAGACTCATTATGAACCCAAGGGAAACCAAGTGGGTGTGAAATAGTTTTCCAGGTCATCATGTACAGACAGACAGAAAACCTATAAAGCTTATCTTTTAAAGAAAAAAAATGGCATATGTGTGTGAGACACACATATGTATGTCTGTATGTCTACATATATATACAGATACACATATTCCTATATTGTGTGTATATTTATGTATATATAGATATAGTGTGTGTGTGTATATATATATACATATATGTGCCTACATGTGTGTATATTTGTGTATACAGTAGGCCCAAGGAGCTATCCCTTTTCAGTGTCTAAGATTTTATATACATAATATACACATGCACATATAAATATATACACATATACATATATGTATAGTACACATGAAATTGGACAGAAAACATATGCAGCATGTTTATATATAATACATATAAATATACATACATATATGGATACAGCTTTTCTTTGTATGAGTGTATGGATACAACTTATCTCTCAGTGTACATATATATGCATATGTGTGTGTACTAACTATACAAATTTTCTGAGCTTCTTAAGTTTTCTATCCAATTTCATTCATGTATATGTAAAAGCCACACATTTTATCTAGCTATACAGATATTTACTATTTAGAAAACCTATATAACTTATCTGTTAGCATATGTATTATATACTTGTAAATGTACACACATGTATGGAAGCAGCTTATCTGTCTATATATGTATATAAAGACAAATAAATGGCATAATTTTTCTGTCCAATCCCATATGTATGTATATCTAAATGATAAACACATACCATATATATAAATATCTACACTGACAGATAAGCTATAAGGGTTTCTAAACGTATATGTATTATATGAAATTGGATAAAAAACATACAACTAATTTGTGTGTATGTCTACACACACATACACAAATAAACTGACAGATAAGCTGTTATATAGGCTTTTCTGTACAATTTTACATACATGTATGTGCATATATAAACACAACACATGAATATACACATACATAATGCCAGGCACATAATCAACACTATATAAATGTTAGTTATTATGATGATGATTGTTATTATCATGAATGAGTGGATATACATGTATATAGATATGTGTGTATATAAAATCTTAGAAAAATGGATAACACCTTGGACCCAGAATTGAACAATGGTAGGAGGGTGGGTTAGATTATCTTTGGGAAGTTGTGATTTTTTTTTAATGACTTCAAGCTTCTCCCTGAAACAAAGGCCCATTAAAAAAATACCAATATTCATCTAGTGTTGCTGCATGAGTGTAAGACATGGAACATATAGTCTCTGAAGAATTAAAAATGAGTGTTGCCCAGAGGTCACTGGAAAGGTGCACAATGAATGTGAGCTGGCTATAACACGTTATGAACAGAGAAGAAGGAAATATAGAATGAAGGATATTATTTTTTTAAAGTATGAACAAAAGGCAGAATAATCATGGGCAAGTAGATGTGGTATATGTTGTTTAATAATTAACTTAGATATACCGAAAATGGAATTATCCCACTCCCTTTCCCTACAGGAAAAAAAAAATCTTTATTACTATATTCTTTGATCTGATGACTGTGGCCTCCTTGCTGTTTCTCACACAGGATACTCTCTCAGCTCCGGGAATTGTCAATGGCTATCCCACCTTCCATGAGAACCTTTCTGCCCTCCTTCTCTTTTATCTTGTACATGGATTTTTTCTTCATGGTTGTTTGTATGAGCCCCTGGAAGGCAGAGAGTGTCATTGGCCATTCTTTGTATAACTCAGGTTTAGCACAATGCCTATCATGTAGTAGGCATTTAGTAAATGCTTCTTGACCATTGACACCCTCTACTAAAATTCTATGTTTAAACCTCCCCACGGTGTGGAAGTGACTGAGTTCTCAAAGATCATGCCAGAGAAGCACAGCCCCTGACAGATCTTGCCACGCTGGAAAGTCTTTGCATGCAGGCCCACTAAAAGAGTGGTATATCATTCAAGGACCAGATGAGCTACATTCAGAGAAGTTCATCTCTACAAAATTGAAATCTCTCGCTATACCCTCCCCCCCCCACTGATTATGAATTCTTATTAATTCATCAATACTGCCACCCTTGGGAGACAGAATAGTGTAGTATTGAGTACTATACTTGAAAACAAGGGGCAGTTAGGCAGTGCGGTATACAGAGTGCTGGGCCTAGAATCAGGAAGACTCATCTTTCTCAGTTCAAATCTGACCTCAGACACTTACTAGCTGTGGGACCAGTTTCCTCATCTGTAAAATGAGCTGGAGAAGGAAATGGCAAACCACTCCAGTATCTTTGCCAAGAAAACCCCAAATGAGGTCACGAAGAATTAGACATGACTGAAAACAACTCAACAACAACAAAAATACTTGAAAACAGAAAGACCATATCCCAACTCTAACACTTACTAGTTGTTTAACTGTGAAGAAATCACTAAACTGAGGAGAGTCTCAGTTTCTTCACCTGTAAAATGGGCATAACAATACCTATAGCCCCTTTATGGTTGTAATGAGGTTCAAATGAAATAATATATTGTATTCTGGGCTGGGCCTAACTCAGAGCCCTTCCTTGGTACCTTATGTTTGGTCATGGGATGAAATGAGACAATCATAGATCCTTCAACAGTACACAAAAGGAGCCCTATGAGGAAAATTATGTTCAGTGAGGATATACATTGAGGACACCCCAAGTAGATTCACCTAAGTGAAGCTCCCTTGCCTGAATTTCCCATCACAGCTGACTGGAGCGAAGCTTCAGAAAATTCCTAGAACTCCTCATGACTGTTTCTAATACTCAGACAACCCAGAGGTGATATCAGTAGCTTAAGCCTTTGGTCTCCTGATCTAATCAGTTTTTGTGGATGGTTTATGCAAGGCATTTTGAAATCTTTAAAGTACTATACAAAGGTCAGTTATTACTACTACAGTATAGAGAGGGCATCATCTGCATCAGTGGGGCAACGGAGAGAGAACCTGTACTTGTAGCTAATCCATTGAGAAGATGCTTAGCCTCTAAGGGAAGGAGGGAAGAAGTCCTATTTCCTCAAAAGTATTGCCTAAATAAAAAATAAATAAAAATAAAAAAAGAAGTATTACCAAAACAAATTCAATCATAATAGTCAATCAGCAAGTATTTGTTAAATGCCCATCTAAGTGCCGTGTATAGAGCGTCTGCATAATGAACATTTGTTGATTAATTGGAACTTCTCTACTGTAGGATACGTGGCAGATACATTGTAATGCAGAGGTGTCAAACACATTCCCGACAGGCCAAGTCTTCCTGTTACTCTCTAGAACCAGATTCAAATGTATTTGAGAATTTTTAGCAAAATAAATAGAGATATGATAAAACATGGCATAGCATTTTAAAGCTTAGTCAAGATCCTTATACATAGATACGTGAACCTGTTTCTATTTGAGTTTGACACCACTGATGTTGACATAATCCTTGGACTTGAGAAGTTTATAGTCTGGCAATAAAGGTGGCAACCAAGCTTTCCTTTCTGAGTAATAATGGTGTAAGATAAGGGAGCTGAACTCAGTGACCTCAAAGATTGCTTCCAGCTCTAATTCTTTAATCCTATGATTTTGGTAATGCAGTGTGAGGCATCTTCCTCAACATAGGTGAAATTGGGCCTCTGAGAAGCCAGTGCAGATTCTTTCTCTTAACTTCTAACCTGACTTGGTCAGTGGAACAGGAAGTCAGCATCTAGAAGGGGAGAGCTTTGGGGGAAACATCAAAGAAAGTCTCCATCCTTTCGACTCCTCACAACCATTTAAGTAAAATTCTCGTTGGCCCTTTTGATAAATCAGGTGTTTCTCGTTTTTTTTTCCTCATATAGAATCTCAGAATTTAAAGGGCCCTCAGAAGCTAATCTAGTTCAACCCAAAGCAAAGTTGCCTCTACTGTAACATGTGTATTCTGGCCCTACTCTTTCAGGCCTGCTACATTTCATTCCATTTGAGGATGAAGCAACAAGGAAGCTGAAACTGGCTCAGGTCTTTCTGATAACGCTGACAGTTCCGGCTGTGCAGCCAGTCAGAAAGGTTCCTCCCAACCACATGGTTACCCAACTAGAACCAATTACTGAATGTCCACCTATGATTCACAATATTTCCAAGGCACTTCCCTTATAGTCCTCATGATTCTCCCAGAAGCCACATCTCCAGGGTACTCCATGTTGAAAGGTTGTATCAGCCAAGCAAGCTGATGAGAACTGCACATGTACCAGACACCCTATAATACTAGCAAGCATTCATAAAGCACTTACTATGTGCAAGGCACTCAGGTACTGGGGATAGATAACAAGGAAAAAATGAAAAACCATTCCTGTCCTTAAGGTGCTTATATTCTATTGGTGGAAAAATAATCATTTGAGGAAGGAGACAAAGCCAACAAGCTGGGGACCATGGAAGGCTTCCTGTTGAAGGTGGCAAATGAGCTGAGCCTTGTGAACAAGCATCCTCTCTACAATATGTCCTAAAAGTGGTCATGCAGTCTTTGCTTAAAGACTCTGCTTAAAATGGGGTGAAACCACCAGCTCTTGAAGCAGCCTATTCTATTTTTGGAGAGCTAATTATTAGGAAATTTTTCCTTACATCAAACCTAAATTTGTATCTCTGCAACTTCTACCCATCACCCCTGGTTCTGTCCTCTGAAACCAAGCCAAACATATTTAATCCCTTTTCCACAAGAAAGGTCTTCAAATGCTTGAAGACAGCTACCAACCTTCCCTATCGCTGGTTCAAATATTCTCTTCTCTGGGCTAAACATTCTTAGTCCTTTATATAACACAATCTCATGGCCCTTCACCATCCTGATTACCCTCCTGGACCCTCAAGAACTCATCAATCCTTCTTAAAATTCAACACTCATAATGCAACCCAATAGTCCAGATGTCATCCAACCAGGGCAGAATATATTGGAAGTCTTGGACACAATGCTTCTCTTATTGCATATAATCTCCCATTAGCTATATTGGCTGTCATAACACACTGTAGGCTCATTGAACCTATAGTACACTAAAATCCCTGGATCTTTTTCAGTTAAACTATTTGTGAAATTAATTTATTGTACCCAAGTGCAAGACAGCTTTTATTTTCATCTAATTTCATCTTATTCATTTCAGCCCAATGTGTTAGTTTGTCAAAGTCTATTGTGTTACCTATCTCTCCTAGCTTTGGGTTATCTGAAAATTTGATAAGCATGCTAGCTCTCAGTTTAACAAAATCATTGACTAAAATGTTAAATAACCCAGAACGAAGCAGAGATGCCTGGAGGCACTGCAAAAAAGAATTTCTGAGGCAGCTAGGTGGAGCAGTGGATAGATCCCTGGTCCTGGAGTTCAAATCCAGCCTTAGACACATAACACTTACTAGCTGTGTGACTCTGAGCAAGTCACTTAATCCCAATTGCCTTGCCAGAAAAAAAAAGGTAAAAAAAAAAAGAATTTCCAAGCTGATGTAGAACTCTTTGGGTCCAACTATTCAGACATTCCTGAAAGTACTGGCACCTAGCCCATACCCCACCATCTTTTCCTTAGTAATAGCATGAAAAACTTTGTTAAATGTTTTGCTAAAAGTTAGGTAAACTATAGCTACAGTATTCCCTGACCGAAGTGTCCAGTAACCCTGTCAGAAAAGGAAACAAGGTTGATCTGGCATGATTCGTTCTTGATGAAACTATGTTGGTTTTTTTGTGACTACCACTTCATTTCCTAAGTGTTCACTAACATTTCCCTTTCCTCCTCTTCACTCCCACTTCTTTGATGACCTTTGTTATAATTTTTTCACACATTGACTACTAAAACAGAACTCTGAGGTATGTCTTACCCAAGCAAACCAACAAAAAGCCCAATCCTCTCATTTGAGAAATGCATCTCTGCTTAGAATCATGGATTTTTCAAGATGGAAGGCACTTTTAAAATCTCATTTTTTAACCTAATCATTTTATAACTGAGCAAACTGAGGAACAGAGTGATTTCCCAAGACTACAGAGTTAGAGGAAGAGCCCAGACTTGAACCCAAGCATTCATATTCCCAGCTTAATACTCTTTCTGCTGCAGCATGCTGCTGGGGGATGAGTTCAGAAGAGAGCACTTGGAAGGTGCTTAATAATAACAATGTTATTAAAATGTCATTAAGCAATGTTTAAGCTGAAGGCCCTGTGGTGGAATAGAAAAGAGTACTGGATGAGGACTCCAAAGAGTTGGTTTCTAGTTTAGATCAACCCCTAGCCAGTTACATGACCCTAGCCAAGTCATTAATTTTGCTGTGGCTGAGCTGTCTCATCTAAAAAATGTTTCCCAATCTACCTGCCTCACAGAGCTCTCAGGATCAAGTGGGATTCTGTTTGTGAAGATACTTTGAGAATTGAACAGAACAACATAAATGTAAGCTGTTATAAATTGGAGAGCTATTATACAGCATTTGGTGAAGTTGCACAGCAACAAAAAAATTAAATCAAGTCAACAAGGAAACCAGAAATGGAGAGGAAAAGCAGAAATGACTAAAATTACAAAATGTAGGCTTTAAATTGGACAATAAGGTTGGAGGCATCCTGAACCATAAAGGTTATAATCTACAATTCTAGAACTCTTTGTTGTTGTTTGTGCTTCATTCTCAAAGAGGACCATGACATCAGGGAGGCGTAACAGACCATGCACGGTCCTTTCTGGATGATTTAAATGTGGTCCAGCTTAGAGCTAAGGGATAGAGTAGATGGCCTCTTCTAATTTCATCTAGTCCTCTGATTATAGCCAAAGCCTCTGGTGAGCCTCAGGTTATTTATTTCTGGGTTTTTTGGGGGGGGGAGGGAAGGGGTGGGGAGGGGGTGGGGAGAATATCTCCCAGTCATCTGAAAATGGATTAAGCCAAAACCAACTATAACTTCTCAGGCAGAGTGCACTAAACACTCCAGAGGAAATAAATCAAGAGATTCCCTTGCTAGCAATGACTGTGGCTACACTTGCAAGAGACAGAAAAGTAGCAAACAGATTAGGAGACTAAGGAAGGGTAAGGGGGGGAAAGAGCAGGAAGCAACAAAATGGTTTATATCAAACAAGCAAGTCTCAGGAGCTTTGAGTGTTCAACAAATTAATTCATCAATGTAGACAATATTAGCACCACCTACTGGCAATCACTGAGAATTTCAAAGGATTATTCCTACTTCACATGAAACCAAGAGGACAGAATGAGGAAAATTATCAAGAGTTAGTTATTTTCAGTTGTGAAGGTTTGGGTTTTTTTTTCCCACTTGGGGGGGCGGGGAACCCCCTTTCTTGACATGCAGATTTCCCTATGGGATTTTGGAAAATACCAATAGGGACTGGTTTTTAAGCTTCATAGTTTGAACCCAACCAATGGCCAAGAAATGAGCTCCAGGAATGGTTTATTAATATGGCATCGACCTTATATAGCTTGAGAATGAGGGTAAACAAATTGAAGAACAAAAACCAAATAGTGAAGATACTGAAGGGCCGTATTGAGAAGGGATCTATGTCCCCTACCCTAGACAACCTTTCCTCTCTTCTCTGGGATGCTCCAATATCATGCCTATTCCTCAAGGTTCTCTAGATTTCTCAGGACCACTCCTGAATGAACTGAGGTCACATGAGGAGGTTAATCAGCAATAAGGTATTGGGCCAGGAGAGCACATTTTACCAGACTTAGGTCCAAATAAGATGCCAACCTAATTCAGGCCCAGTTAACCTGATTCAAGTAAGTTTAGTGATCAAGAATATGACTCCATCCCAGGGTGAGCTGAGAACAAGTTAGGCCTCATCCTCTTACTCCCTAAAAGTGAGAATGGATTCTCCCTAGGGCAGTTCCATTCAGTGAATTAAACTATTCCCTACAATTTTTTTTAACCTCAAAAGATCTCTTAACCAAGAATATTTCATTCATTCTATACACTCTGAGATAAATTCTCTTATTGATCTCTTTGTTCAAAAACTTCAATATTATTGCAGTTATGTTTCATATTAGGTAAGGGCAAGCTGGTTCAATTAATTTTTATATCTGCTATTGATTGAATCCAAAATACCCTCTCATTTGTGGGGAAAGGAGAAGTTCTTTTCATCCCAGGTGCATGGCTAGGTGGACCAGATAGGTTTGGAGCTGAGCCAAGACAAGACAGTGAAGGAGAAGGTTAGAAAATTATAACCGTTGAATATGATTATCCCTTGGAGGCTTTGAACTTTCTCTTTGGGGTGGGTAATGACTTCTCTTATACTTGTCTGAATGAACACTGAATGAATCCCTATGAACCACAAACAGTAGGATTTCTTGGCATTGAATAGGTGTACATTGATAAAATATGATATTTTAAATGTTGCTTGTTAAAAAGGAAAGGCCCCTAAATATACAAAAAAAAATTTTTTTTCTAGCAGCTCTTGATGTAGCAAAAAAAAGAATTGGAAACAAAGTAGATGTATCTTGAGTGGGGAATGGCCAAAAATATTATGACACATGATTGGAATGGAATGCTGCTACAATGAGCACAGAGAAATATGGGAAGACTTATGTGAACTGATTTTAAATGAAGTAGTAACAGGAAAAGAATGTAAAAACAAATTACAGCAATGTAAATGGAAAAAGCAACAACGAAACAATCAAAACTGAATGCTATTAAATTATAATGACCAACTTGGGCCCCATAGAAAATATGTGAAAAGGCACCTCCACCTCCTTTGCAGAAGTGAGGTGGGGCTACAGGTGTGGAGCACTTCAGATAATGTCAGATTTTTTAAAATGTTCAGTTTTGCTGAACTTTCTTCCCATTTTTTATTCTTTGTTATAAGGGATGGCACCCTGGAAGGGGTAAGGATACATTGGGAAATGGAGATGATGCAGATACAAAAAAATGTCAACAAAATATTTAAGAAATAAAACAATTCTCATTATTTCCATGTGCACTGTACTTAATACAGCTAGCATCATGTCTATCTCTATTCCTGGTTCTGCTCTAGTACTGGTTCTCTTTTAAGTGCCAAAAGAAGGCATAGAAGAGAGGGAACAGATGTGTAAATTGAGGCTAGTACTCATGATAAGCTCATATTCTATACCCCAGTCAGAACCTTTTGATTGAAGGCAAAACAGTGTCATGGAAGGAGTTTCACATTTGAACACAGAGCATCTGTTTAACCTTGGGCAAGTCTGCAAAATGAGGGGGCTGGACCCAGTGACCTCTGAAGTTCTTTCTCTTAAAAACTATGAGATTGTAACATGGTGAAAGATGAACTCTGCCTGCATATCCATAACCTAATTCTAGCAGCAGCTAGGCAGTCATTCTTTCCTTCATCTCCACTGGAGAAGTGGGTCCTGAAGTGGATTGATTGGGGGATTTTCTCTCCCTTCAGTCCTATGGAAAAAGTTTTCTGGGAAGAATTGAGTTCTGAAAATTCTAAGAATGAATAACCACTTGACAGTTGCTAACAGCTTGTAGGTTCCCCTTGCCCCCCAGCCTGTAATGCTGCATTTGGTTTTACTTCCCACCCCCCCCTCAAATGTAGCATTTGTACATCTTTGTTCAATTTTTAATCCACTTTTAAAATGCAACCTAATGAAAAAGATCTTTTGTTCAAATCAGATGACAGGCACTTGGATGGCCCTGATTCTAGTCTTAGGAACATCACTAACTTAGACGAGTACCTAATTTGTCTCCATCTCAGTTTACTCATCTTCAAATTGTATATGATAATAATACTAGACATATTAAAGGCTTTGAGCTCGAGAGAAGGGAGCTGATAAGTTTAATAATGTCCTTAGGTTCAAAGAGAAGAAACTTTAAAAGGCTTTTTAAAAGAGTTTGGATGGCTTCTTAGTTACCCAATAGCTTTAGTAAAATAGCATTCTATTAAATCCTTGAACTCATAAGACTTAAAGGGAGCTTCACAGGTTTTTTTCTTTCTTGCCTAGAACAGGACCATACCTAAACCACTCCCAGAGTGCTAAGTGAAAGAAATTGCTTATTTTTTTGAAGGAAAAGGTTGTACAATAGCTTGAGTTCATCAAAATTGTAGTAACTCTTCTTTGAAAGCATGTGGGTCTAAAATGTATGCAGGTCTAAACTGTAAAGGGAAACAGGTCTGACAACTTGTACTGTAGTTTTTGTTAATAGGACTCCACCCTACCTATGTAACTTTGTTTCCCACTGCCTCCCAACACACACGCACACACACACACACACACACACACACACACACACACACACACTCCCCTTTTACTCTATCTGGAAGGGTCACCTCACCCTTCCTTACACATGCAGGCCGAGCTAATTCTTACCTTAATGTCTTTGCTCATGTTATACCCCACTTTCTCCAAATAAAAGTCTTACCTATGTATTGTGGCTTAGATCAACTCCTACCTTCTCTCTGATGCCTTTGGTGACTACCCTTTATAACATTAGTGCATACCCTATATGATTATGTCCAATTTCCAATTTTTCCTTTATGCCTTATTTGTATATAGTTGTTTGCATGTTGTCTTCCCTATTAGACTGTGAAGTCCTTGAGGGCAGGGACACCCTCACCCTTTGCCTTTCTTTGTAATATTAGCATTTAGATAGTGTGGTAGGCACTTAATAAATACTTGTTGACCTGTTGATTCTGCTTAACAATTCTCTATCCCTTCTACGATCTCCTATTTTGCTTATAATTTATCACTTCACCCAGGGGTGGAGAACCTATGGCCTACCCCTGACTGTCTTTATCCTTCTCTAAATGCTTCCTCTTTTTGTAGGATCATTTATTTTGAGTCATAAGAGAATGTCTAAGTCATCTGTTCTAACTCAGCCATTTTAGACAGCTGGTGACACAGTAAATAGAGCACTGGGCCTGGAGTCAGGAAGACCTGAGTTCAAATCTGTCCTCAGACAATTATTATCTGCTTGGCCCTGGGAAAGTCATTTAACTTCTGTTTGCTTCACTTCGCAGGGTTGTTATGAGGATCAAATGAGATAATAGTTGTAAAAGCAGTTACAAAAGCTTTTTTAGACCTCCTTAATCCTAATGTCTCCCTCTCCCCCCATTTATCCACTACATATTTGAATATGGTTGTTTACATGTTGTCTCTCCCTTAGACTGTAAACTCCTTGAGAGTAGGGACTGGTTTTTTGCCTTTCTTTGTGTAACTGGAGTCCCAAAGCCTCTAGGTATGGGACTCTTTCCCCACGGCAATGCCCTGCATTTGTGTGAGGGCAAGGTTTGGCAAGAGCCCAGGAAAGGAGAGCCCTACACCCTTTGGTTTTCATTAGAGACTGTCTTCAAGTCTCTTCAGATTCGGCAGTCACTTCAGGCACTTCTGGCTTCCAGCTTTGAGAGACAATACAGACATTGTCAACTTTACTTCAGGTTATAGGAAGAAAAGACTGGGAAGAAGCCTTAAGAAACTAGAACTCTTCTCTCTCTCACTTTCACCAACTCTACCCAGTCCCTCATGTAGGTGTATGGCATTGATCTCCACCAATGAGGAAAGAACCCCATACCTATGAGCTTTGGTTACATTTGTATCCCTAGTGCTTAGCACAGTACCTGCTTCATAAATGCTAATTGATTGAATGATTCTTGATATGTCCCTATCCAAAATAACATCTAAGACAGGGCTGAGCACATAAAAGGTGTTAGATTAAAAAAACTGGTTGTTAGGGGAAGCTAGGTGGCGCAGTGGACAGAGCACCGGCCCTGAAGTCAGGAAGACCCCAGTTCAAATCTGGCCTCAGACCAAACACTTGACACTTACTAGCTGTGTGACCCTGGGCAAGTTACTTAACCCCAATTGCCTAAAAGTAAAAAAAAAAAAAACCAAACAAACAAAAAACTAAAAAACTGGTCGTTGATTAGCAGGTAGATGAGTTTTTCCCAGATTTGCTTAGTCTTTTTCAAAAATTATATTTATTTTTCCATTACAAAGCATTTTTTTTCCTCCCATCTTCCCCTCTCCTCAAATTTTTGTCTTTTGGAGAAGCTAAGCCCAGGTATGTAAAATCTCTAAAACATAGAATTTGGGGCCAGATGGTACCTCTGTTCTTGTTCATTTACAGGGAAAAGTATAAAAGTAGGAAGCTAGTTCTGTGAATCCACATTTCCTTTATTAGGCAAAAGACTAAGTAACCGCATTTAGCAGAACTGCTGACACATATGGTATATATATATATTTTAACTTAGCAAAGAGCATTTCACTTGAAGTAGAGATAGCGATGGGGTGGGGACAAGGGGAAGTAGAAGAAGGTTATTTGCTTGTGACCCTGGCCAATTCCTTTTATCTTTCTAGGTTTCAATTCCCACATCTGTAAAATGAAGGTGGTTGTACCCTCTAAGGTCCAGTTTTGATCTTTTATAATGCTATGGTCTTATCGCTGTCTTTTCCTACTGTACGGCTCACGGATAGCATTTCTTTCTGCTACAAAAAAAAATTGTGGAAAACCCTATGCTGCCCCTTCTGTGTGTACTCAGCAGTCTTGGGCCTGACCTTGACGTATTATTAGTCAGTGATTCACTGGGATGGAATCACTGGTAACTGCAGCCTCCTGTGGGCTCTGCCCACCTCTTTCCACAAGGTCAGGGGTGGGGAACCTCTGGCCTCGAAGCCACATGTGGCCCTCTAGGTCCTCAGCGCAGCCCTTTGCACTAAGCCGTCGAAGCCACCCACTCAACTCGTAGGTCACAGAAGATTCAACCTGGCTGTCTGGACACTCCCATTGGAAAATTTTTATGTATTCTCAATTGGGAAATAATTTATTGTCTTATCTCCCTCCTCAGCCCCCAACACACCACTCTGTATGAACTCAGCGTATAATCTACCGCATGTGGTTTTGTTACTTGGGCCAAGTATATTCTTCTCTGGGAGGCTTTTGGAAAACCTGAAGCACGTACTAGCAACTAATAAATGATTTACTAGAGACTTCTCATTTTCTCTCTGTCTCTATTTCTCTATCTCCATCTATGTTTATTTGTCTGTTTCTGTGTCTCTGTCTCAGGCTGTCTCTTTTTCTCTCTCTTTCCTTTTTCAGCTACAATAGCCTAGCTGCTTCCAGATGCTCAAAATGCTTAGGTTTCTGCAGTGTCTGCGTAGGTATCACATCAGAGGGCTGATATGCTGGATCAGCTAAGGGGACGTTTTCCACTGACAAAGTAATGGTCAGGACAAGAGTGACATTTCACCAGATACATTGTATCCCAACAACCCAACAATAGGTTGGTGGGGTTTTGTTTGGTTCGATTTTAAACTCACCTCAAATAAAGATCAGTTGCAGTCTGAAGACACCTTTCTGACTGAGTAATTCTTTTTCAAATTCAAAGTAAGTGACTTGAATAGAAACAATGTGCTTTATTAAGAGTTCTACTAAGTGGGCATTGTTTGGTGTTTAAAGACAATAGGATTACATGACCTCCCTAAGTGGATTCGATACATGGTGTGATTTGTGTTTGGATATTTTAGTGAGAGTTCAAGGAAGTAATTCTCCTTTTAAACTTACAAAATAACTAGGCTGGAAAAAAAAAGATCAAGTCAGTGTTTCAGAAGATATCAGCTGTTTTTCAGAGATTAGAGAATATGTGGGAGTTTCTGCAATATTTTGCCCGTTCAGATTTTTCCATCAAAGGAAAGTGGACCAAAAGAAAAAAAAAACTAGAGAAGCTTCCTTTGGATACGTGTTACCCAAATTAGACAATGGTTACTTCAACCAGAAGTTTTAATCTGCTCCAGGATGAAGGATATTATTTTCTGTTTTATACTTTTGCTCACTGCATGAGTTATGCAATTCGCAAAACACTTAGAGACTTTAAAAGGCACTTGGTGTCTTCCCCAAAAGGCATGTTAAATATTTCTTTGGAAACATTTCTGCTGATATCATATTCTGGGTGTGAGTGGAGTTCTTTGTCTTCCTTTTTAAACATTTGTTTATTCTTGGACAAATCTCCATGGTGTCAAGGTCTTTGGTTGAGGGCTGACTTTGAATTATCCATGAAAGAAAGGGACAGAGGAAATCCACCGATGAAACTCATTTTAGCCAATCATTTTCATCTTTCTGTCACTCTCACCAAACTTTTTTTTTCCAGAGCTGCTAAGAATCAAAATGAACTGATTTGAGTGTCCTTTTCTTTTCTCAGACTATTCTGCAGATTTAATGCTAATGAGTAAGCAGATCACTTATGGGATCTAAGATGTGAAGAGACATTGTAGGTGAGTCCAGCACCTATCTGAAACATGGCCCCTCTCTACAACATCTCTAACAGTGGTAGGAAGGAAGAGTAGAAAGAGGCCTAGATAACCTTCCAGCTGGGTAGATTTTTATGGTCTCTTACTGTTCACTTTGTTCAGCCCTTATTTTATAGATGAGGAAATTGGGGTTCAGCTAGTTTAGTCGACATGCTGAAAGTCACACTCAGTCAAATCCTCTACATTTTCAAAATTTCTATCTGTAGGATCACACAGTAATTCCTGATGACTCTGCTGGCCTAAAAAAATCACAGTTATCAAATAAAGATTAAAGTATAATCCTTTGCCTATACCTACTAAAGGCAGAAGTTTTCTTTCTGATGAGAAAAAACCCATTCAAGCAACAAGTCTTGCGTCAGATTTTATGTGACCTTAGGTATCACTTAAATGCTCTGGGCCTAGTTTCCTCATCTGCAAAATAAGGAGATGAGACTAAATGGCCTCTAAAGTTTTTTCTGTTCTAGCTCTATGGCACCCTTAACTGCATGCAATATTTTATCTAGACCAGATAAAGTAATGAGATGACTAAACTAAAAGCAACATATGGGGACCTCTAAGTTGAGTCTTATCAAGGGCAGCTCAGTTCTGAGCTAGGAGTGACTTCAAGCCATCCCATCTCAGGACCAAAGGAATATAGATGGAGTGGGAGAATACTGGCTGATTAACAGGCTTTTCTAGTGTGAAAAATGATTCTCAGAGCTTCCCCATCCCTCTGTGTTCCAAGTTGAGGTTCTCCTTCAGAAGGGACTTAAGATCTAATCTAAATGAGTGGATTCCTGCCCATTGTGGTGCCCAGACAGGTCTGGGAAAATGTTAATTCTTCCCTATTGTCAAGACCAGTGATATGGACATTGATGTCTCTTTGACCAAGATTAAGTGACCTGAGTCAATATTCAAGATCTCATTTTAATATAGCCCACCTCCCAATATGTCAACCAATCAGGATTGATTGGCATCCCTTGGGAGCACCTACTCTTCAAAGGGTATATAAATAACCCCATACCCCCAAATCCCAAAACAAGCCAGTTTTGAACTGGCCCCCTTGGGAGGGGGGGGATGGGACGGGACGGGACGGGACGGGACGGGACGGGACGGGACGGGACGGAACAGGACGGGACAAGACAAGACAAGACGCAACGTGAAGCGACGCGCCGCACGCACCGCGACGCGACGCAGTTTTGTATTAAACTCCCATGCAAAGAATGTCAAGCCAGCTTGAGAGAAATTGAAGAGTGGACACACATACCCTAATTTTGTTTGTCTTTTTCTTAGAACAGAGTGTTTCAAATTGGGATTCATGGGGTTCCATACTAGGCAATTTCACTTCACTATATTTGTAGGAATAAAGAAGTATTCTTTGGTCCTTTGGAGAGACTTCAAGCCTTCCCAGACAAGAAATGCTTGACATTATATTAAGAGACATGGACTGCTCTTTAAAAGTTCCAATACATTTTTTTGAAGCTCTAGTTGATGGGAACTGAATGGCTTCTACAATACATAGAGATCATAGGAAAAAAAATGAGTCACAAAGGCCCTGAAATAAAGAAACAGTAAAAAAGTAAGAGCACGGATATCATAGGAATGAAGGGAATAGGTGAGGCAATGGTAGATGAGGAGGGCAAAGAAATTTTGATCTGATGAGAGTGTGTTTCTAGAGCTGGAATCAAAGGCAGAAACAGAGGGATGGCATACAAAGTACTGCATGAGGTATAAGGAAAAGGCCCTTGCCCAAAACAAACATGCCTGCTGATGCCTGAACTTCCATCACAGTGGTGTTTTCACAGTGATGAATTTAGAGTCAGGAAGCCTGCTTTTTATTAGTGGCTCTGTCATTAGACCTTGGGCAATTCATTCATTTCTGTGCACTTGGCCATAGTGTCTTCATCTGTAAAACAAGGTAATTTGAAAGCAGTGTGGAACAGTGGAGAGAGAAGTGAATTTAGAGACAGAAGGCTTGAGTCTGAATTCTGGGTCTGCTACCTAATGCCTGAGAGGCCTCAGTTTCCATGACATCTGCATTCTGGCCATCCTCTTTATCCTCCTCCCACCGGAATTCAGACTCTGCCCATATGACCTTGGGCTCTGATAGATAAACTTTTGCTTTAACTTGGCTAAAACTGTCTCTCAAGTTTCCTTGCTTGTATCTGCATATTCATTACTTAGCACACAGTATATAATAAGCACTTAGTAAGTGACTGTTCATTCATTAACTCATTTCTCATCTGTAAAATGAGGAGATTGGACCAGATGATTTTGATTCCATGACCCTGTGAAGTCTCCTCAGCACCTGAGTTGTAAGGGTCTTCTAGAAAAAACACATATACTCCTGGGAAGAAAAACACATTAATATTTTAGCATGAATGAGTTTATCCAATTTCTTTTTTCATTGACAGGAAACTGTGACTATGTGAGAATATTGCCTTGGTGGGGGAGAACCAAGAGAAAAGTGTGATTATGCTGAAAGTCCAAAAAAGGATGAACAGAAAGGAGGAGGAAAGATGACAAACTTTACCTAAGTGTCAATGTTGTCTAGGAGTAGTCCTATGAGGAGGGCATAAGAGGGCAAAGGGCTTAGACAAAATGCCATCTGATCTCAGAGTGATCAGAGGGCATGAAGAGTCACAGAGTTAATCAACTAACTACAAACATTAACTGTTATTCATTTAATTCATTTATAATTATAAAATATAGAATTAACATTTTAAATGAACATTAATTTAAATGCGAGGATTTTTGCCAAATTAGCCATGAGTTGACGTGCTACTAGAGAAATTAAACCATATCCCACGGTGATTTTCTGGCTATAACACCAGAAGACAGTTGAAGCTAAATGAAAAAATGACTTACAGGTTCGCCTTGGAGAGGTAAATAAAGGAGTTGGTAAAGTTGGCTCTTCAGCAGCCCAGAGTCAACAAGGAACATTTCATAGGAACATGCTTGGTCATCTGACCTGGCCTAATAGTACTCAGGAATAGCATAAGTAAATAGAGCAGAGGCTTTTAACCTGGTGAACTTGTCATTTAACACTGGAAGGACCAGGTCAATTAAGTCAACTGATGGAAGAATTTTAAAACAGTTTTCATAATTTAAGTACCATTTCTTCAACCTGTGCAAATGTAATTTAAATACAATTACAAGAAGATATAATATTATTTTGAAATAGAAAAATTTAATCTATTGCAACTGAGTGTTTTCTGGGCATGCCTAGATCATCTGACATGGAGGCATCCTAGGAGATTTTGGAGCATGTATAGATTGCTTAACATGAAGGCCCTTTATGTCCCCTGCTACATGGGTGGGGGTAGCCTCTTTGAGTGGTTGTATATATGGAATAGGCCATGTCTTTAAAACTGTTAAGACTGAGACAATCTCTTTCTTTCTGGCTCATGCTCTTTCCTAAATGCTCTTTCCAGGTGCTTCCACACCTGGTGTGACGATCACAGTTCATCTACAGCTAGATGCCATAAACTGAACCATTGGGAGGAGAAGGACTTCCTTCCGTGTTCTCCCTTTCTTTTATGGCATCCTCTGAAAAATGGGCCTGGGGGTGTTTGTTTCTGTTTTGCTTGGTTTGTTCTTCTCAGTTTCAGGTGTTGGCTGTGATTTCCACTGAGTTCCAGTCACAGTGACCTTGGGGCCAAGATGCCAAGGGAGTTGGTGCAGCCAGTCAGCCTGGCAGGGAAACCCTAAGAAACTGGGGTGCTTGGGACTTGAGCCCAAAGAAGGCTTTGGATTTGAAACGTGGACTGTGTGTTCTACAGCAATTGAGCATAGCTATGAAACTAATCCCTTTCCTCTCCCCAGAACTGATCGATACATTGAAAAAATCAAAAAATGTGTGTGATGTAGAACACCTGTGGGCCTCCCACATCCACAAAGTGATACTTTGGGGGTGTCTTCACATACGTCCTCATTTTAGTCCCTTTTCATCCTTACAATTTTATTACAATTCCTTTTTTCAATGGGTTGTTTGTTACTGTGTATTTTGTTTTCTTGGTACTGCTTACTTCACTCTATATTAATTCATATAGATCTTGCCACGCTTCTGTGTATTCACCACACACATTATTTCTTTTGTACAGTAATGTTCCATTATATTCATGTACCCCAATTTGTTTAGTCATTCTCTAATTAATGGGCATCTATTTTGTTTCCAATTATTAGCTATCCCAAAAAGTTCAGCTACAAATGTTTTGGGGTAAATGAGGACTTTTTTCTTATTGATGGCCTCCTTGGCGTATAAGCTCAGTAATGGAGTCTAGTTCAAAGGATATGATCATTTTAGTCACTTTATTTGCATGACTCCAAATTGCTTTCCAAAATGGTTATGCCATTTCATGGCTCCACAAACAATGTATTATTGTGTTCCACAACCCCTTTAACATTGAGTGTGTCATTTTTTTGTCATCTTTGCCAATTTTAGGATGTGAGATGAAGCCTCTGGATTGTTTTGTTTTGCAGTTCTGTTATTTTTAATGATTTGGAGCACTTTTTCCCCAAGTAGTTGTGAATACTTTGTATTTTTTTTTGAGAACTATTGATTCATATACTTTGAACATTTATCAATTGGGGCATGGCTATTAGTCACTCACAGACACACACACACACACACACACACACTGTTTACATATCTTGGATACCAAGCCCTTATCAGAGAAATTTGTTACAAAGATGTTTTTCCCCATTTGACCACTTGGCTTTTTATCCTAGATGCATTAATGTTGTCTCTGTGAAAGCTTTTCAGTTTCAAGTTCCCTTTTCTGTTGTAAAAACAATATCATGTTGCTTCAGTTACTTTACTTTAATCTTTTTTTAAGTGGC
Organism: Phascolarctos cinereus; assembly: GCF_003287225.1. Taxonomy (NCBI): domain Eukaryota; kingdom Metazoa; phylum Chordata; class Mammalia; order Diprotodontia; family Phascolarctidae; genus Phascolarctos; species Phascolarctos cinereus. The sequence goes on from NW_027556402.1 coordinate 171,352,504, forward strand.
CCTGTTCCTGCCAGCTTTCTTCCCCTCACCCCTGATCCCCTCTTCTCATTTGATAGTCCCCCTTTTTCTCTTCTTCAGCTAGTTCTGCTTTTCAGTTGTGTTTTTTTTTTTTAATTTGATCCATCTTTTCTTTCTATTTATTCTGGACCCTCATTATGTGATTCAGGACTCCTATAATGTGGTCCTTCTCTTTTCTCTATATTCTTCACGCTATCAAAGCTTCCAACGTAGGGTTTCCTCTGTAGGTGCTTTCAGCCACTGTCTTCTACAGCTTACCACATGGATTCCCCTTTTCCATTGTATCTCATTGCCAGAGCAACGCCAATTAATAGCAACAATAGCAATGACAATAGCAATAAAGATAATAGAAACTAACATGTCTACAAATGCTTGCTTGATGCTCACAACCACCCTGGGCATAGGACTCTTCTCCCAACATATCTCTGATTACGCATCCCACCACTGATCTTGTTGGCCTACACTTGCCTGGAAATTTCCTCTCTGTATCCATATGCTCCCACTCCTTTAGGTGCAAATTGCCTTTAGTGGTGTCCCCACCCACCCACCCAAGACAAATTGACTTTTCAAGCACCAAATCCCTCAGACCTCATCCAATGAAAGGGCCTCATCTCCCTTCACTGCTCATCTCCACTCATGGAGATTTTCGCCTCCCACCTCCGAAGTAAAGTCTTCTTCTTTTCCCCTTCCTTTTCAATCTTTCCCCTCTCCTCCTCACCCACTGTCCAATAGGTTCTTCTCTTTCTGAGACCATAGAAGTCACCTTCCATTGCTAGCCCTTGATTTGACTCTGGCTTTCCTCCTCACCTTGTATGTATCCTCCCAAATTGTAATGTAGTCCACAAAAGAAGCATTCACTCGTAGGAAAGGTGTTGTAGGAAGATTCTGTCCATAATATCCCCTGTTGACATCTTCTCAGTTACTTCTACCAAATTTCTGCCTTCACCTCTGTTTTCTTGTCTATTTAAAAAGAAGTCTTTTACTGGTCTCTACTTTGTTGCTGTTACTGTCCTTGCATTTATTCCCTCATATATTTCTGTTATTTGGGCCGTTTGAGAAGCAAATAATCTCTTCAGTTCCATATTTTTTTTAAAAAAGGATTCAAACTCTTCTTTATTATTGAACATTCATCTTTTGTCCTGTATGGTTAAGCTCAGATTTGCAGGATAGGTTGCCCTGGGTTTTATCCTGAGCTCCATTATTCTTCAGAACACATTATTTTATTCCCTCCTTCTTTTTCTAGTGGCTGTGGAATAGTTTTGCATTATTCAAATATACTTTCCCTTATATTTCTAGGTCTCTCTCTTAAAGGCTTATAGAACTTATTTCTGAACTGAATTGTTAAATTTAACTACTGTATGTCTTAGAGTACTATATTACCTTTTGGTTTGTGTGTGTAATTGTTCTTTCCACTTATATTGTTTAGTTACTGTGTATATTGTTTTCTTGACTCTGCTTACTTCATTCTACATCAGTTTATGTAGATCTTTCCATGCTTCTCTATATTCATCACATACATCATTTCTTACAGCACAGTAATATTCCATTGTATTCAAATAGCACGATTTGTTTTGTCATTCCCCAATCAAGGGGGATCTACTTTGTTTAAAATTCTTTGCCATCACAAAAAAGTGCTGTTATAAATATTTTGGTGTATGTGGGATTATTCTTGTTCTTGTTTAGTCATTTCCAGTCAGGTCAGACCCTTTGTGACCCCATTATGTGGTTTTCTTGGCAAAGATACTGGAGTGGTTTGCCAATTCCTTCTCCAGGGGATTAAGGCAAATAGAGGCTAATTGACTTGTCAAGGGTACTACAGCTAGTAAGTTTCTGAGACCAGATTTGAACTCAGGTCTTCCTGACTCCAGACCCAGTGCTCTATCTAATGAGCCATCTAGCTACCTCAATGGGGACTTTCTTATCAATGGTTTCCTTGGGTTACAAGTCTGGTAATGGTTTCTTTGGTTCAAAGGATATGGTCATCTTAATGATTTTATTTCTATAATTCCAAATCACTTTCCAAAATGGCCATATCAAGGGCAGCTAGGTGGGACAGTGGATAGAGCGCCAGCCCTGGATTCAGGAGGACCTGAGTTCAAATCCTGCCTCAGACACATAACACTTACTAGCTGTGTGATCCTGGGCAAGTCACTTAACCCCACTGCCTAGCCCAAAAAACAAAACAAAACAAAATGGCCGTATCATTTCACAGCTCCATCCGCAATGCATTAATGTGCCTATCCTACAATCTCTCTAAAATTAACCAATGCCATTTTTATCATCTTTGCCAATTTGTAGGGTGTGAGGAGAAACCTTAAGGTAGTTCTGATGTGCATTTCTCTTATTATTAGTGATTTTGGACATTCTTTCATGTGGTTATGGATGCTTTGCAGTTCTCTTGAGAACTCTTTGCTCATTTCTATTGGGAAATTACTATTAGTTCTGTGTGTGTGTGTGTGTGTGTGTGACATGCATATGCATACATATACACACCCACATATAATATATACATGTTTATATATGTGTATATAGACAAATATGCATATAAACACATATGTTATTTATATATCAGAGTTCACATTCTTATGCAGGAGACAACATACAAACAACTATGTATATATAAGATATACAATGTAAGTGTAAGGTAACCTAAGAGAAGAAGCAGTGGAGGAGGACTGGGAAAAGTCTCCTGCAAAAGAGAGAGTTTGAGTTGAAGCAATCCTAGAAGTAGAGACAAGTATAGAAATCATTCCAGGGATAGGGTGAGAAGGCACAGAGTTGGAGGAAGTCTCATGTTTGGGAAATTATAAATAAGCCAGGGTTGCTAGATTGTAGGGTACCTAGAGGACAGTAAAGTATAAGAAGACTAGAAAGATAGAAAGGAATCACACCATTTTAGAGTACAAGCTTCTTTAAAAAAAAACATGGAAAAAGAGGCCATATTTCCTCACAAAACAGGGGAGGCGGGGAAGCAGGTAAGGAAAAGAAAGTCAGTTTGTATTACAATTCACACTTGAAGATGAACATTCAAAATGGAACAGAACTGTCAGAATTTTTGATAGTCTGTTTTCATATGCAATAACAATGAAAGGATCATATTTGGACCTTACTTAATATATTACACGAGGAACTGGCAAATACAGGTAGATTAAGTGGGATTAAAAACCAACTGACCAATTAAATACAGAAAAAAACCCTTGATGGATACAATATTCATGTACTTTATCCATTCAACAAGCATTTATTTTAAAATCTTATCTTTGCTGGTATCTTCTGTTGTTACGCGAACTTGATTCCTAAATCTCTCCCTTCCCCCTGCCAACAGCCTTTTTTCATAACAGAGAATTTAAAAGAAATGGGGGAAAAAAGCAGCACAGCAAAACTAAGCAATCCATCAGCTATGTTAGACAGTACATGCAGCATTCCACAGCCTCTGAAAGAAGAGAGAGAAATGGATTTTCTCCTTAAAAACAAACTTTAATTTGTATTGGTGTCTTTTATTTTTATGTTATCTTCATTTCCAAATATGTTCATTCCCCTAAGCCCCACCAAACAAGCCATCCCTTGTAATAGAAAAGGGGGGAATAAAGATTGAGGGAAAATAATTCAATAAAACTCTGTTGTTCAGTCATTCAGTTGTAACCAACTCTTCATAATCCCATGGGCTATATCTGTCCTCCTATCTCTTGAAGTCTGTCCAAGTTCATGGTCATTGTTTCCATGACACTATCTATCCATCTCATCCTCTGCCATCCCCTTTTCCTTTTGCCTTCAATCTTTCCCAACATCGGTGTCTTATTTTCTAATGAGTCCTGTCTTCTCATTATGTGACCAAAATACTTAAACTTCAGCTTCAGTATTTGACCTTCCAGTGAATAGCCTGAATTAATTTAAGTATTGGCTGCTTTTATCTCCTTGCTATCCATGGGCCTCTCAAAAGTCTTCTCTAGCGAAACAATTTGAAAATGTTGATTCTGCAGTGTGCAGCTTTCTTTATAGTCCAATTCTCACAGCCATACATTGCTACTGAAAAACCATAGCTTTGACTATAATGACCTTTATTGGCAAGGCAATGTCTTTGCTTTTTCCTCTAGATTTGCAGTAGCGTTTCCTTCCAAGGTGAAAGAGTCTTTTAGTTTCATGGCTGCAGTTGCTGTCTGCAGTTATCTTTGAGCCCAAGAATATAAAATATGACACTGCTTCAGTTTCTTCTACCTCTATTTGCCAGAAAGCGATGGGACCAGTTGCTAAGATTTTAGTTGTTGGGTTGTTTTTTCGTAATGTTAAACTTCAAGCCAGCTTTTACACTTTCCTCTTTCACCCTTATCAAGAGGCTCCTTAATTCCTCTTCACTGTCTGCCATCAGAGTGATATCATCTGCATATCTGAGATTGTTGATATTTCTTGTTTTCTCCATAATCCAGTGAATGTTGGCAATATGATTTCTAGTTTTTCTGCCTCTTCAAAAGCCAACCTGCCATTCTGGTGATTTTCAGTTCACATACTGCTGAAGCCTAGCTTGCAGAATCCTAAGCATAACCTTGCTGGCCTGTGAAATGAACACAATTATTTGGAAATTTTGGCAATTCCTTGGCATTGCCCTTCTTTAGGATTGGGGGACATAAACTGATCTTTTCCAATCCAGTGGCCAAGGTTGTGTTTTCCAAATTTGCTGGCATAATGAGTGTAGCACTTTAACAGCATCATCTTTTAGGGTTTAAACAGTTCAGCTGGAATTCCATCACCTTCATTAGCTTTATTGTTAACAATGTTTGCTAAGACCCACTCGACTTCATTCTGCAGGATGTCTGGCTCTAGCTGAGTAACTACATCATCATGGTTATCGATGATATAAATATATTTCTTGTATAGTTCTTTTGTATATTTTTGCCACTTCTTAATCTGCTCTGCTTCTGTTAAATTCCTACCATTTTTGTCTTTTATCATGCCCATTTTTGCATGAAACTTATTCTTGATAGCTCTAATTTTCTTGAAGAGATATTTTGTCTTTCCAATTCTATTGTTTCCTTCTATTTCTTTGCATCACTCATTTAAGAAAACCTTCTTATCTCTCTTTGCTATTCTCTGGAATTCTGCATTCAAGTGAATCTGTCCTTCCCGTTCTCCATTTCCTTTTGCTTTCCTTCTTCCCTCAGCTATTTGTAGAGCCTCATCAGACAATCCTTTTGCTTTTTTTTTTTTTGCTCTTCATTTTTTGTTACTGCCTCCTGTACAATGTTATGAACCTCTGTCCACAGTTCTTCAGGAATTCTATCTACCAGATCTAATTCCTTAAATCTATTCACCTTTACTTCATATCCATGTCCAGATCATACCTATATGATCTGATGATTTCCCATCCCCTTTCTTCGAGTTAAGTCTGAATTTTGCAATAAGAAGCTCTTGATCTGATACACAATCAGCTCCAGCTCTTGTTTTAACTGACTGTATAGCGCTTCTCCACCTTTGACCATCTGGTGATGTCCATTTGTAGAGTCACCTTTTGGGTTGTTAAAAAAGAGTGTTTGTTATGATCAGCAAGTTGTCTTGAGAAAACTCTATTAGTCTCTGCCCTGCTTCATTTTGTAGCTCCAAGGCCAAGCTTGCTGTTATTCCAATTATCTTTTGATTTCCTACTTTAGCATTCTAATCCTTTATTCCAATCTTTTTTTGGTGTTATTTCTTAAAGACGTTGTAGGTCTTCATAAAATTGATTGACTCTGGCCTCTTCCACATCAGTAGTTGGAGCATTGACCTGTGATATTGAATGGTTTGCCTCGGATTTGAGCAGATATCATTTGGTCATTTTTGAAATTATACCTTAGCACTGCTTTTCTCACCCTTTTATTGATTATGAGGGCTACTCCATTCCTTATAAGGGATTCTTGCCCACAGTAGTGTATGTAAGGATCACCTGAATTAAATTCACCTATTCCCTGAATTAAATACACTCATTCAACTAACCAACATATTAACTGATGCAATATATTTCCTACCCATAGTGCCCCCCAATGAAGATAGGAAGTTGAATTTTCTCATCTCTTTGTGGGGGTCATACTCACTTTTATAATTATGTAATAATTGAATGTAAGACCTCTGGCTCATTGGAGAAGATCCTCTATGTAGCATTTATAGAAAAACATGGATGAAAATCACAAAAGATAAGGAGAAGAGGTGGAGTGATCTACATCAATGAATGCACTGGTGAAATCATGGATGCACTAAAGAATCAAAGTAGCCAGATAATTCAGGTGAATTACTCAGTTGAACTCTGTGGAAGTTTCAGAGTATGTCTTACTTTCATCAGATAACTGCTTTTTCTACTTCTTTTTGACTAAGACAGTAAACATGTCCAAAGCTATTAACCTTAGACCCAGATTTCATATAAAGGTAATAAAATAATAATCATACTTAGCATTCACCCAGCCCTTTTCATCTTCAAAGGACCTGACATAAAGGCTCTAATTAATCTTTAAAGAGGCAAGTAGGTATTACTCCCATTTTACAGATGGGCAAATTATTACCAAAAAAAAGGTTAAGACACGCCAAAAGGGGCCCTATAAGAATTCCCATTGGTTGTACTACCACTCAAATCACTTGGAAAGACATAAAGTACAAAGCACACTGACTTTAGATATTTGGGAGTCATATTGACTCCACCCTGACCTTCAGTGCAACAGAAGCAATTAAAAATACCTTCTGTTCCAGGATAGGATCAGTGGTTGTATAAGCCTTGGGGGCAAAAGATCTAAACCAAGAGTGGTTGGATTTGAACTCTGGCTTGAACTTTGAAAAGTCTGAATTATAGAGTCTGGTTAAAAAAAATTACAGTCTTATTGCTTTCAAGTGCATATAGTAACTCCACCTCACTGGTAACAATAGGCTTTGTTTTCCCTCTGATTCCACAGCCAACCCTAGGCAAAATTGTGAAATTGGTCACATTTGTATTCAGCACTCAGGCCTTACATTTTGTTGTCCCTCTTTATTTTAATATTTCCTCCCACTCTGGCCCCCAAATTCTTCCCTCATGTTCTGATCTGGCTGTTAAGAATTTACCATGCTCCCTAAATGTTGTAACCTTCATGATCTCAGATGCCTGGCCTCCTCCTGCCTCATCTTCCCACCATTACCTCCAGCAACACTTACAGCATTGTGCAACCAAACATCAAATCAGAAAGAATCTAATAAACTCCTGAGTTTATTATGCATAAAACATGTACTTCTTTCTTAGTGGATTTTATGTCTCACCAGAAAGCTATGCTTTTTAAATTGAATTGAATTGAAAACCAGGAGTTTGAGGCATAGCAATTATCTGAATTTTCAGTCATAAATATAATCAACTATGGCAGTGATTTCTAAACTTTATGCAGTTCTTCCTTCCTTTTTTTAAACAAAAAATTATTACCACATATGAAATACACAATTTATGCAAATATTTCATTCCAATAAAATTTAGAATTTATTGACAATTTTGCAACAACACACAAATGTCTTAAGCTTACAATAATATAATATAATGCACCAACTGTAGTTGTCGATAATATTCTTTATAACTTTTGTATTTATAACATTTGTATTTATGTATTTTTATAACTGATAACCATTATAATAAAATTATTATGATAGGTGGGCTTGCTTTTCAGCACAGAGTTTCTTTCTTTTTTTTTTTTGGTGAGGCAATTGGGGTAAAGTGACTTGCCCAGAGTCACACAAGCTAGTGAATGCTACATGTTTGAGGTCAGAGTTGAACTCAGGTCCTCCTGACTGCAAGGCCAGTACTCTATCCACTGCACCACCTGGCTATACCCAGCACAGCGTTTCTTAAAACATGATATACGGATGATACCATTGCTCACAAATCTTTTTCAATCACTAATCAAGCTCAATATTTTGTCTTTAAGATAGCAACAACAGAAAACCCCATTTCATACACATCATATGAATAGTAGGGAAAAATTGTCATTTTGTTTGTTAAACCCAAAAACAATTCCCCATAGCTGAAATCCAATAGGCTTTTCAGGTTCAAATGCTGGTTTCAATGTACTATTCAGAAGGTGAGTCTACTCATTACAAAAGTAACTCATTTGTCAAATGGCAAATGAATTATTTATCCATCCATTCACTTAGAGAATTTGAAAAGAAAATTGCTTCAGTAGATCATCCAAATGATTAATATGCATTTTACCTTCTTTTATTTCATTTGTAGGACAGTAATGTTTAAATTCAAAGACATAAAAATATGATTTTATAAATTTATTATCCACAGTTCTAATTTTTATATAGTCACTGTCTTTCTGGATCAGGGTATGAATATGAGGACATTACATTGATATATTTAGAGTTTTCAATTTTAAAAAAATGTATCTACCAAATATACACATTTTGGGGAAAAAATTTCTTGGAAGTTTGCTTTCTTGAATGAATAAGTGATGTAGCATTTATTAAAGCCTTATTATGGACCAGTCTCTGTGCTAAGCACCAGGGACACAATTGCAAGAAAGCAAAATACTTCTTGCCCTCAAGGAGATTGTATTCTATTAGTGGAAGGGGCCACATAAAGGGGAGCCAGAAAGGGTGAGGAAGATGGCAGCATAGCTTGAACTTGACAGGTTCGTTATATTTAAGGTGAATGTCTACCTATCAAAGCCCAGCATCTTAAGGCACAGTCCAAAGGCAGCATGGTTTAGAAATGGCTGGGAAGTGACAGAGAGGACTGGTTGCTGTTTTTAATGAACTTGTTAATTATTTAGTCTTATTATTTATTTTTTAGCATCTATTTAAAAAAAACTTTGAGTTTTGAATTCTCTTCCTCCCTCCAACCCTTTCCCCATTGAGAAAGCAAGCAATGTGATATCAATTAATTATACATGTGAAATCATGCAAAACATATTTCCATATTAGCCATGTTGCAAAAAGAAAGGCAAGGAAAATAAAGGAAAAAATTATACTTTAACTTGTGCTCCGACTGCTTCAGTTCTGTTTCTGGAGGTGTATAGCATTATTCGTCATGAGTCTTTTGAAATTGTCTTGCATCATTATACTGATCAAACTAGCTAAGCCTTTCACGGTTGATCATCATTACAATATTTACTGTTACCATATACAATACTCTCCTGGTTTTGCTTACTTCACTTTGCATTAGTTCATATAAGCCTTCCCAGGTTTTTCTGAAACCACCCACCTCATCATTTCTTATAGCATAGAAGTATTGGAGGACTGGTTTTGAGTGAAGTAAGGTGACAGCTCTTCTATACTTGAACCACATCAGGCTCTCATAGGTAAGCTTTCTCTTACTTTCCTGGATACAGGCCTCCAACTCACTACCCAGACACCTCCAAATCATCTCCCTGCAGCTACAGCCATCATTCCCCCTGCTCCCCACCAGAAACTTAGATACCACCTCTAGAAACACCCTGGGCTCTATCATATGAGCTTTTAAGCCTTACCTTGCCTTGACTTCAGCCTCCATTTTCCTTCCTAGACATATCCAAATCATGCCACCACATGAGAACCTCCTCAATTCTCCCCTCTTATTTTCCATTTCTTTTTTATATGCTATCTTCCTCCTGGGATATAACCCACTTGAATAAATGAATATTTTCAAATAAATTTCCAATTGTAGAAATCAGAAGTGACTAGAAAATTGGTGGAAGAGATATACTTACTAGTTAGTGCTTTGACCAGTATGTTTGTCTCTGTCTAAGGGAGGGCAGTCTGAGGGGTTCAAATAGGAGAAGAATGAGGAGGATAACCAAAGAAATACAGGTGTCATTCATCTTTATTATGTTCACTAAGAAAAACGGCAATGTCTTCTTTTAGCTCAATCATCTTTCCAAGTACTTTGGCACCAGGAAAACAGTATTTTGTGTGCCCTATGTTCAACACGTAGGGTCTTTCTCATGATCACACAATTCTGCCAAGAGTTTTTCTTTTAATGAATTCACCTTTTTTTGTTTTTGTTTTTGTAAATTTGATTACTCTTGTAACAACTTGGAAAAACTGTGTCTCATAATTCTTCATACAACTGATTGTCTGTGAAGCATGTGATGTGTCCCACATTGTTAGCTAGTGCTTAAATAACTGTTTCATCCTGACACCTTGAATCCTATCACACCACAGTTCAATATAATTTTTCTCATTATATCAATTTTACTTTTTGAAATCTATCAATTATATTAAAAATGTCTCTTGATATGGCAATGCCATCAATAGATTTGCATGAGCATCTTTAACTACACAAGTTGCTTCATCCACTAGCAATGCAAAATGAGAACATTTCTCAATTAGTTATCACAAAGGTCTTCAGACATACAGCTAGGTCACTTTCTCATCATGGTATCTACAAGAGGAACTATTCAAAGCCATTTTGTATAGGATTCACCAAGCATTATTTTAACCATATCAATAGCTGTAGTTGGATTTTTCATATGGACCTGAGTCCTTTTATACTTGGTAACTCTGTGAACACACTTTTCAGTCTTTTTCAGCAATCTGTTTGATGTAACAGACATAGATTTTAAAAAAGTTTGCTTTTTTGCTTGCTAAAAGAATCTCATTTTCTTTTGAAAAATTCTTTAATATTGCCAACATATTCTACATATGTCACTTAGATTTATTAGCTTTCATGGTTGATGTAGGTAATTCATTCATACAAAGCAAATTCAGTGGTCTATCCTCTCCATCAAAGAGTACTTGTCAATCTCAATAATAAATTTAGTGCATTATATTTTCAGGATGGAGCGTTTTACTCTGTTTTATATATATTTCTACTTCCTAACCTGTTCCCATAATCTTTGCTTGTACAAGTTTCCATTACTCCAACAGATTTTCTCTTCAATTTGATCATATGTTTATCACAAAGGACATTATTTCAGTTTTTACAAAAATTAGAGATAATAACATTTGAAAGATAATAACATACTTAAGTTTAAAAGTTGGAAGTTCAAACAATTTTCTATAAGTATTCTCATTATTTCCATTTTTTAAAGTTATAGTTCTGGGGAAATGAGTTTACTCTGTTGTACTTAACAAAATAAATGACACTGAGAAATATATTACATGTTGCGGTACTTCTATGCATCATGACAACCAAATTCACGTGTGTCATGAATCTACAAATGCTTAGGATGATGGTGGCAAATCATACCTGCAGTCAAGATGAGATTCAACACTCAACACATCGTGCTTATTCAGATTTGACATTATATATTAAATAATCCATGCATGATATTTACTGTAACTTGGAGGGTATTCATTATGTTAGTCTTTTTTTTAATTTACTTTTATTTGAATTTTTCTTCACTGAAAAAATGAATATATTTATGTCATTCTTAAAATATCCAATAACCTTGATCAATACTTCATGCTCCTTCCTGAGAGGGTCTTATTCCTCTTAGCCTCCACAATTTGAAAAAATGTTCTAAAAAAAAATGCTCTTGCCCATAGTGGGAGGTTAATATATTTTTGCTAAATGCATCATTTTGAATGAATCTCCAATTGTGGGAATTCAGGGGTCACTAGTAGACTGGTAGGGGAGAGATTTAAGAGCAAGATGGCCTTCTTTAAATCTTTTCTCTAAACCAATGGTGTCAAACTCTAATAGAAATGGGGCCCACTAAACCATACATAAGGATCCCTGTAGTTGTATATTGACTTAGAAAACCATATATTAACATTATCTACGATTTGTTGCATTTTATTTATTTTATTAAATATTTCCTAATTACATTTTAATCTGGTTTAGAAGCGTTGTGGGCCACATGCACATATTTGACAGCTCTGCTCTAAATAACTCATTATTCATAAGGCCAATCCTCTAGATAAGATTTCTTTTCTGACTGGTAGCACTTGTTTAGATTGAGACACTATTTTAACATTCTTGAAATCAGTGAGATCAATGGAATGGTGCTCTATCTCATTAGTTGCATCTCATCCTCCAGCAGCCAGATCAAAATCTGTCTTCTCTTCCTTTGTGACTTATATTCATGTCCTCCCATAAATTTTTCATAGAGATTTGAGGCAGGGAGACCATTTAGAATATTACCACTAGGGCGCTACGTGAATGATAAGAAGAGGGTGGATAAAAGAGATATGGAGATGAAATGACAAGATTTGTCAACTGTTTTGGATATGCAGAGTGAGTGAGAGTGAAGAATTGAGGATGATGCTGAGGTGGTGAACTGGGGATACCTAGGAGGAAAGTGGGGCCCTCAACAAAAACAGGAAAGTTTGTAAATGGGGTGGGGGAGAGATAATGATCTCTGCTGGACATGCAGAGTTTGAGTTGCCTATAAGACACGTACTTGGAAATGTCCAATATTTAGTTTGTGGTATAGAACTAGAACTCAGGAGATTAAGGATGAATAGATAGATCTGGACATCTCTAGAATTCACGACAGATCCTTGTAGTATAGTCATGGTTAGGTAGCATGATGTGTATGGCAATCCAGCAAAGGATATTCAAGAGGGTAATCAAAAGAGAACTGGCTAAAAATCTATACTGGAAAACCAAATGGATGAAAAATTACCTATGTTCAGATTATGATAGGCAGTCAGATATTCAGTCCATTGAGTTATATACAGCTATCTATTTATTTACGCACACACACACACACACACACACACACACACACACACACACACACATACACACACACACGAGTTGTTGTTTTGTCCTTCCTTCTCAAAGAGGACCAATGACATCAGGAGGGTGATACCTCGAAATAAAGCCCTGGAAAACCAGATAAAGCTCATTGAGATTTGAATGAAGCTCTTTGACCAGGCCTTAAACCCAAATCACTCTGGTTCTCACTGATTGGCCAATAAGAGGTCCCAGCCCAAGCCTCACTTGCTCATTGGTTTGGTTTTGATGGCTCAGAGTGAATGTAAATAGCAATTGCTTTTGTTCTGAGCAGAAACCCTAAGGGTCCTCCCCTCCTAGTTTGATTTTTTTTTAAGTAGGCAAACTATTCCACTTTTTGCCTTACCTAACTTTAAATCACTGAATGGGTGTTGCTTCAGACAAAATGAGACCTAGGAAAGACCTTAGCTTAATACATATACATATACATATACATATACATATACATATACATATACATATACATATACATATACATATACATATACATATACATATACATATACATATACACATACACATACACATACACATACACATACACATACACATACACATACACATACACATACACATACACATACACATACACATACACATACACATACACATACACATACACATACACATACACATACACATACACATACACATACACATACACATACACATACACATACACATACACATACACATACACATACACATACACATACACATACACATATACATATACATATACATATACATATACATATACACATACATATATGAAACAGTGCTCCAAAACACTCATATTAAGAGAAATCAAAATTACCCTGATGTTTCATCTTACACCCAGAATATTGGTAAAGATGGAAAATATGGGAGCAGTCTGTGTCAGAAGGGTTGTGGAAAGCCAAGCATACAAAAGCCATTTTTTTCACAGCTCCAGCTGTGAATTGGTACAATTATTTTGGAAAGCAATTTTTTGTTGTTGTTGTTTAGTTACTTTTTAATTGTGTTGGACTTTTTGTGATCCCCATTTGGGTTTTCTTGGCAAAGATATTAGAAGGATTTGCCATTTCCTTCTCTAGCTCAAGATGAGAAAACTGAGGCAAAAAAGGGGTTAAATGTTTTGTCGGGGGTCACACAGCTGGGAAGTATATAAGGCTGGATTTGAACTCAGGAAGATGAATCCTGCTTACTCACGGCCCGGCACTCTATCTCCTGTGCCATCTAGCTGCTCTGGGAAGCAATTTGGAATTGTGCAAATTGTGACTAACATGCCCATACCCCTGATGGCTGCTTGGTATATATCTCAAAGAGATCAGTGACAAAAGGATCCGTTGAAATAGGGAAGCAAGGTAAAATTCCTGGGATGCAGCACTCACAGGGAGCCATACCCTGCTTACCGTCTTCCTTAAATGTCTCTGTGATTCGGTACAACACTAAACTTTCCAAGTCTTCCATCCAAATGAAGAGCTAGAGAACGGTGCAAGAGCCTTTAAGTAGCAGGTTGTATGCTCAGATTGAAGGAAGGGGGAGAAGGGGGAGAGAAATTGGATCTTTTGCTTTCCTGAGCTAGCTGAAAAGGAAATTCCCAATACCTATCCTTGTGCCCCCAAGACCAAGTTATTGACTGATACCCTGATGTCTTGCCCAATTTAAGCCCAGGCTATGAGAGAACTTCCAGCCTCATAAATGGTTCTCTCTGCCAAGGGCATTTCCCCTTGAGGGCCTTGTTCCAAGTCAGACCAGCAGTTTAAAGAGCATTAATTTATATTTGTTTGCAGTGTTAGCTTTCTTAAATCTTCAACTCCCCAACTAGGCAGTAGAGGGCATGGATTATATCTGCTTTCACCATCATCAACAAACATTGAGTGTCTATTCTGGAACTGGGGCACAATCTATTCCAAGCCAAAGCACTGAAGTACCTTTGACTAACTGGCTGGCCAACTGACAGATATGAGAAATTTAGATCAATTAGCAAGTACTAAGTCCCCAAAAGAGACATCTCTTCCTCATTCCTGTTCTCCACTCCAGTCAATTTCTTTCACGTTTTCAGATTGTGTCATGAGGCTGTAATCATACTGAGGGAAAACAGACAGCCCGTTTACCAAACCACCACTTCCTGCTCTGTTTCTCAATGATTGCATCAACATTTTTTAGACTTTTAACTATGGGCCCACCCTGAAACTTCTGTCACCTTCTTGAGGTTTAATCTGAAAATGTAGGGGCCAGCTTCTGGCAATTGACACCCTGAGGGACAGAGCCAGGCCCTTTTTCAGCATCCAGAAGCCCCAGGAACAAAATTTGGGTTAGTTATAGTTCCGCTAAACTGCTGATGGGTGTCCCATTTGAAATTTATGTTGAATGGCTCAGTGTGGTAAATTACTTCAAGCTCTTGTAAAGCTTTAAGAAGGCCAGAGAATTTTAAAATATTCTGTTCACAAAATCTCTTTATTTGGTTTTCCCTAAAAAAAATCTAATTCAGTATGAATGTGGCAAAATTTGCCATGAAATTGAACGTAGCAAAATTCTAGTTTGGGAATGTCCAATTCAGAGTACACACAATATATACAAACTCTCTCACTTTCTTCACTTTGGCTTCATCCTTAGTCTTTTCATCTCTATCTTCCCTCTTGTCTATCTTCAACTGTCTCAACAATTCCGTACCACCACCATCTACACATACAACTTCACTTTCAATCTACTGCAGCTCAAAGAAACAATGACAGAATTTCAAAGCTGGACCAATCTTAGAGATTAACTAGCTCAGCCCCCTCTCTTTATTTTTTTTTGTTGATTTAATATTTTTTCCCCAATTACATTCAAAAATAATTTTCAACATTCACCCTTTTAAAGATTTTGAGTTCCAAATTCTCTTCCTCTTTCCCTTCCCCTTCCCTACCCCTCTCCCCTCCTGGAGAAGGCAAGGGGCAGCTAGTTGGCACAGTGGATAGAGCACCAGCCCTGGAGTCAGAAGGACCTCGGTTCAAATCTGGATTCAGACCAAACACTTGACACTTGCTAGCTGTGTGACCCTGGGCAAGTCACTAAACCCCGACTGCCTAAAAATTTAAAAATTAAAAAAAAAAGAGAGAAGGCAAACAATTTAATATAGGTTACATATGTCCAGTCATGCAAAGCATGCCTACATGAAATCTTCTCACTTTAAAGATGAGGAAATTGAGGCTTAAAATGGTTAAAGATATTTGTCCAAGTTCACACTGAAATAACAGCACAGGCCAGGTCACATGACTTTAAAATTCTATGATTCTTTCCCCCTTTTCCTGGTTCAAGTTCACTTCCCAACTCAGTCTCCTTTCCCTGGCCTATAGCCCCAAATCCTTTACTTGGGTCTCATTATCTCTCTACCCTTATAGCTCCTAGCTACACAACCCTACTTTTCCACTGTTGCTAAGATATTTTAGGGAGAATCCCTGATAGCCAATACTTCTCCCCAGCATCTGAACTCACCCTTCCCAGATCTCCAACCCTCCCCCTAAAGCTCCCTTGTATTTGCTGAGCTATTCACAAACCTGAAAATATCTTTTATCCAATATCCCTCCCATCTACCAAAGCCAAAATGACTTATTTTCAAAGAGGAAATCAGAAGGCACCAACATACACAGCTTAACATTGCATGTCTGCACTTAGAATACTTTTTTTTTCAGGCAATTGGGGTTAAGTGACTTGCCCTGGGTCACACAGCTAGTAAGTGTCAAGTGTTTGGTCTGAGCAGATTTGAACGCAGGTCCTCCTGACTTCAGGGCTGGTGCTCTATCCACTGTGCCACCTAGCTGCCCCTAGAATACTTTTAATAGCTCATATTTAGAGAATGGACTTTACCAAGGACCTTAATAACTAAATATTCTTTTTTTTCATATTTGGGGTTTTATTGGCAAAAATACTAAAGTGGTTTCCCATTTCCTTCTCCAGCTCATTTTATAGTTGAGGAAACTGAGGCAAATAGGGTTAAGTGACATATCCAGGCTCACAAAGCTACTATTTCTGAAGATGGATTTGAACTCAGGTCTTCCTGACTCTAGGTCTAGCACTCTATTCACTGCACCATCTAGCTGCTCCAAGAGAAGGTACTGGGCTACAACTATATCTATCTCTCCCTTAAATATTGTTAGTCTATCATAGGTTCCCAAAGTGGGTGATACTGGCCCCTGTGGTGTGCTGGAAGAATCCCAGGATGGGGGCAATAGTAGTTTGAAATGATACAAATTTTAAAAAAATAATAAACTGTTAAAGGGTTAAAAAAAAGTGGATTTCCAGGAGAAGGGAACACTGAGTAATTTATTTTTTTGGAAAGGGGGTGGTAGGCCAAATAAGTTTGGGAACCTCTGTGTGGTTTTCAGTTTTAACCTATATTTCTGATCATTGTTTCTTTTCCTTTTTTTTTTTTTTTACGTGGGAAGGATGCCTTTATTAGCAGAGCAGCTGGCTCGGCCCCAGCAGACTGGCCGGTGCCAGCACTCAAACCCGCACCACACCCGCCCACCACCAGCGCAGAGGGCTCCAAGCTTCTGGAATTGCTTCTTGGTGCCAGCTGCCTTGGTGACCTTCAGCACGTTGAACCTCACCGTCTTGCTGAGGGGCCTGCACTCGCCCACAGTCACAATGTCTCCAATCTGGACATCTTGGAAGCAGGGTGACAGGTGCACAGACATGTTCTAGTGGCATTTATCGAATCAGTCTGACAAATACAACTGTTTATAGGAGTTAGAGCTAGCTGGAAGAGATCTTAGAGGCCATCCAGTCCAACCCATTCTTATGCTGATGAGTAAACTGAATCTGGGAATGGTAAATTCAAATAAATAGTAAATGAGAGTCAGGATTCAAACCCACATCCTCTGATTTCAGATGTAGTGATCTTTCTATGAAAACAAGCTTTTTTTCAAAGGTCCAGTCTGGAGCTGAAAACAGATTTATGGTTTGTCTTCCCATTCGGTAGCAATGCTAAAAGTTAAAATCCTCCAGTCAAATGTCAGGGGACTGACTGCACCATCCCTCTCTCCTGCTGAGTGTGCAGAGCTGCCTAAGAAAACAGAAAGTAGGCAATGTTTACTTCAGTATCTTTCTACCCCTTTTGGAGACATCTTCCCTCACCTTGGTGCCCAGTCCTACCATTCTCCAGTTCTGCAATGCTCTGCCAATCCCCTGTCCTTTCTTGAGATCTCACTGCGTAATACTGATAGCTCCCATTGACACAGCACTTCATGCTTTATAAAGCACTCTCCTCACAACATCCCAGTGAAGTAGGGAATGCGTGTATCATTATTACCATTTTAAAGATGAAGGTACTTGAGGCTAAGAGAGATGAAGTTAGATGGGCCTTGGAGTCAGGAAAAATTAGGTTTACATTCTACCTTAGATGCTTACTAGCTGTGTGACCCTGGACAAGTCACCTGATTGCTCTATTTGATGGTTTCCTTATCTGTGGAAGTGAGGCAGTTCCACTTTGCGGGCTTCAGAGGTTCCTTTTATGTCTACTTGGATCTATGATCTATGACCTTGTGAATTTACCCAAAGTCACACAGCTAATGTGGGGCATAGCTAGATCTAGAACCCAAGTCTTATGACTCTGAGTTGTGTCCCCACATAGTCAAACTACTCAATTGCCTAATGGGCATTTGATCTCAGGGCAGTAGAGCCCCCTCAGAAAACTCTCCCCACCTATGGATTAATGCCTGATGCTTCACTTAGAACTTCATTCCTTTGATTTAAAGCTTTATAAGACCTCATAAAACGCAAATGCCCCTGGGAAGATCAACAGTTTAAGCTGCTATCAATCATTTTAGAGAATGAAGGGATTTCAGAATCTTTCATAGAAAAGAAAATCTAATATAGAACCCTCATTTCAAAGATGAAGAAACAGATCATAGAGGTTAATTGACTTGACATAGTGAGTAACAGAGGCAAGATTAAAGAACAGGTCTCATCACTCTAAGATCTTAGAATATATTTAAGAACAGTTTTAAAATAAATATTACTGATGCTTTAAATTTTTTTGTGTCACAGTTATTTTCAGGTTTCTTTTCCCTCCAACTGCCCTTTCTCCTGGAATTGAACCCTTTTTTCTTTTAAAAAATGTTTAATTAAATTTTATTTTTCCAATGAACAACCTTTTGCCCCTTCCCCATTGAAAAAAGAAAGAAAAATAAAGTTTTGTGATAAGTGTGTACAGTCAAGCAAAATGGATCCCACCATGGCCATCTCCAAAAATGTATCTCATTCTGCACCTTGAGTCCATCACTTCTTTGTCAAGAGGTGTATTACTCTTCATTGAATTGAGGAGAGTTTTTAAGTCTTTCAAAGTATTTATTTTTACAATGTTCTTACATTGTAGTTGAACCTTCTCTTGCAACAAAGAAAAATTACAGGGCAGCTAGATGGCGCAATGGCTACAGCACTGTCACTGAAGTTAGGAGGACCTGAGTTCAAATCCAGCCTCAGACCAAACACTTGACACTTACTAGCTGTGTGACCCTGGGCAAGTCATTTGACCCCAAGTGACTAAAAAAAACCCAACACATACACAAAGAAAAATTACTCCCAAACAAACATCATAGTCTGATATTGTATGTAGAATTCTACCTGAGCAATGCCCCAATTCTCTGAGAGGAGGGAGGCATGTTTTATTATTTGGTTCATGGGACTATTATTAGGTTTTTAGAATTTTTCTGAGAGATTTTGATTGGCATTTCCACCTGTTCCACAGACATCTCAAACTCAACATGCCCAAAAGAGATCTCCTTATCTTTCTTCCCAAATATGCCTTTTTTCTCTCTTTCTGTCAAGGATGCCACCATCCTTTTAATCACCTTGTTTAATAATCCAAGAGATATCTTCAACTCTTCCTTTTCCTTTAACCCCTGTATATAATTAGTTTCCAAGTTTTGTCAACTCTATTATCACAATATTTCTTGCATGTCTTTTTCCATCAGTCCGTAATCACCCTATTTCTGTCCCTCATTACTTCTTTCCTGGACTATTATAGTAGCCTCCTAACTGGTATCTCTGCTTCCAATCTCTCCCACATCAAATTCACCTTCCATGAAGCTCTCAAAGTGATATTCCTAAAGCACAGATCTGGCTATGTCACAGGATTGTTCAAGAAGCATCAGTGGGTCCTTATAGCCTCTAGAATAAGTTATAAATCCCTCTGTTTGGCATTTAACATCTTTCTCAGTCTGACACCTATCTTTCCAGGCTGATTTTAAATCATTCCCCTTTGTTTTGAGGATCAAATGAGAGTAATTATAAAACACTTAGCATAATGCCTGGCATGTGGTGCTCTGCAAATGTTAGTTATTATTATAATCTGTATCCAGTCCCTATACAGTTATCCCTTCCACGTTGAGACTTTCCCCATTGTGGTTTTGATATATTACAGGTTGGCAAGAGAAATTAAATGGGAATTTTGGGAGAGTTTTGTGGAAGCCGCAAACACATGGAGGCAAGCAGACTGCACAGAAAAACTTTAGAAACTCAGAAATGCATAAAATACATGTATAGTATTGTATGATATCAACATATTTTATCTTTTAAAACCATAATAATTCAGACTTCTTCTCTGGTACGAAGGGAGGGCCAAAAATTTTTTACTCAAATTTTCCAAACCACAGTGGTGCCACGCCCTTAACCCCCTCGATGTGGAAGGGGTACCTGTACATGACATTCAATCTTTCTCACCCTGTTGCCTCTGCACAGACTATCCCTTAAGAGCTTCCTCCTCATCTCAGTTTCTTGGATCAATCCCAGGTTTGCTTAGAGGCTCAGATCAGGCACCTCTTCCTATACAAAACTTTTCCAGATAGGTTCCCCCTGATTGGTAATCCTTTCCTTCCCCACTGTCTGAAATAACTTTGAATGTATTTTGTATCTTCTTTTAATCTTTGAGAATGCTGTTTCCCCCTGTAGACTCTCTGCTCTGAGTACAGAGCATTTGTATTTGTATTCTCAGACCCTTGCACATGATGGCCACAATAAATGCTTGTGAAATTGACTCGCTAGGGAACAGAGAGAGTAAGTGAAGGAAGCAGACACTTGTGGGACCATGGAAGATGATGTCATGAAGTGGTTGGCAATACCCAAACCAAACTTTACTAGCTTTGCAGTGTCACCTGAGATTGCCTAGGACACGTTGCTCCCATGTCACACCGTTCAAATGGACTATGTATTTCAAGTAGGGTTCTGAATTAGTTTAGAGGTAGTAATATTGCAACAACCTATTCACAGGGAAAAACATAAATCTAACAGCTTATGTGTGTGTTTCTTCTTTTTGTCTCTTTCTGATTAGGCAAGAGAACTTTAAGACTTCAGTGTTATTGTTGTTGTTGTTTTATCCAGGTGCATCTAATCAGATTTCCCATTTTTCCTTGGAAAAAAAAACATCATTGAAATTAACCAGATTTTCCCACAGTTCTTTTGCAATCTTTTTATGAAGCCATTCTAGAAGGCCATTCAAATATTAGGGGACAGGGTGATATCAACAAGTATTTACGGTAAAATGGAAGGAGTGAAGGGCTTAGAGACACCAGACACTGGTTCAAATCCTACCTCAGACCCTTAATAGTTTTATGAGGCTAAACAAGTTGCTTACCCTCTTGGAGTCTCTATTATGTCATCTATCAAGAGAGGACAGTCCTAAATGATGCATGGGTTTGTGGTGAGGAAAGAATTCTGTCAACCTTGGCTTGTTTCTTTCAGCATAATGGTAGTCTAATGCTCATGTACGGAATGACACTGGTAGAAGTCTGCAAGTGGAAGAGCCTAGGGAGCCTGCCTCCTGGAAAGTATTGATGATATATAAAGGAAGTGCCTTTGATAGACCTTGGAGCATTCATAGACATTCTGTAACCGGTTCCAACCTGCTAACCACATGGTGTACTGGAGACTCTTTTATTGGCTCTAATCATGGAATAGGAAGAGGGGGAAAGATGCCAATGCCTTCAAAGAGGCATTAGTCAGCCTCAGAATCTGTCTTGCATTGGACTTGGGCTCTAGACTTAACTCCTTCCCTGATAGCTTCTGACGTGACCCAATCCTATAAAGGAAGAGGCCTTAGACCTTCTCCCTTTAAGGAAGACATGTAGCCTATGAATACAGACCTCAGTTCCATGCCTGCCTTGGTTCTGATTCTTTTGTTTTAGGTGAAGGAGATTAATTAAGAGGCTACAACCCTGTGAGTTTTGAAAGGTCAGGAAAGCAAGCTTTGAGGAGTCTAGGACTGAAGTCCATGCCAAATTTTGCGGATAGCCCAGGATCCATGCCCAAGAAGTAACCTTTGAGACCTAGCTCCGAGGTAACTGAGATAAGGACTCATCCTAGGGTCATGTCATATCTAGATGTCAATTTGGAGGGACCTATCCTATGTAGAAACGACTCTAAATCCTAGTCTACTCTCCCCAGAGACAGGTGGTACAGTATGCCCCTGAGGTGCTGGAGAAAAATGTTTGTAATTTGTTATTGATCTATCTTCAAAAGTAAATATACTTTTGTAAAAGCTAATTGATGTTAGGTGGTTAAAATGCAACTGACAAGCTGGTTATTGGCAGCTAATATACCCAGTGGGATAACATACCCAGAACGGGGACTAGATCTAATAGCATTAGAGAAGAGAGCACCTCAGGTGTTCTCCTACAACTCCAAAGGGGAAATGGCGCAATACGGCTCTGGAACTGGGAGCCTAGAGATATGCTTCCTACGAATTTCTCTTTATTTTCTTGGGAAGACACAAAGCAGCTATTGTTCAATCCCTGACAGATTATCTAGACCTCATAGAAAACTAGATGAACAGAGGCAATAAAGAGCAACACCAGCTGTCAAACTAAGGTCTTTGAGATCTGCCTCCGTAGCCCATTTCCAAGCCTCCATCTTTTTTTGTCTTCATTCTTAAATCACTACAGGATAATTAGATTGACTTTTAATCAACCATAAATGACTTCCTATTGCAGGCTCCAGCCAGGTCTCAGGGGCTCTCACCAGACTGCAAAGCTGGGTGGAATTCCTGGAGGATTTATTAGAGCCCTTCCCTGTGAAAGGATTTCACTGTTTATCTTAAATGCTGCAGCTGCCAATTCAGTCATTTAGAATTGGAAGAATAGGCTCCCAGCCACTTTGTTGTTTTGTTTAACCTTGGCAGTCTTCTCTCCAAACAGTAGACAAGCTGCAAAGCCACATTTTCTGCTGACTCAGAGCTTCCCTGCTTGTGGACCCATGGAGGGGCCAGTGTCCCTGAGCTACTTGGACCATGGAGCATAAGATATTATTTTCTTGGAAAGAAAATTTTTAAACATTACTTTAGGGTTAAGAATATGTTCATGGAACAGTAGATATAATAAACATAAGCAAATGTTATTCTCCTGCACTTACTTCCCCATGTCCTCTCCTTCTTCCAACAGGATTCTTTTTCTGTCCCCTTTGGGGCCCCATTCTCCAATACCAATGCCCTTCCCTAGTAGATGGAGTTCATGGTTAAGATGATAGTAGAAGAAGGTCAGATGTCACCCCTGGAAGAATGATGTTCTATAACCCAGGTTATAGAAAGGGGCTCCAGGAAGGAGGAGGAGAGCTTTATTGATGATAGAGAGACCAAAGAGCTAATAGCAGAGTACCAATTCTGCCTTTGGGCTGGCCTTGCTGTGTGATCTTGGGCAAGTCAACTAACTTCTGTATGTTTCATTTTCTTAGTCCATTAAGGAAAAAAGTTCTATACAGATGATACTAATACTTACCTTGTACTCTGTGAACTAGGCAACAGTCTGGAAAGGACTTTGAAATGCCCCAGGAAACATGATGAGTCAAGGTTGATTGTACATTACTTAAGCTGCCCAAACTCTGCCTTCCAGCCAAACTGGCCTGCTTGCTATTTCCACACAGTATGCCATCTCCTGTGCCTTTGCTCAAGCTGTTCCCACTCCTGAAATTCTCTCCCTTCTCATCTGTGCCTCTTGCATCTCAGACTCCCTTTAAGGCTTAGCCCATATGTGTCTTCCTTCAAGATGCCCTTCCTGATTCTCTTTTTGTTCTCTGGCTTTCCCCCCTTGCCCTCACGTGCCCATATGATTCAATATGTACAGTACTTTGTGTACTCCCCTGTACAAGTATCTATGAATATGTTGTATCCCCTTAGTAAATTAGAAACTCCTTGAGGGCAGGGTCTGCCTTACTTCTGTACTTATATCCCGTACCCCACATAATACTTGGCACATAACACATACTTCATAAATATTTCTTGATTGATTTGATCAGCTATGTTGAATCTCAGTCATGGCAAATTTACCTTCTACCATTAAAACTCTGAGTTTTTCAAGGCAACTTGTTGAAAGAAACAGGTCTGAGCCATTGCAGGTCATGCTCCAATGAAAGTGAATTAAATTAAATGAAAATTGAGAAAATCCATCCTATAAATAATATTGGAACCAGTCTTCTCCATTACAACCCAGGCTACCAATCTGGAAAACAGATATCTAGCAGGGCAGTGTCATGAATGTCAGAAGTTCTAGTCCCTCTGACACTTCCTATTCTAGTGACTCTGGGCAAGTCACATAACCTCTCTGTGCATCAGGCTTTCCCCTAGGACTTATCTACAATGCTAGCAGCAGTTTTCATAGTTTCACAGATATAGAGCTGGAAGCAACCATACAGATCATCTTATCCTACCTCCCTGATTTTACAAATGAAGAAACTGAGGTAAAGAGAGGTTAGGTGACTTTTCCCATAATTACACAGATATTAAATAGCAGAGACGGAATTTTAACTCAGATGTTCTGACTCCAAATCCAATTCTTATTCTATTGTGTTGAGATTTTGCAATCTACTTTGGCAGAAGGAATTGCTCACTCCGTGACAAAATCACAGGTCTTGTTCCTACTCTCCAATTGCTTTGACCATTTAGGGGACTATGGAATTCTGAGAAAAAGCAGGATAGGGCAGATGGGCGGGGGGAGTTCTGAAAAGACACCTTGTTTATCAAGTTTTTGTTGATCCCGGGGCAATACATAGAATGCAAGAGTTGAGAGGAACGCTAAAGTCCATCAAGAATGATTCATACCAGAAACAAGACCCCCTCTCAATGTTTCTGACAAATGTTCATCAAATTAAAGACCTCCTGTGAGAGGGAAGCCACTACTCAATATATCCCAGTCTACTTTTGGACAATTCTAATTGTTAGAAAGAATTTCTCTATATCAAGATGAAATTTGACTCATTTGAACTTCCACCTAGTCCAGCCCTCTGAGGTTAATTAGGATAACCACTTCAGATACAAGAAGACACCTATCAGTTCATCTTTGGACACTCTCAGTTCCATCAATTTATCCTTGTAGGACATGGTCATTAAACCAGACCTCTGGGTGTGCTCCAGTTTGTCAATATCTTTTCCCAAATTTGTCACTCAGAAGCAAACACACTACCCTATATATAATCTGTTCAAAGCAGAGTATGGCAGGACCATTACTTCCCTTACTGATTATTAATAATTAATATTATTGCAGCCTAAGATTTTGTTAGCTATTTTGACTGTCACTGCTACCTCACACTCCACTTGCAGTTCATTAAAATCACCAGATCTATTCCACACAAATTGTATCTAGTAACACCTCCCCAAAAGTGGACATATATTATTGATTTTTTTTAAAAACCTAAGTGTAAGACTTCACATTTATCTCTATTAAATTTCATTTTTGTTAGATATGGCCCACTATTCTAACCTGTGTAGATCTTTTTGTATAGTGACTCTGCCCCTCCCAAATAATCCTATCATTTGTAACTGCAAATAAGTCATTAATAAAAGTACTAAATTGTACCAGGCTATGGACAGATCCCTGGAGAATTCCAATACAGAGCTTTCTCCAAATCTACATGTAGCCATTTGTGATTATTCTTTGAGACTACATATTCAACCCATTTGAAACCAACCTAATCATAGAAATGCTTTGCTGAAATCTAGGTATACTGTGCCTATAGAATTCTCAAGACATACCTTGGTAACTGCAAAAAAAAAAAAAAGGAATGAGGTTATTCTGGCGTTAACTGTTCTGGATGAAACCATGCTGGCTTTTACTGATCATTGCTTCCTTTTTTCTTTACCCATGGCAAAACATTATTTTAATAATACATTTTAGAATTTCATAAAAATTTAACAATCAACTAACCCCTCTGTTAATTTCACCCTATTTATCCTATATATAGCTTGTTTGTACATCTTGGCTTGCTTATTGTCTCTCCCATTAGACTGTGAGTTCGTGGAGGACAGGAATGTTTTTGCCTTGTTTTGTTTACCCAATGCAGAGCATCATGCTGTGCACATAATAAAGGTTTCATACATGCTTACTGACTACCTCATAAATTGAGCTCACTGACCTAGAGTTTGTAAATTCTACTCTATCCCCTGCCCCCACCTTTTGAAAATTGGGACCTTTGCTCTCCAGACCTATGGCAGTACTTACTTCCCTTCTCCGTGATTTTTCAAGGTCACTGGCAATGGTTCAGCAATAATATCCATTAATTATTCTACTCCCCTGGCATGTAGTTCATCTAGGATATTATGAATTGCAAATACTGAGGGCAGGAAAGGTAGAGACTTCACTACCATCTCCTCACTTATCTTGGATTTCAATTCCCAGTCCCCTATTTTTCTTTCATCCTTTGATACCCAAAGGTTATTCTCCTTCATAGAGAAAATAGAATAAGGATAAGAACTAAGCATGTCTTTCTTTTTCTTTTCCCTTATCTGTTATAACTGTCCTGATCATCCACACTGAGGAACTTTCTCAAATTTTTTGACACCATTTCAAGAATGGATCACACAAGCTGGCCATCAGTTATCCCGTGGTCTCAGTATATGACTAGCTCATCTTTTTGCTGTATCATACATTCCTCCAATGACATCCTCTATATTTTTTGTCTTCCACAATTCCTCTTTGTAATGTGTTATAGCTAGTTCCCACTCACCATACATTTCTGCATTGTTTTGGGGGTGATCCTCAACTTCAATTCTTTGGAAAAGCTTGTGTTCCATGACTCTTAACCATACACAAGGTGATGAATTCTTTGCTCATGGAAACCTATCAAACAAAGCCCCTTATACCAGTTAATTTTTTCAAAAGTTCCTTTTGTTGATCTTTGCTTTGGATGACAATCTCCACTTCTTATGAGTCAGCATTCTTGATGCTATCCTTACCAGACAATGCCATTTTTTAGAAAATTCCTTCTTTTTCCACTAGTTACATCTTCTACATGTATCTTTCAAAAATCTGGATGGGTAGATAGGTTCCTTTTGTATACATATAAGTGTCTTTAAACAGCCTCCCCTTTTCTTTCCCATCAGAACTATTTGTTTCTATTGTTAGAATTTCTATCATCATCGTCATCATGGTCTTCATTATCATAGCTACCATTTATATAATGCCTACTATGTGCCAGTGACTATGCTAAGTGCTTTACAAATATTGTTTAATTAGGTCTTCACAACAACCATGGTAGGTGGACACTTTCATTATCCTCATTTTATAGTTGAGAAGAAGGTTATCTAGACACTGGGAAGAATCTGAGGCAAGATTTGAACTCAGGCCTTCCTGATTTCAGGCTCAGCATTTTACTGTGTCAAGAGCTTCCTGACCCTTTTTGGATCAGCTTCTTCTGTGGAATTTTCTCTCCTTTCTTTGACTTCTTTGAAATCTGCTCTCTCAAAATCTACAATGAGTTTCAGATTTCACCTGGCTTTTCTCTCCTCTGTCATCAATTCTAAGGTGGACTGGTCATTTTATACTAAGGTTAACATCTTTTCTACTTCAGCAACCACTTCGTTCCTATTGATCAAAACCAGATCCAACTAGAAATTCTCTTTATATCTTCCCCTACCTTCTTGAAGAACAAAACTATCATTAAGGCAAATTAAGCATTTTTCAGCTGTTCAGCTTTTGGCAGAGGGAGAACTCTAGCAATGAGTGTAACACTTGTGGGAAGAAACACTGCTGGTTTAATCTGTTCCTTGTCAGATTTGCTAAAGTGGGCTTGGACTTGCTCACACGTTGACTGTCCAATAAAGTGAATTTGAATTGCTTTAGGGAATGACCCTGGTCAGTGTCCTGGTACTCAAGAGAGAGTGGGGGGGGGGCTCACATCTCAAGTCAGGCTGAGGTGTAAAGACAAGTAACAAAGGAAAGGAGACTTTGATTTGGCAGGCCTCCACTTGCAAATCATATCAGCTCTTAGGCAGCCCTTGAACAGAAAGGAGTGCTTTCCTGTGTTGTAAGTGACTGTTGCCTGGGCCGAGTGTTTGCTCTTCATACTGGTTGGTGTACTCATCTTTCTGAGTTCAAATCTGACCTCAGATACTTACTAGCTGTGGTACCCTGGTCAAGTCACTTACTCTGCCTCAGTTTCTTCCTCTGTAAAATGAGCTGGAAAAGGAAATGGAAGGCCATTTCAGTATCTTCGCCAAAAAAAAATCCCTAAATGGGGTCACAAAGAGTAGGACACAACTGAAAAATGACTGAACAAGTGGCTGGTGTATGAGTCACCATGCCATACTCCAAGGTCAGTGATCCCATAAGGGGAGATGTTCCTTCATACATCACTGATTCAATCCTTCTATGCCTTAGTAGATGACTCAATGAGCTGCTGTGGGAAACAAACAAGCAAAAACACAAACACACAAACCTCCTAAAAAAACCCAAAAATAACAACACCTGGTAGCCAAGTTTCTGGTGATAAGCCTTTCTGAATTTAGCCTGGTTAGTCCTTGGATAACAGACTTACAGTTTGTTTCCAGGCTTGAAAGTGAGGCTCTTCCTGCTTGGTAAGACCTATTAATACTTCTCTTCTGGCACAGTCTAGGAGAATCCATGGATCATAACACTGAAATGATCCTCAGAGGCATTCAGGCCAACTGGCTGATTTTACAGATAAGGAAGGCCTCAGAATTAAGGTAAGAGCTACATACTCTAAAGAAGAGGGCAGATCTGAGAGAGATTAAGGAAGCACAAGCAAGATTTCACAACCGAGTGGATATGTGTAGTGCGTAAGAATAAGGAATAGAGAATGTCATGGAGGATATATCAGAAGAGGACTCGATTGTACTTGTAGGAAGGATAAGCTTATCTTCAGAAGGATGAAAAATAGGGCAACAAAATGCAACCGGGAACGAAGAGCCTCAATTTTGACTGTGGATGATCTATGTTTCCAGACTCAGTATCTCAAACCCAATACGTCTTTGCTCCCAAACCCACCCATCTCCGAACTTATTTAATTCTGTTGAGGGCACACCATTCTTTTAATCACCCAGGTTTTACAACCTTCATGACATTCTCTGCTCCTTATTCTTATTCGCCACACATATCCAATCAGTTGTGAAATCTTGCATCAGTCTCCTCCATGTCTCTCAGATCTGCCCTCTTCTTTATACTATGTAGCTCTTACCTTAATTCTTTTTTTTTTTAGGCAATTGGGGTTAAGTGACTTGCCCAGGGTCACACAGCTAGTAAGTGTCAAGTGTTTGGTCTGAGGTCAAATTTGAACTCAGGTCCTCCTGACTTCAGGGCCAGCTCTCTGTCCACTCCGCCACCTAGCTGCCACCTAGCTGCCTCCCCCCCTTACCTTAATTCTGAGACCTTCATCACATTTTGCCTAGACTATTACAGAGGCCTCTTAAAAAAAAATTACTGTTGTCATCTTAAAATATCATAATGTCCCCTAGTATTTTTCTCCTTTCATCTCCTAGAGAGCAATCCCCTGTAACAAATACTATTTTAAAAAACAAAGTAAGAAGAAGCAAAATCAGCATAACTGATCAATACACTGAAATGGTCTGACAAATATAGATTTCCTACCTCTGCAAAGGGATGCAGTGGGGTGAAGTAGGAGTTTCCTCTCCTACTGCTCCTCGGGAGCCATGTTTGTTCTTTGTAATTTTGCAACATTCACTTTTGATTGTGTGTGTGTGTGTGTAATTGTTCTTTGTCTTTACAGTGTTGTAGTCGTGCATATTAATGTCTTGGTGCTGTTTACTTCACTCCCTATCAGTTCATGTAGCTCTTTCCATGCTTCTCTATATTCAACATTTCTTACAAAACAATAATATTCCTTTATATTCAAGTGCCATGTTTTGCTTAACTGTTCCTCAATTGATAGGTGTCTACTTTGTTTCCATTCTTGCTGATACAAAAATGCCCTTCTTGCGATCTAAGCCTAGTAGGTGATTTTTGGGGGTACGGAAATTTTAGTTACTTTGCAATAGTCTCTTAATTGCATAGTCTTCCTGATTCAAGCCATTCTCTCCATTTCATTCTTCACACAACTACTAAAGCGATTTTCCAAGTCTGATCATGCCACTTCCTTAGTCAATAACTGCGTTGGCTCCTTATTATCTCTAGGACTGGTAAAGGGAATTATGATTTTCATATTAATCAATGTGATATATGTAATGAATATACTAATAGATTAGATTTTTCAGAATTACCTTTTCTGACTTGTGAGTCAGACTCACAGTGCGGCTTGAAATGATCAAGCAAATCCTGGACACCACTCGCACAACCACTGCATCCTTGTGCATGTGTACCTTAAGTACACATCAATGATTATGGAACCTGCTCCCATCACAGAACTCTACTCTTGTGACCCACCAAGTAATGACCCCCAAAGACTCGAACAATATTGCTCCCAGAAGACTCAGAATTGTTGTATTGTCTTCCACTTGTGGGCTTGTCACAGGAAACTGCTCAAGCCCTGGAAAAGGATCATTTGTAATCTACCTTCCCCCCCTCCCTTCCCATTGTGATTTATGTATATATTCTTCGTCTTCACTCCAGCAAGGTGAAATTCTGATCAGAAGAATTCTCAATTTGCAAAATCTGTTTCTTATAATGAAATAATTAATTAAACTGCTGCCTGATTACTGGCACTCTGTCTCTGGCCTGCTGTTTCGTCATTCTCAGGTTAGAGACTGGCTTGGTAAAATCCTGTTAACACATCAAATAGGAAATCCTCTGTTTGGCATTTAAAATTCTTCACAACCTCCTCCCAACCTACCTTTCCAGCGTTTTGGGATATTACTCCCATCCATACTCACTACAGGTCCAGTCAAACTGTTCATCTTATTCTTCATACAAAATACTCTATCTCCCACTTCCATGTCTTTGAAATGGCTCTCTCCTATTCCTGGAATGCATTCCTTTCCTCCCCTCTGGCTCTCAGAATCCCAAATTTCTTTTAAGGCTCAGATTTAGAGCTACTTTGTACATGAAGTCTTTCTTGGTCCTCCTATCCCTCACTAGTAGAATATTCTCCCACAAATCATCTCATATCTATTTTGAATATATAATGTATAGATGTACGTATACATCTATCTCTGTGTGTGTGTGTGTGTGTGTGTGTGTGTATGAGAGAGATCTCAAGTTAGATCCCAAGCTCCTTGAGGGCAGGAACTGTTTTGACTTTTGCCTTTATATCTTTCTTACCTAGCATGGTCCTTGGTTCATAGTGGGTGCTTAATGAACGCTAGGTGATTGACTGGTATAGTAGGAATGTAGAATGTAAGATCCTTGAGGAAAGGAATTCTTTTTTTTCCCCCTAGCTTTGTATGTGGTTACTGGCACATAATAGTAACTTAATAAATGTTCCTTGATGAATTGAAAAGAATACTAAAGTAATAGCCATCCTAATTCTACCTTATCATTCTCTGGCCTTAGAAAAATTGGAGTATTATAGGATTATAGATTTGGAGCTGGAATAGAACTTAGATACAAAAGAATATAATTCCCTCATTTTACAGATCAAGGAACTGAGGCACAGAGAAATTAACTGACTTATCCAGGGCCACCTGCTAGTAAATGTCTAGTCAAGTCAACAAGTATTTAATAAGCACTGACTATGTTCAAGGCACTGGGATAAACACTAGGGATATAAAGAAAGGCAAAAAACAATCCTTGCCTTCTAGTGTCTTAGAATCTGACGGAGGAGACAACATGAAACAATTCTGAATAAACAAGATGTATACAGGATAAATGATACTGTACAAATGTTGTCTGAGGCTGGATTTAACCCAGGTCTTCCTGATTCCAAGTCCAGAGATTTGACTAGATGACTTTTAATACCCTTTATAACTCTAAGATTCTGTATTTAATACCCTTTATAACTCTAAGACTCTATATTTATAGAATCAAGTATCTAAAGCTTAAAAGTACCTCAGAGACTATCTAGTTCAACACCCTCATTACACAGATGGAGAAACTGAGGCCCAGAGAGATTAAATGGCTCACATCAGATTATGTAGGTTGTAAGTAGTGAGCAGGGTTTGAATCTATATCTTCTGACTAATGGTCTTTCCACTGTACTATTTTTTCCAAAGGAAAAAATAGGCTTTTGTGACTTGCCACAGACATATCTCTGATGGACATTGATGAAGAAAAATAAGCTCACCTTCCCCTGTTTTTTAAGCCATGACTCTGGTCACTCCTTCAGCTAGAATTATCCCTTTCTACCTCCTCCTTGCCTTTCTTTCTAGGACCATTGAGTTAGAGATAGAAGAAACCTTAGGGATCATCTAATCCAATTTCCTCACTTGACAGAAGAGCAAACTGACACCCAGGGAGGGTCAGAACTTTGCCTGACCACGCAAGCAGTGAGCATTGTAGCTGGAACCTAAACTGAGGACCTTCAACTCCAAGAAAGCATGGGGCCAAGCTGCCTTCAAAAATCCATCCAAAACTTATGCAGCATACTGCTCTCTTTCACATGTGAACAGTCTGGTTCCACAATGAGGACAGAAAAAGTATGTTTGTTTAAGAAAAACTGATAAGAATTGCAAAGAAACAGTCTTTTGATAAAAATGTTGATGAAATATGCAGACCATTTTGAGGACCAGCTAGAGAACTGTCTCTTTGATGAAAGTTCTGAGAACATCTATTTGAAAGCAGAGCAGACACTGAGATTATAATAGCTATAGGCTATGATGGCTCATCAGCTCACTGGCACGCAACTGTTTTTTAAAGTCTTAAAGGCTATAACTGACAAAATCATCAGTCAAATCACTGTTTGGGTGCTGTGAGAAGATTATAGGTCTATTGGATTCAAATCTGACAGAAAGGTGAACTTTATGAATTTTCATAAGTTAAAGATGGATCACTGACAATGTGATTTGAGGCACTGGGAAATACAAGTTGGAGAAAAAGCTTTGAGAAGAAGCTATAGGAAGACAGAGACAGAAGGAAAATCAGGAGAGTAAGCTGGGCACAGAAGAAATCACAAGAAGCAGGGGACAGAAGACATAGAAGACTTCCAGCTGAGGCAGCTGACCCACCACTTACTTTAATGGGAGCCTGCTGATTAGAAGAGAAGCGTTGCTTTGCTTGCTTGGCTTAAGAAAGACTGAATGATCTGAAAGAGCTCTTCAGCTGCTGGGTTGATTGAAAGAGAGCTGAGTGCTGCTACTGTGGACAGAATTGTCTGTGCTTGCTGCTCCCTGGTACCATGAAAAACCTGAGAGGGGGAAAACCTCTGAGGGTGTTTGGCTGCCTTCCACTGTCCTCTCAGGTTTGAGATGGAGAAGCAGAGTAGGAAAGACAGGCTTTGCATCTGTTTTGATGTTAGAAGAGGCTTAACTTTGAGACAACTGAAAAAAAAAACCAGAATGTCCTGTTTGCGGATTTGAGGACCTTGGCATTTCTCCAGCTTAAAGTAACTATCACTGAAAGAGCATAAACACTTTTTTAAAAGTGTGTTGTTAAGGGTGGCTGTGAACTAAGAGCTTGTCACTGTTCAATCAGCTTAACAGCAGAAAAGAAGTGGCTTAGCCTAGCAAGAAAGCAGTGAAGATCAGAAAGACAACAACTAGCAGAAAAACAGCTCTGTGAGGAATAAATTATCTGTGAAGGAAATAGGATATCAAGACCTGCAGTCCAGAGTAATGAGTTGTCCTGGATACATGGGCTTATGCCCATGGATACGTACACTTTGCACATTGGTGGAAGAGTATAACTTGTTTATGTGATGTTTTGGTTATTCCTGCTTTTGCTTTCTATTGAGTACTACAATGACAATTGATTATTCATGCTTTTACTTTACATGAGTAAATGTCATAAATATTTGTGACTACTTTCATGTAAATGCTAAGTACACCAGTGGGGCTCAGAAGCTGTGGTGGTAAGTAGTAGAAGTACATCTCTCTCAAAGCAGGCTTACTTCTAGATCCTCAGAGAGTATAAGTCATATCAGCATAGCAAATCCTTCCTTAGAGCCCCAGATTTGCCATCATGAGTTCAGGTTGGGTGAATAAGCCTGCCCAGAGAGCAAGAATGGGGGTGTATGCCATGCCTAGTGTACAGTCATCTCTTAGATCAATGTCTAGGTCTAAATCTCCTTTTAGTTCTAGACATTCAAACCAGAAAATACTATAATATGTGTGTGTCTATCTGCACAGCTGTAAGTGATTATATCTACACATGTGAGGACATACACTTTTCATTTGTCTTTATATATGCTGTATTTATGCTGGTCCAGCCTCCTTTTGTTTATTAGATTTTTGATGGTCAGTTCTATGTCTCATATAGGCTTTATTATCCACAACCATGTCCATTGTAGTATTCTGAATTCAACCGTTTTAAGAGTAATACTGACAAACTTCCTCAATCTCATTTTAAGTAACTAAGTTGCTATGTTGGATTGCCCTCAATTTCCCCAAGTATTCCCCAAGTATTATGGCCACCCCTATCCCAAACCTGCTTGTTTGTTTTTAAACTCTCTTTTGCTAGCTAAGTATGGATGGGTACATCGTAGGGAGCCTCAAATTTCTCAGGAGTTTTTCCCCCAAACCATCATCACTCATTCTGCTTCACAGAGCTGGTATGTTCCGCCAGGCTGCAAGGTCCCAAGAATTATTGATGTGCTGTCTTAGCTGACCTAGCTCAGCTGCTAGACACATGCTCCATAAATGGAACTCATTAGTGTCGAGGTCCATAAACACTCCCTCTTAACCATGTTTTGCAGCGTGTGCTAGCTGTGTGGCAATTGCTTGGTAAAGTAAATAGCCCCAAATATGAAACAGCAATCAGCATGCATAAAGAGGAGCATGCATCTGAAGAGCTCAGAGAGGCATGCAGGGAGCCAAGGGAGTCTCCTTTTGTACTGTTGAAACCAGCATTGCTTTCAGTTTATCTTCCTTTGAACAACTCATAAATGGGGCCAGTTATTTTGGATGAATAATCATAAGGAATCTGGTTCATGCATCTCCAGTGTGACATTTGAAATGACATCTTCTTTCCCTTTAATAAGCTCTTCTTTACTGGGTCTCCCTCCCAACTCAGTCAAAGTTAATAGAAGGTGTCAATTCACTGTTGTGTGTCAGATGGGTGATTTAAAAAAAAAAAACCTGGATGAATTAAATCACAAGCAAACAAAAATTTTATTTTGTATTCAAGTAAGTGACTGGTGAAAAAACCCTGAGGCTTCTGAGGTGGCTGCACTGTAAAAACAAAAATAATAATTTCGTCATTCATCTGTGTTCTAGGTGGGCTTGCCTCTTTTAAGAAGACTAGGGGAAAAAAAGAAAAAGGAAAAACTAGTGGACTAGAGGAAGTGGGGTGGCTTAATGGTTATGAGCCCAGTTTAGCTTCCACCCAGACAGTCTCTGTAGCCCTTGAGAGGTGCCCCAAAAGAGGGAGACCCACTTCTCTCTCCCCTCCCCACCACCTGTCCTCAGGGTGCCTACTTAGGGCATTGCTGAGAAAAGAAGGAATTGAGAGGCTTGGTCTAGATGATCAATATAGTCACTTCCAGCTCTAATAGCCTATCATTTTGTGTTTCTATAAATCCTGGAATGTAGGGAGGGGCCCTTTGTTTAACTTTGTTTGGGGGACTAGAAGCCCTGATTTATCATTAAGCCTTGAGCTGGGAGACAGTCGAAGCCAGAATCTGATTACTCTGCATAGTCCATGGCCATTTTCCAAAGGGAAGCGGGAAGGAGAGGGACAGAAAGAGGAAGGGAAAGAAAGGGAGGGAGGAGAGGGTTAGCAGGAGGGGGGAATGGCTGCTAAGAAGGAGGGAGAAAGAAAGGAGAAGAGCAAGCATCTAGGCTGGCCAGCCAAGAGGAAAGGAGAGAGAGGAGGCAGGCCAAAGACTTAGCAAGGAAGGCAGAGTGGGGGATGGGGAGAAATACACTAGTCACTTTCCTTGAGAGGCAATTGGTAAGTAATTTCTAATTCAGAGAAGAATGGACAGAGATCCCTTCTAGGTGAGTATGTGAGGAATAGTTTAAGAAATGATCAGCAAATAATATGGTCATTATCTTGTCTCTCACAGAGCAGACCCTGAGGCACATAGATTTAAAACCACTTAGCAGCAACCACACGCCATCAGTTGAAATACACAGAATGATATTCAGGTAAATTATCATCAGCATTTTTGTGGAGATAGCTAACTGTTCTTCTTTTAGCAGGACCATAACTAGAAACTTTTGTGCCTGGGGCACGGGGCAGTAGGGCAGGGTGGGGCAGGAAGGACTCACCTAGAGTGCAACCACCAGAAGCGAAATTGGACAACACTGGGACACATAGTTTTCTATCCTACTAAAGGGTAGGTGGGTGAAAGGGAGGAGTGAGGAGGAAAGGGAATAGGGAAGCAGTACAGCCTGGGATGATGCTGAAAGTGCCCTGGTTATGGACCTGCCTCCTAGTGCATCTGGGCCATACTGACCTACCCCAGTGTAGGTAAAAACCACCATACTCGGAATTCTCCCTACCTTCTTTGGAACCAACACCTATCGGGGATGGGGAACCTGCAGCCTCGAGGCCACACGTGGCCCTCTAGGTTCTCAAGGGTGGCCCTTTGACCACCACCCCTGAGTCCTAGATTAAAGGAACACTCCAGAAGTCTACAGAAAAATGGCACATTGGTATGTATCAGTCTAAAGGATAACTGAGCTAGTACTCAGAATAACAGAATTTTAGACTTAGGAAGGATTCAATAGTTATCTAGGCCAACCCTTAACCAAAGAATCCCTTTGACAATATATCTGACAAGTGGTCATCTAGCCTTTGCTTGAAGCACTCCAAATTTTCTGCTGCAAACCACTAACTACACTATTGTGCTGTAAGAAATGATGAGCAGGCAGACTGCAGAAAAACCTGGAAAGACTTCTATGGACTGATGCTGAGTGAAGTGAGCAGAAACAGGAGAATGTTGTCCACAGTAACAGCCACATTGTGCGATGACTAACTTTGATAGACTTAGCCTTTCTCAGCAGTGCAAGGATCTAAGACATCTCCAAATGTCTCATGATGAAAAATGTTATCCACATCCAAAGAAACAACTATGGAGTTTGAATGCAGATAAAAGCATACTATTTGCTATTTTTTTCTTCTGTTTTGTTTTGTTTCCTCTTTCTGGTGGTTCCTCCTATTGGTTCTAATTCTTACTTACAACATCACTAATGTGAAAATATGTTTAATAGGCATGCATATGTATAGCCTATATCAGATTGTGCACTGTCTTGGGGGGGGGGGGAGGAAGGCGGAGAAAAATTTAAAACTCAAAAGCTTATAGAAGTGATTGTTGATAAATCAAAACAAATTAATAAAAAAAAATTTAAAAAACAATAATTGCTAAAATGAAATAAGCAAATACAAGCATACCTCATCACACATTGTTAACTAGCTCCTCAAACAGAATTTTAGGGGGAACAATGTCACAATGTCCAAAGGGGCACTGTTATAAATGTCTTATGACAATTGTGAGTGACCAGGGAACATTACACTGCGGTTCACAAAACTGCATTTGAGGTTGGCCATAAAGTATTAAAGATATGAGGATCTCGGTAGCAACAGTGTAATCTGGTGTATGCCTGCAGAGAAAAAAGACAAGAAAAGTCTGGCTTCTGGTGCTCTTGCTAATGGTTCAAGATTGCCATTTTACACAAAAGGACTAATCAATTGATAAGCATGCATTAAGTGCCTACTATGTGCCAACTGCTCTAAGTGCTAGAGATACAATGACAAAGCATGAAATAGTCCCTGCCCTCAATGAGTTTACATTCACTTAGAGGAGGAAAGGATATATATTCGATAGTTAAGCCACCTAACTTAAGAAAGTGACTCTGACAAGACTATAGATGGATGAGGCCACAAGTCCAAAAAAACTGGAAGGCCTGGCAATTTGGACAGACACGGAAAATGTACGGGGAAGGACATGATTCTGGTGCTTGGTAGATTTATGTTCATGTTTCAAGAAGAGACCCTTCCAAATATAAAAGTAAATTTGTAAATTATCCATTGGGAGAAAAAAGAATTGGATTATTTAAAAAGAAGACATGGTCCATATCCCAAGGGAGTGTACAATGTCAGAAGATGCAGATGGGAGACACAGACAAAATGGTTTCAAACAATCACTTTGTTTCTTCATAATTTTAGGAAGAAAGAAAGGTTCCTCTGCCCTCAGATCATGGAAATTCCCAGAAAGGGTTACATTCCAATAGTTTAAGGCTAAATCCCTGTTGAAATGTAATCCCTCAAGAAAAGAAAACATTTTAAGCTGTTAGTCACTTACACAGTGAGAACAAACTCATCTTAAGAAAAAGTTTGATAGAGAAAGAGAAGAAAATGAGGTCACTGGGATCCTATGTAGGGAGGTCAGGGATGTCACCAAAGTAGAAGCAAGAACTGGGAGGCTGGGGATACTACAAAGTCTTCCATAATTGCCCTAGAACTAGCAGAATAGGTGACAAAAGCAATATGCCCATTATCATGACTGAAGATATGTACAGAAATCCTAGGTAATGTGCAGGGGAGGTGGGAAAGCTAAATAAGGCATTAGGTCCACCAAGATAAAAACCCTTTCTGATATTTTGGAGTGTTGGTGAGCAAATCGAGGTTAAGTGATTTGCCCAGGGTCACACAGCTAGCAAGTTCAAACTTTGAACTCAGGTCCTCCTGACTCCAAGGCTGGAGCTCTATCTACTGCACCCCCTAGCTGTCCCTCCCACTTCTGACTTCTAGACCAGATTTCCTCTTAACAAGCATTGCCCTACATTTCAACTAATACAGATGTTAATTGTTACAGGGGCTAGCAGAGCCATAACTAGGAATTCTGGTGCCTAAGGCAAATTCAGTTGGGGCAAGAGGGCCACCACAGGGAACAGCTTGCCCTAATTGGGTACAGTCTTGCTAGCACCCTAAGAAAGGCAAAAAATGGGAGACAAGGAGCCTGGAAGAAGACAATCTGTCTAGTTTGAGTATCACATGGAGGAGGCAGACAGAATACAGGTGGAAGGGGAAAGAGTTTCACATTGGAATCTCAGGGGTGAAGCTCTGATTGCCCCACAGCTCTGAGGACTAGTCCCAGGAGTAGGATCTGTGACACACAGACTTTACTTCCTCCCCATCAGGAAATGATAAGGCCATTGGTCTTTTTACCTTTGCCATATCCAAACAAACTTGTGGTCTGACAACAAGAAGAGGGAAGGGCTGCCTCTCATCAGTATAAAAAGACTTCTTTGGTTTGAATTCTTCCTCACTTCCAAGGCTGCCAGATGACATCACTCTTCAGTCCTAAGGCAAGTGAGCCATTCTCTCTGGACCTCCTTTTGTGCTCCTTAGTAACTTGATTCCTACTTTCAAATCCTCACTGTTTCTTACTGATTTTATGACTGCTGAAATAAGTGAAGAACTTTCACTGTCTTTTAACACAAAATAACATTCATATCATAGTGTACTTAGTCTCCACAACGTATAATGAGATAAGTAGGTTATGTATTTCCATGTGGGATGTCTAAACATA
The DNA here is from genome assembly GCF_003287225.1 of Phascolarctos cinereus. NCBI lineage: Eukaryota > Metazoa > Chordata > Mammalia > Diprotodontia > Phascolarctidae > Phascolarctos > Phascolarctos cinereus. The sequence goes on from NW_027556402.1 coordinate 171,391,928, forward strand.
CACACCAATAGCTCAAGATCTCTGGAATTGCATCTACCCCTCTACCAGGGGGATTAGGATCCCTGCTTTGAAGGGAGGAAGAGAGTCGTGAGACTGGCCTCTCTGTTCTCTTCTGAGGAAAGGGGCATCAAACTAGAATTAAATCCATCTGTACCCTTAAATGTTGCTGGTTTGATTAGTTCAGAAAATAAGCTGATTTCCTGGCCTCTCTCTCTTAAGGGTAGAAGTGTACTCCTACCTTATACATAGCAGCATGGCCTCTTCTCACCCTGAGTTACACAAAAGATCATCATAAATAGCAACTTGCAGGCAAATCCATTTATCCAAGCAAATAACATAGAATTCGTAGAAGTACAAATTAAAATATGCCCAAAAATACATTAAAATGAATGAGTTCTTTAGATGGGAGTGAATTCATCTCCACTCAAACCAAGTGAATTAGACCCTGATCTCGTGCAAGGAGAAATCCCCCAAAGTCTCTAAGAAGGCAAGCTGGAAATCAGGGACATGTCAAGGAGATGGTTTGTCCTCATTGTCTGCAAGAGAGTCTTTCTTTCTCTCTTCCCTGAAGTTTATCCTCAAGAGAATTGAGCACCACATGCGTCTCTAAAACAAGGAAGAATTCCTTTCCTTTCCAAAGGTCTTAAACCAACTGCACCACTCACATAACAGCACAGTGAAGTGTCATCATTCTCTTCACCAGTTATGGGAGTCTCACGAAAAATGCTTCAAGTTTGTCTGGAAACCCAGATTATAGCTCTTTTGAGCCTTAAAAGATATGAACTCCAATACATATGAGGAAGGGATTATAAGGATTTATTACTTTCTCCTTCTCTTTAATTAAGGCTCATAGAGATTGGTAACATTCATGATCACACAGCTAGTAAGTATCAGAGGTAGAATTTGAATACAGGTCTTCTTGATTCTAGTACTCTTTCCTCTATGCTAGAAATGGTAGTTTCCTTTAAATATTTGAAAGACTATGTGAAAGGAGTAGACTTACTTTGTATGTGCTGTTTTATTAATGTCTTTTCCCCAAAACATCCATTTCCTAAAATATACCCCCAAATAAATGAACTATTTCCTCAACTGTAAAATGAATGGGTTGAATTATATGGCCTTTGAGATCTCTGCCAATTCTACATCTATGATTTTATGATTCTGTTATCCCATGAACACTGTAACGTAACAAAGAAAACCAGTTAAGTGAATGCAGGTATGCAACGATATATACAATATTATGTATCCACATTTCCCCACATCTCTGATGAGAGAATGTTAACACTACTAATTTTATTCTAGGTTAAACGTTTATGATTCCATTGATTAAAAAACAATAAGTTTACGAGATCACTTAACCATCTGATTTTAGGTTTTGCTATTTCTTTAAATTGAATACGAACATAAAAGAGGGAAGAGGGTTCAACAGGGAGGACAAAGAAAATGAAGGCATACTCAGGTCTTTTATGGAAGTCTTTCATAAACTTTGCTTTAAAAAAAAATCAGCGAAAGTAGAAGTACAAAAAGTTTTTTTTTCAAGGAAGGAACATGCTTTTGCAATTTGCTGGAACTTTTCCCTGGTGTTCCAGAAAGGCAGCCTCCCCATTACTCACCAGGGAGACATGCAAGCCAGAAAGGAAGAGGAATCAGCTAATAAAGACAGGCATTCCCTCCTTCTCTGTGCAAACTACACTTAATAATCAAATAAAAAAGCAAATGAAATTAAAACATTTTCCAAATGGGTCTGAGTCCTGAGCCCAGACTTTATGGGGCCTAGGTTGGCCTTATTTGTATTCATGCCTTAATTAGGGCTCCATGCTATGGATTGCTTTGCTAAAGCCAAATCTCTGGCAATCATGAGTATAGTTACAATTCAACTTTTGAGCATAATGCTGACAGAGCAAGCCTCTTGCTAACTTTGTGACCTTATGCAAGTCATTCAACCTCTGGTAGTTTCAGTGTTCTCATCTGTCAAATGAAATTGATGGATAAGGTTATTTCTGTAAGGTGTCTTCTCACCTTGACTTTTTGTGATTCATTGTGGATAGAACTGAATGGAATTTCCTTCTTTCAGGAATTATTTCTGATTCTACTTAGAACCATCAAAACATAGATTTTAGATCTGGGAAGTACATTAAAGATCATCTAGTTGAATGTTTTTCAATTGGCTGTATGTGGAAGTGAAGAGTACATACTGTTCCAAAAATTTTTACTGCTGGAAGTCCTTCCTTCTGAAAACCTAAAGTTAAAGATCAGACACTCCCCCCCCACCCCCGCCCTTCTTTCCCCTCTGTCTTGCTTTGTTCATTTCAGTTCAGTGTGCTTTGTTAAGAAGCTATTCTATGACTGGTACAGGGTTAGGTGTTGAGGACTCAAAGGCAAAAATGAAAAAAAAAAAGTCCCTGTACCTAAGAGAGCTTAAAGTTTTATTGTTCCTTTCACCCCTATCTCCTTCCTTTTTCCTCACTCTTCTGCCTCTGCTATCTGAGCCTCAGAAAGCATCTCAACCCCATCCTCCCTTTCTATTGCCATCTGCATCTCTAGTCCAGGAAAAGGACAGGCTGGGGTAGACAAGTTATGTATTTTGCCAGCCTCTTCTGTAGTTTAGGCTGGAAAAAAATTGACAGAACCTAATGCCTTCCATTTACAAATGAAAATGAGACCAAGAGAATTCAAATGACTTGCCCAAGCTCACTACAGCTGGTTAGTAGAATTAGAACGAAAAACCAGGTTTCCCACTTCCTAGTTTAAAAACTAGATTTCCAATTCTGAATACTCCTCCAAGCAAATTAAATGTGTGTGTGTGTTAGGGTTAGAGTCAGAGTTTATACACACACATATATACACATATATTCCATACATATATATGTGTGTGTATTGGTATACACTTTCATAAAAATCAACTAGGCTTATTTCTGCTGTTTTTCTTTAACATTCATTTTAAAAAATTTGAGTTTCAATTTCCCTTCCTCCCTTTTGCCCCTCTCCCACTCATTGAGAAGGGAAGAAATGTGAAATCAATTATACATATAAAATCATGAAAAACATTTCCATATTAGCCATGTTGAAAAAAAAGAGCCCGAAAAATAAAGTGAAATGCTTTTAATGCTTTTATGCTTTTAATCTGCACCCAGATGCTATCAGTTCTCTCTCTATGGCAGTAGATAACAGTTTTCATGATAATTCCTTCAGAACTGTCTTAGATCTTTATATTGATCAGAATAGATAAGTCATTCATTCAGTTGATCATCATACAATATTGCTGTTACTGTGTACAGTGTTCTCCTGGTTCTGCTCAGTTCACTTTGTATCAGTTCGTGTGTCAAGTTTTTCTGAAACCATTTTGCTCATCATTTCTTATAGCACAGTAGCATTCTGTCACAATCGTATGCCACAACTTGTTCAGCCATTCCCCAAATGGGTATCCCCTCCATTTCCAATTCTTTGCCATCACAAAAAGAGCTGCTATAAATATTTTTGTACATATGGGTCTTTTTCTTTTTTCTTTGGTCTCTTTGGGATATAGACCTAGTAGTGGTATTGCTGGATCAAACGGTAGCACAGTTTTTTAGCCTTTGGGGCATAGTTCCAAATTGCTCTCCAGAATGGTTAGACCAGTTTACAATTCCACAAACAGCAATTTTCCACATCTCCAATATTTGTCATTTTCTTTTTCTATCATATTGGCTAATCTGATAGGTGTGGGGTGGTACCTCAGAGTTGTTTTAATCTGCATTTCTCTAATCAATAGTGATTTAGAACATTTTTATATGACTATAGATAGCTTTGATTTCTTCTTCTGAAAACTGCCTGTTCATATCCTTTGACTATATATTATTTGGGAATGACTTGTATTTTTTATAAATTTGGCTTAGCTCTTCATATATTTAAGAAATAAGGCCTTTATCAGAGAAATTTGTTGTAAAAACATTTTTTCCCCATTTGTAGTTTAGTCATTTTTCAGTTGTATCTCACATTTTGTGACCCCATTTGGAGTTTTCTTGGCAATGATACTAGAATGATTTGCCATTTCCTTCTCTATTTCTCAGTTTCCTGCTTTCCTTCTAATCTTGGCTGCATTGGTTTTACTTATACAAAACTTTTTAAATTTAATGTAATTAAATTTATCCACTTTATTTTCTGTGATCCTCTCTATCTCTTATTTCGTCATAAATTCTTCCCTTGTCCATAGATCTGACAGGCAACATTTTCCATACTCTCCTAATTTGTTTATGATATTACCCTTTACATTTAAATCTTATGCCAATTTTGACCTTATCTTGGTGTATGGTGTGAGATATTGATCTATATCTATCTGTCTCTATCTCTATCTCTATCCAGGTTTCCAAGCAATTTTTGTCAAATAGTGATTTCTTGTTCCAAAATCTCAGATCTTTGAGTTTGTCAAATGCTAGATTACTATGGTCATTTACTACTGTATTTTATGTACTTAATCTATCCCACTAACCCACCATTCTATTTGTTAGCCAGTACCAGATTATTTTCATGTTTACCACTTTGTAATACAGTTGGTTTGAAGTTTGGTACTGCTAGACCCTTCCTTCACATTTTTGTTTTCATTGATTCACTTGATATTCTTTTTTTTTAATAGTTGGAAGCTTTATTTAACACAAATAAAAATGTGCAAAGTATTTTACTCATTTTCTTCACTCCTCAGTCTAGCATTTGGATTGGTGATCTTGATGGCTAGCTGAGCCGCTCTCTCAACAAGGACTTTCCCATTCTTGGAGGACACATTGTGAGCAATCTCGGCACGGTAAGATTTGTTGCACATCAGAAGCACTTCTAACTCTTTGACACTGTGTACCAAAACCTTCCTGAATCCACTCAGTAACATGTGTTTTGTCTTCTTATTGCTTCCATAACCAATATTGGGCATCAAGATCTGGCCCTTGAATTGTCTTCATACCCTGTTGTCAATGCCTCTTGGTTTACGCTGGTTTCTCTTGATCTTGACATATCTGTCCAGTTGGTGCCAGATGAACTTCTTGGTCCTCTTCTTGATGATTTTAGGCTTTACGAGAGGTCTGAGGGCAGGCATGGCGCCAGTGGAGAGATAGTGGCACCTCTACGGGGGAGAGCTCACTTGATATTCTTGATCTTTGTTCTGTGAGATGAATTTTGTTATTATTTTTTCTAGCTTATTGAAAAACAGATAGGTCAAGGTCACCCATTGCATCCTGGGTCATTGCTAGTCAATGACTCTGGAGGAGAGAGTGAGGCTGATGACTTTGTACAGTTCAGCCTCATTTAAATCCAATTCACTTATAAGTCAAGACATTCCCTATCATGACGTCATTAGTCTTCTTTGAGAACAAAGGATCAAAGCCACCAGCATTACCAACAACAACACGTTCTACAAGTGGGTCTTTACACAGAGAGAAGGACTACCAGAGCAGATGCTATGGGTTAAACCTTTGGCACACATATTTGTTCTTGTACATGTGCCTCATTATTATTATGGTCTAAGTTTAAGTTTACGTCTCCCATGGATGCTGTGGATATCTGTGGGAAGAAGTAAACCAGGTTTTTAGGAAAATATTTTGTACTAACTGTCTCTATCATGTTATCTTTGGTAACTTAACTTTGGTAAAAAAAAAAAACTAATTGAGACTATTGGATAACTATAAATGGGAACTGCTGCATTGGCACTCAGACCTACAGTAGGAGAAGCACAGTCTCTGAGAATTATCTCTAGAACCCTGAGAGTTGTAGTAGCTGCCCTCTGGGGACCCAACCTGCCATTCTGAGCGAAAGTTGGGGAATACTCCTCTTCCTTGCCTCATCCTCATCCTCCTCTTTCTCCTCCTTTTCCTTTTCCCTCTCCCTCTTCTCCTCCTTCTTCTTCTCCTTCTCCTCTTACTACATCTAGGCCTCTCTCCACTTGGGTCACCATATTCTTACGTGTGGGTACCTTGTCCATAGGAATATAATTTTGGGTTGCTTATATTTTGTTAAGATATTTTGGGGCTTGGGGGATAGATTTTTTTAATCTTTTATTTATTTAGTCATTATTATTTATTTATTTGGATTTTAATTATTATTATGTTTTTCAAAAAGCTGGGACAATTTGCTTTTTTTTCCGGTGCAGTTTTCATTTATAATTTCTTGAAATATAGTTTTGAAAAATAGGTTTTAAGAAAGTCCATTGTGTTTTAAATGGAGCTACTGCATTAGTCTTTTAACCCAAATCACTCTGACTTTCACTGCCCGGCCAATAATAGCTCCCAGCCCAAGCCTCTGGCCCATTGTTTAGGTTTTAATTGTAAACATCAATTGTTTTCTTTCTAGCCAGAAACTTTAGGAGTCTTTCCCTCCAAGATTGATACTTTTGTGACAATAAATTAGGCCATCTTTTGTCTCACTTCTTACCTACCCTTTAGTTTTTGAATGGGCTTCCTCAGACAAACTGAGACCTGGGAAATACCTTACTTTAGAAAAGCCAAGGTCACCCACTGCATCCTGGCCATCACCAGTCATCTTGACTTTGTCTTACCACTGGACTTCGATAACTCTAGAGGAGAGAGTGAGACCAATAACTTCGCGCAGCTCTGCCTCACTTAAATCCAATTCATGCAAGTCAAAACATGAATGAAGGGTGAACAACAGGTACTAAAGGGGAAGTCCCACACCATGTGCCAAATCTGGTACTCTCAATTTTCCAAATCTTCCTCATTCCATTCTCCTCAAAGTAAAAAAAAAATAAAAATGATGTGACTTTTTCATAAATAGGTCAGATATCCCCTTGTAGGTTATTGTGGAAAATGAGATAAAAAGTTGATCTGAATCTATTTTCTGCCAAGTCATTTTCTCAATTTCCTAGCACTTATATCTGAATAAGGTGTCCTCCCCCTCGTATTTTACATTCATAGGTTTATGAAGCATCAGGCTGCTTTCCAGTATTTATTTGCTTCTAGGTCTTATTTGTATAATGGTGGAAATTAATAGAAGTATCCAACCAAATCCTCATACTACATTTAAAATAACTGATTCACCTATGTCTTTGTCAGGTAAAAACATTTCAAATGAATCAATTAATCAAAAGTGTGAACAAATAGGAACAAGTCCCACTTTCCCTTTGGACCCTCTATGTGCTGGTAGGACACTGTATCATAGATTTCTTTTTTTTTTTTAATTCAACTTTATTTTTCAGGTTACATTATAGAATTCTGGGACCATATTTTGAATACTGGTTATAGCAACTCTATCATGTTAGTAAATAACTTTCTAAAAGCTAATTAAGTCTGACTGGCTGATTGATATTAACCGGTAGTTAATAAAGGAAGGAAGCAGACTAATGGGGTCTTGTGAATTACAGCATTAGAAAACTACCCTCCCACTCCACAGGACTACTCCCAGACTCTGAGGGAAGATGTGTTTAGGGGATCATACCTACCATTGAGAGTGGAGGTTGGGAGAGTAGCTCCAGACTCCAGAAAACATTCCAAGCTTATTTTTGCGTGTGTGTGTTCCTCTTAGCCATGTGATTTCAAAAAAGTAATTTTAAATCTCTTTAAGACTCAATTTCTTTTTTTATTTAATTTTTTAAAAATTTTGAACTTAATTATCAACAAACATGAACATTTAAGCATTGAAAAAACAAAAAAGGATCGTACGTGATTTTCTATGATTTTATGAAAACTACGATTTTCTGTTATATTCTTAACTATGTATATGTATTAATTTTAATATAATAGCAACAAAATTTCTCTGTTTATTTGTGTCCCTTCTTGAACTTCTTTTTATTTGCTTGTATACGTTTCTTATTGTTTTACTGATGGGCTTTTCTTCTTATCTTTATTTGGGGGGGCATCTTTTTTACAACCCTCAAATTCAGTGGTCTCTAAAAACGGGGCTGGGGGGGGGTCATGATTTATAGTCCATATGTTCCCAAAGTGGGCAATACCTTCCACTGGGGGTGCTGGAAACAATCTAGAGGGTTCAATAGTAGCCTCAAATGTAATTGGGGGGGCATTGAATAAAAATAAGGGGATGGTGATAGCATAAGGAAAGAAGAGAAGAAAATTTTGAAAAACTGTTCATACATGTTTCATCTGTTGTGTAAAACTAGTAGTGATTATATTATTTTACAAATAAACACACAAAATACAAGTTATAACTTATCTGTAGTCAAGTTCCCCCAACAGGTCTTAACAAACAAGTCTCGCATTGTCAGGAAGTCCACCATACATGGGCAGGAATATATGTGTGTAATGACTTGCTTACACTATGATACAGAGGTTTATATGACACAATATTGCATTATCAAAATTTAAACGCAGGGAAAAAGCTACGAATTTATAATAAATTATTAAATTTAAGATGTGTCATTTAAAAAAATTTTAAAGATAATTTTTTTTAAAAAAAATCCATTAAAGGGTTAAAGAAAGTAAATTTCGGGGGGGGGGGTAATAAGTAACTTTTTTTGAAAAAGGGGCAGTAGGCCAAATAAGTTTGGGAACCCCTGATTTATACTAAAGGAGCATGGCTTGATCCCAAAGGCTTTGTTATCAACCAATCAGAATGCATCCCACTCTCCCCACAAATCAAATTTACCTGCAACACAACCACACCTACTTTTATCTCCCAAAGTTCCCTCACTCTGCCCCTCCTTTATCAATGAAGTCTCCCAGGCTCTGTTTCCCCACCCACCACCTCAGAGCATTTATAACCTAACTGCTCCCTGAGCATGTACAACGGCAGCTGGCAGATGTCATTGGGAAAATTCCACCCTCTTTCAGGAATTCAATTTTCTCACCTGAAAAATTAAGTGATTGAACATGATAATTTTCAAAATCCATTTCCAGACCTAAGCTCCATTATGGGGAGGCAGTGCAGTGCAATGGGAAGAACACTGGACACAGTATTAGAAGGCCTGCGTTCAAATCGCAGTTCCACTACTCACTACCTTGGGTGAATCACTTAATTTCTCTGGGCTTCAGTTTCCCCATCTCTAAAACTAGGGAGTTGGCAGGATGATTTCTTTCAGCTCTAAATCAAAGAACCTATGGTGTCCAAGCATCACGGATTACAGTGTGTCACATGATTCAAAGAGGGCAAGAGATGGATATATATCTACATGTATATATTTATTTATTTATATATAGTTTGATTGATAGATAGATAGATAGATAGATAGATAGATGGATAGATAGTTATATATGACCCAATGCTATCATTCTAAATAGAGGAACTATGGGGGATACAAAGAAGTATAAGCCATAGGGATTTACATAAAATTCAAACTCCTTGAGGCAAGGGACTAGCTACCATCCCCTTTTGTTTTCTTCTTAGGGGAAAGTTAGCTCCTGACTAGAGGTTGTTCAGTGGTTGGCTTCATTGTTACTTCCTCTCTGGAGCCTACACTTATAGAGACCTTCTCTCAGATGCACATGAAGATACAGATTTGGAGAAGGTTGATAAGGAGAGTGGGAAAGGAGGAGAGAAAGAAACGAAAGGAGGAGTGTCAGTTCTAGTAAGTGATTTGCTGCCTAGGCAATTCAGGTAAATATGGGGATGCCGTTTGGTGCACCTATACATAAGTATGATAGTGACTATCTCAGAAAAGTGCACTGCCATGGATACCTCATGACCCTGAAGGCAAGAGATTATTTAGTACAGAAGTATGTCATCACCTAGGGTTCCCTAGGGCAAGGGCAATGATGCCAATTGCCCCATTCCATTCTTTGCCCACAAATGGGCAGCAATTCAGGTGTATACTCATGAGAAACAAAAGAGGGTAGTTCTTTCCCACCTTTTTGCTGGTAAATGATAACTGTTTATGGGGTAGGAGGATGGGAAATATATGCATGATGTGTTTTTAAGCTTAACTGGCATTATTAACATTATCTGCATTATTCACATTTTCTCCATCTTTCCCAAGTATAGATAATCAACAAAATAATAACTCAAGCCCTGCTTTGTAACTTGGAGGATATCTGAGGTGCTCACTCTGAAAATTTAACAATCACTTCTCTGGAAGCCTGTCGGAGCTGCCGCCAGCACACTCCTGCCCTACTCCTCCACAGCCCAGGTCTTCCCTTTCACACCCCTCTCAGGCTGCAAGTTCCCCACCTGTAAGCTCTTTGACTCTTTCAAAGCTTCCGGTAGGTCCATTTTATCTAGATTTCATTTGTATAAAAAGGGGGGGGAAATAGCAATAGAGAAGGTTTGGCCCAGGGCCCCAAGTCTCCTCCACGTCTGGCCCTGCAGATTACTCTTCTGGGAGGGGAAGTCCCCAGGGAACTATTTTGCTCTCTTTTTATGTTAATTAGTTAACTAGAATTTGTAGTACCTGACAGTGAGTCAGTGTATTAAGTGGTATTGGGAAATGAGCATGTCAAAAGCAGGATATTCAGTTGTAGGTCTCAGGGAACTTAAGGTCTGTTTGAAGAAATTGATATATATATGTATATAGATGGAGGACAGAAACTGATGTTTAATTCATCTTTATTAAAACTTACTTTGATGGATAGATTCGTAATTTTATCAACTGGAGGTTACTCCCACCACCTACTCAGATCAGACCACCACCCAAGAAGTATTAGTCCTTATCCACTCTGGAAGATCTGATTCAACTCAATTCAACAAAAAATTATTAAGCACTTACTATGGGCAAGGATCTACCAAGTAAATTGGAGAGCTCCCTCTCTTTTCAACATTCTAGGGCTATCACTTTAGTATTATAGCTGTCTATCAGTTGATTCTCAGTGCTGAGAAGGATATAGAATAAAGTCATGATAAGAATAGAACTCCCCATGAAGAAATGAGCTGGTAGAGGAGCATTTTTTTAAACCACTGGCACAAATCCAGGAAAGGAAGCTTGCTGCAGTGGACAATGGCCCAAATTTGAAATCAGAAAGTCTTAGTATAAGTCTTGCCTCTGACATGTACTAACTGTGTGGCCCTGGGCAAACCAGTTAGCCTCTCATTAACCCAGGCAACTCTCTAAGACTAAGCTATAGAAGATTTGTTGATCTTCATCAGTGAAGGGAGTCCCCACAATGGGAGTTCCCCTACACAATGGAATTAAAGTTCTGAAACAATAAAGAAAACCAGATGCCCTATTTTTCTTATCTAAATCTTCGAGAGGGGAGATCCCAGGGGAAATGAAAGAAGTCTCCTCACAGCAAATGCCCACAATCCACTTCATGAATCTCATAGATACAGAGCTAGCAAAAACCTCAGAGTTATCTGGTCCAACCCCATAATTTCACAGATGAGGAAACCAGAGCCCAGGCAGTTTCAATGGTTTGTCTGTGGTGAGTATCAACAGTGGGATCTGAACTCAGGTTCTGTGACTCACTTCTCAGATGGCAAAGCACCTAAATGGTGAAAGAGAGATAGTAAATTTTCATGTCCATTCTCATCACATCAGTAAATGAGCATTTATTAAGTGCCGACTGTGCCAGACACTGTGCTAAGTAAGCTGCGGAGGCACAAAGAAAGGTAAAGGTAAAGGACAATCCCTGTACCCAAGGAGCTCACAGTCTCATGGGGGAGATTTGCTAGGTGGCCTTCTCTAAGTCACTCAACTTGTTAGAGCCTCAGTTTTCTCATCAGTATATCTTGGACTTATAATAGTAAAGTAATAACCTCATGTCTGGAGGAGCTTTGTGAAAGAATGCTTGAGGACTTCAAAAAGGACAGCGACTTTATCCACGGAGTCCTCCCTCTAACCTGACATATCCCAGTGCTCCCTGCCTAAGAAGTCTTCATGGTCAAGAAAATTTACCACCTGGTAACCAACCTTGATGATGAGCTTCTTCCGACTTAAGCGGGTTGACCCACAGAGGACAGAAAAACAAACAGTCTGCTGACAGGTCAATACTCAAAGTTTTTTCGTCTTCCCAAACTTACCAAAACTTGCACTTGGTCATTTCCATAAAACAATGAAGTGTCAAAATTGGGCTTTAATGGAAACTATGTGGAGAAAACAAAAAGTTGTGGTCCAAGTTGCCATCTAGGGGTGCTGGGAACCCTGGAATTCAAGGGCAAAAGGCACAGGCCCTGCCTTGAAACAATTCGACTACTCAAGCCTTCTTTCAGTCAGAGACAAGGTTTATTGTATCACCGACAGAAGCAGGCCAGATTTCAAGAACCTGCACATTTGGTAAATGAGACTGACCTTTTTTATAGGGGGGGAAAAAGATTGTGGGAAGATTTGGATGGGATCAAGAATTGGCTAATAGGCTGGGGTGACCCAGAGGGAACAGAGAAGAGGTAGGATAAAGGTAGAAAATAGCCTGGTGAGGTCTAGAGGTAATAGACAATGAAGGACTGGGTTGGATTAGAGGTAACAGAGAACTGAAGGTCAGAGCCACAAGGAAAGGACAATTAAAAGGATTATTCTGTGATCAGTGGATGCCTCAGTTAAATGCCAGGAACTGGGCCATGTGGGAAAGTTTAGGGGCTTTTCCTTTTTGGGGTCCAGATACTAAAGACATGGCCTTTGCCTTTTAGGGGTTCAAATCCCAACCCATCAGTCCAGGCCTATGATTTCATGGTGTAAGAATTGTCAGTGTGGGAATTCCTATATCTGATGGCACCTCACCTGTGTGTGACTCTAGTTTAGAGAACTGTTTGGGACACTAACTGGCCCAGGGTCACACAGTAGGTATGTGCCAGAGATGGGACTGAACTCAAGTCTTCTGGTCTCCAAGGCCAAAGCTCCAGCCCCAAAACTAGGCAACCTGTCTTGATTAAATGAAATAGTTAAGAAGAACTAGAGACCCAGTTCAGCCCTTGACAAATATGCAAGGGGGAAGGGGTAAATAAGAACAGGATAATGTTGACATTTCCACTGTATGTTCTGTTACTAATGCTAGAAGGCCTGCACTGTCTGTCTCTCTACTGAAAGACCTGCAACCACTTAACTGCCTATACATCTACAGAGGGTGTTGAGTAGTGGTTAATCCTTATGAGGACTGGACTATTTCTCTGGCAATATGTTTTTTAAAATTCTGGGATGCTGGATGGTGAACTAAAAATGCCCATTTCTTGGCCCCAATTCATTTCTTCTGGATTTGTTCTCGTTGATGGGGAGACAGCCATTTCCTTTTGGAGCATGGCTATAGCTAGGGAAAGCACCCCTGGAGAAGCTCTATTCGTTATGTTTTGTTTTCAGAGAGGTGCTGGGTGCTTCGTTCTGGACCAGATTTGCATGATGCGTGGCTTGCCTGAGGCAAAACTGTGAAATGTTTGGTAGCATTCCACTTCCCTTTTAGGGCCCCTCTCTAGTCCAGTTTCCCACCCCACCCCCTTCTCCCTTTTCTTTCTCTCCATACACACCAGTAATGTGTTATTAGCTCAGTGGTTCCCAACCTCTTCAAGTAGGAGGACTCTCTTTCAATAAAACTCCACAAAACATTGCAATCTTACTATCGCTTGATTGAGAAAAGGCCACTGAGAATTCAGGAGTACTTTTAAGTGCATTTGTGTTTTATTCATCGTGACAGTATCAACATGCATCTGAAAAATAGAAATGCACATATGTGCCAGGCATATTTATTCAGCTGACAGAAGGTACGTTTGCTTTCTTACTATACCAACTCCCATTTGTGTGTATATGTGCTAATATAAGTCAAGAGCAAGGCCCATAGCTGGAGGAGCACAGGTGTTACCCTTGCTAAGTGTATTTACACTTTGTAAGATTGTCAAAAACCCAAACCCTTTATGTTTTTGAGGAACGAACTTGTAGTGGTGCTAAGTAGACAAGGAAGATATTTAGAATGGGGGAGAAATCCCTGAAGATCTTTAAGTCTTAAGATTATTAAATTTGATTTAGAAAGGACTTTAGAGGTGAGTTAGCCCAGTTCCCTCAGTAGAATCCAGGGGTTGAATGGGTTGCCCTACATAATACAGGTAGTAAGGTACACTTGTATCTATCTAGCTCTAAATCTAAATTCTTTCTCCATCTTCTTTCAGGTCAGACCATCAATATGCCTGATGATTTTTTGGAACCCTTAACCATGGGGTCATAAAGTGAATTAAAAGGTACAATCCTGCATTATACCCATACAGCCCTTCTAAGAGCTGTACTTGGCAAGAAGCATACAAAAGATTTTTTTAGCTAGTCCTTATTATCCAATCTCAGTTCAGCAGAGAACACAGATGGCAGCTTATTAGACCTTGCAGTCATGAGGCTAAGGGCATCTGGCCCAACTTAGCAGCAAGAAGAATAATCAGGATACCCTTCCTGGTGGTGTAATGTAGAACATTATTTTACCATTTAGGTAGTAGGGCCCTTTAAGTCATGGAAAGCAGAAATTACTGCTTAATCTTGCCCCAGACCTCTTTTCTCCTAAATCTAAACAATAGTGAAATGTACTCTTGCATAGCTCAACATAGCCCGTACCTCCAATGCAAATGGATAAGAAAGCTTGCAATATAATTGCTTTAGATAATTATGTTTACACCAGAGACCAGGACACCTGGTCTGGTTTGTGCGATCTCTGACCTGTAATGATGGGGTGCTCAGGTGCTTGTGCTTGTACTTGTGCCCCAATTTCTCCCTAGTCTCAGAAACACTGTCTCTGATAACCACTCCCCAGCCCAAGGACACTGTGCCTGGCACTTATTCATGCATGGGCCTCAGCATGACCCTTATCTCTCTCCCTGGTACAGCTACACAGAGCTGGGCTGCTCAGGCCCCCGCCTTCAGATCATGTCTCTGGAAGCCTCCCAATTCCTTAGTAAGTTCCTGTGTTGTGAGAAAGCTTTCCCTTGTTGCAGAGCATTCTCTCATCAAGACAGAGGGAGAGGGGTGTCCTTGGCCAGCCCAAGGACTCTTCCTCCTGCCAGACTCCAAAGATCCATCCACCTCCCTGTCAGGTATACCCCGGTACTTTCGCATCCATAGACCCCAAAGACACCTGCACCTTTGGATTACCTCATCAGTGCTCCTGGCATTTCTTTCCCATTCTCTTTTCCATTTAAACCCCAGCTTGACCCCTGATCAGGGCTGCTTGATTTGGGTGTGCGTACCCCTTGCAGCCGCGTGCTAATAAATCCACACTTTAAATTACGTCTGGGTCTCACTTGTTGATTTCTCGGTACAACAGTGGTACACACCCTTCTAGTAGTTCTGAAAATGAACATTTCTCTGAGTCATACCAGCTATGTGTGGGACTACATGAAGTGTGGGACTCATTCAGAAACCTGCAGGGTTAATGCCTTGACAACCAAGATGGTTTCGTTTGACTTCCCTTCGATTGGCTATGGAGCTTCTCATAGTACCCCTGTGCTCTGAGAGGAAAAGAGACCAGCCAAGATAAGTGGATGGAACCAAAGGAACCATAAATAGCATGTGTGTATGAGCCCAGGTCTGTTATTTCATCAGTGTAGAAACTCCCTCATCCACTAATACAGATTGGCAACTTCCCTGCAATTTATAATTCTAGAAAGTTGCTTGGGGCACTGAAAGATTAAATGATTTGTCTATAAAACCAGTTTATATCATTCAACATTCATTTGACAAGCATTTATGAAGACTAAATATGTATTAGATACTTCTAGGTGCCAGGGATACAGGGACAAAAATGAAACATGCCCTGTCCTCAAGAAGCTTACATTCTTTTGTGGGAAACAATATAAACACAGATAAGTCAATGCAATATGTGTGTGTAATATATATGCACACATATATGTGTGTATACATGCACATTGTATATATTGTATATGTAGTACATATAGATTGTGTGTGTGTGTGTGTGTGTGTGTGTGTGTGTATGTATGTGTGTAGGTAGTAGTAGACAGAGCTTCAGAGTCTCAGACACATGACACTTACTAGCTGTGTGACCCTGGGCAAGTCATTTAACCCCGACTGCCTCACCAGAAAGCAATTTTAAAAAAAATTTTTTTAAAAGATAGAGCTCCAGGCCTGGTCAGGAAGACTCATCTTCCTATGTTCAAATCCAGCCTCAGACACCTATGTGCTATGCTTTAATACACTATCTTATTTAGTGTTTGTGGTAGCTTGTGAAGTAAGGTGTTATGAATGCTATTATTCTTATTTTTCAGAGGAGGAAACCGAGGCTTGAGCAGTAAGGCAGTGCAGTAGATAGAGTGCCAGGCTTGGAGTCTAGAAGACTCTTCTTCCTGTGTTCAAATCCAGCCTCAGACACTTACTAGCTGTGTGACCTTGGGCAAGTAAGTCACTTAACTCTGTTTGTCTCAGTTCCTCATCTGTAAAATGAGCTGCAGAAGGAAATGGCAAACCACTCCAGTATCTTTGCCAAAGAAACCCCAAATAAGGCCATGAAGAGTTGGACACAAAATGACTGAACAATGATTGAACAACAACAACAAAATATATATGTGTGTGTATACACACAAAGACATAACACTAAGTGATTTGTATCTGGGGGTGAAGGGGGTGGGGGTTATAGTAACTATGAGGATCAGGTTAAGCCTGGGGTAGAACTCGGATTTGGGCTGAGCCTTGAAGGACTCTAAGGATTGTGAGAGGTTAAGTAAGGAGAGAGGGCATTCCAGGCTTTGGGCACAGCCTGGACAAAGGCAGAAAAACAATAGATGGGATATGTATTGGGAAACTGCAAGTAAGCCCATTTGACTGGAAGGTAGACTGCAATGAAGGACAGTAATGTACAGTAGGCATGGAAAGCTGTGCTGGAGTAAGAACATGAGAGGCTTTAAATACCAAACAAAAGAATGAATATTTGTCTGAAGGGCAAGACAGAGCTAGCAGTTGAACCCAAGTCCCAAGGTCTACTATATCATGCTTATCTGTATGTGTGTCTGAAACACACACCTGTATGTATATATGTGTGTATATATACATACACAAACATGTTTGTATACATACACACACACACACACACACACACACAAACATGGGACAACTAGGTGGTTCAGTGGATAGACTAATGCTCCTGGAATCAGGAAGAATCATCTTCAGATGTTCAAATCTGGTCTCAGACACTTACTAGCTGTGTGACTCTGGGCAAGTCACTTAACTCTGTTTGCCTCAATTTTCTCATCTGTAAAATGAGCTGGAAAAGGAAATGCTGAACCACTCTAGTGCCAAGAAAACCCCAAATGGGGGTCATAAAGAGTGAAACATAACTAAAAAATGATTGAATATATATATATATATATATATAATACACACATGGGTACATACCTACATTTACATATATACACACACAGAGCTAATGTTGCTGAGTGCTTAAAAGAATATATTGTCACTGCCAGGGATTTAGTGATTCCAAAGAAGCTTTTTCCTCTGTCAATCATAAAACATTTAATAGTTCCCTCCCTTCTCACACTTCCCTAAAAGCAGTGAATCCTCAGTCCCCCTGATGGTGACCAGCAAAGCCTCCTCAATTAGGTTTTGCTGTCCTCGCTGAGTCTTGTACAAAAAAAGTATCTTTGAAAACGTCTTTTTCACAATCATTATACTGTAAATTAATAGGGCAGATACAGTTTTGGAAATCAAGGTTTACCCTCTCAACCCCCCACTCCCACTTCCTCGCTCAATATTTAATAAATGTTTGTTGACTTGAATTAAAAGCCATCAAAGAATTTTTACTTCCTGGCAAGCTACTTGCGACTTGGATATAGAGCAAAGGCGTCTGAAAGGAGATGAGAGATGCAAGAAGACTGTGATGGCTGATACCAGGGAGGTTGAGAAGGGGATTTCCAAAGATAGTTTTCCCAGTGAGTTAAGACCTTGACACAGGTGAAGTTTTGAGGGCCCAGGCCACCATGATCTGTTGGGGGGTTTTTGTTGTTTTTGTTTTTTGTTATTTTTGTTTGTTTGTTTGTTTTTTGCTAGGCAATGAGGTTAAGTGACTTGCCCGGGGCCACACAGCTAGTAAGTGTGTTTTTTTGTTATTTTAAATCATTCTCCAAGCCCTGAGCAAGGAGCCTTGTGTCTACACTAAGCCTGGTGGCCTCCTTGGACTCCAGGTCAGAGGGTTATTGTATTAGAATTGGAAGGGGTCTTAGAGGTCTTCTAGTCAATCCCCTCACTTTGCAGATAAGAAAACTGAGTCCCAGAGAAGTTAAATAGCTTGCCCAAGGTCTTTTCATGCCTGGATGTTTTAGAAGGAAGGTGTTTTAGTCAGCAAGGTGTTTTAGAAGAAAAAAAGAATTACATCTACAAAAGAGCCACCCTGGGAAGGCACTTCTGTAGAGGGGGCGTTTTGTTTGTTTGTTTTATGGTACTCTGGGGAACATTTCTGAGCCAGGTCCTAGGTATTCAGGGATGCTGCTCCTTACCACAGCCTTGGCAACATCCACTTGGTTGACTCTCTTGGGGAAGGTAACAATTAGTGCTAGGAAACAGGAGAGTAAACTAGCAAAATGGATGTGTGTCTGCAGAAGACTATATCCAAGTACAGGTATCTAAAGCTATGTAAGAATGGTAGCAACACAGTACAGTGGATAGAATTCCAGAGTCAGGAAGACCTGGGTTCAAATCTGGCCTCAGACATTTACTAGTTGGGTGACCTTGGGCAAGTTACTTAACTGCTTTCTGCCTCAGTTTCCTCAACTGTAGAAAGGGAATAAAAGATACCTACCTCCCAAGGTTGTTGTGAGGATCATATGAGAACATATTTGTAAAGTGCTTTGCAAGCCTTTTCAGGTCTTTTAGAACTGGGAGAGACTTTAGAAATCATCAAGTTCAGCCCCTTCATTTTACAGGCAAGGAAATTGAGGCAGGGAGAAGTTAGTGACTCAAAAGCAATAACACAGATAGTTAGCAGTAGAAGTGAGATTTGAACCCAGGTCTTCTTACTACAAATCTAATGTTCTTTTCACTACAACAGGCTGTCTCTCCAACTATTTACTTATACATATTCCACCAAGGTCCTACTCTCTGATATATCCTCAGAAGTACCAAAGAGGCAGGGGGGTGAACTTGGACCTCAAAGACTATCCAGGGGACTGCAAGTTCCCAAACTATAATGGCTTCCCGTAGACAGCAAGAGACATGGGGTCTATCATCTGAGAAATAGCCAAGTAAAATGCTGGAAACCTTATCACCATAAGGATGATTATCAACACATAGACTTAAACAGCCAGAGGAACTCGTGAAGGCAGCCCACTGTGGAGTGGTGGAATTGTGATCCATATTATTGGTCAAAGTACCAACACTGATGAAGTCAAGAAATATAGATGTAAAAGCTTGCAAAGTACTTCATACATATCATCTCATTTGATACTCATAGGTATAACCAGAAAGGCAAGAACTGGAGTACCCATCTGTTTAAAGGAGAGCTCACACTTGAGATGTCCATAAAGATGGTGGCTAACATCATCCCATCTCAACTCTCTCCCTCTCCACATGAAAGACCAGGACTGTTCTAGAAGATCTGGAAAATGATTCTCTAGCCTATCGTTCATACATGACTGAGCCTTGCAAGATTTGGGTCTCCAGTGTGGTTAGGGTCCTTGATTACACTTCAGATTCACTTCCTTCTCTCTCTTCCCCTCTGCCTTCTGCCGCCAGCTGTCATTATTTTTCATTGAGTTAACCAAGCTTCCTGTGCGCCAACTCCCTCTGCATCTCACAGGTCTACTTTGCTGATGTTTTGCTAAAATGCAAAATGAAATCACTATCCCCAAGCAAAGATCTCTATATCCACCCATCTTTACGCCACTCCACCCCATCCCCAACACTGACAGGAAAAGCTCTCTAGAGTTAAGCACTTGACTTCGTTGCATGGAAAGCTTCTTTTTAAAAATTTTTTTTTGGTAGGGGTGGGGGGTAGGGGTGGAAATATAATGTGATCTTGCTTCCAAATGGCATTCCAAAGCCCTCTGGGTCTGTGCAGAGTAATCCCTCAGCTGGAAAATGAAGCAAAGTTGCTATTTTTGCATGGCACCAGGGCCTCAGCCTCCTTAGTTCAGCCAAAGCTCTCAGCACTGCTTTCTGGCAATGGAGACTGACTCAGTGAGAAGCGAGGTGTGCAGCTCCATGCGGGCCCAAGAGGGACGCCACAGGGGGAAAAACCAGAAGAAACAGAACAGAAGGGCCCCGCTCTCCTCTTCTCATTCTCTTCCTTCCCAGCCACTGACCCAGGATTATTCTTCTCCCTCCTGTTCAGCTGAACTTCTAACCTGCCTAAGTAGAGTCACATCTGCTGTTTCTGACCTCTCCCCCCACCCCCTCTTCTAATTGCTTTCTGATGAAGACAGAATGTAGTTTTGTTGTAACTCTCTAAAAATGCAATGCTGGCTGACCAAATAATAACAAGGACAGCTTGGGGGAAAAAAATACCAACGTGCCTGGAAGCCCAGCCCTCTCTTTCTTTAAGAAGCTTAATGCAACAAGCTCTCACCCTAAAGTTTGTATAAAAGAAGTTAGAAATAGCTTCCACAGGCAATGGCTTATTGGGCAAATGTCCCCTTTTTTTTTCAGGCACTGTCTTGGTAAGGGTTCCCTTGTCACTATGTACAAACCCCCTCTTTCTGGCAATCTCTCTCCTAGTGACTCAGGATAGGGAGAGTCCCAGGGGTCCAAGCACAGGGGAGGTAGAGGAGTTACCTTCCTGGAATAATATACTATTTAATTATAAGGCACTTGTCTTTTCAGGATGAAAAATATCAGTTGGGGTAAGAGTTATCATGAACCAGCCACCTGAAGGGAGTTAACTTGGCATGGAGGGCTCAGGAAAGTTAACTGAATGTAAGCTCTTTGAGAGTAAGAATTTCTTCTTCCTTTGTACTTATGTCCCAGGTGCCCTGGTGCATAGTAGCTGCCAAACAAATACTTGTTATGTGATTGGCAATCACTCACGTAGGCATGAGGTTGGGAATGGGATACCAGTGTTTGCTTGTGCCATCTGATGGGTCAACTACTAGACACCCTGCCTCTAGTGACCCATCATACTTTATGAACCTCCAGCTGGTCACACGAAAGGGAAATGTTCTCTGCAGTGTCCCAGCTGAGGGAGGTGGGTTGACTATGTAAGTCTTCCCTGATCTGAAGGTCTCTTCAGGATAGGACTGAGCCAATCTGACACTAGGACTATACAGTGGTGACATTCATAAACTTCAGAGAATCTTCCCAGGCATGGAAACAGTGCTGATGGATGTGGAGGCAGAGGACCTGCGTTCATGTCCCGGCTCTGCTGCTTATGGGCCTACATGACCATGGGCGAGGTACCCAACCCTTCTGGTCCTCAGCTTCCTCCTCTTTAAAAGGAAAGGGTTGGACTAAATGATCCGAAGATCCCTCCTAAGCTTTAAATCTAGGCCCCTAGGCTCTTCCCTGCCAGGATTGGAGGCACTATCCCAGGAGGAAGACATCTCATCCACGTTTGGGAGGGAATTCCCAGGCCCCAGGTGTCTGAATGCTCTCTCCTCCAATCACCTTCATGCTCCTTTCTTCTACCTTCACAACCCCCTGTGCAGTCACATACTTCAGGTCTTCCCTTGCATCGTCTATCCTCAGAACGGGACTGAGGAAAATTGGGCTCAGTTAGAAACATGAATGAAGTTCTCTCTGTGTAACCGAAGGTGGCAAGATGGCCTTGGTTACACAGCTCCGAACAGAATGTGGCTCTCTTGTGTTATGCTCCTATCTCATCATGCCTTAGAGTCAGGGGTTGACTATGTGCCTCTGATGTCCTTCCTGCTCCAAAATGCTTCATCTACCAGCCTTCATGTCCCATTGGCCCTTCACCATTGCGGTTAAAGGCCATTCATTCGGATTAAGAAATTTCAGGACAAAAGTCTCCTTTTAAAATGTGTTCTTTGGTGGAACAACATACTAAATCTCAGTGTGAATCCTTTGGTCAAAAAAAGCACTAGACCAGGGGGAAAAGTGTGCAAAAAAGAGGGGTAGGGGGTGTGGGGGCCACCAAAGATAACACTTGGCTCTGCTTCAGAATTTTGCCAAAGGTCATCCCTATTTGTAACAAATAGGTTTGGGGGAAGGGAGTGGGGGTTTAGGACCTGGAAAACAAGAAAATGTCTCCTAGGCTCTCTGAAAGGAGACATTATTACTCCATATGTGCAAGAATAATGAGGTTCTAGTGGGCGGCATTCAAACGGATGCTATTGGAGAGGTTGACAAATGGTTTCCCTCACTGAGAGCGAGGTTGGACCAGATGACTTCTTGGGCCTTGTCCAACTTCAACGTTTGACGAGTCAGTGAGGCAAGTCTGGGGGTTGCACAGGAGATCTAGAAGCACAGCCGGAGAAAGCAAAAAGTGGGCCCTGATGATAACAGACTTCAGGAGCACCAAAGGGAGACACAGTTTCTATCAGAATCTGGCCTTCTTGGGTAGTCTTAACTAAGGACAGAGCTGCAATTGGAGGGTTGAACAGAACTGTGTCATGAAAGCAATTTGTAAGAAATTCTGCTAGGATGCTAGCATTTACCTTATGTCCTTGTGATTTACCTTGTCTATAATTGGTTCCTATGGGGCCCTAGACTTGGAGTCTGGAAGAACTGGGTTCAAATCCCACCTCAGACACTGTGGAATAGTCACCGGGCAAGTCACTCTACAGCCTCTGCTTCAGTTTCCTCATCTGTAAAATAAGGGGACCAGACTCAGTGTCCTCTATGGCCCCTTTCAGCTCTAAATCTATCATCTGGTGACCTACAAGCTGTCCTCACTGACTATAGCAATGTGGTTTCTACGTGATGAGCACCAAGTCGTGCCAGAAGGCTCAGGGTGTCTTTGTACATGTTTATACTGCCCCCTCCTGGGAGTCAGGTTCACAAAGTTTCACAAAGAATGACTTGATTGGGGAGCAGGGTCCTCTAGGAGCAGACATCCTGTGACATTGACAGCATGGGCCAAACTCAACAGCAAATCAAGTCTGGATTTGACTCCTCGTCTATTTGTTATCGCCGACGGCGGCTCTCATCCACCTTCCATTCTCACTGCTTTCCCTGTTGCGCTCAGTCTTCTTTCTCTTTTCTTGACTCTAATAATCATGGTCTAAACTGGAAATTTGTTTTTCTGAGCTGACCATAGCTAACATTCAACAATCAGTGAGCTCTTCTGGGTTCTTGACACTCTTGCCGGCTACTTTACAACGGACAAAGAAATGATCACTTTGCTCTCCCAAACTAAAGAACCCAAGGCTCGTCTTTGGTTTCTTTTACTGATTTCAGCCTAAGGCTGCATCGTCTTAGGGCAAAAGATACAAGATCTCAGAATGAGAAGGGACTTTAGATGCCTTGCCAAAGAGGAAGATGAGGCCTAGAAAGACTGAATGACTTTCCCAAGGTAAAAAATTTGAGAGGAACTATAATACTACTAATAATAGCTAACATATAGTGCTTTAAAGTTTGCAAAACACTTCACAGATATTTTCTCATTGTATCCTCACAGCTTCCTTGAGAAGTAGTTACTATTATGATACCCATTTACAGATGAGGAAGCTGAGGCCCAAAGACTCGGCATGCTTACTCAACTATTAAATGTCAGAGGCAGGATCTGAACTCTTTTTCTAACTCCGTATCTAGCACTCTAGATGCCTGTCATGTCCTCTACATCACCTCTACATGCATAAAGACGAAGTCTGGCAAGAATCACACTGAGATTAGGGTCCCTCATTAAATATCAGCACCGTGGTCTATGATGGCTTGATGCTGTTTGGTGGCTTCCGTTTCTCCAATTTATATTACCACTTTACTATAATAATCAAGCAGACAAAAATGGGAATAAGATTTTCATCTAATCTAGAAAAGTGGGAAAAGTGATCTTAATTGGCATTGGAGAGTGAGGAAGATTCAATTTTTTGAGGGAGCAGAATTGAGCAGTGATAAAAGTCTTTGCTTTCCAATCAGTTTCAATGTTTAAATCCAAGTTAGGTGTTTTCCATGGAGACTGAGCTCACTTATACAACCTTCTTCCCTTATTTGGAACTTTTAAGACTTACAAAACAATTTCCTTATAATAATCCTGAGAAGAGGGGAGGGGGAGGGCCGCTTAAGTCTGAAGACTCTTGCTAAAACCCATGAGCTTTCACACCTCTGAAACAAATCAGGATTTGATTTGTTTATTGTCTAAATTTAAGACAGTGATGGAGAAACATGTTAATTCAGATTAAACTTAAAAGTGTGCTGTGTATACCCTTTTTTTTTTAAAAGCTGTTTGTTAAACATTTACCAGCATACCCCTGGTAGGAGCTCTTGAATGCACTAATCAAGTAATATAACCATGTATGGTGGTATTTAATCTAGTAGAAGGTAAGCTCCTTGAGAAAAAGGATGACGATTTAACATAACTTTAGATATTTTCTAGTGCCTAACACTATGTTCTACATACAGTAGATGTTCAACAAATGTCTGTTGTATTTTTTGTTGTAGTGAAAGTATTATTAGCCTCCCTTCACAGATGAGGAAAAGGAGGTTTATAGGGTAAAAATGACTTGTCCAAGATCATAGATGGCTCAGTGGATAGAACACAGGGCCTGGAGTCAAGAAGACCTGAATTCAGATCCTACCTCAGACACTTATAGCTGTGTGACCCTGAGCAACTCATTTAACCCTTTTTGCCTCAGTTTCCTCATATGTAAAATGAGCTGGAGAAGGAAATGGCAAACCATTCCAGTATCTTTGCCAGCAAGACCCCAAATAGGATCACAAAGAGGCAGATATAACTTACTGACTGAACAATAAAAAGATCATAGTTAGTAAGGGTCAGAGCTGTATCATGCTCTTCCCAAAACTCAATGAGCAAAAATGTACAGGAAAATTGTGTATTCTGGTTAACTGAATTGTTTAACTCAGAGTGAAGTGAAAATCCTTTTTGCTTCAACTTTCGTAGAAAAATGTTTTTCTTTTAATATAAAGTTTATCTTAACTACCTTTGATAAGTACAGGTATTCAAATATATGAACAAGAACATTAAAAACAATTAAGAAAAATGAGCATGCAAGCTGAAACAAATAAAACCCCAAGAGACTGTCAATGATTAGAAGGTGAGCCTGTAACTTGTGATAGTTACCAATCAGTAATGCCACCCCCATAAGACTTGTATATTTACTTTAACCAAGTGGGATCCACATTTTGTCTTCCTGATCCCTTTTGACCTTGTACTGTGCATATAGCAAAAGCTGTTGCTGTTATTGTTGTCTTTAAGTGGTTGTAAACCACAAGTATGGTGGTCTTTTGACTTGGCTTTCTGAAAATGGTTCTAAAATGTGTTTGTCTACTTTTCCTGCCTCAGTAGAGGCAGTAAAGTGAGCCTCTCTTCCGATGTTGTCAAAATGTCTTGCCTTATGGTTATTGTTCTGAGCCTCCATGATCGTTGTCTAGGACTATATGGAATATATGGAAACTGACCTAGATGTTTACTGACCCCAGGATACCACCTGGAAGTTAGTATTTTGAATAAAGTCCATAGATGGGCTTGTTTTATTGTCATTTGTCTTTTTCTCCTAAAAGTAAGGTGCCAAAAACTATGATCAATTGAAATCTCATTGTTGCTTTGAAAGGAAAAGCCAAGAGTATCTTTTGATAGCTCAATGGCTTAAAATCTGTGTTTGATTTTTCAGAGAGTTAAATGCAAGAGGCTATCAAAATTCCTCCTACCAGATTTAAAGGAGTTCAGACAATCTGCTGCTGCCTACATAAATGTTTAATATTTGAAAACAACCAGGACCATTTCAAGCTACCTCTGTCCTCTGAATCATGGAACAGGGAGGGGCTTGATCACTGAAATTGGGCTCCTGAAAGGAAATCTCTAAGTGGGAGCTTAGAGCTAAGGGAGCATTGATATTGATAGGTCCATAGACACTTGGTGTGTTGGCTTTTTCTAGCTCACCCAAAAGGGAAAGGAAGGCTAGATAGAGCCCCACCCTCTTGCAAGGCCCAAGTCCTGGGCCCCAGGCCAAATGGTCAGGTAGTACATCACCTACATGTATACACATTTCTGATGGAGACCTGACCTGATTTCTTGGCTAGGGTCCGAAGAATAAATATCTCTTTGACTCTATATAAAACCTTACTCCCCAAATCCAAGCTCTAAAAGAACTGTTTTTTTAAAAAGCTGTATACTTTATAGGCAAACTGAAAGAAAGATCCCATCTCTGGACTCAGTTGTCTGAAAGGAAAGAAGGTAAGTGAAAGGAGAGTCCAACCCAGTGGCCAAAACAAACCATAAGAAAGTAGTTCCTTCAGATAGGATTTGGGAACTGACTATATAGCTGGGTGGGGTTTTTTTCTTCCAATTTTTGTTTTGTTTTGGGGTTTTCCATTTGTTTGTTTGTTTTTTTATGTCTGTGCCCCTTGACAAACACCAAGGAGAGGTTTTGCTAAGAAAAATAGCCTAGCTTGGAAATGCATTCCTCCAGTTCCACTTGAAAGTTTGAAAAACCCCTGGATAGGAAAATAGGCAGAAGCAGCCAAGTCTTTCTGCAGTTGGCTAAGCCTGATACCAAAAATACACAGAAGAACACTGCACTTTGAAAGGCCTGTGATACTCCTATCTGAGTCATCTGAAAACAAATAAAATAAAACCTAAACAAATAAACCTAATTGTGCATGGAAACAAATCCAGCTTTCCAGCTTGGCTTCTCCTCTGTTTTTGTTAGTCAAAAGCCAACATATGCAGCTTTAGTGGTATCCACAGTGAGCAAAAATATTAAAAAAACAAATTGCCAAGTGTTTCTTGGTGTGTTTGTTTTCTTTTGTTTCCCTTTTCTCTGCTCCCTCCTCCTTGGTGCCCAGCTGAAGGGAAGCCCATCAGCTTCTCCAGCTCCCATTTGTCTTAGTCTGGCATCCCAGTCAGGCAGCCATGTGGTCACCCCAGTGGCAAGAGGACAGCCAGTGACCCAGGTTAACAGTGATGTCCTTGGACAGTAGCAATTGCTGGACAATCCATTGACATTTTATTATTTTTTTCTTTTTTGGCAATTGACTTTCATGAAATTCAACTGGATTTAAAAACAGCTCTGCCAACCAAAATTCAATGGGTACAACGTTGCTTGGCCAGATGTCAGCCTTACTGCCAATTGCCATTCATAACAATAATTTTTAAAATTTTCTTTTCTTTTTTTCCCTTTTATCTGCTCAGTCATTAGTTTCAGGAAAAGAAATTCAGGAGATCTAAATGAATCTGAGAAGCACTCATACTGTAATTTGAACTTGCTTTATTTTTGGCCTGCTAAGAGCTCTCTTGCCTCTCAGTTTTTCCTTCCTGGGATGATCTTCTTGAGAGGAAAATATGCCATTTGCATGAGTCTCAGTTGCAGTTAATCACACACGGAAGGGGAGAAGACAGTCCACTTTAACCCTGACTTCTGTAGGAAAAGTAACCCTGGGCTTCTGGTAGTAGAAAGTTAAAGATTGAAGATGATGCTAACTTGTATCAGTTAGGAACCAAGGTACAGGAGATGAAGCAGCAATTAGTGAGGAATGTTTCTGCACCTGGAGCAGAATTTCTTCCTTTCTCTCTTTTTTGTAATTCAGTTAAAAATACCCTCCTCGGCACACTCTGACAACCATTTCTCTGCACCCCATTCTGAGAGCCTGAAGTGAAAGTTGAGTGCTGAGCAAAGGCTCCAAGGATTCAAAGCAAAGCAATCCAAGAGAGGCAGAAGAGTTTTGGAGCAGCCAAAACTATAGGGTCCACACTCCTGTTCTGAGCAAGATGGACAGACAGACAACCCCCATAAAGCTAGCATCAGGGGTGTGAAGATAAATACTTAACAATAGGCTGGGGGGATGTATTTAGAATATACTTTTATGTTTAATTTGCATTATTCACACTTTCTCCATCACTTTATTAAATGTAGACAATCAAAAAATAATAAATCAAGCTAAGATTTATTTTTTTGCCAATTTCCATGCTGTAAATGCTCATGGGGAAATTTTAACAATTGATTCTCCATATTCTATTTGGGCTGGTTCCAGCACAATCCTGGCTAGCACATGGCCCCACTCCGTATTTATTCTGTATACATTTTGTATGTATTTATTTATGCATGTAGAAAGATTGAGTTGGCCCACAGGGCCCTCCTATGGAGCATTCTCAGAGTTGTCCATCCTGATTCCTAATCCTTGTGGAGAAAGCCCCAGGGTTCTATGAGCTCATCTGGGACTAGAGTCTCTCTGATAAAGGAAGCAAGGCAACTTGGTCACATGTACATATTGTTTCCTTGCCCCTCCCCCACTAGAATGTAAGCTACTAGAGGATGCATTTTGTCTTTATATCCCCAGCACCTAGCACAATTCTTGGCACATAATAAGTGCTTGTTGATTGAATTAACAAGAAATAGCAAAGATAATAAGAAAAACAGTAGTCTGTTAGCGTAAAGTTAAAGATCGAAGATGATGTTTTTACAAAGAGTTTTAAGGTTTATGAATCACTTTCCCTATAGTGACCCTGAAGTAAAAATAAAGTATTATTACTTCCATTTCATTGATGAGGAAACTGAAACTTAATAAGCATTTATTAAACACGTGCTATGTTCTAGGCACTGCACGAAATGTCGGGGTACAAAGAAACAAAACAAAACAGTCCCTGACCTCAAAGAATTTATATTCTAAGCCAAAGAAGTTAAGTGATTTACCCAAGGTCACACAAGTAGTAGGATCTTATTGACTCCAAATTCAGTAGTCTTGCTGCTTCATCACAGTACTTCCTCCAGAGACATTGGAAAAATATGACTGTAAGAGAGGACAGAGATCAAAGGACCCAGGGTCAGTCCCTGAAGTCAATCCTCTGATTCAGGAGCCAATACCAGACCTGGCTATTAATCAAGAAAACAAAGTTTGGTACAGTACTGGAATTGGAGTCCTAGGAAGGATCTGACTTCAAATCACAGCTCTGCTACCTACTATTTATGTCCTTGAGCAAGTCATTTCATCTCTGTTGGACTCAATTTCCCTATCTATAAAATGAGGCAATTGGACTAGACGATACCCACTGTCCTTTCCGAATTCTAAATCTGTTATCTATATATCACTATGTGCCTAGAATTATGCAGGGTTCTGAAAGAGGGAAGCAAAGAAATCCCTGATCTCAAGGAGATTATAATCTGACTTTGGACATGAAGCATATGCTTATAAAATGACTAGAGAATAATTAAATTCTAAATTGTGTAATAGAAGACGAGAGCCATAATTAGAATCCATAAGCGTGGATGATGCCCAAGGTTCTATCCTAGGTCTTAGGGCTTCCCTCTATATTTTCAGTGTAGGAAATTTCATTAGCTGCCCTGTGTTTAATTACTACATGTATGCAAATGACTTACAGATCCACATATCCTACCCTAGTCTCTTCCCTTCACTCTCATCCCCAGGTACCTATTGGACATTCAAACTGGATTTCCGAGAAGCATTTTAAACTTAACATGTTCATTTGAACTCATTCTCTTTCCTCTCTTCCAGATTTCTGTTCCGTGAAAGATACTGTCATTCCTCTGGTCTCCTGGGTTGTTCCTAATCCTCAGCTCTTCACTGACCCTCACCTTTCATATCGACTTTTCCCAGTCTTTCAATTTTCTTTGACTATTTCTTGCTGTTTCATAGAATCATTGATTTATGTTTGATCTAGTTTAATATTCAGGGAGTTCATTACTTGCACAAGATGGAACATTTTCTGCTCTAAACTATTCTAATTCTTTTTTTTTCAGAGCTTTCATTTCATTTTTTATCTCTTGTTTTATTTCTTCCAGATATCCATGTAGTTGCTATGGGCAAATCAATTTTTTTTTCCTTTGAGTCTTTGTAGTTGCTATGAAACTATTTTCCTAGTTTAGATTTTTAGATTCTTTATGATGGTCTATATCTTCTGTTTACTTATCTCTCCAGCCTTTATTTTTTTCCCTGAACTGGTGTTTTGTGCCAGTTCCAGCTCTATCCCTTGCTGCATGTTTGGGTGGGGTGGTTGGCCCTGGGTTATGTTGGGTTATGACCTAGATCACTTGGGTTCCCACATTTATCTCTACCTCCTAGATTTAGGCCCCCTGGATGCTCAGGACCCTCTGTGGCACCTCAGGATAGGGACCTTGGAGCTCTTAGGACTGGAGTGATCCTGCCCGAGGGTTACTGGACCCAGCCTAGCTGCTGCTTCTCCTGGCCATTTCCAATGTCCCCACTGTGAGTTCTTAATCCTGCTGGAGCTTTTTCTGGGGCTCCCTTCAGTCTTGTTGTCTCAGCATAGAGAAAGCCTTGAAGCCTATGCAGGTCTCTGGTCATTCTCTGATCCAGATAGAAGGCTTCTATCTTGTTTGTCAGCACTGGCAAACTTCACTGGCAAGGCACCCTATTACTATTGCCCGTGGGCTTCTCCCTTTGTCACACAGTTCTAGGGGGAAGAAGATACTGTAGTTTCTCCTTGGAATTCCTGATCATTATGTAGTCTGGTGCTATTTTTAGGGTTGAAGTGTATGGGAACTGGGCTACCCACCTCCTTGAAGGCAGCCATCTTGGCTGGTAGTTCCTCATACCACATACCCAATCAGCTCCAAATCTTGACTTTTCTGCCTCCACACTTCTAGCATCTAACCCTTTCCCTCTACTCACCCAGCCATCCCCTTAGTTCAAGTCTTCATGACCACTCACCTTACTTGCTACGACAGCCCCTTAATTGATATTTCTGCCTCAAATTTCTTCACTGGAACCAGTCCAATCCATCCTATCCTTTTGTTCAAGTGATTTTCCTTAAACACCAATCTAACCATCGCCATTTTCTTCTCCAGCTCATTTTACAGATGAGGAAACTGATGCAGGCAGGGTAAATGATTTGCCCAGGGTCACACAGCCAGTAAGTATTTGAGGCCAGATTTGAACTCAGGAAGATGAGTCTTCCTGACTCAAGGCCTACCACTCTACCAGCTGCTTTTAGGGTAAAATATAAACTCCTCTGTTTAATTTCTAAAGCCCTTTACAACCTGATCCCAACCTATCTTTCTAGCCTTATTGGACATTTCATCCTTTCCCCTACTCTGCAACCCAAACAAACTGCCTTCTCACTGTTTCTTGTAGATGACATTCCATCTCTCCTCCTGTATCTTTGCATTGGCCACCCCATTCCTATGCTTAGATGGCCCTCCCTCCTTACCTCTACCTCATAGAACCTCTCTCTTCCTTTGAGACTCAGCTCAAGTATCATCTTTTATATAAAATCGTTCTTCCCCAATTGCTAGTACTCTTCCTTTCAAACTCTCTTGCATTTAATTACTTTTCATTTATTTGTATTAGGCAGTGTGGTTTAGTGGGTAGACAGCTGGCTTTGAAACCAGTAAGACCTGAGTTCTATTTCTACCTCTGATAGAGACTGGGTGTGGGACCCTGGGCAAGTCAACCCCTCACTACTTTAGGCATCTATATGAGTATATATTACAAGGAAGATGTGGTTACACACTGGTAGAAAGAGTTTCTTTCCCCACTAGCTCTTTATACCAATGAAGTCACAGGTCTAATATCTTTCCCAAGACAATGCCAAGCATATAGAAGCATTTAAATGCTTGTTGATTGATTAATAGGACAGGGATAGTGAAGCTCTGTCCCAGGGCACTGAAATTTAGAGAACACTGATGGTACTACTTGAGCAGATAGAAACAGCTAAACATAGCACTAGTTACAATAGTGCATTACCAGATGGTACAATTCCTTCTCCCACGCTCCACCACCAGTGGCCACACACAAGGTGGGATTCTTCATGATAAGATCCCATCTTGCTACCTCCCCAGCAATGACTTTCTAGAGTCTCTGCCAATGGGGATAGTCTTCAGCTTTCTTCTCATCTCCAAAGAATGGCATCCAAGCCCTTCATCTCTCTCTTTCTCTTTCTTTTTTTGTGGTCATTTACTTTTTAAAAAAAAAAAAACACCTTATTTTTAGTTTTTAACATTCATTTTATAAGATTCTGAATTCGAAATTTTTTCCCTCCTTTCCCTTCCACTTTCCCCAAGACTGCATACAATCTGATCAGGCTATCCATGTGCAATCATGTTACTGATTACGTATATAATCATATTAAACATATTTCCACATTACTCATGTTGTGAAAGAAGAATTAGAACAAAAGGGAAAAACCATGAGAAAGAAAAAAGGAGGGAGAGAAAATAGTGTGCTTTGATCTGCATTCAGACTCCATAGTTCTTTCTCTGGATGTGGATAGCATTTTCCATCTTTAGTCTTTTGGAATTCTTAGATCCTTGCATTGCTGAGAAGAGCTAAGTCTATCAAAGTTGGTCATCACACAATGTTGCTGTCACTGTGTACAGTGTTCTGGTTCTGCTAACTTCATTCAGCATCAGTTCATGCAAGTCTTTCTAGGTTTTTCTGAAATCCACCTGCTCACCATTTCTTATGGAACAACAGTATTCTGTTACTTTCATATACTACAACTTGTTCAGCCATTCCCCAATTGATGAGCATCCCCTCAATTTCCAATTCTTTGCCACCACAAAAAGAGCTGCTATAAATATTTTTGTGCATGTGGGTCCTTTTCTCTTTTTTATGATCTCTTTGGGTTATAGACTTAGCAGTGGTATTGCTGAATCAACGGGTATGCACAGTTTTATAGCCCTTTGGGCATAGTTCCAAATTGTTCTCCAGAACGGCTAGATCAGTTCACAACTCCACCAACAATGCATTAGTGTTCCCATTTTCCCACATCTTCTCTAACATTTATCATTTCCTGTTTTGTCACGTTAGCCAATCTGATAGGTGTGATGTGCTACCTCAGAGTTGTTTTGATTTGCATTTCTCTCATCAGTAGTGATTTAGAGCATTTTTTTCATATAAGTATGGATAGCTTTAATTTTTTCATCTGAAAACTGCCTGTTCATATCCTTTGACCATTTATTTCTCTCTCTCCCATATCAATTAATTTGTATTATAAAGTTGAATTGAGGCCCTGTTTGTGGTGCTTACCACAGGGACCAGACTTACTGCTTATGGCTCTGATTCTGCCTGTACTTACAAGGAGAAACTGAGAAACCAGAGAGATCGGTGAAGACTGGGCTTGCTGGCCCCAGTGGTCCCTTCTGGCTCTAAATCTCTAAGCCTATGAATTGCCAAAGTTTTAGTTCTGTACTGGCCTAAGGTGGAAGGCAAAATAGACAAAGTAGCAACTCTGCTTTCTCCTGCCATCACAGGCTAGGAACAAAAGAACTGATTTCGGGGGTAGGGTACGTTCTAGTAGGATGTTTCTTTAAAAAGAACAAAATTATTTTCTTATACTCTGTTTTTTATTCTCCCAATTAACAAGCATTTATTTTCTCTTTTCACCTCTGCTCTCAGAGAAAAGAAAAAACGAAACAAAACTGTTGTAACTAGTATGCATATTCATGACAAACAAATTCTGATATTGGCCATATCCAAAAATATGTGTCTCATTCTGCATATTTATTCCATCATCTCTCTGTCAAGAGATGGGTAGAATTTTTCATCATCAGTCCTCTGGAGTCATGATTTGTTGTTGCATTGATCAGAGTTCTTAAGCTTGTAAAAAAAAAGTGAGTGTATCAGTTTTTAGGCAATGGGGCATAGTGGAAAGAGCAAGAGAACTGAAGGCATAAATACTTGGGTTCAAATCTCTGTCATCTACTAGATGTGTGACACTGGGCAAGTCCCTGGACCTATCTGAGCCTTGGCTTGAGGTGGCTGGTGATGTAGCGAACAGAGTGCTGGGCCTGAAGTCAGAAGTTCAAATATGGCCTCAAACACTTACTAGCTATGTAACCCTGGGGAAGTCACTTAAACTCTGTTTGCCTCAGTTTCCTTGGCTGTAAAATAAGAATAATAATAGCATCTCCCTTGAAGGGATATTGTGAAAATCAAATGAGATATTTATAAAAAGCAAAACAAAACACAGTGCAGTACCTGGCAGAAAAACTTAGTTCCTTCCTCTTGCCTCCACCCTTGGCTTCCTCATTTATAAAATGGGGATAATATACTTGTACTACATACGCTTCGGGATTGTTGTGAGCAAAGAACTTTGTAAATTATACAGTGCCATATAAAGGTAGGAGATAGTCTTACCATCCATTGATTTTGAGGCACATTCACAAGTTTCTTTCCTCTACTGCTTCATATAGTAGATCACAGAATGAGAGATCTAGATATGGAAGAGATCATCTAATCTGACCCCCTTATTTTACAGGGGAGGAAATTCAGATGTACAAAAGTGAAGCAACTCGACCACAAAGCCCAAGATTTGAACTCCAAATCTATCTAACTATTCCTTTCACTCAACCTCTTTGCTTTTCACAGCATCACTTCACATGGGCCTTTGTTCTGACCCTGGGTGTGCATCCCATCTGTACACACTCCCTCTGAGGAAATAGCATTGAAGATTCTCACTCTGTGTTACTCTGGCTCTCTCACCTTCTTTGTTTTCTTTCCTTGAGTAAATGAGATTATCATAAAGCTAACACCCAGGGAACTAGCTCAGAGAGGTTCTGTTTCGGTGAAACAACCTTCAATGTCTTTTCTAATATTTCCTGTTCCTTTCTTTCCCTATGTCCTGGGTCTCTGTCTTTCTTTCTCTCTGTCTTTCTCTGTCTCTCTGTTACTCTGTATCTTTCTCTGTTTCTCTCTGTCTCTGTCTCTCTTCGTCTCTCTTTGTCAGTCTCTGTCTCTGTTTCTCTGTGTGTGTCTTTGTTTCTCTCTGTGTCTTTGCCTCTGTCTCTCTTCATTTCTGTTTCTGTCTCTGTATGTCTACGCCACTGTCTTTGTTTCTATCTGTATGTCTGTATCTTTGTCTATATCTCTCTGTGTGTCTTTCTCTATGTCTGTCTCTGTGTCTGTCTCTGTCTCCCTCCCTTTCTTGGGCCCCAGTAATTTTAGTTTGTGTTAACTGGTTCCCAACCCATCCCATAGGGCAGAATTGTTCTTTCAGTTTTTCGTATTCTTTACCTTTTTTTTCTGTGGCCTCAGATGCTCATAGATTCAGAGGGTGTCGCAGCAGAAGGAGACATTAGAGATTTTCTAATCTAACCTCCTCCTTCCCTTCCTCCTTCCCTCCCTCCTGCCTTCCCTCACATGATATATGGAACTTATGTGGAACCTATAGTCCCAAGAAGGGAGTGACTGGTCCAAGGCAATTCAGTAAGTCTTTACCTATAGTACTTCAATTATGATACTTAATAAGGAACATTCCTCTCACTACTTTGTCTCAGATAAGCCAATTGATTTAGGAGCAAGGCCTTTCCCCCGCTTTACACAATGCTGTGTTTTCAACTATTTGGGGGCCTTTGTGTGTTTTTTCAGGTGTGTGATTTAATTGATGTGTGGAATTTCTGGTGTAGCAAGTCCCTCCACAATTTCAGATCGACAGCCTGGGGCTAGTTTATAACCTTAGAGAGTTGTCTGGGCATTGACAGGTTAAGTGTCTTGCTCATAATCCTACAGCCAGTTTGTGTCCGAGGTAAGACTTTGAACTAAGGGCTTCGTGACACCTCTATTCACTACACCATATGGACTCTTATTTGCAACTCTCCTGTAAAAGCAATAATAGCAAGGTTATCCCAAGCACACTGCAAAAATAAGACAGTAACATTCCATTTCAATGGAGCAAGAGTTCTGAAAAAGGAAAACAGAAGGGAAAAGCACTGATTTAATCCCTTTGGGAGCTTCAGTTTACTACTGCCACCCCCCAGACTGGAATAGTCCTCACAGTTTTCAAGCCATTTCCCCACACATTATCTCATTTGCTCTTCCCAGCAACATCGTGAGGTAAGCGGGGCAGATGATTATTCCCAACCTGTCAAAGGAGAACTGAGGTTCTGAGAGGTTATTGATTCACTGAAAGTCACAAAGTGGTCATGTAGGGAACAGAATACAGCTCTTTCGACTCCTAGGTTAGTATTCTTTCCGGTATACCTCAAATGTAATAACTAAGCAAGAGAGGTTCACATTTTATGTGCCTTTAGAACAATATGTGCCTTTCTTCATAGGATCTTGGAGTCATAAAGCCCTAGTCTCTCTCGGGAGAATTTCAGTCTCGAATCACCAACTGTCTGTTGGACACCTCCAACCAGATGTCCCACATGTCCCACAGCCAGACTCAAACTCAACATGTTGAAAGCAGAGCTTGTTAACTTCTCCACTAAGCCCACACTTCCTCTAAATATTCCTATTTCTGTCTCCAGCACTACTATACTTCCAGGCATTCAGGTTCTCAGCCTTGGAATCTCAACTCTTCACCCTCACTCATCCCTTATACCCAATTAATGACTAATCTTTTTTTCTATTCTACCTCTACAACTGCTCTTGTGTGGGATCCTTTCTCTCCAGTCACCTTTCCACCACCCTAGTTCATCTTCTAATCACTTTTTAAATGAACTCTTTCAAGAGCCTCTTGGTCGGACTCCTAGATTCCAATCTGTCTTCCTCTAATTCATCTTCCACTGATCTGCTGAGATAATTTTACTAAACAAATTCACTAAATGTCACTCCCCAGCTCAAGACCTTTCAGTGGCTCCCTATTACCTCTAGGGTAAAACATAAACACAACAGTTTGCCATCATTCACAATCTGGCTCCACCCTACCTTTTCAGATTTATTTCATACCACTGCCATTCAAATACCCTAGGTTCCAGCCAAAGTAGCCCCTTGCTATTATCCAAACTTGGAATTTCAATGACCAGATCCATATTTTTCGGCAGACTATCCATTTCCCATAGTTGGAATATCCTTCTTCTTCACCTGCTTTTTTGAATTTCTCGTTTTCTTCAAGGCTCAGCTCATGTGTTATGGGAAGCCTTTCCTGATTCCCCTGGTGGTTTGCACTCTTGCTCTCTTGAAATTAGCATGCTTATGTTTTACGTTCTGTGTTCTCTCAGTAGAATGAGATCTGGGATTTTTTTGTCTTTGTATCCTCAAGGTCTACCTCAATGTCTTACACACTCCTCCTCCTCCTCCTCCTCCTCCTCCTCCTCCTCCTCTTCCCCTTCTTACCTTAATAGCTAGCATTTCTATGGTGCTTTAAGGTTTACAATGCATTTCACAGATGTGAACTTATTGGACCATCACAGCTACCCTATGAGTTAGGTACCACTATTATCCTTATTTTATAAATGAGGAAGGGAAAGCCATGAGAGGCTAAATGACTTGCCAAGAATCACACACCAGTAAGTGGCTAAGGTAGGATTCAAACTCAGGTCTTTCTGATTCCAAGTCCAGGGTTGCTATTCACTGTGCCATCAAGTTGGCTCTAGTGGGCATTTACCAAGTGCTCAGTGGATTATATTTGATTGCAACAGATGAATTTCTAAGCTGGAAGAGATCTTACAGGGCATTTAAGTCCAACCACTTCATTGTGCTGATAAGCAAACTGAGGCTTGGAGAGAGGGAGCAGTTTACCCATAATTACCCAGCAAACAGAGCAAGGATTCCTACCACATCCTCTGATTTCTAGTCCAACTCTCTTTTCACTGTGCCCTCTTGTAGTCTGAGTCACACAATTGTTCATTAATCATTCTATGCACGTAAGCTTTGTCTCCTCAGAAAGTTTCTAAGTTCCTTAATACCATGAAGTCATAGACTGCTACTTGTACATTTTGTATCCCTAGAACAGCAGACAATCCTGGGCAACGTGGAGCGGTGGAAAGAGCTCTGGCCTTGGAATCACAAAAGCTTCATGGAATGACCATTCTGCCACCTACTAGCTATCTAGCACCTTGGGCAAGTCACATCACCTCTCTAGGCCTAAGAGTAACTCATCTGTAAAAGGAGATAAAATCTCACAAGGCTGTTGTGAGTATCTCATCAAGTCCCAAATATAAGGTACTTTGTAACTTCAAAGCTCTATATCAGTTCAAACTACTATTCATAACCTGACTCCTTCCTACTTTTCTAGTCTTGTTACACCTTAATCCTCTTTACATACCCAGTGATCCAAAGCCATGGTCCTCCTTGCTGATCCTACCATATGACACTCCATCTCCTTACTCCAGGCATTTTCACTGATTGTCTCTCATACCCAGAATTCTCTCCCTCCTCATCTCTGCCTCCTGGCTTCCTTTGGTCTCAGCCAAAATCCCGTCTTTTAAAAGAACCCTTTCCTGCCCTCCTTTTAGGCAGGTGCCTCCCCTCTGGTGATTCCCTCCAATTGATCCTGTGTAGATCTTACTCAGACATAGTTGTTTGCATATTGTCTCTCTCATTAGACTGGGAGCTTCTTGAGGGCAGGAATTGCTGCCGCCGCGCTGCTGCTGCTGCTGCTGCTGCTGTTGTGGTTGTTGTTGCCTTTCTTTGCCCAGTGCTTGGCATCATGCCTGGTGTGTAGTCTGTGCTTAATAAATAATTGTTGCATTTACTATTAAGAGCATAGATGGTGCTCAGTAAGCACTTATTAGTTGATCGATCTTCATTATCCTAATTACCCAAGTCTATACTGTAAGTAGGAGTGCAAATGGTACTTGAAGATCCTTGAGCTAATTCAAAAATTATTAGACAAACTAAATGTAGAAGAGAGTGCTGCTTACACTCATGTGAAAAGTTTCCTAGGGAATAAATAAAAGAGGAAGGAAGGTATTTTCCCAGGGAGGATGGAACAGCCCAGAATTGGCTTCACCTCAAAGAATTTATGTAGCATTTCACTGTGGGTAGAATTGTGGCAAAGAATTAGGACGTGGTGACTGACCTCTAGGATTACAGGCGAGGGCAGGCGGCATCAGGATATTCTAATGCCATAGCTAAGGAAACTGAGGCCACTCAGATAGACCCAAAGTCACATAGGTAGTTAATTAATAGCAGAGTCAGGATTTGAACCAAAGTCTTCCAGATCCTGTATATATACTTTGTATGTATTTATATTTATTAACTTACTATTTATGCTGCTAACACACATATGTCTATATTTATATAGCAGCCAGGTGTCTCAGTGGATAGAGTAGCAGGACCAGAGTTAGGAAGACTCATCATCCTGAGTTCAAATATGGCTTCAGAAATTTACCAGCTGTGTGATCTTGGGCAAGTCACTTAAACCCTGCCTGCCTCAGTTTCCTCATCTGTCAAATGAGCTGGAGAAGGAAATAGCAGACCACTCTAGGATCTTTGCCAAGAAAATCCCAAATGGGGTCAGGAAGAGTCACACACAACTGAAAACAGTTGAACAACAACAAAATACATTTTATGTCTACTAGTCTCCTTTATTAGAATGTAAACTTGGTGCTATTAGGGATTGTTTCTTTGTACTTGTATCCCTAGTGCACAGCACAGTTATTGGCATATAGCAGGAACTGAATAAACCCTTGCTGATTGATGGATTGTGTGTTGCTGTTTGGCTGGGTTGGAAGTCAGGAAATTAAAGCAAACATAAGGACATCCAGTAAACCAAGGATAAATATATTACCATTAACTTAAATATTTATATTATAGAAAGGAAGACCACAGTAAAATTGGAAATTAGAAGGAGCTGGAGAGGTCATCCGGTCCAATACTCTCATTTTATATAATGCCTTAAAGTTTATAGAATGTTTTCTTTACTGTTTAGCCTTTGAGGTAGGTAATATTATTTTCCCTATTTTACAAGTGAGGAGCATGTGGTTCAGAAGTGACTTGCCTAGGGTCATACATCTAGTAAATTGTAGAGTCCAGGCCTTCTGGCTCTAAATCTGATGCTCCTTCAATTACAAATAGTTACATTATATGAAGATCACAGTTAAATTGAAAACTTGAAGAAACTTTGTTGTTGAGGCGTTTCAGTAGTGTTGTGACCCCATTTGTGGTTTTCTTGGCAAGGGTACTGGAGTGGTTTACCATTGCCTTCTCCAGCTCATTTTACAGATGAGGAAACTGAGGCAAACAGGCTTAAGTTACTTGTCCAGGGTGACACAGCTGGTGTATGAGGCCAGATTTGAACTTAAGATGAGTCTTCCTATTTCATGCCAGGCACGCTGTGCACTATGGCACCACCTGGTGGCTCAGAGAAGAGACTTTGGAGGGCACCTAATCCACCCAAACTTGTTTACAGAGAACTCCAACTAGTTATTAAAGACCACATAACTAGTTAATTGCAGATCTGGGAGACCTAGCTTCCAAGTGTTCTTCCTCCTATTCCACATAGCCTTGACTTAGTCAGCTAAAGTGGGAAGGGCAGAAGTTGTTCTCTATTAATACACCCCACGCACCCTGCACAGGAGCATGTGGCTGGTGGAGGAATAAGCTATAATGGAACTGGGACAAATCTGTCACTCAACTTGGCTCCTTACCAGGGCACTGGGTTTGCTCAGTTCTGTGCCTGTCCTGCTCATCTCAGCCACTAAAACAACCCAGCAACCATTTTTCTCTGAAAGATTTTCCCCACTCTTGGGACAGCGTGTATATCTCATGGGCACATAGCTATTTGAATGTTGTCTCCCCTAACCGAATGTGAGGAGGGCAGAGGCAGGGGCTGTGTGTGGGTTTTTGCCTTTGTTTGAATGGCTGGCATTTAGCACAATGCTGGGGGACCTAGTAAGTGCTTAATAAAATATTTGCTTTCTGACTGACATATTGTTTCCTTTCCCCACTTTGCCAAAGTTGTATGGCATAGTGGAAAGAGAACTGGATCTGAAGCCAGGGGACTCAGGTTCAAACCCCAGCTCTGTGACTTACTCTGTGTATTATCTTAGGCAATTCACTTAATGTCCCTGGGCCTCAGGTTAAAAGAAAAATGTTGGACCAAATATTCTCTAAGCTCTCTTCCAGCTCAAAATCCTTGGCCATGATTCCATTTTCTATTTGGGAATGGTGAAAGTGAGTGAGAATTCTGCCAGTACCTAAAAAGTAAAATGTCTTAGGGTGATCTATTCCTCTCGGTAATTTATCAAAGAGATAAATTATAGAGTAGGACCAAAGATTCTCCTTCCTTCACATATGAGCTAGAGTCATTATGTTTGAAATTTCACTGATCCGTGCTGCCAGCCTCCTGGCTTGAGAGAAGGGACTCAAATGTATCACTTCAGGAGCTCAGAGCATTGGACTAGATTTTTAACCAGCAAATATGTAAATTATGCTTTGTGCGTTCTCTCTTTCTCTCTCTCTCTCTCTCTCTCTCTCTCTCTCTCTCTCTCTCTCTCTCTCTCTCTCTCTCTCTTCTCTCTCTCTCTCTCTCTCTCACACACACACACACACACACACACACACACACACACACCCCTTTTTAGAGGTACAATGGTACTCTTTACCATATAACCACCCATTTGGAGAGCACTTGCTGCTAAATGCAGAGGAAAGATTAGGATACTGATCTATCCATTCTCTGAAATGATCTCTTCAAACTCAGGATAAATCTGTCCAGCAGTTTTGAGATTTAAGGGGAATACGTAGGACACGATGGGAAGCTGAGATTTCCTGACTCTGGGTTTGAGGAATTCCCATAGTGGTTGATGTTGGTCTGTGGTCTGCTCTTATCCTCTGGCACTACAAACTAGTTCTTCAGGATGAATGGAGCTGAGTTCTGGATGGACTTCTCCAAAGTGAATCAGAGTGAGAATTCTCCCTAAAAAGGCTTTTATTATTTCTTAGACTCTGCATATGTAAAGTACTTCATAGCTGTTTTTCTTACATTCTGTCTAAGGAATGTTATCATGACCATTTTATGGATGGTGGAAATAAGAGTAAAAAAGAGGTCTCCTTCCCCTGCCCCTTCCAGATCACTGAGGAACATCTCCAACAATGAAATTCTCAGATCTTGAGATAGATAAAGACATAAAGATGGATGGATATTTCTTAAGTGCTTAGAAGCATTGTTAGTGGTGGCAAAGAATTGGATATTGAAGTGATATCCGTCAATTGGGGAATGGCTGAACAAGTTGTTGTGTATGATTGTGATGGAATACTATTGTGCTATTAGAAATGATGAGTAGGATGCTCTCAGAAAAACCTGGAAAGACTTACATGAACTGATGCAAAGTAAAATGAGCAGAACCAGGAGAACATTGCACACAGTAACAGCAATATTGTATGAAGATAGCTGTGAATAACTTAGCTATTCTCAGCAATACAATGATCCAAGATAATTCTGAAGGACTTATGATGAAAAATGCTATCCATCTCCAGAGAAAGAACAGATGAAGTCTGAATGCAGATCAAAGCATACTTTTTCTTTATTTTTCTTATCTTTTTTGTCTTTTTCTTTTGCAGCATGACTAACATGGAAATATGTTTTGCATAATTGTGCATGTATAATCTGTATCAAATTGCTTGCCTTCTCAAT
Organism: Phascolarctos cinereus; assembly: GCF_003287225.1. Classification (NCBI taxonomy): domain Eukaryota; kingdom Metazoa; phylum Chordata; class Mammalia; order Diprotodontia; family Phascolarctidae; genus Phascolarctos; species Phascolarctos cinereus. The sequence continues at coordinate 171,434,044 of NW_027556402.1, forward strand.
GGGGGGGGCGAGGGAAAAAAGGGAGGGAGAGAATTGGGCACTCAAAAAAATTTTAAAATCAATGTTAAAAATTGTTTTTACATGTAATTGGGGGAAAAATAACATATTAAACTGGGTGAAAAAAAGTTCTCAGAGGTAACTAAGTAGCATAGTAGATAGAGTGCTGGGCTTGGAGACAGGAAGGCCTGAGTTCAAATATGGCCTAAAAAACTTATTAGCTTACCTTCTGTCTGCCTTAGTTTCCTCAACTGTAAAATGGGAGTTCTACCTACCTCCCAGGGTTGTTGTGAGGATCAAATGAGATACTATATGCAGAGTGCTTTGCAACAGCACTAATGACCCAACAACCCCGTGCCCTGGCCAAACTCATTCTAATACATGCAAGCAGTGGGCTATGCGAAACAACAAAGGGCTGCTCAAATTTCCAAATATTTCTCATTCATCTGCAACAAGCTACACAATGCTGGGCTTCAGAGCTGGAAGGAACCTTAGAGACCATTTGGTTCAGTCCTGACAGCTGAGGAAATTGAGGACCAGAAAAGTGAACCCAATTACTCAAGATTACACAGTGAGTTGTGGAGGCAGGATTCAAAACCAGCTCTCCTCTGAGTATGGTTCTTTTGACTATCGTATACTGTTGTTAACAGGGCTATTGATGATTGGGATACCTCACAGCAGGGAGAGAAGACAGTCTATATCCAGGAGAACTACACTTCTTGGGTATTAGAGATGCTTTCCCCCCCCCTAAACTCTCCCACCCCCTTGGTCTTTGTAGGTGTGTTATGCATTTATCTATCTCTCTGCTTGACACCACAGCACACCACAGCACCCCAGGTTATTCCTTATTTGTCCTGTTATGTGAAACATTCAAGCTTTGCACCGCCACAGTCAGATTGATGCAGTGGGGCTGCTCTGTCCCACGTATCTCTACTCCTCTCAAGCTGTGAACTCAAGCGCTGCTTCTCCAAGGCGGACCCAGTCCTGCCTGGCACAGTCATCTGTTGGGTGGAAAATCAGTCTAGCAGGTGGCTTCCTACAGGGAGCGATTTGAAGGAAGGGTTAACACCCCAACTCTCCGACTTCTCAGAAGTATCTCTTCCTTTGGGCCTGGCATGGGGCCTGCGATCTAATTGTACTGCATTCTCTTCTTTGTTTTCAGAACCGCAGTGAACCCAAACCTTCCATGGTCCCTGTTTAAACATGGATCATTTATGCAGGAAGGGAAAGGCAGCCTGTGGCATAGGGAAGAAGAGTCAGGGTCCCTGGCTTCTGGCCTGACTCTGCTCCTTCCTCACTAGTGGCTCTGGACTCAGAATATTTGAGCTAGAAGGGACTTTGGAGACCTCTGAGTTCAACTCCCTCATTTTATAGCTTTGAATCAATTCAACAAGCATTTATTAAACCCCTATTGTATTCTAGTCATTGTTGTACTACACTAGGGATATAATGACAAAACCGGAAATGGTCCCTGATCTTAAGAGCTTATAATCTGCTCAGGGGAATACTAAAGACACAAATAAGTGAGAAAGGAGAGGGGGGGTAAAACATGGGCACTGATGAGGTCACTGAAAGAGCAGGGAGAAAGAAGAGGGTCCAGGATAGAGTCTTGCTTATACCCACAGTTAGAAGAGACCTTAAGGAAAATGTGGCACAGTAGACTGAAGATGGGCCTTGGAGTCAGACACCAAGTAGATTTTTGACCCTGGGGACATCACTTCACTTCAAATTAGCCTCAATTCCTTCATCTGTGAAATGGAAATAATAATAGTACCCACTTCACAGCTGTGAAGATCAGAAAAGATAATCCATGTAAAGCACTTTGCAAACCTTATATCACCATATCCATGCTAGTTGTCATCATCATCATTAGATGGAAAAGGAGAAAAAAGAAATAGGACAGGTAGGAAGAGATAACACTGACATAGTAAGTATCAGAGCAGTTCTTCCTATGCCAAATCTGGACCTCTTTCCTCTACCCTGCACTAAAGGAAAGAGAGAAATAAGCCTTTATTAAACACCTACTACATGCCAGCTGGGCAGCTATAAGACTAAAGCTCATCTTTGTAGTTTAAATCTGGCCTCAGACACTTACTAGCTGTGAGACCTTGGTCAAGTCACTTAACCCTGTTTGCCTCAGTTTCCTCATCTTTAAATGAGCTGGAGAAGGAGATGGCGAATCACTCCAGTATCTTTGCCACAGAAACCCCAAATGAGGTCATGAAGAATCGGACATGACTGAAATGACTGAATGAAAATATGTGCCAGCCACCATTCAGTACTTTTCAAATGTTATCTCATTTAATCCTCACAACAGTTCTGTGAGGCTGGTGAGATTACCCCTATTTCACATTTGAGGAAATAGACAGACAGTAGTTAAACGACTTACCCAGGGCCATCCAGCTAATTATCTGATGCTGGATTTTCAGGTCTTCCTGACTCCAACCCTAGTGCTCTATCCACTGTGCCACCTAGTTGCCTCCCCGGTCTATTACATTAATAGTGTCTCAACATCATTTGGATCCATCCTTTAGAAAGGGAGTTGGGAGCTGGGGATAGAAGGTAGCGAGAATGAAAATAAGAGGACAAATAGTGTAAAAGCTAATGAATTTGGACTATTAAGCCTGAAGAGAAAGCAAAGAATTAACTTGATGAATGTGCTCATTTGACAGAGAACAGCAATTAAAGAAGTTTATATTGAACTCTAACAGATTTCAATTAAATCTAAGGAAGAACTTACTGCAAGCAAAGGGTCAGTGTAGCTAAGGATGTTGGGAAGTCAATTGACTGGGAGTGTTGAGGCTATGGGGTACTGGGACCCCAAAATGGAGACGCAGGTCCTGCCTTGAATGAATTCGACTGAAGTCTTCTTTCAGCCGAAAACAAGCTGTATTAGAACACCAATAGAGGTGGGCAAGATCTTAAGGAATCTCAGCACTGGCCAGACTCTTAAGGAATCTGAGCATTTGTGATGCTTGTATTGACAAGTGGGCCAGATTGAATCTGAGCACTTTAATGGAAGCAAGATGGAACTTTTAAACGGTGATCTAGGAGGGGCCAAGTAGTCTGGGAACAGAGAAGGGGTCTAGATGGAATTAAGGGTGGGAAGTGGTGGTGGTGGTGGTGCCTCAGGTGAATGCCAGACACTTGATCATGTGGGAAAATCCAGCGCTCTTCTTTTTTGGGGTCCAGATCCCAAAGACATGATCTTTTCCTTTGAGGGGTTCAGATCCCATTCCCATCAGGAGGAGTCAAAGAATCATAGCCAGATCAGAAAAGGCCTCCTAATGGAAGGAGCTAGGTAGCCAGGATGCTCACAGAATCTCTGTGCCAATAGTCATCCAATCTGTAAGTAAGGAAGAAGCTCCAACTGGGCAAGGTTCTGAGTCCTCCTGTGCCCTTTCTGCTTTGTCAGGAAAGCTCACTAACTAGCCCACCTATATTCCTTAGCAGGGAGGAGATCACAGATAGCTCTGGGGGCAGACAGAAGTAAAGATAAAGCCTGGTTAAAAACACTGCGTCTCCAACCTGTGACAAATATCTACATTTGCCAAATCTTGTAGTTACAGGAAAGTGAATTTTAAGCTTTTCAGAGGCTAAGATGGAGAACACAGAAAAGTTAAAAAAAAAAAAAGGACAACTGGAGACAGAAGCAGGCATCCTTGGCCTTGAGAATCTTTGTGTGTCTTTTATGCTCACAGGCTAGAACAATCACAGTAGTAACAATAACATTGTGTATTAATTGCCTTTGGCACCAGTACCTCCTTGTGTCAGAGAATTGGCAGCCTTCTTGTGGCAAGAGCAAAGCTGTGGGCACAATCTTGGAAAGTCCTAACTGAACTCATTTGATACAATCAGCTATTTGCCTTGATAATTTAACTAATGGGCTCCATAGATCCCTTGAGCTTGGTCTTTGCTTTTTAAAAGTTAAGTTCTTTTAATTATTTTGAGTGATAACTTTCAGTCTCCATGGGGAAACCTAAATGATGTACCAAATACTTTGTAAATAAATGGCAGATATGCCTGCTGTTTCTGGATCAATCCCATCGTTAGCCTATGTTTTCTCACTATTCACATCTTTGGCTGTATTGTATTATTCTGAGTTATTTGATAGCACAGATATACCCACATACCATCATTAATATAAATAATGAGGGGTCTACTCCATAGTCCCCCTGGAAACTATATCCGTTATTAGTCTATGCGGAACTCAGAAGTTTTTAACTTGCTCAGTTTGAAAAGAGGATAGTAATCTCAAACTGGGATGAGATGTAGACTTAGCTGGGTAATAGAGGAGAGGGGGAGGGAGAAGAAATGATGTTCGGGACCTGATTCTTTATACTCTATTTGGTGAGAAGAAATGCTGCTTTTTACAATGCTACTTGGCTGGTGTGCTGACACCCTTCTTGTGAGTGTCATTAGCCTAGAATGTTGTGCTGAAATTTCCATTGTACCAAATATGGCCTCAACACCTTGAGATCGGCATATCTCTAAAATCAAGATGACTTCCTGTTGACTGTTTCCAATATGTTAGGGGTGGTAGGAAAAGCCCAGAATGGACATTTAGGAGATGAGACCAGTGATTCTTGGAACATATAAGTGGGCGGGGAAATTATAGCTTTAGGAAATGAGTGATCAGAGACTTCATTTATTTCATATTCCATTTTAAGTAAATGAACTTTTTTGTAAACTAGGAAGACATATGATTTATTCTGACATGTTGGAAGGAGGACAGATTCAGTGGAAATGGGAACTTATGAGATGTGGCTTGAAGTGATCGGGTATGGGCCAAGCTGAGACTTTTGCCCCTCCCCCCAAAAAGAATTTGGGTCCCATTTGTCTACAATCCCCAGAAAACCCTTAAACATTCTTTGAACTCACTTATCTGGTCTTGATTATTAATTGGCCTTGTCTCCTAAGCCTTATCTGTCTTTGATACACTAATGAAGAAGCCTAGTGTATTTCCCATCTTTGATCTTATCCAGACCGCAATTCGACCTCTTCCTTCCCTATCTTCCAGTTCTTTGTTACCCTGATGAAGCCTAGCCCTCCATTGTCTATTCCAGGATGACCCCAGTCAACCTCCCAGGTACTTCCGTTCTCCCTAAACTCCTCCCCCAGTCACCCTAGATCCTCCTCTCAGCCACTCCTCTGAACACTCCAAAATTACTTGGCTGTATCAAGATTCATCCTGGCCACCATTTAAAGGCTGAGATTTTCTGATGTCCACGTGTCCTTGAGGGCGTCACTAATGTTCAGATTCCTTAAGAGTCTGACCTGTATAGTTCATCTCTAATAAAACTTTGTCTTTGGCTGAAAGAAGATTTGGGTCAAATTCATTCGGGCAGGACCTGTGTGTCATGATTTTGGGGTTCCAGCAGCCCTAGCATCTATACCTCAACAAAAGTAGACAATCATTGCTTGAGTTCTGTGTCCAAAGACTTCAGAGTATCCAACAGGGTATGTTAGAGGGCCCAGGTGCTACATTAGCATACAAAGGTAATGCTCCAGATCCATTAGGGAAGGACAAGCAATTTAGAGTATTTTTTTCCCCCTGGTATCCCCTGGAGATTGGTTTTCACACTCTCCACTGGCCTCAGGTGGGACCAACACCATGGCCTTTGATATAGTTGGCCAGAGATCACAGTAAGGACTATGGCCCTAAGAGAAAAAGATCAAGGGACCCATATGGTATAGTCCATAAAAATCCCACTTCAAATCAGTCAATTGACAAAGAGTTATAGGACTACTGGTAATACCCTGTTCTAGGCTCTATGGAGAACACAGAGCAGTAAAACACAAGAACCTTGCCCCCAAAGAGCTTAAAATTCAGTTTAAGAAATAATATGTGGGACAGCTAGGTGGCACAGTGGTTAGAGTATTGGGCCTGGAATCAGGGAAACCTGAGTTCAAATACAGCCTCAGATACTTACTAGCTGTGTGACATGAGGAATGCATTTCACCTCTATTTGCCTCAGTTTCCTCATCTGTAAAATGGGAATAATAATAGCACCTACCTTCCAGGGTTGTTGTGAAGGTCAAATGAGGTAATGATTGTAAAAAAAAAAGTGCCTGGCACATAGTAAGCACTATATAAATGTTAGCTATTGTTGTTGTTATTATATATTCACAAGAAAGTAATAATACAAGGCAATTTATGTGTAAGTATTTATGATAGCTCACCTTTGACACTTAATAACTATGTGAACCTCAGCAAGTCACTTAACCTTTAAGTACTGAAATTCAAATATTGCTTCCATCTCTTCTTCCTTGTTCATATATTCTCCTCACATGCCCCAATTATGAGAAATAGCAACTTCTAGCCCCTTCCTCCTCTAAAGCTTTATATGCTAATTTCTCCTTTTATGTTCTCTTCTATTTTCTCCACTTCAAATCTTCAAAAGAAAATCAATCCTGCCCCACCCCATTGTTTTCCTTATTTAACTCCCTTTAAAGAGATTAGGGTTCTGAAGGGACATGAGTTCCTTCTCCCCACCCCCCTCTTAGAATGTTAGCACTACATCATATAGTTCCTTTCAGTTCTCAAATAATATTGCTTTTCTAGCTTTCTCTTGTTTCTTGTGTGTCAGAGTTACTCAGCTCTGATCTTTTCATCAGAAATATTTGAAGGTCCTAAAGTCCATTAAATTCCATTTTACTTTTTCTCCTACAGGATGATACCCAACTTTTCAAGGTAAATTAATTTTGGTGGTAAGCCTCTATCTTTTACCTTTTGGAATATTGTATTCTGTGAGCTCCTTCTCACTTCGTACTGTAAGAAGCTCCCAGGGGTTGTGTGTTCCTGTTTGTAGTTCTTTGGTACTTGACCTGCTTGTTGCTTGAGTGTTTCTCTTTGACCACGTTGGGGCTTTCTGATCTTGCTAAATCATTAAGGAAGTCATCTGCTCTTGCTGCTTCCAAACCTCTAGGTATCTCTTGATGATTGCTGGTTGTGCAGGAAGACTCAGCTTATTTGCCTACATCACTAGGGTTTTGCCCGTGGGTTTAGGGATGGCTCTTGGGGATGGTATAAGGCAGAAGAAGTAAATCACTACCATTTCTCATTGGCTTTCTTGATCATTATTCTGGCTCGAGTGATGTTCCAGGTTTTCCTGGAGCAGTGGCATGGAAGTTGGGTGGTATGCCTCCAGTTCAGGCAGTCATCTTGGCACAATAGCCATCTAATGGTCTCCTTGCCCTAAGACTCTCCCTGCTTCAATTCACCCAGATGGTGAAGTGTTTCCTACAGTACAGGTCTGATCATATCACTTTCCTACTCAAGAAATTCCAATGGCTCCCTGTTCTTTTGGACTATAAGATCATAGATACAGAGTAGGAAGGGGTCTTAAAGTTCATCAAGTCCAACCTCTTCATTTTATAGATGAGGAAATTGAAGCCCAGAGAGTTTTAGTGACTTGCCCAAGGCCACATTGTTATTTGAGGCAGGATTCAAACTTAGATCTCTCTGACTTAAAGTCCAGTGCCTCCTGGTCAAATAGCAACTCATCTACTTGATTTTGAAGACCTTCACAACCTAGCTCCAACCTACCTTTCCAGACTTGTTATATACTGCTCCCTTTTGCATATGTTATAATCCTATCAAACTGGCCTTTCTGCTGTTTCTCATGCACAGTGCTTCATCTTCTTCCCCTATGCCTGCCTGGAATGCACTCCTTCCTCACCTCTACCTCTAAAACTGTTAGAATTCAAAACTTAGGACTCTTAGAATTCAAACCTCTGGTCATCTTCTACATGAAGTCTTTTCTAATCCCTCTATTGTTAGTATGTTCTTCCCCATGAATATATAAAATATACAAAAATGTATAAGAACATATAAATTTTATATATTCTTACATTAGTACATGTTATCTGCCCCATGTCACACCTATAGAACTGGCAAAGATGAAAAAAGAGGAAAATGACAAATATCAGAGGGGCAATTAGAAAACAGGTACTATTGCCCAGCCATTTTGGAAAGCTGAGACTATAACCTGAAAGTTACTAAACTATATATACCCTTTGACTTGGCTATAACACTACGAGGTCTTTATCTCAAAGAGGTGAAAAATAGAGGAAAGGGAACTATATATAAGAAAATGTTTATAGATGCTCTTTTCATAGTGTACAAAAATTGAAAATGAAGGGATATTACCCTATTGGGAAATGGCTAAACAAATTGTTGTTGTATTATTGTAATAGATTATTGTCCATAAGAAATGATGAAATAGACATCAGAGGAGACTGGAAAGATTCTTATGAACTGATGCAGAGCAAAGTGTGCAAAAATAAAAGAACAATTTATACAATGACAACATTATAGAGAAACAACTTTGAGAGACTTTAGAACTCTGATTAGTGTAATGACAAGTCCAGAAGACTGATAAAATATACCACTCACTTCCTACTGGAGAAGTTTGAAAGAGAGAAGAGGAGAGAGAAAGAAAGAGAAAGAGATAGAGATTTATAAATATGTGTGTATATCTATATCTATCCACATACCATTGGTATGGCCAGTGAAGAAATTTATTTTGCTGGACAATATATGGGTGTGTGTCTATATATTGTGAAAGTTTTAAAATAATTTTTTTTTAATTTTGGGGGGCACAGATTATAAATGCATGCAAAACTAAATAAATAAAATTTTTTAAATGTTATCTATGGTACAAAAATTATTCTCTAAAATGGAGATGGAGGGCACTCTATGAAATTCCTTTTTATGAGACAATATGGTCCTAATATGAAACAACTGAGAAACAAAGCAGAGGAAGAGAACTATAGACTAATCTCACTAATGAATATTAATGTCAAATTTTAAATAAAATCATTACAAGGAAAATATAGACACATCCAGAAAATACTTCATTATAATCAAGTTAGATTCATACCAGAGATGCAAATGTAAGGATGGTTAAATATTAGTAAAACAACATCCTAATCACATGAAGACTAAATATAACACAAACCACATGAACATTTCAATAGATGCAGAAAAAAAAACTTTGACAAAATACTGTACTTGATGTTTAAAAACCTCATAGGTATTGAGAGGTCCTTTAATATGATCAAAAGCGTAACTGAAAAATACTAGAAGCTTTTCCAGTACAAAAACAGATAAAGTAAGGATGCTCTTCTTTCCCCATTACTTTTTTTATTCTTTCCTCCATTGCTACTTGATATATTTCTAGAATTGCTAGCTATATCAATAAGAGAACAAAATCAAAACATTGGCAAAGAGGAAACAGATTGCTTTTCAGATGACTTGATGATGTACTGATATAAAACCCAAGAGATTCACTGGCTAAATTAATTGAGATGATGAATAGCTATACAAAATAAGTCTATAAAAATCATTAAGATTCCTATTTAATATCAGTAATACCCACCAAGAATCAAGAATTCTTATCTTCTGTGGTGACTATCCAATATGTTTCCCTAATTTGCATCTTTGCAGACTACTCATAAATTGGGAAATGGCCATTTTGCTTAACATTTACTGAATACCTCTAATTTTTCACCTCTTAAGTCTCATTCGTAAATATAGCCACTTAAAGTCTGAAAGGGCCACATTCACACTTCTTTTTCTCTGTTATTTACAAAGTCTGAAAGGGGAAAAAGTTCAAAAGATGCTTTGCCCCATACCCTTACCTCAAAAATTCTTGCCGCAGACTTTGATAAAAAATAAACAAGAATCCCATGAAGTGATATTTCTTGTGGCCTTTGCATGCATGATAATACTAACTATGTCAGTTCCTTTATTTGTCTCTTCAAAGATAACCTATAAATTATTCTTCTATTTGATTATAACTTTCTTTTGTTGTGAGTTTTCATTTACAGTAAGAATGTCAAATTGATATGATTCCATTCCTGTAGATAGTACATATACTTTTTGGTCTCTAAACAAGTTTCTTAAACCAACATGTAGTGTAGACCTCCCCCATCAATTGTGGGGCCTTTGAAAAAAAATTCAAGGTTCAAGGCATGCTTGAGGTCAGTATCCACTCATAACCACAGCTCAAGCTTCCATGATTTTTTTTTTTACCAGATCAACCAGAGAACACACATTTTCAAAGAAAAAAATTTAGCTATACAACATACCAACGTAAATGGCATGCAAAATTTGCCCCTTACAGAAGTACGAAGTATGACCTCTAATCCTCCATATTTTACAGAAAAAAAAATTGAAGCCATTTACCAAAATCTCCCTCTTTTCCCTCATTTCATATGTCTCAAATGCCTTCTGCCACTATCTCCTTCATGCCTTTCTTACACACGGAGGTGACCCTACTCCCTGCCAAGGCTAATCCTTCTATATGCACAAGTGATCTCATTCTATCCCATCTCCTCCAGCAGATTGCCCCCTTAATCATCTCCAATCTATCATTTATTGGTAATTTTTTCCCAGCTACTGGTTTCTTCCATATTGCCTATAAACATGCCCAGGTCATCTTCAAAAAACTCTCTTTCAATCCATCTGTCCCCACTGTTGTCCCATACCTCTCCTTTCTTGTATGTCTAAACTCCTTGATAAGGTTGTCATAATATAAATACCTCCACTTCCTCTTCTGTGATTTCAAGAAGCTATATCATGCACAGTGATAAAACCATGTAAAACCATATTGGCAAATGGTCTTAAAATAGGTTGAGGGTAACCAACAGGCCTCAAACCCCTCCGTGAGTTAGGTGGATATCTACCCCCAAATGTGTAGACTTTCTTCAGTGAAAGGGGTAGATGAGAGCAATTTGTTCCAATGGCCACGAAGGCAACTGAAACAGGTGTTGTGGAGCAGTTAGAGCTTGGTTAAACATCAAAGATGCCAAGATTTATCCACTGTATCCCAGGCCATCACCATTCATCTTGACTTTTGTCCTGCCACTGGACTTTGATTACTCTGGAAGAGAGAGTGAGGCTGAAGACTTTGTACAACTGTGCCTCACTTAAATCCAATTCACTCGCAAGTCAAGACATTACCCTTGATGTCACTGGTCCTCTTCAAAAACAAAGGAGGAACAATAACTCTCATCTTAACTCTCTACAGTCTGGCTTCTGATATCCTTCAACAGAAACTGTTCTCTTCAGAGTTACAAATGATCTCTTAACTACCAGATCTTTTTCTCAATTCTTATCCTTCTTGTCCTCTCTGAAGCCTTTGACCTTCTCCTTGAGAAGAATCTCCTGTGTTTGGGTTTTCAAGATGCAACTCTCTTCTGGTTCTTCTTCTATATCTGACCACTCTTTCTTAGCCCCCTTTCCTTTCTTCATTCAGGTCACACCCAATAACCATGGGTGTCCCATAAAGCTTGATGTGGGCCCTTTTTGTTTCTCCCTCTATGCTATTTCACTTGGTGATCTCATCAACTCCCATGGATTCAGTTATCATCTCTATGCTGATGATTCTCAAATTTACTTATCCAGTCCTAACATCCTTGCTGACCTCCAGCACATATGCAGGGACATAATGTATAACACCCATTTTGTGATTACCTGCAGGAAAGTAGACTCATGAGTCATATGCAGAATTCTAAAATACAGATTATATAGCAAAAGCACACGCTCTATACTGAGATCATTAATCACGTGTAACAAATAACATAGCATCACATATCAAGGGTACACACTGAAAAAAAACAAAGAATCATTTTTTAAAAATCCAAATTTGTGATTTTATTGTTATAGTGAATTCTTCATTTCTTACCAGGCTGTACTTCACACTTTCCCAAAATGCCCTAGAAATCTTTTTATCCTGGAAGATCAGTGCGGTCCTGGAATCCATACTTCAGAAGTACCCTAGGACCATGGGGCCCATCCTCCTCTTGTAGGGCTATTCCCAGTACTTCTATTTAAGGAGGGCGAGCAGACAAGAAACCTTTCTCAGTCCTCCTTGATCTTAGTATCTTCTCTCTGAGATGATTCCCAACTTATCCTTTATACATCTTGTTTGTACGTAGCATTTTTTTTTACATGTTGTCTCCTGTATTAAATTGTGAATTTCTTGAGACCAGGAGCCTGTTTGCTTTGTTTTTTGTTTTTGTTTTTGCTTTTCTTTCTATTCTGAGTACTTGGTACAGTGCACATAGTAGGTACTTAATAAATACTAGCTGACTGATTTGACTATGATATTTACAAGGGTTACAAAGGTTTTATATTTCTTTCTTTCCCACCTATCCCACAAGGGGCTGGGAAAAGTGGGAGAAAGAGAAGATAGATTTTTGTTTAAAAGAAAAAGAAATTTAAAATTAAAAAAAAACCCTTGCTTTCTGATTCCAGTGCTTTCTAAAACAGTGAGTCAGAGGAACCCCTAATTCTAAAGTAGGTAGTTTAAGAAGCCTTCCCCTTTTCCTTTTCAGCATCTTTCCTCTCCTGCTTAAGTATCCAACAACAACATCCACCCTGCCCTAAGCTGCCCACATGCTTCTCCCAGGGAGCCCTGCTATTAGACCGTGCCCACCAGAGTCGGCTTTCTCTAGGCAGTTAAGTGTCCAATGGTTATGGCTTTTCCTTTTTCCTCATCATAGTCCTGAATCACATTCCCACGTGACCTTGCTAGAATGGTTCTTTTCCTTCATGCTCAAAGACAATCAAAATGATATCACTATGTTGAGGTCAAGGTAAAATGTGTCTGACTGTGGCTAATTAGACTCATATGAGCTCAGAAGGTTCTACCACAGGTTGGGCACAAATAGTCCGTATGAACACTTGGAGCGGAGATGTCTCTAAACCTGTGCATCTCATGAGCTACTGTAATCCTGCTTTGCTCATGGAGCACAGCACCTTCTTTGATACAGGTGTGCCACGGTGAGCATCCTGTGCCAGTATCTTGCGTGTCTCACATTCGATTCCAAAGTTTTTCAGAGACCTTGAGAGTGTATTGGTTCTTCTGACCTCCACGTGAAAGCTTTCCTTATTTGAGTTCTCCACAAAATAGTCTTTTTGGCAAACATACCTTTGGAATTTGAGTAATGTGGCCGGCCCATTGGAGTTGCTCTCTCTTGGCAGTTCAGTTCAAGAAAGGACTTTCATTGTCTGGTACTTTATTTTGCCAGGTGATCTTCAGAATCTTCCTAAGGCAATTCAAATGGAAGTGATTCAGTTTCCTGGCATGACATGGGTATACTGTCCAGGTTTTATGGGCATACAACAATGAGGTCAACACAATGGTTCTATACACCTTCAGTTTGGTAATCCATCTAATATCTCTTTTCTCCCACACTTTACCTCAGAGTATCCCAAACATTGAGCTAGCTCTGGCAATATATGTATCAACCTCATTATCAATGTGGATAAGGATACTGGAAAGTATACTGCCTAGGTAAGTGAACTTATCTACAGCATTCAAAATTTCTCCATTTGTTGTAACTAATGGTACCACATATGGATGGTGTGGTGCTGGCTGGTAGAGAACCACATTTCTTGGTGTTCATTGTTAGGCTAAAATTAGAACAAGAGAGAATCAATCCACTGTTGCATCTTATACATAAAGTACAAAAAAAGACAATCATACGTGAAACTATAACTTATGTTAGATCTAACAAGGTAGTAATGAAATTGCCTTGTATTCCCTTCTGAACTTTTTTATTTTCAGTGTATTTTTTGTTTTATTCATTGTCTTTTCTTTCCATCTTTTTTCTTTCCTTTTTTGCATCTCTATCACTTTCCATTCTTACTCCAGCCACCACCTCCCCCCTACTAGAAAATCTCCCTTGTACCCAATAAGTACAGTCATAGAAAATAAATAAACCCACCAGTTATTTCTGAAAGCTTGTCCTGTACCTCTAGTCAATCACCTCACTTCTGAAACATGGGAACCATGCTTCATCCTCTGTCTTCTGAAGTTCCCCTCAGACAGTCTTAATGGGGAGATGACACATGGATTTTGTTGTTGTCATTCAGCCATTTCAGTTGTATCTTACTCTTCATGACCCCATTTGGGGTTTTCTTAGCAAAAATACTGGGGTGGCTTGCCATTTCCTTCCCCAGCCCATTTTACAGATGAGGAAACTGAGGCAGAGTTAAGTGACTTGCCCAGGATCACACAGCTAGGAAGTGTCTGAGGCTGGATTTGAACTTAGGTCTTCCTGACTCCAAGCCCAGTACTCTATCTACTGTGCCATCTCGCTGCCCCAAAGACATGTATATGACACAATTAAAAACAAATAATATGGGGCAGCTTGTTAGGAAGATCTAAGTTAAATACAGCCTCAGACCCTTACTAGCCATGTGACCCTGGGCAAGTCACTTAATTTAAAAAAAAACCACAACAACCAGATAATATGGTCGAGTCACATGACTTCAGTTATAAGCACAGTAGAACTTCAGAGAAGGGAGACTAGAATGAGCTAAATTAGTTGGGGGAGGTCTTATGGAAGAGGTGGAATCAGTCGCTCTATTTGGGATGGGTTGGATTTACAAACAAGAGAAGAGGGAAGAACAGGCAAAGAGTCCCATTGCAGGCAAGGGGAAGGGCAAGAACAGAGAACAAAAGCTTACCCTCCTCCCTAAAGTCACATCACTTATAAAAATTAAAATTGATTTTGTAGTGATTTGTTTTTGTTAAGACTTCATTTAAAAATAAATGAATGAATGAACTCCCAGTATGGAAATTCCCTTCACCAAAGAAGTTAGGCCATTTCTTTATATCCAACAGTTTTGGAGAATTGCCTGGAGGCACCGAGAGCATAAATTATTGGCTCAGGTCCAAACCTCTCATATATGTCAGAGGTAGTTATACCACTGCATTGCCTCTATTCCCTATATCTTCACAACTGCATGTATTTTTTTGTTTCCTTGGCCATACAACATAGACATAGATTAAACAAGATTTCAGAGGTGGTAAAAAAAAAAAAATGAAAGTGAAGCAGTTTCAGGCTTTTAGTCACAAGCAATTAAAACCTTTCTTGAAATGAAAAAGGGAAAGATGCTTTTTTTTTTTCATTCCAGCTCTGGGGCAACATAGTAAAACCTCCTGGTTATATAGCACATAAAGGCTTACTGGCCCTATCTAGTGGTCAGAAGGAGAATTGAGCTCAGCAAGGATTTGATCAATGCCTTGGACTTTGAGGCCTCTATTCCCAGTTGCTATTTCAAAACAAAACAAAACAAAACTTCACAGAATGCCCACTTGCACATATTGAGAAATCACCATTCCTAGCAACCTGGAAAAAATAAACTTTCTGAAGAGGACAACAATCATAAGCAAACTGGAAGTGAATGCAGAATTACAAAGAACAAGCCCCAGTGAAGATATCCCCACCCCAGTAACTCCTTTGCAGAGATGGCAGGTCCAGGGGTGAGAAATACTACATATCTTTTAGACTTTTTATCTGTATTGATCAGTTTTGCTGAGTTCATTCTCATCTCGTTCTGTTTTTATTTTCCTTCTAAAAACACATTCTTAGGGAAGGGAGAAAGGAAGAGATACTGGGGAAAATTTAGGTGATGTTAAACACAAAAGATACCAATAAAACTTTATCTAAAAAAAAAAAGGAAAAGAAAGCTCTTAAGCCCAGCAAGCAGATCTCATAAATAACAGCAGAAAATGATCTTGCTACCTCAAGGACCTCTGGTAAATCTGACATTATGGGCATCTAAAGCATTGACTTTTCATCCAGGGGAATGGTAGGAAAGCCAGGGGCTAGAACAAGTTTTGGCTTGGAAAACTCTCCAGAGGGTACCTGAGACTTTCCTGGGATGAGGCTGACTCATGAGCTGTAAATACATCTGCTTTTGAAAGTAACTGTTACTTCCAAACAATACTACAAAAAAAAAAAAGAATTTTTTGTTCATTTTGAAAATGTAGAACTTCTTAATGTTTTCTCTTGGTGAAGAAGAAGCTGGTGGCAGCTTTAAGGTTCATTAAATACCAGTTTCTTTATCAGCATTCTGGGGTAAACAGCACACCAACCTATTTTTAAGCTACAGAGGCAACACTGTAAAATTTTATCATGGACTGACTTGGCTTTGATGGTTTTCCAACCTACTACTGTTTTCATCCATCAGAAAAGAGATCCAGGTTATGAGCAGAGGACAGATGCCAGTGAATTACCATTCAGGTTGTGGAAAGCTGGGGTTTCCATCTAAAAAGAAACAAGAAAGAAAGAAAAGAAGGGTCAGGAGCACAGATGGGAGTGAATATAAGCTCAGTGTTTCAGGATTATCACAGCAACTTATTTTGAACATCTGTGCTTTGAGGCAAGCTAGGAAATGATTGGATTTTTTTTCTCCCACTTTCTTTGAATTAAAAACCACATTACTTCTTCCCTTTTTTTTAACTTGAAGGAAAGGAGGGAATAAGCATTATGTAGCATCTACTACATGCCAAGCATTTACAATTGCTGTCTCATTTGATTCTCAAAAGAACCCTGGAAGGTAAGTGCTATTATTATCCCCATTTTACAGAAAGAAAACTAAGTCAAACAGAAGTGAAATGACTTAGCCCGTGTTACACAGCTTATAAGTGTCTGAAGCTGGATTTGGACTCAAGTCTTCACTGCTCCAGGCTCAGCACTCTGCCCACTGCATCACCTAGCAGCCTCAATGCATTGGTAACAGACCTTCTAATGCTGAAGATTCCAAAATGGAGAGTTACATCTCTTTCTGTGGCATTATCAGACATAACACAACTGTTTTGTCTTCTTCCATATATTTTCACTAAACTCTAAACACATTTTTTTTATTACTGTAAGGAAGAATTTGTTTGAATATGTGTGGATGGCTGTGATGGAGGGAGTATGTATAGGAGGAAGAGGAAGAGGTGGAAAGAAGAGAGAGATTCTTGATTTCTTTAATGATTAGGGGTCAGATGTAGCCAGATAGGTTTCTCTACCAAATCACCTTGCTCATGGCTACCATTTGCATTTTTCCCAGGCCTCAAATCATCAGCAACAGTTTGGAAGAGAAGAAAGAACCCTCCATTTGCAACCAGAAAGCCTAGATTGGAGCTCCAGCTTTGCTACTTAGCTAGCTGTGAAGGGGCAGCTGGGAGCAGTAGAAAAGACAATGGATTGAGAGTCAAAGGACCTGTTCGAAGCATAATTCTGCCATTTACTACCTGTGTGACCTTGGGCCAGTCACCTACATCTATGCTCTCTGGGCCTGAGTTTCTCATCTGTAAAGTGATGAGATTAGATGAGATGATCTAACAGTCCCATTTCAAATCTAAGTCTGTGATCCTAGGATCTTATTGAGTACTTTGCTGATTCATTGAATGAATGAATGACGAGCAGAGTTCTATATGCTGGGTGATTTTAGGAGATAACAAAGAACTATAATTTAGAAATTTAGTGAATAGAATTTAGATTTGGAGGGGGCCTCGGTGATTATCTGGTCCAAATGATACATAAAAGGAAGCCCCACTCTAACATACTTGACAAGTGGTCATCCATCTTTGCTTGAAGACCTCCTTGGACAAGGAACCCACTAGTCCTCTAGGTAGCCCATTTCACTTCTGGATAGCCCTAACTGTTAGGAAGTCATTTGTTTGCTTTTTCTGACATCAAACTGAAATTTGGTTTTTTGTAACTTCTATCCATTGCTTCTGGTTGTGCTCTCTGGAGTCAAACAGAACAACACTAAGCCCTTTTTCACATAACATACCCTTTCAAATAGCCTTTCAGTTTACTGAACTGACATGGGAGAAGGCAGCTATCATATCCCCATGTCTCCTCTTCCGTAAGTAGCTAGATGGTTTAGTAGGTAGAGTGTTGGACTTAAGACTTAGGAAGACCTGAATTCAAATCTAGCCCTGTGACAAGGAAGTGGGCAAGGTTCTTAATCTCTCTTAGCCCCAGTTTCCTCATATATAAAATGGGAATAAAAATAACACATATTTTACAAGGCTGTTAGGAGGATCCAATGAGATAACATATGTAAAGCACTTTGCAGACTTTAAGAGCTATAAAATACTATCTATAACAATTATTGTTATCTCCAGTTCCTTCAACCTATCCTCATAGAATATGAACTCAAGGTGTTTTAGCATCCTGGTCATCCTTCTCTGGATGCTCTCCAGCTGAATGATATCCTTCTTAAACTTCCCATTACAGTATAAGCTCCTTGAAGGCAAGGATGATTTCCTACACATATATGAAACATACATCTATTTGTATGGATGCATGTGTGTATAGACATATACAACATATGCACACACATTTATACAATCCGTATACGTACACATATGTATACTTATACATAGGGCCATGTACATATGTATATACACATATACATATTTATGTTCATGTAGTATTCCCCAATAGAACGTAAGCTGCTTGAGGGCAAAGACAGTTTCATTTTTGTTTCTGTATCTCTAGCACTTAGCACAGTGCCTGACACATAGTAAGAGCTTAATAAATCCTTATTAACTGGCTGTGGCACCTAAGAGGAACACGGTTGTCCAGACATGGTCTGACTAGGATGGAATACAGAGGGAATCTACCACCACCAAATTTCCAGATACTCTATGCTTTTAGGAGACTTGGTCCCCATCCTAGAACTGTTCACGATCCAGTGGGGAAGACTGGATGTACACATATTAGATAACTTTAAATTAAGCGAATATCAGCAAAAGCAAGCCTATACTGTTTTGTACCAAAAAATAACATACTATGATGCAGTATTGGCCAAAGACTCAAGTTCTGATGAGATGCCAAAAATGAAAGTGAACTTTGTGAGGTTGGGCTCATTGGGAAAGCTTTCATGGTAAAAATCAATTTAGAATAAAGCAAACAGTACTGAACAAGGGAGAATGTCTCCAGTCCAAGTTAAGAATCATAGAATCTTAGCATTGACAAGTTACTTAGATATCCTTAGGCCAACCTCTGATGAGTTGTTACATATTTTTGTTTCACCTCTTCTAGTAACAGGGAACTCGTCACCTTTAGAGAAAACCCATTCCACTATAGGAGAACTCTAATTATTAAAAAGTTCTTCCTAAATATTCCTTAGATCAATTTAATAAGCATTTATTAAGAACCTAATACACGCAAGACATTGTACTAGGTGCTTGGGAAGTAAAGATAAAAC
This sequence comes from Phascolarctos cinereus, assembly GCF_003287225.1. Classification (NCBI taxonomy): domain Eukaryota; kingdom Metazoa; phylum Chordata; class Mammalia; order Diprotodontia; family Phascolarctidae; genus Phascolarctos; species Phascolarctos cinereus. Next base: position 171,453,056 of record NW_027556402.1, read on the forward strand.
TGAAAACAATGCCTGCCCTCAAGGAACTTACATTCTACTGGGGTGATACAAAATATACATAGGCACAAGACAGTTTGGGGAAGGAGAGAATACATAACTAAGGGGATCAAAATGGGCTTTAAGTAGGAGCTGGCACCTGAATTGAGCCTTGAAGGAAGCTAAAGATTCTTAAAAGAAAAAAAAATAGATGAGGAAGAAAGGCATTATTCTTGGAGGTGGAGATGGAATGTTGAGTTTGGACAAAAACTGGTAGGACAACTCATTTGGCTGGAACATAAAATGCATGCAAGCAAGTGATGTAAGATGTCTGGAAAAATAGGCTAGAACCAGGCTGTAAAGGGCCAGGAAATTTGTACTTTACCCTAGAGGAAACAGTGAGCCACCGATAGTTCTTAAGGAGGGGAATGATGCAGTCAGACAAAAGCTTTAGGAAGATTATTTTGGCAGCTGTATGGAGAATGAACTAGAGAAAGCAAAGACTAGAAGCAGGGAGAAAAGTTAAGAGGTTAGTGAAATAATCTAGCAATAAGTGGGAAGGGTCTGAACTAGGTGGTGATCTCCCTGAGATTCACACCCATTGGTCCTGCTTCTTGTTTCTAAAGCCAAGTAAAATCCCAGGAAGGCATCAATAAGAAAAAATTCTCCCTATATGACAAAATTTTTATAGCAGGACTTTTTGTGATGACTAAGAATTAGAAACAAAGTAATTGCCCATCAATTGTGGAATGGCTAAACAAATTGTGGTACATGAATGTAATGGGACATTACTGTGTTATAAAAAATTACATGTGATGAATACAGAGAATCATGGAAAAGCTATATGAACTGATGCAGAGTAAAGTAAACAGTCAAGAAAACAATATACACAATAAATACAACAATATAAATGGAAGGAACAACTATATGCCAAAAATCAAAAAATAAACATAACAAAATTATAAAGATAAAACAGGACTTGAAAGAAGAAATATGAGAAGACACTTCAACCTACCCCTTCATTGTGGCAGAAAGTCCATAAATGTTACATATTGTAAATTTTTTTCAGATTTTCAAAGTATCCATTTAAAAAAATACTATTTGTCCTATGGGATGGCCTATAGGGGGAGTGAGGGATATTTGGGATAACTGATGATGTAAGAAACAGAAAGTACCAATAAAAACATTCAAAAAATAAAAATAAATAAAATGAACACAAATCAACACTTTTAAATAAAGATTGTTTCTGTGATATCACACCATCTTCATCTATCTCCACCTCTCTGGCTTCTCCATCTCCTTTACTGGTTCCTATTCTTTCTTCTACTCACTAATTTGTTCCCCAAGGCTCAATCTTTGGCTCTTTGCCACCGTCTTTGCCTTGGAGGGTCAATCTCTTCTTGTGACTTCAATTATTACACCTAAATGTCTAACCTGGTGTGTTGGTGCCTCATTTGTAGAAGGCATCACACACATATTTGACGAATTGATGTCTCCCATTTGCTCTGTTTCCAGGACAACCACTTACCTGAGCCCTTGTCCCATATCTCCAGTTTTCTATGAGCCATTTTTTCTTGCAGTTCTTGCTAACAAGCTGGAAGCAAAGTGGTACAGTGGAAAAACCACTAGACATGGAGTCAAGAGGAAGCTGGGCTGGCATACTGGCTCCAACCCTTATTAGTTGAATGACATTGGGCAAATTGCTTAATTTCTCATAGCCTACTTCTTCATCTGTAAAATGGGAATGTAACTATTTGCACTTCTTATGCCATAGATAAGAAAGTACTTTAGAGATCTTAAGATGCTATACAAGGTATTCCAAAAGTCTTAGTGCTGTTTTAAGCTATTATAGTTTAAATCTGCATAAAGATGAGTTTTTGACTTTAATCTTTTCTAACTTATTCAAAACCATATTCATCATTTGCAGTCACAAAGCTTTTTCTCCTTCCCACCTTCTTTCTTCTGTTAGTGACATCATCATTCTACCTGTACCCCTAGCTTGAATCTTTGGGTTGTCTGTAATCTCTCCCTCCTTTTCCTTCCTATCTCACATCCAATGAGCTGCCAGCTCCCGACATTCATTCCTTCCAAACAAATCTTGTCTTTGTCCCTCCCGTTTTCATCCCATAGCCATCTAATTGGTCTTTCTGCTTCCATTCTTTCTGAAGCACAATTCATCCTACACAACACCACCAAATTAGCTTTCCCCAAACACTGTTTTCATCCTGTTACTACCCTGCTCCTAGCCTGGTAATAGCCCATCGCTGCCCACAGGCTAAGGCTTGAAACCTACAGTTTTGTTTTCAAAACATTCCATAATCTGGCTGCTTAACTACCACACCCCCTCTTTCACTATCCCCCCACATGACTCTATACCCCAGTCACAGAAGTTTCCTCATTGTCCCATAAAAACATTATGTTTATCCACCCTTATGTCATATTGTCCATGAAACTTTCTTTGACCTCAAATGATCTCTCATTTATAGAGCTTAGAGTTTTGACGGACCTTGGAGATCAGCTAATCTCTCATTGTATAGTTGAGGAAACTGAGGACCAAGGATGCTGAATGACTGCCCAAGGTCATAGAACTAATAAGCAAAGACCCAGTATTTGAATCCAGGCACTCTGACTTGAAAGCCAGATGTCTTTTCATTAACATTATAATGCCTCACCTTCTTTAATCATTTACTGAACATTTAAGCAGCCTGTACCTTTTCCAGCTATTTCAACTTTATCATTTGACTTTCATCTGTTTGTGTTTTGTATCCCTAACTAGACTGTAAGTTCCCTGTGGGCAGGTAATATTTGTATTATATACCATGCTGAGATACAGTAAGCACTCTAAATTCTTGTTGCATTGAATTGTCTTCCGGGACAGTTGCAATGCTGGGGGTGGGGGATGGGGGCCAGAAAGGGGAAAGATTACAAGAACAGAAACAAGAACAAGCATTCCATGCATCTGTGCAGTGCTCACATAGCCACAGAGGCCGAAGCAACCTGTGGGTCTGAATTGTTGTGTACCTCGCTCTACCTTGTATCTTTCTGGGTTTTTTATGCCTCAGGCATTTCCCCTGTCCTGACTAGTCACATTAACCATAATTTGGTGAGGGCATTCCCTTATTCTGTGAGCTGCCTGAATCTACTTGTGCAGAGTGGAACAGCTTATTATGTAAAAAGCCTGCCCCTCCGTCTCCTCAGCCAGGCTCAACCACGTCACTCCTCTACTCAAGAAACTCCAGTGTCTCACTACTGCCTTTAGGATCAAATATGAAATGCTCCATTTGCCATTCAAAACCCCCAATAAGCTAGTTCCCTCTTATCTCTCCAGTCTTCTTACACCTTTCTCCCTACTACATATTCTTTGATTCAGTGACATTAGCCTTCTGGTTGTTACACCAACAGATAGTCCATCTCTCAGTTTCCATCATTTTCTCTTGCTCTCCCCATGCCCCATTTCCCTCTTTAACTCCACCCACTGATTTCCCTGGCGTCCTTCATATCCCATCTAAAATCCCATATTTTTTTAAACTTTCTATTCATTTTGAACTTAAATACAAAAAGACCCACCCCCAAAAAAGAATATTTCCATGTAAACAGCACAACATAGAGGATTCAGTATAAAACCATGAATTTCCATTTCAGACAGTTTACTTTAAAAAAACAAAACTATGCAGTAAATATTGTACATTGTTTTCAAAGCTACTCTGCTTTTCTATGCTTCCTTCTAAGTTTTCTTTTGTTTTCTGTTGTACACTTATTTTTTTCCTCCCTCCCTCCCCATCGTGCCCTAGAGAAGATCACAATTAAACACAAATTTTATAGATAGAGCTGTATCTATAACTGTATGTTAAACATACTATACATACTTCTATTTATCACTTCTTTCTCCCGAGGTGGGTAGCATCTTCCTTCATAGGTCTTTGGTAGATGGTTTAAGTATTTATGACACTCAAGATGAATTAGCCCAAGTTGTTCTTAGGATAGTATTTCTGTTATATATATATATATATAAAACATTCTCTTGGTATGGCCCATTTAATTTTCATTATTTCATGCAAGTCTTTCTATGTTTTTTTTTCTAAAATCAACCAATCATTTCTTATATCATAGTGGGATTCCATCACAATTATATACCACAATTTGTTTAGCCATTCCCTAACTGAAGGGCATCTATTATTTTAGCCAATCTGATAAATGTAAGATTATGTCTCAAAACTGTTTTAATTTGCATACCTCTTATCAATAATGATTTAGAGCATTTTTTATATGACTATATATAGTTTTGATTTCTTCATTGAAAAACTGCCTGTTCATATCCTTTGACCATTTATCAACTGGATAATGACTCGTATTCTTACAAGTTTGACAAAGTTCTTTATATATTTGAGAAATGAGACCTTTCTCTGAGAAAGTGTCTATGAAAGTTTTGGGGAGGTGGGTAATATTATGATCTCCATCTTACAGATGGGGAAACTGAGGCAAACAGAAGTTAAGCGTATTGTCCAGGGTCACCCAGTTAGTAAGTGTCTGAGGCCATTTTGAACTCAGGTCTTCCTGACTCCAGCACTCTATCTAATGGGTTACCTGGCTGTCCCAGATCAGACTTAAAATTCAAATACCCCTGGAAGAGATAATAAATTAACAATTAATTTACATTTAGGTATAAGTGATTGATAATTAATCACTTGAGAGAAGATAGGAGAATAAAGAAATGAATAAGAAATTACTGAATACCTTAAAGGCAAAGGGGGGAAGTGTTATCACAGGAAGGAGAAAAAGAAATACGGAAAAAGAAAGCTAGACTCCCAGACAGACTTTGCCTGCTGTGCAGTTATGCCTAGGGCCTACCTATTTCTAAATCTTTAGAAAGACCAATGAAAGTCAGTGGCTGGGGTTGTCAAGAAGATGGATGAATGAATGGAATCTGACAATAAAAACTTGTTCTAATATGAGTCTGGGCACTGGTTGTTCTGCCAAACTGGCTTCTCTGTCTTTAATAGCTTTATCAGGATTGTTACAGAAGACCCACAAACTTCTCATAAGCAGCCACAATCCCTCCCATTCTGAAAAGTTTAATGAGTGAATTGATTAAGCACTGTATGTCCGTTTCAGAGCAGACAGAGTTGGGGAACATGGGAAGAAAATCCTTTATCTTTATATTCCTCTATGTTCCTACCACTGCTCACTCCTGTGCATTGGTCCTATGGACAATGCAGGCAGCTTGTCTCTGGCCTTTAAAGAGTTCTACCGTGACACCTGGGAAACAACGAACTTTTTCCTCCCTTTTTCCCAGTTTTACACCCACCCCGAGGCTGCTGGGAAAAAAAATGGAAGAGAACTTAATGTGTCCCATTGCAAGTTCTGAGGCAGCTACTTTATGAGCCTGGGAGAGACAAGCTGTGCCTGCTTCTATTTAAGATCATTATTTGGCAAAATTGCTTTGAATTGCCCGGGGTGTCAGTCGACAAATCCCATCCAATGTCGAGGCAGTAACAGAAGCGGTTGGGGCTGCCTAAGTGTTGGTCTACCAAGAGAAAGGAAAGATGAGAGAAGCATAATCAACACAGCCTGGGTCACTCCATCTTCATCACCTCAAAGCAGACTCCAGGCTGGATCCAAGAGGGAAATAAAGAGCCTCAGCCTCTTGCTCCTCCGGTGTGGTATCCTGTTCTGCTTGGTAGCAACCACCCCCTTCTGTTGGCAGCATTCCAGTCCAATCTCTGCTCACAACAGCCCCAGACCGCATGTGAGGTTGGCCAAGTCTGTCTCTTTTTCGCTGTCCCCAACTCCCCTTGCCTATGAGGCTGTGAGTTTCAACTCAGTTCAGTTCAATTCAGCAAATATTCATCCAGTTCCTACCTAACGTAGGTAGCCTGGAATAGTGGCTAGAGAAAGTCTGGTCAAATGAGCAGCCTCAGAATTGTGGTGACCTCAGTTTTAGTCTGGTCTCAGTCACAAACTGGTTGTGTGACACTGGGCAAGTCACTTAATCTCTCACTGCATGCAGACATCCAGACAACTTTATAAGTTGAAGAACAGGTATGAATTTGTAGTGTTTTCTCATGCAATGTTCACTCTACCAATGAAATCATAGGTCTACTAACCAAAATAATGAATAAGCAAAAAGGCAGGTAGGCAACAGATGGACAGATGGACAGGTGGATAGATAGATAAATGAATAACGAGTACACATACGAGACACTGTGTTGGATGTTAAGAATACAAATTAAAAAACACACTTCCTGTCCTCAAGAACCTTACAATCTTCTAGGGAAGCTGGGTAATGTATAAAATTATAATACAAAGCATGATGCAGATAAATATGATACAGAATATCAAGTGCTCCAGGAAGTTTTAAGATGGCCATCATTTGGGGGGAGAGGTGGATATGAAAAATCAGAGGAGGTGGCGCCAAAGCCGGGCATCTGACTTCAAAGAGAAATGAAAGGCGGCATCGCACACAGTGGAGAAAGGATTTGGCTTGGTGTCAAGAGACTTAAGTTCAATTCTTAGCTCTGATCATTTAACCTTCCTATGCTTCAGTTTCATCATCTGTAAAATGGGGATAAAAACACTTTTATACCAACTTTATAGGGTTGTACTTACTTCAATTACTGTGGAGAATGGACGCACCTTCCTCATTGTTACAGTACCAACAGCTGATGAATTGCCATTGCCGGGTAGATAAGCCCAAGAGCCCTGGGAGTAGCAGACACTCTCTAATTCCCTGTCCAGCTTCTAGTCCAGCCCCGGAAGCCATCATCCAGCCGGCATACAACACCTCTGGAGATAAGGCCTGGCAACTGCAGATGCTATAGTCAGAGCCACCAAAGTCTCAGATGGTTCTCACCACCAAAGTCCTCAGTGCTGTCAAAAGTTTCAGCATCAGAAACTGATAACAATTTTATCGTGGAAATGATGTTAAACAATCTGCATTCCCATCTACTTTGCCACTGCTCTGTAAGGACCATGGGACCTTACCATCTGACTTGCATCTGAAACTTTCTGTATATGTTAAGTGCAGGGATTGTCTTACTTTTCTGTTTTTATCACCAGTGCAGAGCACATAAGTACTTAGTAAATGCTTTTTCATTCACTCATTCTTGTGAGGAAAGTACTTTGTAAACCCTAAAGTGGTATAGGAAGGAAGCCAAGAGGCAGAGGAGTGTGAGCATTCTAGACACAGGGGACAGCCAGTGAAGATGCTTGGACTAGGGAGATGGAGTATCTTGTTCTAGGAACAACAAGAAAGTCAGTGTCACCAGATTGCAGAATATTTGGAGGGAAGAGGATACAAGGTTTAAGATGTTGTGTCTCACTTCAACCTCTTAATTAAAAACCATTAGTGACTCCCAATTGTCTATCAAATAAAGTCCAAAACATTTAGCTATGCATTTAAGATCTGCAATCTAGGCCCAACTTCTTTTATCTCAAGGTGCCCTATGACTTGGCCAGATCAAACGATTTTCTTTCTTTTCTTTTTTTTAAAAAATTTTATTTATTTTTTTTTTGGGGGGGTGAGGCAATCGGGGTTAAGTGACTTGCCCAAGGTCATACAGCTAATAAGTGTTAAGTGTCTGAGGCCGGATTTGAACTCAGGTCCTCCTAACTCCAAGGCCGGAGCTCTATCCACTGCACCACCTAGCTGCCCCCAGACTATTTTTCATACCCCAAACATGTCCTGCATTTTGCTTCCTTGTGCCTTTGCTCATACTTCTACCTGAGATGATGCATGGCCTGCCCTAACCAATTCACCAATTAAAATCCTATGTATCTTTCAGGGACTGTCTTCAGCGACACCTCTTCCATGTGGGCTTTCTTGATTCTTCAACTAGAAATTATTCTTCTTTTCTTAGAACTTTACTAACATTCCGTTTATACATCTCCTTTCTTTCACATCCTCCTTTACGATGTGTTTATCCATTTACTTATTCTTAACACTCATTTTTTCAGTTCCAAATTTTCTCCATCCCTTTGGCCCCTTCCCTGCCAATTGAAAAGGCAAGTAGTATAATACCTGTCATACTTATAAAGTCATGCAAAACATATTTCCATATTAGCTATGTTGGGGGAAAAAAAGCAAGAGAAAGAAAGTGAAAAAAAAATATGGTTCAGTCTGTATTCAGAGTTCATCAGTTCTCTCTGGAGATGTGTACAGGTATCCCTTCCACATCACAACTTTCTCCATTGCAGTTTCAGGGTTTCATGGCTTGGCATAAGAAATTAAATGGGAATTTCTGGGGAGTTTTGCGAAAGCTGCAGACAACACACAAAGGCCAGCAGGTGACATAGAAAAAGCTTAGAAACTCAGAAATGCATAAAAATATATGTACAGTATTGTATGATATCAATATAGCTTATCTTTTAATATCATAATAATTCAGGCTTCTCTGGCATAAAGGGAAGGCCAAAAATGTTTATGAGGATTTTCCAGATCACAGGGGCACTGCACCCCCAACACCTGTGATGTGGAAGGGATACCTGTAGCATTTTTCATCATGAATCCTTTGGGATTGTTGTGGACCATTTTATTGATCAGAGTAGCTAAGTCTTTGGCAGGTGATTATCATTCTGATATTGTTGTTATTGTGTACAATTTTTCTTAGTTCTGCTCACTTCACTTTGCATCAGTTCACATAAGTCTTCTCAGGTTTTTCTGAAACCATCCCTTCTGTCATTTCTTATAGCACAATAGTATTCCATCACAATGTAGCTAAGTGGTATAGCAGATAGAATGCTGGGCCTGGAGTCAGGAAATTCCTGAGTTCAATCTGGCCTTGGACACTTACTAGCTGTGTGACCCTGGATAAGTCACTTAACTCTGCCTCAGTTCCTCATCTGTAAAATGAACCAGAGAAGGAAATGGCAAACCACTCTAGTATCTTTGCCAGGAAACCCCAAAATGGGATTATGAAGAGTGGTACTACAACTGAAACACAACATTCCATCACAATCATATACCACAACTTTAGTCATTCCCCAGGCATCCCCTCAATTTCCACCACAAAAAGATCTGCTATCAATATTTTTGTACAAACAGGTCCTTTTTCTTTGATCTCTTTGAGATACAGACCTAATAGAGATATTGATGAGGCAATGTATTGATTCATGAACATACGTTTCCTTGCCTATTCAATTAGAAACTTCTTGAAAGAATGGAAGGTAACCTGTTCATTTTGGTATTCCCTGCAGTTCCTAGCATGGTGTTTTAGGTAGTAAGTACCCATAATATCATAGATTTAGAGCTAGAAGAGACCTTAAAACTCCATTCTCTTTATTTACAGATAATGAAGTTGAGGCCCAGAAAGGTTAATAGACTCCTCCAAAGTCACATAGATAGTAAGATCTGGGATTTGAACCACGGAATAGTTGGAAGAAATGGAACTTTGCCCTTGGTGGGATTAATTTGGGGACTAAGGAGGCTTCACTAGACTGGAGAATGTACCTGCTGGGTGCATTGCTGTTACTTGCTTATGTTTTTTTTGTAGGGGTTGGGAATTGACCTTTGATCTTATTTGGTATGGGAACTGAAGGAAAGGAAATTCCATCTACCAGTTCAGGCTGCCACCTTCTCTGCAGCTTGTAGCCTTGAAGAGTTCCCTAGAGCACTGCTCTCAGGCTTGCTCAGTTCATGTCAGAGACAGCATTTGAACCCAGATTGTCCTGACTGCACTACTACTGTGCCACTTTTTATCGATTTTTACAACAATCTGATTAAAGAGCTATATACAAATGTTCTCATATAAGGACTTTAAAGGAATTACAGCAGAACAAAGCATGGAGATGGTAAGATCGGGTTGAGCCATGTTCCTATTGGATAATCTACACAACCCCCCAAATTAATTAGAAAAAAAGCAACAGAATTCAAAAGCAACAGAATTCAAAGAGAGTGAGGAGCCAAAGAGGTAGAGCAGCCAGGTTTTTTGGTCTTTGAGAGGCACATCCTAGAAGCTGGGTTGGCACTCCTGAGCACCCTCTGATATTTGGTGCCCTGCATGTCAGATGGGATGATAAATCTCACGCCTTGGTCCTTATGGCTGAAGAGAATCAGATGCTCGACCCAGCTTCTTCCACCACATCTCACAGGCTTAACTATCTGCTCTTGACCTATGGTATATGGGCAGAGCCCTTGATGTAATCCTCAACTGTAGCTGAGTTCCTTAATCCCAAACTTGTTGCTGACATTCAAAGGGCTTACCTAGAGATCCTTTCCAATGATAACGGCCAGCCTAGCTTTTCTCGAGTTTGGCAATTAAATTTAGAAAGGAAGATAAGAAAACAGTGGTAGATTAATCAAACGCAGCTTCCACTGGCCATTTCCATCCCCACCTGTAACATCAGCATGAAAAATAAAATGGAATCAAAGATTAAGCAAAGAAGAATATGGGCTAAGAAATCTAAAAAAGAATATATGAGATCTTGGGTCAGGAGATCCCTGCAGAAGGTTCAGTTCACAACCAATCATCCCCTCTAGCCAAGGGAAACCAGCTAAATGCTAGCTCAAAGTTTCTTTACTCTTCTAAGGTCAGAGCTATGGTTGTGAATGGAAATACTTTGAAAAATCCACAAAGAAGGGAATCCAGGCTTGGGCAGCATTACACACAGCACCTGGCTGAATCCCAAGAGCCAGCCTCTGAAGCCAAGGCCCAGCTAGGAGCTTTCCTTTCTAACAAGAGAAAAGCCAGAGTGGAATTGTTTTCCTCATTGCTTAAATGTAAGAATCCTGGGTTCCAGCAATCAGGCATGGAGCCAGAGTCCCTCAAGGACCACAGATGGAGTGTTCGGATAATATCTTCTCCCATTTCATGCTGAGCAAGCTGGGGCCTTCACTTGAACAAACTATTCCCCAAAAGCACACTTTTGGGGTTCTATTTCTTTAATCATGAGGATGGGTAAAGCCTCCTTCATGTCTCTACTAGTTTCAAATAGAAACAAGAGGATCATAATACTTGCTAAGGAATGGGCAGGAAAGCCTTGGCCCACCTGCTTTGTAACCAGGTCCTCTTTGTAATGGCCCTGTAGTGACAGATAGGCAGGAAGGACAGATGTCTTCTCTGCTCCAGAAAGCTGCTCAGGGGACCACAGAAGGCCTTGCTGCTGACTAATCTGAGAAGGCTTTGTGAACTAGCAGCCAAGAGGTTGGCTTTCTACTATGCTTTCTGTTCCCCAGCCAGGAAGACTTGACCTGATACAGTGAGATAGCCCAGCCTGCCATTGAAATGCACTGCCCACGTTAAGGCAAGACCACTCCTAGGGGCAAACAGAGTAGTGTTTCATTCACTCACCAGTCTGGGATAGGATGCTGATAGTTCATATCCTAGCATGACAGGAAGATTCTAAAAGGGAGTCTTGGGATAGAATTTGCCAAGTTCTCTGAGAGTTCCTACTCTGCTTTTAAGGGCATCAAGCAATAGAGAGCTCCTTATTAGACACAGAGAGAACAGTAGGGTCTACATTTCTTTTTATTTTTCCAAAAAAATTTTAAACTAATTTTTTTTTCAATTAACAAAAATTTATTTTCTCTCCCACCTCCCTCATTGAAAAAAAAACCAAACCCTTGTAAGGCAAACAAACAAAAACATGCATAGATAGGCAAAGCAAATCCACACATTTGCCATGTCCAAAATATGTTTTTCATTCTGCATCTTGAGTCCATCACCTCTGACAGGAAGTTGGTAGCAACGGTCCCTCTGGAATTATGGTTGGTCATTGCATTGATCAGAGTTCTTAAGTCTTTCAAAATTGTTTGTAGGCCCAGACTATGCACTTTTGGAAACAGTCAAAACCCTTACCCTAGGATCAGCAGAAACCTCCACATTTCTCCCTGGGAGTCTTAGCTCTGAGGCCTGCATTAGCTGCCTTCAAACATTTCCTAAGAAGCACAGAATTTAGAGCAAGAGGGTATTTCAGGGATCAGCTGGTCCATCCCCCACATTTTAGAACTTCAGCTGAAGATCAGAGAGGTTAAGTAGTAGGAATGTAGAAGAGGAATTAAATGGATTCTTCTTGGGTACTAAAAGCAGAACCAGAACCAAGGGATGGAAGTTTTTGGCTCAACACAAGGAAAAATTTTCAAATGTAACCTGGATTTTAAAGAGGTAATTTGCATAAGACTTTCTTCATTGGTGGAGAGACTGATGACTAGATGCTATGTGTCTTATGATGGGCCGAATTGGCATGAGAGCTTTGGAGCAGAAAGACATTCTTCATTCCTGCTGAGAGAAACAGAGAAAGACAGACAAAGACAGAGAGGCAGACAGATACGTAGTTCCAGACTCTCTTCAGGGCAAAATCCATGGAGAGAAAGAAAAGACTTTGGAAGGCAGACATGTAGAGGAAAGCTGGCTCCTCAACATGTTCTTAATTTCTAGCTTGCCTCCCTAGAGACTTTGGGGCAAGATCAAGACCTCTTGTTTGAGCTGAGATATCTCACTGCCACTTGGAGAGCTCATTCACTCTATATACTTTCTGGTATACATTAACCTGTAGGACTTTTCCAACTTCTGTTTTGCTATCTGGACAAATGGGTTAACTGACTATTCACGGTTTGTGACTCTGTGTGTGTGTGTGTGTGTGTGTGTGTGTGTGTGTGTGTGTGTGTGTGTGTGTGTGTGTGTGTATATGTGTGACTATCATTACGTGGGAATGAGTCAGGCCTGTGGGTATAAGCTTGGGGGTTATCCCTTCCCCTTTAGAGACCAGGGATAGGGATAGAGACCAGAAAAATGGCTTGAACCTAAAAAAATGACAACAACAACAAAAAACTCTGGTGATATAATTCTAGTCTTGTACCCTTTCTCAGAGAAAAATGGAATAACCAGACTCATTGTCCCTGCTCATAGCTCCCCTCTAGCCAAGAATCAAAATTTCCCTTGGTGGTCAAGATTCCAGAGATATGAATCAATGCCTCCCCACAAGCCTCATTTAGACAACCCACGTAGACATAAAAAAATCTACCTGGGCAACACACATCCTGCAATAACAATTAGAATGGTCAAAAATTTAATTAGTTGTCTTGGGAAGGCTTGATTGCCTTGTCAGTAAGCCTTTAAGTAGAGACTGAATAATTACTTCCCAAGGAAGTTACAGAGGAGACATCACACTTCAAGCTGAGGTCCCTTCCAACTCAGAAAGGGAATAGGTTCTAAGATTTTTAACCATATACATAAGTCTTCAGTATTTTACCCACAGTAAACCCATAGAAACCAAAATGCATGGGTTCCTTTTGATAAATGTGTGTGTGTGTGTGTGTGTGTGTATGCATGCCTTGAAGCAGCATAGAATAGTGGGTAGAGTGATGGACTTGGTATCAGGAAGTCTTGAGTTTGAATGCTATTTCATATACTCAGAAGTTATGTAATCCTTGGAAAGTCTTTTTGGGCCCTCAGTTTCCTTAACTGTAAAATGAGAAGATTGGACTCAATGTTCTCTAATATCCCTGTCAGTTCTAAATCTATGATTTTATAATCTAAAAGTGACCATTTATGGCAGCTTTCTGCTGTGTTTGGGGCTCAGGATAGACAAGTCTCTGACAGGGACTTGGGTAGCCAATTTAAGATGATAGGATGAACATTTCCATACACAGTAGAGTAAAGCTCATCAAATTATTCCATGTAAATCATTGCCTTTCACAGCTTATTGGCTCAGTGTTAGCAAAGATTGGAAGCTTAACAGAAAAGAAACTCTAACCTCTTACTTCTGTGACCGAGAGGAGTGATTCTCCCTACCAGGCACCCAGCTCCACACATTCTCTTACTTAGGAACCACAAAAAAGAGCCACTTGAGATAAACCCTGATGAACTCTTACTCTGAACTTCATATTAACCAGCACCTCCAGGTCCCATGTAGTCTGGAACACTACTTAAGGTCGCTTTTACATGTAGACAATTGCCATGCAATGTGACTTGTGTGATTAGAAGGGGTTGGGAAGTCATAAGAAGAAGAACAACACTAGTCATAGAGGGCTTTAAGGTCTGCAAAATGTTTCACATCCTTTATTTTGGGGATTGGGGTGGAAATTATGCTCAAACCTCCACCATTAAAAGGTTGTCTTTTGGATTACGACAGTGTGTCTTCAGCGATCCCTTGTTAAAAGAAAATCTCTTGGGAGGGGACAGCCCTTAAAGATGTTATCAGTTATTAACACTTTAGTTTAAATTAGTTTACTGAATCACTTTTTTTTGGTCTGACAACTGCTGAAAGTAGGAAACTAAAGGTATAGGAAGAAAGAGGGTTGTTTTAATTCAACAAATACTTATCGAGCTCTGAAATCCTATGATTCTATACTGTGTATGTGGCAGCACAGAAGAATGGAATATGGACATTACCCTCAAGGAGTTTACAATCTGGTCAGGCAGATATTTGAAAAGGTCAACAATCCAAGGGATATTATGAGGTATATGGGATAAGTGCCAAATAATATCTAGGACCATAGAGTCATTGATCTAGGGCTGGAAAGGCTCTTAGAGGACTTCTAGTCTAATCCCTCTGTTTTGCATATTTAAAAAGTGAGGCAGAGAATGTTTAAGTGATATGTCCTTCATTACCCAGGTGGCAGGTGGCAAAATTGGCATTGAAACCCAGGTCATTCAACTCCAATATAGCATTCTTTCCATCACATCTTTTATAGTCATAAGGTACTATCATATCCATTATCTCATTTGACTCCCACAGCTCCCCTGCGAAATCAGCAAAAGACATATTCTGGTACCCATTTTACAGATAAGGAAATTAAGCTTCAGGTAAAATCAAAGTTACATACGTAATTAGTTGGAGAAGTAGCACTAAAACCCAGGTGGCCTCACTCTGAGTCTTGTGCTCCTACCACCATTACATCTTGAAAGCCAATCTGGACAGAACTCCCAGTAACTGTAATAGGGTTCAAAGGAAGGAATGATCACTGTGAGCTAGAGTAATCAGATTATTGTTTGTCCTTCATTCTTGAAAAGGACCAATGACATCAAGAGGGTGATGTTCTTGAGTTGCAAGTGAATTGGATTTAAGTGAAGCAGAGTTGTGCAAAGTCATCAGCCTCTTCCACAGCTGTCAGCTCACAGACAGTCAGGTGGTTGGACAGATGGTCAGAAGGAGATTACAGGGATCTCTTTCCTGGCAGGACTCTGTCGCTTTGCTCATACTTGGAATCAGGTCAAAGTCCTGGGTGGCAATCCCAGGATGAGGAGGAGCACTAGCACACCAGAGCTTGCAGCCTCAGGGGATCAGGAACCCTCCTCACAGTTCCAGAGCAGAAAAGAGTGCTTGTGGTCACTCACAGACCAGAGCATAGGCCAGGAGAGTAGTAAATATACTTCTCCTTAGCTCATACCACCTTGGAAGAACTGAAAACTTACAGGTCCCTAGAAGTATGTCTGAAAACAGCTGCATAAAATGCCTGAAGCCTGAGACAGTATGCTCCCCCAACCCAGGAAGCAGAGCCCCACTTTAACAAAGAGTTAAAAGTCAAGAAATAAACTGGAAAAATGAGCAAACAACGGAAAAAAATTCTGACCATACAAAATAAATATGGTGACAAGGAAGATTAAAACACACACTCAGAAGGAGATATCAAAGTCAAAGCTCCAATATCCAAAGCCTCCAAGAAAAAGATGAATTGGTCTCAGGGAATAGAAGAGCTCAAAAAGGATTTTGAAAATCAAGTAAAGATAGAGGAAAAATTGGGAAGAGAAATGAGAGTGATGCAAGACAATCATGAAAAAAAGAGTCAACAGCTTGGTAAAGGAGACACACACACACACACACACACACACACACACACAAATACTGAAGAAAATAACACCTTAAAAAAACAGAACTAACCAAATGGAAAAAAAGAGGTACAAAAATTCACTGAAGAAAAAAAAACTCCTTAAAAAGTAGAATTGGCCAAATGGAAAAGGAAGTACAAAAGCTCACTGAAGAAAATAAGTCCTTAAAAATTAGAATTCAGCAAATGGAAGCTAATAATTTTATGGGAAATCAAGACACAATAAAACTAAACCAAAAGAATGAAAAAATAGAAGAAAATGTGAAATGTCTCATTGGAAAAACAACTGACGTGGAAAAAGGATCCAGAAGAGATAATTTAAAAATTATTGGACTGACTGAAAGCCACGATTAAAAAAAAAAAGAACCTAGACATCATCTTTCAAGAAATTATCCAGGAAAACTCTCCTGATATTCTAGACCCAGAGGGTAAAATAGAAATTGAAAGAATCCAGAAAGAAACAATTCAAGTATCATGGAGCCACCATCAGGATAACATAATATTTAGCAGCTTCTACATTAAAGGACTGGAGGGCTTAAAATATGATATTCCAAAGGTCAAAGGAGCTAGGATTACAATCAAGAATCACCTACCTGGCAAAACTGAGTATAATCCTTCAGGAGAAAAAATGGATAGTCAAAGAAATAAAGGACTTTCAAGCAATCTTGATTATATATTTATTTTTATTTTTTGCTTTTTGCTAGGCAATTGGGGTTAAGTGACTTGCCCAGGGTCACACAGCTAGTAAGTGTTGTATGTTGTATGTTTGAGACCAGATATGAACTCAGGTCCTCCTGACTCCAAGGCTGGACCTCTATCCATTGCATCACCTAGCTGCCCCCTAGCAATCTTGATTAAAAGACCTGAGCTGAATGAAAAATTTTATTTTAAATACAAGAATCAAGAGAAGCATAAAAAGTTAAATAGGAAAAGGAAATCATAAGGGACTTAATAAAGTTAAACTTTTTATATTCCTACATGGTAAAATACTTGTAACTCGTAAAAATTTTCTCATTATTAAGGCAATTAGAAGAAGTATATATATAGAGAGAGAGGGCACAGGTGTGAGTTGAATATGAAGGGATGATATCTAAAAAAAATAAAATTGAGTGAGAAAGAAGAAAGGGAGAGGTAGAATGGGGATAAATTAGCTTACATAAAAAAGGCAAGAAAAAGCTTTTACAGTGGAGAGCAAAGGGGGAGTAAGATGGAGTAAGTAAA
Source organism: Phascolarctos cinereus (assembly GCF_003287225.1). Lineage (NCBI taxonomy): Eukaryota > Metazoa > Chordata > Mammalia > Diprotodontia > Phascolarctidae > Phascolarctos > Phascolarctos cinereus. The sequence goes on from NW_027556402.1 coordinate 171,470,016, forward strand.
CCTACTCTCATAAGAACTGGCTCAAAGAGGGAATAATATAAACACTCAATTGGGTATAGAAGGGAAGCCAGATTGGGGGAGGTGGTAGTCAGAAGCAAAACACTTTTGAGAAGGGACAGGGTGAAAGGAGAGAGAGAATAGAATAAACAGGGCATGGGTGAGAATAGGATACTATTTAGCAATAGTAATTGTGGGGGGAAAATTTGAGGTAAATTTCTCTGATAAAGACCTAATTTCTTAAATATATAGAGAACTGAGTCAAATTTGTAAAAAAAAAAAAAGTCATTCTATAGTCATATGAAAAAATGCTCTAACTCACTATTGATTGGAGAAATGCAAATTAAAACAATTCTGAGGTCCTATCTCATACCTATTAGATTGGCTAATAGGACAGAAAAGGAAAATGACAAATGTTGGAGTGGATGTGAGAAAATCAAAACACTTATATACTATTGGTGAAGTTGTATGGTGAATTTAGCCATTCTGGAGAATAATTTGGAACTATGCCCAAAGACTTATAAAACCATGCATACCCTCTGACCTAGCAATACCACTACTAGTTCTATACCCAAAAAGAGATAAACAGAAAGAAAAAGGATCTATATGTACAAAAATATTTATAGCAGTTCTTTTCTGGTAAAAAAGAATTGGAAATTGAGGGGATGCCCATCAATCATAGAATGGCTGAACAAATTGTGCTATGTGATTGTGATAGAATACTATCGTGCTATTAGAAATGATGAGCAGGATGCTCTCAGAAAAACCTGGAAAGACTTACATGAGCTGATGCAAAGTGAAATGTACTGTGTACAAAGTAACAGCAATATTGTAAGATGATTGTAAGAATGACTTAGCTATTCTCAGTAATACAATGATCCAAGACAACTCTGAAGGACTTATGATGAAAAATGCTATCCATCCCCAGAGAAAGAACTGATAGCGTCTGAATACAAGCTGATGCATATTTTTTTACTTTCTTTATTTTTCTTAAGGTTTTTTTTGGTCTATATTTTCTTTCACAACATGACTAATATGGAAATACATTTTACATGACTATGCGTGATATCAAATTGCTTGCCTTCTCAATGAGGGATGTGGGAAGGGAGGAAGCGAAAGAATTTAGAATACAATTTTTAAAAACAAATGTTAAAAATTGTTTTTACATGTAATTGGGGGGGGAATACTAAATAATTTTTTTTAAACTCAAAGAAAATGTTTTTTGATAAACATACTTCTTTTAAAAAAGTCATCAGCCTCACTCTCTCTTCCAAGGTCATCTGAGTCCAGTGGCAAAACATAGGTCAGGATGACTGGAGATGACCCCAGATGTAGTGGGCCTTTTAAGCTAAGGTCTTTCCCAGCTCTCAGTTTGTCTGAGGCAACACCCATTCGGTGATTTAAGGCTAGGTTAAAAATGAAGCAAAAGATGGCCTAGTTTGCCTACTCAAAGGAAAAAAAAAAATCCAACTAGGAGGGGAAGACCCTCAGGGTTACTGGCCAGAATAGAAACACTTGCTATTTACACACTCTGAGTCATCAAAACCCAAAAAAATGACCAAGTGAGAATTTGGCTGGGGCCTATTTTTGGCCAATCAGTGAGAGCCAGAGTGATTTGGGTTTAAGGCATGGTCAGGTATCTCTGTTTGAATTCTAACCAGCTTTATCAAAGCCTGGTTTTCCAGAATTCTATTTCAAGAAATCATAAATGAAGCTACATGGGACAAAAGAGTTAACTGTCCAAGGTTTTTAAAAATGATAGAATAAATAGGGAAGAGGAAAAAAAATCTAGCCCACAAACCCCAAGATAGAGTAATCAGGGAAAGCTTCATGGAAGAGCTAGACCTTGCCAGTGATGAAGACACAGATCCAAGGTTTAAAGCTGGCAATCCAAGATGAGGAATTGCAGTAGCCCCCAGAGAGTAGAATAAAGGCCCTAGAAATCTGCAGAAGATCCCCGGAGGGGAGGGGACATTGAATGGGGGAATGGGACAGTGCTGTTGACAACTTAACCCATTTCATTTGACTGTATCATTCAGCTAAAATGTTTCATTCATGTAAATCACAGAAAAAAGTCTGAATGGTCACAGTTCAGATTCAAACAGGCTTGCCTTCCTGACACCTCACCCTACAGGGATCTCTCCCATACTCTGCATTCCTTAGTACTTATGTAGAGTTTGTACTTTCATATTTGTAATAACATCCCTAGATCAGGGTGGGGAGGAGTGATTGGAAGCAGTCCTAGGACCTGGGGATTCCGGTGGTGAAGGGGAAGGATGAGGAATTAGGATGGAGGAGTGATCAGGAACCCAACAACTTGATATCACAATCACTTCTCCCAGTCTTGACACATGCATCTCACCACCAAACCACTCCAACTTCTCATCACTCTTAGCTTCCTTAGTACCCTTCATCCCTTTAGTTCCTCGACTCCCCAGCAGCAATAGCTTTGGAAAGCCCGAAGAATAACTTTGAAGAAAAATGTGTGGTTCCACTGTTTCCACATACCCTTCTCTCTGTAAGTTGCATTTCCCCGGAAAAACAGTATTATAAATGGTGGTTCTGTTCCCAGGCTAGCTCAAAAAAAAAAAACCCGAAAAACCCAACCTATTTAGCCTACAATATAAATGAAATATTCCAAATGGTGGGTTTATTTCCAGGCTAACCCACAAAAGCCTATTTGATCCATAATTTGGCTGAAATACTATGCATTTACCATGAAAAAAGTGCAATGTAACTGAAATATTAATCGCAATAACATTATTTCTTGGATTTTTTTCATGGCAAGTATACACACACACACATACACACACACACACACCACACATACACAATATTTCAATTACATTACAGGCTAATGTGAGTTCATCTGGGAACCTAACCACCATTTACAACATTGTTCCTATGGGAAAATATAGTCCAAATTCCAAAGGACCAATTTTTTATAACACAATTCATTCTTTAAGAATAAATCTACTGCTGATCATTTCATCTCCTGTCTATGGCACTCAACACCTTTACATGTGCCTCTCACTTCCCCTACTGCGATATGATCATTTTTTTTATAAACATGTACCAACATTCCCTTCAATATGTTCATCTGCCCATGAGTATCATTGACTGGAAATGAATGGTTCCAATTAGTTACTGAAAAATGTGGTTTTCTGTTTTCTCTGGGAAACATGAATCACAGAATCTCAGAGTAGGAAGGAACCTTAGAGGTGATCCAATTCAAACAGAAATTCCCTCTACAACAAAGCTTACAAGTGATCATAGTCACTCTCATGGGAAACTCACTTCATCTCCAAGCATGGGATGCTACTAATTATTAGGAAATTTTTCCTGCTATCAAGCTGAAATTTGTCTCTTTCCTACTTCTACTCTTTGTTCCTAGTTCTACCAGGGGTGGGGGAGGGAAGGGGGGAATGGGGGGAAGAGGAGAGGGTGCATCAGGGGAGGGAAACAGAACAAGTTGAATTTGACTTTGACATACATTTAAGCAATATTCATGTCTTGTCTTCTCTTCTCCAAGCTAAACAACTCCTGTTCCTTCAACCAATCCTTGTGTGGTATAGTCTCCAGGCCCGCCAATATCCAATTCATTTGCCTTAGATCCTCTCAAGTTTGCCAGTGACCTTCCAGATACATAGTACCCAGAAGTGGATAGAGTCCTCCAAGTGCAGTCTGATGAAGGTATGATAAAGACAGAGTACAATGGAGCTATCATCCCCCTTGTTCTCTACTTCTATGAGTGTAGCATTGCCTGGCCATTGGGTCATGAATAACTACGGACCCTCTAGCCCTATAAAGAAATCCATTTTGAATTATTATAAATGCACCTTCAGAAAAAGTTCATTCCATCCTTCTCAAGCCACCAGATTCCCTAGTTTGATCAAGGAGGATTTCTTTTCAGAGGGTGAATTAAAGAGAATTTGTGTTCAGAAAGCCATATCTGTCCTTTATTTAGAAGCCTTCCATGACCTTTATCCTATAAGACATTGTAGGGAGACCACCCAGAGGGTGATTTGGGAGCCCCTGAACCTTGTGAACTTTACTTACATTTTCCCAGTTATTGTAACACCTGTTCCCTATAATGTAGGAGAACAAGAACGCCCATGAGGAAAATTGTGACTGAGATGAAAAGAAACAGCTGGCACACTTTCAAAGGATCAGAACAGACCAAGAAATAGAAGCATTTAGTCATTCTTAGAGTTATTTAGCAAACCTGCCCAGAGCACTAATGTTACCATTGCTCTCTTTAGGAGAAAACAGGGACCTGGAAAAGGGAGTAGGGAGGGATTAGAGAATTTTAGATGCACATAGAACTCAGTGATATTCCCCAAGCCTCTTTATGCATTGCTGATTTTCAGGTTTATAGCTAGCCTGTCAGATTTTTTTAAAAAAATTCTATTATAAAGAAATGGTTGAAATTTATAGGGCTAAGAAGAGGCTGTTCAGCTGTTCTTAGATTTAATTCAGTAAACATTTAGTAAACACCTGTTATGTGCAATACAACGTACTAGCTGCTGAGGATATAAATACAAAAAAACAAAAAGTACCTGCCCTCAAAGAGCTTACATTCTACTGGACGGATAGAACATATATGAGATAATTAAACCCAAGGTACTTTGGGGAATGAAGGAACATTAACAACTGGAGAATCAGAGAAAGCTTCATGGGGGAGATAGTACCTGAGCTGAGCTTGGGGAGGACGATAAGGATTGTGAGGGCTAGATGTGAAGAGGGAGTAGATGACATGCATGGGTGGGTGGGTGGGTAGGGGCATGACTTGAGTGACTACACAAAGGTAGGAAATGGAATGCTGAGTAAATTTCATGAGTATTCTATCTATACCTCCAACCAATTCATTGATTAAAAACCTTGAAGAGTGTTGGGCCAAGGAAAGATCCCTGAAGGACTCCACTACAGATATTCATCCAAGCTGACACTGACTCATTAATCATGAAGCTTTAGGCACAGTTATTTAATCAGTTCTGAATCTGTCTATTACAGGGCTTCTTAACCTTTTTTGTGTCATGCACCTCTTTGACATTCTGTTCAAATCTATGGATCACTTCTAAGAAAAAAAATGTTTTAAAGGCACAAAACAAAATACTTAAGACTAGGCAGGAAACCAACTATATTGAAAAACAGTTATCAAAATAGTTTTTAAAACAAGGTCACAGACCCAATTTAAGAATCTTTGGTTTAGTTTTTTATATTCTTGTAGAAGCTAAGAAATGAGGGACTCAAATAGCAGTTAAGCTCTATTTTGTTTATGCTAGGAGGGAGGAAAAGGGAGGAAGAGACAGAAAGAGACAGAGAGAGACAGAGAGACAGAGACAGAGACAGGGAGAGACAGAGTTGATAAACAGGAACCAGAAGCTGCTTGTTCGGAAAATGTAATAAGCTATTAATGCCTTTTGTTTAGAAATATGCAACTGTTAAAGACTACCATCTGAGGGTTCTTAAGATTATATATTATATCCCGTCTTGTTAACACTACAAAAGGGTCTTTGGGTTTTCTTCCTCAAGATGAACAATTCCATACTGATTTGTAACATTTTATATGTAATTGTTAAACAAGAAATAACGGCCTGGACACTCTTGAGAATGTTTAAAAGCTACGCACTCATGTCCGTTGCTCTCTTTTCTGACTACATGATGTCACTGCAACAGCCTGGAAGATCATTCTCCTTAGGTGACATGGAAGTGACACACTAACCACAATATAAAGGACTTTTCTTCCTCTTCATCACTATGATCCAGCTCACATCTTTTTCAATAGAATATAAGCCCCTGAGGGCAGAGATTGTTTGATTTTAGTCCTTACATCCTCAGTGCCTAGCACAATGCCTTGCTATGATAAACAGTTTGTTCAGTTCAATTGAACTCCCTCCTCTTCACAAGGATATAAGATAAGGGACTTTGTCAGAGACCTATAGTATGTCTGCAGTATTCTTAATTCACTAGTCAAATAACCCTGTTAAAAATTATTTTACACATAATTTTCAGATATATTTGAAATGTTTACATTTCAAAATCCCATTCAACTCTAAAGTTACATGGATACTATCACTCCTCTTCCACACATGTATCTTTCTTCCATTCTCAGCTTTATAAAGCAATGGTGAAATCTGACATTACCCCCCCTTTTTAATCTACATCAACCCTCTTTTTAAGAAATCAGGGTAAATTAGTAGGATTATATACTTTACTTTGTTACATTATAGGGAATTAACGAGAAAACACATGAAACACTTGGAGGTAGAAGCCCAAGTTTAAATTCCAGGGTCTCAGACAAGAATCTCTCATTCTTTACTAATCACAAAATTACCAGACCTTCAATGGAGAAGGGTCTTCCCTATTCCTAGGGGGGACTACTTAGATAATATTTACACCAGTATTTTCAGCTCTTTAAAAGGAAAGTCATCTGTTGTTAAAAGGCATAAGTACTCATTAAAGTCTGTCCCAGGCTGATGATGCTGTGAAAATTTCCCTCACACTAGACTTACTAATTCTGTAGCTATACCATCTGTCGATCCCCAAGTCTCTTGTTTCTAGGCTTTTCCCACCTCCCTTCCATTAAAAGTCACTTGTCAATAAATATAGCCACATGGAGCCTCAGTAGGCATCCCTCCCAAGCTAGTGTAGGAGCTGTCAACATGAGTAGTGAGTAAACAGATGCAGGGATAAGCATGAACAATTCTGTGGTCAGGCAGCCAATAATGGTGTCTTTAGGGGGCACTCTCTCAGCTACTGATTTTCCTTTTAGTGTACTCATTTGTATACATGTTGTATCTGCCACTAACACCAACTATCACCCCAGTAATGTGCGCTCTTTGACGGCAAGGAATGTTTTATTTTTATCTTTGTATTTCCATTGTCAGTACAATCCCTTGCACACAATAGGTGCTCAATAAATGTTTGTTGAATTACTTTAATTTTTAAAAAATAGTGCTGAGTTCATTGACACTGATGATCATTAGAGCAGCTGCAATGCTTCTGCTAAGACTGAATGAAGAGGAGTATCATTGTGATGCAGTTCAGAAATGATAGCTTGTTACCTAATAGAACATTAAGGATTTTAAGTGTAGAAGATTATATTGGCTTCCATGTCCTTGTTATGCTTTGTGAGAACTATGTGGCTTCTTATAGGTAGTCTTTGGGATTCCAAGCATGGGAAGCCAATCCTATATGTTTGTCCTTAGAAGAATAGTGGGTCATCTGCAGAGCCCCTACTAGTTTGGTGGGTCTATGAATTATGGGAACAAACTAGTTGGGAGATCTAAATTAGTTAAAAATCAATCCAGAAACTGCTTATTATGTTACATCAACACTGCCTCAAGACAGCATATCTAACGTATCTGAAGAGTTTCTGTTGAGGCATGTCCTTCCTTCACAGTTATACAATAGTGGAGAGAAAACTGTACCTAACACACATTCAAAGTTCCCAAAGCTACGAAACGTAAGGAAATAAGAATGCAGTCAACTCTGAATTATCCATGTATGGATTATATTCTTCAAATGATCATCCTCAGTCAATTTTCAAGCTTTAAGTCGGTTTCTACTATAATATGTCTTCCTGGTCACAGACCACCCCTCTTTGAGTCTCTTTGTTCAGAGAATACAAAGTAGTTTTAATATCAGCAGTAAGAACATTAAGGAAGGCAATAAGACTGGGAAATGTCATCAAATTAAATAACAAAAGGCATCATTAAAATACTTCCTTGAAAACAGAGGTAGCAAGCAAGTCCTATGTGTGGTGGGGGAAATCAGACTCTGCCATAAGAAGGAGCTCCCAGTAAGGAACTCTGTTTAACAATGCAAATTTGGTACCTTCTCTGCAATGTGTAGTTTTAAGAAACCTGCCTGGGGTAGTGATGGGCCTAAAGTCACACAGACAATAAGTCTCAGAAATTAGACTTGAACTCATGTCTTCCTAACCCCAAGGATAGCTTTCTATCCACTGTACTATGCTGTCCCTCTTATGTGAAATAAATGGATCAAAACAAGCAAAATAAAATTTATATTTGTCATCGTGAGGAAACACCACAAACAGATAAGTTCTCAGAGGAATCTTAGAGTAGAAATGTGTGGAGTAGATGTTGTTTTTGTTTATTAAAGCTTTGTTTGTCACATTCTTTCCATTTCCACTGTCTCTTCACTCATCCAGACCCTCATCATCCAGCATTTGGGCTATTTTAATAACCTCCCAAGTGGGCTCCCTGCCTCTGGGAGTTTCCCTCCCATTCTAAATGCCTCTACACCCTGCTACCACATAAGCTTTCTTAAAACTCCACTTCACATTATCATTAAATCCTTGCTCAAAAAACCCTTCAAATGAGTTACCATTTCCCATGTGACAAAGCCCAAACTCTGTACTGGGGCGTTCAAGGCCTATGCAGTTAGCTTCCTACCCACCTCTCTAAAAGCATCCCTGTTTCCCCCTCCAGGAACCCTCTGCTCTAGGCCAGTTGGTCTGCTCTTTGTCCCACCTTCTCCACGAGCTGTTCCTCTTGCTCAGGAGATATACCCTTCCTCTCCACGTGTCTATTTCTGTCTTTCAAGGACCAGCTTAAGTACCCACTTCCCCATTAAAGCCTTCTTTCTTTGGCTCTCTCCTCTGAACCCTCGGAGCATTTATTGTCTGTACCACTCCTCTGGCATTCAGAATACGCTGCCATGCTTTGTGATTTGTCTTTGAAAGTATATTGTTACTGAACAATAATAATAATGGCTAGCATTTATCCATCATTTTAAAGCTTGCAAAGCCCTTGACAAATATCTCATTTTATAACATTTATTTGTGCCCCATGTACTATACTTGGTGCTGGAGGAAAAAGACAAAAATTAAACAGTCTCTGCCCCTCTAGATTCAAATGGTGGTACAGGGAGATAACATGTCCATAACAAATTTAATACAAAATAAATACAAAGCAATTACCCCTGATTGTCAGAGTCTGGTGACCTCTGGTAGGAACAGGGATGCTTGAGAGCATGGGAAAGGGCTCAGAAAGCCTTGTAAAGGGCACCATTGTCCCAGCCTTGCAACATATCAGTGCCCAGTCTTTGGCATATGCCAAGCCTTAAATAGAACCTACAAAGCTTATAAAAGACCCCACCGCAGAACACTTTAGCCAGGGAAACAAACATACATTGGGAAAGCCACCTATATAATCATACCCTCTACAGCTGCTGGATGAGGGCAGGTTTAGAAGCACTGGCCCAGAAGCCTGGTCTGGCTCACTTCTATAAGGTGACAACTAGCAGCCTCAGAGAAGGAAAACGTTGGTGCCATCTCGAGGACTGTCTGCAGCAGCAGCTACTCCCATCCCCAGGTCTCTTTTATTTAGTAACTTATGTCCCTGTTCTGTCTCATAGACTACATAGTAAGCTCCTCTTTGTACCTGTGGTGACTAGGATGATTCCCTTTGCTGCGTGCTATATGCAGAAGTTGGATCTCAAGAAGGGACAGCCCAGAAATGTATTTTATTTGTTTTCAAAAAGCATAAAGGGAGTTTATTACGGTTCTTCCCAGGATGTGCTGGAGCACATGAACTGGCTTGTTAAATTTTCAATGTGAGCATTTATACCTAGGACATGGGTGGATGCTACAAATGAGGACTGGAGTGATTATTTTATTGATTGTCTCAACTTAAGGAAATAATGGAGAAAATGCTAATAATATAGATTAAATTTAAATATGAATCATACATACTTTTTTTTCAGAGCCAGTTGGTAAATATTTTACTAGCATACCCTTGTGTTCTTCCTCTTACCATACTTCAAGATGTCAGACTAGGTTTGCTTCCCAGAGCCACAGTCAAGGGAATAGTCTGGGAACACTTTCTCTTATTCTCACCCCAGGCCTTGAGGACAGATTTGTCCCTTGACAGGATCTTTAGGAGTACAGGCTAGAACCACAGCAGCACATAGGTATTTTTCAGATCTGACTTCAAGTTGGGCCTCAGACCCTTACTTCCTGTGTGGCCCTGGGCCAGTCACTTAACCTCTGTTTGCCTCAGTTTCCTCAACTGTAAAAAGGGGATAATAACAGCACCATCTTGGGGTTGTTGTGAGGATCAAATGAGATAATATTTACAAAGTGTTTAGCACAGTGCTTGACCTATAGTAGGTACTATATAAATGCTTACTTCCTTCCCTCTGTCATATCCCTTCGCTGGCCCCTTTATGTCACCATTATCCAGATTGGTAGTTGTTTTTCAATCATCATCTTAATCTGATTACTCTCAGCCTCCCAGCTGTGGTCTACCTGGCTGTTGGTCAGGCTTGTCTCTATTTCTCTCCTTTCTCATCTAGCCCTATCCACACCAGAACCTCCGACAAACATTCCCAATCCCACACATCAGACACTCAATAAATGTTTGTGGGGGACGATTTATTTATGTTCTTCTCTGAGGTATTTGAGGGGACTCATGGAGTGAAGTGCCTGGAACACCTCAGAGGAATTACACTTTATGAAATGAACAAAATAAATTGCAGGGGATTCCCAAATGCTTTTTTCTGCCCTGAGCTCACCTAAAGTTCTATTCTCTGTCCTCAAAGCTTTTGAACACTGATTGATGTAAGTACAAAGCCAGAGTCATAAAACTCACCTAGATGCAATTGCAGAGGAGCCTTCTGGGGAGGAGGTAGTAAATGCGCATGAATGGAACTGTGTATATGTAGAAAAAGTCTGCACTTTTCCACGAATTTTAACTTGGCTTCTAAAGTGAATTATTGTCTCCCACACTAACCTTCCACTCTGGGAAAGGCTGGTGGGGGGGCGCTCCCCAGGCTGGGCCTCCTTCCCCATTCAACTCCAACTTGTTTCTTAACATATGCAGCTGTTTGAGGGTTTTTTTTTTCCAAGTTAGGTCTGCCTTCTGAACTCTGGCAATCTATTAGCCACATAGGAAACTGGTCACATTACTTTATAGCTGTACCAGGTGTTGTAGAAATGCGAGAAATGGTCTTTGTCCACAGGCAACTTAAAAACCAGTTGCTTATAGTTCCATAGAGTGGAGCAGTAGAGTGGGCCAGTGGGTAGACTGCTCATCTTGAAGTCAGGAAGACCATAAGCTCACAGGGTCATAGGATTATTGATCTAGAGCAAGAAGACCTCAGAGGCCATCTAAGTCCAACCCCCTCACTTAGCAGATGGGAAAAGTGAGGCCCAGGGAGGGTAAAAGATTTGTTCAAAATAACACATTAAAGGTGGGATTTGAACTTGGGTCCTCTAACTCAAGAATCAGTATCCTGCCTCTGACACATATTTAGCCATGCATCCCTCTGTCAATCATTTAACCTCTTGATGCCCCAGGCAACTCTACCACTGTAAGTTACAGAAGAGTTGATAATCAGTGTCATTAGGATAGTTTCCACAGCAGTATATATGGGATAATTCCCTACACCAATGAAATCACACAGCAAGACACACCCCCACACACACACACACACCCAGAGTAGAAAGTACTAGAAAGTATTTGGAGTCAGAAGACCTGGGTTAAAATCCTACATCTGCTACTGTATGATCTTGGGCATATTACAATCCACTTACTTTCAAGTGTAGATTTAGGGGGTTGGCTTTTATGCTAAAGGTGTAGGACTTTCAGTTATAAAATCCTATGAATCTATGTTTGATCCCAAATGGTATTGCCCAGTAAAATAACATCCAGCTTGACTACCCAATTTACTCATCATTCTTGATGTTAGTATACTAGGGAAGGCAAAGCAACATTATTTAGAGGACAGAGGATATGACAGCTTGGTATTTACCCTAGGGCTATGGGTGAACATTGCATTGAGGCCAAACTAGTGCTAGTAATGGTGCTGGAGTACCTTAAATTGGCCAAAGTGCTACTTCTATGATAGGGAACTCTTTTGGGAAGAGTGGGAAGAGGTCTGTCCCAGGATGTTGGCTGAATGAAAGACTGTGTCTAAGCACAAATCCTCTTTATTAGCTCAAAGCAAGAAGTGCGCCAAATAAACAGCAATAAAAAGAGGGGAAAGAGATGTTCACAAAGACAGACCTCAAAGAAAAACTAGCAGAGAAAACTGAAGAAATGAGTCAACTAAGAGAGCTTCTAATATGCCATGGATGAGTGGCCAACTCCAGGTGGCTCTTGGTCTGATAAAGTCTTCCTTACATGGATTTTGGAGTACATTCAGGTATTCTATGATGATTTCCTGTGTTTACTATGTGATGAAAAAAGGGTGCTCTTTGATTGGCTACCGAGGATTCATATAAAAGGCTCCAAGGATGAGAATGAGTCTCTCTTTCCTGGCTGTGATTGAAGGCAGGCAGGCTAAAAACCCATGGGTGGGGAGAGAAACCTTTTGCTCTCTCCTCTCTCTCTCATCCTCCAGAACCCAGGCTGACACATTGTCAGCGAATATACATGGTCACTGTTTTCTTTGCTTCTTTTTGTCTTTGCTTTACCTGCTTTGGGGTAAAGGATATGGCTACAGTCTTGTGATCTTTGAAAGATCAGAGGAATAGAGGTCCAATGAGAGAGTCCATGGTAGAATGTGCTACCAACCAAGCCAAGTGCCAGCAGGGAGTTGCTCTTTTCAGAGGTTTTCACAGCACTCAAAAATCAATTTGGTGGGGAGAATGCTTTATAGCAACTGCTTTAGGTTTGAGTTCACTTTACCTAGGGACCAAGGTCATATAGGGTAAGTAAAATATGCCCCAGGATGTTGGGAGGAATCATTTGTATTTGTTTTTGCTATATCTACTCCATAAATATCCCTTTTAAAAACTAATTGGTGTTGACTGGTTAAATGACATGGTAGCACTAATCACTGGGTCAACTAACGACATAAGGAAGATAATAACTCAGGGGTCCTTAACCTGTTTTGTGTTATGGAAACTTTTGGTAGTCTAGTGAAGCCTATGGGCCCCTTCTCAGAATAATTTTTAAATGCAAAATATACATATGATTACAAAGGAAACTAAAAATTAGTGAAAATGCAGATATTATTTTTCCCCATCCAAGGTCATGAATCCTCTGAAATCTATTTGGACCCTTGGGAGTCCATGGACACCCAGGTTAAGAATTCTTATGGTAACTATAACTAGTAATTGATATTAGGGAAAGCACACTAGAATGGTGGCTTAGATTGATAGTATGAGAAAACAGTCCCATTACCCCTTGGAGTACCCCTGGTCAGTTAATAAAATCAATTAACTCAAAGCGATGGCATTGTAAAAAAACAGTATCTACAAAAGGGTCCCCCCATAAACCCGAGATTCACTTTCTTAAAAGAAAAAAAAAGCATCCATGGAAAGAGGGCACAAACTTCGAGTACAACAGCGGTGACATATACATATGCACACATATATATGTATACACGCATGCATGTGTGTATCTGTCTATATCTACATAGATATAGATACACACATACGTCTCATACCTTGGTACTATAGGGTCCTACTATCACTTCTCATAGGTTCCTCAGGATGCTCTGCTGAGCTCAGCATCTCTGCTGTAAAAAAATTAAATTGATTTGTATAATCTTATAATAGATTCTTTTCCAAGACTGATCCTATTCTGTATTACTACCCCATTTTATATGATTGCTCAAGCCACATTTTTTTGTCTCTGTCTATGAGCTAAGTTTAGAAGTTGATTTCTCCTGCTAATCATTGTTCTATTTTTGCCTCGAGGAAATCTGTTATCCTTGAGGAATGCAAGTGGACACCAAAAATCTGGTTTATACCACCAAGCTGGCCTTCAGGGATGTCTGGTTTGTTATCCAGAGAAGTCTGGTCCAGTATCTCTAACCTTGCAGGTGGACTCAAACAATGAACATTTCTTAGTCACAGGAGGGAAGGAGGTGAATGTTGCTGCCCCTCATTCCCAATTTCCAATCAATCATCTTGTCCTCACCCCAGTGATACTGCCAGACCTGTAACCAATTGCATTATTTCCCTTACCTACTCAGTTCTGTTCTTTGTTCTATATTTATAAAAAGGAGCTGTACCTCCTCTTATGGCTCATCGGCTTAAGGTAGTCACTTGACCCATTTTGTTAAGAGGTCCATGCTCTGCTAATAAACTAATAAAGCTCAGAATTTTGTACCTCAGTTTACCTTTATTAAATTCTTTTAAGACAGTTGTGTGATCTGCTTAGCTAGGCAACCTGGGTCTGCTCCCCTCTGCAGCTTGGCAATTGTCTGCCTTAGCTAGTTTTCTCTTGAATCTTTAGTTGACTCTTTTCTCTGCTGTCTATCTAGAAGCTGTTTTCTGCCTAGAATGCTGCTTCTCTATGTTTGTATCTCTAGGGAAAGGGCACGTCTCTGCTCCCTGCAGGATGCATCTTAACTGTGCCTGAAACTCAAACTGCTCATCTGTCTTTTAAAGGCTATGAAAGCATGGCCCATCTTTCTCTCTGCCCCCTCCCTCCACCCCTCAGCCATTCTATGATTATATTCTGGTTTGGGAGTGAGAGAGATTATTGAGAGAGCAACTCCCTCTTGCAATTCTCCCCCTCAGTTAAATATTTGCTGTTCCTAGCAAATCAACCAGGGTGCTTTGGGTATATATTTATCCACATTCCCAGATAGCCCTCTAATGACTTGGGAAAACGGAAGCATTCTTTTTTTGAGTGCCTTCCCCAGTGCCTCATACTATAGAGTCCCAGAAAAGTTCATATATTTACTACAGTGGTAAAGGTGGGAGTTGGACCCTTACCAACTGATTTCCCCCAGCCTAGGAGATAATCATAGGTAATGAGGTATTAATGTGTTAACAACTGTGTTATCCCTTTGTGAAGTATGATTCCATCCATCTTACACTTAGTTTAGCACCTAATTATCTGTGATTACATCCTGTGCTAGGAGAAATCAGTGGGTCAGGGATCAACCCATTCCCCTCCCTCTTTGTATAATAGATAATTTCACAAATGGAGGGGAGGGTAGAACCTAGATATAATAGACTTTAGGCAGCAAATACAGAGTTCAATTAGTTTGTATTTTTCAGCATCACATGATACCTTTATAAAAACTGATAGCATATTGGGGCATAAAGAATTCATAAATAATTGCCAAAAGATGGAAATATTAACCTCACTCATGTGAACCTAGTTTTCCACCTGCCACAATACTACCCAGGTACCTTTATTGATCTGCCAGCGTACTTACCTGCTGCCAGACTTCCTGCTGCCAACAGTCTGCTTCTTGGACTTCTGCCCCCAGATCATACTGATGTTATTCTCCATATCCAACTGGGACATCCAATTTTACTGTATGGACCTCCTGATCCCAACCATTCACCTCTCTCAACCCTAATATGTCATTTGTTGACAAATTCTTCAGCTATTCCACCCACTTGGCTAGACTTCCCCCTCTTACCCTTGCCTATATCTTTTCCTGTTTGCTGGTCCTGCTTTTGCAGGCCAGGATCAACACTGTGACATTGCAGCCAAGAAAAGTTAACGCAATCTTTGGCCTACATATGAGAAGCATAGTATCCAAAATGATAAAAGTGATAATCCAGCTAATCATACCACTTCTGAAGTACTGTGTTCAGTTCTGGGGACCTAATTTGAGGAAGGACATTAATAAGCTGAAACACATCCAGAGGAGGGTGATTCGAATCATGCTGAGGCTGAAAACTATGACATTTGAAGATCAGTTGGACAAAGCAGGGATGTTTAACCTGGATAAGCGAAGACTTAAGGAAGATAACTGTCTTTTAAAAAAATGTTTGAAGGACTGTTAGGTGCAGAAGAGGTTAGACATGTACTTGGTCCCAAAAGGCAGAGCAACGGGAAGAAACTGTAGAATTCAATCTGATGGAAAGAAAGACTTTATAATAATTAGCCATCCCCAGTGGAGCAGGTAGCCCCAGAAGCCTGTGGCTTTTCCCTCCTAGTTCCCCAAACAGTCACAGTTACAGAGGAAACAACTCTGATCCTCAGTCTTTAAATACATTCTACGGTATATACCACTCATGTGTATGCATGTACGTACATATGCATGCATGTATGTATGTATGTATCTCTCTCTCTCTCAGAAGCAATAAGGCGGGGCAGCTAGGTGGCGCAGTGGAGAGAGTTCTGGCCTTGGAGTCAGGAGGACCCGAGTTCAAATCTGGCCTCAGACACTGGACACTTACTAGCTGTGTGATCTTGGGCAAGTCACATAACCCCAACTGCCTCACTTAAAGAAAAAAAAAAGCAGCAGCATGGCTCAGTGGGAAAGCGCTGGTCTGAGTCAGGAAGACATAGGTTCAAGGTCTCCCTCTGACACATATTGTCTACAAGACTTTTGGCAGATCATTTAATCCCTTAGGGCTCCACACAGCTCTTGAGACTATATAAGTTGAAGAGTAGTTTATGTTGGCAGACGGAATTCCTTCACTGGGAATTTTCTAAACCAATGAAATTTCTGGTCTAAAAAAAATGTTAAATCTATCTGCTCTAACTGCCTTTCAAATAATCTAGCATCTACTGGGGCAGCTAGGTGGCTCAGTAGATAAAGAACCAGATCTGGGATCAGGAAAAACTGAGTTCAAATCTGGCCTCAGACACTTACTAGCTATGTGACCCTAGGCAAGTCATTTAACCCCAATTACCTCAAAAAAAAAATCTAGGATCTTTGATCCCAGATCTTTTCATTTTGTCTTTTTTCTTAAGAAAATATGCCATCTTTTGCAGGCAGGAGGTCTCAAGTGTTAGGCTATTTAGGGCTCCTGAGTACCTATTTAATTTTATTTTTTTCAATAAACAAAAATTTGTTTTTTCTCTCTTCTATCTCCCTCCTCAATGGAAAAAAGAAAAAGGAAAAACAAAACTCTTTTAACAAATATGCATAGTCAAGCAAAACTAATTCCTGCGTTGGTTGTATCCAAAAATATCTACCTTACTTTGCAGTCTGTTATCTTTCTGTCAGGAGGTGGGTAGCATGCTTCATCACTGGCCTTCTGGTTTTGGGACTAGTCATTTCATGGATCAGAGTTTTACAATCTTTCCAAGTTGTTTATCTTTACAGGAATGTTGTTACTCTGTAAATTGTTTTGGCTGTGCTCACTTCACATCAGTTTATATGAGTCTTCCCAGGTTTCTCTGAAACTGTATTTTTTAAGCTTTGACCCTATATTAATCACATACGTATTAGTCAGTCCATTAAGTAGGGTTTGAGTGTATGAATATTAAAAAAAAGCATTTATTAAGCATTTTGCATGAGCGAGGCACCAGTGCTCAGAAAAGACTCCCTCATGGAGCTCAACTTATGGATATAACACTTAGGGAAGGCATCAGCTACAAGGCAAATGGATAGCTCCCAGGACCCTTGGGGTACAGCATAAAAGCAAATGGTAATGCCTCTACACAGATAAAATCATGTTAGTTTCTGACAGTGCCAAGGACTTTGGTGGCTTGACTGAACCATAGGGTGGATAGTTCTGAGAATAAGAGCATACCTTTTTAAAATAAAATAACTGGAGGTGCATAAGGACAGAGCTCTATCTCAAAGAATGATATGCATGGGACTTGCCCATCTCTCAAACAGTACAGAAAATATGGGTGGAGAGACTACAAAGGTTTTTTTACCCAAAGCTCAGGTTAATCATCAAAAGCAGTCACATCAAAAAGTTTTGACAACTGCTTTAAAAAAATATTTAGATTCTGGACCCTGGGCAAGCCACTTAACCCCAATTGCCTAAAAATAAAAAAAAAAATTTAGAAAAAGAAGTGTGATTCTGATGTATTTGTTAAATCAAATACTTTATGATCACATTTTATAAATGTATAAAAAGTCAAATGAAATTCTAAAATATATTATTCGTGTATCACTTTCTTCCATAAGTAGCATATTACTGGTTCTAGCCTCTGCCTAGGCTGATAACATGATAGCCTGACAGCTGCAGCATGAGTAGTAGAAAGAGCATGCTGGCCTTGGAATAACCTCAGCTCAAATTCAGGTTCTCAAATTTATTATCTGTGTGACCCTGGGCAAATAATTTTACCTTTCTGACCTCAAATTACTTATCCATCAAATGGAGATTATAGTAATATACACATTTCTACAATATTCTTTTTGTAAACTTTAAAACATGATATAAATGGGGTGGGACTGGAACTGGTTTATTGGTATGGGAACTCCTTGTGAGGGAACTCCCTCTGTTGCTGCATATTGGCACCTTCTCTGCAACTTAAATAAAGCCTTAGAGTTGGCTCAAGGCACTGAGAAATTAGCTTGCCCAGAATCATACTGCCAGAGATTAACCAGAGGTCCATCTACCCGATGCCACAGCTAGCTCTATAACATTTATTTATATGTTATCTTGTGCATTAGAATGCAAGTTCCTTGAAGGCAGGGGCTGTTTTTGCTTTTTTTTTTTTTTTTGTATCTCCAACACTTACCATAGTGCCTGGCACATAATTAAGTGCTTAACAAATGCTTGATAGGTAGTGGAACATTATAAAAAAAAAAAAAGAATGGCATGCATTCTTCCCTCAAGAATCTTCATTTAATAAGGACAATAAGCCTGGTACACAAATGATGATTCTATTATATGTGTGTGTATATACATGTATGTATGTATATGTATATATGCATGTAAACACACACACATATATTAAATAGCCTGTTTATGAAACAAAATTTGCTAAGTATATAGATGCACAAAAGACTGTGAGCCTAGATGTGAGCAGAGAAGATGAGGAAAGGATGATTCTGAAGATTTTAGCCTAAGTGACTAGGAGAATAATATTACCACAAGTACAAATAAAGAAGTCCTGAAGGGAAACTGGTTTGGGGAGAAAGGTGAGAAGTCCAGGTTTTTCTTTTCATTTTTGGCATGCTGAATTTCAAGGTGATGATGGAACAAAGATAAAACTATTCATCTTGGAATTTTTATGTAGGTCCTGTAGCCACAAACAAGATTGTAAACTTGTGACAGCAGAGGCCACGTTTTTACGCCTCTTTATGTCCCTAGCACAGTGCCTTACACTCAGTGATTGTTAATTATAATGAATTAATCATGGTGCCTTGGGATATCTCCTATAGTCTTGTCTTGTCTTGTCTACTTAACTTTTCATGTGCCTTGTCTCTACAACTAGATTATAAGTTCCTTGCCAGTAGGGGCTATGTCTTCTTTGTGTCCCCCAAAGCATAAATATTTGATTGATTAGACATGAATCATGTCAATCAACTTAAATGAGGAGGAAAAATAAGAAAAGCAGGACCCAAAGCAAAATTAACCAAAAAACGTCTCTTTGTCTTATATGACAGGTACGTTATGATGTTGTAGGAAAAAATGTTAAGAATGTAAGCTACTAAAGGGCAAAAACCATGCCATACTTATGTTCCTTACAGCTCCTCATATTGAGAACCCAAGCTATTTAACATGTTCAGATATCAACAAGTAATTAGCAGGGGCCTATGTTTAAAATTATACTTTAGGGAAATATAAATATTAATATGAAATTCTGATGCTGTTTGATAAAATATGTGAGTCAAAAGTGATCTTCTTAGAGATTAACTAATCTAAGCCATGCTTTTTACTAATGAGGAAAGTGAGGCCCAGAGAGATTAAATGACTTGCCCAAGGTCATATATATTACCAGAATTGGGATGAAAACAAAATTTTTAATGACTAATTCTGTGCTTTTACCATGCTAAGTTATTTGACACCTACAAGGCATCTAAATGATAGTTTTCCTTTCCACATTGTGGAATAATGTTAATAAAGCACTTTGCAAATCTTAAAGCAATAGACAGCAACCTTCCCCATTCCCCATGATCCGGAAAATCTGCATAAAAATTTTTGGCCCTCTCTTCATACCAGAGAAATCTGAATTATTATGGTATTAAAAAATAAAATATGTTGATATTATACAATACCATACATATATTTTATGTATTTCTGAGTTTTTAAACTTTTTCTGTGTTGTCTGCTGGCTTCAGGAGTCATCTGTGGCTTCCACAAAACTCCCCAAAAGTTCCCCCTTAATTTCTTATGCCAACTCACAATATAGCAAAACCAGGTGGAGAAGGTGCAATGTGGAGGGGACAACTGTACTTTATTGCTTTGAAACTAGTCAGCATGACTCTGGCTTATCGTTTATAGCCTGCAAAAACTGGTTAAAGTGTCATTATATCCACAGCCAGAAGCAGAAACCAAGTCTTGGGACACTTAGCCTATCACCTCAGTTGCTTTCTCCAAAGTTGAAAACCCAATTTTCAGAGGGCAGGAACAATTAAAAACTAAATTCCAATTTCACTATCACACATACAGAATGTCACATTGAGCATTTTTATGAATTTTTCTCCATTCATACACATCTGTACTAGCTGTCAAATAGAAAAAGGACATTAAAAATAAACTAGTCACTTAGAAAATAATTTTATTTACTCACAAATATAGCACCAAAGCAAATATTTTCCAGCAATATGAAAACTGGAATTAGGTATCTATTTTTTCTAAACAGTTATTTTTGTTATGACCTTCTTAAGGGAGTGTGCCACTCACCATTTTCATTCAAACCACTAAAGACAAATTATGTCCCTTTGTCCATGTTTACCCAATACTGTTTTGAGCTTATGAAGCGTAAATGGCTCAGGTGCTTTCAAGGGTATGTTTAGTTAAGTGAGAAAGTACAGAAGCTGGTAATGCACATTTGTCCAAACTGATTCCACATCTGCCTTAAATAAATTGCTCCCTCCAAAATAGCTGTTCTTTTGAAAAATATTAGAAACTGCAAGGGGAAGCGGAAAAGAATAAATAAAAAGGTCAGTTTGAAGATTTAAAAAAAAAGCCCCAGAAAATTCTACCAATTCATATAACATAATTTTAGTCTTTATGCTTACTCTGGGCTACATGTAGTGGGTAAAGTATTGGATTGGAAATAAGTCTTAGTTTCAAATTTCAACACACACATTTACTAGCTGTGTGACTCTAGACAAGCTACTTCCTTCCTCTGGGACTCAGTTTCCTCCTCTGGTGAAGCCTATGGATCTTTTCCTAGAATTGTTGTCGTTGAGTCATTTTTTTTCAGTCTTGTCCCCATTTGGGGTTTTCTTGGCAAAGATACTAGAGTGGTTTGCAATTTCCTCCTCCAACTCATTTTATAGATGAGGAAACTGAGGCAAAAAGGGTTAAGTGACTTGCCCAAGGTCTGGCTAGTAAGTGTCTGAGGCCAGATTTGACCTCAGGAAGATGAGTTCCTGACTCCAGGCCCAGCAATCTATCCACTGCATCACCTAGCTGTCCCACTTCTTAGAATAGTGCTATTAAATGCATAAAAAATGTAAATTCAAAAAAACCCAACAACCCAATTATATTGATGTACGGTGATCAAAATCTTTTTTTAAAAGTCCCCAGGTTCAAGAAGCCCTTAGAGTAAACAGACTACAAGTGAGGGCCAATTTTACACATAATTTCAAAAAACTTGTTTATCTGGCTCCCAAGGGCAGTGGAGATAAAATGGGAAAACCAATGTGAACAAGTAGGTAAACTGAAGACAAGTGGGATCAATAGTAATTGCTAACTTTGTCTATTACTTTAAGGTTGGCAAAGTGCTTTATGAACATTATCTCCTTCAGGCTTTTTAATATACCCGTGGGATAGGTGCTATTATTAAGAGGAGGGAGGGCAGTCTCTGAATCGCTGAGGAGGAGGTCCCCAATTCCATGCTAATAATGGGTGGGTGGTGCTGCCACAAATAAACAGCTTGAGGTAGGATTGGAACTTAGATCTTCCTGATGCCAAGTCCAGCATTATCTATTATGCCATCCTACCTCTTGAAAGGAGACAGAAAAAACAATAATAGATATAAAAACTCAAAAAGCAAGGCGATAGGGGCAAGTAGACCTATATACTTAAATAGACTTTGAAGTCTATTTAATTTATGAAGTCTATTTAATAATCTATGTAATTTAGCAGACCAAAGTAACTATAGTGTCCCTCTATTAAAAGAAGGTGGGAGACCTATGTCAGAAAAGCAATGAAGTCAATCACACCCTAGTGCCACTCCTGGTTATATACTCTAAAGGTATAAATACATAAAAGGTCACCATATGCCAAAATGTTCATAGCAACACTTTTTATGGTAGCTAAGAACTGGAAACAAAGTGAGTGCCCACTGATTTGGGAACAGATGAACAAACTGTAACACACCAATGAAATGGAATGATTGTGCAAGAATGATACGAGGAATTTGGAATAACATGGGAAGATTTACATGAACTGGTGCCGAGTGAATTAATTAACATCAGAAGAATTTATAAGACTGCAATAATGTAAATGGAAAGAACACTAAGAGGAAGCTGACTAATCTTGGCTCAGAACAGAAAATCAAATGTACTTCTATCCTTTTAGCAGTGATGGGAAGCCAGGGGCCAAATGCTGCACAGCCAGACAAGGTCACTATTGTCTTTTGGTTCCACTCAATTTGTTTTCTTTGTTCAGTTTCGGGGGGGGGGGGGGGGGGGGGGGGGGGGATTGGCGTGGGGAGAGGTAGTGGACTGTGCTCTACACAGAAATGAATGGTATGAAAACAAAAGATATCAATAAAACCTTTTTGAAGATCCTATATCTGAGAGTCAGGAAACCTGCTAACACCTGCAGATGTTCTATAGAATCTTTTGGAACTGATTGATGCCTAGGCTAACTTAAATTTGATGCATTGTGGGAAGTAGGCAATGCTGCTTTACAAATTCTCGTGTAAGCAGAATGAAGTCAGTTCAGTTTACACAGAAAGCATTTCTGCATGATACTGATTATCAAGATTTTTTTCCCTCTCCTACTCCAAGGTCCAATGGGGTACAATGAATAAGCATAAGATGTTACCCCTTAGTAGGGATATTGTTTTTATTTTTTAAACAAAGATTGTCTTCTCCCTCCCATTCATCACCCCTTTGGGAAAGTAAGGAAAACAAAACCCTTAACAAAAACAAAACTCATCAAACAAAAACACACACTCATCTCAATCTGTACTGAGTCCATCACCTATCAGGAAGTGGGTAATCTGTTTCATCATGAGTCCTCTGGAACTGTAGTCGGTTATAGTCTTTCAAAGCTGATGGTCTTTACAATATTGTCATTGTGTTTAAATTCTTCTAGTTCTGTTCACTTCACTCTGCATCAGCTCATTCAGGTCTTTGCAGGTTTCTCTGAAACTATTCCCTTCATTTCTTACAGTACAATAGTATTCTTATCACATTTATATACCATATTCTTCAGCCATTTCCTACTTGATGGGTACCCCTCTTCAGTCTCCAATTCTTTTCCCCTGAAAAGAGAGGTGCTAGCAATATTTCTGTACATGCATATATTTTTCCTCTCGCTCTTAGCACAGGGCCTGGGACATGGTGCTATATACACGTTATCTATTATTATTAGACCTAGTAGGGATATCATAGTAGTAGGGATATCATTGGTAGGATCCCCAGGGTCATGTTCTTAGCATTTCTCCCTTTGTTGTTACATCATATGGGGGTCAGAGTAGCTCCAGGATATCCTCAGGCACATTCAGTCATTACACTTTGTTTAAATATTTGTTGAACTCCCTTAATATACTAGGCATTGATCTTACCTCTCCTTAGAAGCAAACAGTAGTAACTTCTAGCTGGAATCTAGCCGGTACATTAACTTTCATCTCTCATTTGCAGGAGGCAGATCAGCCCAGTGGTTGAGACTAAATCTATAAATCAGAACACTCAAAGGATGTAATCCAAGCTCTGGTCTGTTCTGTGCTTCTATTTCCTCATCTATATAAAAGAGAACTAAAAACCTGTTAAAATCAATGAAAGATTTTCTATAAGGTGCTATCAAGCAGGTATTCTGGTCAAGAGCTGAGTCTGGCAACAGGTTGGGAAGGCAGGATGGATGGAGTGGAGGATCAAGGGTGGAACAAGGCATTTGTGTATCCTAAGCAAGATGGGAAAATTCCACTCCCAAGGCTACAAATCACCAGAGATTCTGCTGCTAGGCAAATACCCCTAAGAAGGTAGGTAACAAAAGAAAAGCCTTATATAAGGCAAAATATTTACAGCAGTACTTTTTGTGCGCTGAGAACACAGAGGATGCTCATCTACTGAAGAACGGATAAACAAAATGTGGTAAATGAATGTACTGGGATGTTAGTGTGCTGTTTGAATATGATAGACTTATGTGTAAAGACAGGTGTAAAGTGAAGTAGGCAGAATCAAGAAAATTATACACAAAATAACTACAACGTAAACGGAAATAACACAGATAAATGTTGTGAAAAACAACCACACTTGTCCCCCAAAAAGAGATGTGAAATCACCTCTTCCTGCTTCTCTGCACACGTGGAGGTCTACAGGTGTAGAACATTGCATACAATGCAAGAGGCTTTTAATATACTCGTTAGTTTTGCTGAATCTATTTTCCCTTCTCTTTTAAAATTCTTTACCATAAGGAATAGTTCTTAGAGGAGGGATACAGTGGGATATGCAGGCCATGTAAAAAATCAAAAAACAAACCAGCCTATCCTAGAGTCCAGGCTTTGAGCTTTTACACTAAAGCATGACTTAATTCAAGTATTGCTAAACATCCAAGTGCTAGGGAAAGTAACCAAACATATGAGCCTTTTATAAGGTGCTCCCTGTTAAATCCTAGGTGGTTACTTATTGCTAATCTTGATTTTGCTGAGAAGTGTGCAGAAGACAAATATATAGAAAGCAAGACTAGATCAGGAACTAGGAAATTCAAAAGTATTAAGGTCACAGAAAGGCAGGGAGTGAGGGTGGGGAAAGTAAAAAATCATGCAGAAAACATTAGTAATATGGAAACCTTGAATACAAGAAAATTCCTTCAGACAGGAATCATTTTATAAAATGGAACAGGCACTTACCCCAGGGCATGGGAAGATCAGAGACTGGGTTTGAACATATTCTAATTAAGTTTAAGAAAACTAAGTAAACTGATTGAAAATACAGGATCCAAGGTAATAAAAATTGAAGAGAGCTATGAACTCCTTAATCTAGAAGTATCTAGCCTTCCTGTGAAGAGCTACTCTTTAATTTTCCCGAGTCTAGAAATCACCCAGAACTAAGGGAACTAGTCAAGTCTCTAAGCAAGAGCAGGAACTCAGAATGTATACTCTTTCCCACTGGAGTGAGGATTGTGGTGGTGGTTGGACTGTGTGGAATTGGGAAGCTACTTGTATGGCTTTAAGATCTACTGTAAATCCCAATTTATCAAAAATAAATAAAACATAGAATAAATAAAATAATTTATCGGCCAGCATATTCTACTCTAATCCTCTCAAGTAAGATTAGCTAACTTAATTTATTTCTCTTCTCTACCCTCTGACTGACTGCTATACTTCATTTGTATGGTCACTGGACAATCAAACCTTTGTGGTCTAATACACAGAGGTTAAGGGTGTGCCGTAATTAAGAGTGAACTAATAATCTCTAGAGCTGTTTGCCTTCTGTCCTCTATCCTTTCATTACTAGTGGCCTAAAAAAGAGCCACCAGGGCTTTCTGCACTTAGGTTCTAAGCTGAAAGCCCCTGGTACTGATGAATGTAGATGTTCTAATGTGTTGATGAATTTGTATGCAGGTGCCCAAAGGCGATAAGGAATTCTGTTATCTTGTGGAATACATAGAACTTCTCTACACCTATCCTGTAGAATACCACAGGACATGATGAACGCCTACAGTGGACATTTGTGATTTAATGTTCACTCGAATACAAATATTTGCAGACTCCAGTTACACCACTTATTAAGGCAAGTACGGCTTCCTGGTATGATTTAATCAGTTTACAAAAGGAAATATTCAAACAAAGCTGCTCACACAATAGCAAAGTTAAACAAATGATTTTAATGTACACATTTACACTTATATTAATCCAACATCTACTTCCACCACGTATGCAAAGTAACTTAATCACAGAATGTTAGAGCTAGAAGGGATTGGTTTATCTTGTCCAATTCACCCATTTTTACAAGCGAAGAAACTGAGATCTAGAAAGGATCTAGTGTCACATAGCTGGTAGGTGGGAAAGTTCAACTCAAATCCAAGTATTCTGACTGAAGACTCAATACTCTTTCCACTAAATCATGTTACCTCTCATTTATATTACTTCACGTTGACATTCAAAAACTAAGTAATCTTCAACAAGACATAACTAAGATGGACTGTGCTTGTTAATAAACAGCACAGGGTAGAGTCCAAAACGGTTTTCTTGGCTCTAACATTTTCACATTCCATGAAGCAGCTTATTGAAATCTTCATTTCAGTATCTTATTTGAGAAATGGCAACACACAAAACACTAAAAGGATCTTCCCAAGTGTGCTGTTCTTCCCATATTTAAATCATAACTCTTGGGCTGTAAAAACTGAATAATAAGTAGGTCTATTTTCTATCCAGAATGCAGAGGTTTAGTTAACAAATTTACAACCTTCCTCCCCCCTCCCCAACTTCCTAATAGTGTAACTTGCATCAACGGTGTTTTGAAACTTCAGAAAAACTTAATATTAATTCTTGGAATTAATGTTTGTGGGAACCACTAATATTTACTCCATTAAAAAATTCTATCTTCTCTAGTTATCACTCTACAGAGACGATCTATATTTCTTGCAGCACAGAGGATATGAAGATGTTTATTTTCCCATTCAGATCAGACACAAGCCTCTTCACTTCCTTCCAAATGGATCAGACCACACTTTTAATCCTATGGAAAAAATAATATGAAAGTATTCAATAAGACAGGTTTCAGCTTCAAACCTCCAACCCCAAATGAACAAAATGACATTAAAAATTCAGTTGTGCAATTCCACACAGTTTAAAACAGCCCAGGCACTCTGCTGGAATCCAGGAATCTGAGACAGCTAGAATGCTGTGCCAGCCTTGAGGGTACACTTAAATGGCTTCACAATCTCCTCACAACAGGAAGAAAGCTATCTGGCCTAGTGAGAGAAGGAACTTTGCCACAAATCACTAAACTTTTAGTTAATAAGCCATTCACAGAGCTACAAATCATTCAGTCTCAGACAATTCAAATTTCCTTAAAGTAGCTTACTCTTTGGCTATAAAGGTGACCCTTTGCTTTTTGTACAAAGAATGTGATATCAATTAAAATAATCCACAAGTAAATGGTATATTCCCATGGGGTTGGCATCTAAATAGGTGCTTGGTAAAACCTGTAAAACACCTACTCATATTTCATATTCAACTGCATATTTAACCTACCTAATTTGCTGTATTTTTAATGTCCATTTTAAATATTCAAAACAAGAATGAAGCAAACATGCAAAGATCTAGGTTTAAATACTCAAATTGCCCATCTTAAAGCTTTCCTTGGCAATTATGTAATGACAGTTATTAAGAAATAAATCCAGTATAATTAGTATATGGTCCATGAGACAACAAAAATGTCTTCCCCAAATAGCAAGAATCCACCCCACCATTACTCAGCAAATTAGAATTATCATGAGTTTACCTGGTGGCTGCACATCTGCTTGAACAATACCAGCCCGATTTATGGCTTGTTCCAGCTCTGAGAAATACAAACCAAAATATGACTTTTTGTGAGAGAGGAAAGAAAAGCTGTACTTTCAAGGGCCAAGGTAATGGGATAGTCCTGGATAACCAAATTAAGAAAATCACACAGAAAAGCTATTAAATTCGGGGGTACCACTGAGCTATCATCATCTGTGGTTTTCAGGTAGTAGGAATTGGATCCCTTAAAGCAGAACACAAAGTCTTTTCTATATCATTCAACCAAAAAGGGGGAAAAAATCCTTCAAAGGAGAATTTTTCTAATGTCTTATTCTTTGTGCTCTCAGCATTTCTGAAAGGCAACAAAAACAAAAAGAGACTAATTTTGAAAGAACTCGTGGGCGTGATATCAAAAGGAAAATGCTGCTGAACTGAAGGAACAAATACAATTAACAATACGATGCAACTTAAATATCTGCACTGCACTTCATGGAAGAACAAGAGAGGAAATATGCTATGTTTTTGATAGGAAATAGAGCAGAAAATTAATCTTTGGGTGGGCGGCTTTGGTTTGGGTAAGTGAAGCTTCCCTAATTGATTGCAGGTGTTGTGCCAATTAGTAATAGCATTTAAGCTACAGAGGCTATGCCAGTCTCTCTGGAACTGTCCTGAACATGCAAAGGCCAAGAGAAATTGGGCATTTTCTGTCTGTAGGCTTCTAGCATTCTGACATCTTTCTAAGTGGTTTAGAATAAAACCAAGTCTTGTGAAAACAGAGACTTATTATTTTAAGAATCTTGCCAAACAAATGGTGGTATTTTAGAAGACAGACTTGTAGCCAAAGGACATTTACTAGAAAATTATAATAATTAAATTTTGTAATAAAACCTTTGTTTTAATCAGACTGACAGTGTTTCCTTGAATCCACATTTAGCTCTTATACTGTTTAACACTGGATCATTTTCTTTACTTGATTCTCTAGCTTCCTATAAAGATACAAATGGCATGACCCAACCAATAAGCAAGAATTTATACTGAAAGCTTATTGCTTTTACAACCCCTATTCCCCACTCCAAAGAATAATTGTCCACGATGAGTGATCCTACTTTACTTACTTTGTTGATAAAAGAACACTCAATTCTGTATTTACAAATAGGAAAATAGGGGTGGGGTAGTGGGGGTCAGTTTCCTCTGGGAATAGACACCCAATTCTAGGACGTGAGACAATGATGATTCACTAAGAAAAAAATGAAGTCACTGCATTACATTTCCTTAAAAACTAACAAGTGGAGACTGGTGAGAAATGACTTGTCTCTGACTATATGAAAGGTTGTTAGGGAAAAGGCTTAGACTTATTCTATACTGTCCTAGGTCCAAATGTGTTTCTAAGAGTGATGTATTTCAGCTCAATGTAAGAAAGAACTTCCTGATAGTAAGAACTATCCCCAAACGGGAATTAAATGCCTTGATAAGGTATTTATAAGGTATTTCCAATGATGGAGATCTTCAAGCAAAGATTAGATGACTATTTGTTTAGGGATACTATAAATTCAGGAGTGAGGTACAGGGTTGGACTCAATGACCTCTACAGTCCTTCCAGTGGGGATTCTGGATTCTTCCGGTGGGAACTATGAGACTTAAATATGTTTGAATAATACTTCTTAGAGGCAGTAACTCTACCTAATTACAATGAGTTATCAGGAATCCATTAATTTGTAGTTTTCTGAGCTGAGTGCTATACAGAATAGCATCCTTTCCATCCATATTCCTGTAGAAACAAAGCCTTCTTTGTAAAAAATAATCCTCCAAGAAGGGTCACTTTGAAATAAGTCAAGAGAAAATAACAATGACCACAGTTCACATGATCTGGGACAAAAGCATGTATACTCTCCTCTGTAAAGAACCAAAGAACTTTTCTCTGATAACAAGAGAATGGTGGGAAAGACTGCCTGTCAGTAAACAGAGTCAGAGATTCTATAACTGAACCAGGAGTGAGAAGGCCTAGGTTCAAGTTCTAGACCTGCTGCTTACTAGTTGTGTAATCTTGGGTGAGCCACCTTAATGCTTGTAGGCTCAGCTTTTTCATCTGTCGAATGGGAACAATATTTGAAATGCCAACCTCACAAGGTTGTCATGAAAACCACAGTATCTGGAGATTGAAGGGTCTTTAATGATCATATAATACAACCTCTTATTTTACAGATGAGGAAATTAAGACACAGAGAGGTTACCTGAATGCTTAAATCATACAAAATCAGGGCTTCTGACTCCAAATCCAGGGCTACTTCCACTACACCACATTGCTAATGCATGCTATAAACTACAAAGCAGTATATAAATGCAAGCTGCTATTATTACTAAGGAGATAATTTTTATGGAAATCAGACGTCTTGGTAGCACACATTCTTCTCTAAGGTACAATAAGGCAAGTGATAGAAAGCAAAAGAAACTTTCTTTAGGACAACTATTATCCCAATGAGCCTGTTCTGAGGAACACTGAAGGATGTTGGCTTTTGGCAGCGATGTTAGAATATTTAACTATTCCCTACCGTACTGTAACGCCATGGAGATATTACCAAGAAGGGAATCTTTGTCCTCACAGATTTTTACTAATTGTTAATGAAGTGTGAGAACAGCAAAGAATTTCTCTTAAACAGGGTATAATCTCTTAATTCTAATTTTAATGCTGATTATCGTTATGGCTTTGCTTGGGCTGGTAATTTAAATACTTTGCCTAATCAGTTTCTCCCAAGTGATAACTGAATATTAGTATCCTATCTACATCACAAGGTTCTTTAATTCATGAATGTTTTTGAAGACTTAGTACTTTTATATAAATTCACAATATTGAGCAAAAACCAAGCAAGAGAGAACACTCTCACTTGGGAATGTGGAATGAGAAAAGAAAAGTATAATACAATGTAAAGAGCACTGGATTCTTCCATTTACCCGTTGTGTAACCTTAGACAAGTCACTTAATCTCTCTGAGCCTCAGTTTTCTTATCTTTAAATTGGGGGCAACAGCACATAGCTCTTTTGTCAGAGTTACTAAACTGATAGATCAGAAGAATGTTATAAACATAGCAAACCTAATTGAGCAGAGCATATGACAAAGGCTCTCAAGCAAGAAGTGGACAAGATGATTAAGTAAAACTCAGACTCAGAACCAATGAGAGGTCTTTAAAGGAATGAAATAGACTTGAAAAGATTTCTAGGTGAAAAGGGCATCCTTGGACCTGGGCTATTTAGCACTTTCATCAATAATTTAGATTAATTCATAAATGGCATGCTTATCAAATTTGTAGATGACACAAAACTGGGAGGCATAGCTAATGTACTAAATGAGACAAAGATCCAAAAAAGTACAACAGGCTAGAACCTTAGGATAAATTTGAGAAGACAAAATTTAAGAGGGATAAAAGCAGAGTCTATGGGCAAAGTACTTGAATCCAAATAACTGAGTTTAAAAAACTGTATAAATATAGGATGGGAGACAAAATCACATGAAAAATATCTGTGTAGGTTTAGTAGAACACAAATTCAATATAAATTTATAGTGTGGTAAGGCATCCAAAATTAGCTAATGTAATCTTAAACTATAATAATAAAAGCTGTAATAGTGTCTGGAATGAAGGAAGTGATAGTCCCATTGTATCTTGCCATGGTCAGACCACACAAAGAATACTGTGCTCAGTTCTGGGCCCAATACTTTACGAAAGACTTTACCAAATTAGAAGGTGGTAGAAGGCAGAGGAGTCAGGATGGTGAGGGTGTTGGAAAAAATACCATGAGGGTCAGCAGAATGAACTGAGTACTATTTACTTACAGTCAAGGGCAGGGGAGGTGGGAAGGGGAGGGGGAGGACCCAACAACATAATTGTATTTAAGAATGTAAAGGATTTAGCCTCAGTGTAGAAGCTGCAGGGAAACTGATTTTAAGTGTGACTGCAAGCTTGTGCACTTTCTCTCATATATGTGTGTATATAGCTAAACAGATACTGATATATGTGTATATGTATATAGCTATAAAAAGCTAAGCTTCCTAGCAATTAGAACTATCTAAAAGTATAAGGAAGCATCTCAGGAGATAATGGAATCCCCTTCACTAGAGAGCGGTCTTCCAGCAGAAGCTGAATGACCATTCATCACAGATGTTGTAAAAGGAATTTCTGTGCAAGTATAGGTTGGACCATGATGATCTCTAAGCTTCTCTCCAACTGTGAGATTCTGTGATTCTTTTTGCCCCATCTATACCAATTAAATTCAACAAACCTTTATTAAATACCCACCATATGCAAGGCATTATGCTAGGAATTTAGAGTAAAAAGACAAAAACCAAATAGTCCTCATTCCAAGGAGGGATGAGATCCACAGTCAATACCTGAGGAGATTCCAACAGGAGCACATGAGCACAAAGGAACTTGAAGGAGTACATTCTAGCACGGAGGTGGCCTATGGGGGTGCAGAGAAGCAGGAAATGGACTGTCAAGTTTTCCAAACAGCTGGTAGTCCAGTTTGGATGGAATGAAAGCACAAAGAAAAGGGAATTGTATAAAATGAGGCTGAAATGAGAAGTAGGAACATATTGTGGAGGGTCATAAATGTTAAGTTGAGGAGTCTGAATCTTATCCTAAAGGCAACAGGGAGCTACTGAAGATGTTTGAGCAGAGGAGTGACACAAACAAATAAAGATGAGGAAAAATTATTATGCTACTAGAAAAGCAGTCACTCATCCCTCAGGTTTTAAAGCTACATCGAGATGAACTCTCCATAGGCTACAATTTTACTCTCATAGGAGACCTGACTAAGAATTCAGAACATTGGCGAGGCAGGAAAAGAGACTAAGGACTTCAAAATGTGAACAGATTAGAACTACGTAAGCAGCAAAATGATTCAAAAGCAAATGTTAAATATTATTGGTTTGAAGGCTCTTACAACCAGCACAACTCTGCCCCCTGGTGCACAGGCAGTGGTTGGCCTTGCAGATTTAATTGGAGACTTTAGTAACCAAAAGGTCAAAGAAGAGGAATGGGTGAAGACTGATGAGTCTCATTAATGTAGTTACAAGAACCTACTGCATGTTTTTAAAGTCTTTAAAAGACAATTTTTTGTTCTTAATTTTCATATCCTGAAATAAATCTACTACTTTGTTATCTGACTAAATAATAATGATTTTTATGTAAAACTCCTACATCAAATTACTAAGTCACAACTGGCTGCATAGGATATCACATAAGTAAGGATTCCATAACACATGGAAAAACCAGGGAAAGGTTAAACCAGCTACCCAAGCAGAACCAAATAACTATTTGGCTTATCATATTTTATCTAGTGATGCTTGGATAATTGAGCTGCATCCCTAGAGTGTCCATGTGAACCAGTCAATGTGCTAAAAGTCAGTATGACTTTAGCAACACCAGTCTATCCTTATTAATTATACTACACTCAGAAAAATATATTGTTGAAGCACGTAAAGGTAGGGTACAGTGATCTAACAATATAGGAAAAGCCATGACACAAAAGCTAAGACAAGATCTATAGCAACGTCCAAGTGACTGTCTTTGTCATTCATACTAGTGCAAACTGCAGGGCCCCACCCCTCATCTAAAAAGCTGGCTGGCATAAAACTTGAGTCCTTTCAGTACCACGGATAGCTTAAGCCTCACTAGTGTCCTTAGCAGCAGTGGCTTCCCCAGCAGCTCAATAAACGCTAAATAAGGTTGTGAAAGATGACACAGGGAGTCTTATTACAAAGTGCATCAATTCTAACTTCTCATACCGCAAATCTACGAGGCAAGAGAGGATCCCTAGAGATAGGTGATCAATCAATCAATCAATAAGTCATTTATTAAGCACTTACTATGCAGAAGGCACTGTGCTGAGGGTAGTGAGTAGAGGAGAAATGCAGCAGTCTCTGTCCTCAAGGAGCTCATTTTCCACCAGAGCGATACAACATATTCACAGACAAGTGGAGAGAAACTGGGAAAGGCCTTATGAAGGCAGTGGCAAATTGAGCTAAGCCTTGAAGGGAACTAGGTGTTCCAAGAGGTAAAGGTGAGGAGGCAGGGAATTACAACCCTGAAGGAGAGCCTGCTCAAAGGTACTAGAATAGGAGACATCATGTCCAGGGAAGGCCAGTTTGGCCAGACTATCAAGGACTTGAGGGGAAGACTGTATAATCAGCCTGGAAAGATAGGCTGCAGCCAACTCTGGAGAGTTTTAAATGCCAAAAAAGAGAAATCTGTATCCTAAAGGTAATGAGAAACCATGGAAATTTCTTGAACATAAGATCTTGTGTTCTGAGGACCTATGTTTTAAGAATATCAATTTGACAGCTTTGTAGAGGATGGATTGGAGAAGGGAGAGACTGGACATAGGGTGACCAATTAGAGTGTTATTTTAATAACAATCCAGGTAAGAAGTAATAAGGGCCTGGATCAGGGCGGTTGTGATTTAAGTAGAGAGAAGGGAATTAATTCAAGAGACACTTAAGAGGTAGAATTAACAATACTTTTAACGATCTGGGTATACAAAGGGGGTTAGAATGTTGAGTCAAGGATGATTCTTTGTTTGGGAACCTCAGTGTTTGAAGTTAGGAGGGCTGAGTTTAAGGGGAAAAATAATGAGTTCGGTTTTGGATCAGCTGATTTTGAGATGCCTCTGAGACACCCAAGTGGAGAGATAAGCACACAGATGGAGACTTGAGAATGGAGTTCAGTTCAGATTTTAAGGCTGAATATGTAGATTTATTTGGGAGTCATTTGCATAGATCCATACGATTATATGAGATAACCAAGAGAGAAAACATATAATTAATCAATAAACATTTCCTTGTTGAGGGCCGATCTTAAGAGTCTGATGTGGGTTTAAGATTCAGGGGCAGAGTCTGACCTCTGCCCAGGCTTTTACCCAAAAGGGCTCAATGATTAAGAGGTATGGCTCTCCAATCTCTCCATGTTAGGAGGTTCCTGAGACATTCCTTCTCACTCTTTGAACCTTACATTTACACATTCACTCCTCTATGCAGGTGGCACCAAGGCGCCTGGGAAAACCTTGGAAAATACAACCCAATCTAGGAACCCTGATAACGAGGAAATTTATGTTGTCACATCCTCAGCAGATGTTTTGGGGAGTATCTCACGGGGAGGACTCTTTGAAGTTAGGCTAGATTTTCTCTATATATCCTGTGCCCTCAGATGAATAAACTGAGTCAGTTCTGCCACTCCGCCTGGCCCATGTCTCAAGTTTATTTCATGGTCTCTGTTTGGTGTACTATCTGGTTGTGGGCAACATTTACTAAGTACCTACTATGCACCAGGCACTGTGCTAAGCAAAGGAGACACAAAAAAAGGCAAAAGAGAGTCCTGTCCTCATGAAGTTTACAATCTAATGGGGGAGACAACATGCAAACAAATATATACCGAGCAAGCTCTATACAAGATTACACAGGAAATAATTACCAAACAGAAGGCACTGAAATTAAGAGGGATTGGAGAAGGCTTCCTGTAAAAGATGGGATTGTAGCTAAGACCTGAAGAAAGCCAAGGAAATAAGTTGGTGGAGTGAAGGAGGGAGAGTGTTCCAGGCATGGGAGATAGCCAGAGAGAATGCCTGGAGCCAGGGGATAGAGTGTCTTGTTCCTAGAACATCCAGGAGGCCAATGTCACTAGATCTAAAAGCACATACTGGGGAGTAAGGTGTATGAAGACTGGAATGGTAGAAAGGGGCTAGGTTACAAAAGGCTTTGAATACAAACAATTTTGTATTTGTTGCTGGAAGGCATTAAGAAGCCACTGGAGTTTACGAAGTAAGGGGGGTTCATGACTGACTGCAGGATGGGATTGGAATGGGGAGAGACTCTGAGGCAGGCAAACCCACCAGCAGGCTAGTAAAATAATCAAGGTGTGAGGTAGATGAAAGCCTATACCACAGTGGTGGCAGCCTCAGGGAAAAAGGTAACAAATTAACTTTTGGACATGTTGAGTTTACTCTATATCTCCTGGATATCCATTTCAGGATGTCTAAAAGGCAGCTGGAAACGCAAGACTGGAGGTCAGCAGAGACTGATGCAAGACAAGTATATTTAAGAATCATTAGCATAAAGATGGTAATTAAATCCACAGGAACTGATGAGATCATGAAGTAAAGTAGTATAGAGGGAGAAGAGGGTCCAGACCCACTGAGGGACAACTACAGTTTAGAGTGAGTGACCTGGAAGAGGATCCAGCAAAGGAGATGGAAGAAGGAATAATCTGATAGGTAGGAGGACAACTAGGTGAAAGCAGTATCTCAAAAAACTAGAGAGAAGAGACTGTCAAGAGAGTGCAGAATAGTGTCAAACTCGGCAGAAATGTCAGCAAGAATAAATGGAGAAGAGGGACCAGGATTGAGCTCTCGGCTACACACAAATGGAAGGCAGTATAGATGAACCTTCTGCAAAGATGAGTAAGGCAAGAAGATAATCCATGAGAGAAGGATCACTAAAGCATGGGGCAGAGAAATGAGTGGGAGATGGGAAAGTGCACAGTGGTGTGAGGGGATCCCTAGCTGCCCTCATCAAAATTTGCAGCTTGCTCAATTCCCACTTGGAGAAACATGGCCCTAAGGTTCTAGTCAGGGTTGAAAAGTAGGTAGAAGAGAGTGATAAGAGTGCCAGAATCTATAGGCTAGGCTAGGGAGTGAGGAACTGCTCTAGGAGTTGGGGGGACTGAAAGATATAAGAGTGATTCTTCTCTAACATCTCCTCAGTCATGAAAAACTTGTTCAAGTCCTATCTATAGTCCCAAGAACTCAATCTCCAAAACTGAGTAGTACTGGGCACCTTGAGTCTAGGTGAATGAGCTCTCTAAGCTGCTTAGTTTACAGTCAAATGAAAGACTGGACCTAGCTGAGATGAGGAAGGGGGAAAGAAGGGTGAGATGAGGGTGCTTAGATTGGCCTGGGCAGGGAAAATAATTTTCATTTGTTCCCAATACTGGACTTGGGAGTCAAAAGTTCTCAATTCAAATCCCAATTCTACTCATATAATTTTTTTAAAATCAATAAATATTTATTTTTAAAAAGAAAAAGTGACCTTACAGGTAATCTAGTTTAATTTCTCCATTTCACATATGAATAAACTGAGGCCTAAAGAGGTAAAATTATTTTCCTAAGGGCTTCTTGTTTAATCTTAACCTGTCACTTAGGGACAGACAATAGATAGAGAGTTGGCCTAAGAGTCAGAAAAACTTGGCTCTAACCTCTCATCCATGCTGGCTTTGTGACCCTGGGCAAAACCCTTAACCTCTTAGTACCCCACAACACTCTATCTAAGGTTATTAAGTTGCAGAGCAGTGACCAATATGAATTGGTTGAGGGACTTTCTTCACTAAGAGCACCCTAAATCAATGAAATCACAGGGACAAAACAAAAACCAATAACCTCAACACTCTAGGCTTCATCTGTATATCTGAAATATACTAAATATGCCAAGCACTGTGCAAGGCACTAGAGATCCAAAGATAAAGACAAAAACACAACAGTCACAAGTGGGGGAGGAGGGACGGGGGAAAGTATAACATGTAAAAAAATAAGTATAAATATAAGCTAAGTAGTAATAAGTATAAGCAAAAGAGAGATCCAGATAGTCTAAAATTCTAAATGCTTCAAGGACTAAAATTATTTGAGAAAGGAAAGGAGATTTTTAGCTGGGGAGATCAGAGAAAAAGGAGGTAGAGTCTTAAGATGGCAGGAGTAAAGGTGATATAGTGATATAGCAGGTTGAGACCATGCTATGGTACTTCAGAAAAGTCAAGTCAACAAGCACTAAGTGCCTATCAGGGGCCAGGCACTGAGCTAAGTGCTGGAAAAGGAAAAAAGAAAGGCTAGGGAAGCACCATCTGTTTCACCATGGTCATGTGCAAAGGACATCTGAGAGACAGATAAGTTGGCAAGCTATTCCTTTCCCAAAGCCATCTTTTTAGCTCTTTACGCAACATAATTTTTACACTTAACCTCAATAGGATATTGCTCGAATGGAAGAAATCACAGGATGTAGTGGCCATAGCCAGAAAATATGAACTGCAAAGTAATAGCTAAAATGGATCCTCACTTATACACAAGATAGAACCAAACCTAGGGAACTATCAAAAGTTGCTGAGTTTAAAGAGAGCTTTTTTCATTTTCAGATACATTCTGTTAGTTTTTCTTTATTTACGTTAGACAATTGCAATTTTTCTGCTAAAAGCTAAAGCTCTGGGTCAGGGATTCTTAATCTCTTTTGTGTCATGGACCTTTTTTGCACAATCTGGCAAAGACTATGGACCCATTCTCAAGAATGTTTTTAAATGCATAAAACATATGGGATTATAAAAAAACTAATTATACTGAAATGCAATTATCAAACTTTTTTTTGTTAAAGTTCATGGACCCCAGGTTAAGAACTCCTGCCCTAGTCTAAAGCAGAGGAAGCTGGCAGCAACTGAATATTCCATGAAGCTCCATAAAAATATCTTTATTAAATTAACACATTTTTACATAATTATTATGCCATGTTAGTATAAGTTTTTATATTTGGAATCTTTAAAAATGTATTTATCACATTCTGAAGTCTAATTTCTTATGCCTTCTTACCATTCTAAAATTCCTCACTTTCCTAAATTCTCATTAATTTGCTATATAAGATTTCTTCTGGGTGGGCAGAGGGGGCTTGCTAGCAGAATCTTACTTTAGAAAAAACAATTTTCTCCTATATATGCCAGTGTTTTTAATGTGATAATTTTCAACAAGATCTCTTTTTAGGCATGCAGTCTATATTTGATGGTAACCTATATTCATATGAATATCGTATTAGTAAACCTTAAAGTATGGACGACATGACTTAAACAGTAGCCTGGAAAATGATTTCACACTATTTGCAGTTTACACGAATTGCCTCACATTTCATAGATTCTGCTCTTCTACTGAGGGCATCTTAGGATTTGGCCTCTGTAGGCTGTCTCTAAAACCCACAAAGAACTCCCTCCACATTCAACCACTGATATCTTTCCCATCCTTCAAAGCTGAATTCAAGTGTTTTCTCTTCCAAAAAGCCTTTCCTAATACTTCTACCTAGAAGTAATCTATACCTTTTCCTATCTCTCATACTGCACTGTTTGGTGGTCTTCTATGTATTTACAACTTGTATTCAAGTTAGTTATATATTTTTCATATCTTCCCTATTAGATGATAAAGTCTTTAAGATCAGAGACTACCTTGTTTCATCATTGTTTTCTCCAGGTAAACCACAACGCATTGCATATAAAAAATACTTAAACATATACTGAATTAAACCGAATCTTATTAAGGCGGCACAACATATCAGAATAAGGTAGACTAGGATAGACAGCATTTAAATTACAACATCTGCACTAAATGAAATTCTCATACCCTAAGTGAGTGGTTCATTAGAAACATAATGCTGTGTCAACAATATGAATGATGAAAAGCTCCTTTGGGGTTCCCTCTATATACAATAAAACTACATAACTTTGTTTGATACATCAAATCTCAAGTGCAAAGAGTTATAGTGGAGTCTTACTTATTCTCCTCAATCTTCTAATAACCTCGAAGGCAATGATAGCATCTTCTCTAATTCTATATGGTATTTGTAAACCTCATAGCACTTAATAAAACTTAAATGCTTGTGTTAAGTTAAAAAATTATCCAAAGATCATATTGGAGCTAAAATGAAGTAATCACTAATGCGATTGCATAAGATTTTATGATCAGTCAGTTAACAAGCATTTATTAAGTCTACTATGTGCAAGGCACTGTGCTAAACACTGAGGATACAAAATGAGGCAAAAATCAGTCCCTGTCCTCAAGGAGCTCACACTCTAATGGAGGAGACAAGCAAACAAATATGTACAAACAAGCTCTGTGTGTGTGTGTGTGTGTGTGTGTGTGTGTGTGTGTGTGTGTGTGTGACAAACAGGAAATAATTAGGAGAAGGAAGGCAGGAAGGCACTAGAATTAAGAGAGGTTCAAATAGGGTTCCTGTATATAAGATTTTACTTGAGACTTGAAGGAAGCCAGAAGGAGGAGAAGAGCTCAGGGAATAAGGTGTAAGAACACTGGAAAGGTGGGAGAGGCTAGGTTATGAGGGATTTTGTATTTCATCCTAAAGATGATAGGGAGCCCCTGGAATTTATTGAGCAGAGAGAGAGGTGACAGAGTGAGACCTGCACTTCAGGAAAACCACTTCAGCAGCTGAGTGGAAGAAAGATTGGAGTGGGGAGAGACTTGAAGCAAGTAGACCCACAAACAGGGCACTGCAATAGTCCGAACATGAGGTGATGAGAATCTGTATCGGGGTGGTGGCAGTATAAAAGAGAAGGGAGGAGTATTCAAGGGATATTTCACAAGTGTAATTCATAGGCCCTAGAAACAGACTGGATAGGGGATGGGGGGTGGGGAGTTGTCACATGTGAAAAATCGTGAATAGTAGGGGATGTCATCTAGGTTACAAACCCTAGAGGACTTGGGAGGATGGTGGCAATATCAACAGTAATAGGGAAGATGGGGGGAAGGACTTAGGAGGAAGATGATGAGTTTTGTTTTGTATGTGCTGACTTTAAAATGGATATCCAATTCAAGATACACAAAAGGCAGTTGGAAATGCAAGACTGGAGATCAGGATAGGTAGATTTGAGAATCGTCAGCATAGAGGACTAATATAGAGGGAAAAGAGAAGAAGGTCCAGGACAGAGAATTGTGGGATACCTATGGTCAGAGGGTGTGATCTAGATGAAGACCTAATAAAGGACACAGACCTGTTCTGATGGGTAGGAAGAGAACCAAGAGAGAGTGGTACCCTGAAAACCTAAAGAGAATATCAAGGAGAAGAGGGTTATCAGTGTCAAAGGCTACAATGAGGTCAAGAAAAACGAAGAATGAGAAAAGGCCACATTCCTGAATTTGGCAATTAAGAGATCACTGGTAACTTTGGAGATTAGTTTCTAAGGTCAGAAGGCATATCGTAAGGGATTAAGAAGTATGAGGAAACCATCTCATTCTTCAACATTTAATGCCCTAGTTGGCTCTCGGCCCTTGTGTACCTATGCAGATAGGACCACATATATGTTCAGCCCCACCCCGGATTCTAGAATTTGGGATGGGGCTGGAAAGGGATGTGCCATAAGGAATATAGGCAAGTAGCTCAGAAACTCAGCATTTGTGACATCTTTGTCACTGACCTCACTCTTTCCTTACACACTGGTTCCAATAACTGCACTCTTGTCTTTTGCCCTCTGATCAAAGTTCCCTGTGTCTCAGTGCTTATCCTGTTCCTGAATCCAGGGCTATGTTTTGGTAGCACTTGTGCTCCCAAATCTTCCCACTGGCAGCTCCCCTGACTGAACCTCTCTCAACTCTTTACCTATGCCGCTAGCTTCAGGTCCCAAGCACCTCTAGTTAAGCTTCCAAGAAAGACCTGGTTATGATCTGGATGGTTTAGCTACTGAAGATGTTATCTGAAGGATACAGAATCTTTTTTTTTTAAGATTCATGTATAATATGAACCAAAGATCACATTTCATACATTGAGTACATTTTTAAAAGTCTGATCTGCCTTAAATGACATCATTACAGTAATACACAATGGACACTCTCCATACATAACCAATATAAAACCTGGCACTTACAGAATGCTTTTCGGTTTACAAAGAACTTAACATATATTCAAATAAATGGAGAGTAGAGATTGTCTTTTGCTTCTTTTTGAATCCCCAACATTTAGCAGTTCCTGGCACATAGTAGGTTTAATAAATGTGTATTGACAGACATCTCTTACATTCATCCCTTCCTTTCCATTCTTACTGTCATCACTTTAATTAAACACCTCATTATCTCTTACCAGGAGTACTAGAATAATTTCCTAACTGGTCTCCAGTCTACCCCTATTTCAATTCACCATGTATAATGCTGCCACATTAATTTTCTTAAAGCACCATTTAAGCCCTTAAAGCTCTATTCAAGTTATTGCCTTGCTTAAAATTCTTTCTCCCTGCCTTAGATTCAACTCAAGATCTACCAGGACCTAGCCCCACCTATTGAGCCTTTCTAGCATTCTAAGATTATTTCTTTTCATAAATTCTATTTTAGAGCCAAACTGACCAATTCACTCTTACCAAAACATGTTCAAAGTGGTCCTTACCATCAGTCTCCCACTTCTGTGTCCTTATTTGTGACGACCCAAATGCCTGGAATCAACTTTTCCAATCCATCTTCCTGTTAAAATCTCTCCCTTCCTTGAAAGCACAACCCCCAATGAAGCTACCCTTTATCCCCACAAGTGAAAGTGATCTCTAGCATCAGATTTTTCATAGCATATCTAACCTCTATTTTGCATTTACAACCTTCTGACATACCAAACTCATTTGTATACATATCATATCCTCTCTATTAGATTGTACAGTCTTCAGCACAATCTTTCTTCATTTTTCTGTCTCCTGGGTCTAACTTAATAACTATCTGTTGAATGAATTAATGCTTACACAGTACTACAGAAAGACAAATGTGTGCCTAATCATTTTATTTCCAGAAGTCAAATTGTGGCCTATTATTCATTTAAGATCTCTAAGCACCAGGCACTATTATACTTCTTTGTATTAACTGTGGCCAACCTCCAGTTTGAAAATAATTCAGTTCTCCTGGATACCAAAACAATAATATAAAGCCTAAAATTTTCTCTTTATGCAAATATCTTTACAACTCTAATCATCACTGAGTTAATCAAGGTTAAGCTTTTAAAATTATTGGATTTGATTACCAAAATGAAAAAAAAATTACTCTTGGGACATAAAGTGTTGTCAGGATCCCTATACCAAGACCATTCCTCTTTTTTTACTATTAGGAGACACCCTGTTTTCCAGAGTTAAGGCCCAGCAAGCAAGCTGTGCCCTGAACTTGGCATATCAATCCTTTGTGCTTACCCTCTAGATGATCTCAGCTACAACAAAATCCCAAAGTTGTTTCACACCAGTAAGAGGAGGTCTCTGAGCTTGGACAAGCACCTGTATGTAGTACCTATGTTCCAGTCATGAAGTCCTGCTATAAATCAAACTTGTCTCACTGCTGCTGTTACCCCTTCTTGTCACTGCAGCCACTGGTATTGAGATTTGTCTGCGCTAAAGGTCTCTTACTGTGGGGGGCCCTGGCACATATGTGTCTAGTTTTCTTCTTCCAACAGAATAAAGAAAGCTTTTTGCCTATAACCACTGTTAGCTCTTTGGTTTGGTTTGGTTTCGTTTTATTTTTAGAGTTAACTGTGATTTTGATAACTTGTGTGAGCTCTCTGGTTTTGTTTTTTAGAAATAACAGGAGCTACAGAGCTGCTGTGGCTCTTTGGTCATTTGGTCAGGGTTGACAGTTGGCGTCAGAAGTGGGATCAGAAAAGGTTAATTCCCCATGCCTCCTCCTCCAGTGTGACTCGAAGGAACCCTTTCAGCTCTGCTGTTTCAAACTGGGAGAGAGGCAGTGGGTAATTTTCCTTCTCTGATTTCCAAGTTCCCATCTTTTGGTCTAGCTTTGCTGCCTTGGAGAACTGAAACTGGTTGTCACAACTGCAGAGAGGA
The DNA here is from genome assembly GCF_003287225.1 of Phascolarctos cinereus. Classification (NCBI taxonomy): domain Eukaryota; kingdom Metazoa; phylum Chordata; class Mammalia; order Diprotodontia; family Phascolarctidae; genus Phascolarctos; species Phascolarctos cinereus. The sequence continues at coordinate 171,513,037 of NW_027556402.1, forward strand.
TTCATCAGTCTCTTTTGGCTTCTTGGATCAGGTACCTTTGTTTTTGTTTCCCTTTGGTTATCATCTGGGAAATCTGGTAATTAAGAGTGAACTTCCAACAAATACTTGGCTGCAGGGCATATTCATTTAGTCCATGGAACAGATACTTGCAGGTTCTTAAGTAATTGGCATAATGTGACATTGTTGGCCAACTTGGCCATCATCAGGTTTTAATAAATGGCTACTCGAAACCACCAAGTAAGAAGCCTTTTGTAATGTGGACTCCCTTAAAAAAGTTTAGATAGAATTGTCCTATGTATCTACCTTATCATTTTTTGTCTATGTTTGTGCCTTTGTAAAATGTAAAATGTCTGTGTTCATGTTTATGTTGTTTGTGTATTCTATTACCTTGAAAGATTTAAAATACAGCCAGCCAGAAAAATTACTAAGGGCTCTAGCCAAAAAGTTTAGAACACTGGGAAAGATTAATGAACTTTCATAGTTGAAGCAAGTGTCCCAGCAAGAAGGACTAACTTCAACTTTAGACTTTACTCAAGAGATTAGATTATAAGAAAAGGAAAAAAAAGACAAAGAAAAGAGAAAAAGAAAAAAAAAACATGCAAGACATTTTATTTCTTGTCATTTCAACTTTGCCCATGTTGGAATTACAGAAATAAAGTCAGATAATCTACATTCTTCACAGGCTGCCCAAAATCCTTTGGCATGGCAGGCTGCAGGCCACAGGTTACACAGGCCTGCTATAGTAGAAAATGGCATGTGCTGCAGTCTAGGAATTGCTGATGTCTGTGCCTGGAGAGTGGCAGTGGGTAATTTTCCTTCTCTGATTTCTAAGTTTTAGAGATGAACTTGGCCTGGCCTAAGGTAGGATCTTCCTGACTTTATTTCCCCATAGTGCAATTTCCTTTTTGAAAAGGAATTTCCCACTTGGTTAATCCTGAGCCTTGCTTTTGATACCCTATGACTACATGATCAGCTGTCAAATATTACTCATGCCTGGAATCAAACAGAGCTAAGGAAGTTCTTCCCTGTTAAGACAGACATTGTTATAACTAGATCCCTCTTTTTCCTTTTACAGCAAATTTCTATAATCAATATGTTCTGTAAGTAGATTGATTCTAGAATATCTCTGAGTTATTATAAGATGCAAGTATGAACATCTTCCCATTTTAACCTGTATTTATGGTCAAATTATAACATAGGAATGATATCCTAAGGGGGAAATGATTAGATAAAGTAATCAGACAAAGATGTAATGTGAAAGTTTTCTAAATAAATAGAATAGTAAAATTTGAAAAAGCAACAGGATTAGACTGCTTTCTCTAAGCACTATACCATGACAGCAGGGAGATGATGACATGACTTGCAATTGACTTTGATTTGAGTGAGGGAGGACTGTGCAAAGTCACCAGCCTCACTTTCTCCTCCAGAGCCATCTGAGTCCAATGGCTAGAAACAGATCAGGATGACTGACGATGGCCCAGGATGCAGTGGGAGACCTTGGCCTTTTAAAGATGAGGTCTTTCTGAGTGAGGCAATGCCCATTTAGTGAATAGGCCTCTTTAAGAAGCGAGACAAGGGATGGTCCCCTTTAATCAAAAAATAAAATAAAATAAAACTGGGAAGGGAAGACCTTCCGGGTTGCTGGGCAAAAATAGAAAAAGTAATGTAAAATGAATGTAAATAGCATGTTTTAGTAATAAGTTCTCAAAACTGGATTGAGGATTTTACACAGAAATTGTATTGATGATGGAAAAGAAAGTGAAATTATATTCCCATTTTTAAACTGTCAGATAATTTTAAAAGGCAGAAGAGTTCAGTCTGTGATTGAACTGTCATAAATTTTTAAAAGATTCTTATATTAGGTACAGGATTTAGGTAAGGATAGAAACAGCAAATTGTATATAAACTGAAATTCTATGATGTTTCAAAATAGGAAAGCCAAATTTAAGTGACTGTACTAAATTATATTAAGTCAGAATTATGTAGGAACCCCTAGATTTGGAACCAGAGAAGCAGAGCCCCCTTTAGAGCTGTCCTGAGAATAAAGCCTATTGTCCAAGAAATCTAGGGACCAGATAACAAGAGACATCTGGGACTCACAATATGCTGGTTAAATGGATATCGAGAATGGGTTACTAGGATACAAGGAGACTTAATGTTAATTAATATTGGTGATAACTATTGTATTGCTTTGCATGGTTTATGTTTAAGTTTTCTTGGTTACCTTGGTGACATGTGGAATCTCTCTTCTCAAAACTAGTCCACCATGAGCCCCTCTAGGTACTTTTACCTGTAACCTGACGTTAATGAAATGTTATTTAATGTAATTATGATTAGGAATTTATGGAAATTTTTATTGCATTGTTTGAACCTAGCCCTCCATGGCTGGGAAACTGGACCATCTCTATATGCTGTTTAGAGACCTTCAACCCAGGATGTATGTTACGCTCACCAGAAACTCAGACCCAAAGACTGATGGCAAGGAGTTTTCTCACAATTGTATATCTCAAGCAACCCATGTCTTGTCTGAAAACTAGCCCTGTACTGATCAATCAATCATTGTTTCTAAGGGCCCCAACTAGGTCCTTCTCACTACTCCCATAGCTGCCAAAGTCATGGGTGAGAACTCCTGGATCATCTGAAGAAAGCCCCTGCTCCTGAATGGACCGCAGAATCCTCCAGGGACCTCAAGGTTCATCTAGTATGGACCCAGAAGCAGCCGACATCCAGATGAGACAGCTATCCCAAGATACTGGGCAAGGGCTGAGTATATATATTGTCCAAGTTTTTTTCCCTTTTCCTTTTTGTTATGTGCCTGACCATCAAGGCCCTGATTTAAACATGTACTGGCATACTCTTCCTCTACCTTCTTGGCTCTCCTACCTGGGATACACTTCCCAATAGGTCCCCTCAAGGAACTAACCTACTGGGATAAAAATGCCATTCCATCGTTGCTAAGGGTAAGGGGCTAACAAATTGTTATATCTGCTACCTTAACCCCTAAGTTCACCAACCTAAGCCTACGGCTGTCCCTCAACTCAACATCTCATCCTGGCCCAGCTGGCCTCTCCTGACATCTTGGCTTATACGGGCTTCTTCTTTATTGGCCAGAAGGAGAGGGGTTCTTTTAGACCCTCTCCCTTTGGCCAAAAGGGGGAAATGTCAGGATCCCCATGCCAAGACTACCCCTCTCTTTTTACTATTAGGAGACACCCTGTTTTCCAGAGTTAAGGCCCAGCAAACAAGCTGTGCCCCAAGTTTGATGCTCACCCTCTGGATGATCTCAGCCACAGCAAAATCCCAGAATTGTCTCTGAGCTTGGACATGCACCTGTAGTACCCATGTTCTGATCATGAAGTCCTGCTTTGAATCAAACTTATCTCAATGTTGCTGTTACCCCTCACTGTCAGAGTTACAGCTCACTGTGTAGCTATTGGTATAAGTATTGAGATTTGTCCACACCAAAGTGGGTCTCCTACTGTGGGTGGCCCTGGCACATATGTGCCTAGTTTTCTTCCTCCAACAGAATGAAGAAAGTTTCACTCTTTGGTTTTATTTTGTTTTGTTTTATTTTATTTTTAGAGTTAACTGTGGTTTTGATAATCTGTGTTGAGCTCTCTGTTTTATTTTTAAGAATTAACAGCAGTTGCAGAGTTGTAGTGGCTCTTTGGTCATTTGGTCAGGGTTGACAGCGGCCAAAGTAATAAAGGAAAAGAATCTCCCAAATCTTGAAGATTCACTGATTATGGCAGAGAGAAAAGGGGCCAGAAATATAACAACCCCACATTCAGGTTAAGGGCTTGGGAAAGATTTCTGCTGAAAGCCACATCTGGGAGGCCAAATTTGGGCCCTTGGGTTTCTCTTAATGTTTCAAACTGCTATTAATGTAAACCACTCACTATTCAACTGGGAGGCAACAGATTTTTTTTTGGGGGGGGGAGTAAGAAGGAGATGGGGGGGTATAACCTACAATACAGAGGCCAAGTGAGATGAAGGAAATAGCCTATAACCCAGATATAAGGCCCAGAAGACCAGAGTGTTAACATAGATGCAAAGATGCAGCTCTATAAAATGTGTGTAAAAGGGAGGGCCAAAGTGTAACCCCAACATGGGGGGTTGGAGCAGAATGACAGTGCAATAGAGGGGCAGAGCAAGGCAGAATGTGACCCCAGCTTTAAGAGAGGAGTACAGAATGTGACCCTAGGATTTCAGGAGAGAGGCTGAAAGGAAAACAAAAAGAACCACCATGGGGGCGGGAAAGAAATAATAACAGCATTTATGCATCTCTGTAAGGTTTAAAACACACTTTACAAATATTATCTCGCTTTATCCTCACTGAACAACCCTGGGAAGAAAGCTTTATTGTTAAACCCATTTTAGAGATGGGGCAGACAAAGGTGAAGTCACTTGCCCAAGTGTCTAAGGCTGGATTTGAACTCGGGTCTTCATGACTCCAGGACTGACAATGTGACCCAGCATGGGGGACTGGGGGTAGAGAGTGTGTGACCCCAGGACAGAGGTGGGAACAGAATGTGACGCCAGGAGGCGGGGGAAAGGGGGACAAAAAGGGAAACCAGCATGGGGGGGGCCAAAGCTGGACCCCAGTATGGAGAGGGGGGAGAGAAGGGACCCTGGGGTGGGGGCTGAAGAATGACTCAAGTCTGAGGGACCTGCGGGCGGAAGCAGTTCTCGGACCCGAGCCCCAAGGGGGATGGTGGTAGCGACTGACAGCCGGGGTCAGCGGTCACACTCACTGTACTCCTCGGTCCGCATCAGGGGCCGGAAATAGATGGGGTAGAAGGCGGCGCCCAAGAGGAAGGCGAAGCCGCCGAAAATCATCGCCGTGCGCAGGTTGCGAGACATGACCCGAGCTCGAGACGCCCCGCACGAGTCACCGACCCAGGACTCCCGGCCGCGCTCGCAGCACACCCGACGCGCCGGAAGCAGGGGCGGGAAGAGGCTTTCACTTCCGGGGTGAGGGGCGGGGAGCGTGTTCAGTGGGGGAGGAGGGAGGACTGTGGAGGAGGCGTGTAAGGAAGAGGAGAGGGAGGGGGAAGGAGGGAAGCAGCGGGGAGGGAGAGGGGACGGTGAAAGGAGCGGCGTGGGGTGGGGGGGATAGCCTAACAGGCACGGGCTCCCCCTCCTCATCCTGCCCCGGTCCCACAGCCCTGGGGCACAGGGAGATTCTTGGTCCGAGGAAGGACGTTTGAAGTCTGGGCTGCCTTGAGCGAATCACGTGACCTCCCCTCTGTGGAATGAGGGGGTTGGGGGGGCGTCAGCTCACCTACGGACAAGGACACCCACCGGGGCTCCAGGGTGGGATTCAAACCCAAGTCCTCTGCCCTGGGGACTCCCAGTCCAGCACTCTGACACCACATCACACATTCAAGGGCCGTTTATTGAGCACCTACTATAGAAAATGTATTGTTAGATTCCTGAGGGTACAAAGATGAATGTGACAAGGCCTCCGCCTGCCCCTGACCTTCATCCCTCCCCATTTTCAACTTTCTGCACGCTCTGTGTTTCAGCTCAGAGACTCATTACAGGTTAGAACTCATCTGGTGTAATTCCCTCTTTCCATCTTTTTCTACCTCATCACTCTCCATCTACTTTGATTGCGACCCAGTTCACTTCTTCTGCTCATTTCAGTCCATTTATGTTGTCTCTCCACTTAGATTGTAAGCTCCTTGAGGGCAGGAACCATCTTTTACCTTTTTTTGTATCCCCAGCATTTTGAACAGTGCCTGGCACATAATAAATGCTTACGGATTGATTGATTGTATGTTTACTTAAAGAATAATGGAAAAATATGTCTGTGTATGTGTGTGTACATATATATAAATATACATATGTACATACATGTGTATGTTATATATGAAATATTTAATTATATAAATAAATATATGCACATTTCCAAGATCATTATTTAATAGTCATGAACTCTACCTCTAGGCAGATTGCAATTTTTGTACAACTTAGTAGACAGCCTATTAAAGTCCAACCTGGTAAAGAGTTTCGCTAATTATCATTAGACTGGTGCTCAAGACAGTTTATGTGTACTCTGTCACTAGGCCTATACTCAAATGCTTTTCTTGCTTGGTAGAACCTATCTGAGTTTCCTAATAAGCATAACCTTCAAGAATCTAGGTTCACCCTCTATACCACAATGAAGCATTGGAGGAGGGCTTTGTGGGAAATATATATATGCACACACACATATGTATGTGTGTATGGGTGTATGTGCATATGTGTGATGTATATTCACATATACACACATATATGGGCAGAATTTCATTCCAATGTATTATTGTTGTACAGAAGTGACCCTTAAAGGCTCTGCCAGCAACATATGAGCTATGGCAGAAAAGGCTTTGATTAATAGTCCTGATAATAGCAGATTATGCCTACTTTCTAAAGATCAGTCTAGCTGTATATATAGAGACACTCATCAGTGGCTAGTAGGCTAGCAATTAGGTAATGAATTCTTTGACCATAGCAAAGCATGAAACAAAGAAAAAAACAGAGTGACCTGAGCTTAGTCTTCTGTGGCCTGGTTCTGCTTCTGTAGTGCCTGCAGCATAATTGCATAAAAAGAAGTAGATAGGGTGCTAAGAATCACACAGCTTTTAGGCCTTTGCATAGCTCTAAAATGTGAGATCTTTGTAGATGAATAGACATATTTTTGGAAGTAAGGGAGTTATATCAATACTGACAGGTATAACAGCCACATCTATCAAAGACCCAGAAAAGAAAGTTCTTGTCACCAAAGTCCTTGGCACTATCAAAGTTCTGATGTTCAACATCAAAACTGATATGATTTCAACAGTGTAAATGACATTGTAAAAAAAGAGGCATTACTATCTGCTTTGCCACTGTACCGTAAGGGCCATTAAACTTTTCCATCTGAATTGCAACTGAAACCTTTCATAAGTATTGTCTCCCTCAGAATGTGAGCAGACTGTCTTTTTCCATTTATATCTCTAGTGCTTAGCACAGTGCTTTGCAGATAGTAAGCACTTAATAAATGCATCATTTATTCATTCATTTTCCTTCCCTAAGTAATCAATAGCTGGCATCACAAGAGAATCAAACATTCTGTTGAAGTACTTTGACACCCTCTAAGAAAGATACTGCAAGATGGACACATAGCAGTACCTCCCTCAATCAATAAATCAATCAACAAACATATATTAAACATATGTTTTGTTCTAGACACTTTTAGGCTTGGTGAGTGAATGGGAAAACAAAAGTGGAACAGTCTTTGCTTGCCCTTAAGGACTTTACATTCTACTAGGAGGTTACTATATATTCAAAGCTAAGTAAATGCAAGATATATACAAAATAAATACATTGACTTGGGAGGAAGGACTCTAACAATTAGAGGAATAAAGAATGAGGTGACTGAGGTGATATATGAGCTGAACTTGAAGGGAGCTAGAGCTTCCAAGATCCAAAGGTGAGAAGAAGGCATTTCAGGAATGGGCAACAGCCTATGCAAAGACACAAGGGGAGGAGATGGAATGCCATGTCACGTGTAGGAAACAGCAAGTAGGCCAGTCTCACAGAAGCACAGAATGTGGGATGAGAAGCCATGAGTAATCAGCTTGGAAACACAGGGTGGAGCCAGACCAAGTGTGTTTTAAAGGCCAAATGGACAAGTTTATGTCTGATCCTAAAGGCTAGGGGAGTCACTAAAACTTCTTAAGCAGAGGAGCAAGATGGTCAGACCAATGTGGAAAATTGATTGTCGAGGGAAGAGACTAGATGGAGAAAGATCAGTTAGGTGACTTAATGAAAGACCCATGGTTTCTCTGTCTCCTTCAAGCTAATTCTAATCTAGAGGTTTAAACATAATGAACAAAACAATCAGGCTAACAATGTCACCAGTACAGACTGTCATCATCACTAAAAAGCCTTTACTAATCATCTGACTATTCAGTAGCCTTACAAAATGCACAGTTATCCTTCAGATTTCGAGATGCTTTACTCCCAGCCTCTGCGTCCACACCACACACACAGGCACACACAGTCTCTTGCTGCCTTTGGAACCCTTTTTCTCATCCACTTGTCACCTCTGATCATCTATCTATCTTGTAGAGGTGCCATAGTCTGATGTCAGCATGTTTGTATCTTCTAAAAATGTCTTAATTGCAGTTGAGTCTTCATAACAACAATGGATTTCAAGGAAGCCTTAGAAAAGTTTGGTATTAAGACCAGTGGGACGTGGGGAAAACCATACATACCCAAATGACAGAATGTTCTTACCGTCCAGATGCCTAAGTACATGATTTTCATCTCAATCACTGTGGAAAAGTCAGTCTGTGCTCCTAGCAGGCACTTTCTCTTTCCTTGTATGTGAAAATGTGAGTGCTTGTAGGGAGTCAGAGCTCTAATGGCATATCACACAGGGTTCAGACAGACATCAAAGTTAATCCACCCTCTGATCTGGACAAAATGGTAACTGGATTTTCTTGACACTGCAGCGCTACTGATGTGACACTGAAGTGGGGCTGATCTTTTTATTTTTTAAATAGTAAAATTAAAGATTCACAAGGAGCGTCATTACTATCTTTGGGTAAGTTTGGAGGCCTAGGGTGAAATAAGATGGGACAAATTTAGATTACTATGAGATAGTGGTGAATAGCCTCTAACTATTAATGAGAATCACTAGTAGAGCTAAGCAGTATGTGGGTGTACCATGGACTGTTCAGTAGACAGGTGAGGAAAAAAGGATGGAGAAAAAAAAACAAAAGAAGAAAGAAAAAGGCAAGACACTGAGTGGAACAGCACCAAGGCCAACTTGCTCTGAGGGTTATTAAGTACCAACAATCTAAATCGTCTCCTCCTCCATAACTCATCTGGAGTGTAATAGTTGGAACAGTGTATGGTGTTTGATAAATCTGATGTTCTTTCCCATTCTTTATTGCAGAGGTAGAGGGCCATACATATAGGATATTGCATTTACTGTTAGGGTTGATATGTTGTTACTTTTGCTAAACTATTTTTTTCTCTTTTTAATATTTTTATGTTAGTACCTACCAATTCTTAGGCCCACCTGCCCCTCCTCCAGTCCCTCTAAGAGTCAGCAAGTATATTGAGGTGTGGAAGCAAGGGAGTGTCTGGACACTGAGAATTATAGGAAGAGTTGGACTTAGGAATTGATCACTAAGTTAAACTGCAGCTACTAAACTTGCTAGGTTGAGGGAAGAGATATATTCAGAATTGAATGTGATATAAAAACAAAAGACATCAATAAAAATAAATACATCTGATATGCTAGCTGTTTATAACTTCCATTTAGAAGTAATTAGTGAATCCATATGCCATAAGAGAAACACTTTTATAATACTTTCAATTTTCTTCTTAAAAAGATAAGCAGTAGAGATTTGTGGCCCTGCATATTAGAAAATCCATGCGGATTTGAGACCTGGATTTCTGAATTTCTGGTCCAATTTTATTTGCTGTTTAAAGCCATTCATAACTTGGTCCCAACTTGTCTTTCTGGTCTCATAATGCATTATTCCATTCCCTTACTCTAAGATCCAGCCAAACCGACGTTGTCTTTGCTTCTCCTGTCTCCCTATTTTTGTACTATGTGTTCCACATGCCTGGGATGCCCTCATTCCTCATCTCTGCCTCAAAGGTGCCTTGTCTTCTTTCAGGACATGATCTAGTACCACACAAAGCCTTTCTTGATCTCACTTGCTTGCTAGTACTCTCTTTCTCTATCTTATACTTACCTACCTTGAATTCATTTTGTATTTATTCTGTACACACATCTGTATATGTATGTGTTGTCTGCTCCAATAGAATCTAAGTTCCTTGAGAACAGGCATCATTTGATTCTTTGTACTGTATACGCAATGCCTACCACAGTGACTAGCACATAATAGAAACTTAATAGTACTTGTTAACTTGGTGCTTGCTTTTTTGAATATTTCCCAGGTGTATATGAGCCTCTTGTTTATATTATGGACAGGACTAAAGAAACTTGTGGATCCCTTCTCATAATAATGTTTTTTTTTAAATTCATAATGGAAGGAAATGCTAAATAAATATCATTTAGTGAAAATAAGTATATATATTTTTTTCTCATCCAAGCTCCCAGACATCCTAAAATTTATGGATTCCTTTGGGGTTAGGTTAAGACTCCTGGTCTAGAGTCTCTCAATATTGGGAGCAGATGCCATTTTCATGCCTAATTTTAAGAGGTCTCAGGTTGATTTCACTGATCTAGTGTGGCATTTAAGTTATGGTATTATTTCTGAGACTACTGTATAGGAAAGAGATGAAAAAACATGCCCTTGGCTAATCTGGAAAAGGAGAATTGTTACTTCATTTTTATTTATTTGCTTTCAAAGCTCTGAGTGTCAGTATGTTTGGAAATCTTCTTTATTCAAGCTATCACAGCTAAAAGCATTTTATATGTCCACAAGCTGAGTCCACCATACTGACTACTGTAATGTTTGTCTCTCTAAAGGAAGAAAGGATCAACACTGGTATATTATATAATTTTAATTAACTGGGCATTTTAGTGGTTGTGGTGGTGTTTTTTCTCTTCTTTATGGTCAGAAATCTGACTAACTTGGAAGTGGAATCTAATTGATGGGGAAGGTAGTGCCAAATTCCATCTGGAGGGAAAATTAAGAGTTGTCCTCTGCTGTTGGTAAAAGAACATACCACCTCCACCAATTCTTAGGCCCACCCTCCAATCCCCACAAGAGTTTATATGTACGTTGGTGCATGGGAGCAGAGGATGGTCTGAACGCTGAGAACTGTTTTACAGTTCTACTTAGGAATTGATCTCTAGATCAAACTGTAGCCACTTTATTTGGGGGTCATGCTGAGTGCAATAGTACACTGATGATGGGTGGTCAAAAGTTTATGGCTGGTGGCAGCAGGAAGTGTGTCCACTAACCCTGGTGCTCTCCACTGCTATTTGCCTTTTTTGGTGACTTCATCTCTGCATTCAGGCTCGATTCCATGCTGTATCAGCTCTTCTGAAAGACCAAGTACATGGAAATACTTAAATAAACAATCTTGACTTGGCACCATGAAGGCTTTTTCCCTCAGAGCTACATGATAGACTTGACTTCTTTTCAATCATTTGCCCCTGGGCCTGCCCTGCATTTAAAAACTCCTTCTAGTTGCTGTGCTCTGGGTTGCTCTGAGCAGTAGGTAACTTTGCAGCCAGTAGGCCATAATTTTACTTGAAGATTTATACCTGCATTAAATCAGTAGGGGAGTCTTTCTGTGTGCTTCTGAGTGCAAAGTTTTCATTGTCCCTTAGTAGTATTTGCTTAACCTACAGTAAGATCACATTTCTCACAAAATCCTAAATATGGATGTGTTGTTCATCAGGCTGATACAGAAATATAGTACAGGCAGGGCAATATGAAAGTGATATTAAAAAAGGACAACAATAAAATGATTATTGCATGTGACCTATTATCCCTCAAGGGAGATTTTCCCCTCAGTTTACTTATGGCAGAAAAATTAAAAAAAAAAAATCAGTTGATAATTATTTCAACCATCTCCCCTAGCAAATTAAAGCTAAATTATGAGGCAGCTAGGTGGCGCAGTGGATAGAGCACTAGCCCTGAAGTCAGGAGGACCTGAGTTCAAATATGATCTCAGACCAAACACCTGACACTTACTAGCTGTGTAACCCTGGGCAAGTCACTTAACCCCAATTGCCTTAAAAAAAAAAAGCTAAATTATGAGGCTTTTTTGTGTGAAATCAAAGAGTACAGTATAAACTAATAACCCCAAATAAAAATATGAAGGCCTGAGTAATCTAGAGTAGCTTTTGAAGAGAATTTGGGGACTTTCCTCTGACATCCATGTGTCAATTCCTACGTTGGCCTAAGTACCCTCTGCTGTTCTGCTAGTGTGGCAGTTCTGGAGAGGATCCACATTTATCCTCTGTTTCCAAGTCCTTGAGCTATCATTTCTTTGGCCACTGACTTTGGGTGTATCCTTAAAGATTCACTCCATTCTATCTCTGCTTTTAGTGTCCTGTAAAATAGTAATAATATCTGCCCTGAGCTACTTTATAGGGACTTCACATAACATTGCAGATTGGTTCAGAAAATTTATCAACCAGTATGATATTCACAAGTCCTTTCCACTCTTAGCAGTGATACAAAGAGGAAGCATCCAAAGACAGTGGGCATCACTTTTCCTGAAGATCTAAGGTAATATTCTTTGCCTTTGGGCTGTATTTTTTAAATTAAAATGATTTATTTAAAAAAAAACAACAACCAAATAATGTGTTTTCTTTTAGGCCAAGTCTCATTTCTCTCAGGCTGTTGGCCTCTGGGGAAGTGTTAATTAGTTAGATTATATAACATCTGTTAAGATCTTTGAGAAACTCAAAGGATCACATAAGTGAATATAAAGTGTGACTCTGAAAATAAAAAATGAAGATTTAACATGAGAGGTTAAGCTTCAAATAACCTTCTCTATTGAGTCAAATCTTATGAAGTGACAGACGCCTTCCACCTCTGCCCCTAGCCAGCCACTTCCTGGAGAGCTGAGCTGTTACACAGCCTCCTGGGTGTCACTTTGCTCTATGCCACTAGAATCTATGTGCTGCCCTAGTATTTGTCTTTCAGGATGACAGTTAGTTAAATAATAGGGTGTTGCCTGGGTTAGATGAATGTTCCTGGATCTTCCTGGCATGAGCCTTAAAGTTTTGATATTATTGGGCCCCAGGATAGGCCGCATAAGTTCTCATTTGTTTGTAGTATCAAAGCTGTTTCTTCATACTAATAATATTTATATTAATAACACTTTAAAGTCATCATGTGCATTCCTTCTGAGATGCAAAAGCACCTTGCCTTCCTTAGAGCTGAGCTATGAGACAGCATAGAGGAGGAAAGTGAAATTTAAAAAAACAAAAGTCTAGATTAATCAAGTGACTTGCCTCTGGCAGTGATTAGCCAGGGCATGCACTTACTGTCTAGCACTTTAGCCAACTGGCCCAACTCTCATTATTCTTCTGCTCTGTGTCCCAGGGACTGGGATTATTACTAAATTATTACTAAAAACTCATCTGCTGATGGGTATGGAAGGCAAGATGCCAACTCATTAAAAATGGTGAAGTTCTTATTATTTAGGTTTTCTTGGTATGTGAAATTAAACTTTGCATTCTTTTGAAGAAAACACTTAAGACATTCCCTATTCTTCCCAAGGAAATATAGTAGCAACCAGACCATAAGCTTCTGGATGGCGGGGACCCTGCTTTCGTATATTTTGTATCTCACACCATACTCGAATGAATCTCTGATCTCATCAGTTTGGGAGATCTAACTACAGTGAGGATCACAATTTGTCCATGTCTGCTCATCCTAAAATACTACTACTATTAATAATTGCTAGTATTTATATAGCACATTGAGTTTTGCAAAGCATTTTACATCTCATTTTTATCCTCATACTGACTCTGTGAGGTAGGTGCTATTATTATCTCTGTTTTATAGATGATGAAACTGAGGAAGCCAGAGCTTAAGTGACTTGCCTAGGGTCACACAGTGATCCTTGTAAATGTCTCAGAGGAGCACTCCGGCTTTCCATCTGTCATCTCTTGCTTGTTGATCCGACTGTGCTTTCTTCCTATCATATAACTCTGTGATGATGTCTTTGGAATTCCTTGTTGGTTACATGTGTTACAAGTGTGAGCAGCCTGCTCACACTTATCATGTGCCACTCCATCACCCTCTGTGTGATATTCACGTCTAGGTCTTCAGAAGTGGCTATTTCGTGTCTCACTGCCCATATAGAAACACTGGTAAAAGGTTAGAATTGAAAAAATTGGTCTTTCATTTCATAGGAAGTTCAGGGTCAATAAAAGAGGTTTGCAATTTCCTGAAAGCAATCCAGCCCACTCTTCTTTTTCTTTTCAACTCTGGGTCCACCTCAGTGTCCGCTTGTATTGTCTATTCTAGATACGCCTGCTGTTGGACAAGCTTTGTAGTGTGTCTATCTGAATCCATGTTGAAATCTGGACAGTAGACATTCTTTATCCATTTGGTATTTCCTGGGTGGGTAGACAGGTCAAATTTCTTTGAGGGATTACAGATCTTTTCCAGGGGGGTCTGTGGTATCTTGGGATATAACGTAATCAGCATAATGGAATTCTTAAACAGGAGAACCTGGAAGATATCACTATCCACAGGGAATCCCTCTCTGAACTAGATTCTGCTGAGGATCTCCTCCATCACTAAGGTTAATACGTTTGGGGAACACACATCTCCCTGTTTTGTGCCTCTCCTGATGTTTATTTTCAGAGAACCATTGAACAGTTTTCTTTCTATTGTTGCAACTTCCAAGGAGTCCTGGATGATCTTAATGAATGAGCAAAAGCTCATACAAGGTATTGTTTTGTTCTATAAAATCAAATATTTTTTCTGTAATCAATGAGCAAGCCCATTATTGACTATCCCTTGTGAAAGAAAGCCTATTTGTACCATACTAATGTCCTCATTGAGGATACCCTCAATTCATGTGTAGACAGAAGTGTAGGCATATCAGTCAGTAGTTATTGGTGTTCTCTTGGGCAGCTTTTTTTCCTTTCCAGTATTAACAAGATCTGAGATTTTTTTCTATACTTTTGATATGTGAAGGAAGGGAAGATTCCAAAAGTATAGAAAAAAATGTAAGATCCCATTGTGCTTATTTGTATTATGGAAACTCATTTATTAAATACTTAGTATGTGTCTGGCACTGTGCTAAACACTGAGAATACAAAGAAAGACAAAAAAAATACAAAAAGAGTACCTGCCTTCAAAGGGCTTACATACTAAAGGGAGAGAAAACATGTAAATAAATAAGTACATGCAAGATACAACCAAATTATGAGACAAGCAACCTTAGAGGGGAAGGCTCAAGTGACTAGGGGGACTGGGAAAGCCCCTTGAAGAAACTGGCATTTAAGATGAGTCTTAAATGTAGTCATGGGTCTCAAGAATTTGAGGTGAGAAGGGAGAGCACTTCAGGCATAAGAGAACAGATTGTGCACTGTACTGAGAAAGGCAGTAGACTATTGTGTGTGAGGAACAGAAAGAGTGCTGGTGTCACTGGATCCTAAGATGCCTAGAAGGGAGTGAAGTGTGAGAAAGACAGTTCTGGTAGGAAGGTTATGAAGAGCCTTAAATGTCAAGTAAAGGGCATTCTAGTGATCCTAGAAGTAACAGGGAGCCAACAGAGTTTATTGAGCAGGAGATGACATAGATGAACCCTTTTGAAAAATCACTTTGGTAGCTGTGTGGAGATGAATTGAGTGGGGAAAGATTGAAGCAGGAAGACCAGTTAAGAGGTTATTTCAATAGGTGATAAGGGACTGAATTAGGGTAGTGGCAATGTGAGTAGAGATGGATGTATAGGAGAAATGTTGTGAAGGTAAAAATAACAGTATTTGTCAACAGTTCAGATATCTGGAGGTGAGTGAGAATGAGAAGACTGAAGTTTCATACTGTGAGACTGGGAGGATGGTAGTTCCCTTTATGGTAACAGGCAAAAGAAAGACATTTGGCAGGGGTATAGGGGAGAAGGGGTTCAGATGTAAATAATGAGATCTGCTTGGGACATGTTGAATTTGAGATGCTTATACTATCCAGTTTGAAATGTCTAGTGGATAGTTGAAGATGTGAGCTTGGAATTCAGAAGAGAGGTTAGGACTGGATACATATTCCTATCTACATATCATCCACATAGAGTATACAGAATGATCTGCATAAAGATGATAATTAAACCTATGGGAGCTGAAAAGATCACCAAGGGAGACAGTATAGAGAGAAAAGCAAAGACACAGAACAGTAGGAGGTAACTTCAATGAGTGGCCATTACAAAGATGAAGATATTGCAAAGGCAGAAAAGGAGAGGTCAGAAAGATAGAAGAAACACCAAGAAAGAATAGTATTATGAAGACCCAGAGAGGAGACGACATCCAATAGGAGAAGGTGATCAACAATGACAATTATAACAGAGAGTTCAAGAAGGATGAAAATTGTAAAAATACCATTAGAGTATGCAGTTAAGGGATCATTGCTAACTTTGAAGAGGTAGTTGCAGGTAGAAAACCAGGTCAGAAGCCAGATTTTGATGAAGCCAAAAGAGAATGAGAAGAGAGGAAATGGAGGCATCATGTATAGACAACTTTTTTCAAGTAGGTTAACAAAGAAGGGAAGGTCATAGATCATAGATAGCATGATAATTAATAGGGATGATCAGACAAGTGAAGCCTTTTTAAAGAATGGGTATATGTGTAGGCAGCAGGGAAGAAATCAGTAGTTAGAGAGAGATTGAAGATTAGGAAGAGTAGGTTTGATAAGAGTGGGGATGATGTGATAGAGAATATGTGAGAGGATGAGATCAAAGGTGCATATAGAAGTGTTCGTTTTGGAAATAAAAGGGCCAGCTCTTCATCAGATACTGGAATGGAGGAGGAGATAAAGGAAATGATGTCAGAAATATCTGACATGAGGAGAAAGTGAAAAAAGGGAGCTCTCAGTGAATCTTTTTTCAGTGAAGTATGAGGAGAGGTCCTTAACTGAGAGGTTGTGAGAAAGAAGTGCTATGGGAAGCTTAAGGAAAAATGAGAGATTTGAAACAGTTTCTGTGGTGAGTGGGATAGAGAATTAATTGGAGAAAAGAAATATCTTGCTGCTATGAAAGACTAATTGAGATTAGATAATATAAATTGATAGTGGACCCACTCAACTCTTTTCTTTCTGTATTATATTATATCCATTCTCTATACTGTTCTGTACCCATTCAGCAACACACAAATAGGAGTGAAGGAGGCATTTGGTTGGAGTTTAGCAGGGTTAGGGTTTAGCAAGGCATGATGGAGATAGGACAGAGAGGAAAGGGATTTAAGAGTAGAGAATAGTGTAGAATTGAACTTATTAGAAAAGAGGTTGAGATTAGGAAGGAGGGATAAGGTAGCCAGAGCATAGATGATGGTATTGAATATTGAGAATATTGAGAGGTAGAAAGATTGGACCTTCTGGTAAGAATGCATGAAGAATAGGGTTAGGGGTTGAAAGGCATAGGGAAAAATTGAAGTGAAAAAAGATTGTGGTCAGTTAAAAGAATTTTGGAGTCCATTCACACTACAGAGGAACATTTGTGACTAATGACAAGATCAAGCGTATGCTCATTTCTCTGTGGATCTGAAGTGGAGAAATAGATCAAGGAAACTGAGGGATTAGGAAGTATTTCAGAGAACATCCATATGTATATTGCCCTAGTATGAGGGCAAGAATTGGGGCATAGAGAAAGATGGTGCATCAGCATTGATCTCATTGAAAAAGGGGAGAGAATATCCTGTGGATTAGTAGATAATAGCCACTAGTAGCTGGATTGAGTGATAAACTGTGTCGTAAATTGTATACTCATCCCTCGGTGTTCTCACAATTCCATCACCCCCAGCGTGGAT
This sequence comes from Phascolarctos cinereus, assembly GCF_003287225.1. Lineage (NCBI taxonomy): Eukaryota > Metazoa > Chordata > Mammalia > Diprotodontia > Phascolarctidae > Phascolarctos > Phascolarctos cinereus. Next base: position 171,530,480 of record NW_027556402.1, read on the forward strand.
CTTTTTAATCTATACTTGATCTATTCCAGCTGTTTTCCCCATCTTTGTTATTCTTAGTGACATTTTTACCTTTTCTACAATCACTGTAGGGACTGTGATGTTAGGGTTCAAAAAGGGATGGAGATAAATTGTGATTTTTGCAGATCCTTTCCATTTTTCTTCTGTTTGTAGTCCTCCTTCCTTGAATGCCAATGGGATGAGTTTGCTTTGTTGGATATCTTGCCAAACTTTCTTTAAGTTGATTTTTGCCTCCATTTCTTTTCTCTGCTTTATGAGACAATGTTACTCATAATCATCTTTCATCTTTTATAAGAGTCCACAGATGACTTTATATTTGGTCCTGGTACTGCCTTTGGCAACACCTATCGTGCTCTTTTGTGAACATATTTGTTGACCAAAATACTTTCTTGGCTCTTTTGGTCTTCTTATTGTGATACTTAATTTACATGGTTTAAATTTAGGGATATAATTATTATAGTCAGAGTCAATGTCATTTCTGTTGTCCAGTTCCAATTTTCAATAGCTTCTTTAAGTAATTCAGGGTCAAATCATTTAATTGTGATACATATCCTTTTTTTAACCATTATTATTCCTCTGTGTGTGTGGGGGGGGGGTGAAAATTCTGATCTTAGGTCTTATGAATCTGGCTATACATTGATAGCTGACTCAGGGATAACTGCAATGTCAATGAAATATTTTCCTCTTTGTTAAGATGTAGTCATTTTACTCTATGTGGTATTATTTGGAGCCTGCCATGTCTAATACCTACCAATTCTTTTCTGGAATATGTGTTCATGATGTAGAGGCATGAGGTTTTGTATAATCTGGCAACTCTTCCTCCACTATGCCCAGAGCCACTGGTGCTTAATAAATGCTTTTGGATTTGATAAAATCCTTTGAGAATTATGTCTTTTACAACTATATTTCTAGGCCAATTGGTATTTTTTAGCAGCTGTTGGGTAGGGGAGTGGTTCTGGAACTTTGATTCAGGAGAAAAGACTAGATGATCACAGTATTGCCATTGTATTATGGAGTAAGAGCTGGCTTTAAAATCCCAGTTACAGCTCCTTCTAGAAGCCATGCAGGACTCTGTGCCTTGGTATTCCTTGATATAGGGTCACCAATTCTGGGCTGCAACCAGAAACATTAGCAAGGACACCCATTTTCCTTACCGTAGAACAAAGCTCTAGCTGGATACTGAGAAGCAGGGTGGGGAAAGAGAGGTTTTCAAATCTCTATAGCTGCAATGGAGAACCCTTGCTTCAACTATACTGTTTGCCAGTTGTGTGACCTTGAGCAAATCACTTAATTTTTCTGTTCTTTAGCCTCTCCTTTTATAAAATTGCGACAGTAATAATCCCCGTATTGCCCATCTTGGGTTTTTTTAAAGTATTTTGTAAATCTTAAAGGTGCTACAGAAATGGCATTTATTAAAATTTTTTGTCACACTATCCCTCGATGAGACCTCAGTGAGACCATGTTTAGGACAGAAGCCAAGATTCCCCAGTACACTTTTATCAAGTGTTCCCCTAATGAGTCCTGAGGGAAGGGGATAACAATATCCTTCTTTTCTGATCTGATCATGAAGCAGAGTTTCCAGATCATGCACCTGAGGATGCTACTAGCCACCAGAGGCCCTAAATCAAACTCCAGAGTCTTGGGAAGATGGCAACAATGACCACAGTCACATAACCATTGCCCGTCTAAGTAAACAGTCATATGTATTGCTGGAAAGTCCCTGGAAGCTTCTCAAGCTGCTGCATGGCAAATAAATTGCTTGTGGTTGAGGATGCTTTTCCTCTGTTTAGACTTTAGTTATTCCCTCAGCACAGGAGGGCTGAGCAGCCTCAGTGTGAATCACTTTGCTGAAACGAAGGTGAAGCAATGAGGTGAAATCCCAAGTTGCGCAAAGTTAACATAGCCCTGAGTGCTGAGGTTCCACAGAAGGCATTTTTTTGCTGAATCATTTAAGGAAAAAGAGAGGGGGTGGGGTTCTACCACAGTATTCATTTAAACAAATACATACAATGTATACAAAGACTGAAGCTGATAATGATAACTGACATCTATATGACATTTTAAAATTTGCAAAGTGCTTCATATACATTATCTCGTTTAAGCCTTACAAAAAACATGAGATAGATTTTGTCGGTATTATTATTATTCCCATTTTACAAGTGAGAAAACAGCCTTAGAGAATAAAAACAAACACTAATCAATACAATAATCATCCATGATTCCAGATGACTGGTGATGAATATGCTATCCATGACAGAGAAGTGATGAATGTACAGGTGGTCTTTGTGACTCCAGGTCCAGCGTTTCAGCCATTCACTACCTAATGTTACCTTAGTTACAACTGTAGTTTACTACATAGTGATGAAAAAATCCTGAGATAAGAAGAGCTGAATCATACCATAGAGATGGCTATGCAGCATGTTGCAATTTACCAGATTATTTATTTTTTAAAATCTTGAACCTTTGGGGGAAGGTTTTTGTACTGTCCCTAATCCAGTGAAAGTCTAGTGTAGAATTACAGATTTATTATTTCATTGTGATAGTCGAGCTTGGTACAGTGTAAGTTCTGACCTCCCCAGCAGGTCCTATCAAGCTGAAAAGGTTTTCAGTATGGGCCCAGTGTTAGACACATCTGCCATCTGAGGACCAGCCTAGCTAAGTTCTGTACAACTTATCACCGGTGGGTCTAAGATTGCAAATTTTTCAACCTCAGCAACTCACATACCACCACCATAAAGAGATTTAGATCTATCTACACTGGCATTAGTTAAATAGTGAATCAGAAGGATATGAAGAAATAACACAGCATCAGTTATATTGATAGGGATACTGACGCACTTACTTGTTCCCCTTACAGAAACTTTTTTTTTCCTTTGGAAGACACTCCCTCCAAGGCTGCTCCCCAATTCAGAAAATATTGCCCGTTGACCCATTATCTCAAAAGCTTTCTCTTAATAGGTTCAGAAGGACTAATAACTGTTATGTCTAGTTCCATTATCAAGTTAGAGTGCGCTTGTTTGGAACATAATCTTTTCATATTTTTCTTACCACTGTTAAAAATAGTGCCAATACCCAGCAGGTGCTGACTAAATGATAATTACACTGGGGTAATAAGGAAAGGGAGATTTGTCTCAGTGTCTCCCACTCAGCCATTCACAGTACATGCCTTTCTTATCACAGTGTCCATTTACTATTAATCTTATCAATTAGATTTAACGTGACATGAAACTTGTATATCTTTATTATTGTTAGCTTACATGTCCTAGTTTATGCTACCACAGTATTTGCATTAGTATGACAAGTCACAATATTTTTCTGTTCCTGCAGTGAAAGACTGCAGTAAGTTGAACTTGCCACAGTGAGATAATTATTAGCTTTCTCAAGAATGCTACTATGTATGCATTACTAATAGCTCCTGAAGAATTAATATTTCTATGAATTTTGAAAGAGACTGAGATAGCACGAAAGCTGAAGTTGGGCAGTTTTAATATTTTGATATGAACCATATGCCTATATCTTACAATCAAAGTGGATAATTTGTTAATGTGTCACTAGTGTTTCAGGCCTTTGGCTAAGTGGAGAATTATGCGGTTTCCCTGGAGAATGTTCATAATTCCTAAGTGAGTCTAAGAAGGTCAGATCATTAGAGGATTCCAGCAATCATAAGATTTGCTTGCATTCAAGAAACATATCCTTTTGAAATGGGTTTTTCTGAGAAGGCAACAACGAAAGGAGCAATGTTCATCAATGTTCAATGTTTGCCTCTTTAAATAAGCAGAGTGATTTCAACATCTGGAGGGGAAGAGTAAAGCTTCTTTTTTCTTTGGGGGGTATGGGAAGAAGAAGATGAAAGTTGAAAAGATATTTTGAATTCAGCAGAACAGAGTGTAAGAAGGCACTAGAAGCTTCGTCCTTGGCCAAAGCTATGGGTCCACTCCACCAAATCTTAAAGTTTTGAAATATCCAGGACCACAGAATCAGAAATCTGTGAGTTAAAAGAGGTTTCTGAGGTCATCTACTTCATCTGATACCACCTGAACAAGAATTCTGTACATGACATATCCGACAAATGGCCACCCAGCCTTTGCTTAAAGACCTCTTTTTGGGATTTTTTGTTTTGTTTCTTTTGGTGAGGCAATGGAGGTTAAGTGACTTGCCCAGGGTCACACAGCTAGTAAGTGTCAAGTGTCTGAGGTTGGATTTGAACTCAGGTCCTCCTGACTCCAAGGCCAGAGCTCTATCCACTGTGCCACCTAGCTACCCCCTTGCTTGAAGACCTCTTGAGGGGGAACTCACTACCTCCCAAAGCATCCCATTATACTTTGGAATAGCTCTAATTGTTAGGAAATTTTTCCTTACATCAATTCTAAATTTGATTCTCTGAAAATTCCACCCACTGTTTCAGGTTCTACTATCAGAAGCTGTCTAATCTAACCCTCTCGTTTTATAGATGAGGAAACAGGCCTAGGAAAATTAACTTGCCCAAGGTCACATTGATTGGAAACATCAAAAGCTAGATTTGATCCCAGATCCCCTGACTACAGAGTCAGTGCTCTTTCAGCTTTACCAAGTGTAATCTTTCTTCCGCATGGTGGATTCTTGAAAGTAGCTATGATGGCACCTCTTCTTCCCCAACACTAAACATCTTTAGTTAATTCAACCAAACCTCATACAGTGTGGTTTTAGGGCCTTTTACCATCCTGATTCACCACCTTTAGACACTTTCCATCTTATCCATGACCTTTCTAAATGTAATGCCTAGAAATGAAGACAACACTCTAAATGTGAACTGAATGAGTCAGAGTGTTTCCATGTTATCACCTCATTTTGCTCCTATTAAGACAGTGTAATATTTCATTCACTTTTTTTTGTCTACTCACAGTGTGATTCATTTTGAATTAGAAGTCTACTAAAAAAAATCACAAATGTTTTTTTTTTCAGATGAATTACTGTATAGCCAAGCTCCTTCTTTTTGACATTGTACTTATGAGGTCAATTTTTGTTTGAACCCAAGTATAATTTTATACCTATCAAATTTCACCTTAGATTTGGCCTAGCACTTAAGCCTATCAAGGTCTCTTTATAATGTAAATTTGTCATCTAATGACTTATCTATCCTTCTAACTTTATGTCATCTGTAGTTTTTATAAACATACCACTATGCCTCTATCCAAGTCAGTGATCAAAATGTTTAACAACACAAGGCCAAAATTCCTGGGGCATTTCATTTGAGACCTCTAAGTGACATCCAACCATTAATGACTGAATCTGGTTGTCCAACCATGAATCCATATAACTGTACTGTCACTTAGCCCGTGTTTTTCTATCTTGTCCAAAATAAAAATATGAAAAATTTAAGTAGACTACATCTATAGCACTCCCCAAATCTACCAGTCTAATCATATATTCAGAAAAAAGGAAATTAGTGAGTTTGGCATGACCTGTTCTTGATGAAATCGTGATGGCGCTTTGTCATTTCGCCTTCCTTTTCTACATCCTGAAATCATTGATTCGAGAGTTGGAAAAGACCTTAGAGATCGTTTGCAAATGAGAAAAACTGAAACCCAGAAAAGACAAGAGATTTGTCCAAGGTCATGTAGGGAATAAGTGGCAGAACTTTTCCAGACTGGAAGTCAAGGTCACTTGCATGTGCTTTTTGGACTCCATTCTCTTCCCTGATTTGAAAAAGAGGACATTTGGCTTCCTCCAGACCAGGTGACCATGGTCATTTATCTTCTTGGAGCCTCAGTTTCTTCTTAGGAATAATAATAATAACTGACTTCTCTGGGTTGTTGTGAAGCTCAAATGAGATGGTATATGAAAAGTGCTTTGCAAATGTTAAAGTGCTATATAATAATAGATGATATATATGTTTTATTATCTACAATAGTCTTTGAATATTTGAATATAGCTAGCAATTTTTTTTTCAGTAGAGCACAAGTTTCTTGAGGGCAAGGACTGTTTCATTTTTGCCTTTCTTTCCCCACTGACTAGCAGAGTATCTGACACCAATAAATATTTGTTTAATTAAATTAAATGGAATCATGAGCTTTGCTACTTCTGACACTATTTTTATAGCACCATATCATAAGTATATATTTTTCTTTATTCACTGTCCTTGATTCTATCTTTTGTACATGACTTTTGAATTCCAAAGTAGTCTAGGGGTTCCTTCTGCATCCACATTAGTGGATTTAGAGAATTCCGTATTTTCCTCCTTTTTGGAATTGTTTTTCTTTCTTTCTTCAAAATATTCTTAATAGCTTCCCATCCCTCCTGGGTATGCTTCCCTCTTTTGGTGTCCTCATTAATTGTTGATAGTTAATTATACATTGCTCTTTGACCATACCATTATCCATTATATCTAAATGTTTAATTTGTTTTATACTTTCAATGAGTCCTTCTGTTAAGAGAACATTAAATAACCTATAGGTAGGTAAACAATGATTATATTGTATATACCTCCAGCCTGAATTCTGATGATCTTTATTAAATATCTCTTTAGTACTATTTACAGAATGTATGTCCAACATACATCCTGTCCTCTATAAGCATAAGCTATACACATTATAATGTACACTCTCCACATAAAAATACAGTTATAAATATATTCTAGCACAACATATAAAGGATTGACGTCTTTATTTCTGTCAGCAGCATCCCCAGTCACCCACATTCAAAATGTTCGTGTCATCTTTGATTTTTCCCTTTCTGTTACCCCTTATGTAAAAATCAGTTGTTGAGTTCTGTCCATTTTACCACTGTAATACATCTTTAAACTGTTCCATCCCATCTACTCCCTCTGTCACCGTTCAGACCTTCATTATCATCCACCTGTTCTACTGCATTAGCCTCTTAACGGTTCCCCTTGCCTCTGGTTTCACGTCTCTCTCCACTCATCCTTCCAATCACTTCCAGAATAGTCTTTCTTACACATGCACAAATTTGAGCATGTCACTTTTATATTCAAAGCCTTTCAATGGCTCCTTATTGCCTCCATAATAGAATTCAAACTTAATCTAACACTGAAGACCCTGTCATTGGGAAAAGTGACTAGGCACCATCAACAATTGCCTCAGAAGCTACTCAATGATACCAAGACCCTAGATTCTCTGTCCTGGTAGGCAGAAAATGATAAGGACTATTAGGAATCATGTGATATTATTTAAAAGTACCATTATTTTATTGATCTGTCATCATTTGATGTGATAGAATGAACTCTGGATTTGGAGTCGGAAGCCTAGGTTAAAATCCCAGTTCTTACTGTCCTTGTGACTTTGGATAAGTCACTCAATCCTTTGAAACTTTATTTACTTTATATGCAAAATGACGGGGTTAGACTAGATGATCTTGTAGAACCCTGTAAGTTCTAAAGCCTACGACCCTTTGGGACCAGACAGGGACAAGATGAAATCAGAACACAACCCTAAATGTTTAGGCTCTCTTGCCCTTCTCCTGTAAAAGACCTTTCCATCTTGCCAGTCATTGTGAATCAGCAGGGAGCAAGACTGCTGGCAGAGAATGGCCTGATCGTTTTCTAGCAACAGTCAAGGATAACCCAGTCTGTGTCAGGAAGTTGGAAAGGAAGCATAAAGAGGCTTTACTCTCCTCTATCTGAAATAGTACATTGTAATTCTCCTGGAGACAAAATAGAAGTTTAAATCTCCTAACAGAAAATGTGTTAGGTTTTCTGGAGAGTGGTGTTAAGTAAGGTCACAATACCACAGGACATTGCTAGTTGTTTGATTAAGACTAAGAAGTCTAAGAGAAGTAGAATCTGCCAACTGTGAAAAAATAAACACAAACAAAACAACCCAGACATCTGAAATTTGGAATTAATCAAAGAAAATAGAATATGATTGAAGTAATACTGATGTCTGTGACAGCTGGGATGGAAATGTGAACATATTCCTATTTGAAAAATAAATGAGCCTCTACAATTTCCATGAACAGACCTCCAGGTAATTTGCAAACATTTGTAGCTAAATTTTCATTTTGCTGAACTACACCAAAAAAAATTCCTACTGACTTCACAAAGAACTCCAAGGGGCACAGAGCAAGGTGAGAATGTGGTTCTAAGTAATTAAGCCTTATGGCACCCTTGTTAGCTAAGAAATCCCAGTGCACAGCTTTGAAATGCAACTGTGTCTGCTTCATAGCACAGAATCGCACCCAAGACATTTGGTTGGAATGCCAAGACAAATAAGGTCCACATTTCCTGAAAAGAACCAACTCAAATGATCTTTAATTTTGTGATCTATTTTCCCCCTGAAATTTTAGTATTAGATTATTGTGATAGGAGGGATAATCAGAGTAATTACAGTCAGTCATTGTCTTTGTCATTAAAGTCTATTACCCATGGTCATCCTGACAGGACCCTTTGAGTGGTAGAGACTTTTAGTTCTTTTTTTTTTCTTTCTGGCCTGGACTTGTGATTTCAATGGTGTAGGGGAGTCCTGATGTGGAAACTCCTTTCAGTGATGCAGATCAGCCACTCATCTGGACATTACAGTATTAGAGCTGTCTAGGGTGCTAAGGAGTTTAAATCATTTGCTCAGGGTCATATAACTAACTAGTTATTATTGTTGTTTGCCCTTCGTTCTTGAAGAGGACCATGACATCAAGAAGGTGATACCATGACTTACAAGTGAGTTGAATTTAAGTGAGGGAGGGCTGTGCAAAGTGACCATCCTCACTCTCCCCTCCAGAGCCATCTGGGTGCAGTGGAAAGATATAGATCAGGAGGACTGGAGATGACCCTGGATGCAGTGGGAGACCTTGACCTTAAAAAGGTCAATGCCCATTCCGTGATTAAGGCTAGGTAAGAAATGAGGCCTCTTTTACCTAGTTAAAAAAAACACACACACAAACATTCTGGGAGGGGAAGACCCTCAGGGTTTCTGGCCATAACAGAAACAATTGCTATTTACACTCACTCTGAACCATCGGGGCCCCAAACAATGACCAAGTGAGGCTTGGGCTGGGACCTATATTATTGGCCAATCGATGAGAGCCAGAGTGATTTGGGTTTAAGGCATGGTCCTTAAAAAAGAAATCTAGCCAGTAAACCCTAAGATATCTTGCAAGATTTCAGTGATCAAAATTTATATTTCCTTTGGGCAGAGCACCTGCAGGTAAAGATACCCTATGTGGACAGAGAAAGAGGACAGAGGGAGAGCAGGGAGGGAGAGAAGTAGGGAAAGAAAGAGGGAAGGGAGGAAGAGAGGAAAGAATAAAAGAAAGGAAAGAAGGAAGGAAGGAAGGAAGGAAGGAAGGAAGGAAGGAAGGAAGGAAGGAAGGAAGGAAGGAAGGAAGGAAGGAAGGAAGGAAGGAAGGAAGTGCATTGCCCTACTGGAATCGGCCAGTTGGGTACCCAGTGGGGCAGCTCCTACTAGTCACAGGTTGTTGTTTGTCCCTCTTTCTCAACAAGGACCATGACATGAGAAGGGCGATGCCATGACTTGCAAATGAATTGGCTTTAAGTCAGGGAGGGCTGGGCAAATCACCAGCCTCACTCTCTCAAGTATATGTTAGAGGTCTTCCTGAATACTTACTATTATGCCATACTGCCTCTTTTGATTATTATTTGTTGTTGTTCAGTCATTTTTGGTCATATCCTACCACCCTGTTGGTGGTTTTTGTGGCAAAGATACTGGAGTGGTTTACTATTGCCTTCTCCAGCTCATTTTACAGAAGAGGAAAGTGGGGCAAGTGTTAAGTGACTTGCCCAGGGTCACACAGCTAGTAAGTGTCTGAGGCCAGATTTGAACTCAAGAAGATGAGTCTTCCTGACTCTAGTGCTCTATGCACCGTACCACCTAGCTGGTTATTCTTATGATGGCTTAAATTCTCTTCCTCTAATTTTGAGTTGGTGAAAACTTCTCTAGGGAGCCCCTTCTACTTTTCCTGTCTCACATTCCATGCATCATTCTGTTTCCTTCTTTTTCTTCTCCTTCCAAGCTTAAAGTGACACATGTTGGACAGAGCCATTGCAATTCTCTTTTGCCCCCTATCTCATGACCTGAGTAGTAAGATTTGGAGTTTGCTGGGATCTTAATGTCCATCTAGTTCATAAGAAATCAATCAAAAAATTTTTTTATAACTACAAGGTACTGTAGGGAATACAAAGAAGTTTAAGACATAGTTCCTGCCCCCAAGGAGCTTAAATGTATTCAAAGAGACAAGATTTTATATGTGAGTATAGTTATATATATGTATATATATTCATTATATGTATATATATGTTCGTGTGTGTTTACATATGTGTGTCTACACATGTATCTCTATGTATCTATCTATCCATCTATCATCTATTGTGTCTGTCTGTCTGTCTGTCTATGGCAGTTTATATCAGTGCCGAATCAGTACCCCAGATAAGTGCCCTAAAAGTTCAAAGAAGGGAGAGATCACTGTGGGTGGGATAGCTGGTATGGTTCCAGTTGCTTCTTCCACCTTGCCAACGTCTCTGGGTAGGCCCACTGTGTGTCTTTCCAAAGGTAACATTCATCTACCTCACAGTGAAAGGGGATTGTGCTGCTCAGGAAGGAATGTTACAATTTCCTTAGGAGCAGCATGGTAGGTATGTTACATAATAGCAACTCCCTCTGAAAGCAATAGAGATATAGATACAGGTATATCTATGTATTTGTCTATAAATTTGCACTGTAGGATGCTAAAAACTCTTCAGAATACAATGAACCATCTAAAATATCTGTCTAGTAACTTCAGGCTTGGGAAGTTACAGATTTCTAAGAACATGAAACATTTCCAAATAAGAACAAAGGAAGGAATAGTGGATGTTGTTGAAACTACAAGCAAAATATTCTTCCAGTTAAGTCTCAAAAAGCAGAGGACAGAACAGCCTGTGATCACATATTCTCTGCCTGGACCAATGAAAACTCTGACTAACATGCCCAATATATACCCAGGATCCATAGCAAAGCAGACTATGAGCATAAAAGCAAACCTGTTTTCCCACTTCTTTCCGTTTTCTTTTTGTTTGATTTCTATAAGCATCTACATTTGTGAGGGAGCTTCCGCTCCACATGCTTCAGGTAGATGCTTGTATGTTTGTTGTCTAATGATATGGGATCAGGAGACGGAGAATAGGATAATGAAGAGGTTATCAGGAGGCACTGATTCAGTGGGGGCAGGATCAATTCAGATTCTGCTGTCTGACTAGACATTTTGTGGGCCTAATGATTTTTGAAATAAGGTTCCTAGGAGGGTGAGGAAACGAGACAAAGTATCATGAGTCACTCTGAAGTTACAGGAGGAAGAATAGTGTTATTAACGTATGTAGCCAGTCTCTGGAGTTTCACTTGGGCTGCTTTATGCACTGAATTGCATGGGAAGACAATTGCCTAAGAAGTGAGAGGCTACAGGAAAACAATGTAATGAATTTGAACAAGCCAGGACCATGTGTGTCTCTCACAGAGTGCATCTATTTGGGCACCAATTTGGCTTTCTCCTTAGATAAGCAGTATGGGACTAGGTCAGGGAAAGTCCAGTATTTAATGAGCCATATTTTCTTTATTTTTAAGCCACTTCGTGGGAGAAAGGTTGCTGCTTTCTGATACTAAAGAAGCTCCTTCAGGCCACTAGATTTCTATGCAACAAATTACCCTATTATTTTAATTCTAAAATGGTCGAATGGACACGATGTCTAGAATTCTCTTTATTTAAAAAAAATGCAATTTATTAATGAGCTTGATACTGAAATAAAAAGTATATGTAAACTTTCTAAGAGATATACTTAAAAAAGAAAATACAGTTGTACAAATATAAAACAGATGTATACCCCACAGAAACTAACTTTCCTAATATGAAGAATTTTAATATTATTGTGTCATTTTAAATACAGTTCCCAAGGGACTTGTCACAGTCACCTATTAAACCATAGTATCAATACTCAATAAATATTGTCATTGTGCTGACTGAATCAATCAGCAAGCCTTTTACATGCCTACCATAGTAATGTGCTAAGCGCTGGGGATGAAAAGGCAAAAGTAAGACAGTCCTGTCCTTAATTTGTAGGCATTTACAAAGCAGATACAAGATTACCTTGCAGAGGGAAAGAAGGCACTAGGAGGGGAACCAGGAAAAACGTCATGCAGCACTTGAGCTGAGTCTTGAAAGAAACTCCAAAGACTCCAAGTGTTAGAGGTGAGAAGGAAGTGCATTCTGGGTATGGAAAATGCCCGTGCAAAGACACAGAGCAGTGACTACGGGAGGCTGCAGGAAAAAACTGGAATAGCCACTTTGGAGAGTGGGACAGAGAATCAACTAAGGAAGGCTAAGAGGACTGCCTTGCTGCAGAGAGGGCCCAGTGTAGAATAATAGTGTAATTTCCTCTACCACTATTCAGCAACAATTTAGTAGAGGAGGTAGATGGTCAGAGAAAACTAACTGAATGAAGTTAATGTGCTTTCCTAAAGTAAAAAAAAAAAGGACTTTGCTTAGTCAGAAAGAATTGTTTATATATAGGGAAATTCCTAAGTCTTTACCACTAACCATCCTTCCCATTATAATAAGAAGTGATAATAATAATCTCACAGAGCAGTTAAGGACTCATTTATTCAACAAACATTTATTGAGTGTTTATTGTGTGTGCCTGCTGTGGTAAATGCTGAAGAAAATATAGGCTTTAGATAGCTTAAAAGAAAGAGTTTTTAACTTATGAACTTAAAATTTTTTTAGAATTATTTCAACATAGTTGACTTCTTTTGTAATCCTATGTATTTTATTTATTTCATGCATTTCCCCCCTCACATTAGCCTGCTTGTCCCATTGCTCAATCATTTTCTCCGGTGGTAGTTGAATTGCTAGATTTATGCTCTTCTCCATGCTGTCAGCTCCAGGGGGTGCCACCTTGTCAGTGGGAGAAGCTTCAACTCCAACCACAGGTCTACAGGCCTTTCAAGTTCCCTCAAGGCCCTGTATGGGAGGAAAGAAGCCACAGAAGGGAGGCAGCCCCATCCTAGGCACTGACTCACCTAGGCAGAGCCTGTGCTTATGGCTTACAGCCAAGTGGGAAGACCCTCACCCTCTGGGCAGCTCAGAGAGTCATCCTCATGCTTTGAAAGTGGAAAGAAGAGGACCAGATGAGAAGGAGGTCACCCCTTTCGTATAAGCACATAATTCCAACTCAGGGGATTCAACTGGGAAACAAGTCTTATGGCCAGCCTCCCTGCAAGCTTCCAGGTGGTCACCAGGAATGGTGGCTGAGCACATTCCAGAGGAGGAATAGAAGAGGAAGGAGGCCTCCACAGACATTATTGAGGGCAGGGTCTGTTTTGTTTTTTCCCCTTTGTACCCCACTGTCTTGTACATAGTGAGAACTTAAAAAATACTTGTTGAATAAGGTTGAGGAAATGGCTCAGAGGAATGGGTGGCTTATCCATGATCATGCAACTAAAAATTGAACTCACATCTGTTGATTCTTTCCATTGCGTCACGTTGCCTTATTGTAACTCTATAAAGAAACAACCCCAACATCTGTCAATCAGTCAAACAACAAGCATTTATTAAGTGCCTACTATATATTAGGTACAGTACTAAGTGCTAGAGTGCAAAGACACCTCTAGAGTGTAGACCAATCAGAGAGAGAATTTTCAAAGTTCCTCTCTAGGGCTGGCCTGGAGATTCGCTTTTCCTTCTGGAGTTGTTTTTTTTTCATATAAGTACCACTACCCTACCTTTCTCCCAGGTCCCAAATGTTGGAATCATTTGGGGGACTTTCCTCCCTGTCTTCCTCCCCTCCCAGGTTCATGCAGTAGCTTTCCCATCTATAATGTCATTCAAATCTCCCTCTTCTCATTCTTTACCTCCAACTAGTCTACAGAAGCTACACTCCTTGAAGATGTAGAAGACTATAATCTTCTTGCTGGGCTCCCAGTACCCAGGTCTTCCATCCTTCTACAAAGTTATCTGTAGCTAAAATAGCTTCCTTATTTCTCTAACTCCAACCATGTCGTCCCATTATTTTAAGCCCATACCCAGCTTCCCTTCACCTAGTAAATAAAATACAGACGTCTGCCTTTTTTTCTTTGAAGCTCTCCACCAGCTAACCCCACTGTCTCACACACCCTGAGCCTTTCTCTCTTCCACCACATACCGGCCTGCTTTCTTCACTGTGGAAAGCTGGCCATGTTGCTACCCTTACTGTTACTTACCCTTACCCAGTCTGAATTTTCCATTCCTACATTCAATTGCCTCATAAATATGTAACAGCTCATCTCACCTGACCTCACCAATCACTTCCCACCTCCCACACTCATTTAAAACACACCTCTTCTAGGAAGTTTTCCTGATTAGCTCAAACCATTACCTACCCCCAGTTCACCTACTCCTATGGAACCCTAATGACAATCTACATAAAGACTGATCTGCTTTTGAACCTTAATCCAATTTGGAAATTACTCTGTTTATGTAATAGCATCCCACACTAAGGAGCCTCCAATATCATTCCAATTCTGATCTGAAGCATGAATCCCCTCTACAACCTTCTCTACAGGTAGTCATTGAGATTTTGCTTGAAAACCTGCATTGGGAAGGTCACTAACTTCCAAGGTGTCCTGTACTATTCTAATGACTGGCAGTTCTCTTAGGAAGTCTTTCTTCATATTGAATGAAAATCTGCTTCTTTGTAATGTCTACTGATCAGTCATGGTTCTGCCTACCCTCTGAGGTCAAGCAGACAAAAATCTAAACTCTTTTCCATGTGTTTCAAGACAGAAATCATATCCTTCTCCACCACTGCCCCTCCGCTACTGTCTCTTCTAGACAATTTCTAGTTTCTTCAATTCAGCGTCATGTCACATGATTTTAAGTCCTCTCATCATATTGTTCACCCTTCTCTGAATGCACACCAGCTTATCAACGCCCCAAATAAAATATATTCAGAACAGACCTGGAAATGGTGCTTCAGATGCAGTATAAATGAGCACTATTACCTCCTTCATTATAAACCTTGTGTGTCTTTCACCACAATCTAAGAGCATGTTAGCTTTTTGGAAAACCACATCACATGGATAATTCATATTGAGTTTGCATACCACTATAATCCCTAGGTCTTCACTATAACAACAGCAGCAGCAGCAGCAAAAAAAAAAAAAACAGAACAACAACAACAATATAATAGCATTTGCATAGGACTTTAAGGCTCATGAAGCTCTTTATAAATATTGTCTCATTTTATCCTCATTACAACCCTGAAAGGTAGGTGCTGTTATTATCTCCCTTTCACAGTTAAGGGAAAATTGGGGTAAGCTCAGAGTTTAAGTGACTTATCCAGGGTCATATAGTTAGTAAGTATCTGATTTGATTTGGTTTGGCAGATTTAAACTCAGGTCTTCCTGATTCCAAATCCAACACTCTATCCATTCTACCATCTGCCAGCCTTATTAAGTGCTATCTAGTCACGTCTTCTCCTTCTTATACATGTACTGCCGCATTTTTAAACCTAAAGTCAGGACTTTCCATTTATCTTCTCTTGTTAGTTTCAGCCTACTGTTCTCATCTATTGAGATATTTGGGGAATTTTATATTAGCTGTTTTACATATACTTCTGTCACCTAGCATGATATTATGAACCTCTAGGAAAGTGATAAATATTTGTTAAATGACTGACTGAATCAATGTAGTTTAAATTGCATCTTTATTTTTACACGATAATTTAAATGATTTAATGAGTGGCTGTCAGTGATGAGGCACTTGGGGATGATACATGAAATGACACAGTAATATAAAAATCAAGCTTGGTTCAGAGATTAATTTTAAAAATCTTCTTTCCATTTATATATCATCCATCAGATCAGAGAAAACTTCCTTTGGTTAGAATTGTTTTAAATTTACAAAAATGAATTTCTGCATTCTTATATATTGCCTTCTTTAAATCGTTTTTAAAGCAAATCATATACAGCACTTATTTCAGCAAAATATATGCAAGAAGTGTTATGTCTTTTTATTTAGGAGACTCTAAGCTTTGATGTCATTTTCATCTTTATATCAGCAGACTTTTCTATTGAAGGGAGACCCATGTCTCAAAGTCACAATTAAATACTCAACATGGTGGGATTGGTCTCCTGTGCATTGCATAGCATTCTACTACAGAAGCAAGGTTAAGGGGGGGGGGCACGACAAACAGCATTTAAAGGCATGTAACAGTATGCAGACATTGCCCATTTGGGAAGTCGAGTGAACAGAGGAAAGCAGGATTGAACAACCTCAGACAACAAAGTTTGCTATGAGATTTTTTTTTTTTGGTGCTGATCTTAGTGAAACAGAAAATGATGGATTTTTTTTCCTCCTGACTAGTGAGTTAGAAAGACCATGGGAGTCAGGAGAATTCTGAATCTCAAGGCCAGCTCTGACAGTTTTTGATTCTGGGTATGACTCTATCCAAGTCACTATCTCTTTAAGCCTTAATTTCTCACAAAAAATATGCTTAATAACCCTTATACTGCTATTTCATAGAATTGTTGTGAAATTCTTTGCAAATATAAAAGAATTATATGAATGTGTTTTTTCTTATCTAATTTGGTTTTTTAAATAGTTTCTCCACATATCCTATTATTTGGCCAAAGTTTCTAGTCTATTATTTTTACATATCTGCACTGCCTGTAATGTGTACAGTTTCACACAGAATTCTCTGACTATAATAATAATGTCCAAAAAGGCCCACAGTGTAGTAAATGTTCTGGGAATGCTCTTTCAACCCCAACTTGTTTTGGTAGGTTGGGTCCCAAAAGGCCAGCTACTACTTCTCTCCTCAGGGTGCTACAGGAACTTGAACAATAGGAATGGGGGTGTTTTTCTAGTACTATTGCTAATAAGCTCTCCCCCTCCCCCAAATACTTCTTTCTGTATTACTTAGTCAGATTTGATTAGCTTTTAGAAAGAGGGAGTTACTAAGGTAGTATGGTAAGAATAGTTGATAGAAAATATCCTCCCAAAAGTCATTGGTACACTTCCACCAGTACACACAGAGCTCAGAGGATGATGGGCTCAAGCTTAGATCACAGGTGACAAAAGTAATAACCAACAGTTTCTTGAATCTGTTTTTCCAGAGTCTTAAAGATGATCCCTTTAGATATGGTGTAGCTTTCTGCTAAAGAGTCCTAAAACAGTTTTTCTTCAGTGTGCTTAGTTTGATACAGGCTGTTATACCAGTCACAGATGGGGAGAGAGAAGAGAGAAGCTCTACTCTTTCCCAACAAGCAATTCCTATTTTGGGGCTTGGCTGGAATCGCTCTTTTGGCCAAGCTGCCAGACACTCAAATACTGTGTTCTGAACTTCCCCGCTATTTTATAATAGACCCACAGGGTATCTGAATCTCCCCAGCCAATATCAACACAGTCCCTGTGGTGCCTCATTGAAGTTCCTTTGATTGATTCATTGATTCATTATAGATATCTTGGCCTTGTTCACACCTAATTCACAGCTCTGATTGATTCAGTGGAGAAGTCTGGGTAACCCCTCACCCTATAATAGATTCATAGCCACCAGTCTTGCCCAGATGTTGTGACCATAGTTCTTGAAAAAACTTCTATTTGTGTATATGTCTTATCACTCTATCTTAGGTTATAAACTTCATGAAGGCAGGTACTGTGTCATATTAATACTTAATAACTTGTCAGTCTTTTGTATAGTGTTTACACATAGTAGACATTTAATATGTAAGGAAGGATATAAGGGAGAGAGGAAGGAAGGAAAGAAGGAAGGATGGAAGGAAGGAAGGAAGGAAGGAAGGAAGGAAGGAAGGAAGGAAGGAAGGAAGGAAGGAAGGAAGGAAGGAAGGAAGGAAGGAAGGAAGAATGTAAGGGAAGGAGGGAGAAAGGAATAAAGGAAGGAAGAAGTCCAGGAAAGGCTTCATTCAGTAAATACTTCTGTGGAATTTTTTGAAGCTTCTGGGATTGTGGGTTTTAAAACCTCATTCTAAGTTGTTCATGTCTCTGGGTAGTCTTTGGTCTATACCTTTACTCAACCACATATGTCCCATTGATAGCTGACAACTGTTGGATAGGCATACCTCACAAACCTGCCTGGATACTAAGGAGGCATGCATACAGGCTGGAATGGGACACATTCCAGTAGCCTCTTTCTGCGGTCTCCATTACATACCAAGGAACCATTTTGGCCAGAATCGTCTGCTCACTATAGCTTGTTCAGATAGTGCATTTAGCTGTAACAGTTTGACAGGGTTTCTGATTTCAGAATTATTAGAAAACTACACCCAAATCTGAATAAAATGGTCTGTTTGTTCAATAAAGGAGTGTCATTCTTGTGTAGTTGTGGCTCAGTTCACAGCTTGAATTAGTTATGGACAAGCTTACACAGGGTAGTCCTTGAATAGATTTATAGTATACATAACAAAATATTGTGTGAATGTTTTAAAAATATTATTAAAAAAAAAAGAAACTTTGATTAAGACTGTTAATCTCAGGTGGTTTGAATGACCAACTGAGGTTGCTGTGGAGCAGCAGATGGTCCACCTCAGAATCAGAGAGTTCTGGGTTCAAGTCCAACTGCTAACATATATTGGCTGTGTGACAATGGGCAGGTCACTAAATCTTTTAGTAACCCCAAACAACTCGGACCAGAAGTGTCAGAGCAGATGTCAATCTGTATTGATAGAGTAGATTTCCTCACCAAGAGTTCCCTATAATTATGAAATCACAGATGTGGACCCCCCCAAAAAAGGCACCAGTTAAAGAGGGCAGTGTGATACAATGGAAAGAACATTGGAGCACCAAGACATTCTAGTTCTTGCCTCAGCTTTGCTACTAACATATCCTCTCAGCCTCTCTACTTCCTCCTCTACAAAATCAGGGGGTTTAATGAAATGATCTCTAAGGTCCCTTTCAACTCTAAAATCCTATTTTACGACTGAATCAACTATTTTATTTGGAATGTTTGATTTCTGATCCATTAAAGGAGTTGATCCAATTTGACTTGTTCTGTTTGTGTTGACTCAACCCTGGCTGGCAACAAACATCTCCTTTTATTGAAATGGTCTCTTTTCAGCAAGCAATTGCTGTACAGATGAAAAATTCCATGTAGCTCCTGTACTGAGATCTCTTTTCTGAGGTGCTCTTTTCCTAGGGTGCCTCAGTGCCCCCACATTTCTTGCAAATTAGGAACACACATTCGGCAGCCCGGCTGTTACCTATGTGAATGCAACAAAGTGATGAGCCCAGAGAAGAAGAAAAAATGACTCCTCAGTAATTCATCTTCAGATTTTAACTCATTAGGTCCACAAAACTGAAACATCACAGAATTATGGAAATGCCAAAAAAAGAGATGAAACAGCTTTGAGAAAAGAGAACCCGAGCCCATGAATTGTGCCTCAATCAGAGCATCTGTGAACTAATCAGATAGCATATATGAGAGCCTGGGACAGAAAATTCAGGTAAGTTGGAACCATGGTTTTAACAGGTCAGCAGTCAATGTCATTCTCATTTTGGCCAACTAGCACTTATGGAAAGGAATGCTGAAACTAAAAAGTCAATTGCTATGGTCATTTAGACAATTCACTGCTTATCCAAACAGTTCTTTCTCTTGATTCCCTTCCAAATACTTACTTTAGACATTACTTACAGCTAAAATCACAATTAGCATGTTTACCTATGTGTAGGTAGGAGTGTGCTATATCAAGAATTATAAATTATTTGAGTTTTTTTAAATCTTAAATTATTTATAATATTCAAACCATCTAGGTGCATCACACATATGTAAATGATTTTATAGCATTGCTATTTATACCACCACACTCCTGATTACAGGGCAGATAGCTCTTCCCCAGAGTTTTGTATTCAATGAGTAGAATTGAAGCTCAGGTTTCAGAAAATGAATTTCTTTATCTAAATTTGAAATGCAAAAACTATTTTGCCATTTTAAATTTAGAAATGAAAAGGAAGTAAGGAAATAGTATTTTCCACTTTGTGGGTAAATGGCTTAAAATATTTATTCACATCATAGATAATTTTTATATATACTTCAACTTAGGGGTTATGTTTTTTAAACTACAAATTATTATTTAGATGTTTAACAATGTTCAAAAGGAAATTAAAAAAGCTTCATAAAATTTTGTATAAGATTGGAGCACCTCTTCAAAATAGTCTAATATCTTCTGTGGAGTACAGAAAGAACTGTCTAGCTGGGGTGTTATATCTCAAATGCCTGAACTGAAAAGACGTTAAGATTTCTGTTACTTTATCAGGCTGTACATATATGACCTCAATGAAATCACAGTATCTGCATGTACCTCCCTATACTTTTTCTAAAATAAGAATGATGACCAGTTACCTCGACAGAATGTTATGAGATTTAATGAGATAGCAATAGCTGAATCTAGCACCCTTCCTTTGAGGGAAGTGATTTCTTCACTTTGATGCTGCTAATTCTTTTATAGTATTCACCCCATTAATTTTTGAAATTTGTGTACAGATAGGTAACCAGATGTTCCTCCTATATAATTGGAAGCAAAAATGTGGGCCAGAATTTGGAAATGCTATTGAAGTACAAATTAACCAGTCTGATTTTCTATCTCTTTGTTTGAAGGTTAGACTGTCATAAAACCCTGGAGATAAAGTCATCCAGGAAAACCTGCAGCTTTATCCTGGAGTGGGTTTATCTACATCCACTAGAAAAGAATAGAGGGAGAGTTTCCCTGCCTCTGTTCTGCTCTGCATATCTGGAAAGGGAGACCATACTATGTACTTGTCCTAACACAGAGAACCACTACTATTGAAATTAACTTGAGGAATGAAGTTAATGCAAGCATCAAAATGAATAATTACTTAAAAAAAAAACCAATGACTTGAACGCAACTTTACTTTGAGGTATCCATATCACATTAGCATCAACTGAAAGGGATGGTTGAACTTTTAAGACCCACATTTCAGGGGCAGCTGGGTGGTGCAGTGGATAGAGCACCGGCCCTGAATTCAGGAGGACCTGAGTTCAAATACAGCCTCAGAAACGTAACACTTACTAGCTGTGTGACCTGGGCCACGTCACTTAACCCCATTGCCTAACCCCCCCCCAAAAAAAAAGACCCACATCTCACTGGCTGCAGAATGAGTCAGTGAGTGAATAAGTGTCCCCTGGCCTGCAGAGTCCCAAACCCAGGCTAAGAAAGAGTTTAGGGATGGAATTTTCTTTCCTCTTCCTCTGTTTCTTTCTTTTTTTTTTTTAAAGCAAAAATAAACAGATTGGAGGCTTCCAGATTTCTAGCTAGAACTGGGAGCCAAAGTGTTTTTTTCCCTTTTAAAAATTACAACAAAGCCCCTAAACCTTTTTTTCCTTCTAACTCCTCCCCCTACTGTAGTCTCATTATAGTGTACTTTAGGATAGTATTGTAATTTCCAGTTTTCAAAAGAAAGAAAACTTTTCTGCCAAACTTATATATTATACTATATATATATATATATATATATATATGTATATATATATGTGTGTGTGTGTGTGTGTGTGTGTGTATATATATATATATATATATAAACTATAATACTTAACATGCCCTCTTCTTTAATCAGTCCTACAAGCCCTATCTGGTTAATCTCCATAGCAGATCAAAGTGTTCCCTTATTACCAGTAATATATACATATATATATATATATATATATATATATATATATATAGACACATGTTATAGATAGATTTTTTATTAATATGATCTAAGTACCACATCTGTCCTCTTAAAGAAGTTCACTGGGTTCCCACTGAACAGGGGGAGGGGAAGGGAGGGAGGAATAGAATTTGGAACTCAAAACTGTTTTTAAAATGCTAAAAAATTGTTTTAACATGTAATTGGGGGGAAAATAAAATATTATTTAAAAAAAGAAGTAATAGATGACTGTGCCTGTCATTGAGAAGGCATTCTTACTCCATTATTAAAGCAGTAGTCCTTCTGAGTTCTAATTCAGTCTCAGATACTTTGGCTAAGTCAATTAAACTGTCTGCCTCAGTTTCCTAAGCTGTCAATAGGAATCATAACAGCACTTATCCTCCCAGCGTTATTGTGAGGATCAAATGAGATAATATTTGTAATGAGGTTAGCACAGTGCCTTTTACATAATAGACACTTAAATGCTTATTCCCTTCCTTTTTCTTCTGCTTCCTTCTGACTATTTTGATTCACATTACTGCCATAATTTCTCAGTAATCACAACTACCTTATCTTAAGCAGCTGTCACTTTCGGTTCTATTTTCCCACTTAAATTTTTTCTTTGTTTTTTAGCCTTTTACTGACCTGGAAAGACTCTCTGTATCCTTTCTGTAGTGATCTTTAAAACCATTTGATTCAAGGCTATTTTTAAAAAAGAATATTGGGTCCTTGAAGAAGTGAGGACACATAATTTTAAAGCCAAAAATGTGTTTAGATCAAACCTTTAAGCTGGCATTTTCTATTAATAAACATTTAGCCTTTATAAATCTAAAGCTTAGTTTATTTGCTATCATAATCAATGTCCTTGAATTGGGATACTGCTTAACTTTTCTCATTTTTTTTTTATCTTTCAAGTAGGATTTTGTTTCCTTTGTCCTTTTAACCCATCCTACTCCTTCTTTTAAAAAAAATTTCTCATAATACTCTTGTTTTCTGTAATAATTCTTTTATATTTTACATGCATATTTTAGTTGGGAGAAAGATATGTTTACCTTTAAAAAAGAAAAGAGACAAACCTGATCTACTTGGTAAGAGGGGAAGTAAATAATTTCCTGTGGGAAGGTCCTCATACAAGTTACCAAAATTCAACCCCTTCCTCCCCCTCATTCCACTCCAATAATCTGCAAGAGGTCGTCTGCTAAATGGATGCTAGTGACCTAGAAAGGCCAGTGTGTCTCACTGCAATGAGGCATTTGCTAATATGTCACCAATGGGCTTAGACTGAATACAGTCATTTTTCTTCTTCATGTCACACAGATTTGAGAGAGTTAATTATTTAATATGTTTACGAAGCACATTGGTTCCTTAGAGGAAGAGTGCCATATGAATGTATGTAAGTGAATAATTAATTAAAGTTTAAGCAGATTACTTGGTGAGTTCTTCCCTTAACTGCCCCATTTTACTAATGAGGTGTTTTGAAGTTACAGTCTTGTTTTCTTTCTTTTTTTTTTCTCCTTTGGGGACCTTTCTTCTCTTTCTTCTTTTTTAATTTCCTTCTGTTTGATTCTTTTCCCTTTCTGCCAATTCTATCAGTCCCTAGCACATGGTGGATGCTCAATAAATATTAAATCAAGATGATTCAGGGCCAGATCCATATGCAAAATTTGCATTCCAATATTAGTGGAAGCTTTAAACTCATAATAGCCATAGAATGAGATTAATAATTAGAGTGTTCTAAGAAGCTAGGGAAATGAAAGGCTGACAACATAAAACACTAAATAGAGGATTGTTTTCAATAGTCAATGGGACTTTTGTTTACTTACCCCTCCCTCTCTGCCAGTTCTATTTGCCTTTCTTGACAACAAGAAAAAGAGAATATATGAAAATGTATAAAAATTAAATTGAACTGTTCATTGAAACCACAACCTCTTTTCTTCTCACATCAAGTAAAGCAGATTGACAAGGGGAGCCTGCAACTTAAGAAAGCCATTACAGAAATTCAGTTGATTTTGTCTTTGGGAACAATAGGACTAATTTAGGCTAGATATTAAGGAGTGACATATTCTCTTTGGTTATTGAGCAATGATGTCAAAATCTTAGGGCTTTTTTTAAACCAGAGATTAAGGAGAATTATAGAATATTTTTGTATCTATCTTGCTAAACCATGACCCAATTTATTTATACTATAATCTTACTTTATAGCCTGAGAAGTAAAATTAGCTGTTCTTATCAATTAATAAGTAAATTGGACTTCAGATTCTTATAATTTAAGAGCTATTTGTTCTGAGTACACTACTAAAATGGAGAGGTGCTCCCTGGTATGCCAAAAAAAAAAATGCTGATCAGCATTTTTCTTTTTCTCTTGGAGGTTTGAGTAACTATGCTGTCTCAGGTTTTCTGGTGACCTGTGCTAAAACCCTGGGGCTAAACTAGACCTATAATGGATCTATTTTTGAGTTGTTCAGCAGTATTGGAATTTAAAACAGCAGTCATAGTGCATGCATAGAATGAGGCCAGTTCTTCCCTTCACATCCAGTAGAGCCCTAGAAACTGGTAGAAACCCTTCCAGCCCTGTCCCCATTTCACATTTTCTGAGGCAGCAAAGCACAAGTTAGGGTAGAAGTCACCTAAATAACGTAATTTGAATGATCCTGGGAAGGCCCTGCCCACATATATGCCTCTAACCAGTATACTGAAAATGCCTTTTATTCGGCCATTAGTATTTTATTTCTTTTTGTTTGGACATCTCATATTAAAATGCAAATATCCTTGGGAGGGCTAATATATTATCTTTATCACTTATTACTATCTTAGCATGAATTAGTTAATGAAATCCTTTCTGATATGAAAACCAGGACAATTGGTCATAAAATTGACAACTGTCCAGACAATTATTTAAACCAGAGATCGCTAAATAGTTGATCGGAATCTACTGGTAGACCTTGGAACTTTGACTAAAATCTAAGAACTTTAGAGATGGAATCTCTCTCTCTCTCTCTCTCTCTCTCTCTCTCTCTCTCTCTCTCTCTCTCCCCTCCCTCTCCCTCTCTCTCTGTCTCTGTCTCTCTCTCTTCCCTCTCATCTGTGCATATCTCACTCCTTAATCTAGTCCAATACCATTGTTTCATAGCTGAAACCGAGACATTATATGGTCTTATCGGATTACAATCTGATAAGTGACACAGCCAGGACTAGCACCCAAATCGAACCTAGTTGTTCACTCCTTTCCCTTGTTCATATACATATATATTTATGTGTGTATGTAATATTTATTTTATCTTATTTTTATCCTCACATCACATTTTGTCATCCCTTAGCCATCAAGCTACCCGTTTTAATAAAAAAGAGAAGCAAATCAGAAAAACTAACCAATACACCAACCATGTCTGACTATATACACAATATTCCACAACCATGGTTTTCCTGCCTCTCTAATGAAAAGAACAAGTTGCATTTTCTCAACTCTTCTCTGGGACTAAACTTGGCCATTGCAATTATATAATGTTCAGTTTCTTTTCTTTTTCTATTCACATTGGTTCAATAATTGTTTATGTTATTTTCCTATTTTAATTGTTTCACTGCATCAGTCCACATGTCTTCCTATGCTTCTTTGTGTTCATTGTGTTCATTAGTTCTTGCACGGTAATATTCTACTGCATCCGTGTAGCATAATTTGTTCAGCTATTCACCAAACACTGGACACTTTGTTTCTGGTTTTACCAACCAGTTTATTTGTTTGGTTGTTATTTTCTTGATTACAGCATGCAATCTCTTTGATAGGACTGGGTGTTAGGGAAATTAGCCCTGGACAGCCAAAAGATACGGCTAGGTTTTTTAATTCCTGCAGTAGGGGTAGGGAGCACTGCGTCAGGGAAGAGGAATGTTGAAAACAGATAGAGGGACAGTGAGATAAACACAAATTTCACCTACTTGACAACTGTGCTCATAGGACTCCCAGGTACATGTGGATGAAGTGGACAAACCCAAAACTTCTCTCTTCCTCAGCCCAAGGAGGAAGATGAGTGGGAGGCAACATTTATTTAGTGCTTACTATGTGCCAGGTATTATGCTAGGCACTTTACAAATATTATCTCATTTGATCCTCACAACAACCCTGTGACATAGATGCTATTATTATCCCTATTTAGAGTTGAGGAAATTGAGGCAAAAAGCCGTTAAATGACTTGCCCAGGGTCACACAGCTAGTAAATCTCTGAGGCGATTTGAATTCAGGTCTTTCTGCTCAGTGCTCTACCTAGTGCAGTACCTCGCTGCTTCTAGGCAATGATAATGAAAATAATAATGATAATAATTCATATTAACATAGCACTTTATGGCATATATAAATATAATTTATATAAATGAAGGAAATGTTCCCTCTAGTTAGCCAAGCTCTAGTTATGCTACATGGGACTCTGCAGGACAACTAGCCTATTCACCAGGGACGCATAGGAGAGAACTGGCTTCACTGTGTTGCATTAATTTTTATGTCTTTTATTATCATGGAATCAAGGATCTGGAAGGGACCTCTAGAGGTCTGCTAATGGGGAAATACTTAATAAGCATCAATAATGTGCTAAGTAGTACACTGTTCAGAATATGCAGAAGACACTTAGACACGGTTTCTGACCTTCTGGAGACATTCTAAGGAGACAAGGACAAATATGCATAATATTCTCCTCCCCTCTTTCGCTTCTGGGGATAGGACAAGGGAAAAGGTAGATGCCGGTTGATTGGGAGCTTCTGCACTAAAATTCAATTCTGTTCTGAATGGTAATTTTCCTTGAGGATTTGAATAAATTACCTGATATGCTTCAGTTTCAACTAGATTTTAGAGGACCTTAGTCCTCTTAACCAATGACCTCTTAACAAATGAGGAGACTGAAGACCATAGAAGTGAAGGGATATTCATTCAATTAACTCACTGTAAGTGTTTATGTTCTTACTAAGCGAGGAGTTGGCCTTGGCTTGGGGAACCACCTCTTCATCTGAGACCAGAGTCAAAGAGGAGATAGTGAGGGAAGATGCCTGAGTGTTGTGAGATGTGGAAGAGGGAAAAAGAAAGCACTCTTGGCAACGGCTTTAAATTTTTCAGTGAAGTATGAGATGAGGTTCTCAGCAAAGGGGTAGGGGAGGAAATGTGGTGGGATGTTTGAGGAGAGATGAAAACAGCTTCAGGTGATGAGCCAGTTGGAAATTGATTAGAGAGAAGTGAAAGGATTACCTCGCTGCAGTAAGGATCTATTTATGATCTCATGATTTTTCCTAACTTCATTCAGAAGCATAGAAGAAGCAAAGGAAGCAAATGTTAAGAGGAATTCCAGGACTGGGGTTTGGTGGGATGTGATCAGTAACAGGATGAAGCTGGCAAAGGACTCAAGAACAGATGGAAAGTAAAGATGAACTGGCTTACCAAGATAGGGAAATGAAGAGAATGATGGCCTGGAAGGGATGGAGGACGGAGGTTATAGAGAGAGAGAGAGGTCTTCTGAAGGTCAAAGTGAGGATGCAAAACAAGGTTAGGGGCCACAAGGCATAGGAACATATGGCATGAGAAAAGATTATGGTCAGAAAAGGGAATTTTAGAGTTTGTGAACATAGAAGTAGAATAATTGTGGGTGATGAAAAGTTCATAGGCATGAACCTCTCTGTGCTGAGGTGGAGTGGAGGGATGAGTCCTTCACTGTCTCACAGGTTTGTTGAGAGAGAAGCTTTTTGAAAACTTTAAAGCACTATATAAATGTGTGATTGACGTTGTTATTATTATTATTAGTGACAGTGGCACAGCTAACAAACTGGTCTCCTGGCTTTCAGTTCTGCTGTCTTGTTTCCAATACAATACTACTTTTTGTTTTTCACCATTTCTGCTATAACCATTTATTCTGCATTCTTAGGAAACCAATCTGGCCACCAGAATCTTCTGCTAAGGCTGAGAATCTTCATTACTATCTGCTTTGCCACTACACCCTAAGGTCCTAGGGGCCCTTCCATCTGACTTGCAGATGAAACCTTCCATAGGTGTTATCTTCCCATTGGAATGTAAGCTCCTAGAGAGCAGGGCTCTTTTACAAACTCTGTTTGGATCCTTAGTGTTTAATATACTGCTAGAATATACTAAGTGATTAAGAAGTACTTGTATCATTCATTCATTTAGTCAATCAATTATCAAGCAATTCATAAGTGCTAAAGATATGAGACAAAAACGACCCAGTCCCTTCCCTTAAGGCCTTTACATTCTTTTGGGGGAGGTAACCTGCACATAAATAAGTACATATAAAATGAATACTAAGTCAGTGAAGGTCAGTAGTATCTGGGAAAATCAGAAAAAGCTTTTTGTGGGAAGAAAATTTTAAAGAAATTAAGGAATTGTAAAAAATGGAAATACTTTGGGAACACATTCTAGATTCAAGGGATACTGAGTGCAAAGGTATAGATAAGAGATGGATTGTTCTGTGGAAGAGATAGCAAGAAGGCTGGTTTGGCTTGGAACCCAATTACGAAGTGCATTAGGACCTTAATCTGCTGTCAGAATAAAGTGTTCTGTGTGAGGAACAGCAAAAAGGTCAGCTGGGCTGAACTGTAGTAGGTAGGAAAGGGGACCCATTTATCAAGTCCTTTGGGGCCTTAATCAGATGTCAGAATAAGACAGAAGTAGACAAAGGGATACCCTGAAGACAAAACAAAAGGAAATGGACTTAGCATGCAATGTGATAGTTTTACGTTAGAACTTCGTTTTACGTTAGAACTTCTTGAAAGTGATCATTGTTGCCCTTTTGATTGAGTTACCAAAGGAGACTAGAATTTTCATTTCTATAGACCCTTCAAATTAGGAAACTCTTATATATGGGGAATGTCAGGGAAGTGAACTAGGCGACCTATTCAGTGAATGTTCCTCTCTATGCTCACCTTGACTTTGGCAGCAAACATCTCTTCTGTACTCTTCTCCCATGCTCCTCCCCAGTTCTCTGACTCACTGAGGGGCTTCTGGTACCACAAATTTGCCTTGGCTGATATTTTACATCGATTAGCATCAGACAGCTAGAGTTCACTTGTCCTATTTTTAATTTTAAAATCCACTTTTGCATTCATAATTTCAGATACAGTTTACATTTCAATATTGTCAGGATTGGGGAGGTAGAATGCATAAATCACTTTCTCCCTTGGCTCACACATGTATTCTTTCTCTTCAATTATTTACACTTTTTTCTCTCAACGCCCAATTGCTCTCTCCTCTCGCTCTGTGTCCTGGAGTAGACCCACACATCCACACTCTTTTTTTCAGCCCTTATGTTACACTTAACACTTTCTATTATCCACATATGTTTTTCTCAAAATGCCTATACATATACATGCTTACACATATGGATGCATACTTCTATCCTTCTGGCTCAAAACACATTTTTTCTCATTTCCTCAATACATAGATAGTTCTCTAGTTACTGAGCCTGAAGTCATTTTGCCTCAAATGAGGGAATGGACACACATGTAAGTATGCACCGGCGTAAACAATACACCATTGAAAGTGAGCAAAAGAGTGTGAGGCACTTCCTCGGGTACACCTTCTGCAAACTGACACGGCACAGCTTGGCTGCTGTTGGTGTACAGAGTCTAAAGGGACTGCTGTGAATCAGGAAATGTGGTTTTCTGATATCCTCCAGTTCTTGGCCCTACCTGTGCAAAGGGCTCAGCTGGGCACACCCTTCTCCTTCCCTTTTACTAGACAAACAAAATGTGTGTATAGTCAGTGCTTCCAGTAGGCTGCTGCCCAAAGGCAGCACAATTCTAGGAGGCAAATGGCTCCTGAGCCCTGGGGAAGAATAGGGTAAGGAAAGCTGCCTAGTTTCTCCCAGCAGGGAGGGGAGAATTGAGCTGAATATGCACCTATTCGGAAGGGCAAAGATCCAAAAATAACTAAAAGCAGTAGCATTTCTTTTGACGTGCCCAGAAATAGATCTCATTTCAAAACAGACTGGGGCTTCTTCATATCAAATGAATCAAAGATCTTCATAGTTTCCATAAAAATGTAAGGAAATCCTTTTAAAAAGGCTCCCTCCACCCCCGGCCTCCCAAACCCATTTACTCTTTTACTAGAATGTTTTCCAAAGCAAGACCTATATGGCTCTCATGGCAGCCCTTTAGGACTAGAAAGACTGGCTCAGGGGAGAAACTGAGGCCTGGAAAACTAGGAATTGGAGTCTGGAATTTGATGGAACAGTCTAAGGGGGAAAAGAATGGTGGTTTCTGGTGATTGAGGGAAGTGAAGAGTAAAGGAAGCAGAGACTGAGGATAGATATTTGGAAGATAAAGATCATATGAGAAATGGAAATTATAAAAATGGAAACAAGTCTGCAAGATTTAGTTAGATGCCAAAGGTGATCTTTGGCAGAAGCTATAGCAATGGTTTTCCAATCTCGATGTGGTTTGTTGCTTTTTTTTATTTTTTATTTATTTTTATTTTTATTTTTTGGTTTGTTGCTTAATAGTAATCTTCTCTTCCATTTTTATATCGAAGGCAAATGTCATGGTTCCTACATCTTCATTGTGAATAACTGATGGAGGAAGGGAGAGAGGTCCATAGAATTCTGCATATGGGAAATACTGACTTCTAAAGAAAGGAAGAGGAATGGGGAAATAGCTCCAGGTAAGAAAAATAAGGTTGAAAGATGGAAAGGTGTCCCTCATCTTTACAAAATTTTTCTCATTTTGGACCAATTCTATCTTGTATAATCTCAAGATGAGATGACTTTATACCCTAAAAACATTCTATTTTCTCAAGAATTGATTCTCGCCTTAAAAATATTCTTAGACCCACAGGTAGTGCCAGCTAAGGTTCTCGAGGACCGAGCACACACACACACACACACACACACACACACACACACACACACACACACACACACAATGTATTAGCAGGCCATTTGTCCTTACAAAGGAATTTGAATCATTGCTTGACAGCATTAGATTTCTAAAGTAACCTTAGAGGTCATCCTACCCAATCTTCTTCTCCCATCTCCCCTTTTAGCACTCATCTCTCTTGATACTCTGCCTCATTGTCATGTGCTGCCATGTTGGCCTCTGCATGCCCAAGGACTCATGGAAACTGATCCTGTCTTTCCTGTGATCTAGACTTATCTGTCTAACTTTGCCCACCAGATTCTGCTGCCATTTGAGGGTGTCTCTGCAGGGTTCTCTCTGCTTTTATCTAGCTATCCTGGTAAAAAGGAGCTGATAAATGAATCCATGCTAAGGTATTTGTGACTGATACCTTGCTTGATCTAGGAATATTAATATTTAATATTATTCTAAAGAAACCTCTCCCTAATGATGAATTTTAGACATCTTTATGGGCTAGTCAGAGAGATATTTATTGGCAGACCATTTCCCCCTCCAATAAAATCACAAAGTGGTTTTATAGAATTTATTGGAAAGTAAGTTACTTGAGGGATAGGACTATTTTATTTTTGTCTTTGTGTTCCCAGAGCTTAGCACAGTTCCTGGCACTTAGTGGATGAAATCAAAAATACTTGTTGAACTGAATTCAATTATGGGTCAAATTAGGAGCAAAACTTAAAAGGACAAAGGCTAAGATGTTGAGTTGAAAACAAAGAAAAATTATGAATTTTTGGAAAATTTATCCTCCATTAACATTTCTTCTCCAAATTCATTTGGCCCAAGAAGACTTAAAATCACCAAATCATTGGTACCCTAGAAAATATGAGGAAATGATTGCTGAGGACTAAAGATGGATTCTCAGATTCTCAAAGACAGAGTCAGAGACCAGACATACATTCTTAGAAAATTTGTGTCAACTCCAGGAGAGGGGAACAAAAGTAGCAGCAGAAAATGTCACATGAAGAATCTCCAAACACGTTTTAATATAGTGAAATCACTATATAGGCTACATTATCTCCATGATTTGCTTTCCCTGGATAGGATCTATAGACTAAAGGGGCAGTAAACATCATCTTTATTATATAGGTGAGGAAACTGAGGGCCAGAAGAAGAAGTCATTTAGCCAAAGTCACACAGGTGGCAGGGCCTGGAATTTAGAGCAGGTATCTTCTCATTCTAAATCCAGTGCTCATTTCTGTATACCACATGAAGTTGAAATAATGGGATCTCAGCTGTAAGCTTTTGTAATGAAATTAATTAAGGGCTGTTCTATACATGCCCTAAGTTTCTTATTTGGACCACAAATGTCCGAGAATCACCAAGTGGTCACTCTCCTTACCTGGGCAATGGAGAACATTACAGACCTTCCTAGGTTTCAGCTGTGCCGCTGTGGGATTTATATGTTTAGTAGTAATAGCGTAAATTTATTTTTCTTCTGCAGGGGTCTTGGCTTGACCTGTAATATTTTTGAATCCCCAGGGTAATGAACTGTTTTATATCAGACTTTCGATCTATTATTAGTACTAATAAGCCTGATCCCACTAGTGGCAGTTGCTAATGATTCTGGGGGCAGATTAACTTTCTGAGTAGCAATAGCAGCAGCGAAGCAGCTCACTGGCTTGAGACAGACAACTCGAGGAATGAATGACTGTATACTGAGAGCTGCAATATATGGACAGGGTGCAGTCATACTCTTAGCTAGGGCAGTTCCAGCATTGTAGTCCCGGCTGGTGAGTAGCAATTTCTAACTGCCTTCCTGCCACTCTCTTAATTCCAGGAATGTGATTAAATGTGTTTTTAATCGTGTGTGTATTTCAGGGGGCATAACACCCTTAATTGCGGGTTTGAGTAAAATTGAGTTGAACTTATTAACTTATTTTATTTTATGTCCAAAGTGGGACCTAGGGGCTCGTGAACTTCCACAGCGATGCAAATCAAATACAAATCAGTTTTTTGGAGCCAATAGCTTGGCACTTAAAAAGCAAACAGGATAGCACCACTGACTCGAATGTGTATACCTTTGAATCTGAGAGTCCTGTGTCCCTCTTCTCATTGGCAGAGAGGGTGGGACCCAATCAGAAAGACAAAAGATGAATTACAATGACTGGAATGGCCTGAAAGTCTACGGGGGTATCCCCATCCTTCCAGGTGGATGAGGTGGGCGGCGGAGAAGATGGTCAGAAAACAAAATTTCTAGCCTCATTGGACCCCTCCCCAACCCCCCCGCAGGTGTTTCGATAACGAGAGACAGAAAGAAAGAGGTTGAGAGCTCTGGAGAGAGGGCAAGCTCGCCCAGGAAGGGAGCAAGCCTGGCACGGAGTCGCACCGAGTCTATGGGACTGGGGACCCCGAAGCAGAACCCAAGGGCCAGCGTGTGCGGGCGCCCTAAGGGACCAGCACCTTCCCAATCGACTGCCAGGAGGGGAGGGCCCCCCTGGCTGGAAGAAGGGGGGAGGGAGGAGCCGCTGCCGCCGCCGCTACCGCTGCCTCTGCCTCTGCCGCCGCTGCTGCTGCTGCCGCTGCTGCGGGGGCGGAGGTGGCGGCGGCGGCCGCGGCGCCGCGGCGGCAGGTGGCCCAGCGCGGGGCAGGAGGCGGGGAGGGCGGGGAGAGAGAAGGTGGCGCCTCCAGCGGGGGCCGGTCCCAGGGCCGGGCTCTGCACCAGGTGACCCTGTTCCGGGCTCGGATCCGGCCGGCCCTCGCGGTCCCCTCCCCCGACTCCCCATGGAGCCGGGCTGCGCGGGGCAGGAGGAACAGCAGCCGCCGCCCGCGACGGAGCAGGACTGCCCTGGCCGCGGAGCAAGAGCCATGTCCCCCCGGCCCGCGGCGGACAACGGGGAGGAAGAAGAGGAGGAGGAGGAGGAGAGCCCGAGGGGCTGGACTGGCGGGGTCCCCCCGGGCCTCGGCGGCCGCCCCTCCGCGATACTCCTGCTCTGCTGCTTGGTGAGCTGCCCAGGACCCTGCCTCTGCCCCTGCCCTAACCTCCCCCCCACTCCCTGGGCTCCCTCCCTCCAGGCATCGATCTCCCCAGGGTGTGGTGTGTAGAGCGGGGGACCGAGCAGCCACCGCGGACACTGGGCTCTCCTGCTCCCGCGGTGGGCAGGCTGGCAAGCAATAGGAAAAGCCTTTAGTTTTCTTTCTTTCCTTGCCTGCTACGCACCAGGTGCTCCAGGCACCCGAGAAGGGGAGCTCAGGTACCGGAGTGTTCTGGGATGGAAAGGGAGTTTCTTTCTTTCTCTTTCCTCCTTTCCCCTTCCTTTCTCCCGAACTCACTCACGTTCTCCCGCAGCATCTCTCCCACGCACCCATTCCCACCTCAGAGAATGCCCCTTCACCCACTATTTCGTTTCAAACTCACTCCGGACTACCAGGTCCGTTCTCTATCTCCCTTAGGTTACCCTCTTCTCCCCTTCCCCCTTGTTTTCCAATTCGCTAATAACGCTAGACGTTTCTTTTTCACCTCTACCCAACTCCTTTATATTCTGTGCTCACACGCTCCTTCTTGATTCTTTAAGTGTTCTCTTATGCCACGACATATCCCTCCGTGAACCTGGAATTACCAACGCTCTTGAACTCCTTCCCAGTTTCTCTAAAGTTTCAGATGTCAGGAAGAGGCACAATTCTAGATAACATGTTTAATAGTATTTTATTTTCACTTAGCTATGCCATTTGCCTTATAATTTCAATTTGGGTCTATACATTTGTTTGTCATCCACAACCAAAGTCAGTAACCTATACTTTAAAGCTATTAATTTCAAGCAGGAGTAAAATTTATACCTTCGAGCCATGGTGATAAATCTCTAAATTCTCATCATTTTTCTTGAGTTAAATAGTAATGGATTTGCCAATTGGAATCCTTTGTGTACAACAACACCTTACCTTTCAGGATCCTGTACAAACCGGGTGTTATCACGCTATATATTACTGTAAATAATCAGAATGGTAAATGCTGAATCATGAAACTGATGTAATAGGAAATTTACAGAACGCTAAAGAAATTAACCAGTATTTGTCCAGATTTCTTATAATTTGTTTGATATTGTCATTTTGGGGTGAGTGGGTATGGGGAAAAGATTAATTTTGTGTGTTGGTTAAGAACTGGTTAGAAAGTGGGAAAAGTGAAAATTTTATCTCTGGGATCTGGTACCCAGAACAAGAAACCTTTCTTTATCTTTATGTGTCTTGCTACCATGATGTTTCACTTCCTCAAATTAGAAACCATTGTGATAACCAGGCATCCGTTTTAATTCTACCTTGAAATCTACCTGTTGAGTGTAGACTGCTTTTTGTCTTACTTTGGAATTACCAAGTACTGTGCTATTGAATTACCTATGCATTTTCAGCTGAAATTGTCACTTTAAATGAAGAAAAAAAATGTATTGGTCCAAGAACTATCATTATTTAATACTTGTGCCACAGGGCTGCATAGCACAGTGTTATTAATAAAACTGCTCTAGCAAATGACAGAGCTCTTACCTAAATAGATGATTCCTTTCCATGAGGTACTTGTACATCAACATAAATGAAATAATGTGTGAAGATTACAAGTGGAGAAGACCCTTCCCCCTCTCCTCCCCCACCCTAGAAAGAACAGAAACCCAGCTTTTTATAGCTTCTGGTGTATAGGGTTGTATAGGGTAGGTATAAAAAAGGTTGGAGGCCAAAGGTAATACCTGAAGAAATGGAAATGTTTGGGGAAGAATATGAGGTTTTCTGTGAGCAGAGGGGGAAAATCAAGAAATAGGGCAGTGCACAAAAAAGAAATGGTGTTTATGGACAGAATAAAGGCTGTATTGGTGGTGAGGAAGAACTCCAAAAAAGAAAGATTCCAGAAAACCTTGTAACATGGCAAATAATTAGAGCGTGGATGAATGTCTTGGCAAAGAGAGAAGGAAGTGAAACATTTTTGGGAAATATGAAGAAGGAAATATCAGTGATTCTTGTCCATTTATATGTCTATCAGATACAACTCTGGATTACCATCCAATGATGGAAATAAGAACTCTATTTCCCAACTTAATGCAAAGAATTTACCAATCAAGCAGGAGAAAGACTCAAAATATTTTAAAGACTGATACTTTGCTTTGAAAGCTAGTTAGTTTGTTATTGATTAGTTGGGCTTTCAGAAAAGTGTGCTATTTGTTGAGTTTTGCTACAGGCAAAGTCTTCTCTTGAAGACTGCATACCATAAGTTTAAGTGATGTTGAGGAGAAACTGGTGGCATGGGAGAGGAAGATCTGAAGGGGTTAATAAAGTGATACAGGGTTGTCTAGTGTCAGTCTAGTCAGAGGATAATGTGTGGAGAGCCCTGTCCTAGGTGCTGCTGCTGAACAAAAAAGGACAAAAGTCCTGGTCTCTGTCCTGGAACTTTACAAACTGCTTGGGGAAATCTAACATAATGAAATGACCAAAGGACACTGAGAGAAGCAAGATATCAAGAACATCTCACAAAATGAATTCATAAACTTGTTACAGAGAGACAGTAGGATGTAGTGGAAAGAGCACTGACTGGATTAAGACAATGGAGAAAGGCTTTTGGTTCCATCTCTGCCACTAATTACCTGTATGACCTTTAACAAATCAATTCTCTCTTTGCCTTGGTTTCCTCAACTAGAAAATGAGAAAATGAACTCAGTAATGTCTAAGGTACCTCTGAATACTGAGTGGACTTAAGTAATGGAATCATCAGTCAGTTGGGATCAGTCAGAGAAAAAGTTTTATTTTGTTAAGCAGGATTGAGGAGACACAAAGTATTTGAATTGGTAACGAAATGGAGACCATTCCAGATATTAAAGAATTTTAAGCAAGTTCATTTTTCGGAAGTCCAGGAATACCTATCCATCCATCCGTCCATCCATCCATCCATTCATGTATACAACAAATTTTTAAGGCTAGGGGAAATACAAAGATAAAGCAGACTGGGTACTTGGTCTCAAGGAGTTTATAGTCTAGTTGAGGAATAATAAGGTATATACACAAGGAAGTATACATTAGAATATGATAAGTGCTATGAGACAGGAGTGGGAGGGATCAGGGATAGAGATGTGGAGGAGTTGACATTTGAGTTGAGCCTTAAGGAGTAGATGGGATTTCAGTAGATATTAAATAGGAGGGGAGAGGTGGGTATTTTAGGGATAGGGAGCAGTAGGATGAATCAAGTGTAGGGGAAGGATGCAATGCATTTGGGGAATAATGAGTAATGTATTTTCCTCGAATTTGTAATATATGAGAAAAATTAGCCTGAGAGAAAGCTACACAGGTAGGTGGGGCTAGATAGTGGAGTGTCTTGAGTTTTAGACTAAAGCATTTGGTCCATCTAGACCCTAGAATTCCTATCCTTTTTTGTGTCTTGTACACTTTTGACAGTGTGGTAAAATCTACAGACCCATTCTCAGAAAATTGTTTTAAAATAATTGAAAGAAATGTTAAATTTGGGAGGGGTTGTCATCCAAGTTCACTGACCCTCTGAAACCTATTGAAAGACCTCTAAGGGGCTTTTGGACCCCAAAATAAGAACTCCTGATCTCTACCCTAGATACCAAGGGATGTTCAATACTTTTGAAATATCCCTTCCTTTCCATACTTAAATGCATAGTACTTAAGCTGTCACTGGCTGCTCTGAAGTTTCTTATGAAGAGACATTGTTACATCTAAAGTAACCTAAAATCAATTAATGGGGACAGAAACAAGTTGTGGAAACTCCAGAGGAGGAGGAGCACTTATGTAGTAAAAACACAAGATGCTTCATTTTTAGTGTTGGCAGAGGAGGTCCTTGGAGTCTTCCCCCTTTTCTTCCTATTCCCAAGGGCCTGACAGCATGAGTTGCTGAGCTTATACATGTGTCTGAATACATCTCTGAATGGGTCAAGTCAAGTCAAAAAGCATCTGTTAAGACGTTATGTGCCAGGCACTGTGCTAAGCTTTAGGAATACAGAGAAAAGTCAAAAAAGACAATAGGTGTTGAAGGTATCTTTGACACTTTCCAGATTCAGGTATAAATGATTGCGTGAGGTTTTTTTGGTTTGGTTTTATACTAGCCAGTCTTCCTTATTGTCTTCGATGAAGCTAAAATTTGATAGTTGGCTAGATAGCATGCTGCTTTTAACCATACATCCTTTTACGTGATCATGCAATAGCCAATGCCCAAAGAGAGATGAGATGTTTTGTTCTATATTAGCTGGGGCTTCACAATCATCAATGTCAGCCCAAGAAGAGTACTGTGACTGTAGCTAGGTTACTGCCAAAGCATGAATAATTGTGATGAGGCCTGAACGATAAGTCACAGAAACCGTGCCAAACAAATTTTTAGAAAGACAAACCATGGTCACAGCTGCCTTCTGAGAAGTCTGAAGTCAGTGAATGTCAGAGAGCAGTGAGGACTTCTGGATGGTGACCTTTGTAGCAAAGAGGAGTAGGGTTCCATCAGCTGAGGCAACCACAGTGGTCTGAGCATGGTCTTCAGAAATGTCATGTCCTATCCAACACAATAACTGTGGTCTCATCTGATTAAACACTCACTAGTTGTATCTTATTGGTGTCTCACTTGGCTAGGACCTGAGAGTTCACTACAGTACCATCTGTGAGAAATGGCTTTGCTAGAATGCGGCTCTTCCCATTCCCAACAATGGCCATGAATGTGTAAAGGTTTTTTTCTTTAATTGAAAAATAAGTGTCGTGATCACCAGTATCAAAGGCAGCTGTAGAGCTAAAATGATCAGTGTGGATATTTGTGCTTGTTAGACAGCAAGAGAACAAAGAAATAAGAGGGGTTTTGTACAGCAGATGTATATGGGGGATAGCAGATCATAGCTGTGATGGATGTCAGAGAGTTTTCAATCAGCAGTGATAGATTGCATTCTTTTTTTTTTTTAAAGACTTTTATTGATATCCTTTGTTTTTAAAATATCTATTTTCCCTTTGTATCCCTCTTCAAATCCCTCCCCAGAGAGCCATTCCTTGCAAAAAAAAGGAATTTTTTAATGGGAAAAAAAGGAATAAAAGAAAATAATTTGGCAAAGCAGATCAATATATTGAAAAAAATCTGACATTATGTGCAACATTCACACCAATATCATACAACCTCTTCAAAACAATGGAAGGAGAGATCTTCTCATAAATCTTCTTTGGGAAATAGCCTAAATGTATCTATCATGAATTTATTGGCCACTTACTAAGTGTTGAGCACCATGTCTAGTAAATAAAAGGAAAATATAAGCAATTTTCAATTATATGTAATCATTAGGGACCATGGATCACTGAAGTCCAAAGATAATACCTCACTTTTATATAGTGCTTTGTTCACAAAGTGCAATATTATATTATTTTATTTGATCCTCAAAACAATCCTGTGAGGTACTGCAAATACCATCGCCATTTTACAGGTCAGGTAAACTGAGGCTCAGAGAAGTTAAGTGACTTGCTCTCCACCACGCAGCTATTAAATATCAGAGGCATGGTCCAAACCTTGGTATCCTTTGACCTCCAGATCCAGCAATCTTTTCACTACACCCCTCCCCACCACACCAACAGTTTTGCTGCCTTTTCTTCATATTTGTCCTATTTATAGAATGCCTCAGGTGGTAAGGAGAGCATCCAGAGGTAAAGCAAGAAGAATGGAAAAGAAAAAGAATTTGGATAACTCACTAACATATTTACCAGCTGCAGTATAACCTAAAATGCATAATGTTTAGCCTTTTGTTTGCTGGCCCTTACTAAATCTTTACTCTGTAGAAGGAATCAAGGGACTGGTTGGGGCCATGTGGAAATACAGAGATGCTACTGTTTCCATGCATTTGCTTTCTGCCTTTCTTCACTGACAGAAGGAATCAATG
The DNA here is from genome assembly GCF_003287225.1 of Phascolarctos cinereus. Taxonomy (NCBI): domain Eukaryota; kingdom Metazoa; phylum Chordata; class Mammalia; order Diprotodontia; family Phascolarctidae; genus Phascolarctos; species Phascolarctos cinereus. The sequence goes on from NW_027556402.1 coordinate 171,569,830, forward strand.
GAATTGTGGTGACAGGAATGATGGTGGTAGTGGTTGTAGTGGTGAGGTGCTGGTGGTGGTGGTGGTGGTAATAGTACTGATGATGTGGTTGCAGGTAGTAAGTCATTCTAGACTAGAGTGAAACTACTGAGGATGCTGGAGGTAGGTGAGCTCACATACTTCTTAAGAAGTTATTCAGTCACCTGCTGCCTGAACTTTGGATTGTAGTTACAGAGGTGAGCACAGAAGTTCAGGCCACAATTACAGCCACGTGTTCATTTTATGTTGCAGGGCTTCTTGGGATATAGCCAGAGAGTGTGGATGCTTCCACATAAGCCATGCATCCTCATGAAGCAGTTCTCAAATTTTTTGATCTCAGAACCCCTTTATAATACTCCTGAAAATTATTGAGGACTCTAAAAAGCTTTTGTTTATATGGGTTGTATTTATTGATATTTGTCATACTAGAAATTAAAACATACATTTAAAAATATTTATTTTTGTTGTAAGTAATTTCCCATGACTCCATTTGGGAGTGGTTTGCCATTTCCTTCTCAGCTCATCTTACCCATGGGGAAACTGAGGCAAACGGGGTTAAGTGATAAATAATGACATTTTCCAAAACAAAACAAAAATAGTGAGAAGAGCAGCATTGCTTTACACGTTTTTGTACATCTTTTTAATGATATAAGACAGCTGGATTCTCATCTCTGCTTCTGCATTCAATCTGTTGTGATAATGTTGTTTTGGTTGAGATACATGAAGAAAATCGGTCACACATATAGGTAGTTGGGCAACTGCAATTTGTTAATAGGCAAATAACATCTTGGTATTATTATGAAAATAATGTTGACCTTTCAGACCCCCAAATGGGTCTTGGGGACCTCTAGGGAGCCTCAGAGCACCCTAGAATCACTTGTCTAATACATTTTTGGGGCTTAAGCACTGTTAAGAGTGGTAAATTTTGTTCCAAAAGTATCGTTCTTTAATAAATAGGAGTATGTTTCTGGAATTAAACAGTAGATGTTTAATAAATGCTTGTTGAACAAAATGGAATTCTCTGGCATCATACAACTTGTTATCCGTGGATACTTTATTCACAACCAATCTTGCTTCCTGGCAGTATCACCTACTCTACTCGATGTTGTATTTTGTTGATAGAAACAGGATTTTTCTTTATCTATAGTTCTGCAAACATCGGAGAAGGAGGGCTTTTAAGCCAAAATTATTCCCTCCATGACTTGAAGAAAGATTGAATCAGCAAATATGTAGAGACGGTTCAGCCTGATTTTAGTCTAAGCCTTTGACTGAGCACACTGGACACTTAGACTTTCATAATATGGTTTCATTGTTGGGTTTGAATTTTATTTGCACTTTAGACATGCCTGTGTAAATACAAACATATTTGAAATAAGTGAATGAATGTAAAAAATGAATGAATTTTGGATTATCCACATGTCCCCTCTCCTGCCATTATCATCTGATGGGCCATTTATAGTAAACATCAAAAATGTTTTTCCATGGTCTTCTCAATGTTGCTAACAGCCTTGGTGTCAAGGGATGGTTATTTGAGTAGTCTCTTCTCATTGATTTTTTTTAAGCATATAGAACTCAGTCATCCCAAAGGAAGTTCTAGATGCTATTGACTCATCCTTTTCCCATCTAGAAGAAACATAAATCCTTCAGACTCTCGACTTCTATGTTGAATCTCACTCAGAAAAATAGTACATTTATGCGTCCCAGTCTGGGTTATCTGTCATGGAAACATGTGTACAATTGATTTTTTTAATCTACAAAATAATCAGGTATTGCTGAATGCACACCCCTCCCATGAAAAAAAATCATTTTAAAATTGGATTTAATATTTTATAGATGAAGTACCATGGAACTAAACTTTTGTATATACAGAGGATATCCAGTGTCTTAAGAGTGCTTTAGTGTTCCTTTTTAAACTCAAAGAGCAGATAGGCAACATAGGACTCTAGTGTATAACTTGTGGGATGTAAGAAAGGCCTACATGCCCAAAATTGTCTTTCCCTGGAACTGTCATTCTGCCTTTAGGGAAAAGTCTTTTTTTAAAGTAAATTTTAAAAAAATATTTTATTTTTTCCAATTATATGTAATAACAAATTTTAACATTCTTTTTAAAAATTTTTGAGTTCCAAATTCTCTTCCTCCTCTCCCCCCACCTTCAGAAAACAAGCAATTGTCTTTACAGGTTTTTCTTAAACCATTCTGCTCATCATTTCTTATAGCACAGTAGTATTCCATCACCACCATATACCACAAGTTATTTGGCCATTCCCCAAATGATGGGCATTCCCTCCATTTCTAATTCTTTGTCACCACAAAAAGAACTGCTATAAATATTTTTATACAAATGGTCCTTTTCTTTTTTAAAAAAAAATATTTTTGAGGTACAGAATTAGTAGTGGTATTGCTGGGACGAAGGGTATGCACAGTTTTATAGCCCTTGGGGCATAGTTCTAAATTGTTCTCCAGGATGGTTGGATCAGTTCACAACTCCATCAATAGTATATTAGTGTCCCAAATTTTCCACATCCCCTCTAGCATTTGTCATTTTCCTTTTCTGTCATGTTGGCTACTCTTATGGGTGTGAGGTGGTTAGGCACAAAAGTCTTTTCTCCAGAAATTCTGTGGATATGTGTCATTGTCACCAGAAAATTGTAGCATGCCAACCTCAGATCACTCTTTATCACATTAGCATGAAATAATTGTTCAGATTATCAGGACATCCTGAGAAGATGTTACACAGAACTGATTTTTGTTTGTTGTGGGGAGGTGGGATGGAGAATGAGCATCAAAGAAAGTGGGAAAGTTCTGGAATATAAAGCATTGAAGCAGAGGGGTGAGGAGCCTGTATAGCTAAAAAAACAGTGATAGGACTTGCTGCCTGGGAGGAAGGAATGAACAAAGGTTAAATGGAAAGTGTCTAAAACAAGTTTCTCCTACTTTCAATTCTCCCTAGGGCCAACCCTCAGCATCAAAGTCTTAATGTTGGAAGATAAGTGTGCCTTTAACACAGGCACATTAATGTATTGTTGTTGGAGCTGTGAATTGGTCCCAATCTGGAAAGGAATTTGGGATTATGCTGCTTGAAAAAGTACCTAAAATGTCTGCACACTTTGACTTAAAGATCCCACAGATAGGCACGTGCTCCAAGGAGGTCAAAGACAGAAAGATAGGTCCCATATACGTCCCCCAAATTCCTAGTAGCACTTTTTTGTGGTAGCAAAGAACCAGAAACAAAAGTAGTAGATACCTGTCGATTGATTGGGGAATAGCTAAATCAATTGTTGTACATGAATGTATGTAATACATATTACTATGCTCTAAGAAATGAGTAATGTAAAGAATACAGTGATATAAGAAATAAGCATAACCAGGAAAACAAAATGCACAATGAATATAACAATGTAATTAGAAAGAATCAATTAAAAAAAAACTCACTGTGTAATTTTTAGTATCAAACTTTGACCTAAGGATAAATTGAAAAAATACACCCCTGGGGCAGCTAGGTGGTGCAGTGGATAGAGCACCGGCCCTGAAGTCAGGAGGACCTGAGTTCAAATACGGCCTCAGACCAAAACACTTGACACTTACTAGCTGTGTGACCTTGGGCAAGTCACTTAACCCCAATTGCCTAAAAAAAAAAATACACCTGTGCCTCTCTTCTTTGCAGAGGTGGTTGGAGGGGAGCACTATGTATATGGAATAGTGCATACAGCATCAGAGAAGTGATGTAGACCCAGCATGGAAAGGAGAACAGGTCAAGAATTGAGTGGGGAACGATGCTTAGTGTGTTGATTGTTGTTGCTGAATTGTTTTTTTTCTCTTTCCTTTTATTCTGTGTTAAATTCATTGTTTAAAAGTTCAGTGCCACGTACAGACTAGGCACTCAATAAATGGCTATTCTGTCAAATTGAAATGAGTTAAAAGTAAAAAAGCTGAATTGAACTGAGGCGATAGGGTGGTAGGTGGAGAATCAAAGAGCAGACCAGTAATAGGAAGGCTATTGGGGCACTGTTTTCCGTGGAGCTGTTGCTTAGGATCCTGTAGCCGTGATGTGTGGTATGTCTTTGCTGCAGCCAGTATTAAATATAAAGGTCCAATATTTAACAAGAAAAATTAGTTGTTTTTATTTTATGTTAATACAATCTGGCAAGTGAACAAATCCAGGAAGTTTAAATACAGCATTTACCCTGAAACTCCATTCTTCAATTAACTGACTTTTTTCCCCAACAGGAAATGTTTAATAACCCCACATAACATATGACAGGAAACCAGCTTAGCATAATCAATATTTAGAGTGTGATGTGTCACTGATAGGTACTGGTTACGTACATCCTGCAGGCAATGGCTATATGCACATTGGCCTTGCTCCAACCCACAGTGCCCCTGGCTTACACGCTCCATATGTTCTAAAAGACAGGAAAGTGATCCAACCCACACTCTGTACAAGCTATGTTCTGTATTTTCAAGGCTGATCATGAGGCCTTTGCTCCACCCACCGAGCTAGAAAATCTTTCTAATCTATGAGTCTTTGCCTGCGCATTACTTCCTCCCCATTCTTTTAGTAATCTCCTTAGCATAATCCACTAGCCCACTGTTTTATAACTGCCAATCTGTTGAAAAATAATAAACAAAAAATTTGAACTGATCTGTAAAACCTTTACTACCAAAAGACCTTACTTCTTAAAAACAACACATTTAAAATAGTGACCTCCTACATTCTTACAACCTGCTACCAACTCTGCCTTCTTTCTTCTTTTGATAAATACTATCTTGAATTGTATTTTTCTATTCAGTGTAACTCCATACCACCTTTTATACAAATTCTTCTGGACAAAACAGGAATGAGATGGGGACATCCTCAAATAATATGTTTCCCATGGCCCAGGGTTTCCCAGGCTCTGGGCTCACACAGGTCCGAATCTCAATGGTTGACCCAATGGGATACTTTTCTGTTTTGGTTGATTATCCCTGACTCAGTTTTACTCTGGGAAATTTCCTAATATATTCATGTCTAGAATTCTACAAAGGTGAATAATATGCTCCCTATTTGCTAAACAATGACTGAAAGTAACACTCTTTGAAAGGGCTGAAAGGACCCCCTTCACCTCACTCCCACAGAAAATGCAAGGCGAACAGAATACTCACAGGAGCCCCCAGATACGGAAAAGAAACAAGCCCTCAGCTCACTCATAGGAGCCCATATGAAAATACAGAAAACACATAAAACACTCACAGCAGTTCTTCTCAGAAAGAACTGAACTCAAGGCTGCCAGCAGGATACTATTCCAGCATTCTGGCAAATCTCTAACTCTCCCACCAGTGACATACTCCTTTGGAAATGAATAGTTGCCTTCCTTGAAGGCAAACATATTTTGGAGCTAGTGGACAGGTAACCCCACTTCCTATCAGCCTGCATCATATGAATAAGTCATTGTCATAGGAGGGTGTACTGTGATCTTCTCCCCCTCCCCCATAATGGTTTTAAGTCATCTTGTTGCTTGTTTAGCTGCGGGAGCCACGTGGGTGATTCTTTTCTTCCTCCGAGAAGCATATTGTTCAAGAACTTTAAAAATTGGGGTTCTTTGTGCAGCAACCCTCAAAGCTGGCCCTGCTCAAGAAATCTCCCTTCTGGCTAGAAGGTTAGATCATGAGATTTGCTATACAGGGAATCAGAATCCCACCTACTCTGCAAAGGAGGTTGTAGCTCAGAAATATTGCCCACGAATTTCAGGCTGGGTGGGGCAAGTGTAGCGTATTTGCTTCTTCCATTTGTATCTGCAAAAACTCTATTGTTGCCATGGGCTGTGACCATCTCTTGAGATGGGAAGTTTCACCAGAACATCTCTCATGTCTGCTCAGAAAGACCAAGAACTTGAGTATCAGGAACTCTTCTCTTAGGCCATATGAATAGGTTCATGCAACTTAGCTTGTGCTTCTTCAACAAGTCATCATTTCCTGCTAGGAGGAGAGGGGATGAGAGGAATCTATTCCTTTTTTTTTTTTTTTGCTGCAATCCCCATTTGCTCTCCAGAAAAAAAAAAGTACAAGGGGAAAAGGAAATGCAGGAAAGAGGAACTGAGTAGGTCTATTGGCTCACTTTTATGGATGAGTGCAGAGAGAGGAGGCACCTCTGGTGACAGTTGCTCCTCACCAGAGTCCAAGTCAATGGAGTTGCCCCAGTGCCAGTCACAGAAAACCAATCAGGAGTTTGTCTTTGTCCTCCAAGCAATAGTTTGCATAGCCGTACTCTGCATAGAAGAGATATGGGTGGCAAATTTACCTGTTGGAGAGTGGAGAATTTCTCTGATCAAGTCCCTTTATAAATAAAAATCCCAACTGTCCCCCAAACTACTAAGGTATTCTTATATATGTGTATACAAGTATATTCATATATATGAATGGATGCTTAAAGAATATTTATCTCATTCCTTCTAGATGGTAATAGCTTAGTATCTTAGAATACTGTTTTCTCTTTAAATATCTAAATAATGAATAATCTGGAATCACCAGTACCAAAGTAATCAGAATTCTAAACTAACTAGGCCTATTTTTGTACATTCAACTTTTAAAAGTAGCAAATTTAAAGAAAGGAAATTCACACCAGGGATTTCTTAAGTAAACACCTTGTAGCCTCCATGCTGGGATCAGTACAAGTTCAGTCTGATCTTTTATATCGTGGCTATTTATGTCTATGGGACTGAACAGGGATCATAGATCTCCACAATGAAGACCCCCAGCTACTCAAGCACATACTTTGAGGTCATCATCAATGAAAGTTCAAAATATGTCAACAAATTTACAAAAACAGAAAACTGGACTGGTTCATTTTAGAAAGATTTTCAGTAATAACAAATTGAAACAACAAAAAAGGTTTCCTATTTGATGGAAACTACTAGCAAATCAGAACAGTGTTTCCTTCAACATTTTGGTTAATTGAGATTTTGCTATGCTGTCTTGTTCAATGCCAAGTGCTGAAGGATGAGAGAAATATTTGATGATGCTGTAGGATGGTGCATGGAAGAGTAAAGCAGTTTTTAAAAGAATGAAGAGGAGGTTTAAAGTCATTCTTCTGAAATGAGATGCCAAACATACTATTTTACATATTATTTTACATATCATTTGCACATCCTAGAGCCATTGTGAATTGTTATTTTGCTAAAACAATCATGTGAGCTCATTGACTGGTATTTTGGGAGGAAGTATTTGGAGATATCACACCCATGTAAAAGTGAGCTACAAATCAAGTTATGGTCTAAACTGGCCTCCAGCACCATTGATCTTGCATTGCTTTGGATCAGCTGAATAGTCATTCTGAACAGTTCATTTCTCATTTTAAGGACTCCATTGTACATCTTGAAAAACGAGTCAACCCATCAGTTGACCTTGCCCTTGCTGCTACCATTGCTGGTTCTGTTACCATTCCCTAGAGAACAGCATTCACTCCAGATTTATAAATCAAGACTGAAACAGTCTTTCTTTAAAACTTACTGCTTGCTAATTATAAGATCATTTTATATCTGCTTTAAACCTATAATTTATACGTATATGTGAAATTGTAACTTAATTAATCCTTTCATTGTAGGAGTGAAAATTAGAGGGCAAACCAACTTCCTTTTTCCCCTAAGGGTCTCGGACCCTTTATACCCATACACCTTCCCACCCATTTCCCACGACTTGGCAATAAAAAAAAGGGGGGGCTTATTTTGGTTTCCCTTCCACCAGTGGGCCATGTTATGACAGTTATATCTGGTGGGGAAGCAAGTGATACAGATTTTGTTCCTCCTTATCCAGAGTCAACTGGGCAACATACAGAGCAGTTTTCCAATTTTACTTATCTTATGATTCTTGGGGGGCCAGTTTGAATTTAGGCGTTCATTTAGTTTCTTGGTCTTCTGACAAAACTATAGATGGCCAGACCTAGAGCCATAGCAAACTTTGGCCAAAGGGGCTCTAAGGTAAAGCTAATTTCTCTTCCTTAAACAAATAGGCAGCTAAAACATTTCTTGATATTTCTGGGGATGAGCAGGCCCCTTCTTGGTCTGAACTTGCCTGTGTTTGATTTTTTTAGAACAATGCAAGTCTCCCGCTGGTCTGCAACTTTGAAATTATAGGGAGAAGGTAGGGCCATTTTTTTGCATTCTTGTTGACATTACCCTTGGGGTTCACTTTGATCCCTTCTCCCTGATGAATCCTGGCAGGTTCTGACCACTACTCTTTGAAGTCTTGACAATGGTTTTTACAGCATCTGAAATTGGGGTGTCTTTTTTAAACTCTACCAGTCACTTCAATTGCTGCCAGCTCTGTTATGTCATAGCTCTCCTTTTGGAAAGCAGCTCTGTGGATTGTTGCCACATTGTTCAGAGAGTAGCATTTTGATTAGCAGCTGCTACTGTGCCAGGGAATGGACTTACAAAGACTTTAATGTAGCCAATTCTTAGTTTGTACAATTTTTTTTCTCCAGTAAGTGACACTTTCCCTTATGAAATCCACAAGCCATTGCAGAGCAAACAAATTAACAAGCATTTATTAAGTACCTACTATGTACCAGACACTGTGCTAGAATTTGCAAAATAGATGATAAAAGTATCAGTGGTATGTAGTGGGGTCTGACCTTAAAGATTTATTTTTTTTCTTTCAGAACTTTGTGCCAGCCTTGGGTCGGGAAACACTCCTGACTACATCACTGATCCCAGAAGCCAAGCCAAGTGTGACTTATAAAGATTTCATTCATGTCATTGTTATCGAAGGAAATGTTCGCAATGTTTCTGAAGTTTCAGTTCAGTATTTATGTTCTCAGCCTTGTGTGGTCAATTTTGAAGCCATTGTGTCATCTGAGTTCAGAAGCAGCATTCCAGTGTATAAGAAGAGATGGATGAATGAGAAACATCTTCATACTAGGAGAATTAAAATGGTGCATGTGAAATTCCCAAGCATCATGGTTTATAGAGATGATTATTTCATCAGACACTCCATTACAGTCTCTGCTGTGATACTGCACGCCTGGATCACTCACAAGCACAGTGGAGATCTGAGTGCAAGATGGGAAGAAAACTTCTTACATGCTGTAACAAAGAACTTCACTTTGTTGAAATCAGTTCCACCTTTTGAACGCCCTTTCAAAGATCATCAAGTATGTCTTGAGTGGAACATGGACTACATATGGAACCTACAGGCAAATAAGATACCCCAATGCCCTCTAGAAAATGGTAGGTTTGATGACCTTATTCCTTGGTAGGTACCATTTTTTCTTCAAATGGCTAGTATCAGGACAGGAGAGCATTTTGTGGCATTAGGAGAATTTGAAGAGAGAAATTAAAAAAAAAAGTTAACTCCTTTTCCTAACCATTCCCCAATCCAACCTCTCTGCCTCTGCCATCTGTGGGCTACTTCATACTTTGTTAGGAGGTCAGGCTGGAGGGAAGAGTGGAAGGAGAAAATAAGAAACAAAAATTAAGGGAAGTGACAATAAATGGGATGTTTTGGTTTTTAATGGCACAGAAATGCAGGAGCAAAATTCAAACCACCACAAAAAAAAAGAAGAAAAAATTAGAGACTCTTGTTCCTATCCACCTCAAGCACTAATTAAAGGGAAGAGCATTCTGTATGGCCATGGCTTTATATAATGGTTTGCTGGTAAATATTCAACAATCAGCTCCTCAGAAAAAATGTGTACATAAGACACACTTTTAAGTTCAATCTGCATTATTAACATTTTGTCCATCATTTTCTTAAGCTTAGAAATCAACAAAACAATAAATCAAGCCCTGATTTATAGTTTGCTCATTTCCAAGGTGTAAACACTCACACTGAAAATTTAATGATCAGCTCAAAAGCTGGTTCAAGCTGGCTCCAGCATACCCCTGGCTGTATTTCAGTGATCAATGACCTCACTGTGATTCCCTAAACACAGTATGTATGTATGAGATGGTGATGGAAAGCTAAGCCTGAGAGTTGAAGAACTCTGCACTCAGACAGTGGATGGTCTTTACCTTGACTGTCTCCACAATGAAACTGAGATCAAAAAGGAATATCTTGATACTACACATTTTGAATAGCTTCCTAGCTTTCTTACTTAACCCTTTAGCAATATGGACTCAATCTATATCTTAATCCTGAGAAGCCCATGGAGACCTTGTGATCAAAGGGCAAAAGCTGTGATGCCCTTTGATAGAAGGTAAGCTCCTTGAGGGCAAGGACTGTTTCACTTTTGTCTTAGCATCTCCAGAGCCTTGTATGGTGCTTGGAACATAGTAGATACTTAATAAGTATTTGTTGATTGCTTACTCAAGTGTGGTTAGAAAGGTACCAAGGTTCATCAAAATATTACCCTTCTTATATGATACATACTTAGAATCAAAAAATCTGGGCTTAAATTTCAGTCTTGTTATTTATTGCTGATGTGACCTTGGGCAAATCACTATCTCCTTGAGCCTCAATTTGCTCATCTGTAAAATGAGGGAATTAAACTATAGAATATCTAATGTCTGACCTAGCTCTGAGTCCAATGGTCCTGTCATCTTCCAAGCTTTGGGGATTCCCACAGGCACTTTGTGGATTTAGAGACATGGACCACTGTCTCCTTCCTCTTGTTACCTATACTTTTGTCACTTGTTATCAAATAATTCCTTCCAAAGGTCCCATGTGAGAAGGGGAGGAAATTGGGGGAGGAGAGGGAAGCTGTAGCACTTTATTGGCACCACCAAAATATTGCTATTTACATTAGGAAAAATTAATCGGTCCATGTGATCTTGTTAAATAGCTGGTTAGAGTAAATTGTCCTAGTGAAATAGTACATTGGTGAGATTTATATTTTGTTTTAATTGCATCTCTGTGTGAATGAGAAGTACTTACTTGTTCTTTAATAGATAGCCAGGACTTTGTACTTTTGCTGGACTGTAAATATGTTGATACCAATGAGGAAATCTAATTCCCTTCCTGGGCATGTAATTAAATGTCTGGAATAAATAAGGTCACATTTATTTTGATGATCACTATGTATACCACCAAAACCTCATACTTGCGTCTGTCTAGAATGCCATACATAGCGGGTACCTAATTTGTTAAGGGGAATGAAGCACTGGGCATATGTAGTACACAGTTTTCGGTTGCCTCCTACTTTGTTATGGCTTAATGATTCCATTTCGTGTTTGGCAAATCATATATTTCTCACTGAAGAATGAATGAATGAGAGCTGGAAGTTTAAAAATGAAGTCATTTATGAGCTTACTGAGTTCCCAGGGCTTCCGAACATAACCTTAAAATGTGAAATTCTTTTTCTTTATTCCATATTCACAATGCTCAGAAATAGTTCAGTGGGATTTTTTCCCCTAGCTTTTCTTTGCCATATTACCTTTGGGATGCAAGCCAATATAAGCAACCTTAACTTAGAGGAAAACCTTTAAAAGTGTTTAAAACAGACCAAAATAGGGACTTCTGAACCTGCTCCATTAACAGTGCTAGAACGTACTCCCCTTTCCAAAACGAAATGTGTACCTGGTATTCTTCCTAAAAGAAAAATCAAAAGAGAAGATAAAATAGTCTTCAAAAGGAAAGCATGAAGACTTTTGTTCTCCGTTATGGCTGGGGAATTGACGAGGTCCAGCCCTAATGTTGTTCACAGTAGGACAGCCTTGTTTGGCTGGGAAGTGAGCAGGCATCAGCTCAAAACAATAAGATGGAATAAAGAAGGCAGAGGATTGATCAATTGTTCTCAGTCAGTGGGACTTCTTTCAGGCTCTGTCCCTTTCACCATCTGATTCCAGCAGCAACATGGCTTTCCTGAGATACATACTTTGTCAAGTGTCTGATGTATTGTGATGGCTCTGCCTGTGGGCTACTGTACATACATATTTATTTTACTTTCCTTTTGCTCTATAGAAATATTCAGGATGAGTCAAAGTCACTTTGCACCTGTGGCAGATTAGTATTATTAGAGAGTTCTTCCACCCACGTATAAGCAGGTTTCTTATGTTAATTAAGAAGATGGCCATGTTGCAAATGCTGTGTGCTTATGGACTCTTTCTCTACATCTTCTTTAAGGAAAAGCCTCCTCCCTTATAATTGTATCCTCATAGATGCAACACTGGTGATTTTGCTCCATCCTTAGACTCCATGCTTGTCTATAAGCCTAGAAGAATAATCTCAGATGCTGACACCCTAAGCCAGGTCCCATAACAAATTCCAGTTTATGTAGTACCACTCTGCCAGAAGCATTGATGTTAGAAGATGGCCTTGGACTTATCTCTCTAAGCTGATTGAATCATACAATGAGTTGCACAAGATCACCAAATCAACAGTTGTCTTTCTTGTGGGGTGGGATGTGTCTAGCCAAAAAAAAAAATGCCTGAATAATTAAAACCATTCCCAGGTAGTGTGGTGCAGTGAAAGAGGGCTGAGTGTGGAGCATTGAACTTGGAGTACAAGCACCTGAGCTGAAATCCCAGCTCTGCCACTTACTACTACCCATATGACCTTGGACAAGCCACTGAACTTTTCTATACCTCAGTTTCATCATTTGTAAACTGAAAGGGTTGACTGACTGACCTCTGAGGTTCCTTTTATCTCTAGATCTAGATCATAATCCATCAATATGAGTTGGTCAATTAATATGATCTACTAATATGACCCCAGAAAGGTTGACTTTTGTGAGTAAATTCCATTGCTATTTGGATGGTACTTGCCATGTTAGCTTGGACTCACTATGCTTAGCACAGTCAGAAATAGTTAGGATGAGAGCATTAGCTTGAGGCTATGCCTAGTGGCCTGGAATTGATTCAAGTATTGAAAATCCAAGAAGAACATGCTAAGCTATTTGATATAACCCACCAATATTTTTCCGTGAGATATGAGTAAGAATCCTTGGTCAAGATTTCATATTGATTTTGCAGAATCACTACAGGGGAAGAACTCCTCAATTGTATTAGACACCTTCTAATGACCCATATATTCATTGAATCAGATTTGTAAGGGACCATCAGAATCATCTTGTACAAGCCAAACACTATTTATCTTATTTTTGTTGGTATCCTTTAGTTTGACCTCAACTTCATTTCCAAATATATACCTCCCCATTTGTTCCCCAGCAAGCCATCCCTTATAACAAATAGCAAAAGAGAAAGCAGAAATAAAAGCATGTCAATAAAACTAAACAACACGTCAGCCGTGTCTGATAGTATACATTATGTTCCACACCCATAGTTTCCAACCTCTGCAAAGAAGGGAAGGAGATGCAGTTTCTTAGCTCTTTTTCCTGGGTCAAGCTTGGTCATTATAATTACATAGGGTTCACTTTGACTTCTTGTTATTTTTCAATTTATGTTATTATAGTCATTGTGTGTATATTTTTATGAGTCTGCTTACTTCAATCTGCATTTGTTTGTGTGAGTTTTCCTATATTTATCCAAGTTCTTTATATGAATCATTTTTAAAAAAAACAATAATATTTCATTGCATTAATGTACCACACATTCCTTAGCCAATTTCTAATCATTTTCATCTACTTTGCTTTAAGTTTTTTGCTACCACAAAAAGTGCTGCTATGAATATTTTGGTGTGTATGGGCCATATCTTTCTATCTTTTACCTCCTTGGGGTGAATGTTTAGCAGTGAGATTTCTAGATCAAAACATAGGCCTTTTTAGTCACTTAAAAAAAAAAAGCATATTTCACATTCCTTTCCAGAGTGGGCAGAGCAATTCACAACTCCACTGATAGTATATTAGTGTTTCTGTCTTTCTACATCCCCTCCATACTAGCAATTTACATTTTTGTCATTTTTGCAATTTGCTAGGTAGCAGGTAATACCTCAGAGTTGTTTGGATTCGCATTTCTGTTATTATTAGTGATTCTCAAAAATCTTTCATATGGTTTATAATAATATAATAACATAATAGCTTCCAGTTCTTCTGAGAACTTTGTTAATGTCTTTTGACTACTTATCTGTTGGGGAATGGCACTTAGTCATATATTTGTGCCAGTTCCCTATATATCTTGGATATTAGATCATTTCAGAAATATTTAATGCAAGCAGTTTTGCCCAGTGATTTTCCATCTTCTGCTAGTTGCATTCATTTTGTTTGTACAAAGTTTTTCAACTCAATGTAATCACAACTATTGATTTTATCTTTTGTGATCACCTCAGTCCCTTATTTGGTTAAACCTGTTCCCCCAGGCATAGCTCTAAAAGGTACCTAATCTTGTACTCTTCCAAGTTTTTTATGGTGTAACCTTTTATGTTAAAGTTATATATTCATTTTAAGCTTTTTGTGGCATATGGTATAAGATCCAGATTTCTCATTTTGCAGCTGAGGAAAATGAGACCGGACAAGTAAAGAGACTTTCCCAAGGTCATAGAACTGTTACATTGCAGAATTAAAAACTCGGATCTTCTGACCAAAAGGTCCCAACAGCGTGGCACTGCGTTCAAAGCTCCCCATTTCTATCACAAACCTCTTTTGTAGTCCTCAGAGCTCCGTATCAATTATTTGTAACACAGATTGCCAGATACTGGATGATGCCTTGAACATAGTAGGTGCTTCAAATGATTAATTTGAATTGCATTTCTATGCTTTCACCGATGTGTTTCATCACCCTTGGAAAATGCTATGACTAAAGGGGTGGCAGGACCTATTAAAGATGCCCTGAACTCGTTTTTGGGAGATTGGGCACTAAGTCTTGTCATATTTCTAATTGCTTACCATAGCATTCTGTGCTTAATAGCAGGAACCATTCCTGTTGACTTCCTTATGAGGTGATATGTCAATATTGCCTTTATTGTCTCCATCCAGACTTAAATGAAGATTTATAAGACAAAAACACACGCTTGATGAGACTATGTCAGCACATATTCTTCATTCATTTTTATCACAGGAGCTAATTTTTTCTAGGAAATGTGTAGCTGAATGAGATGTCTTCCTGCCATTATAATTAAGATCCCTGGGCCTGTATAACAAAGCCAATAGGCTGGTGTGACATCACTGTTTTGATCACTTGTATAAGTGTACTTCCCAAGGTGACTTGAAAATAGCAGAACCATTAATAGCAAACCCTCCAGAGCCATCTGGCCTTGACTTTTAAGCCAAACTCCCAAGAACCACAAAATGAAATAAGTAATTATTCTTCTCCGACCTCTACAACTCTTGAAGTAGACTGAGTACCTTGTTATTTCTTTATCTGCTGGTGTAATACAGAGATACACTGGCAAAAAAGGTATTGCCCTCTTGCTCTTTAAATCATTGTTAATTAAGTGGGGGAGAGATGTTATTTATGCCTTGGGGGATAAGGAGGTGCTGATTGTTCAAAGTTTATTATCTTTATTTCTTACTATTTCCTACTAATGTTTTGGGTTTGGGGTTTTTTTTTTTTGCTATATTTGACTTATTATTGTATAATAGTGCTTTCTAGGATACAGTTTTGCCCTGAGTGTTTTTGCAGTGTTAAAGGATTACTTTATGAAGGCCTGCTTGTTCCTTGTCTGTCACTGATGCCCAGCAGAACATAAATACTCTTAAAACACCATTATAACCAATATCATTAGAAGAAGTCATTTATCAGTGACTTAGATGAATGCTTATCAAATTTCCAGATGGCTCAAAGCTGAGCAAGATAGCTAATAGGTTAGAAGATAGTAGAAGAATTTTTTTTTAAAATCTTGACAAGCTAGAGCACTGGGCCAACTCCAGTAAGAGAGATATGTGAAAAGTGCCATACTTAAGAGTCTAAAGATTAGCTGCACGAGTAGGGGATAGGGAGATGTGTCTAGACAGCTCAGGAGAGGAGAGCTGGAATTCTCAATTAACTACAAGCTTGCTGGGAACCAATGATGGGCCATGGCTGCCCAAAGATCAAATGTAATCTTAGGCCGTATTAACAGATGACTGGTGTGCAGGATGAGGGAGTTTCCATTGTGTTCTGTTCAGATTAACTCTGGCAATCAATTCTGGGCAGGACAAGCACTGCCTGTTCTGTGTCCAACAGCATGTTGGATACTAGTGATAATGAAGAGACAGTCCCTTCCTTCAAGAAACTTCCATTACCCTTTGATTGTATAAGATCTACACAGACAAGTAAATATGAGATACATGAAAAATAAATCCAAAGTGATTCAGAGCAGGGAATCAGGAAGTACCTCATAAAAAATATGGATCTTGAACTGAGCCTTCCCAGTGAGCTAGACGCTTCAAGAGGCCAAGGTTAGAGAGAACATTTCAAGCATGAGGGATAAAAACTCAAGAGCCAGGAAATGGAATGCTGTGTGTGGGGAACACCAAGGAAGCCAATTTTTCAGGAGCATAGATGGTGTGAGTAAGAGAAATGTATAATCAGCCTAGGAATAAAGGTTGGCAAAAGATGGTCAGAAGAGCATGTATTTATCCTAGAGGCAATGGAGAGCCAACGAAGCTTCTTGAACAGAGAAGTGACATAATCAGAGAGAGTTTATAGAGTTATGATCAGAGGGCTTGCGCGTGTCTGATGATCCTGCAAAAAAGACCTAGAAGGGAGTGGTCAGACAGATAGGAAGAGAAACATAATGGAGAAGTGTCAGAAAAGCCTAGGAAGGAGAGACCTTCTAGAAGAAGTGGAGTGACAAGTTGGAGTCTATTCCCAAGGAGAACAACGTGAGTGAGGGGGGCTCCACAGCATAGAGGAAAGTGTGCTGGACTTTGGAGTCTGGAGAAACCTGAGCTCAGATTCTGAATCTGATGCTATTAGCTGTGTGACGTTGGGCCAGCCACTTCAACTCTATGGATCTCTTCCTTCATCTGTAACACAGGGATGATAGTATTTATAGCACTGGCTTCACAGAGTTTTTGTGAGGATCAAATGAGATCACATGATCTCATACCACATGATCATGACATTAAGTGCTTTTTGAATGTGTTGTATACATATCAGGCACAATTATTGTTATTGTTATGTAAGGACTTGGAATTATGTCATATGAGATGAGTTAAAGGAATTTTAGGAATGTTTTTCTTGTCAAGGAGAAGACGGTAGATTTTTTCCAAATATTTGAAGGCTCTTATATGGAAGAGGTGTTAAATTTATTTTGTCTAGCTCCAGGAGGCTGAACTAGGAAAGCCATGCAGATTTCAGTTCAGATTAAAGAATAATTTCTTGAGAATTAGAGCTATCTAAATATGGAACGCACTGACTTCTGAGGTAGTGAGCGCTCCATTGTTAGAAGTATTTGAACAGAAGCTGAATGACCTTTTGTGAGGGATTTTATAGAGTGGTTTCACACTTCAGGTAGGGGTTGGACTAGAAGATTTCTAAAGTTCCATGGCCTATGGGAAAGATTCTATGTAATTCTGTATTAAGCTATTTCCATCTTCCATCAGATGGACCATAAAAATAATTCTCTAGTAATTTGATTCAAAGAAATACTCCATGAATGAATAATTTCAGATAGTATTTTATCTGATTTTTGTCTTCTCTATAGAAAAGTATTTGTACTTTGTAAGCAGGGAAATGATAGCGTAACTGTAGTTGAACTCTTCAGTTCTTCTGACCTGTCAAGTGGCAATTACTGATTAATTCTGCCCCCCACTCCCTGTTTTTACTCTACCTCACATATAACATTTCCAACAGAAAAACCTATAGAAACTCTCAAAATATGCAACAACATACCAAAAACTGCCCAGAAACTCACAGTGGAATCTTGTGACTTTGTGGTGTATGTGGCATTCAGATAAAAGCACAGAATCTCAGAACTGGAAGGTACCTCAAAAATCCAGTCCAATCCATACTTAAATAAGGATCCTGTCTACAATACCATGTAGCAAATGGTCATCTAATTTTTGCTGGAAAACCTCTAAGTGTGTTGGAACTTACTACATCTCAAAAGGCCAACTCATTTTACTTTTTGGTAGCTCTAATTGTCAACAGTTTTTTTCTTTCTAACAAGCCTACATCTGCCTTTCTGCAACTTCTACCACTGTCCCTGGTCTTGTGCTCTGAGGCCCAGCAGGACACTTCCATTCTCTTTTCTATGCAATAGCCTACAGATAACTGGTGACAATATCATGTTCCTCCCTAATTTGTCCCTTTTCCTAGCTAAATATCCCCAATTCCTTCAGCCAGTTCTCATGTGGTCTGGCCAAAGTTCCTTCATCATTTTTGTTACTTCCTTTGGACACTATCAAAATTATTAATGCCTTACTTAAAATGTAGTGCCCAGAACTGAAAATAATAACAACTAACATTTGCATGACACTTACTATGTCTGGCCAAAGTTCCTTCATCATTTTTGTTACTTCCTTTGGACACTATCAAAATTATTAATGTCCTACTTAAAATGTAGTGCCCAGAACTGAAAATAATAACAACTAACATTTGCACGACACTTACTATGTGCCAGGCACTGTGCTAAACACAATGAGCATCTCATTTGGTCCTCACAACTACCCTGTAGTAGTAGTTATAGAGGTAGGTGCTATTATTATCCTCCATTTTACAAACGAGGATACTGAGGCAAACAGAAGTTTGTGCCCAGGGTCACAGAGCTAGTAAGTAAATTTGAGGTAGGATTTGAACTGAGGCCATTCTAACTCCAGGCCTGGAGCTCTATGCACTATGAGGCTGCCTAGCTGCCAATACTCCATATGAAGTCTGACTAAGACAGAATAGTATAGAGAGATTATCACCTTCCTTTTTTTGGTTACTATCTAAAAAGCCTAAGACCACATTAGCTTTCTTGTGTGTGGCATGCTTTGACTTATTTTGAGCTTCCAATTCACTAAAAAAAAAAACACCCAGATCTTTTTCTGATGAATTACTGTTTAGCCAGGACTCCCTGGTCATACTTGGGAGGTTGATTTTTTAAACTTGCAATGAAGAATTTATATTTATCTGAATAAATTCAATCTAACCCATTTTTTCTAGCATTTTGAGTCTTTTTTTTTTTGGATCTCAGTTCTGTAATCCAGCATATTAACATGCTTCCCAGCATTGGGTCATTTTCAAATTTGAGTTCCTTCCATCCCATACTGAGCTTCAGCCGCTCCTCAGCCTGTCCTTATCTTTTCATGGGCTAATTCAGTCCATAGCTCCAAGGTTTCTGCTCTGTTTCAGCTATAGACTTAGAATGTGATTTCTAGGGATGTATTAATTTTTAACAAAGCTCCATTGCAGCAAAAATAATTAGGGGGCCTGCAGATTTTGTGGTAATGGGATTTTAACTATCCCTATAAAAATGTCAGCTCATGCTGTGGCTTTCTGCAGGTAAGCGACATAACATTACTGCAGTTTTGTGATTGTTGGCTTTCAAAAAAACTAAACATTTGCTACATAACTTTTTTTCTTGAATCTCAATTGCTTTAATTCCTTTATTATCCAGCCTCACTTTATTCCAGAATCACAAACTTAACTCTAAACACCCAGGAGGGAAGGGAAGACCTCTGAAGATTCCTCCTAGCCCTGTGACTCTATGCATTAAATAAAGCATAGATTCACAGAGCTACGAGAGACGTTAGACGGTCACCTTGTCCTTTTCCCTGACTTTGAGGTGGCTGGGGCTACACGACGGGTGGTGAGCCTGTGGCCTCGAGGCTTCAGATTTCCCAACCCTGGACAGTATTCTTAAAGATTTTAAGTAAAAAAGATTCCACTCCCTCTCTAACCCACTTAAGAGTTGAGGTCGTTTAATATCTAGCCTACCTCCCCATGAATTTCAAATCTTCTTGTTTTAGGGTCAATAAACATGGGATCCTTTGACCATCTTTTAAAGAGCTTTCAATAGTACACTTAGGGAACATTATTTGGTTATCCCATCAATTTTCTCTTCTTCATGAGCTCCATTTACAAGGGTTTTTGTTCCTCTCCCCCCACCTCAGTCTATTTCTGGTTTCTCCATATTCCTCCTAAAATGTGGACAAAATAATAAGGCTTCTTTGTGCTGTGCTGCATTGTAAGAAATGTGTCTGGTTACATGAAAATCTGGCTTTTCATAAGATGGAAAAGATTCCGGATGGCTTTTGTGTTAATCCTGTTCTTATAGAGGAGCAGCAGCGTACTCTGTGCCTAATGGTTCCTTTTAGTGGACTTGTGATCTGAATGGGTAGTGGTGTGGCTCACATCCTATTCTGCCATGTCCTAGTTTATTCATAGAATCACAGGATGTCAGAGTTGGAAGAGATCTCAATGGCCACCTAGTCCAGCCCATCCATACCCAGAAAAAACAATCCCCTCTACAACTCATCCAGCAATTGGTCATTCAGCCTTTGCTTGAAGATTTCCAACGAAGGGGAACTCACCACTTTCTAATAACCTTTATTGTGTTACCTTGGGCAAATCACTTAATCTTTCAATGCTCCAGAAAATTCTCTATGATTTCATAGGTTCCCACATTCCCAGGCAGATGAAATCACAAAACCTTGCACATTTTCACATGATCTAAATAAAATGAACAAGTGTTGATGATGCTTTTTAAAGATTCGTGACATTTTGGTATAATCTTTATCTTGGCATCTTGGCATAGCCAAGTAATCTCATGCCAGGTGCACCTATCAAATCAAAGTTCTTTCAGGGGAACTGGATTTGGGGAAGGAATTTGAAAGAATAAAGTATGGTATAGTGGGAAGAATACTGCAAAAGGAAAGAAGGGAACGTGGGTTCTAATCCAGGCTCTACTACTTACAAGCTAGGGTACCTTAGTGAAGCCATTTAACAATTTTGAACCCCAGTTTCCTCATCTATAAAATAAAAAATGTTAGACTAGAGCATCTAAATAGTCCCTTCCAGCAGTAAAATCCATGGATGATAAAGTTGACTGATTACTTCTCAATCCAATTAGAAGTAAACAGTAGAAGGGAAGCGATAACATTATCTGTCATAACCCTGAATTTCCAAATTATATGGTTGTTGAAGCTCCAGGCACAAGGTCTGGTTTTTCCATTTCAGAAGGAAATCACCATTAATTTGGATTTGTTGGACGGAGTAGGTCTGTGGGGTGCTTTAAAATTAGTTTAGACCCTCAGGTCTAATTTTTTATCCTACGTAATCTTTTATTGCAGGACCCCCTTCCCCAGTTGCTGTCTTTTTAATCCCAGGGCACAGGAGACCCACATCAACACTCACTTACATTACCTTCTTTTTTTCTTTTTCTTTTTTTCAGTTTAGAAACCTTTCTTGAGCCTGTATTACTAGAGTCAGGTTGGAAAGCAGTAAAATCCTGTTCTCATTTGATAAATGTTCCTACTGCATACGAGATAACTCAACAGCTATTGCTAACAGAAGGTTTCCTAGGGGTCCAATTTAGCCATCTGTCTGTCTTATGCATCACACAACCCCGTGGATGCCAAACTAAGGTTCAGCTGACTTGAACCTGATGGGTGAAATTGGTCCAGTTTCTCTAAAAATCTCTTGTGGCATTTCCAGTCCTTTGGCCAAATTCCCTTAGGCAGATCAGAAAGTTGAGAGTGCCCATTCCCACCTTGGTGTCTGAATAGGAAAGATGAGACTGCAGGTCTCCTGTTAGCATTGATAACCACACAGTCCTCTACTCCCCAATGGGTTGACCTGTTAACATAGCAGGTGGATTTTCCAGAAGCTGATTGCAAAAATTTGGCTCATTTAATGATATTAAATATGTATACTGTTGTCTATGATGTTGCACTGTGCTTTGGTGACTTCCCAGTTAAACAAACCAGAGATTCTTTTCTTTCTATGACTGAGAATTTTCTGCTTTGATGAGCCAGACTTCTGATGCCCTAGGTCTCATCAGGAGGCTCTGTTGTTTAGTGCTAACATTTGCATTTGGTGCATTGCACAGTGGCTCTATCTTTTACTTTCCTAAATGGAGCCCTGCTAAATAGGATTATTTGAATACTTTAGTAGAGACAGTTTGTGTTCCCTGTAGGGTTTATCAAGCTAAGCCCAAAGAGTTATTTTAAGAAAACAAATGAGAGGCAGCAAGGAAACGAAAATTGGACTCAAAGAATATGAGTTTGAATCCTGTCCCTACTATTAACTAGCTGTGGGATGCTGGCCAAATCATTTTTTACTTCTTTGGTCCTCAGCTTTCTCATCTTTAGGTTGGGAGAACTGGATTCAGAGGTTCCTAAACTTATTTGGCCTACTGCCCCCTTTAAAAAAAATTATTCAGCACCCTCCCCAGAAATCTACTTTCTCTAATCCTTTAATGGTTTTTTAAAAACGTACATCATTTCAAAAAAATATAAAATTTATTTTAAACGACTCATCTTAAATTTAATAATTTAATGTAAATTTGTAGGTTTTTTCCTGCATTGAAATTTTGATTACGCAATATTGCTTCATGTAACCGTATAGTATCATATTGTAACAAGTCATTCGTTACATATACATATTCCTGCCAGTATATGCTGCACTTCCTGACTGTGCGAGACACACTTGCCTGTCCACACTTGCTTGTTAAGACCTGTCAGTGGACTTGACCACTGATCAGTTATAACTTGCATTTTGTATGTTTATTTGGAAAATAATGTAATCACTACGATTTTAATTCTGTAACACAACAGATGAAACATGTAAGAACAGTTTTTCAAACTTTCCTTCTCTTCTCTTCTTTCTTTATGCTTCTACTCCCCCCCCTTATTTTTATTCAATGCCCCCCAGTTGCACCTGAGGCTACTACCACCCCCCTGGATTGTTTCAGCACCCCCTTTCCCCCGTTGGAGGTATTGCCTACCTTGGGAACTTATGGATTAGATGAACTCCAAGTTATCTCCCAGCTGTAAATCTACAATCCTGTGATTCCAGGAATTAGTTCAATGACCTTATTTCCCATAGGAAAATAAACGTCTAATGAGTCCAATGACTAGCCATAGCTAGGTGTTGGTTGGGATCTCCCTTGAAGGTTCTGCCTGTGTACATCACTGTGCCTCCCAGAGACATAGAATACAAATTCCCCCACCTCTGCAAAGTCATGATAGGCCTGGCTTAAGGGATTTGTATGTTAGAGGATGAGGATGCCTAAATGCATAGAAGATCTTTGAACAGCAAACCAGCTACAGTGAATCTCCAAGTTAGAATAAAGGAACTGTACAAATCTCAAGAGTTTTCATTATCCTATGACTCAAGTTTTATACAGTTTGAGATATTTTTTTTGCCTGTCTTCAAAATGTTTCGTCTAAGTATTTAGTTTGATGGGTAACATGGGTTTTTATATGATCATTTAAACTGAAAATTTTTGTTATTTTCAGATGTGGTCAATATTCTCAGCTTTCCCTATGCATCTAGTGGAGAAAACACAGGAATTGTGAAAAAGTTCCAGAGGTTTCAGAACAGAGAGCTTGAGGCAACCAGACGCCAGCGTATTGATTACCCAATGTAAGTAAAGAGAATATAAACCAGAGGCCAGTGGCGCTCACTGACTCTCCCTGGGGAATATACTCAGTCTAATGCAGTCTTTTAAAAGACATGCATTTTTTAATACACTCTTTAAAAGGTCAATATCTGTGTGACCTAAATTAAGGTCTACAAGTCCTAAAACCAGCTCCATAGGCCTGGAAAGCCCAATTTTCCTGAATTATCATGAACTCTCAGCTATTCTTTGGTTTAATTAAATTGGGGGAAAGATTTTTATTTTCTTTTTTTAATTTCATTTTATTTCCATTTTATCACGTAAGTTCTCATCATCATATAAGATTTAACATCCAATCTACTAAACTAAACACATTATATGTAAACATTTTATGTAGCAAATGATTGAGCTTTTTTCCCAAGCCAAACATGTATAAACATGACACATACGAAACACATTAAATATATATTATAAAATTGATAATACTACAAACAAACTGTATCAAATGGAGAATCTTTTTTTTTTGGACTGAAGTAAAAGAGGTGATTTAGTATTAGGCAATAGTGTATATGAGAGTCAGACCTGAATGTGTTCAGATCTCAACTTTGATGTTTGCTATCTGTGTGACCACAGTCAAGTTCTTTAACTGCTCTAAAGAGATTCCTTATTTATAAAATAAGAATAGTAATATGCTAAAGTGTACCTTCAAAGTTGTTGTTTGGACAAAATGATATTAGGTGTATAAGAGGCTTCATAAGAGTTAAATGGCAAAAATGTGTCTGTGTCTATGTCTATGCATACTGGATAACACACACATACACATATATGTTTGTGTTTTTATATTTATTTGGGGGTGGTTGAAAGATTTTTGTTTTCAGTTGGTTTTATTGGTGACTTTTGTTTTTACATAGTGGTCATTTTCAGATGTAGCCACCTCCATCCCTACTCCCATCCATGTATTTAACTTTCCATTAAAGCAAAGATTTGTTCAGTTGTTTTTCAGTTGTGTCCAACTCTTTGTGACCCCATTTGGGGTTTTCTTGGCAAAGATACTGGGGTGGTTTGCCATTTCCTTTTTCAGCTCATTTTAAAGATGAGGAAACTGAGTCAAACAGGGTTAAGTGACTTTCCTAGAGTCACACAGCTAGGAAGCGCCTGAGGCCAGAATTCAACTCAGATAGATGACTCTTCCTGACTTCAGTACTCTACTCATTGTGCTGCCTAGCTGCTGAAAGAGAAAAATAGTTAATTAAAAATGCCCATGTAATGATTGCATCTTATCAATTATATAATTCATTGCAAAGTAATCCCCCAACTTTTTGCTAAGAGAAATGTTTCATAATCTACTCTCTGGGACCAAGATTGGTCATTAAAATTACTCAAAATCTAACTTTATTTTGGTGTCATTTTCTTATACATTATTGCTTTTTTGTTTGTTTGTTTTATATATCTGACAAGACTAGTGACAATAGGAAAAAGGCCTGAGGCCAAGGGCTGATGCCACACAAAGATTTCAGATGTAGCTCTCTAGTTAACACTTTTTCTGCCTTCCACTCTGCCCTTCTTAGGTCAGAGACTTTGAAAGTTGGGCAACTTTTTATTTTCTTCATTGATTCCAGTAAAACATGCATTTTCTTTCAGCTAGATTGAGGGATGTCTCCTCAGACTGGATGGATTTAGCAGAGTGATTTAATCCTTCCCATGTTGCTGGGATATAGATAGATCTTAAGTCAGTTTAGCGAGCGTATGTTATTGCTAAGCTTCCTTGTAATAACTTATCTTCATGAGCTTTCTCAGCTGGATGGTCAGGAGGGAGCTGTATGGTTCCATCTGTTTGAATATCTCACCACTGATTTTTGATGTCAGACTGTGAAGCCCTGGACATTCTGAAGGATTTTGGTACAGTTATACCTTGGAGATATTGCAGACCAACCCAATAAAGTGAATATCACAAAAAAGCAAGTCACATGAATTTTTTGGTTTCCCAGTGCATATAGAAGTGTCTACCCTGTTCTGTAGTCTATTAAGTATGTAATAATATTACGTCTAAAAATGCCAATGTACATACATTAATTTAAAAATACTTTATTGCAAAACAAAATGCTAACCATCATCTGAGCCTTTAGCAAGTTTTAATCTTTTTGCTAGTAGAGGGTCTTGCCCCAATGTTAATGGCTGCTGACTGATCAGGGTGGTGATTACTGAAGGTTGGGGTGGCTGTGGCAATTTCTTAAAATAAGACATCAATGAAGTTTGCCATATCAATTGATTCTTCCTTTTACTTGAATACTTAGAAGCCATTTTAGAATTATTAATTGGCCTAATTTCAATACTGTTGTGTCTCAGTGAATAGGAAGGCCCAAGGAGAGGGAGAGAAACAGCTGACAAGTTGGTGGAGCAATAAGAACACATATAATATTCATTGATTTCATTTGCCATCTTAAATGGGACAGTTCATGGTGCCCTAAAACAATTACAATAGTAACATCAAAGGTCAATGATCACAGATTATCACAACAAATGTAATAATGAAAAAGTTTGAAATAGTGTGAGAATTACCAAAATGTAACATAGAGACACAATATGAGCACATGCTGTTGGAAAAATGGCGCCAATAGACTTGCTTAATGCAAAGTTTCCACAAACTTTCAATTATAAAAAACACAGTATTTACAAAATGTAATAAAGCAAAGCACAATAAAATGAGGTACGCCTGTATACTCGTCAACAACCTGAGGCTCCCTGAACCCTAACTCTAATTGTGAATTAGTATTGTGATCAATTTAGAGAACTCACCCACTGAATCATTCCTCACCCATATTTGTTTCAACCTGGACCAATGATTATTCAGTTAAAAGTGTTTGTTATATACATATGCTTTATAGTACTATAACTTTGTGGTTAAATGTACATTAGATACTTTTCTGTCACACGTTATTAATCACAAAATATAAAATATTACTTTTTAAAATAAGATGGCCCAAGTCCAAGAAAAAAAAATGATCACTCAAATTCAATAATACTTGCTAGGGTCTGGGGATACAGAGAAAAAACAAAACATCAGTAACCTTTATGGAGCTTGTATTCTGCTAGAAAAACTTACATTCGCGATATTTGTTCCATGTCGGTAAGCTGGAAATATGAAAATACTAAATAACCAAAATGCATGGAAATACATGAAAACCATATACTCAACAACATAGCACTATCAAGTATCATATGATGACCACATGTTATAATCTAGTCTATTTTTCTTCTTTAAGATTTTTACCTTTGTAGGAAAGAAAAGGGAACAAAAGTCCTAATTGTGATGTCATGTTATTATTTTTAGGCACTCAAATTAGAATCACTGCTTATTAAATTATCTCTTACTAGCACCTAAATTTTTATTTCCTCTTAGCTTTGTAACCTTAGTCACGAATAGAAATGACAGTCACCTGAGATTCTCAGAGAAACACAGAAACAGGGTTTACAAAAATGTCAGCTTGAATATTGGATTTGTACAATGACGCCTCCCTCCCCTGTGGTATAGGTTAATGTGGCTTCCTTGTCTTGAGAAATCATACCTTGCTGCTCATCTCCCAAGATATACTTGAAGACAAAGTCATCCCTTTATTAGGAAGAAAATAATAGCTGTTGATAGCTGTTAACTATAATAACCTGTTCTTGGGTGAGATAAAGAAGCCAGTTTTCTTTCTTTTTTTCCCCCTTTGCTCTTCCAGGTTTACCATTTCACTATGGCTTTATTTACTCCATTATTGCAAAGCACATCTCTGTGGGATTCTGTACTTTGTTGATTCAAATGAGATGTATGGCACACCATCCTTATTTCTAACTGAAGAGGGTAAGTACAACACAATGACCTGAAGGAGCCATTGGAATGTTGCAAAGATTTCTCAAAAGAGAAGGCTTTATTAGCCTACTAGCTAATCCTAGACTAAGGAAGCTAATATTCCTAGACAATGATATTGCCCGGAGTAGAATGTTAACTTAAGCTGCCCAAGAGCTGTTGTAATTTTCCTATTCAACAAGAAATGAGGTTATCTTGTTGAAATATGTTTTGAAAAAATACTGGAAAGTCCATTTTTATGCATAGCTTTCTGTCATCTTAAACTCGTTTTTTTTTTCTCATTAGGTCACCTGCATATTCAAATGCATCTTGTCAAAGGGGAAGACCTTGCCGTGAAAACCAACTTTATCCTTCCATTGCAGAAGTGGTTTCGACTGGATATATCTTTTAGTGGAGGACAGGTAGGGTGTCTGTAGATAGTCCATAATCTATTTCATTCTCAGCATCTGTGCCAATAAGGTGGAAGACTTGGTTTTAGAGAGCAGCAAAATATCCAGAAACAAATTTGTTGGAGAACTTAGTGATCTTTCTAGACCATCACAGGCATTCAGACCAGAACAGTCTTGTTTCACTACAGTCAAAAGCATCCCTTTTAAATGATATGAATGGGGAAGTAATCACACTAACAATACACTTACAATTATCTAGATTTATTCCCTTCCCCTTGAGTATCCAGCTCTACAAGGGTAAATATTTCAGCAGCCTCAATTGTATTTCGCATAGGGCCAGCAGAATACCTAAATAGGTCTTTGATTAATTACCTGGGTGTTTTGACATCACATAGACACAGCCATAAAGTTATTATTCTAGTGAGGAAAAGATCGTTCAGACATATAGTGTCATGAATCATTACAAATGGCAGTGCCATGTCCTCATGGTGCAGATATGTCACAGCAAACCTCTAACTGTTGTTTTTGGAGCTAATTTCATCTTTTCACTGTATACAAAGTCAATATATTATGTTTTCCTGGTCACTTTATTCGTTTCATGAACCTTCATTATTGGTCTGTGGTTTTCTTGAAACAAAGTTGGGAAGAGACTTTTTGTTTTTATTGTGCGCTGAGTGATACCTGGTTTCACTCTTGGTTGTTGGTTTATGTTTTTTTTTTCCTTAGAGAAAAGGAAAATAATGTTAGAACATGGTTCCTTTCTGGGAGAGTTCTGTGAATAGCTTGGGGTTTTTGTTTCCTTGAAAGTGTCAGAATCCTCTGTTCAGCCCAGTTTCTAATGTAAAAATTGTGGTGCTATTTTGTTTTTGTGTATTTGTGTAAGAATATGTTCTTTGTATCTTTTATCAGTGTCAGGGTTATGTATTGCTTCTGGAAATATTTAAATCACACAAAATCAATCTTATTGAGTCCCTATTATTTGTAAGGTGGACTATGAGAGCTTGCAGTCTGGTAGGCAAGACAGAGCATCAAGATATAAACAGTCAAGAAACTGCTAGGTGGAGCAATGGATATAGTGCTGGGCCTGAAGTCAGGAAGGGTCATCTTCCTAAGTTCAAATCTGGTTTCAGACACTTATTAGCTGTGTGACCCTGGGCAAGTCACTTAACCTTGTTTGCCTCAGTTCTTTATCTGCAAAATGAGCTGGAGAAGGAAATGTCAAACCACTCCAGTATCTTTGCCAACAAAACCCCAAATAGGGTCACAAAGAGTTGGACAAGATTGCAACAACTGAACAACAACAAAATTAAACAATCGAATTGTTTCAGCTTCAGATGACCATAACAGGGATGTCACAAAGGCATGTCCATGATTAATTGCCAACTGAACAGTACAGACGGTAATTGCCATAGGAGTTTATAGAAGGGAGAGATCACTATGCCTGGAGTGTGCCAGAGAAAGCTTTATAGAAGGGATGACATTTCTGCTGAGTTTTGCTAGAAGGAGAGAAGAGAAAATGGATGAATGTGATTTACATAGATGGAGAAAGTCATTCAAGATAGATGAAAAGCTGTGAATATAAATGGAAGCGGGGAAGAATGCCATATTCAGGAGATACTGAGTAAACCAGTTTGACTTGAAGGGAGGATTCATATGAGGAGAAGCAGAAAATGAAAGCAAAGAGGTAAGTTAGTGTGGTAGGTACTCATACATATATACACATGTGTGTATGCACACACACACACATACACACTCACACATATATTTATATTAAATAAGAAGTGCTTCCCATTAGATTTCAGATCCTTCAAAACCACAGTCTCTCACAAATGGAAGGGCTTTTTATTTCATGTGTGAAGACTCGGGTTGTAAAGAAAATGTAAAGAAACTCAAATTCCAGGTTTTATTTAATTTGGGTGTCATTTAATAGGCAGTAGGGAGTCATTGAAAGTCTTGGAGCAGGGGAGTGACATGATGAAAACAGCATTTTAGTTTGACTAATATGACTGCGTTACACAGGGTCAAATGGAGCAGAGAAGACTGGAACCAGGGAGATGAGTTAAGAGGTTTAATTGGAAGTGCGTTATGTTGAGCTTCTAAACGAGTACAGGTCTGAGAAATGGAGGCAGAAAGAAAATATGGGTAGGCTCTTTAAAAGATGATCAAAAACACACATCAAAGAGCTCTTTTGTGTAAGCCTAACCTGTAAAGGTTTTTCCAGTTGTACAGGCAGGCATCCCCAAGCTTTTTCTGTTATGGTGTTACCAGTTCAATTATTTCGACAGATCATTTGACCAGTGGATTTAGTGAAGCAATCTGTGAGTTTAGTTGAAGAATAGATTCTTTTTGTTTTATTGACCTGACCAATTATTTGATTGAATTAGCCAAATTTATGAGTGGTTTTCTATTCTGTAGGCATTGAACCATCTAGCAGTTATCACCAGTAGCATCATATTTGAGTATCGTCAACAAGCACTTAGTTAGCACCTAGTGTGTGCTTTCAGTATTCAGCTGGGCACTATGGGGAATACAGCTAAATTAAAAGAGAAACTCCCCTTCCTTTAGGAAGATTTATTGTTGTTGTTCAGTTGTGTCTGACTCTTCATGGCCCCATTTAGAGTTTTCTTGGCAAAGATACTGGAGTGGTTTGACATTTCCTTCTCCAGTTCATTTTACAGATGAGTAAGCTGAGGCAGACAGGGTTAACCTTGTCTAGAGTCACACAGCTAGTAAGTGTCTGAGGCCAGATTTGAACTCATGATGAGGAGTCTTCCTGACTACAGGCCCTGTGCCCTACTTAGTTGGCTGGGAAACTTACGTTCTCATTAATGAGAACAGATGTACCTTCATGAAACAACCAGAGAATAACATAAGACAGCATATAATCGAGTGTTATATTGTATGATGTAAACTTAAAAGCACTTTGAGAATTCAAAAATTCAGAGGAGTGATAAAGGATAACGGTATATGAAGGGTCCACAGAACTCAAAAAATTTTCTGAGAACTCTTTGGCAGCAGACTAAATTTTAACAAGCTCTCTTTGAGATCTAAAGTT
This sequence comes from Phascolarctos cinereus, assembly GCF_003287225.1. NCBI lineage: Eukaryota > Metazoa > Chordata > Mammalia > Diprotodontia > Phascolarctidae > Phascolarctos > Phascolarctos cinereus. Next base: position 171,600,419 of record NW_027556402.1, read on the forward strand.
CCATTTTCTTTCAAGAACCTGAGTCGTCACACATGAAATAAAAAGCCCTTCTGTTTGTGAGAGACTGTGGTTTTGAAAGATCTGAAATCCAATGGGAAGCACTTCTTATTTAATATAAATATATGTGTGTGTGCATGTGCATATACACATGTGTATATATGTATGAGTACATACCACATATACAAATGAATATATATACATGCATGTGTGTATATATATATACACATGTGTTTATATCTGGATTGCGTGGGTATGTGTATATATGCATATATATGTGCATACATAGAAATGTCTTTATATCTGGATGTATATGGGTATGTATGTATATATACAAATACATATATGCAGTGTTCATAGCTATATATATTATATATACACAACATATATATGTTTTTATCTGGGTGTGTATATACCATATATATGTATACATGCATTACAATGTGCATGCATACATATGTACAGATATACATACATATCACATTATGTCATTTAGGGAGGTTCCATTTTTGGATCATATCCATTAAGTACACATAATGAGAGTATAGTGTTGATAAGTATTCAGAAATTATACAAATAAGAGATGAACCCAAAATATATTAATGTTAATTATGTCTACCATACTTAGTATAATATGATTAATTCTATTTAATTCAACCACTAATAATACTTGTCTCTTTCTCTTTTTAGATCATGGTAACAGCCAGTGTTGGACAGGTTTTGAAAAGCTATCACAATCAGTCAATTATGTAAGTGCAGCATTTTGTTTTACCCAAAATGATGCAGTGTGAGGACTGAGAAATGTCTGTACTGTGTTTGTGTATCACAGTTTGCTTTCCTCTTCACTCAGCTTCTTTACTCATGATCTTTTTATCTTGCTCTGTGACAAGACTTTGTCCTTCCTTCCTTCCTTCCTTCCTTCCTTCCTTCCTTCCTTCCTTCCTTCCTTCCTTTCTTCCTTTCTTTCTTCCTTTCTTCCTTTCTGTCCACAGACTCTCCCCTCCCATTTTTCAAGTCACAGAGCCATATTCCTTTTCTACATATGCACATAAATTAGGTTTCTGTTTTATAGTACTTTAAAATTACTCGTTTTCTTTGAAAAACATTGTGTAAAATACATCACCTTTCTAATATTGTTTATTGAAAACAGTTGATATGTTAGGCACTGTATAAATGGGAAGCATTCTTCATATTTATGTTTCTAATCTGAATTAGAAATTTATGCGGTTATAAATATTGGTGTAGTTTGTCATCCTTATGTAATCTCTTCTCAAAAGAGTTATAGAAAAAGAATTTGGCCTCTTGCCTTGTATTTTATAATTATTTCCTTTCTTCCAGTTTTTGTGTATAATCCTGGGACTCATAGCCAAGAGTCTAAAATGCTGAAATCATAGGGGCAACCTTCTGATATAATTCAGAATCAGGAAGGCACTAAATATTCTGATTACATTGAGACTTAAAAGGTTTGTAGAAAGTGTGGAGAGGGTCTAATGAAGAGAAAAGAAAACCATGAAAGCATCCTTGTAAACGATTTTCAGAATTCATTAGGACAGCTAAAATTCCATTGGTATTCATGCCCTCAGCCCCATTCACACCTAGCAATGCCGCCTTTTCTTATCTTAAGCATCTCTGCCACTTTTTTTCATGTGCATATCTTTGAAAGTCCAAGGAAGCATATGCAATCCGCAACAAATGTTTAAACAACTTAGAATGCAAGACAAAAACATATTCCCTTGAAAACCAAGCAAAAAAAAAAAAGAAGAAATGAAAGGAGTTGGGCAGTGTATATTAAATTTATTTGTTTATTACCACATTTCCTGATTCATATTAGGCCGACACTGATTCCTTTCAGGTTCTGGGCACATATAACAGTGCTTTTTCATGGCTGGATTAAAGGATTAGAGTTATATAGAATGCCTAAAGAACTGGTATTATTTAGCATGGGAAGAGAAGGCTGAGGCAGCTACTTAATAACTATGTTGAACCAGATGAAGGATGTTAATTAACCAGTTAGTCTTGATCAAGAATAGAGCCAAAAGAAATAAAATGAAGCTGCAGCAAGTGAGATTTAGATTAGACCCAAAGAAAAGCTCAATGAGCCTAAGAGTTTTGAATTTTAATATGGGTGATTTTGACATTTCTTCTGAAGATTTCAAGAACAGAGTAGGTAACCATTTGGAGGAAGGGAATAAACTAGATAGTCTCTTTAGATCTCTGCAGCTCTGATTCTGTGACATGTTATGAAAATTAAGTCTTTAAGTTTTTATTGCATTTCCCGATTCTCATTAGGCCACTCTGATTTCTTTTTGTTAATTAAATGTTTTATTAGAAGCATAATATTAAACATCAATTACAGTTACCGAGTAAGTATTTACATCTTAATTAATTTCAATTCATAAAGTATCACAAACTTCTTCAGTTTCTCTAAATCCCCTTCAGGATTTTTTGACTACTCCTTATTTACTTTTCCTTCTATGATCATAGTCAGACAGCATTGATTTCTTATACTGAGAGGCATAATGCTGAATTTGGAATCAAACTGGATTTGAATCATGGTAGTGCCACTTAAGTGTTAGAAAGCTAGTTTAAAAGGTCTCTTCCTTGGATAGAGCACTGGCCTTGGAGTCAGGAGGACCTGAGTTCAAATCCAGCTTCAGACACTTGACACTAGCTGTACAACCCTGGGCAAATCACTTAACCTTAATTGTCTCACCATAAAGCAAAAAAAAAAAATGGGGGGATTGTCTCTTCCTCTTTCTCCCTTCCTTGCCCCTCCTCAGCCCCCTCCCAGATATTTTTAATATCTGGTTGAACTTCATGATTGCAACATGTATAACCTATATCAGATTGCATACTGTCTCAGGGAGGGAGGGGGGAAGGAAGGGAGAGATAGAATTTGGAATTCAAAACTTTAAAAAACAAACAATGAATGTTAAAAATTGTTTTTTCATGTAATTGGGGGGAAATACAATATTATTTAAAATATATATCTGGTTAAACTTCAGAGTCATTTGTTATGTTTTTCTGCAACATATATAGAGAGATCGATCTTAGATATCTGTGTGTACCCAGGCTCCTCTCTATCTCAGGTGTTTCCAGGGGCTCCATTTTCAGAAAGTGTCTGGTCAGGAAACTGACAATCGCAAATTGCAGGTTTGCTTGCACTTGTATGACCTTAGAAAAGCCTCTTAATACTCTTTGGATTCAGTGTTCTATCAGGAAAAACACTTATATTGGCTCTTCCACAGAAGTGAGATAGTGTGAGTTCACCAGGGAATGTTTGAAAGGTGCTTGAGAATGAAGAACCAAAATACAAATCTGGGATTCAGAAAGCCACCAATTGTAGGTGACAGTCTGTAGAAGTCAGTAATTTAAGTCCTTCATATAGCAACAGCCATTTAGTGGGTAAGTGAAAATTAGCTTAGGGTTAATCCAGGTTAAAACTTGACCAAGTCTTTTCAAATTTATATGTATTTGTATACCTCCAAGCTTGACTCTTTCTTCTTAATTTTCATTAATTCTTTCAAATCCTTCGATTTGATTACCCTGCTGAGCAGGTAAGAGCATACTAATGTGCCTAACTCATCTGAAGAGAGTGGCTTAGGCATTCAGTGAAGGTTTGTGTTGGCTACAAAAGGTTAATTTTTTTCAGCTCTGGCAGTTGCAAAAGACCATCTAGTATGTGAAGAAGGAGTGAGAGCTGTGTTGGTGAAGAAGATGGCCATCCTGATGGAACTGCAACTCTATGACAGCCAGATTCATGGCCATTAGAAGTTCAATTCAGTTTCCACCTGCAAGGACAGGGCCATTTTGGGGGAGTCCAGTTCTCATGCAGTCATGTGTCATTTGATGCTATCAGGAGACACAGGGTTTCTTTTGTGAAGCCAATGAGAGTTTTGTAGGGGAAAACTGCAGAGGGCCAGAAAAGAGAAAAACATGGACACAAATAGGAAACAAGTCTGCACAACTCTTCTGTAGCCAGTTAAGATGACCTTGTGGGTCGTCAGAAAAAGTCACTGAGGTTGCCCAGTGTTCTCTGAGAGAAGTGGGAAAGTCTCTAACAATGGACTGAATTCTCCTCATTTGGAGAGTGTTGATATATGGTCCTGATGGAAGATAGGGAGACATGTAGGCATATCTCAAGAACAAAAAAAAGACTGGTTTGTTTCCACTTTCCTTTAGCTTTTGTATCCAGTCCATTTCTGGGTGTCTACACTCATCATCCCATTGGGCCTTATTGCTGAATGTGTCAGACACTGCCCTTGTTTTCATCCTTTCTCTTCTAGCTCTACCCAGAGGGTCTCACTCACCAGCTGTGATAGGAGGAATATGAAGGGTTCTGTGCTGAGGCAGCACGGGGTCACCACAGGAATCCAGCATTATTTCTGTCACCATAAATCCATTCTGCTTACTTTGGTCTGGTCCTTGGTTCCTGCAGAGATCTTGGCTTCTGACTGCTTGCTTATTTAATGATAATAATATGATTGCATATCAGCTAGGCAGCACAGTGACTAGAGAGCAGGACCTGGAGTAAAGAAGTCCTCAGTTCAAATCTGGCCTCCGACATTAGCTGTGTGGCCCTGGGTAAGTCACTTTACTTCTGTTTGCATCAGTTTCCTCATTTGTAAAATAAGGATAACGATAGCACCTACCTCTCAGGGTCCCTATGAGGATCAAATGCAATAACAGTTGTGAATTACTCAGCATAATACCTGGCACTTAGTGAATGCTTTATGATGATGATGATGATGATGATGATAAAACCATTGTGCCAACTTCAAATCATTGTACAAATGCTACCTATTATCCAGTATTAGTCTATCACTTTAAGCAAAGTGCTTTTTTCTCACAACAGCCCTGCAGGATAGATAGTGTAATTTTTGTACTGGTGATGAAGCTGAGGATCTGAGAGGTTAAATGATTTTCTCATAGTTACACAGCTATTGTCAGAGCCTGGATTTGAACTAGGGTTCCTGATTCTTCCAACTTCTTATTTGCTTGGTTTCTAAACTGCCTTGACTCTGATTCAGTTTGCACATACCTTGAACTTCCTCTTGCCGTCTTAGATTCTGACTGTGTTTTGCTTGACTTTTCAATCCTTGCCTATTGATAGAAACAGTGGACCCAGTGCTATCTCCGGCCTTTAATACCTTCTCTACCTTTCAGCTTTTGCTTCATCTTTCCTGGACCTACTCTTCACCTAGAGCCACGATCCACCATTACCTATACCCATTTCATATGGAGGTTTTATTGTTATTGGTGTTGTTATTGTGGTTGTAAAATCAGGCAATTTCACTTTTACTGGTAATGAGAACAGAACAGAGAGAGGCTGTGTCATTGGTCCTAGGGTCACCCATCACGATTTTTAGAACAAATGATTTCTTAAGTAGTGCTCCATCTGCTGGTTCGTGTTGCTCTCGGAGAGGGAGAGGCTTGGGGGCATGTGAGAATGACTAAAGGAGTCATCAAAGTGACTTGCATTTCTTGTGGTAAGTACCATCAAAACATAAGAGTCTGCTTAATAACCTATATATTCTTTTTCTAGTTTTCGAGAGGATTTCTATTATAATGACACAGATGGCTACTTCATTCTTGGAGGGAGCAGGTATGCTCCTGGGATTGAAGGGTTCTTTGGCCCCATGAAATACTATCGTCTCAGTGTGATGGAGACTGAACAGGTAGGTACAGAGGCTAGATGACAAATTAATGGTCATTCAAGAAGAATGTAACACAAGAACATGCAATACAATGTAAATAAGAGATTTACTGAAGACAAATTGAGTAATTCTGTAATCAAGCATGACTAATTTTGAGGGGTTTCAGCAAGTGTGATAATGGATTTCTGTCAAGATTTGGTTCATTTAATACTCATAAAATGGAAATAATTTGCTTTCTATGTTTTAATAACTGCTAGCTTAATGATAGAGCAAGACTTTTATCAGGATGTTGAATATCCACTGATTAAACTAATGAAAGGAATCTAAGTTGTTCAGTCTTTTTGAGGTATCATTAAGGTATCATCCCTTTAGCAAGGGAAATTCTTTGTTTAGTAAGTTCCTTTAAAAAAAAATACAGGCATCCTCTGACTTAAGAATGGATTGTTTTAAAAGTTAATTTGTAAGGCAGTTATTTAGGGTTTGAAACATATATTTCCATAGAGAAAATGTTTATATGTGTATCTATAAGGGTGTGTATTTATAAATAGACATACAAACATACATATATAGATAAATAGCTATACATACACACCTATATTTATGTGCATACATATATAATGATTAAGTTCCCAAACCAACTCAGAAATCCTAACTCATAATATGCCTGAAATATAATACAGTATTAATAGTGGCTACCATATGTAACAATATTTCTATGGGAAACTATGTTCAGAGTTACAATTCCAGATGCCTGGAACACCTCATCTCCTATTATAATTTGGAAGTGGGATCCTGTGGAATTCTTCTCCACTCACTCTGTCACTTTGCAGGCAGTGAGAACAAGCTCTAAGCTCTTCTCTATGCTCAGGAGTAGGATCTCTAGCTGATTAGATGTTGAGAGAAATGAGTGAGGAGGTTGGAAGGTGAGATGCTGGGAAAATCTTGGGTCAGACCTTTTGTTTTCCCTAGAGACACTTCTCATTCTGTCCACCATCTTTCCTTTTTCTTAATATTAAAAAAAAATTATAAACCTAGTAAAGAGAAACATCGTGGCATGCTGGAAAAAGTGGCATAATGGAAAGTGACTTAGAGTCAGGAAGACCCAGGTTCAAGTTCTAGAACCATAGGCAAGTCATTTAACCTTTGGGAGCCCTAGGCAACAACATAAAACTAAAAAGGTATAGACACATTGCTGATCTGCATCCAAGGGAAGCCATGCTGGAATGATTTCATCCCAGTGAAGTGTCCAGTTTGGACCATCAACAAAAATAAACAATCAAATAAATGTAAAGAGTTAGAAACAGAATCATAGTAAAACCGTAAAAATTATACTGTACATTTTAACAAAAAAGAGTCAAATTAAACAAACCAAATATATTTAATTTGTGTCCCCTTCACAATTCGTCTGTACATCTATTACCTTTGGTTTCTTTTTCTCATTTTTATATAGTCATTGTCTACGTATGCTGTTTTGGTTCTATTGCTCTCGCTTTGCATTTCTCCTTATGAGCCTTTCCATACTCCCTGATAAGTTTCATATTTATCTTCTTTAATGACGCTATAACATTCTGTTGCATTAATATACCATCATTTATTTAGCCATTTTTCAATCCAGATATAGAGGTTGTTTCTAGGTTTTCTTTTTTTTTTCTATTACAAATAAAGCAGATAATATTTTTGTACAGGAGGATCTTTTTGTCCTTTTCATGAAATCTTTTGGATAAGGTCCTGGCAATGAAATGACTGGATCAAAGGGTATAATGAATTTTGTTACCTAACATATGGTACATTGTCCAGTCCACTTTTTTCTCCACTCCCTTCCTTTTCCATGGGCCCCAAGGATTGATCATATTTTCCTTTTCACTGTCATTACCTATTGCTTCCATCCACAGTTTCTAGTCATCTGTGATCCCTTGCAGAACAGAACAAAACGTCACAGTTTTTCCCTTAGGCCAGAGCAATTGCCCCTTTTTAGGTTTTCCTAAGAGTTTTTCCTGTTTCTGTCAGTGGCACAGCCACTCACCTACTTATCTATACTCTGAATCCCTATGTTAACTTTTGGCCCTTTTCTCACTGGTACATCTAATCAAATGTGAAATATTATTGATTCTACATATGTAACTTCCCTTGAATCTATCTCCTCATTTCTGCCACCAGCCTACTATATGCCCTTATTACCACCCACTTGGAATATTTTGATATATTCCTATTAATCTCCCTGCTTCCATTCTCTTCTTCCCTTCAGTCCATTTCATATAACTACCAGATTAGTCTTTCTTATGCATATGTCTAGTCACTCCTCTGCCCAGAACCAGTCAGCGCCTCTCTTTTGCCTTACCAAATAAAACCCAGACTCCACCTTGGCATTCATGGCTCTCTACAATATGACAGCACCAACCTTCCTTTCCAGCTTTACAAATCAATCAGTCAACAAGCATTTATTCAGAGCTTACTATTTGCCAAGCACTGTGCTCACACTATTCTCTACCATTGATTCTATGCTTCAGTCAAACCAGGTTACTCATCATTCTCTCTACACATCTATGCATTTCCCACCTATGTCTATATGCCCTTCTCTCTCCCAATCTACACCTGCTGAAATTTTACTATTATAGCTCAAATGCCCTTTCACAAGAACTTCCTTGATTTCCCCAGTCGAACATGATCTTTCCTTCCTTGGATCTCATATAGGATTTTTGCATTTATCATGTTTTTATTTTATATTTTTTGTATGTGTATCTGTTTTCTTACTTCATATTTTCCTCAGTACCTGGGACAGGGATTTCTGTGTGTGATCATGTGCAACTTTTTGCATGTGGAAGGAGTTTAATAAATGTTTGATGAATTAAATTGAACTGCTAGAAAGGACAGGGGAAAAAGGTAGTAGGTTAAAAAAACAACGCTCTTTCATATCATCCCCTCTCCTCTTTTTCCTTTTTTCACTACAGTCCTATAGAGAAAGACAAAGGTACACTCAGATGATAATTAATGGTCGTTCTTTGAGTACACATAGGACCAAAGTAATACCTATTTACATTTCAGAGGACCACTGCTTCTTACCTTCTCCTCATGAGTCCTGAACTAGACTAAATGCTTGTGGCGTGAATGGAGTGGCAACTCAGTTAGATAAGAATCAGAGACTAAAGCTAGGGCTTGGGGAAAAAGGGAGGAAGCCAGCAATATGGGGTCTAAAGCAGTGAGGGCGGTGGAAAGAGAAGGATAGGAAATCCCAAATTACAGCTGCCAGGAGGAAATAGGTCTTCCTATGTTCACTCAGGTGATTATTTGTGTAAGAGATATGTAAAGTATCTTGCCGACCAAATAGAGCCCAGACTCTTTACCTTGGCATTCAGGGCTCTCTGAAAGATATGTCAGTAAGTGAGGTATATGTAATTTGGAGAATTTCTGTATAGACAGGCACAGTGGATGGTTTGGGGAGTAACATACAGACTACTAAAGTCCCTTATCTAGAAGTTGTCTGAACAGCTGATGAGTTTTTAAATTTTGGTACTATAGAAACTAGCTGCCATGTGTAACATGGCCTGTGTAACATTATGCTCATGTGGAGCAAAATCCCACATAAGGAAATGTTGCTTGAACTGGCCCAACTATCTGGACTGTGGTTTTAATGATTCTAACTCCTGCCTACAGCCAGGTGGGATGGGAGGAATATATATGGGATAGCAGATTGAGTGCTGGACTTGGAGTCTGGAAGTCCTAACTCTGGTATTTACTAATTTGTGATTATTTTACATTATAGCTAACATTTGTCACACACTTTAAATTTGTGATGACCTTTACATATTATCTCATTTAATCCTCACAACAGCTCTGTGAGAGAGGAGCTATTACTACTATCCCCCATTTTATATATGAGGAAAGTGAGGTGGAATGAGGCTAAGTGACTTGCCCAGCATCACACAGCTATCTAGTAAGTGTCTGAGACCAGGTTTGACTTCAGGTCTTCCTGACTCTAAGTCCCATACTCTACCCATTGTACCACCTGTGGCTACTGTAAGTATCAGATGAGGTAATATGCATCAAGACCTCTGCCAAATTGAAAGGATCACATGTCATGTTAGTTATTATTACTATGCAGACCTCACGTTTCCCACGGGGGAGCCCTAGCTGCTGTTGCCTTCCCTCACTGTGACGTTCTTTCTCTCATTCCAGGAAGGAAGACCAGAAGCTTTCTGTCTGTATTAGCAGTCCCTTGATAGGAAAGTCTCCTTTTTTCAGTACTTCTTTTACAGTTAATTCTTCAGGAGGGTGACTGGCACCCTAAAATTCAAGTCCCAAATGGGAGAAAAATAAGGACCCTGCAGATGGGAGAGAGCTTAGGCTGAGAGAGGAGAAGGGAAAAAGCAGGGACTTTGATTTTGCAAAGTACATTATTCTGAAAAATCTCAAGCAGAAGGTGCACATTCAGAAGAGGTGCTCAAGAGAGTCTGATGGGCTCTTTGGGATCTCCTGGGCCTGAAGGCATTGGCACTCAGTCTTTGCACTTGCTTTTCTCTAGATCTTCAATCCTCTCTTCAAAAAACAACTTGCCGATCAGATTGAGTTATACTATGAAAGATGTGCTGAGATTAAAGAAATCGTGTCTTTATATGCAGACATCATACGGCAAGATGATGACAATCCAAGAATGTGTAAGTATTCAGTACTGGGGCACTACTTGTAGGCACCATGCTCTTGTGCTTTCTTCTATATTGAACTTGAAAATGAACTCAAACTGGAACACAATTGAAAAGTGCAACAATGACCTGATATAAGTTTTAAAAAAAAATCGGTTTCTAAAATCTGGAGTTGGTACTTAGCAAAACCTTAGCAAAGGATTATAAAAAAAGTAAAGGCAAAGAGGAGCATAAAACTGTCCTGTGGTTTTAATATAGCTAGAGAAAGAGATTTAAATTACTATATTGCTTTATTCCCAACCAAAGAGTTAGCAGTTTAGAAAATAATGATTCATTGGAGAAAAAAATAATTACTAGATGTTTTTCTTTCATTGGTGCATTTTAACCTAAGACCATTAAGAATTATTTACAAATTTTTACAAATTTGCAAACTTTACAAATACTATATAATGAGTTTGTTGTTATGAGTTTGTGTTTGTGTTTTTTTTAAGTCCTTGAAATTGAATTCTACTCAAAGAAGTTTGCAATTTTTTAATAGAAAGAACAAATTACAATTAAATTATACAGATCTCTTGACAACTATTCAGCAAGAAATTTATTTCATTATATTACTAGGCCATAGTCATCATCTTCCCCTCCTCCAAACTTCTCTATTTCTTTTTGAGAGCATCATTCTATTATTCAACCAGGTTTGCACCCTTAGAGGTATCCTCAGATCTTTCCCCTCCCTCAAACGACCATATCCAATCAGTTGTTAAATCTTATACATTCTACTTCCGTATCTCCCACATCCATCTTCTCTCCCCTCATGCGGTCACCAATCCCTCATCATCTCTTGACTAGACTATTGCAACAGCCTCCTGATTGGGCTCCTAGCTTCCAGTCCTTTGACTTCTGTAATCAATTCTCCACACAGTTCCCAAAATAATCTTCTTAAAGTACAATCAGACCATGTCACCTCAGCTAAAGAAACTCCAAAAGCTTTTGATGGCCTCCAGGATAAAATCCAAACTTTTCAGTTTGGCAGTGAAAGCCCCAGCTCCAGCTGGTTCTGTCAGGCTCACTGCACACCTCTCCCTTCTCTGTTCCAAACGAATTGGCCTGCTTGCTGTTCTCCAGTTCAACACTCCATTTCCTGCCTTTTCACCTTTGCACATGCTGTACCTCATGCCCAGAACATACTCTGTTTGCACTTCTACAAGAAGCTCTTGCTTCCTTCAAGGCTTAGCTCAACAAGCCATCCCTGAATTCCTTGAATTGCTAGCATCCTCTCTCTCTCTCCTACCTTTATTATCGTGTATCTACTTTTCTGAATATTTTATATGCATTATTACCATCTCCCACATCTGTAACAGAATATTTGCTCTTTGAGGACTGGTATATACTGTTTTTTGTTTTGCCTTTGTATTTCCACGTCTTGTATTTTTACCTTCTGTTTTGTAAGAGCTTAATAAATGCTTTGGGGATTGGATTGGATTAGATTAGACTGGATCGAATTGGATTGGATTGAATTGAATTGGATAATCAATCGGCCTCTGGTGTCCTAACTGGAGGTTGAGAGCTCACTAACTACTTCCAGTGCCATAGGACTCCTTGTCTAATGCAGTGATGCTAGAATTAGTCACATGCATTTCTTCTGGAACAGGAAATTCCTAGGGGATATTTGCTGTTAGCTGCAGCAAATTACATATTCATTCCTGCCCACACAGCTCCCTATATACCCTGTAGCTGAACTCCTCAATTGCCATTAGATTGAGGGGCAAATTTTGCACATATGCCAGTCAAATGAGTTTTGCATCAAATGTTCCAAGTTGGAGATCAGAGATGGGTTATACGAGTGTGAAAAGGCAGTACTTTTGGAAATTCAATTCAGGAATAGGCTATACGGATCCCAAACTGCTGCTGTCACAACAAAATAAGCCAAAAATATGATACTGTCAAAAGAAGAGAGAGTGAATATAGGGGAGCTGAGATATCTGCAAGCAGAAAGAAATGTGTGGGGCTTTTAAAAATATAATTTTAGGGGAAGTATTCTGTCAGTCAGCACCTCACTTTGTAATCTAACCTTCTCTATGCAGAGACTTCTCAGGGAGGAGTAGTGACAACATGAGATCTCTGTGACTCCCCCCCTGAGGATTTTGCCTTCCTCCAGCTCCCCTTGCTTTGCTCCTGAGACTACGCTGCCAACTAGAGTAGAACAGATATTCACCTCATTGGTCCTAGAGGGGACCAGCTGTTCCTTTTGCAAAAACCACTTAGCAGTCATTGGCAGCTCTGGATCACTTTCCCCTGGGTGGGCAACCAAGATGTGACCCAGTGACAAAGGGCACCCTTTCCAATTCCTTTCTCCTCAAACAGTCAAACATCAGCAATTTATATGAACTCAGATCCCTTTCCATCTCCCAGGTTTCATTTCAAGTTTCCCTTGGATCTTAGAGAAGGGAGTAATTTCCTTTCTCAACACACATATGAAACAGGAAGGAAGATTAGTGTGATGAAAAGAGCACTTGACGGGAGTCGAAGACCTTCTTCAAGTTCTGGCTCTGCCGTTTATTTGCTCCATGACCTTGGGCAAATTGCTCAGCCTCTCTGAGCTCCAGCTTCCTCCGTTAGAAATTGCGGATAATAGTTTGTTCGTACTCCACCTCTGTCACAAGTTGTTGTGGGGATCAGTGAGATAATGTATGTCACCACAAATAGTTTCCCCACAAATACTATTTTGAAGTAGGCTATTATTATAACTTCTTATGTTTCTCATTTTCTCTAGGTAACCACAAGAACTACTATTTAGACCTTAATGCTAGGTATGGAAGATTGTCAACATGCCGTGCCTTTCCTTGGGGAACAGAACTGAAGGACAGATACTTAAATTTGTTCCAGGTTTTGCAGGAAAAGGATTTATCATCTGGTAATTGAGTCTTTGTCTTGGCTTTGTGGAAACTGGTTTGGAAAGCTCCTGTTTTGGGGATATTTCAGCATGTTCCCTTTGCTGGCTTGTGTTTCTAAGCATTTCCTTTAACTAGAGTATCCTAGGGTATTTGTAGAGTTAAATTCTGGCCACGTAGCTCTCAGTAGATCTGAGAGTGATACTATATATATAAAAAAAAATCCATGGCTCAAAACTGGGCCCTAAATTTAGAAATCACCTAGACAGTCCTTAATTCAAATTGTAATTTAAATCATCCACAACCCAGAAATCTCTAAGGGTGCTTTCCACAGGCTGTCGTCACCTCCTTAGGTATCCAATGACTTGATTTTATGTATTAAGTAGATAGATATAACTAGGAAGGTAAGAGGTTTGCTAGTCATAGAGTATCTAGATGGTTGGAGGAGTAGGCAAAGATTAGCCTGGAGAAAAGAAGACTGAGGGAAAAGCATGATAGTTATTGTCAGATCAAGAAGCAGCATAGTAAGAGTGATGGGTTTGGAGTCAAGAGGCGCAGCTCAGCTATTTTACAACCCCTGTCACCTTAGGCATTCACTTAATCAGTATACCAGTCTGTAAAAGGAAAAGGCTTGGACTAGATGACTTCTGAGGTCCCTTCTATTTGAAGCCCTTTGAAATTTTGGGATTGTCCTGAGGTAGAAGTAGGAGTAACAATATTCTGTGCTGCTCCTGAGGCCAAAACTAGGTAGATGCTAATGGGAGACATGTTTCAGACATAAGAAAGGATTTCCTAACAATCAAAAGTATAACGAGATCCTTTATGATACAGTGGACTCCCCGTTGCTGGAAGATGGGGCTTTCACTAGGACAGATGGGTACCCATCTGTTGGGAATCTTAAAGAAGAGAATCAGTCCTGTACTGGGTGGGACATTGGACTAGATGGACTAAGGTTACTTCCAGATTTAAAGTTCTATAATTAGGCTTCTGACCATATTTACATAAGATTGTATTACTTACAAAAGGTTCAAAAAGAAATCAGTATTAGTTTCCACTATTTCAAAAAACTTAAAATCTTTTTTTCAAAAAAAACCAAGCAAGTGATACTAATTGGCATCCTTTCATGTTTCATTTTCCACTTCAGTAAGACTTCTTTTAATCTAAATTTAAATTTTTGCCCAAGTGTCAGGAGCTCTGACATCATTATTTTATAAGTGCCTGGGGTCTGACAACGAAAGATGAGTGTAAACTGAAATTGTTGGCTCCTTGAAGAGATTCATATATGAACATCAAAAATAGATAACTTCCTGCTACCCAACTCACAGATCCCTATGCATTGGGTGTGTTCCATTGGAGCCCTTTAACATCCCGGGCTTGCCTCCTTCAGAGTGAGAGGGTGTGGAGAAACTGGGACTTATCATTTCACTTACCCCCTCAGGCCTCTTCTGGCATCAGCTCTGCTTAGATCTGTGCTAAGGAGCAGCCCACTAGGTGCTGCTGTAAATGCTAGATCTCCCCTTTCTGCACCAAGCCTTGCCTCCCACAGACACACACAGACCTATATTCCTTCTCAGTCATTCCTCTGGGGCAGAAGAATGAAAAGCACCAGTTGGGGGCTATCCTGCCAGCAGCCCTTCCCCGCCCCAGCTACCTCTCCCTTCCAAAAAGGAGGAAACCTTCTTCAGAGACAAGTCATACTTTCCCTGGGGCATTTCATTGGCCAGAGCTAGCGAGTCCTCACATTAGCACAGTGAGAAAGGTTGGCATGCCTGAGATATGCTTAGTTATGTAACCAGAAGGAATAAATGACATGTAAATCTTATTTTGTAGTTTCTAATAAATAAGTTTAGGTTTTAAAGCATTTTTGCCCCGGTTTCCTGTGGAAGGAACAGAAATCAAATTGGTGTGACGGTGCCTGCTCCCTCCCTCCCTTCTGACCTCAATCTGTCCTAAGTACCTAGCATAGCTTCTGAATCTCACTAGGTAAAATTGATCATTGGCTGACCGTAGCTGACAAGAGAGTGTGTATGGGTTGTTTTTATAATCCTTTCCTTGTTTGGAATTCATCTGCTGCATGTCAGTAGCTTGCATTAACACCTTTCAGTTTACATAGGGGTTTTTTTTTAGTCAGTCAACAGGCATTTATTATTTACTCACTGCCAGGCACCATGCTGAACACTGGGGATACGGAGAAAGGTAAAAACAATCCCTTCTCTAAGGAGCTCACATCTTAATGAGGAAGATAAATTGTGAATAAATAGGGACATAGAAGATCTATGCAGCTTCTATCCAATTACCACCATTGGGTATGATGAAAGCATGTGAAAATTCTATCAGATGTGTAACGTTTGGAGCCACTTGTTTCAGTCATTGAAGGAAGAAGGAGGAATAACAGGTTTTTAAAAGACTCTAATCCAAGGAGTTCATACTTTATCAATTCAATAAACATTGGTTAAGAGCCTACTCTGTGCCAGGCACTATGTTAAACACTAGAGATACAAATAAGAAAAAAGTGACACCCCCTGCCCTCAAGGTGCTTATAATCTGCTGGAGAAGAACAATGCACCGAGGGTAGCTAGAAAGGTAGGGGTGGGAGGGAAGGACACCAGAGGGGACCCCACTCAGGGGCATCTCGTTCTGTCTCATTCAAACCTAGCAAAGCTGCAGATGGAAAGTGGAACGTGAGCCGAAAAGTCCAAATCTTGCCCTTTGTAAAGGAAAACTTTGAGAGGAATTAAATGTTCCAGCCTCCAGACTTCTGATTGGACTTTTACATAGAGGGATAAAGCAAAGGCTTAAATTGTGACATGAGGGATTTGGACCAGACATCAAGAAAACCTCCCTTGACATAAAGTTGGAATGACTGAATGGATCACCACAGGAATTTGTGAAGTCATTTCCAAGGGCAGAGCTGGGAGGAAAGGGGGGGTAGAAGTTACAAAGAGACAAACAGATTTGGGTAAGTATTCTTTCATGAGAGCTACCTGAGAGTAGAATGGGCTGGTGGCTGTCACATCATGGCTTCCCCATGACTGGTAGTATTCCAGTAAAAGCTTGGCAGCCACTTGTTAGCTATGTTGTAGGGCAGATTCTTGCTCAGCCTTGGGCCAGGCTAGATGATCTCTGAGGACCCTTCCAACTAAGAGATTCTGGGATTCTCTGAAGTCTTCAAAACTAAAAGAGTGCTGCAGCTAGGTGGTGCAGAAGATAGAGCACCAGCCCTGGAGTCAGGAGGACCTGAGTTCAAATGTGGCCTCAGACACTTACTAGTTGTGTGACCCTGGGCAATTCACTTAACCCCGATTACCTCACCAAAAAAACAAAACAAAAAAACCCAAAAACTAAGAGAGCCTTGTTAAGCACAGCCCTGCTTTTAGTTAATAGAACCTGGGATTTCATGACTATGTATGTATGAATGTATGAGTGTGTATATCTATATCTGTATATATATATATATATATATATATATCTGTGTGTGTGTATAGATATGTGTATATGAATATATACATAACTGTATGTGTGTACATATATGTATATGTCAACATATAGTAAGCACCTACTATGCTTAAGGCATTGTGCTAAGCATTGGGGATACAAAAAGAGGCAAAAGACAGATCCTGTCCTCAAGGAGCTTACAGTCTAATGGGGGAGACAACATGCAAACAAATATATACAAAGCAAGCTATGTACAGGATAAATAGGAAACCATTAAAAGAGAGAAGGTACTGGAATTAAGGGGGGGTTAGGGAAAGCTTATGTATATATTTACATACTCACATACATGGTTACAAAATCATAGGCTCTGTTATCTAAAAGCAGAGGTTTTTGTGTACACATACATGTGTATATATACCTATATAGTCTTAGTAACATGGCACTGTGGTTAGAATCCTGGGTTCGAGTCCTGCCTCTGGCCCATAACAAATACTGACTGGGCATGTCATTTAACCTCTCAATGCCCCGGGCAACTCTCTAAATTTACAAATTGTAGAGAAGGTCCCAGCTGACATTGGTAGAGGGAGTCTCTTCTTCCCAGAGTTCTATATACGGTTGTATCTCCCTTAGCAGTATCTAAGATTGTGGAGGGAATATCACTTGGCTTAATTTTAAATAAGTCAACCATGACCTTGAAATGGATAGATAAGAAGAGCCAAAGAATTTGGCAAATAAGTAGGCTTCAAATTCTGTTGTTGTTCAGTCATGTCTGACTCTTTGTGACCCTGTGGACCATGGGGTTTTCTCAGCAAGGATACTGGAGTGGTTTGCCATTTCTTTCTCCAGTAGATGAAGAGGTTCAGTGACTTGTCCAGGGTCACACAGCTAGTAAGTGTCTCAGACTGGATTTGAACTCAGGTCTTCCTGACTCTAGGCCCAGTGATCTATCCACTATGCCACCTAGCTGCTTCGAATTCTTTGACAATTTCCTGATGGTACCATAACACAGAGAGCTTCCTGCCCCTCAGGAAAGGCCCTCACTTCAAGGTCAGGCCATTGTGATTGTTCAACCTAGAAGTCCAGTTCCTTGTAAGGTCCAGCAGCCCCAGCGAAATGATTCCCTTCAAAGCTGCCCCATCAGCATTTAGATTTTGTCCAAATTGAACTCTCTCTAATGGGGTTTCAATTTAAATGCTCATAAATGTGGGTTCCATAATTACAACAAAAGTCACATAGATTTCTTCTATTCCTTTCCTTTCCTCTCTTGGCATGTGGCCTTCGCGTGGATTTAAAATTTAGGAGTGCAGTGTAGTAGCACCATAAAATTTTGCATATGCCCGTCATGCCAGGAAATGAGGCATAGGGCTGGCCAGATTGGATCAGAGCAAGGAGTCCAGCTGAGCCAGAGAAGCCTAGCACATAGCAGAGGTTTAGTCTAGCAGGTCCAGGCTAGTGCAAACGAATGTCCTGGGTCCAGGGTGGTAGAGTCCAGCACATGGAGGGTCAGTGAAGGCAGCTCAGATAGCACTCAATGGCACAAGCCAAGAAAGTTGTGACCTCTGATCCTGAGGCAGAGGATACTTTCTCTCTGGTCCTTTATTATGCTTTCTACAGGTTGTAAGGGGCTTTTGGCCCATAGCTATTTATTGTTTCTGGGTGTATGGATGTTCAAGGACGACTAGTACCTCTGGTGTGCGAGCTTGTCAAATCCCTTTCTGGGCTGCTCATCCAATTTTGGGCTCCAAGGGGCACTCAACTTTGACCTATGGCTCCAAGAAGCTGTAACATGCACAGAGGCCACACTCTGGTAAACTGTCTCAGCAGATGGACTAAACCAGATTGAGGGTAACCAATGGTCCACAGACCTGTCAGTGAGTTAGGTGGGATGTCTACCCCAAGCATGTGAAGACTTCCCCTGGTGGAATGGGTGGATGAGAACAGTTTGTTCCAATAGTCATGAAGGTAGCTGAAGCAGGCTGTAAGGTGCATAGAGCATGGTCAGACATTAAAGATGCCACGCTTATCCACTGCATCCCAGGCCATTGCCAGTCATCTTGACTTTTGTCTTGCCACTGGACTTCAGTGACTCTAGAAGAAACAGTGAGGCTGATGACTTTGTGCAATTCTGCCTCCCTTAGATTTAATTCAGGAGCAGGTCAAGACATCACCCCATGATGTCATTGGTCTTCTTTGAAGATGAAGGAACAACAACAACAATTATTTATTGTTTTCGGAATGGTCTGCAGGTAGAGTCCTTCAGGTAGATACTTTTCTGGGCTGAGATAGAGGCAGAGAGAGGTTAACCTTCAGCACCAGGGCCACCTTTTATGTAAGGGCATTCATTCCTTGGAGAGTATGTATAATCCACAACAGTCTTGGAAACTGCCAACTCTTGGTTGATTCACAGGGTGTTAACAAAACCATTTACTGAGTCTTCACAGCCCAGTGGCCATTACCTGCATTAGAGTGCAGATGACAAATCCTTTTCAACTACTTTGATTTTTCTAATGTTTGACGCATATGTACACAATCCATTCCTTTGATTACACTTTCACACCTTAAAAATAAAAGAACAAAACCATCTACGTTACTCGCAATGCCCTTTTGGAAGCTTGATCTGAAAACAACTTTCCTCTTTATATTTCCTTTCCTCTGACACACAATGAGTTAGTTTGGTCTCTGGTTTCTACCTCTGGTTCAGTTCTGTGAACCCGAGGCAAGGAGCTAAGTCCTTTCTTGCTCAGCTTTCTCCTCTTCAGATGGAGAACGTGTCCGTGATCTCCCTGGTGTGATTATTGTGAGAGGGAGCGAGGCTACTCTGCAACTGTCAAGGGTTAAGTCATGATGATGGGGGATTTTGTTTTCTTGGCTTCTGATAAGGAGAAAGAACATGGATGCTTTTTTGGTTCCTTCCCTACCCCATTAATCTCCATAAATGAGGCATGTTTTTTAGTTACAGCCCAGCTAGAGAAAGTGCATATGTTAAACCAGATGGACGAAATTAACAGTTTCATTAAATTGATTTTAAAATTGTCAGTTTCACGATGACACCAAAGCAATCATGGTGTTGGTTTTGTGCCATGATTGGAAATTCAGACTTCAAAGAATGTGTGAAACTAGCAGTTTTGTCTTGGAATTAAAATTTTTAAATTGCCTTCCCTCTCACTGCTGAATGCTTAGTTCTTTCACAGCAAAGACTGATTCATGCATTCATTTAAGTTCAGAATTTTAATTATTTAAAAGAAATAAAAAAATCTTTTAAAAACAGATGATTTCCAAGTCTATGAGATTTCTAGACCTAGAAGCTCAAGTCTTATGAGTAATTCCCCTCCCGGCCCTTGTTATCTATCACTTCCTAACCAGTAGTGCGCCAATGCTAATAATTTCTGGAGTTACAAGCCAGGGGCCATAGGAGTCACACGTTTTTATGAAGTTTATTTCACCTTCACAGAATCATAGAATTTGAGAATTGTAAGGAACTTTCTCTAACCTATTTATGAAGGCATCCCCACTATAAAACACTCACTGAGTGCTTGTTCATTCCCTGCTTGCAGACTCATCACCTCTCAAAGCAACCAGTGCTTTAATCATTAAGCTTTTTCTGATATCAAACCTAAATTGGTATCTGCACCTTTCACCCCTGCTCCTGGTTCTCCCCTCTGGAGCCAGAAGAACACATATAATTCACATGACAGTCCTTCAGTCCCCCAGGGCCTTCTCTTCTTCCACCTCAACAGGCATCAAAACTGGAGTTCCTGGGTGTTCAGGACAACCTGATCATCTTATTCAAGTTTTTGGCCCAACAGGTGAGGTATGGACAAATAACATCTTAATGTTTAAAAATACTTTGCTGTGAATACACACATTCACACAGGGAGGCACCTGAGAGGAATACATATTTAAAAGCAAATCTATGAATAAGTTTGAATAGGATTTATTTTTAAAACTTCACTTGAGTGGTGCAATTTCTATTGCATAGAGAGAAGATGAGATTTGTTGAGTAAAATAAGATTCTTAATTGCAGTGTATTCCAGTGGATCTGTGACCTCACTGAGGTAGAAGTTCCTGCAATGATACCGATTGCAGCCCTTCTGTGCCAGCCCTTCCAGGGTGATTTTTGTCCATGTCTTCCTATGACTTCAACACAAGCAGTCTACCCAGTGTGCTTAGGGTTCTTCCTCACTTTCTCCTGATGTGATGAGAATACCAATGGGGCTTTCTACCTGTCATCCCTTGTCCTCTCTACATGACTCATGTATCTTTTCTACTGTAGATTTTCCTAAAAACATTCTACACTCCTGAAGTTCTTCATTTTTCCTCATTTGTTATGTGTTGTTGCCTAGTCATACCCACCATACACTGCTCCCTGGCAATTCACGATAACCCATGGGTTGAATTGTGCAAGGTTAAAATCCAGATCCATGTCCCAAAACATCTTGTGGTTTGGAGCCACTCTCTGATTGCCTGAAGATCCTTGATTCAAGGTGGTGGCTGACAGCTTACAAGGGAGTAGGGTCTATAATTAGAAGGCAGGACTATCACATTTTCCTCCCCACTTTGAGTAGCAAGACGGAGAGAGACAAACACTCCCACTCCCTGCAGCTCAATGTTTGAATTGCCCTTGTGCTATGAGGAAAGGGGTACCTTCAGTACCATAGCCAATATCTGGTTTTAACCACATCCTTTGTGCTTGTCTTCCCAAATGGCTCTTGTTATTTTGTGTGTTGATTCCTCAGTAGTTGAGTGGAAAATCTAAAATAAAATCAAGAAAAAAGCTTTTTAACTCCATAGGAAAATTCCTGTTGAATATCACAGTTTTCAAGCAGATAAGAAAGAGCTTAAACTAGTTGAAAATAGCTCTTTAAAAGTGAGTCATCTGTGTGGCCTAACACCGGGCAGGAGTCTTTTATAATACACCACCCAGCACAAGGCCTCCCTTGCACACAGTAGGCTCTCAATAAATACATGAAAGAATGAATAATGAAGAATAGACTAGAGAATTAGGAGATGGTGATAACTGGAATGGCTGTACCATAAAATCCTCAAGTTTTGCTAAGTGCTAATAAATTTATAGGTTCACAGGAAGGTTTTGTAAGATGATATGTAGCCTAAGGAATCTGAATAATCAGTTCCTAGCTCACAGCAGTGTTTTTAAAGAAAACTAGGTACTTATGTTTTATATATGGCAACCCCTGGGAAAGAATTGGAGTCAAAGGGTGAAAAGAGAGCATCCCATTCAAAGGTGGGGGGGCAAGAGAATTGGGAGACTTGCACAACTTTTTTCAGAAAAAAAACAACAACAAGGAAATATTAGAAGAAAAACACACCTTTCTTAAGAAAATCTAATAGAAGAATCCTAAGAGTTTCAATGGTCCTGATTTGGTAGTGAGTCACACTGAATAAATTGCTCTCTAGGGGGAATCTTTTCAGCTATATATGGCGAATCGGTTTTCCCAGGGCACTAGGCAGTCATTTAGAGCCTAGGAAGAAGTCATTTGCAAAATGACGTCGTAGAATCCCAGAAGAGTTTAATTTACCTCCCCTGAGGGTGGTTTACCTTGACTCATTGTAGGATCAGTCATAACAATAACTCAGGTAATTTAATTGGCTTTCTCCCCCTTCTTTCCAGAATCCTGACCATCTCATGGTAATTAATTTTGTGTGCCCTGAATTATGTTATTTCCAGTGCCAGGAAGCCAAAATGATTCAGTGCTAGAAGTTGGTGGGAGGATATTTGAGAAGGCTGTAAAGAGACTCTCCGGCATTGACGGTCTACATCAAATTAGCTCCATTATTCCCTCCCTGATGGATTCCAGCTGCTGTGGATACCATAAAGCATCCTACTTCCTTGCAGTCTTTTATGAAACTGGACTAAATGTGCCTATAGATCACCTACAGGTAGAGTATTTCCTGGATTTTGCTGGTATCAATAACCCTCGTTACATTTTTTTTCCTTAGCAGTCATTTTAAAAAATTGTTGAAGAGGTTGGGAAGGTTGAATAGTTGATGTTCATCTTGTTTGGTAGAACTGGCCATTTCTAACTCCCCAGGGTGCTCTGGAGCTCTTTAGGTAGAAGAGAAATAGCCAGTGAATGAGGTAACACCAGGATGCTGAGGCTAATGCCTGAACATTTGACTAAAAGAGGAAGTGATATCTCTTCTGGAAATGCAGCCTTGGACAAAGTGCCGGTTTTCATCATCCAGAGAAGCACTTTTACTGCCACGTACAACAACTCCTTGAGCATTTGAGAGCAGATTATTTCTTTAAAGAAAATCTTGGCCCCCTCCTCCCAAAACCAAATTTTGATAAATGCTTGACTTTGATTACTTTAGCCTCTTTTGTCCTCCTGATCCTTTAGCTAAGGGAGACAATTTGGGCCTATGGTCAAAGCATCACCACAGCTGCCCCTCCCCCACCCTTGCCCTAGAAAAGGAATGACCATGCCACAGAGGGTTTAAAAACAAACCGAACAAATTCACGATGCGGCTTAATCTAACATTTTGTATTCACTTTTCATAAACGCTATAAAATGTTGCCCTATCTGCATATTGTTTTCTGATTTCCATATTTTGTTGATTATCTTTGATCCCTGGATTGCCTTAGAGCACAGACAACTGGGAGTTGCTTCCCTGATTGTGCAAAGACGTTGCCGATTCTCTTCAGTGCCTTGTTGGTGGTCTTTGTGAGTTTTGTTTGGAGTTCCACCCCTAATGTTATGGAGAATCCTGAGTGGGGGGGAAGCCCCTGTAAAAGCAGCATCAGCTAATAGCATCAGGAACCTGATGATCTCTAACCTGGGGTGCACCACAAACCAACCAGGTGACTTTTGAAGCAAGTCATTTTAGACCTTTGTTGCAGGACCTGAGTTCAAATGTTGCCCCTGCTAACTTGCCACCTTTGTGACCTAGGGCAAGTCACTTCACCTCTAGGGGGCTCCAAGAAGAGAAGGCAGAGGAGGAAGCCAGCTAACAGGGATTAGACTACATCGTTCCATCCCTTCCAGATCTAAGGAGCTGGGACTCTATCTAGAATTCTTCAGCTGTGTATAAAGGGATAGTGCCTGATCTGTGCTGAACAGCTCCTCTCTATTTCTACTGAAGAAAGAATAAAAGGAATCATAACTCCTCTGATCCTGTTTCCTCCTTGGAGCACCACCTCCTATATGCAGTCTCTCCTGATCCTTCCCCGTGTATGATTAGTAGATATTTCATATGTACTTATATGTACTTCTTTTTTTCCCCTGACTGAATATAACCTCCTTGAGGACAGAATGTTTCATTTTTATTTTAGTATCCCCAGCATCTAGTGTCAGCTCCAGCACATAGTAGGTGCTTAATAAATGTTTGTTGATTGATCTGTAAATGAGGGATTGAAATACCTGCATTATCTATTTAATAGGGGAGAGATGAAGTGCTTTTCGTTCTTTGATGTGCTACATCATATGGAAGAATCTCATTATATTGAGTGTCACGAAACACTGAAGTTCATACTTTGTCTTTCTCTGTTCTGTTAGAAATAGCAATTGTTTTCTGAGATAATCTGGCAGCAGCCTTCCTTCTCACCTGACCTACTGAAAGAACCTTCTAATTGGTCTACCTGACTCAAGGCCTGACCCCCTCCCCCCTCCCCAATCCTCCCTTCAACTGCCAAAGTAATCTTCCTAAAGTGTAGATTTGACGTAGGTTCACTCAATGAACTCCAACAGTTTCTTATTATCTGCAAGATCAAATGTAAAAGTTCTCTGTTGGACATTGAAAGCTCTTCACTCACTGTCCCCTTCCCGCCTTTCCAGGTTTCTTGCTTGCTACCCTTCTGGTTGGCTTCCCTCCAAGCCCTCCCTGATCCAGCTATACTGGCCTCCTTGCTGATCCCCACATATAACATTCTATCTTCCATCTCCATACCTTTCTTCTGTTGCCCTGCATACCTGGAATGCTCTCCCTCTTCACCTTTGCCTCTCGTTTCCTGGCTTCCTTCAAGACTCAGCTTATATCCCACTTTCTAGGGGAGGCTTTTCCTGGACCACCCCCCTCCTCCCCAGCTGCTAGCACCTTCTCTCTCAGATTACCTTCTATCTATCTACCCTCTATATATACCTTACCTATAATACCTGTACCTTATCTTAGGCAGCTTGTTGGTGCAGTAGATAGAGTAGAAGACCTGAGGTCAAATCCAGCCTCAGACTCTCTTTACCAGCTGTGTGACCTTGGGCAAGTGACTTAACCTCTGTCTGCCCCAGTTTCTTCTTCCGTAAAATAGGGAATAATAATAACACCTACTTTCCAGGGTTGTTGTGAAGATCAAATGAGATACATTTGTAAAATGCTTTGCAAATCTTAAAATGTTACATAAATGCAAGCTATTATTATCAGTTTGTTATTTACATATTGTCTCCTCTATTACTATGTCAGCTCCTTGAAGACAGAGACTGTTTTTACTTATATTTCCCCCTCCAGCTCTTATTGTTCAGTCCTTTCAGTCATGTCTGACTCTTCATGACTCCATTTTGGAGGTTTCTTGGCAAAGGTACCAGAGTGGTTGGTCATTTCCTTCTCCAGCTCATTTTACAAATGAAGAACTGAAGCAAACAGGGTTAAGTGACTTGACCAGGGTCAAGTGTCTGAGGCCAAATTTGAACTTAGAAGATGAATCTTCCTGACTCTGGGACTGGCACTCTTAGACCAGATCAATCAGAAAATATTTAATAAGTCTGTGATGTGTGATAGGCACAATGCTAAATGCTGGGGATCCAATGATAAAAATAAAAAGTGAAGCAATCCTTGCTCTCAGGAAGCTTACATTCTAATGCAGAAGACAATATGCAGGACAAATGAACAAGTAGGTAAGTTGGGGAAATCAGGAAAGGCTTCCTATAGAAGGTGGAGACTGAGCTGAGTCTCAAGTGAAGTCAGGGATTCTCTGAGGTGGATGTCAGGAGGGATCACATTCCGGATGTTGAGGGTGGCCAGAGCAAAAATAAGGAGAAGGGAGCTAGAGTGCCATGTGTGAGGAACAGAGAAAAGCACAGTTTGTCTGGACCAGGCATACTAGATGAGGAGTAATTTATAATGAATTAGAAAGACAGGTTAGGTTCAAGTTGGGAAGGTGTTTAAAAACTAAACTGGATAGTTTACATCTTATTCTAGAGAAAACAGGGAGCCACTGGAATACATTGAGATTGGAGTGAGGCAGTCATATGTACACCTTAAAATCACTGTGATAACGGCATACAGGATAGATTGGAGTGGGGAGAGGCCTGAGGGAAGGAGAACAATTTAATTGATTTTGCAGCATCCCTGACAAATGAGTGATTCTATGATGATTGTTATTCGTGTGACCCTCATTTTGTTTTTGAAACAGGGCATGCTGTATAGCTTGGTCGGTGCCCAGGGCGGTGAGAGGCTGTCTGCAATGAATCTTGGGTACAAACATTACCAGGGTATTGATGATTACCTGCTAGACTGGGAACTGTCATACGCCTATTACAGCAACATTGCCACGAAGACCCCTCTCGATCAGCACACTCTGCAAGGAGATCAGGTACACAGGATTAATGAACAGAGAGAACTGACTACATACTATATATACAAGGCTTTAAAAGTAACCAGCTAAAGTGCCTGCATCTGTTGCTGATTTATTCCTGAATTCCTAGAGAATGCATCTCACTAAATTGAGAGGGGAACTTGTTAAAGGCATTTATCATATCCTGTTTCTCAATTCTGTAATAAGAACAATCTCATTTCTGTCTTCCAAAACCTCTGTAGGGTTAGAAGGAGGAAGGATGAGTATTTGAAGAGTTGGACTCTTGCCTAAATTTGTCACAGTGATGAGAGGGCCCCCCCTTGCCCTCGATCAATCCCCAGTACATAAAGAAAACAGGTATAATGACTTCCCTTCTAGATACCATAATGAAATGAGGCTAAGGACTAGAATGGCCCCCAGATGGCAGATATGGATAGCATAAAGAGAGCAGTGGCAATAGCAGGCTAAATGAGGAACAAGAGGTAGTTATCAACTACGAAAAACAAACAAACAAAAAACTAACTACAGCCCCAATTCTGGGTTTTATGTGCACTACTTGTTCTGACTCAATACAATGAGAAAGCTCTGGATTTAGAGGTAGTAGACCTAGATTTGATGCCTAGCTATCTGGCCACTGTAGCAGAAGTACCAACCTCTCTGAGATTTAATTCCCTCATCTGATAAATAGAAGTAAGGATGACTGAATTATCTACTTGACAGGCTTTTTTTGAGAAAAGTACTTTGTAAACTATAAAATATCATGGAAAGGTGAGAGATGATGATGATGATGATGATTACCATCCATTTGTGTTCCTCCAAAAGATAAAGAATTTGTAGCAGGGAATCTCCCTATCTCTAAACAAGAATTGATTGAGAAGGACTAACCTTTACTCCTAACTTTGC
Organism: Phascolarctos cinereus; assembly: GCF_003287225.1. Taxonomy (NCBI): domain Eukaryota; kingdom Metazoa; phylum Chordata; class Mammalia; order Diprotodontia; family Phascolarctidae; genus Phascolarctos; species Phascolarctos cinereus. The sequence continues at coordinate 171,627,456 of NW_027556402.1, forward strand.
AGCTCCCAAAACTTACCATCTCTACTGCTGATGATTTTCAGATCTACCTATCCTGCCTTAACCTCTCTGCTGATCTGAGATCTTACATCTCCAACTGCCTTTCAGACATCTCAAACTGGATGTGTGAACATCAGCATGTCCAAAACATTACTCCCCTCCCCACCCCCACCTTCTCTATTACTATAGAGGACAACACCATCCTCCCAATCCCTCACACTCACAATCTAGGTGTCAGTCTCAACTCCTTATTCTCTCTCACCTCTCATACCCAATCTATTGCCAAGACCTGTCATTTTCATCTTTGTACCATCCCTAAAATACTTCCCCTTCTTCCCCCACCCCTTATCCTGCCACCAGTCTAGTGCAGGCCCTCATGACCTCATGCCTGAACCATTGCAATAGCCTGCTGCCTCAAGTTTCTCACTGGTCTAAGCCATCCTTCATTCAGTCACCAAAGTGATTTTCCTAAAGCACAATCTGACATGTCACTCAGTAAATTCCAGTGGCTCTCACATACAAGATCAAATACAAAATCCTCTGTTTGCCCCTCAGAGCTCTTCATGACCCAGCCCCCTCTTACCTTTCCAGTCTTCTTACACCAAGGCTGCAGGTTCCCCACCTCTGTCTTACACCTTTCTCCCTGACATATACTCAGATATAGTGGCACTGGCTTCCTGGCTCTTCCATGAAGGAGACACTCTATCTCTCAGCTTCAGACATTTTCTCTGGCTGTCCCCCATGTCTGGAATGCTCCCCCTCATCTCCACCTCCTGGCTTCCCTGGCTTCCTTTAAGTCCCAACTAAAATTGCATCTTCTCTAGAAGCCTTTCCAAACCCCTCTTAATTCTAGTGCCTTCCCTCTCTTAATTATTTCCTATTTATCCTGTGCATATTACTTTGTATGTATTTGTTCGCATGTTGTCTCTCCCTTTAGATAATGAGCCCCTGGAGGGCAAGGACTGTCTTTTGCCTTTTTTTGTATGCTCATCACTTAGCACAGCGCCTGGCACACAGTAGGTGTTTTCTTAATGAAATGTTAATTGACTGACTGAGTTGTGCTGCTAGTTGCCTCTTTGTTTTTGTTTTTGGAGTGGTTTTGAGGATCTGGTAGAGATAGAACCTGGGGAATAGGGACTGGACCTCTAATTTCATGGGTAAAAGGAACTATTTATGACACAAAGGAATCTCTTTCCCCCACCCCCATGCAGGTCAGCATATCCTCTGCAACTTAGGTAGTCATAGAGAATTGCTGTGGCCTGCCCCCAGTCACACAGCCTGTATGTGTCACATATGGAAAGACCTTAGGTCTTCCTGGCTCTGAGGCTGACTATACCACATTCCCTATGCCACACTTTAAAATATAAAAAATTTTATAATACATAAGTGATGGTTCACATTGAGACACCATGACTGTCTCATGGACAGAAGGTAGAGTTCAAGTCCCACTTCTAACCCATCTTGTCTCTGAGACATCAGGCAATCCACTTAACATCTCTGTACCCCCTCCCCCCAGCTCAAACTGATAGGATTATTATTTGCAGAGTAGAAGTCACTCTGCTTCAGCAGAGGCATTTTCTTCTATGAATTTACAGTTCCTATAAAAAATCAATACGTAGCTAAAGTTATCAGGACTTTATCTTGAAGAAAGATGTTAGCTGATGATGGAAGTCAGTACTTAACAGGAGTTAGTCATGAAGAATTTTGATCATTATATTTTTTTCAGATAGTTGATAGTGATCCATTATGTAAATGGAAAATTAATTGTATTGATAAATTCTATAAACTCTTAACCATCAATACAGAAAACAGGAATGAATGATCCACCCAAGTCAGGTCATGGTCATTGTAGGAACTATGCCACTTTCTACCCTTCTTAGCTGGGCACATGTGCCTGCCAAGGATCTGGCTCATTACCCTGACCTAGCTAGACAATGCAGCCTGGCTCTTTGATTGTATATGGAGGTCCTTAGCGCAGAGAGCTTGCCCATGGCTGGCTGAGCCAGATTTTGGTGGTCTAGGAAATAGAACTTAACCGTCCTCGTGGTTGTGAAATAAATGACTCCCACAAGAGTGTGCTTTTTAAAACTGTCCCTTTAGCATAATGATTGTTTCATTCTTTGTATCTGTATTTCTAGTACCTAGCACAGTGTTTGACAAATGGTAGATGTTTAATAAATGGTTATTAATTGGTTTAGTCAGAGATATAGAATGAAACTAATGGATTTCTTTCCTACTGAAAATTGAATGTGTGATACTTGGCCCTTCTGAAATGAAGCATGTTTATTTATTTGCCCCCCCATGTGGCCAGGGCCAGGAAAGATGAAATGAAGTGCTCTTCCTTGCTGATAGAAAACAACACAATGAAGAATTGTGCCTGCAAACTAAATAGTCAGGAGGACTGTATTAGAACTCACATTTCCTTCAGAATACTTAATGAATGGCTTCTTGAGAATTTAAGTGGATGTAATGCATTAATTTAAATGTCCCTTTGTTGAAAATCTATTAATTCATCAGTGGCACCCAGCAAATTAACACACTGTAAGAAGCCAGACCTTTGGTTAACAAAGGAAGTGTCAGTTTAAAAAAAGGAATCAAGAAAAGGTAGTGTTTTTTCTTCCATTTTCTTTAGTATATGAGTTATGATCTGCATAATTTTACAGTAATCTCTAATTTAATTTTACAGTAAACTCTAATGGTAGTCTCACTTCAGATCTCTCTTTTTTATGGCTGAGTAGGAAACTGTTTTAGCTTTAATAGAAAACTAAACAGCAACATTTATGTGGCTTGATTTTTTTTCCCCTAGGGCCATTATGTTATTTTTTTAAAAAAATTCCCATCATCCTGGCATTAGCAATTAGAACATTATTTCGTATCTAGATTTGGCCAGATTGTATGTGTCTCTAATGTTAATAATGTCTTGGGATGAATAAGGTAAGTTTATTCAGGAGCTATTGTTCTCCTACAAAATAATTGTCATGCTTGTGTGATGGCCTGAGTTTAAACCTTGATGTTTTACTGTGCAGCAACTGGCATTTAATATTCAGTAGTAAATACCCAAAGCATCCGACCCACTTTATGCACTGGCTAAATTGCACCCAGTATTTCATTTTAAAATGACGTCCAGTGCTCTTTGAAACCTGAGTATTTTCCACTATTCACTGTTGTCGTTAAAGAGAGTTATTTCCCCCTTCTTTTAAAATATCTCAAATGTTAAATTTCAAGAAATCCGTTGGGGGGTGGAAAGGGTGGGGTGGGAAGCCGCATCACTTCCTAGTGGGAGCCAAATATCACAGCTGACTTATAAACCCCAAGAACTGGGTTCCCAATGTCAGCTCTGGCAGGCCCTGAAGGAGGTTTGGGTTTGTAGGTGTTTAAAGGGTAGGTTATGAAATTGCTCTCCCCTCGTACTGTGAGTGCTTCTTAGAGCTCCAGGCCTGCTGGCCGACCCATTAAGTTTTATAACTTGAGAGAATGCAGATGTCTCTGCAACCTGTGTGAGCCCCCACTGGAAACTGCAACTTCCCAGCTGCACAAAGCTCTCTTTTTCTGCATCCTTCCTTTTTCTTTTTACCTCAGTACTGCATATTTCTTTCATGAAATACACTTGATGGGAAAGTTATTCGTTAGGAGCAGTCATGCTGAGCGGCCAGGGCTGCGAGCCTCAGCACTGGAGAGTTCCAATAGCTGGAACTTAGAGGAAACAAAAGCAGCTCTCCTTGAGGAGGTTAAAGGTGCAGGTGTTCTGGCTGCCCTTCTATAGTCTCCAACTTTCAGCTGGAGTCTTGGGCCAGGCTACTTCTTATCCACTTCTGTATCTTTTGCCTGGTAGGCTCAGGTCTTGGCTTCCCTCTAAGGCCCCTTTCCTGGCCAGTGCTGAACAGGATTCTTTTTAAATGCTTTCCTTTCCTCAATTAACATTAGTGCTAATTAGCACTAGTTGACTGTCCCCTGGGCACACGGCCTTGATTTGGTGCTGTTTACCTCTGTAGTTCCACTAATGTTAGCAGGCAAATAGATGACCACCTCTGTGGTACAATTTCAAGGTAACTGAGAAAGCCCAGAACCACTACACCTGCCCAATTTTCCCCTTTTTATTGGCTTACGCCTGATACCTCTCTGATCAGGTTGTAGTCCCTTTAGATTAAGGCTTTGATCCCTGAAAAATTGAAATGATATGTGGGAGAGGTAATATTTGAAACTGCTATCCATCACAAAGGAAGGACCTGAGAGCCAGGTTTGAAAAGGGAAAAAAAAGCACGAGGGCACCAGGCACCAGTGGAAAGAAGGGAGACAGGGAGCCCAAAGCGCCCCAGAGTAAGTTCACAATGTTGCCACTGGCCAGCCCTAGTCTAGGTGACATTAGGGAAATTGCTTAACTTCTCATGGCCTTGTTTGCCTCATCTGTAAGATGATGAGCTCAGACTCCATGATCTCTGCCATCCCTTCCTTCTCTAAGCCTGTGATACTCCCGGGTACATGGTCCTAACTCAGGACCTTTCACTTTTGCCTTAGCATTAGTCCTTACAAGTGCTGATAGTGAATGAGAACATCAGAGATTATAGACTCCTTGAGGGCACAACCCGTATCTTCCCGTGTGATGTTTAGTAAGCATCCTATTGCCACAGAATCACTGCAGCAAAGTTCCATTTCCTAGTCTCGGTTAGTAAATTGCTTGTTGAAATAGTACAGATTCCAATGTGACAAAGAATTTAGACTGTCCCCTAAAGTTTGGCCTGTAGCATCATGTTCAGTCTGAGCCCTCAGCAAATATTGACCGATGTGCTTCACAGGGAATAAATAGAACAGAACGGCTTGTACAGTTTTAGCCACAGAAACTCAGTGGCCTCACAAAGTAAGGCGGCTGGCAGACACTGATATTGAACATTTGTCCCAGCTTACCCCATGCAGCTTCAGTGCCTGCCAGTGCCCCTGATGCTATATTATAGGCCTGCCTCAGGCCCCTAACATCCTCCTACAGTGTTACAGGACCCTCACTCCACATGTCAACATCTGGAAAACAGAGACCTAAGCTGCATAAATAGAACTCCAGAGTAGACTCTGTGATGCCAGGTGTTTCTGTTAACCCTCATTAAGAGAGTGTCAAAAGGGAAATCAAAGCGTTCCAGTGCTGTCTGGGGCCTCCTTCTCAGATTAGGTCTGGATCCAATATCTCCGGTTGTTTCACCACCTGCTCATGAAATGAACGGATCTGGGAGCAGCCAGAATGGGAACCACTCTCTGGAAGCAACTCTTGCATCATTCTTAGATGTCACTATGTGTATGTGACCACTCTTTTCCCCAAACATGTCAGGACTTATGTATCTTAGTTGTCTTTGTCCAATTATTTTTAAAAAATTAAATCAGCCCTCCAAAAAGGGCTAAGATTTGCCGCCACTGAAGGTATTCAAGAGACATTCAAGCTGCAGGCTCTAAAAGCAGGGTCAGTAGAAGAGAAGGAAAGAAACATTTATTAAGCACCATGCCAAGCACTTTACAAATCTCACCACAATGGTACCAATTAGATTGTGGTGGTGTTATTATCATGCACTAGGAAGGTGTTATTGTTCTCCACATTTTGTAATTGGGGAAACTGAGGCAGACAGGTGAAGTAACTTGCCCATAGTCACAGTTAGTAAGTGTCTGAGGCTGGATTTGAACTCGGGTCTTCCTGAAGCTAGATCCATTGAGCCACTAGCTGGCTCCTTTAGTAAAAGAGTTCCAAGGATGTTTTGGACAATAATTAGAAGACACATTGTTTCATCATAGGAATAAGTATCAAAGTGACTACTTGAAAGGGAATTCAGAGGGCTGTCCGAGTCCTAAGCCACACGTTCAGAAGAGAGGAAGAAGAGAGACTGAGTTCAAATCTGGCTTCAGACACATAGCACTTACTAGCTGTGTGACCCTGGCAAGTCACTTAACCCCAATGCCCAGCCAAAAAAAAAAAAAAGGAAGAAAGAGCGGAAGTTGTCTCTCTCTCTCTTAAATCTTCTGAGTGAACTTGCTGCTCAGTGGCTAATTCTCTTTGATGCAGCAACCTTTCCATCAAGGTGAGTACAGGAAAGTAGTAAGTAGCAGTATGTCCTCAACCAGAAGCCTCTTTTATCAAGGTAGCTAAGTGGATAGAACACTGGATCTGGAGTTAGGAAAACCTGAGCCTGAATCCTGTCTCCAATACTTATTAGCAGTGTGACCCTGGGGAAATCACTTAACCTCTGCCTGCCTCAGTTTCGTCATTTGTAAAGTCAGGATACAAATAGTACCCACCTCTCAGGGTTGTTGTGAGGATCAAATAAGATAATATGGAAAGCACCAGCAAACCCCTAAAATGCTATGTAAATGCTAACTAGTATCAAGGAGCCAACCAAAAAGAGCCAGGGCAGATGTGTTACCAGAAAGGGCTTAGTTCCAATTGTGTTCAGGACGGGATTCCTTATACCTACTAGAGAATGCATGAGGTGAAATAAATATAATAAATATGCTACCAAGTTAGGTATTGTTTAAATAATAATCATAATAACATTTGTTGATTTGAGTTATGCTTTGTTTGGTTACAAAATGATGTACAACAATAAGTGAATAGGCTTATTTTCTTTGGTGTCCCTTAAATTGTTTCTGAAGATAGACCAGAGAGAGCATTTCAATGTTTTCTGAGCAATGGCACCAATATTGGAATAAGCACATTGTCCCCTGTTGGGGACAACAATCATTTGGCTATTTATTCAGGCAGGTTTGCTTTCCCATTCAAAAAATACATGCTGTATTTTAGAGTTTAGATCAGTCCAGTCTGCTAATGAAAATGGAAAATGCATAATAGCCCTTCACCTTTTGTAACTTCCTGTATCATTCTAGGAACTGGGAGTCAGGAGACAAAGGTCCTGGTCCCAGGTCTGCCGCTGACTCACCAGGTAGCCAAGTGGCCAAGTCACTGAATCCTAATTTTCCTTCTGCCTTAAATGAAAGGGTTGGATTAGATAACTTTAAGGCCCCCAGGTCATCTCTGATATTCTGTGGTTTTGCTCATGTTTTAGGCATATGTAGAAACAATAAGGCTGAAGGATGATGAGATGCTAAAGGTCCAAACTAAAGAAGATGGTGATGTTTTCATGTGGCTGAAACATGAAGCAACAAGAGGCAATGCAGCAGCTCAGGTAAAGATGTGAACCATCAGCCATCTTACAGTGGTATTGAATGTTCCATGGGTTGTATGTAATGGGGGGAAAGGGAGGAATTTAGAGTGCAGGAAGGACCAGAGTGGTGGGCTGGGGGATCTCCCTGCGAGAAGATAGCAATAGGGAAGCATAGGATCAAACATAGAGAGAGAAGGGACCTTTGAGATGGTCTAATCCAATCCCTTCATTTTACATATGAAGAAACTGATGTAGATATGTTAAGTGATTTGCCCAAAGTCCACAGGTTACCGCTTTGGCAGAGCTGGGATAACAAATGTAGAAACATGTGGGAAAATATGACATGGGGGGGACTTAAGAAAGGATCTTATCTGCTTCCTAGAGCACTTTTATGTACTTTGGAAAGATTTTGGGAGGTAAAAAGAATGAACTTAAAAGTTTGAGGAACTTGGGAAACTTTCTCCAAGTATATGGCCTAAATTTCACTTTAGTAAAAACACCCCCATGCAGAATATTGGCTAGGACTGAGGGTACACGAAAAGAAACCTTATATTCAGTTCAGACACTGATAAGCTGGACATTCACTGCCCATGAGTGCTCTTGGGTACTGTTAGCTGCCTCAAGGTATGAGGCAAGGGAAAGTGAGAAAGCAAGAAGAAAAAGGAAATGGAAACATTAAGAAAGAAATGGAAAAATTAAATTTCAGGACTCTAAGGAAACTTTCCTATGGCTCCCTCTAGTCCCTTAGCTCACCAGTCCTATTTATTTGTAAAACATCTTGTAAACCATAAAGTGCCAAATAAATGCAAGCTAGCATCATAATCATCATCATTATTGTTATAGGATAAGAAAAGGTAGAAGACATGGGAAAGTTAGAGATATATAAAGTGAAGAATGGCAAAGTGTTGACAGTAGTTCCTAAGATATCTGGGTTCTTGTGCCAGAGGGGATCTGCCTTTGTTTTTCATGGCTCAGGAAAGAAGTCCATTTAAAGATTTCATTTTAGTTCTCTCTCTCTCTCTCTCTCTCTCTCTCTCTCTCTCTCTCTCTCTTTCTCTCCCCCCTTTCTGTGTGTCTGTCTGTCTCCATGTATATGTATTTATACACATATACACACATATACACACATATACATATGTGTGTATATGTGTATATGCATATATACATACACCAGTGGAGTGAAACAAGGCTATGTGCTTGCTCCCATGCTTTTTAGCATGATGTTTTCAGCCATGTTGTCAAATGCTTTCAATAAGGATGAATGTGGCATCAAGGTCAGCTATTGCACTGATGGTAAATTCTTCAGATTGAAAAGGCTACAAGCCAAGACCAAAGTGGAGAGAGTGTTGGTGCATGATTTTCTGTTTGCAGATGATTGTGCATGCAATGCAGCCTCCGAAGCTGAGATGCAATAAAAATATGGATCGATTCTCTGCTGCTTGTGCTAGTTTTAGCCTAACAATTAACATCAAGAAAACAGGTGCTCCATCCACCACCACCACACCATCCATACATGGAAGCATTGGTTACAGCTAATAGAGAAGTTTTGAATGCTGTGAATAAGGTCACTTACCTTGGTAGTGTTCTTTCCAAGGTTGAACACATTGATAATGAGGTTGACGCACACATCACCAGAGTTAGCTCAGTGTTTGGGAGGCTCCAAAGGAAAATATGGGAGAGAAGAGGTATTAGACTGACTACAGAGCCATTGTGCTGACCTCCTTGTTGTATGACTGTGAAACCTGGACAGTATACCAGTGCCATGCCAAGAAACTGAATAGCTTCCATTTGAATTGTTTTAGGAAGATTCTGAAGATCATTTGGCAGGATAAGATACCAAATACTGAGGTCCTTTCTCAAACTAAACTGCAAAGCATTCAAACTCTACTTCAAAGAGTGCAACTCCAATGGGCTGGCCAAGTTGTTCAAATGAAAAATGTACACTTATCAAAAAGACTATTTTATGGAGACCTCACACAGGGCAAGCGTTCACATGGTAGTCAGAAGAAGCAATACAAAGACACTTCTCAAGGTCTCTCTTAAGAACTTTGGAATTGATTGTGTGACGTGGGAGACATTGGCACAGGATCGCCCAGCATGGAGTGCCCACATCAGAGAAGGTGCTGTGCTCTGTGAGCACAGCAGAATTGAAATAGCTCAAAAGAAACACAAGATGCACAAATTTAGAGAATCCACCCCAAATATTCACATGGACTATTTGTGCTTGACCTGTGTAGAACATTCCGAGTTCATATTGGTCTGATCAGCCACAGTTGGACACACTGTAACTTGACTCTAGCATAGTGATGTCATTTTGGTCCTCTTCAGGAATGGAGGACAACACCAACTATACACATGTATATCTATGTAGCTATCTATAGGTAGATATCTATATCTATCTATCTATCTATCTATCTATCTGTCTATCTATCTATCTATCTATCTATCTATCCATCTCCTTTGTCAAACAAGTGAGGTCTAGAATTTTGGAAATTCTGTCAGACACATCCCTTGGGGAACACAGTGGTTTTATTGACTTAAAATAATAGACATGAAGTTCCCATTGTCTCATGAGAAGAAAGGTTTTGAGTACTGAACAATTACATTTTCACAGGACCATTGATAAGAGAGGAGTAGTATTAAATGGATGTTATTGATAAAGGAGGCCTCTAGTAGAGTATCCTGGGGAATCTGTGTTTGATTCGATGCTGCCTAATTTTGTTAGGGACTTGGATAATGGTAATTACATGGCAGCCTCATCAAGTTTGCAGGTGACACCAAGCTTAGAGGGGTGTTTGACACACTAGGTGACAGTGGAACCCAAAAGGATCACAATAGGCTAGAACACTGGACTGAATATGGTAAGATGAAATTTAGGAGGGGTAAGTGTAAAATTCTACATGAATTCAAGAAGAAAAAAAACTTTGCAAGTATAAAATGAGTGAGTTTGGCTCTTCAGCAGCTTCTCTGACAAAGATCTAGAGGTTTTAGTGGACTGCAAGCTCCATCTGCATTAGCTGGCCCTGTGACATGGCTGTGAGAAATGGTTAATATGGTCTTGTGATGGATTGAGAGAAGCCAAGCTTCCAGGAAGAAGAGGTTACTTCTGACAACTGCTCCTGAGAATTCAGTAACTGAACTTTTAGTCTCAGAAGGCTTTAATCGATTCTTGAATAAGCCATATCCTCAGAATCATGTCTTATGTTCCATATGATGTATATTGCTAAGAAAGCCACAGAATGTGATTGCATATTGGCGTGTTGTCCTTTGTTCTGATCAGACCATCTCTGAAATTTCATATTCCAGTATTCTGGTTCCCACATTTTAGGAATATCATTGATAAACTGGAGAGCATCCAGAGGAAGACAAGCAGGATGGTGAATGGTCTCAAATCTGTGCTGTCTGAGGATTAGGTGAAGGAACTGTGGGCATTCAGCCTGGCTAAGTGAATCCTCAGGAAGATCATGATATTGGTCTTCAAGAATTTTAAGGGCTGTCATGTGGAATATTAGATTAGATGTGTTCTGTTTGACTCCAGAGAGACAAAATTTGGTTTGGCATTAGGAAAAACTCTGTAACAATTAAGGCTGTCTAAAGGGAAGGATGGATTCTCCCTTCTTGAAGGTTTTCAGGCAAAGACCTGATTGGGAGATTGCAGAATTGGACTGGATGACTACTGACCTCCCTTCCAACTCTGAAATTCTGTGATTCTGTGATACCTCCATTTCTGCTTATCTTTCTCTCCCTCCACATACTCACACAAAGATATACTCACTCCCTTGCTTCTATTAGGGTGTTTCTAATTACACAGTGATTAAAGGCTATGGTTATCAGTTGGAAAACATAGCATGTCAATCACCTTGCTGGCTGCGGATAACAAAGTACATTGGGCTGAATGTGTTTTCTATTTTAGAAAAAGCCTGAAGTTAACCATGGCTTGTGAAAGTCATTCTGAAAAATCATTATCATAATTATTATTATTTGTTGTTTAAGCAACGGTTGGCACAGATGCTATTCTGGGGACAACAAGGCGTGGCTAAAAACCCTGAAGCTGCAATAGAGTGGTATGCAAAGGGTGCTTTGGAGACTGAAGACCCAGCATTAATATATGATTATGCCATTGTATTATTCAAGGTAAGAATAACTTAATTTGTGCCTAAATTTTGCAGCTCCCATCAGAATTGCAGAACAGTTTCCTGGAGGCATATGTGCAAACAGGGAGTAAGTAATTAAATAACTTAGAATTTGCTTCCTGTCACTCACTCTAGGGAGAAAGAGATAGATGATAAAAGGTGGAGTGAGAATTGCTCACATCCCTTTCTCACTCTCCCAATTTTTTTTTAATAACTGTTTCTATGTTTGGCTCTTTGGCTCCCGATACTGCTGCATTCTCTAAGAGATGTCCCTGTTTTTCAGTCTGGTGCCCTACAACTGGTCTTATTGGACAACCATTTATTCATATCTCTCTCTCTCTCTCTCTCTCACACACACACACACACACACACACACACACACACACACACACACACACACACACACTCACTCTATACAGCGCCCATGTTGGGCCAGAAATCACACCTGTGTCTGATTTGCTGATATTAAGATTCTTATCTTTAGTCTGAAGCCTTTTAATTAACCCTTACTGACTCAAGCAATGGGGAATTAGAAGAGAAAACCTTTAGTGAGAGTTAGTCTCAGCTATCTCATGCTAAAATGCCACTAATACTATATTTCAAGTTAGAAGGAACCTTTGAGATCATCTAGCTCAATCTGCTCATTTTTCAGATGAGGAAATTGAGGCTCAGAAAAGTTAAATGACTTGCTCTGGATTTGGGGATCCAGGTCCTCTGAATACACAACTGATATTCTTTCCACCAAATCTTATAGCCTTTCCCTACTTGAGTATTCGTAAAAATCAAGAGCCAAAGGGCAGCATACCTGCATCACTGTGTTCTTCCACAGAGCCAGGCATCAATGCTCCATGGCTATTGCTATTCATCAAAACACTGGCTTTATCTCCCCTCCCCAGTCTATGGCTGAAAATATACAGGCTCATCACTCACAGAGATGGATTCATTTAAGTCTCCTGCCTTCTTTTTCCAGTCTTAATCATCCCAACTCCCTTAACATTTTCTCATGGGTCCAAGTTTAATCATCTTTTTGTCTTTGTAATGAATCTTAGCTTGATCCAGTGAAAACAGCCTAGTTAAGCCTTTAGCTTCCAACCAAATTACACACTGTTTAAGCATCTGTCTGGTAAAGAGAAGCTCTGCATTAAGCTACTTCTTCTCATGGGGAGATCAGTTGGGATAGGGATAGGGCTTGGACCTGTGATTTTATGAGTAGGGAACTCCTGGATGGGAAACTCTCTTTATCAATGCAGGTCATCATCTTCAATGCATCTTATGGTTTTAGAGACTCTAAGTGCCCAGGGCACTGAAAAGTGAAGTAATTTGCCTGGGGTCACAAAGCCAATATATGTTGGAAGTGGAATGTGAACCTGTCATCCTGTCTCCAAAGCCAGCTCTTTCTACTGTCTTATAGAACAAGATATATTTGTGTCTTGTGTTTCCATAGTCTCTTTTCCAATACAAAGAGGACATCACTGATGTTGATGAACATCGCTTGTTTGAGCCCTCCGCAGATGATCTTGTCCTCATAGCACTTACATCTACAATGACAACATACAGAGTCATGACTTATTTGTTATAATGTTTTCAGATTCACAGTCAGTCTTGAGCCTTGATAAGGCAACTTCATCTCTAATTGCATACCAGACTACTCAGTTGGTCATTCCCAGCAAATCAACACTATGCCACATCCTACCAAACGTTGCCTCAGTCATCCTTAAGGAATTTCCTTCTGTCCTCCCTGCTTGTAAACTTCCGCTTTGCACCTTTAGTCTGTCTCTCCATTTTCATCTTTCTATTTCTCTGTCTAGCAGGGGACTTGAACCCAATGAAGAGATGTTCAGAGGATATTTGTTGTTGCAGTTTGGTTCTGGATCAATAGCACTAGTAAATAAGGAGACTCAACTCCGGATTGAATTGATTCATGTGGTGTGTTGTTCTTGTTAAAAAAGATCTTTGAGTTTGCAGTTTGATAGAAAGTGACTGTTTGAGATTCTTGTCATATTCATTGTGGCTTTTGGTTCACAGTTCATTATATTCTCCTATAAAGAAAGTAAATATTTCAAAATTTCCCCATATTACTCAATATTCTCCATATTGTCTTTTAATATGAAACAGCATGTTAATATACACACCTTATATGTGTTTCACACATTCTACCTTGCAAAGCATCTTCACAATCTGGTCCCAGTTTTTTAGCATCTGGGGAACTCCCTTCTTACACCCAGGATAACAGAACAGTTCCCCAGGTTCAAGGTATTCTGGAGGATTACATTTACTCAAAACCACAGCTCATGCGCCCCATCTCATGTGTTCACTTTTTCCTCTAGTTATCTAGAGGACACAATCAATTCAAAGAAAAGGCATTTAACAAAATAGTATAGCAAGAACATTGGAAATAGAACATTCCTTCCATTAACCTAGGCCTCAATCATACAAATACATATACCATTAATGAGAAGAGTGAGCACACATAAGGAGCATGTATAAGGGGCACAGAAATGGGAAATGATAGCTACGTGGAAGAGCAATACATACCTGATACCTTAGGTCCACTAATATTTTCTGACAATATCATTGCACTGTATATACTGCTCTGCTGGTCTCTTAGTGGCTCTGGGCATGTAATTTTTGCTGAGCTTGGGCTTATCTGTCCTTAGCTCATAAAATCTGCTGCACCTAGCTCATGTGTGTGATTCTTGGATTAAGATTGAGTCCTTTCTTTTCAATCTTACACCTGCCTGGGAAGAGATCAAAGCCTTCTGTTTCAGGTAACTATTTAACTTAAGAATTAGATATTCTCAGGATCCTCTGTGGCTTGGCACGCACATGAATTTCTGCCAGACCAAAGGGTAAAACTAAGGAGGCAAGGTCATTTTTTTCCACCCTCCTAGCCACTCTTGTGTTTATTAAGTATATCTGTTGGGCAAAGATTGATTGTTTCAGAGCTTTATTTTAGCCAGCCAAAAACTCAGTTCTCGTGACAATTCTATTTGATATTTGAAGTAATTGGAAGCAATTCGTTGTGCCCCCCAAGGTCATGCAGTAGATACCATGATATGGACAGATAATAAACACTACTGAAAGTTAGATAGAGCAATTCATTCACCAGGCTACCCTAACCCAGGATCTCCAGGGTCTGACAATGTCTCTGCATAAATGCCTTTCTATCTATTCCCACCCCACAAGTGGAGGACCATTGGCTAATCCATGAGTTTGTATTTTATACAGTCAGCCTGCGTCTTTCCCCTCTAACTTGTATCCTCAAGTCTAATTACCATCTCCTCTGCACTCTCAATCCCTCCCCTTTCCCATAAACAACTCATTTCTAATTGCTTTCTACTCTTTTCTGCTGCAGAAATGTGATGATTTTAACAGTGAAGCATTTGCTTCATTCTTATGGCAGCAAAAATCTTTTCTTTCTTAAGACTTTGAGTTAATGTCATCCTGATTCAGAAGAATTCTGAGTATTTTACCTCTCCTTGTTATACTAGTACTAATTCTTTGGTGTTTTCACCCCACTGGATTATACCCTAATGAACCAAGACAGAGAATGGTTTTAACCTTTTATTATCACTTCCGCCTCGTCTCTCTACCCCACTGAAGTCATTTTACCTAGTTTACCAGTTAGATAATCTTAGAAGGAACACATCTAAGACTGTTAACCTAATTGTATCTTAGCCATTACTTCTGATAGCATCAGTTCAGGTTTGGTTGAAATAGAATTTATATCAGTGATCAATGGGAATTTCATTGCCCCAGATAATAATAACAGAATAACAATACTGTAGCTAGAATTCTTTTGGAATTGGCTTTAAATTTAGAAAGTGTGAGTTAACATTTTTCAATGCACGTCCTGTCAAAAGCTGGCATGCCTATTTGCCTTGTGCTACAGAGCATCAACTGTGTATATTTTCTTCATCATTTTTATTGTTGTTGTTTGTTATTGTTTAGGGTCAAGGAGTTCGGAAGAATAGAAGGCTTGCTTTAGAACTGATGAAAAAAGCTGCTGCCAAGGTAACACCTAAGCCTCTTATTTATAGTGAAACATTTCTACACTGAGCACCTACGCACTCACTAGTTTACAGAAGTAAATGGCTTCACTACACACAAAGATCCTGAATGTGAAAAAGGGAGGAGAAAAGGGGGGGAAGAAACAGCAACTGTATAGTGGTTAGGCGTGATTTAGTTACTGCACACACAGAAACCTGCCACAAAGCAGACAGAACAATTTGAAAATTGAATTCGTTTTTCTATAATCATAATTCAAGCCAAATTATTTTGGGAGATGAAAATGTGATCATTGTTCCATTGATAAGAAATAGCCTATCTTCTTAAAATAGAATGGGTACAAAGACTATTGAATTTGAAAATCCAACATTTTCATTTTTTAAATTCAACCTTCGAATGTGAAAGTACTTTTTTGGCTGACAGGGCTTTAGCCATGACTGTATTATTGGCTTTAATGCAGCATATAGCATTGGAAAAAGCACCAAACTTCAGGTCAGAAGACCTGGAGTCAAAGCTAGACACTGCCACTTATTACTTGTGTGTGACCTTGGGCTAATCATTTAGTTTCTCTCACCCTGGATGGTCTCTAGGCTGGATGGTCTTTGTCAACTGGAAATCCTAGGGTCCTGTGAAACTGTTCTGATTGTGTCATTAGTTCAGAAGGAAATGTTCAAAGTAGCAGTTTTAAAAGAAGCTCTGTAGAAAGGAAGTTATGGTCTGGTTGGAGCTATTGTCTGCATTTCACATAATTGAAAGTAAGGACCAAGCTGTGCTACCACAATACCATCTTCTTCATGTATTGCTGTCTATTGAAAGTATTTCCATTACAATAGTGATCTATGTAAGGAGTACTTAGAACTTTCTAGAAGCACAACGAAAGCTAGAATAATGAGGTTAATTCTTCTCTCCTATCCCTTTCCCAAATGAACACCAAATGGCCAATGTGGATCTAGGGAGTATTCAGTTCCCATCATCATTTATTAAGGTTTATTATCTTCCAGGCACTGTGGTAAGCACTTGGGAGACAAAGACAAAACACCTAGTTTCTGGCCTCAAGTAGTTTGATTTTACTGGAGTATGAAGGAAGGGGATGAAAACCAGAGGGGCTATTAGTCATTCACCCATTTGGCTCCGTAAAAAGGGGTAATCCTGGATAAGACAGTGTGAGTAAAGTGACCACGCCTCATAGAGCTTTGCAAATACTTTTGAAGTCATGTTCACAAAACCAGGGAAGGTACTGCATTAGACACCCCAGAGATAGGGTATAGGTTTTCTCCCCTCTATACCTAGAAGAGTGTTGGTTTCTTTTTTTTAATAAGCAGCTAGGTCCTCATTAATGCAAATATTGAATCCTGTGAAGTTGTTGTATATATTCAGTTTCATACTATGTAAAACAAAGTAATTGGTTCTAACCCACTGGAAATATTCGGTGAGAATGTAAATAATATAGCTTCTTCACTAGATTTCATGATTTGCACTAACCAGGACCTGACTGTACAAAAGAACACAAATGTCATGGTCTTCTGTGTGCACAGGGATCCAGCTATACCTTTGAGTGGAAAATGAATCACAATGTGCTCTGTTTTAAATGCACATTAAATAGATCTTAAATAATTAAATAATAATAATTGCTTTCATTATTACTTTTACCACCCCCTCAGAGCCAAACTTGTCATCCATGCCATAAGCAATCAATGACAGCCAAGCAGGGGAATTCAGTCAAGAGGTTGTACAATGGGTACCTCTGTCAAATGAGTTAACACATATAAAGTGCTTTACAAACCTTAAAGCACTCTTGTTTTCATTGTTGCTGCCGCTTCTGTTGCTTCTGTTGTTGTTATGTGTCCTTAGACCGCTAAAGTGATTGTAAACTGATAGGAATGCTGAAATGCCATGGGGTCTCTAGCGTTACTACTGACTGGGTGAGGACCTCAGTCAACATGCTCTAACTATTCCTATGAATATAAGAAATAAAGTGGAGTGGCATGAAGTTGAAGTTTGCTCATGCTAAAAACTGCTGTGATGATTAACATGAGACACAAATTGTGTTCCTCTATGTTCTGGTACCACAAGAAGGCAAGGACATCTAAATAAATCAGGAATACCAATACCCAACCTGACTTCAAATCCACCTTAGACACTTATTAACTGTGTGTCCATGACCATGTCACTCAACCCATGGCTATCTTGGTTTCCTCAGCTATTAAAAAAAATGTGGAGATAATAATAGCATTTATCTCACAGAGTTGTTGTGAAGATCAAATGAGATACATTTGTAAAGTGAGTAATAGCACAGTGCCTGGTACATGGTAGGTGCTTAATAAATACTCATCCCATTCCATTATTATTATTATTACTGTGAAACATGTGAGCTGTATGGAAGTTCCCTGCAATAAAGAGTCATGTTGTGGAAACGCTCCTGATTCCAGTTAAAAGTTTCTTTCCTGAGTTGTGAACTGATCCAGTCATTCTAGAGAGCAATTTGGAACTATGTCCTAAGGTCTACCAAACTGTGCATACCCTTTAGTCCAGTAATACCACCACTAAGTCTGTATCCCAAAGAGATTTTAAAAGGGGGAAAAGGACCTATTTGTACAAAAATATTTATAGCAGCTCTTTTTGTACTGGCAAAGGATTGGACATTAAGGGGATGCCCATCAACTGGGGAATAGTTGCAATAGTTGATGGTGACGTAATACTATTGTGCTATAAAAAATGATGAGCAGATGCCCAAAGGGCTATAAAAATGTGCATGCTCTTTGACCCAGCAACACCACTTCTAAGGCTGTATCTCAAAGAGATCATAAAAATGGGAAAAGGTGCAAACGTATTTATAGCAGCTCTTTCTGTGGTGGCAAATAATTAGAAATTGAGGGGATGCCCATCAATTGGGGAATGGCTGAACAAGTTGTAATATATGAATGTAATGGAATACTATTGTGGTATAAGAAATAATGAGCAGACGGACTTCAGAAAAACCTGGAAAGACTTATATGGACTGATGCTGAGTGAAGTGAGCAGAACTAGGAGAATGTTGTACACAGTAACAACCACGTTGTGCTACAACATTTAGCTAGTTCCAAAAATCATATCAATGCTCAAAAGATTAACTCCAATAAGGATGCCCAAAAGATTATGTTGTAGATACTAACAGAAATTCCCCCAAAAAAGTTTCAGCCCTGCTGTGAGTAATGGCAGCATCATAGGAACACAATTGTACAATCTTCCAGTATGACTATTTTGAAAGAGATAATACTCATTTGGCTACAAAATTCTGGCATATTTGTTTAAATAAAATCAATCTCGTAACTGTATAGTCATGCTTCATATTATATTGACATTTACTTGTCGAGTTAACTACCATGTAAAATGTAGGTGATTATAAGTGTAACTCTACATAGCTGTTAAAGTGGGTGTTATATAACCAGATAATACAATGGGTTTTTTTTATTTAAACATAAGTCACACCTAAATCATAGATAGATTTGTAGAACTTTAGAGATAAGACAAGTTTTAAAGATCTATTAAGTAAAAAACTTAGTACATTAAGGACATGACTAGCCTAGGTAATGAATCTATATTTTTTTCTCGTGATCTTACTTTGTGGTTGTTGTTAATCTTGTCCTCACCTTTTTCTTTTATTTTTTGAAATATATTTATTTTTTCTCAATTACACATAAAAACAATGTTTAACATATGTTTTTTAAAGTTTTGAATTCCATATTTTGTCTCTCCCTTTCTCCCCTCTCTCATCCTTGAAAAAGCAAGCAATTTGATATAAGCTATACGTGTGCAACTAGGTAGTGCAGTAGATAGAGCACCAGGCCTGGAGTCAGGAAGATGGGTTCAAATATGGCCTCAGACACTTACTAGCCATATGACCCTGGCCAAGTCATTTAACCCTTTTTACCTCAGTTTCATCATCTGCAGAATGAACTGGAGAAGAAAATGGCAAACCATTCCAGTATCTTTGCCAAGAAAACCCCAAAAGGGTCATGAGGAATGCTAAAGGAAAAACACGAACTCCAAGAAGGCAGCATTTAACTCCATCCAAAGTAAAGTACAAATGAAGTTTAGAGAGATTCAGGATTCTTGGCTCAGTAAGAAGGTAGATAAGCTTCTGATTTATACCTGTAGCAACAATCCAAAGCACTTCCATGATGTCCTGAAGACTCTTTATGGGCCAAAGATCTATGGTGCATCTCAACTACTCAATACTGATGGAGCCATAGTGATCAGAGATAAGGACTTGATCCTGGAGAATTGGGCTGAACACTTCCATGGGGTTCTCAACAGACCATTGTCATCCAGTGCTGAAGCCATTGACCGTATACCTCAGGTTGAATTCAGTCCCCCTCTAGCCAAATTTCCAATGAAGAAAAAGTTTTGAATGTCATTAGGCTCCTCTTATGTGGCAAAGCACCTAGTGCTAATTCCATCCCAGCAGAGATCTACAAATCAGGGGCTCCACTGCTCATAGAAAAGCTGACTGGAATTGTCTGGGTTATATGGCAAGAAGAGGTTATCCCTCAGGAGATTAAGGATGTCTCTATTGTCCATCTCTATAAAGGTAAAGGAAATGGATTGTCCTGTGACAATCACCTGGCCGGGAAGGGGGCGTGGGGAGTCATCTCTCTCTTAGTCATTGCTGGCAAGATTCTTGCTAGAGTCCTCTTTAATCAGCTGAACCTTCATCTGGAAGATGGTCACCCACCCAAGAGCCAATGTGGCTTCAGAAAAGGCCAAGGAATGGTTGAAATGGTATTTGCTGCCCAATAACTCCAGGAGAAATGCCAGGAACAGAACAGGTCTGTCATACAACGTTTGTAGATCTGACTAAGGCCTTTGATACAGTCACTTGTGAGGTAAACATACATTTTATGGAGAACTTGCACAAGGCCAGCACTCACACAGAGAGGTCAGGAGAAGCAGTACAAGGACACTGTTAAAATCTCTCTGAAGAACGTGAGTATAGATTGTGAGACATGGAAGACGCTGGCACAGCACCGCCCAGCATGGCATAGTGCATCAAGGGAGGCACGTGCTTTATGAACAAAGCAGAACCACAGTAGCATAAGGAAATGTGAATCAACAAAAACATTTCAATATTCAAAGAACAGGGGAAAAAAAGATTGCACAAGAAGCTGAAATCTTTTGAAATATAGTTTATTTTTTAAGATTATATATATGTATATATATAGACTATGCATGTATGTGTGTTTTATATATTATTTCATATACATAATTTAATAAGATAATAATTTGCTTTTTTGTTTTGAAAATTTATTTTGTTTTCTTCTCTGCACTTAAAAAGTATTTTGCTGCTGCTTTATTTGTTTTAGATATTTATCTTTACCTTTCTCCATCCAAATATAATCCTTCCCCCTCTTTCTTTTTTCTTTCTATTCAGCCATCCTATTTTGTTATGTTTTGTTTTAATTAAACTCCTGTATGTAGGAATATGGCTGTGGAGCTTACACATGGCGCTTTAGGAAGAAAGCCTTTAGGGATATTTAGTCAGAGAGATAGTTGCTGCCTACTCTGTCCCAGTGCTTTCTGAGGGACCACTAATCCCTTATATATGTTTATTTACCTCAATACTTAAAGAATATGTAACTTTATCAATATCATTAACTTCTTCCACCAGGTCCACAGCTTAGTAGATGGTCTTAAAGCATTGCTATGGCCAAAAACCTCATCATCCTCAATATGAACATTTTCTAACTTAGCTAGGCTGGTCTTCAAATGATAAACATGAAGTCTTTCATCAAGCTTGTTGTACTTTGATAGAAACTATCAGATCTTGGATTTCAGGGGCCAGCATTCAGAATCCAGGAAATCCATACTGCAATGAAGCAACCAAATAAAACTTAAGCAAAGGATTATGTTTGTTTAAATTTTAAAAACCAGGGGGCAGTTAGGTGGCGCAGTGGATAGAGCACCGGTCCTGAAGTCAGGAAGACCTGAGTTCAAATCTGACCTCAGACCAAACACTAGACGCTTACTAGCTGTGTGACCCTGGGCAAGTCACTAAGCCCCAATTGCCTAAAAGTTAAAATAAAAAAATAAATAAAATTTAAAAACCAATGTTACACAACACTTTAAGAAATCTAATATTTCATTTGTGTAGGCATTGCTTCTGCTTAATGTAGGGTAGTTGAAAAAAACTCATCAATAGAGAGCCCACCATCTAGCAGTGATGAAATTAGAGCTCTACCTCTGAAGAAGCCAACTTCCTACTATGGAATAGATGTCTTACTCACTAAATCTAATGACTTTTTCTCAGCCTCGTTTTCCTTGACCCCTCTGAAAATTATGACTCTGTTGAGCACTCCTGTCTCCTGCATACCATTTATTTTCTCTTGGCTTCCCTGAACTATAGCAGAAGGAATAAATACTTCAGCCCTTCAAAGAATCTGTGTTCTCACTAATGGTGATATACCCACCAATGGGACATGTTGTAAGCAATTTATACATACTCAGGGTGGGACTCTTATCAGGTAGATTCTCCCATAAGTCCTCCATCAGAGTCCATACCTAGATTTTCTATTAGCTCCCTTAACATTTTGAGGGTATTAATGTAATACATTAGTTGGCACTTTGTTACCCCTTTTTCTTGATACATGACTATTTTATCTCATTTTCTAGTCATCTGTCTCATTAATAATCTTTTACAATGATTTGATGCCTAAAATAACAATTATTGCCTTTTAAAAGTCATCCTTCTTAGTCTGTGCAAATTTGGGGGTTATGATTCCTAATGCATTGTCTGATATATTTTGCTATGTCCTTGAGCATCAGTCAATGGCCTTATTTTCATCACTTATAAATGGGAAACCTGGAGAGACTTAATTCAGTGCTTATGCTATTTTAAAAATGAGTCAAGCAAAGCCAAGGTTGCTGTGCTATTTTTCATGAGGAATGTTTGTCTGCTCTATTTTTTGAATTTTTAAAAATGTAATTATTTATTTTAATGCTCTTTTTTAAATTTGGAGTTCCAAATTCTCTCTCCTTCTAGCCTTCTCCCACCTATTGAAAAGGCAAGCAATGTGATATTAATTATACATGTGAAATTATGCAAAACCTATTTCTGTATTAGCCATGTCTTCCCTTCCCCCCACCCCATCCTGCAAAAACAAGCAAGAAAAATAAAATGAAAAAATTGTACTTCAGTTTGTACTCAGAATTCATCAGTTTTCTTTCTGGAGGCAGATAGCATTTTTCATCATGTGTCCTTCAGAATTATCTTCCTTCATTGTATTGATCACAGTAGCTAAGTCTTTCATAGTTGATCATCATTACAATACTGCTGTTACTGTGTACCATGATCACCTGGTTCTGCTCACTTCAGTCTGCTTTAACGGTAATCAGGGCCCCTGTTACCAAAGAGCACCTAGTCATGTGCCCAGTATCTGCTCAGGGTCCCTCGTAATTTCTTTCTAACCAGTTGTTCAGTCCTTTTACCTGGGCTGAGAACTCCTGAAGCTTCAGCTGCTGCTACTGCAGCCTCTTCTAAGGCCCGCCACTGATGTTGCTACTACATGTACTCCAGGCTGGGCCCTCCTTCTTACCTCCCCATGTCACAGACCTCTCTTAACCAACCTCCTAGGTTGTTTATAGGCTGGGGAAAAAAATGTCTCATCATAACCTTTTGTTAACTATGCTGCTCCTGAAATAGATTTAACCCATTATTTTAAAGCTGTTTGGGAGGGAATGTTCATGGAATTCGACTAGGTTGATACCTCTACTCCACCATCGTGGCTCCCTCATGTCCATTCTCTTTTGATAGTCTACCTAGCCTATCTATCGATCAACAATGATGTCAATAATAATGTATATTTATATAGCACTTTATAGTGTACAGACTCATATCACAAAGAATCCTAGAGTCTTAGAATTGGAAAGTACATGAGTAACCATCTAGTCTAACCTCTTATCTGTAGGTAGACCTTGCAAGGACTGTTGTTTCCGTTTTTACAGGGAAGTGAACCCAGGCTCAAACAATTTTAAATGATTTGCCCGAAGTTACATAGCTGGTAAGTGGCAGAACCAGGCCTTTGGACCCTGGTATGCCAAATCCAGGTTCAATTCTTTCTACTACATCATTTAAGCCAATCCAATAATAAGCATTTATGAGGTGCCTGCTCTGGGCAAGCTGCTATACTGGTGCTGGATAATACAAAAACAAAACAAAAAAACAGTTCTAGTACCCAGAGTCTCTTTTTCACTGGAGAACAGCACGCAAACAGACACTGTTGAAGAGCTTTGACTTACTGTTGGTCCTGAGTCCTTTTAGTACCAGGTGACATTTTGAAAAAAATATTTTGAGAACTGTGTTTCAACATAACTGGCTTCCTTTGTGTTCTTATGTATTTTGTTTTGTGCATTTAGAAATATTTTTCTGAGGACGGAGCCACAAACTTCACCAGACTGCCAAATAGGTCCATGACACACAAAAAAAGCTAAGAAGTCATTTTAGTAGAAATCCTCCTAGAATTCTTCTAGGTCAATAGATCTAATATCAAACAGATTGTTTTTTTAGAGAGACTGGAAGAGGTTCTATTGAAGAGGATAAAAGATGCAAGAAAGAGCAAGGATATGAAACATACAAAGGGATTTAATCCAAAAAGAGCAGGAGGATTCATTGCAAGTCAGGCTTTATATGGGCACCCTAGTTAGTACCTATCTCCAGTGCACTCTCTAAAGTTGGCCCTTTCCAGGTTTAGGCACTTTTTGGGAAAACCTCCTCTTACCTTCCTATACCTTCCCTTCTTCTCTTAGATGCTCAATCCCTGCTGAGGCTTTAAACTAGCTGTCAAAGCTGGGAAGGCTCAGTAGTCACAGATGGCCTTTACTTGCAAGTAGAAAGTTGTGGCAATTTCCTGCTGTGGTGATTTCATTGTTTGCAGCAGAGTAACCCAACAGATCATCAAATGGATCAATTGGAAACCTCCTTGAGTTAGGGCAGAGTTCAAACATCATGGTCCCATATGCCTCACATACTTCCATGGCTGTTCAGAAAGTCCTGTTCCTTTTGCTTATCTATGCTGGTCTGCCCTGCACACAGTAAAATGTTGCCCTCCTAAGGAACTAAGAATCATTAGAGCACAAAAAGTGAGTGATAAATTTGGGCTTACATCATTATTAAGATGATAGACAGAAATCATTGCAGCTGCGTCATAAAAGCCTACATGAGGGGCAGCTAGTTGGTGAAGTGGATAGAGCACTGGCCCTGAAGTCAGGAGGACCTGAATTCAAATGTGGCCTCAGACCAAACACTTGAAACTTACTAGCCGTGTGACCCTGGGCAAGTCACTTAACCCCAACTGCCTAAAAATTAAAAAAAAATTTTTTAAGAAGCCTACATAGAGAGAGATGTTGGGGATGCCTTGATGAGTAATTCTAAGATCTATGTAGATAACCCATCTACCCCTAAAAAAAAGTAACAGTAGAAGCTTCCATAGGGATTAGATTTGTGCAGATTACTCCTATGCTCTATTACTATTTTAACTTTGCTTTCTAGGGAGAATAATTTCTATTTTGTTGTTGTTGTTGTTGTTGTTGTTGTTTCAAAATGTAGGGGTTACATCAAGCAGTGAATGGCCTAGGATGGTATTACCACAAATTTAGGAAAAACTATGTCAAAGCAGCAAAATACTGGCTAAAAGCAGAAGAAATGGGGAATCCAGATGCCTCGTACAATCTTGGAGTTCTCTACCTAGATGGCATTTTCCCAGGAGTTACTGGAAGGAACCAAGTGAGTAAGACTTCATGGAGCCTCTACTGAAAGCTTTTTCTTTTAACCCACTTACTTCCCCAGTGGGCTTGGGGAAATCTATAAAAGACATAGGGAAAAAGGACAACTAAAAACCAAAACCAAAACCAATGAAAAGAAGCAGTGAAGTAGGCATAGCCAGGTACCTAGACTGAGTTAGTTTTTGAAAGTTGAGCCCTTAATTTTGTTCTAAACTTTCTGGCAGCTCAGGCGTAAGTGGATACAATTTCAGCTACATATTTTTCATTATCGTGAAAAAGAGAAGCACACAAGTTAGTCTAGAGAGAGAAGAACTTTGTCATGGCCATGAATTCTAAGCAGAAGCAAGTATTTGTCGAGTGTCTTCGGAGTGCTCAGCACTGCTGTAAGGCACCTGAGAAGGTTTAGATGGGTAGGCATTGGGTCCTTGCCCCAAAGGCTTTAGTCTAGCTGAAACAGTGAGACTAAGGTGAAATAACTTGGAACAGTATGTGACAGTAGTTAATTAGGAACTATATTGGGGTGGTACAGATTCTAACTGCTGATACAGAAAAGAAGGTATTCATAGAGTGTTTAGATTTGTAGGAGGGTTATTAAACATGCATAATGAACAAAAACACACATAGGCTGTCCCAAAAAATCTTAGTGCTGTTTTAAGCTTTAATAGTTTAAATCAGTTTTAAGCTTTAATATCTTGAAACTGTGCTAAGACTTTTGGGATGACTTGTATGTATTTTTGTTCATTATACATGCTTAATAACCCTCCTACACATCTAAATACATGACACTTATATTGCTAATTATATTCTAGTTCTCATCCCTCTTAAAATAAATTAAAATTATGTGTATGTGTTTGGAGGGAGGGATTAGAAAAAAAATCAACTGAGTGGATTTTCACCTGAAGTGACTGCTAGTGTGCTTTGTGTGTGATGAACAGGCTTGTTTACTGGCTAGCTTGATCCCTGGATTAGCTGGAGTAAGTTGTCACATATCAGACAGAAACCCTTCTTCAGAGGGCTTGTGTCTTCTAGAACTGCTTGTCCTGTCTTTGTTTCCTTTAGGGTATTTGAAGTTATGAGTCTGTGATAAAATCAGTCTTAAGGTACCTCGCTATCTTGGCACTTTGGAAGTTGGCTCAGCAGAGAGTGAAGAAGAACACGGACAAGAGACCTCTTTATTAGGCAGGCTGACATCTTTATCTGTTTCTTTACAGACATTAGCTGGTGAATATTTCCATAAGGCTGCACAAGGAGGACACATGGAAGGAACCTTGTGGTGTTCCCTATACTATATGACAGGCAATTTGGAGACTTTTCCTAGAGACCCTGAGAAAGCTGTTGTGTAAGAAACCATGAAAAGTCATATGTGGAAGAAACATTTATCATAGCAACAGCAACTGAGGGAATGGAGAAACATGTTTTGGGGAAATAATGTCTTGGGAATTCTTTACATTTCTCCTTCAGAAATCACTATTACACCAAAACTTACCTTATTTGGAATTCACCAACTCTTGATTATCCGGTAGCTTTCTAAGAAAATAAAACTTAGCTAGATCCTAAAAAGAAAGCACATTTTAACAAAGAGGTGATTGGAATTGCAGGTGAAAATGAGGTTTTAAGATTATATTATAAATTTCATTTATTGGATGGGAAGTCAATATGCAAGGTGAATTTAAGCACCTCTTCAAATTACTTTTGTTCAGAAACGTGAACAAAGACGTTGCCAATTTTACAGAGGCATTTTCATATGTAGTAATGGAAATGGGTAGTGATATGCATATCATAGGTAAATGATGTTTATGAAAAGTAAAAATTGACCTTATTGATTTCTGCATACTATACTTGTCCTTCTATAGCATAAATAATTAAGAATTAACCATCTGTACCTGTCCTCTACCATTTCATTTGTAAGCATTTATGAGAAAGAACAGTCACTACAGAGCTCTAAAAAAATGGATCATCATTTTTCTTCTTGACATTCAGTTGTGATTTGTTGCTATGTAAAAATTCTAACAGGCAAAATATTCCCCAAATGGGATTTGTAGAGCCCATATGCAAAAAAAAAGGGTAATTATTTCCACCTAATTTAATTTGCAGTGGTTTTGATATTTGCTATCCCCTTTGTCTTTTATAGTTGGGCAAAACATGTTGCAGAAAAGAATGGCTATTTGGGTCACGTTATTCGGAAAGCTCTCAATGCCTACCTGGACATGTCATGGTAAGTTTGAAACACCAACTGCACATAAATGTTTGCACTTCTTTAATTTGTTTGTGTTTTTCAATTAGTTTATACAGCTTTAATAAATATGTTTTTTAAACCCAGCAGAATGCGTGAAAGTTATGGACTTCCAGTAATGGCAGCATTTCAGAGGCTAATTGGCTTTTGATTGAGAAATAATATTTCCAGTTTTAATTATACAAGAGAACTGTTTCACTGAGGGAAAACTTCACCTTCAGCAAACTAAGAAACACAAATACATTAACATTTCAGTTGACTCCACATCTCCTCCTGCGTCCCATTCCTGTAGATAACTGAGCATTTGCATTGTCCTAGGAGTTCTGAATCAAGGCTACCCTTACATATAGGGAACCTAAGTCAAGAAGCATTTATCATGCACCAGGCACAAAAAAGGCAAAAAAATAGTCCCTGCTCTCAAGGAGCTCACCGTGTAAAGTGAGAGGCAACATGTAAACAGTTATGTAGCAAAAGCATATCTACAGGATAATGAGGGTACAAGAGCTACAGGAAACTGAGGATAATCATAGAGGCACTAGTGTCAAGAGGTATCAGGAAAGGCTTCTTGTAGGATTCAAGCTGGGCCTTGAAGGAAGCCGAGGGGACAGAAATGAGGAGGGAAAGCATTCCAGGAATTGGAAGGCAGGATGGACTTCCTGGTGCAAGGGACAGCTAGGCAGCCAATGTCACTGGATTACAGAGTACATGCAGAAGAGTAAGTTGTAAAAAGACTAGAAAGGTGGGAGGAGGGCTAGATTACAGGGCTTTGAAAGCCATGGGATTTTGTATTTGATCTAGAGATGATAGGGAGCAAATAGAGTTTATTGCATGGGGGAGGACATGGTTGGACTTGTGATCTGAGATCACTTTGACAGCTGAGTAGAGGATGAACTGGAATGGGGAGAGTGTTGAGGCCTGAAGACCAACCAGCTGGCTATCTTCATAACCCAAATGTGAGTTGGTGAGGGTGGGTGGCAGTATGAGAAGAGAGAAGGGGCATATATGAGAAATGTTAGAAAGTAGAGTAAACTTGGCAATGATTGGCTATGGGGGTAAGAGAGTGAGGAGTTCAAGATGATGTCAAGGTTGCCAGCCTAGATAACTGGGAGGATGGTGGTTTTCTCGATAGCAATAGGAAAATTAGGAAGAGGGGAAGTCTTGGGGGAAAGATATTGAGTTCAGTTTTGGACATGTTGAGTGTAAGATATCTACAGGACATCCAGTTCCAGATGTCTATTAGGCAATGGAAGATATGATTCTAGGGGTTAGGAGAGGCTAATGCTGGATAAGTAGATTTGAGCATTATCAGCATAACCTCAAGTCACTCTCCTCTTTGCCCTATGGGCAGGTTGGCAGTTTGGGAGAAGCTGTCCCATCCAGGTTGCCAAGGACGACACAGATGGGTAGATGGAAGGCTTAAATCTTGACCTTCCATGAAGTCTATCCTACCATCTCAGGTGACAAGGAGCCTAGGATGACCAGGACATATTCATCAGCGCTCTAGCTTAGCATGTGAGAAGGCTTTCCCCTCTTTTTCAGCATTATGAATCTTCTTCTTGAGCTGCTTGGTGTCAGACTCAGCAGATGATCACTTATACACACAACCTGCTGCATTGCCACATGAAGGGATCTCCTCTCAAATGAGATGATATAGAATAGCTCACATGGTTTACATTTATGCACTGCTTCAAGGATTGGAAAGCCGTTCCTCTTAGCAGTCCTGGGACATATGTAACAGGAATATTTTTATCCCCGTCTTACAGATAAGCAGGCTGAAGCTACAAGAAATAAATTGACTTGTCTGTGGTCATGCAGCTATTAAATGTTAAAAGAGCCGGGATTCAAACCCCAGGTCCCTAATTCCGAGTTCATTATGTCATGTTGCCCCCAAATGTATGCTAAAGCCCTTTGTCAGACTATAAATCATTGTGTAAATATATATTGTTATTATTCAAATCTTTGCCTCTTTCAAATCCATATCCCAACTCTCTATCACAATTTTCTTCTAAGCAAAACAATTTTAAGCTGGTTTATTGCTTAAATTTAGACATTTCAGTAAAAATGAAAATAGCTATGCAAATTAACACGGCCCTGTAGACCATGATAGAAATAGACTATGAAAGAAATCAGACCAGCTCAAACCTAACTAGGCTCTCGTAAGAATATTAATTCAGAAGTTAAATGTAACTCAAATGATGGGTAATTTTCCTTTTTGGGCTACTAGAGGTCACAGTCATAGGAAGCCAGTCACCAGGAATGCAATATAAGAATACAGTAGCTTGTGAAGACTTGTCAGTGTGATAGATTTTGAAATGAACTGCCAGATTGAACCACCCCAACCCTTTTGTCGAGTTATGTGTGTAGGGTTCCATTTAAATATACACAGTATGGGTGTGCCTTACTTTGTACAACAGAAAGTTGATTGTTAAGAACTTTTTAAGACAAATCCCATTTTTCCTGTTGACATACCTTATCATTTCCAGAGCAGTAGCAGCTCAATTTTTACTTGACATTTTTATGCCCTGTAGCCAGTCAACTAGTTAATGGTCTGTGAGGAAACACTTAGGTGGAAATAAACATGCCTACTTTTATTTTCAGATTTGGGGTTCTCTTAAAGGGAAAACATATTTGTAAAATGGTCCTGGTTGTGGGCCATATTTTATTTTATTTTATTCTTTCTATAGGAAGTGTTTTTCTGCTTTATTAATAACATAGGATTCTTTCTTTCATTTTTCTGAATTTAAATGGCTTGACACCATACAGAGTTTTACTTTTAAGTATCACTTTTTAAAAATCTACTGTTAGTTGACATCAGATCAAAATTTGTTTGCTTTCTCCATTTTACAGTAATCTGACAGCACATGGGTTTTTTAGAGGCCCTGATGCACTTTGCATGGTTTTTAGGTTGCATAGCAAAATCAGTGATGAGCCTAATGGGTTTTTAAAATATAAGCTTCAGCCCAGATTTAAAGACTTTCAGTGCCAAAAGGAAGGAAACATTATCGTCTATCTCAGAAGGAAAGTGCTTACCTATGAAAATATTTTGGGGATGTGTTTTTGCATCTTCCATATTTCTAAACCCATTTCCCTTCCCCATACAGAAAATAGAAAATATCCTTCTTTTCTTCCATAACATGTTGTGATTTTCCCCAGTTGGCCATTTTTAATATAATGTGCATCTCTGCAGTGAACCAACTTTCAGTACCACCTCCTCCTTTTCTTTTTTTCCTAGTTTATGAAGAGATTTATTCTGGACATTATTTTCAACTTGTGTGTGTCAGTTCGATGAGCTGGTGCTTTCCTAGGTCATTCTAAAATTCATTTGGAATAATTTAAAAAGGGAACATGAGCTTTTTGCTACGTTGGCATAGTATTGAAGACAATGTCAGAGCACCTGAGGTCATCCTTGGACATTTTGAGAAATTGTCCAGGAAAGGGCCAGCAGTCAAGGTGTCGTGGTTAATTCCACTCTTTTCTCCTTTTATATGTGTTTTATCTGGGAGCTATACATTCTCTTTCCTTTTGTCTTGAAATGTCCTAAAAGTACTTAACCTAAGAGGATGCCAGATTTATGGTGGGCTTCCGGCAAGACAAATTGATCCACTGGGTTTCAGGTGAAAAAGATGTACTTTGTTGAACACATAGTGTATACTACACTTTAATTTTCCTGATGTCATCTCTGTCCCCCAAACCCCTGCCCTAGGCATGGACAGAGCAGGAAATAGTTTAAAGATGTTTGGGTTTTTTTTTTAATTTACCTGTAGTTAAGTGAGTTCATCATATGGAGGCAATGTGGAATCAGTTGTAGATACTTATGTAATATACCTGAATAGAGATGTATGTATATATGTAGATACTGAACCATACCTTTTCATGTATGATATTGGCCTAAATGACCACTAAGGTACTATTTAACACTGATTCTATGGCAAAATAATTTGCCCAAGATAACAAAGAGAGTTAGTGGAAAAGCAGGAAGGAGAACCCAGGTTTCATTCCACCTTGGCCATTGTAGAGGCAACGTGGAACAGTAGGAAAAAGGCTGGATTTGGAATCAAAGGACCTGGGTTCAAATCTTAGCTCTGCCATTTCTCAGCTATGTGACCTTGGATAAGTCACTCAAGGCCCACTTTCTGGGCCTCAGTTTCCTCATATGTAAAATTAAAAGTATGGACTAGATTGCCTCCAAAGATTCCTTCCAACTCTCTACCTATGATCCTGTGGTTCATTCCTGTACAGTTTCTCTTCAAATATGGCCAAGTGATAAAAATTGTAATATGCTCTGGCTACTTCTGGATGCTTTCCAATGCTTTGAGAATGGTTTGGGTTTTTTTTTCTGCTGCAACAATATGGTGAATTGTAAAAGCCACTGAACTAGAGGTCAAGAGACCTGAGTTCTCGACCCAGGTTTACCATTTGTGAACCATGTGTCTTTGGACAAGTCACTTAACTTTGCTGAGCTTCAGTTTCTCCAGCTACAAAGACTAGAGATACTACTTTGTTCTATCTACCCCAGAGCTGTTGTAGAGACTGGCTACTTTGTAAACATGAAGGTATTATTTTTAGAGAAGCAGGGTGTCTCAGTAGTTATGTCATAGTTTAGGATCTGTGGGATTGTGATTTCTAATCCTGGCTCTCTGTCTATCCTGCTTTGTGACTCGGGGAAAGGGACTAATCCCTGCCCCCTTCATCACTGTTGTTTCAGCCTGTGAAAACTGAAGGTGTCAGAATCAGGCATTTGGGGAGAAGTTCAACATACATTTTGTCTATGGAAAAGTCTCTGGGTTTTTTCCAGCTCCTCAGCTGACACTGATTTTGAGCAGGAGAGGAGGAATATTGTTATGATCTACTTAGTGCTCATCAAAAGGAATTTTTGCTGCCCGAACTATGAAACTTCCCAGACTCTCAGATTAGTGGTAGCTAGGTGGAGCAATGGATAGAGTAGCAGGAAGATCTGAATTCAAATTCAGTACCAGATACTTACTAGCTGTGTAACACTGGGCAAGTCATTTAATCTGTCTGCCTCACTTTCTTCAACTGTAAAATGGGAATAATAACAGCACCTACCTCACAAGGTTGTCATGAGGACCAAATGACATATTAAGGTATGTATAGCATTTTGCAAACATAAAAGGACTATATGAATGTTAGCTAGTCATCATTATTATTATTACTATTAATTATTATCATTATTAGAAAGGTACCTCAGAAGTTATTTAGCCTGCCTTGCACCTGAACATGAATCCCCTCTCCAATATACCAATGAAGCCTCCAAGGATGGAGAACCCACTACTCCCTATAGCGACTCATTCCACTTTTAAACAACTCTAATTGTTAGGAAGTTTTTCTTTCTATCAAGGCAAAATTGACCTTCCATCCATTGTTTCCAGTTTTGCCCTTTGGAGCCACAAAAAACAAGTCTAATCTCTCTTCCATGTGACAGCCCACTTGAACATGGCACCCTGTGTTGTCTTCTCCACAATAAATAGATCCACTTCCACCATCTGATCCTTCTCTTCTTCTAGAAATGATCTTAAATAACTGGTTTTTAAATGGAAACTTTTGAAAGAACTTAGCTATTTATTTTGGTCCAGCACAGTGCAGTCAGCACAGACCAGGACCCAGCAAACCAGGAGCAGGTCTCAGGGCAACTGAATCAGTGGCACCAGTAGTGGTTTCTAGACCCGTCAGCCCACAGACGGTAAGGGGATCAGATAACGGGTAAAAGGGAGATTTACAGGGGTTCCTTTGCTGACACCAGGGGCAGGACTGTGTTTCATTGCCCATGCTTGGACCTGAGTTGCAGTCCTGGATCTTTGTCCCAGGGGGATGAGGACACTAGCACAGTAGTGCTTGTGGCCACAGTGGAACAGGGACCCTCCTTACAATTCCAGAGTTGAAAAGAGTGCTTGTAGTCACTCACAAACCAATGCACAGTACAGGAGAGTAGTAAACACACCTCTCTACAGATTATATCACCTTGGGAGAACTAAAAACTTACAGGTCCCCAGAATTACCTCTGAAAACAACTACACAAAAAACCTGAAGCTTGGGACAGTGGGCCCCCTCCACTTGGGAAGCAGAGCCCCACTTCAGCATAGAGTTAAAAGTCAAGAAATAGGCTAGAAAATGAGGAAACAACAGGAAAAATTCTGACCATAAAAGTTACTACGACAAGGAAGATCAAAATATACACTCAGAAGAAGACAACAAAGCCAAAATTCCTGCATCCAAAGCCTCAAGGAAAAATATGAATTGTTCTCAGGCCATGGAAGAGCTCAAAAAGGATTTTAAAAATCAAGTAAGAGAGGGAGAGGAAAAATTGAGAAGAAAAATGAGAGTGATGCAAGAAAATCATGAAAAAAGAGTCAACTGCTTGGGAAAGAAAACACAAAAAAATACTGAAGAAAATATCACCTTAACAAACAGAATAGGCCAAATGCTAAAAAGAGGCCAAAAAAAGAAAAGCCAGTGAAATGAAGAATGCTTTGTAGAGTAGAGTTGGCCAAATGGAAAAAGATATACAAAAATTCACTGAAGAGAAGAACTCCTTAAAAAGTAGAAGTGGCTAAATGGAAAGGGAGGTACAAGAGCTCACTGAAGAAAATAATTCCTTAAAAGTTATAATTGGGCATGTGGAAGCTAATCACTGTATGAGACATCAAGAAACAAAGTCAAAAGAATGAAAAAATAGAAGAAAATGTGCAATATCTCATTGGGAAAGCAACTGACCTGGAAAAGAGATCTAGGAGAGATAATTTAACAGTTATTGGACTACCTGAAAGCCACGATCAAAAAATTTCCAAAAATTGTCAAGGAAAACTGCCCTGATATCCTAGAACCAAAGGGTAAAATAGAAATTGAAAGAATCCACCAATCAGCTCAAAAAAGAGAGCTCAAAATGAAAACTCCCAGGAATATTATAGCCAAAATCCAGATCTCCCAGATCAAGGAGAAAATACTGCAAGCAACCAAAAAAAAAACCAATTCAAATATCATGGAGCCACAGTCAGGACAACATAAGATTGAACAGCTTCTACATTAAAAGATTGGAGGGCTTAGAATATGATATTCTGAGGGCAAAAGTGCTAGGACTACAAACAAGAATCACCTACTTGGCAAACTGTGTATAATCTTTCAGGAGGAAAAAAAGGAAATTAAATGAAATGAAAGACTTTCAAGCATTCCTGATGAAAAGACCAGAGCTAAATAGAAAATTTGGCTATCAAATACAAGATGCAAAAGAAGTGTAAAAAGGTAAACAGAAAAGAGAAATCATAAGGGATTTGATGAGCTTAAACTGTTTATATTCCTACATGGGAAAACTATATTTATGACTCCTAAAAACTTTCTCATTATTAGGGCCATTAGAAGGAGTATACATAGACAAAAAGCAGAGTTTCGAGTTGAATGTGATGATAAAATTAAGGGATGAGAAAGATGAATACACTGGGAGAAGGGAAAAGAAACAGGTAGAATGGGATAAATTATCTGACACAAAAGAGACTTGAAAGAGATTTTACAGTGGAGGGGGAAAAGGAGGAAGCAGGGAGGGGAGCACATGAACCTTAATCTCATCAGAATTGGGAGGGAATGATATACACACTTAGTTGGGTGTAGAAATCTACCTTACCATACAGAAAAGTAAGAAAGGAAGGGGATAAGATAAGGGGTGGGGGGAGCTGATAGAAAGGAGGGCAGTTTGGGGCAGGTAAAAGTCAGAAGTAAAACACTTTTGAGACTGGACAAGGTAAAAGGAGAGAGAATAGGATAAACAGGGGGGGAAATAGAATGGAGAGAAATAAATAGTTGGTAATCATTACTGTGAAAAAAAAGTTTTACAGTGACTTTCTCTGATAAAGACTTCATTTCTCAAACATACAGAAACCTGAGTCAAACTTATAGAAATAAGAGCCATTCCTCAATTGATAAATGGTCAAAGAATATGAACAGGCAGTTTTCAGACAAAGTACTCAAAGCTATCTATAGTCATATAAAAAAACGATCTAAATTACTATTGATGAGAGAAATGTACATTAAAACAACTCTGAGCTACTACCTCACACCTGTCAGATTGGTTAATATGACAGAAAAAGAAAATGGCAAATGTTGGAAGGAGTGTGGGAAAGTTAAAATGTGCTATTGGTGAAGCTGTATACTTATTCAACCATTTTGGAGAGCAGTTTGGAATTGTGCCCAAAGGGCTATAAAACCATGCATACCCTTTGACCAAGCAATACCACTACTAGGTCGGTATCCAAAAAAGATAAAAAACAAAAAGGAAAAGGACTTATGTGTACAAAAATATTTATAGCAGCTCTTTTAGTGGTGGCAAAGAATTGGAAATTAAGGGGATGTCCATCAATTGTGGAATAGCTGACCATGTTTGTTGTATATGATTGTAATGGAATACTATTATGCTTTAAGAAATGATAAGCAGGATGCTCTCAGAAAAACATGGAAAGACTTACATGAACTGATGCAAAGTGAAATGAGCAGAATCAGGAAAGCATCGTACACAGTAATAGCAATATTGTATGATGATCTACTATGAATAACTTAGCTATTCTCCGTAATGTGATGATTTAAGACAGTTCTGTAGGACTTGTGATGAAAGGTACTGTCCATCTCCAGAGAAAGAACTAGTAGACTCTGAATGCAGATCAAAGCTACTTTTCCATACTTTATTTTTCTTGTTGTTTTTTTGTCTGTGTTTTCTTTCATAGAATGACTTACATGGAAATGTGTTTTGCATGACTACATTTGTATAACCTATGTCAAATTGATTGCCTTCTCAATGGTGGCAGAAGGGGAAGGAGGGAGAGAATTTGGAACTCAAAATTTGAAAAAAAAAATGTTAAAATTATTTTTACATGTAATTGGGAAAAATAAAATATTAATAAGATTAAAAAATAATAAATGAAATCTGTTTATATAGAGCTTTGCAGTCACAAAGTGATTTACATGCCTCTAATTTGATCCTTACAACCACCCTGTGAATCAGAATGTGCTCATGTTTTAGTCCCATTCACAGATGAGGCTGTTGAGGCTCAGAGTGATGAGGTAACCTGGAACTTGCCCAGGGTTATGCATGTAGCAAGTAGCAGAGCAGAGGCCATTTCCAGTTGTCCTGATTTATATCTTGCCACTGAACCCAGATAGCTACGGAGGAGAAAGTGAGGCTGGTGACTTTGCACAGTCCTCCCTCATTTAAATCCAATTCACTTGCAAGTCATGGCATCACCTTCCCTGATTTCATGGTCCTCTTCAAGAACGAAGGACAAACAACTGCCCTAGGTAGTAGGGATACACATAGCAAGAATGAAAACAATCTCTCTCCTCAATTTGCTGACATCCTAATGCCAAACTCCTAACGTCTTAAATATTAAGCTTTCACTGAGGCTGTTCTAAATCGTGAGGCCTGTGGACTCTCTTACAAAATAGAAGGCTCCAAACAAACACTGGGCATCTTTAGAATGGAAGAGCATAAGCAATGAGGTCCAGAACGTAGACTGTGTTTAGACATCATATTTGTCCAGTAGAGGGCGCCGTTGTACCAGCTAGTTCACAAAACCCTTATCTGTGAATTCAGCCTTTTAAGATGAAAAAGAAATAAATCAATTCATGCAGTATTTTTATCTACAGTATTCATTTTTTTAAAAACTCGTGATTTCATGTTTTTTTTAAAACTGCTTATTCTGTGCTCTCTTATATTTGAGTATAAAATTCTCTCAGAATATTTGTAAGAGCCTCTACATGGAATTTATTATTAATTGTCTATTTTTAGGCATGAAGCGCTGCTGTATTCTGTCTTAGCAGCAGAAACTGGGATTGAAGTGTCACAAACAAATTTAGCCCATATCTGTGAGGAGAGACCAGTAAGTAAATGTTTTCTGTATCTACTCTTAATTTAAGGTGAAAGGGAATAAATTGTCTCATGAAACTTCATTGATTGATGGATTGACTCCTCCTTTCACCCTCTTCCCCACTAGGAACTGGCAAGAAGATACTTGGGAGTTAACTGTGTTTGGAGATATTATAATTTCTCTGTTTTCCAAATCGATGCCCCTGCATTTGGTATGTATAGAAAGACTGCTGCTGAGCTGGGCCATTAACAACCATGAGAACATGGGTAACAAGGAAAAACCTAACTGTTTTATGTGAAGTAAGAGCTTTTAAAATAAATGAGGAAAGAGAAAGAACTCTATGATGAAAATCACGGTTAAAAGTCAGATTCCCCAGACCTTCACAGGTCTCTCCTTATCTGCTGCCTGCTCAGACTCACCATTTTGGTAGAAAAAAAAAGATAGGATAAAAAATTTTTAACACTTATTTGGGGGCAGCTAGGTGACAAAGTGCATAGAGCACTGGCCCTGGAGTCAGGAGGACCTGAGATCAAATCCAGCCTCAGACACTTGACACTTTACTAGCTGTGTGACCCTGGGCAAGTCACTTAACCCCATTGGCTAGCAAAAAAAACAAGTTATTTGGAGGATAACTCTTAAACATGGGTTTGCTATAGGAGAGAAAAGCTTGTCTGAGACAGCAAAGAAAATTTCTAGTTGAGAAGTCAAACTTAAGCAGCAAGATTTTGGGTATTAAGCAACAAATTGAGTCCATGAGCATTTATTAAATGTCTACTATGTGCTAGGGATATCGCTAAGTTTTGGCACCGAAGAGAAATCTTGCCATGGAAGGGCTTTGAGCCTGAACTCTAAGAAATCCATAGGCCCGTTCAGGATAGCTATATTAATTAGAAACAGTTAGAGAAATGATTATGACTCCTTAACTAGGCACGGGAAAGCTTCCCCCCTTTTAATTCAATTCAATTCAACAAATATATCTTTAAGTGCCTCCTTAGGAAGCACAAAGGCCTTGTCTCAGGAGCCAGCAGGTCAGAGGAACAGCAATGTGAAGGCTAGGTAGCTACTGTTAAAGTGAATCTCTTCTTGTCTCAAAGCTTATTTGAAGATGGGAGACCTCTACTACTATGGCCACCAGAATCAGTCGAAAGATCTTGAGTTGTCTGTGCAGATGTATGCCCAGGCTGCTCTGGATGGAGACTCACAGGTAAATAAACACTTGACTGTGTCCCATGCCCTATTTCTGAAATCATGTTGCACAAAGATTAGGAGACCAGCTGCTACCTCAAGACAGCAGCACCCTTTTACTGGCCGTCACCAGTGGCAGAATAGTCCTTGGGGAACCATTTTATAGTTTATTTCAAAGTGCTATCGTGTGTGTGTGTGTGTGTGTGTGTGTGTGTGTGTGTGTGTGTGTGTGAGAGAGAGAGAGAGAGAGAGAGAGAGAGAGAGAGAGAATATGCAGAATGACTGGGACCATGGTGACATTTTGTAGTCAAATGCACAGTATGACCAGCCCATCCTTTCAATCTCATTCGTTCATTCTTCATACCAAGTGCCATTTTTGTACAGAACCGTGTGCAATGCCTGGGGGGAGATACAAAGCTTAGCTAAAACATGGTCTCTGCCCCTATGGAGCTTACAATATGACACAAAAATAACCTTCATACACAATATTCTACGTGTGAGAGGATAAACGCAAGTGCTCTGAGAGGACCGAAGGTGAAGGGAGGTTGTTTTTGACTAGGGGGCATATGCTCAGCAGTTATAAAATGTTTATTTAATTTACTTTCTAATGGAAAACATTTTGACCTTGGTCATTTGTTCTGTTGCATCTCTATATTTAGAGCTGTCCCTAGTGTCAGTTTGTAAGAGTACATTTATATAAACACAAGGCTGGAACTGAAACTGAGATCAAGCGAAGCCTGCAGACCCACCTAGTTTGAAACTCAAAAATAAGGGGAAAGTGGACCATCGACCCCATCCGCCCTTGTCTCATTGTGCCTTGATTTGGCATGTTTGCTCATTTCTGCTAGCTCAGTCATGCTATAGATAGAGGGCACCTGCTCCCCTCTAGAGAGGGGAGTATCTGTCATTCTCTCTATGCTGGCTTTCTCTCCCTCCAGCTGCCTCTAGCCCTGGCTGGTAAAAGGCAAAAACATAGACTGAGCCTTCATCTTCCATCCCATTTCTATT
Organism: Phascolarctos cinereus; assembly: GCF_003287225.1. Lineage (NCBI taxonomy): Eukaryota > Metazoa > Chordata > Mammalia > Diprotodontia > Phascolarctidae > Phascolarctos > Phascolarctos cinereus. The sequence continues at coordinate 171,666,775 of NW_027556402.1, forward strand.
TATAACCCCAGCTCTCCCTTAGTGGCTCAAGCTTCAAGTCTTGTTGATGGGCCCCAGGAAAATGAGTGGAACATGAGAATAATTGATAGTGACAGCTAGCCCCTTGTAGCACGTTAAGGTTTGCAAAGCACTTTACACATATGTCATTTGATCCTCAACAACTCTGTGAAGTGTTACCATTCCCACCCTACAAATGAGGAAACTGAGTCTGAGAGGCTACCCAGGGTCACAATGCTAGTTAGTTTCTGAGGCAGGGTTCAAACTCAGAACTTCCTGACTCTAAGTATAGCGCTTGTGTCTGCTGTACCTCCTGAGTGTATATCAATCTGTTTTTCCTAGGGGGTAGCAATACACTGAACTACAACCGTTTGCATTAATGACCATTTTTGATGAAGATGGGATCTAGACCCCAAAAAGGAAAAAACCTGGACTTTCCCACAAGGCCAAATCTCTGGCCTTCCCCTGAGGCTATAATCCCATCAACTCCTATCAACAGAATCTCCCAATTCTGTTATCCTTAACCTAGCCTAGCCCTGCATTACCTCCCTATGGCCCCAGGCCACTTCCCACCCTTAATCCTATCTAGGCTCCATTCTCTCTTGGCCACTTGGTCCAGGTCCCTGGCATTGTGTATTACCTCATAAACCACTTGGCCACTCCTAGATCCCCCCCCCATAGTCTTTCTGTATATAAGGTCCATCTTGTCTCCATTAAGATGCTCAGATTCTGGGGCAGCTAGATGGCGCAGTGGATAGAGCACCAGCCCTGAAGTCAGGAGGACCTGAGTTCAAATTTGATCTCAGACCAAACATTTGTCATGTTACTAGCTGTGTGACCCTGGGCAAGTCACTTAACCCCAATTGCCTACAAAAAAAATGCTCAGATTCTTACAATCCAGCCAATAGCTCACTAACATTCAGAAATTAAGAGTCTGCCCAATATTCTGATGTTCTAATAAATCTTATTTTTGACTGAAAGAAGACAGGGGTCGAATTATTTTGTACAGGACCCATATGTTCTGATTTTGGGGTGCCAGTACCCCTGAACCCCTAACCCTCAACATTTTAACAGTGAAGGTTAATAAAAAAGGTTGGTATTATCCAATATCCACCCTACGCTAACACCTTGGTTTAATTTCTCATTATGGCATTGAGGTGAATACTGGTTTGCAAAAACTATGCCTGTGGAACGCAAGTTCTAATAAGTCTGCCAATGCCGGAAAGGCATTGAGTGTGGGTCTGGTGATGTTAGGACCAGTTTATAAAGACACCTGGGGGCAGCTAGGTAGCTCAGTGGATAGAGCACCAGCCCTGGAATCAAGAGGATCTGAGTTCAAATGTGGCCTCAGACTAGCTGTGTGACCCTGGCCAAGTAACTTAACCCCATTGCCTAGCCAAAAAAAAAAAAAGACCCCTGCTAAGTTGTGGAGAGCTTGTGACTGAGGTTGGCAGAGGGAGGATCAGAGGCTTGTAGTCACATGTCACAGTCTCACCATCTCAACCTCATTTGGTCTCATCCTTTTTGATCTCTGCAGCATTTGACACTCTTGATCACCCGCCCCTCCTGAATGTTCTGCCTGCTCTGAGTTTTCATGATACTTTTCAGCTTTTTCTCTTCCTGTCCGACTACTCCTGTTTCCTTTACTAGATCATCATTCCTTCCTGAATGTGGAGGTACACTAAGGCTCCTTTTTTTTCTCTGCATTCTCCCACTTGGTTAACCTCATCATCGCCCATGGGTTTAATGATCTTCTCTTCACATCCATGGGGCAGCTAGGTAGCTCAGTGGATAGGCATCTAGGCCTGGAGTGAGGAAGACCTGCATTCAAATCCAGCCTCAGACATTTATTAGCTGTGTAACCCTAGGCAGGTCACTTAACCTCTATTTGCCTTAATCCACTGGATAAGGAAAAGGCAAATCACTCCAGTATCTACCAAGAAAACCCTATGAACAGTATGTTCCACAGAGTCCTAAAGAGTCAGACATGACTGAACAACAGATGTTGTTTTTTGTCCTTCATTCTCGAAGAGGACTGTGGCCTCAGGAAGGTGAAGCTATGACTTACAAGTGAATTGGCTTTAACTGAGGGAGGGCTGTACAAAGTCACCAGTCTCTCTTTCTCCTCCAGAGCCATCTGAGTCCAGTGGCCAGATATAAATCAGGACTGGAGATGGTTCCTGATGCAGTGGGAGACTTTGGCCTTTTTTAAGCAAAGGTCTTTCTGAGTTCTCACTCTGACTGAGGCAATGTCCACTCAGTGATTAAGGCTAAGTAAGAAATGACCCTTTTACCTAATGGGGAATAAAGAACAATAAGGGAGGAGAAGACTCTCAGGTTTCTGGCCAAAACAGAAACAATTGTTATTTATCTTTACGCTGAGCCTTTAGGGCCCAAACAATGACCACTAAGTGGGGCTTGGCCTGGGACCTATTGTTGGCCAATCAGTGAAAGCCAGAGTGAATTGGGCTTAAAGTATGGTCTTTAAGAAAGAAATCTAACCCATAAACCCCAAGATATCTTGCTAGGTTTCAGCCATCCTCAAAGAATGTAAGAAGGAATTATTTCATTTTTTGTCCTTCCATCCTCAGTACTTAATATAGTGTCTGACACACAGTAGGTGCTTCATAAGTGCTTATTAATTATTTGCTTATCATCCACAAAGATGAGATTGGGAACCTGCTATGCTTAATAGCACCATGCTAGGTTCTAGTATTACAAGGATGGTCCCTTTTCCTGCAGGAGTTTTTGTAATCTAGCTGAAACAAAGAGACATTGTCTTGTAGGAGTAGGTCCTTAACATTTATTGGAACTGAATTGAAATCTACACAAAAAGAAAACTAACAATCTAAAGTAGTATATACTTATATAGTGAGATGGACCTGTGATCTATCACATCAGTATGGGGATGACATCCATTAGTGCAGCTCCCAGCTCATCCATGCCTTCTCATACAGTGCAACTCTTGTGCTTGAGCAGATCTTCAAGGCCAATAAAGGATGGATTAGAAGTACTGTAGGAACTCTGAGGAGTTACTCATTGTTGGGGGTTAGGCAGGTTGGGAAAAGCCTTAGGGAAGAATTAAGATTTGAGCTGGAGTTTGAAAGAAGAGTAAAATTTAGATTAGTAAATAGGGGAGTAGAGAGAAGGAATCCCACCCAGGCAGGGAGAATGGACAGGATTTGGCCTGAAGGAAGGATTTGTGTAGATGAGCCATGGAAGATAAAGTTGGAGGAGGTAGTAGGGTGGGCAGATTGTAGAGTTCCTTGAATACTGGGCAGAAAGATTTTAATTTGGTCCTATTTGCAGATAGGAGGCAAGGCTGGTTTTTGTATTATGTATGTTGTATATGAGTTCAAAGGAATTTTTAAAGAAGATTGTGATACATAGACAGGATGAGAGAATATGAAGACTGGAAGACCATTGTCATTCCTTCAATCAACATTAAGTGCCTACAATGCTCCAAGCCCAGTGCTAATTGTTGAAATTACAAAGAAGGGCAAAAAGACTGTCCCTGCCTTCTAGAAACTCAGTGTGCTGTGGAGGAGACAATTTCCAAACTTCTATGAACAAATAAGCTATATACAGGATAAAATAGAAATAATCAACTGAGGGAAGGCACTAGAATTAAGAGGAATAACTTACTTTGCCCTGGACAGCTGCATGATAGCAGTGAATACCTTAGGTGAGCATAGTCTTATTTTGTGACTTGTTGGAAATTAATAATAAAACTTACCAAATTAAGAGGAATAACTTAATAAAGGGAAAATTTCCAGTGCTGTAGAGTTTGAACTTTCTCTAGTGAAGATTTGTGGAGGAATGTGGAGCATAATTGTCCACAATGAGGTTTGGATTGCTTATATTGCAAAGAGTTGGAGAAAATACACATACTGTTGAGGTCTTGCTCCATTGAAATATTGAAAAAATGAGCACTTGGACCTAAGGAATGGGCTGTGTGGCAGTGGGATGAGCTCTGGATTTGGAGGCCTTGCCTTTAGATCCTGCCTCTATCAGTGACCACCAGTGTGACCCTGGGCAAGTTGTTTAACCTCTCTGGGCCTCAGTTTCCCCCCTGTAAAATGAAGAAGTGGGACAGGTTGGCCTCTAAAGGCCTTCCAGGGCTGAGTCTATGATCCTATGAGAGAAGAGAGAGCAGTGGTCAAGAGCCCTCTAATTAGCAACAATTTTATTTAACTTAGTCTAACTTTTACTTTAAAATGAGTTCATTAGCAACTTATCACCAAGGTTTTCCTTCTCATCCATATACAGGGATCAGCACAGAAAGCAGGGTTCTTTCCTTCACTCTTTGTATAAACATTGTTCCCTCCTAGATGTGAACAACAAATAAATTCTCCAAGCCCTAGGTCTAGTGAAAAATCACTTACCTGGAGCTGGTAGCCTTGGTCAGAGGCCTCTGGCAAAGCATGTGTCCTTCCACTGCCATAAAAATAACTTAGGAAAATGTTTAAGTGAGAACACAGTGGGAGTGGCAGCTATACAGCTGGAAGAAAATGCAGTAAGGCACTCTAGTGCCCCATGCTTAGGCACCTTCCCTTTCAGGGCTATATGACCAAGTTTGCAAGTGGTATTATTCTTGCTCTGCTCAAACCCCTGAAGGGAATCTATCTAAAGATTTATAATGGGGGGAGGGGCATGACAGTGTTTGCCAGTAAGTGTTTAACAACAGGCTCTCTGTAAAATATGTATGCACAATACACCTTTAAGTTTAATCTGCATTAATTTGCATTATTAACTTTTCCCAACATCTTAAGCCTAGACAATCAACAAAATGATAAATAATCACTGATTTGAGACATTTACCTATTTCTGAAGTGTGAATGCTCACACTGAAGATTTAACAATCAGTTTACCAGCCCATACAAGCTGGCTCCAGAGTGTAGCTGGTTAGAACTAAAGAGGTCTAGGACTTTGGGGTGCTGGGAACCCCAAGAATGCGACACCGGGCCCTAAAAGAATTCAACTCAAATCTTCCAGCCAGAGGAAAAGTTTATTAGTGATAAAACACATAGGCCAGGTAACACGAGCTGGCATAAGAAAGTCTCAGCCTTTTGGGCATGAGATTCTCAGCCTCTGAATGGTGGCCAGGGTAGATCTTATATACTAAAGTGACTTTGGGTAGCCAGAGGAGGGGTCTGGGAAAATGGTCTAGGAAAAGGGTCTGGGTGAGATTTCCCTTTGGAATGTCTAAGAGATTGAATAGACAATGGGAATAGATAATGAAAGAACTGAAAGGCATCTGAATGAGATCAAAAAGGTGGGGCTAGGGCTTTCAAAGGGAGATGAGGGGCTGGGATCTGTAGACAAATGGGAGCCAGATTCCCTTTGGTACAAGGGGCGAAGACCTCGGCTTGGGCCACACCCCATCAGAACCATTCCCAGACTTCCTGAAAACAGATGGCAGAGCTGAGACTTTTCTAGAAAAAGGAACTAAAGAAATAATTTTCCCGTGGTGATTAGTGGAAAGCTAAGCACAGCTATCCTAGGCCTTATAAGTATGCCCAGTATTAGAATATGACTCCACCAAAATGTGAAAATACGGAGTTTGATTTCCAACCTGCTGATGGGGTCTCCAAGAATAAACAGTAAATAATGAGCACAAGCCTTTGCTCTGGTCCTTTACCTCTTTTTCTGATATGAAGGCAAAAGTTCCAGCTAGTTCTGTTTTCAAAAGTGAAGGGAAAGGACAAATCCTCTGCCTGACTAGTTTCTGAGCAGATGGAGCTCAGCATCCCTATGAAAGCCTACTGGTTCTTTTGCAAATAAATTTCTCAGATGCATATATTTAGGGAAACAACTCATCAATGAAGATGACAAAACCATCTGGCACTAGGACTGAAAAAAATATGGAGGTTGTAAAAGTTTACATTCTGATGAGGGGTGTGGGTATGTGATTTGTTTGTTTGAAATGGATGAATTTTGTTTGTGGTTTGTTTTTTTTTTTTTTTGCTTGTTTTGATTTTTTTAGGGATTTTTTAACCTGGCCCTTCTAATTGAAGAGGGAGCTACTATCCCATACCACATTTTGGAATACCTAGAGATTGATCAAACACTCCATTCTAGTAACATCTCAATCCTTCAGGAACTCTATGAAAGGTGAGCTCATAACTTCACTTGACAATATGGCATTTTTTTTGTACATGAGCTAAAGGGGAAGTATTTGCTTCTACGTAAAAGTCTCCCTTCCATTTCGCTCTAGCCAGGCATCCTGACTCCCTATTAGCATATATAACTAGGGAGAATGAAAAGGGCTGAAGATCCATTGCTTACTAGTGAATTTACAAATTTCCCTGCCCAGCCAACATCAGCTGATTGATTATTTGCCTTAGGCACAAGGTTTAAGGTTCTGGGTTGTTGATATAAAGTAGAACTGCTAGATAAATCTTTCTTTTGAGAATGCTTATGGGAAGCTGTAAAAAGAACAATCATCAGATAAGTTTTCTTGGTGTGAAGTTTTTATATAGCTAGGCATTAAATAAACAATAATAATAATAATGGTGATGGTGACTCTAGCAGCCAGCATTTATATAGCACTTTAAGGTTTACATGTGTTTTATACATATGTCCTTTGATACTCATAACAGCTCTGTGAAGTAGGGGTTGTTGTTTAGGTTTAGGGGTGCTAGGACCCCAAAATCAGAACAAGTGGATCCTACCCAAAAGAATTCGACCCAAGCCTTCTTTCAGCCAAAGACAAGTTTTGTTAGAACATCTGCCATATTGACCAGACTCATAAGGAGTCTGAACATTAATGAGCTGTTAGTTAGATTATAAGAATCTGAGCATCTTAGTGGAGACAAGATGGACCTTATATACAGAAAGACCATGGGAGGGATCTAGGAGTGGCCAAGTAGTCTAGAGGTAATAGAACTCCAGGGACCTGGACCACTTGGCCAAAAGAGAATGGAGCCTAGATAGGATTAAGGGTGGGAAGTGGCCTGGGGCCATAGGGAGGTAAAACAAAGGAGGGCCAGGCTAGGTTAAAGGTAACAGAGATTGGGAGATTCTGTTGATGGGAAGTGATGGGATTATAGCCTCAGATTTGGCCGTGTGGGAAAATCCAGGGTTTTTCCTTTTTGGGGACTAGATCCCATCCTCATCACTATTTTGTATCCATTTTGTATCAGAGGAAACTAACCAAGAGATTAAGTGACTTAACTCTTGGAGGCTGGTGCTATTATCATCATCATTATTATTATTATTAGCCCCATTTTTCAGATAAGAAAACTGAGTCAGGGGAATTAAGTGACTTGCCCAGAATCACAGGGCCAATAAGTCTGGGCTAGGATTTGAATTCAGTTCTTAGAGTGTGAGGTCTTTGAAAGCAAGGGTTGTCTTCACTTTTCCTAGTCTAGTCTAAGCACTGTCCCTGGTACTAAGCATATAGCAAATGATGCAAAAGCATTTTAGTCATCCCTTGATCCCCTCTTCCCGATTCCCAGACAGATGCTCTATCACTAGGTTCCCCAGCTAACTTTCTAGGGAAGATAAGATTGGGGCTGTAGATAGGGAAGAAATGAAATTATGTGGTGATCTTCAGCAAGCCTCTGAACATTAGCAGATTCATTTGTGAAAGGATGTGATGTTTTGTGAAGTCCAGGCTTCTCCTAGCCCTAACACTCTGTGATGTTAGGCCATGTTTTCTGACAGGTGCCAAAGCTCTTTCAGCTGGAAGCTTTGGGAAGGGGCATAACAAATGTTAGCAAAGTAATCATTTAGATGTTGTTTTTCAGTTTATGGTCCTTTGGAGAAAGTGGGGTGGGGTAGAGAGGTGGACCTGGAGTTAGCAATCCCTGACTTGAAATCCTGCCACAGATCTTTATTTGCTACAAAATGGGGCTGATAGAACCTTGTTTTATGGAGCTGTGGTGAACGTCAATAATGAGCTCATCAGGGCAGCTAGGTGGCAGCAGTGATTAGAGCTTCAGCAAAGGATTTTGCCCTGGAGGTGTGATCTGGACCTCTAGCATTCCTCCCAAATGCTTTAAGAAGTAGGGACTGGCCAACTTTATCAGAATTCTGCCCAAGCAGCCTCTGCATTGCAGCAAGACTCAATGATTTATTTAATAGTTACCCAAAAGGGTCCTTGAGTCCTTGAGAGTTCACCTTGAGTGCCTAAAACAAAACAAAACTGAAGAGAAAGCTAAGGTGCCATTCTACTCTGCTTTGAAACCTATCTTCCATCCTGAAATTGTTCTTACTCACAAGGAAAACTATGCAGTTTTGTAGACTATTTTGAAAATGTCAGTAATCAGTGTTACTACCAAATTAAGTCAAATAATCAGGGTGATTTGTGGTTTTTATTGTAGGTGCTGGAGCCATAGTAATGAAGATTCACTCAGTCCTTGTTCATTAGCTTTGTTTTATTTTTATTTTCGGATTGTCTGTAACGGAATTTTGCACTCTGCCCCGGTAGGTATTATGTCCCTGGGCCTCCCCCTACCCACACCTGTCTTTACAATCCTGGCCTTTCTGGCTGTCATTCATCTAATACCCACTTCTGAATATTTGGCAGATCTACTTTCTGGGAACCTTTCTGGTATCCATATTGGTCGCATTGGCAGTCCAGTATTTTCAATCGGTCTCAGGTAATGATTTATCTAAATCAAATCCATTACAGAAAAAGAAGAAAAAAAGGATATGTGTGTGTGTGTGTGTGTGTGTGTATGTGTGTGTGCGTATGGGTGTGGGTGTGGGTGGGTGTGTGTGTTTCCTTCCTCTCTTAGGTCTTACTTTCCTGCCTCCATTTTCCTCTTTATTTAGTTTATTTCATCTACTTAGAATACCCCCTGATTCCCACTCACTACAACACTTCCCATCTTTCCCTTCAAGGCTCACCTCACATACCACCTCTTCTTCATCACCACAGTAGATATTTGTTTCATTGCAGTGAACTGAGTACCTTTCCTAATCACCCCCAGCTTGTGATGATGCCCCGTTCTTGCCGTTTCTCTAGGATTTAGTTTGTGTTTCTCATATGACATTTACCAGTACCATATTGTATTGTGGATATTCATACATACATCTTAACTTGTCTTCTAGATCTGGGGTTCATGAACTTTTAAAAAATATATTTTGATAATAATATTTCTATATAATTTGGGTTTTTTTGTAATTCTATGTATCTTATTTTATGCATTTAAGAACGTTACTCTGAGAAGGGGGTCCATAGGCTTCACTAGACTGTCAAAGGGGCTGATGACTCACACAAAAAGTTTAAGAACCGTCATTCTAGATTATAAATTTCTTGAGAGCAGGCATGGAGACTTAAACAACTTTGTATCTCTCACTATATCCAGAACAGTATCTTGCATATGGCAAGTGTTCAATAAATATTTGTTGAATGAATGGATGGATGGATACAAGCTGATATGTGTTAAATACATGGATGTATAAATTTGAAATCATCATCAGAAGGCATTTATTCAGCATGTGTCTGAGCAGGGGAAAGTGCTTAGTACTGTAAAGACCAAAATAAACAGACATACAGGCCCTCTTTTTAGATTGTAGTCTAAAACAAGTTCCATCAACCTGACCAGACATAAAAAGACATAAAGACTCACAAACATCTATGCAGACATTAGCAAACAACAAGATGAAGAAGGGACATGCTCTATAAACATTAGTGTGGGGATTATTTGTGTAGCAGAAAACGAAAAGCGAACAGAATAAACCTGATGTCAGGAGGTGATAAGAAAAGAGTCAGTGGTGAGGAGGGCAGATGGAATCATCATTTTGCTTCCAGTCCCTTAAGGATGTTAATGAGGGACCATCCAAACCCTCTCCCAGGTCTGATGCCTTATCGTCAGCTGGCTTATAAATCTAGCTCATGCAAATTCAGTTCCATCACTAAATTTGTTACCAGGTATAGCACATTCATTTTGCATCTTGTCAGTGTTTTCCATTTCAAATTATCGTTGTCATTCTTACTCTGTAGAAATATTGTTATGATTATTACAAATGCAATTCAGTTAGAGGAGCTGAAAATTGTTTTTATGATTTTATACCAGCTGGTACCCATGAAAATTCATGGGCTAGTAGAATTGTTTTTTATGAAAAGTTGTTTCTGCTACTTTTCTTCGTATCTTCATCCATACTCCCAATATATCCTCAACTCACTCTTTCCTCCTTCACTTTATCATTTCTTTTCCTTTTTCTTCCTTTTCCTCAGCTTTCCACATTGGAAGGGATGCTCTGTACCACCCACATATTTACACATTTCCCCCCCTAACTTTTTGCTCTCTCCCAACTCTGTCTCTTTCTCTTCCTCTTCAATGGCATCTGCAATCTCTTTTCATCCATGAACACTTTAAAGAGTTAAAATACATAAAAATGTCTTTAGTGTTTAGCAAGATTTCAGCTTGGGCTCAAACTTAGAAAGAATCCTGGGTTTGGAATCCAGATACCTATGTTTGAATCCCAGCTCTGCTCTTTTATTTCCTGTGTGACCCTGGGTAATTAACTTTTCTCAGGGCTCCAATGTCCTCATCTGTAAAATGAGAAATTGGACTAGATGATCACTTGAGGTCCTCTTCTGCTTTATATCTATTATGTTAATAATTAGCCACAACTATGGGATTGGCAATTCAATTGGGGACCATTTTACATATTAAAGCATGAGAGGAGGAAAGAAGAAACTGAACTTTGGTGAATCCATATCAAAAAGACTTAACAAATGTATAATGCTGACTCATGGTGTCCCTCTCTGCTAGGGGTCAAGCAGTGTAAAGTAATAAGGAAAGAAGTATGAAAGATGATTAAGTGGCTGAGCATTCTTCAGTACCAGAGTAGTAGCAGAAGATGTGATGATGCATTTTTGACACTTAGCAAGGTATTACCAAAAACAAACAAACAAACAAACAAAACCCTCAAAACACAGCTATTTGGAAATCCAGGAACCATATGGAAGAAATAGCCCTGTGAATGGCACATTGATCTAAGTTAAGGGACTTTGTTATTTGATGACTTGCATTTCAGTCTATGTAGTCATCTTTTTAAAAAATATAATAATTCATTTTTGTACTTTTACACTGAGATGTCCATCCATTTTACTTTAGGCTCCAATCACCCATAGAGAATTATGTTCTATTTAGTATCGGTTGAAACCTTGTATAAAATTGGCCATCACTTTATTGGTTGGTGTTTGCAAGGCTAACTCTGACGAGGTTATTTATTTCTTCCAAGGGTGCTTTGCTTGCAGTTTGGCCTAGGCTGCCACCAAGTGTACAGTAACACCTGGATTCTAGCCTTAGGGTCCCAGTGCCCAAGCTTCTCTTGAACTAATTCACTGGGGAGGAGAGTATCATGCTTTCCCACTGAAGGCAGTTTTTCTATAATAGACATCTTCATTAAATAGCTAAACCCAAAGATTAACTCATATTAGCATAAACTATTGAAATAATATTAGTAATAATCTGTATATAAGATTTTCAGAAATATAATTAGGAACAATTAGGTACCTTACTCACTAATATTTTAAACTAACTGATCCATCTCGAAGGGCACACCTGATGTTCTACAACCAACTAGATGAAAAAAACTGGATTAGCTAAACATTTTTCTATTTTTTTTTGTCAATCTGTTGCACTTATGATGGAAGGGAGCTGGCCTTTTCATAGACTTAATCTTAGAAAAGGGATCAGATGAGAAGGTGTTAAACTGCATGATACCAGGGTATGAATTAATCTCATGAGTGTGGCAGAATGGAGGCCACAGATAGGCTTACTTCCAGCTAACCTTTTAAAATCAGTTCACGGGACCAAGAGTCAGACTCAAAGAAGAATCCAGCTCCTAATCACATGAGGAGAATGTTGAGGTTCAGGGGCACCCCAAAATGCTGAGATGCAAGGTATGCTTGTGGCAGGTTCATCTTGAAAGAATCCATTTAGGCTGCCTCCAAATCAAGTGAAGGCATTTATTCTAGTTAATACACCAAGCAGACTCTTCCTTAAGGGAGGCTGCAGCTTGACCCCATCTTCAGGGAGACGGGGCATCTCCTTAATGGAGACAGCAGCTTCTTAAGAGATATAGTAGTCCCCAAAGGAAGCAATCCCTCAGGGAAGCAGCCCCCCAAGGGAGGCAGCCTCCTAAGGGAGATGCCCACTAGCCAGGAGAAGCGAGGGATTCTTATAGAGGAAAATCTACCATGGGTGGGGAGATGAGGTAATCAGGGACAAAAAGGTAGACAGGAAGATGAGATAACCAGGGACACACTGGCAAGGGGTCAGGGATAGTTCAGAGTTCTGAGGATATCTAGGCACATTATTCCGGTATTCAGCCCATTTGCCCAGGGTAGAAGGGTCCCTGTTAGTTTCAATATTTCATTTACCAGCCTACTTGAATCTCATTATCTCCTAAACTGACTTTAAGTGGTACTCAAGATAATGGGCTTCTCTCATGGACTTATTTGAATCTCATCATCTTCCCCCCTCAAGAAGTGGGCATCCAAATTCATTTGGGAAAAAGGGCAAGGGTCATGCATTCCTCATCAGAGAAGCCTCAGGAATGGGAATAGGAAGCCACATGGAGCTGCAGACAGAGGCAACCCCCAAAAGGAAAGGAGCCAACATCCTAGGAATGAGGCTGCTTGGACAGATTGGTCACGACGTGTTGAGAAGGAAGCTTGTGTTGCTGGAACTGCTCTGGACTCTAGGCCCAGGGCAGTCATCCTGCTTCTTTCTCCCCTTGAGCTTTTTTGTTAGGGATTGAAGCCTTTTCCTCTGAGCAGGAGGAGAATCTGTTTATCTTTTTTTCTTTGTTTTAAATGTTTACTTTGCTTCTATATATTGTGCTAACCACCAACATTTTTCTAGTGGGAAATACATTGGAAGGTGGCAGCTGAGGGGTTATCATCCCCAGATATAGTTCTAACTGGTTGTTTTTCCAAGAAGCACAGTCTCTGGCTGGGATCTCAGAATGAACAAAAAGATTCAGAAAATTAGAGATTGATACTATGTCTCGGAATGGAGAAAGAGCATTTATATGGGAAAATCCACTTGCACCATACATCAATAATTAGATAAGGAACAAATAAGAGTGGTTGAACAACCCTAAACAATATACCATAATCTTTAATATGACCACTTTTTAAAAATAACTTATTGATTTACTTTGTTTTAGTATATTTGACACTTTTCCAGTGAGATTTCCATTATGCATTCAAAGTAGGCTCTTAGGAGGCCTCTCTTCAGAAACTAAGAGAAGCCTAGAATGTAAATCCATTTTTTTAAGGCAATTTTTTTAAGGCCTCTCTTCAGAAACTAAGAGAAGCCTAGAATGTGAATCCATTTTTTTAAGGCAATTTTTTTAAGGCCTCTCTTCAGAAACTAAGAGAAGCCTAGAATATGAATCCATTTTTTTTAAAGTGACTTGCCCAGGGTCACACAGCTAGTAAGTGTCAAGTGTTTGGTCTGAGGCTGGATTTGAACTCAGGTCCTCCTGACTTCAGGGCCAGTGCTCCATCCACTGTGCCACCTAGCTGCCCTGTGAATTCATTTTTAAAAAATGGTAAGAGAAAGTTATTTGATCAACTTCTGGCCAGGTGTCACTATCACCTGGTATCTCAATGATGTTACTTCCAGAAACTGTTCCTAAGTATTGGTCAAATGGCTTTGTATATCCAAAGGCTGCTCTCTAGTTCCTGAGAAGAGCTCTCAAGACCCAGTGTAAGTCCTGTAAAAATGAAGCCTTATTGGGCATACCAGGCAAAGTAATTTCTACCACTTACAGTAACAGTAATAACAGAAAGTTACATAAAAGTTATAAAATTTTATATAACTTTCAAGTCTTTTTTTTATCTGAGCCTTACTGCAATCCCATGGTGTAGCTATTGTTACAGTTATTATTACTCTCATTTTACAGATAGAGAAATTAAAGTGTCAGAAATGAGTTATGAACTCATTTCATCCTGTCTCCAAGTTTGAAACTGTGTCTACTATATACTCTTCTGCCTTATGCTCAGTAAAGCACTGAACCATCTCAGGAGTTCTTAGCCTGGCATCTGTGGATAGATTTGATGGGGTCCCTATGCTTGGATGGCTGGGGGGATACAGCTATAATATAATTAGTTTTCTTTTTAATCCTCTGTGTTTTGTTTTATGCATTTAAAATAACCTGAGGAGTTCATATACTTCATCAGACTGTCTGAGGGGTCCAAGCCACAGAAACCATTGCTCCAGACCCTCAACAGATAACTTTGTCTTGTGCCAAAAAAAATATTCCAAACCCCCCTCTCCCCAATTTTCCTTAAGTTCAATGCAGCTACTTTGAGGTACATTAGACTCTGAGCTCCTTAAGAGCAGAGACTGTCTTTTACCAGAGGTAGCACAATGCCTGATCCATAGTGGGTGCTTAATAAATATTTATTGACTGACTATTCAATTGGATTAAAGCACTTGGTGTGTCTCATTTGATCCTCACAACAATCCTGGGAGGTAAGTGCTGTTATTATCCCCATTTTACAGTTAAGAAAACTGAGGCAAACAGAGGTTAAATGACTTGCCCAGGGCCGCATAGCTGATAGGTGTGTCTGGTCCAGTCAAGCTGACCTGTTCGTTATTGCCCATACCCCACGTTCGATAATCCTCTACCTTGGCATCAGTGGTCTTCCGCTGTCTCCCCAGTTCCCTCTTGTAGAATCTCTGACTTCTTTCAAAGCAAAGTTCAGGTCCCAACTCCTACTTAAATATTTTCCTAACTGGGTCCCACTTCTTCCCTCCCACCTCACTTATTGAAAAGAAGTCCCCACATCAGGTCTCAGATAAAGTTACATGTATTCATTCATTCACTGAACAAAAAATACAGTAACCACCTACTCTGTGAACATAATATTCTAAGCAATTGAGTAATAGGGGAGATAAATAAGACAGGGTTCTAACAAGACTACAAGGTCCTTGAGATAGATCCCATGCCTTGTATCTCTCTTGTCTGCCCTAGATTGCCTGGTGCTATGTTTTAAACCAGGCTTTCAAAATCTTTGGCCCTCGGGCTGCTTACAGCCAGTGGGCTGCTTGTGGCACACCAAAGGATTTTGGGTGTCCCGCAAAAAATGTAAAGGAGGGAGAAACTAGGTGGTGAGGTGGATAGAGCACTGGCTGTGGATTCAGGAGGACCTGAGTTCAAATCTGGCCTCGGACACATAACACCTACTAGCTGTGTGACCCTGGGCAAGTCAGTTAACCCCATGGCCTAGCCAAAAAAAATTTAAAAATTAAAAAAAATGTAGAGGAAAACATCTTCTACAATTTCACGAGCTGCCCGAAATCTTTTGGCATGCCCACAGTCTGTAGGTTGTGCAGGCCTGTTTTAAACATAGCATGAACTCAATAACTACTTCTTGAATTTAAATAAATAATATACAAATAAATAAACAAATAAGACTGGTTTCCTGACCTCAGAAAGCAGGGGTATAGGAACTAGATTCATGACTTCATCGGTAGAGGAAACCCCTAGGTATGGAAATTCCCTCTACCAATGCATAGCCTCAGCAACTGATAAGCTTGGAGAGTTGCCTAAAACACTGAAAGGTTCAGTTGAGCCGGGGTCACACACAGAGGTTTATGGGTCAGAAGCAAGACTTGACCCCTTGCTGTCCTGACTCCAAGGCCAGTTTTCCTTCCACTATGCCACAATGCTTCTCACTACCTACATCAAGCTATAATCAAATAGTGAAGATAAGATGGACAGAGCTAAATATGATACAAGCTATGTGTGACTGAGGAGCATATAATGCCATGAGATCAGATGTGGGAAAAAATCATTTACAGCTCTGGAATTCCGAACATCTGCATGGCAGAGATGACATTTGAACTGAGAACATCGTCCTTTGAAATAATTCATCAGGACTAATGATGATGACCCAGAACATGGATGATCCATACTCTTCCCCCCACCCCAAGCCTGCCTCTTTTCACCCCCTACCAGATGCTTGGGGAAAGTGGGCTCCTTTTAGTATTACAACAAACATTTATTAAGCACTAACTGTGTGCAAAACACAATGTGGATTCAAAGACAAAATGAGGACAGTCCCTCCCCTCCAGGAGCTGAGGTTGTGTGTGAGAGGGAGGGTGGGAGTGGGTGGTGCATAACTTGAAGGAAGGGGAGGCATAGTTGGAAACCTCAGCAATTGATACCATAATTGGGGAGGCAGCTATACTGAAGAACCTGATAGAAATGATGCTGGTTTCTGTACACCAAAGCTTTTCTCCATCACAGCAAATAATCAAAAGGTGAAGCCATAATTCCTAAAGCACAGTGGCGTTTTTAAAAGCAGACACGTATAAGGAATGAAAGCTGGCTTAACTTACAGAAATGATGTGGGACTAAAATCTCTTTGAGAAGAATTACAATCAGCCCCAGAAGGTAGAAGGATCTTGGTAATCACAGCATGAAGTGTGGCAGATTCTCTCATCAGCCCTGCCAGGCAGCATTAGAGACACAGTGTGATGTCCTAGAAAGAACACTGGACTCCTGCCAAGAAGAAATGGGATTGGAGTTCCCAACTTGACATTTATTAGCTGTGTGACCTTAAGCAAGTTGTCTAGACCCCATTGAGCCTCAGTTTCTTGTCTATAAAATGGGAGTGATATAAAGGCTTGTTTGCCTACTTCACAAAGGTCTTGTGAGGATCCAATCAAATCATGTGTATAAAGTGCCTTGCCATAAAAGACTATATAAAAGCGAGTCCCAGGACTGCAAATCATGCTCTTGAGCAGGCTTTCTTTCACCATAGAGCTTCTTTACCAATTAGGAACTCTGAGGCCAATGTTTCTTCGGTTTTGTGGGAAAGCCCTGCCCTATGCAGTTCCATGAGGAAGAGAGTTCTTTCCTAGTTTTCTGCTCTGAACAGATGAGATGAGATTTCCTTACCAGGCACTGTTAGCTCTAAGCAAAACAGTTCAGTAGACAAGTTTGTATTGTGAGTATTTCTGCCTCTATTCCATCTCCTGGTTCTTGGGGCTCCCTGTGTGACTATGTGCCCATACCATCCCCACAAGTCCTGCTTCTTACCTTACTAATGTAATACCCTACTAAAATGTTAACTCTATTATCCCTTCCAGGGATTTTTGAACTTGAAGAAGGCTTTTGAAGACCCCAAGGGAATTTACCCACATGCTTCTGGCTAAAGAATAGCATTCCGTAGGATCATTTTTTTTTATCTAGTGCAGAAAGGGACTTCAGCCTTCTTTTTATTATAGTTAAATAACCTTCCAGAGAAGTGAAGTAACTCACTCTAGGGATTCACATCTAGGCCTTCAGACTCCAAATCCAGCACTGTCCCTTTAGTGCATGTCATCCTCTTTCCAGTCAAGAGGACGGCTTCAGGAGGAACAAACATGGCATATGAGGGAGGAGAAAGACATCTCCCAGCTCAGCCAGCAGAGCTCTCTGGTAATCAATGAGGGGACTGGCCTCACAGCCAGAGGATTCACCCCTGCACCTTCTTAGAGATGAAGGGTCAAAGGTGTTGAGTGGTTTGTCCAAAGCTGCACAGAAAGAGATTAGAACTGGGACCCAACGCCTAGTCTATTGTCCTTCAGCTTTTACTAAACTTGGGTATTTTTTTCTATTTGTTGTTTTAGATACTCAGCATTTTTTTTTGTGTGTGTGTGTGTGTATGTGTATTTGTGTCTGTCTGTGTGTCTCTTTACAGCCAGTGGTCCTCCTGCATCTGTTTCACAGCTCTCTTCAGAAATTGCCACTTCCATTGCAAATCCAGCCGTTGGCTACTTGGAACAAGAAGAGGCCATCCCTGCAAATAATTTAGAGCAGCGAGGGTGAATTGCTGACTCTCCATGTTTCCCTAGATGAGAGATGGAGCCTTTGGACCATGGGTATTTGACAGTAGACATTAGGAATGCGGCAGCCAGGGAATTACAATACTAAACACTTGAACATGTTTTGACTACTAGAAGTTAATATTGCACTTGAGAAAATATCTATATCTATATAAATATAAACATATATTAAATATAGACATATGGATATGGATATTTAAGTTATAGTGAAGTGTCCAGATCAGATACTGCTTTTCCCAGGGTATCAAGCAAATACAGTGGAACTGTCTTCCCATATAGTGTTAGGGACATAGTTGATGCCCTGTTACGGTCTACAAGATTATGGAGCACTGGACTCCCACTATGGTATTGCTATATTTCAGGGGACATCATTTACCTGTGCTGTATCTAAATCCACTTAAAGCAAGTTATGTTCTAACGGGGCTTCCATCAGTGCTGTTCAGTCCTTTTGAAATTTTCCTTTATTGAAAAATAGGCAAATGTGGATACTAAGCAGGGTTTGTAATGTTTTGGTCCATAGCATTTGTAAGAAGAATCCTTTCCACAGCCAGGCTGCTTCTGGAAGCACAAACCAAATTCCTCTTTGTCTTGCCATGCCTACAGGAAACAAAAGGCGCCTTAATTAGAGTTCAGTCAGAGTCAGTGTGAAATACAGTAAAGGAAATGTCATTGTAAATTGGTTTACATTTTTCTCCTTAAATTTTTCTAGGATCATAGTGCTTAAAATGCTTTAATGATATTGCCAGATATGATTTCTTCACAATTGTAAACCTTCAGATGCCATTTAGAAAATGATTAGTATTTAAAAGTAGTCTTCACCGCGAATTACCTATTAGAATAGAAGTAGGCCAATGGAATATGCAGAAAACAATCCTTTAGCTCCTAGTTCCCCTGTGCCTGGTTCTTGGGATTTTAAAAGAAGTATGCCATGGGGTGTGTGTGTGTGTGTGTGTGTGTGTGTGTGTGTGTGTGTGTGTGCTTGCTTGTGCACATGTGTGTATATGAAAGAGGAAGAGTACATGTGCCTCTGTGTGTGTGTGTGTGTGTGTGTGTGTGCGTGCACGTGCGCGCTAGAATAATTAAATCAGTAATGCAATATTGTGGGTCCATCTACTCTTCTTTGCACTACTTTATTTACAGTAGTAAATAAAATTATTTTTATACTGTTTACCACCTGTGAAGTGACTGGGTTTTTTTTTCCTTTTTCACATGTATACTCTTTTAATCACTAACAGTTCTAAAGTCCACGAATTTTTGTAAAAGCAGAGGTAAGGAGAAGCTTTATCAGACAGATTTTTTTTTCTGGTGACATTAACTTTTGAGGTTAAAAAGTGGACAGGTGGCTCCCCACTTTAAATGACCAATCACCTCAAGTTCCAGCCCTGGGTCTTTGTCTCTCCTCAAAGTTTCTTAAAGCTAGAGCCAGATGTCCCCTATTACAGTTAGCTTCTCCTGACTGGTCCCTTTTAAACTCCTTTCTGCACTGCCCCTGACTATAGCTAGGCCACTTCTCAGTTACAATTGTTGTCCCTTTACCTGAACACCTGTGAATATCCAGGTAGCTAGTGTTGGGTCTCCGGAAGTTGGTTTAGTACCAGGCTGGATTCTGGTCCAAAAGGAGGGACTGACTCATCTCTTCTTCAGATAGTTTTTGAGGGAGGGCAGAGTGGTTTCTAGAGCCAAGCCAAGGGTTTTAATTCACCCCAGGATAGGCCCTGATAAGGCCTGATAAAAAACT
The DNA here is from genome assembly GCF_003287225.1 of Phascolarctos cinereus. Taxonomy (NCBI): domain Eukaryota; kingdom Metazoa; phylum Chordata; class Mammalia; order Diprotodontia; family Phascolarctidae; genus Phascolarctos; species Phascolarctos cinereus. Next base: position 171,686,323 of record NW_027556402.1, read on the forward strand.
AAGGCCCTGATCTCTGGGCTCAAAGCTGGGTACAATAGGGAAGAGGGCCAAGGCAGCCCAATCCTTTCCAACATACTCTACTCTAGGGATTCGGTGAATCTGTGAACACGGAGAGGGAAAAAAGTGCATCTTTGTTTTCATTATTTGGCTTCCTTTTTTAACCCTCTATATTTTATTTTATGCATTTACAAACTTTGTTCTAAGAAAGGCTACACAGGCTTTGTCAGAGTGACAAATGGATGGAAGGTTAGGATTCCTGCTCTGTTCCAGGTACTAGACTTAGAGACAGAAATTCCTGAGTTTGAATCCTTCCTCAGACACTTACTAGCTGCAAGACCTAGCTGCCTAGGCAAGTCATTTACCCTCTCTTAGGCTTAGTTTCCATATTTGTAAAATGGGGATAATAATAGCGTCTATTTCACAAGGTTGTTTTGGGATAACTCATAAAGTATTTAGCAAACCATAAAGTGCTATATTAATTCTAGCTACTGTTATTGTTGCCTTCTCCCTCTTCCCTCATAAGACCATGGTTTTAGAGACCACTTAGTCCAGGGGTATGGAAGCTTTGGTCTGAAGGCCACATGTGGCCCTCTAGGTCCTCTAGTGTGGCCCTTTCACTGAATCCAAACTTCACAGGGCAAATTCCCTTGATAAAAGGATTTGTTTTGTAAAACTTGGACTCGGTCAAAAGGCCACACCCAAGGACTCCAAAGGTCACATGTGGACAGTTTGTCCACCCTTGTTTAGTTCAACTACCTCACTTAACAGACATAGAAACTACAGCAGTCAAGGGGAAGTGACTTTTCCATGGTCCAGATGAAGTGAGTTGCCCAAGGTCATATAGATAGTGGCTAAGTAAGACAGGATTTGCACTCAGATTCTCAGACTCCAAGTCCAGCACACTCCCTTCTCTGTTTAGAACTAAATTCATGAGAGGCCATGCTGGTGCCATGTCAGGGCTAGGACTGGAGTTAAGAAGGAGCATGCAGAGTTTTCTAGAGGTCCCCTGTACCATGTATCCAAAAGAGTGGGTATCACCTCCCTGACTTCTGCTCCTCTAGAGACTTTCTTCAGACCTACCTTCTATCTGAAGGTCTCTTCAATTTAGTACCACTGATACTTTGTCAAACTCAGTGTATAAATATTCAGATTGTTGTATGGGTTTAAAGGCCTAGATTACTTACCACCAAGTAAATTACCACCAAGCCCTCCTGGATTGAGGAAAGGGAGGTACAGGAGGAGAAGCTGGCAGCAGTACCTCTCCTCACTTTACAGAGAACGTGGTGCTAGACCCCAAAAAGGAAAACCCCGGGACTTTCCCACATGCTGGTGTCCCCCTAAGGCTATAATCCCATCAACTGGCCTTTCATTGTGGCTATGCCCAATCTCTGTTTCATTAACCTAGCCTGGCCCTCCATTGTCTTACCTCCCAGTGCCCCCCCCCATTTCACACCTTTAATCCTATCTAGGCTCCATTCTCCCTTGGCCACCCCTGGAATTCTATTATCTCAGACTACTTAGCTACTCCTAGATCCCTCCCATAGTCTTTCTGTATATAAGGTCCATCTCATCTCCATTAAGATGTTCAGATCCCTAAAATCTAGCCAATATTTGTAGACTCTTAGATTCCTCAAGGGCCTGACAATATGGCAGATCTTTAATAAACTTTGTTTTTGGCAGAAAGAAGGCTTGGGTTGAATTCTTTTGGACAGGATCCAAGTGTTGTGATCTTGGGGTTCCAGCACCCCTAACCCTTAGACCTCATCAGAAGGAATGAGGCTCAGAGAAATTAAGTTAATGATATAGGGCCTTGAGGTAGTGGAGGGCTGGCATGAAACCTCAGGAAATCTCTGACTATGTTCCATAGTTCTTCCAATGGATGAAAACTCTGCCCTGTATTGTCTGATTTCTTCAGTTTTCATTCTGTCTTAGAAGGAAGCACTATATGCCTTGAAGGAACTCATGCTGACATACCCACCATCATTTTTTGTTGTAAGTATGTGACTGTTCTTTTAAAGGGAGGATCTCATGCTGAATCTTATTAAAGGATTAGTCTCATGCCATTGAGCCTTAGATTTCCCTGGTCACCTTTTGGATTTTCTTTAATATCTGAGATCTTAAAGCCATCTGCTGATACTACCAATTCTTTGTTGCCTCTGTTACTGGGGGACCGAGGACACAGCTTCACAAGTCACAGTAATCTTTCTGTTTGTCTCATTCCCCTTAATTGAGGAGCTAATAAGCCACAAGCTAGTCAAGAGACAGAAGGAGTAGGATGAAGCAGCAAGGTACTGTATTCACAGGCCTTGTGGTCCCATGTACAATGGAATTGAGGACAGAAGGCCTTGATTTGGGTCTGGTCTCCATCACTTATTAGCTCTATGACCTCTGTCAACTTACTTTAACTCCCCAAACTGATGTTTCTTCATTTATAAGATGAAAATATGTCTGTTCAGCCCAGCTCAAAGGTCTTTTGGGTTGGTCAAATGAGAAGACATATGTCTAAAGCAGGAGTGGGGAACCTTCAGCCTTGAGGTTGCAGGTTCCCCATCCCTGGTCTAGGGGCTACATAAACTGGAGTTATTCTGACTGAATAGTTTATTTATGTCCCTAAATGTATGCTTTCTCCATGTTAATTAGTTTAAAAAATTAACTGGTTCCAACTAGCTTGTTTTGCAAAATAAAATAAAAGAATGTATGCAACCTGTTATATTCATACCCAAATTCCATGTTCAAAGGTCTAATCTGCCAGATTACAGCAGGTCTTGAATGCCATTTACAACTCCCCTATAGGTTAGGCAGAAGAAAATGAAAGGAGATTAAAATTGCAATCAGTTCTTTTAGCTACTTATTTACTCTGGTAGAATGGAGAGAAAAATTGAACAAGCTGGCAAAATCAGTCAGTAAACATTTATTAAGCACCTTCTATGTGTCAGGCACTATGCTGGGCAATAGGCATACAAAGGTAAAAAATTAAATAGTTCCTGCCCTCAAGGAACTTACATTCTATGAGAGAAGATAACATCTCTCTTTTATATATGTGTATATCTATGTATGTATGTGTGTTGGGGTTTTTTTTTTCTTCTTACAAAAATAAATGCATGGTTATTTGGGCAGGAGAGAGCCCTAGCAGCTGAGGAAGCTAAGAAGGGATTCTTGTAGAAAGTGGTGCTTGAAGTGAACCTTGAAGGACTATAAGAATTTTTAAGAGGCAGAGGGGAGAAGAGCATGGAAGACAGACAGTACCAAGATTCAGACATGGGAAAGGAAGTGTTGAGTGCAAGGCACAAGAAGGCCGGTGTGACTGGGATTCATGTATAACAGAGTTGGAAAGTTAAGTAGGGACTAGGCTGTGAAGGCTGTTAAAAGATGATTGAAGACTGTATATTTTATCCTCAAGACAATAGGGAGTCATTGGAAAGTTTTCATTGTGGTTGTGACTTTTTTTGAGTAGGGGCATGACACAGCTTTAGTAAAATGGAGAATGGATTGGAATGGAGAGAGCCTTGAGGCAGGGAGACGAGTTCCAAGCTTAATCCAATAGTCCAGGTGAGAAGAGGTGAACTAAGGGAGTGATTGGGGGTAGCTAGGTGGTACAGCAGATAGAGTAGTCTTCAGCTGAGTTCAAATCCAGCTTGACTTATTAGCTGCTTGATCCTGGGCAAGTCACCTAACCCTGCTAGGCTTAGTTTCCTCATCTGTAAAATGAGCTGGAGAAAAAAATGGCAAACCACTCCAGTATCTTTGCCAACCAAACCCCAAAATAGGGTCACAAAGAGTTGGACTTGACTGAATAACAGCAAGTGAGTGATTGTATGAGTGGAAAAAAAGAGTCGTATGTGAGAAATGTTGTGGCAGCAGAAACTGACAACTGGTTGGCTAGGAGTGAAGGAGAGTGAATAGTGGAAGATAACGCTGAGGTTGTGAACCTAGTGCCTAGTAGGGTGGTGGTGCCCCCCCTCTCTCCAGAAATAGCAAAGTTCAAAAGAAGGGTAGGTTTTGTGGAGAAAAAGTTCCGTTTAGACATATTGAGTTTGAGATGATTATGAAATACCTGTTTTGAAATGTCTAGTAGGCAAGTGGTGTTGTGCAACTGGAGGTGAGCAGAGAGACTAGGGCTGCATGCAGATCTGAGAGTCATCTGCATAAAGATGTTAGTTAAACCCATGGGAGCTGAAGAGCTTACCAAGTGGAAGAGCACCTGCAGATTTCAGTTACCTAGGTGGTCATATCTTCCTTTACCATCAAAGTTGCCTGTAACATCCAGATTCATTTTCATGATCCCTGTAACACTATTGAATGTGATGAAAAAACTGGTTCAAAAGCAAGAGCTGTGGGTTCTCAAATTACTTTTGAACTTTCCAGATAGAAAATGGAAAAAAAAAGTTAGGTTCCAGAAAACCTAGATTCTTGTGATTTAGTGTTAGAAAGCCACACCCAAAACTAAAGATAGTGTTTTCTAATGCTAAGTTGTGCCTCCAAGGTGTTTTTCATTTAAAAGATGAGATCCCAATAAATCTTTGTTTAGCTTTAAAAATGTTAGAGGCAGGGGTGGGCTGGTGCTAACTCCAATTGGCTTCAGGAGAGCTGACTGATAAATTTTCAGTGTGAACTTTCATGCTTTAGAAATCTGCAAAATGCTACAAATCAGGACTTGACTTATTGTTTCATTGATTGTCTGACTCGAGAGTTAAAAGAGTGATGGAGAAAATGTCAACATTGCATATTAAACTTAAAAGTGATTTGTACATCCTTCAGCCACTCTATCCCAATCTATTGTTAAATATTACCAGCACTCCTCTGGTTAGAGTTGAAAGGCAACAGAGAAATAATCAGTTTCAATTTCTCAAGTAAGGAAACTGAGACAAAGAAAAGTCACAGAAAGGAGTTTCAGACTTCGGTCTTGACTTCAAAATTGTAATGACAATTACATGCTTAAATAGTACTTCAAAGCACTTTCTTCACCAAAACCCCTGCGGCTGTCTCTTTGGTAAGCCACGCCTACCGAATTCCTCTCTTATAACTCCAAGGTCTTTCTTTCCCTGTCCTTATTCATAGGTTATCTGGTCTGCTTTTAAACCTTGGTTGGCTTCTTAAGTCAAGCAATACTTCTTAACAGAGCTGGGCTGCCATAGCCTACTTGTTTTTCAAGCACACAAGTAAGCAGAACAACCCTGGAGATTTGGGGCATTGGGCTCTATAAAGCAAATTAGTTCTCTACTGTATTAATGCAGTAGGTTCAAAAGTCTATGTCACTAGTTTCCTCAGAATAAAGGATACCTGGATACACTGTGGTACCAATGAGCTTTGCCAGATGAAGAAGATGGCATAATTTCAGTAAAGAACCTGGGAAAGATCCACAAGTCATTTCTGTCAGGAAGAACACATTGTTCGGAGGTCGCTAGGCAGTGAGGTGGCAGAGTGGAAGAGATCACATCATGTGGATGTACCATTATACTGAAGCACAAAGCAAAGGAAACCCCAGTTGTAGAATTGTGGATACAATCAGGATACAAATACAAGCAAGCAAGACAGTCCCTACCCTGAAAGAGCTTACATTCTAATGGAGGGACCCTACATAAAGGGGAACTAGAAAGAAGGGGGAAGGGGAAGATAAGAGTGAACATGATAATAGTAGATGTCTAAGAAGTGACATGGAAGTCCACGTCCAGGTAAATTAACTGTAATGCAGGACTCTAACCTTAACCTTCCGACTCCAACCCTAACCCTCTGACTCTAAACCAACCCAATATGCCTCTTACTTGAACCCTAACCCTAACTCTAAACACTTCTGACTCCAACCAGCCTCTGATTCTGAACCTAACCCTAACCCTAACCCAAAATTCATGCTAACCAGAACTCTCCCAGAAGTTTCAGTGGGAGAGAAATGACAATGATGGTCAAAAATACCGACAATATGGTGTGAAAAATGTCTCTAATCAGCTCTGGAATCTTTTCTTAAATACTTTTCCTAGGAAAAGCAGGTTCTTTTAAACTCTAAGTCATGGTGATTAACAAAATCTTCATTTTCACTTACTAAGGCATCACCAGTTAATGTACATTTGTCCAATAGTCACAAAACAGTTCTGGGGACCAGCATTTCCCAGCTATCATTCCAAAGTACTCTTGTCAATCATATACAAATTAGATTCAGGGAAACACATTGCTATAACCATCTTTAACTTGAGTAAATGCCTTTTCTCCATGGGCAGCTTTCTTAGTGTTTTCTGACATGTAGGTCCCATATTTGTTTTTATTTTTGCCTCTCTTTAAATTAGCAAAATTGCCTGAATAATGAAAGGAAACAGGCCAAGAGGGAAGACGTGACTTATCCAACATGGAAAGATTGCCAGGCCTGAAATCAGGAAGAACCGAGTTCAAATCCAGCCTTAGATACTTACTAGCTGTGTGATCCTACGCAAATCACTTAACCCAGTTTGCCTCAGTTTCCTCATCTGCTAAATGAGCCAGAGAGGAAAATGGCAAACCACTCCAGTATCTTTGCCAAGAAAATCCCAAAAAGGTCATGAAGAGTCTGATCTGACTGAAAAATGACTAAACAACAACAAAAATGTCAGAGCCAGGACTAAGGCCCAGGCTTATTGACCTTAAATCATGCTTCTGCCCTTACCAATACCGACTTCCGCTGATCCTTTGCTGTGTCATAGAGTTTAGTACATAGTTATACACTCTCTTGTATTTCTTATGTTGTTTCAAGATTAATATCTTATCTCATCAACTTTAGTATACAACATTTGAAGGTAAGGACAAGGTCATATTCTGTATATGCCAATAAAACCTTGGCTAAACAAGATAGTCTGCCCTGACTGTCTTGACAGTGTAAGATAGGAAAAGTAGAAGAAGGTGAATGGACTCGAGGATGTGTCAAAGGTCTCGAAGAATTGGAGGAATTTGACAACATTTCATTATTTGAGATAGTATCTTTCTGTGAACTAAGAGACTAGAGTAATACACCATGTGTTATCTTATGCTTAATTAGAGGATCCTGTTAAAATGCAGCTTTACTTTTAAGCCTACCTTTTAAAAAATGTTTCAAATAAAAATCCTTATTTGTGGTTGAACATTAGCCAGACCTAAGAATAAACAGCTGTTCTCTGAAGTAAGTCCAAAGAATAAGGGTAAAAGCTTGGGGTGTCGAAAAGAGCATTGAGCTAGATATCAGGAAACCCAGTTTCTAGTTCTTTGCCATTAACTTCTTGTGGAACCACATATATATCATATATATATGTGTGTGTGTGTATGTGATATTCACTGTAGAATGTTAGAACTGCAAAGGAATCCCTCATTTTGTAGATTAGGAAACAAGTCTAAAGAGAAAAGTGATTTATCCAAGGCAGACCTCTAATACGGAATTCTTGCACCAGGTGGAGGTAGGGAGTTGGGAGGTAAGGAGAGAGAATACTGTGCCACAGTGGGGAGACAGAAATTCCTGGAACATTAAGTGCAAAGGTAGCACTGGAGGCAGAGCATACTCCAGCCCACCACCCTGTAGCTTTCTATTTTGACTAATGATCCTTGCTAAAAAGATGCTAAGCTCTGTTGTTTCTGTGGTGCTAAAGGATTATAAGTGCCATCATAGCCTCTAAACTGGGTACCCTCTACATTCAGTACTCCAGGGTAAAGTCACTCCACCCAAATTGCTTTCTGCTCCAAGATCACACAACTAGTTAGGGACAGATACAATCCTAGAACCCAAATGTCTTGGCTTCTAGGCCACTGATCTTTCCTCACCACCACTTTCAAACATGAAGGGAGATGTCCTGGGAACCTCCTGTTTTCCTTCCTATAAGAAGGAACTTCCCTTCCTCAGAGAGAAGTTTGAGTGGTTTGGAAATATCCTGACCTCCATTTCTTCTCTTACCAACAAGCAGCATGGTGCTCTAGCCAGAAGGCCAGTTATGGAATCAGCTTCAAGATATCCCTCTGACATGTACTACCAGTGAGACTGCAACAAGTCATCCAACTTCTCTGCTGTCCCCCAGCAAACTCCCTAAGATTATAAATTAAATATGATCTGCCAATCTGTATCAACGTGGGGAATCATAAGTCCTGACACCCCAACAATGACCCTTCCCCTACCCTCCCTTGACAGAGCCACACTGGTAGAATTGTCCCTCCACACTTCTCAAGCTTCCCCTCTGTAGCTTACTGGCTCGTGCGAGTCTGCTCTTGTTCACTCTAACCTGATTTCGTTGAGATTAAAATGGAGGGTTCTTGATTTTAACACTAAGGAAGGTGATCAGCCAAAAAAAAGTCAAATTGATGCTTCCAATAAATTCAACAAGCACTTATAAAATGCCTACTGTGTGTAGAGCTTTATGCTAGTTGGCAGGAGGGTGTAATAAAGTTGAATTAAAATAGCTATAATAGCTAACGTTTATATAGCACCTACTATGCACCGCATCCTGGGCCATCTCCGGTTGTCCTGATCTATATCTGGCTGCTGGACCCAGATGGACAAAGTGAGGCTGGTGATTTTGCACAACCCAGCTTCACTTAAATCCAACTCCCTTGCAAGTCACAGCATCATCTTCCTGATGTCATGGTCCTCTTCAAGAATGAAGGACAAACCACACAAGCACCTCTATGTGCCAGGCACTGTTCTAAGCATTTTATAACTATTATCTCACTTCAGCTGCATAACAACCCTGGGAGATAGGTGTTGTAAGTATCCCCATATTAAAGATGAGGAAAATAAAGCAAACAGAAGTTAAGTGACTTATCCAGAGTCACATAGCCAATAAGTGTCTGAGGCTGGATTTGAACTCAAGTCTTCCTGATTCCAGACCTGACACTTTATACACTGCTTCACGAAGCTGCCCCTAGAGGACCCTGCTTTCACGGAGTTTACTATCTAATGTGGGGATGTTGCACATTCCTAAATAACAAAAGTGCAAAGTAGAGGACAAAGCAAGAGTATGTCCTAAAGCAGTGCTTCTTAAACTGTGGGTGGCAACCCCATATGGGATTGCAAAAAAATTGGCAACAATAAAGGGTTTCTGAGTGCACAATAACCAAAAATTAATTCAAAATCATATCCCAAGTGTTTCTGGCAGTGCTTACTGGGGTTGCATCCAGCAACTTCACTTGGTTCTGAACACAAAGCATGCACACTTTGCATTGCATATGCCCTCAGGCCACGCCATGCTACAGAAACAAAAAGGCAGGAAAGGGATTGGGGGTGGAAAAAGTTTAAGAAGCCTGTCCTAAAGAATTCCTTTAGGGATTCTTGATCTTACCCCAAAGACTCACCAGAAATCTTTGAAATAACAGCTCATCTTGGGACACTATGTGGCATAGTGTGCCAGCCCTGGAGTCAGAAGGACCTGAGTTTAAATCTGATCTATATACTTGTAGCTGTGTGATCCTGGGCAGGTCACCTAAGTAGAAAGAACAGCCAATCGTTTTATTATTAACAATCTTTCAGAGGTGTTGGGTGGCTTCAATAAATGAAATACTGTAAAGACTTTAAGAAAATAGATTCTCAGGTCATCTCAAGGGTAGTAGAAAGGTACATGGGGAGTATGAATAGGCTAAAACATATTACCAACAAAGAAGTGCTCCACTGGCATCCACACAATATCAGGAGATCTAGAGGAAGTCTCACAACAAATTGAATGGGCCCCTGATGGGGTGGGGGAGTTATGGAGAACATAGAAAAGAGCTAGACAAAATGAAAAGGCACGGATGGAATCCAATCTGCCCCACTTGAGGAAGAACTACAGCAGTGTGATAACAGAGCCACTGAAGTACAAATATGAGCCATCAAAAGCACCACAAGAGATCCTCTAGTACCACCCTTTGGCTTCACAGCTGAGGAAACTGAAGAATGGAGAGATGAGTTACTCGTATACTTACAATACAGTCAGGATTAGAATCACAGGCCCCTAACGTTCAAAAAAGGGCTCTTTATTAAGGTTACCTGCAATTCTGGATTCTTAAAAAAAAAAAACAATAGGGGCATGCCAGGTTTAACAGAGAGGGGAGCAAGATTATCTGGCAGGAAACTCAAACCAAGGATGCCCTTGATGCTGTGGTCTTTCTATTTGACTTTGCACACTCATACTGGCATTCTTCATCTGTTCATATCACATTAATTCCCAAGCACCAGACTGGGAGCGATCTGATTTGGTCCATCTTCACTACATTAACCCAGTCATTTGAAAGGAGCTATAAATTCTTGGTTGGAGGGGATGCACTGGTAACTTAAGACTTTTAACTAATCTCTCTTCTCCCCACTCAACCCCCAATACCAAGCATTTTCAGTCATTTGGTCAGTAGAGCATTTTCATGCCATCATGGGAAATGTAGTTGTTGGCTCACTCTGGGCTTGGTGCAATGGAATTATGGGGCCAGTAAGAGCTTATCCTCTTCCTATCACCCACTCAAAAACTTGCCATCTCAGAGAAACTGACAAGACTGGAAAGCACCATGGAAAGAACTCTTCAAATATAATCATCTTATAAATGAGGCCCAAGAAAGTGGAGTGACTTTTTCAAACTTCTACAACTATTTAGTTAAATAGATTGCCCCAATACCAGGCTTTGCTGTAGGTCACATAATAATAATTTGCTACCCATGGGATTTGATGATAATGGCCCTACCACCGATGTTAACGGTGGACTGGGTGCCTGTAAGGATTGAAGACAGAAGTTCTACTCATCTTGAAAAGGCTTTGGAATCCCAAAGCTCACCACTACTGTACAAACACGGGCAAAAGCTAATGGAATTGATCTTGCTTGGTTACAGAACACAGGGTGTCCCCAAAGTCTAGTGCAGTTTTTAACTTGAATAGCCCCCTTTAGCTTTAAGATGTTAAAGCTTAAAACTGCACTAAGATTTTTGGGACAGCCTGTATTTAGTGAGAGATGACATGGTAGAGTAGAAATAATAATAGTTTACATTTCTATATCATTTCATTATCACTTTAGGTTTTTTTTGTTTTGTTTTTGGTGAGACTATTGGGGTTAAGTGACTTGCCCAGGGTCACACAGCTAGTAAGCATCAAGCGTCTGAGGTCAGATTTGAACTCAGGTCCTCCTGACTCCAGGGCCAGTGCTCTAGCCACTGTGCCACCTAGCTGACCCTTTTAGTTTTGTTTTTTAATGTGGACAAGTCAAGTTCTTGAAAATGTGGCTCTGTCCTGGCTAGGGATTCACTCTAATGCTTGCCATCTTCTTTACAGTGTTCTGCCCAATACCGTCCATCTTTGCCCCTCACACCATTCTAGTCCTAGAATCATAATCATATCAACCATTTCTCCTGGAAAGAGTGGGCCAATATACTCCCCACTATCACTCCACTCACTGTCCCAGTAAACTTTCGAAATCAAAGCACCTTTGGGTTCTCACCAATGGAATGGAAGCACCTTGAAGTGAAGAAATGTCTTAATTTTCTATTGGTATCTTCAGGGTTTAGCACAATGCTTGGCACATGGACTTTAACAAGTGCTTTTTCATTCATCCATAGGACTGGGGCAGCCCATTCCAAAAAGGAGAGATTGGGGGCCCCAGAGAAGGTTGACATACTCATAACACTGTATCTGAGCAAAGCACCACAGATAAACTCTTCATGGAAAAAGGGCTTGGCTAATGGGACCTGTTCCTTTGATAATCAGCCTATCGTGAATTTTGACTTTTGAGGAATTTAAACTCTAGGTTAATAATCAGGAGATCATTCCTGACAGTCATCTTTGTATCTCACCTGTCTCTTTCCCCTCTCCCCAACTAGTATTTTAGGGATCATCTCTCTGGCCCTGTCGCTCTATTTGGCTTTTATTCCATGTGACTCTGGGCCTGTTAGGTTGGTGCCAAAAGCCCACTGATCCTCCTTTCCTCCCAGGTATCTCAAAATAATCAGACTTTTTAGTCTTTTTTTAAGGCAGTTCTTCGAAGACCTCCCTAACTTCTCCATGTTCTAAGCTCTAGACATTCCCTTCTCTTCCTTGAAAGCTTCCCTTTGTCCACTATTCTGTATGTCCTTTAAGGGCTCTCTATTTGTGTCTTTCTTGAAACTACAAATTCCTCAAGGACAAGTATTTGCCTAGTTACTTTTTTTAGGCAATTGGGGTCAAGTAACTTGCTCAGGATCACACAGCTAGTAGGTGTTAAGTGTTTGGTCTGAGGCTGGATTTGAACTCAGATCCTCCTGACTTCAGGGCTGGTGCTCTATCCACTGGGCGACCTAGATGCCCCCCTCTAGTTACTTTTAGAAGTATCATCTTGTCCTTTCTGGTACCATAACTACCAGTTGCCTGAAAACTTGGTTCTGAAGCTCAAAACCACCACTGAAGAAACAAAATTTTTTTTCAGTTTTGAATATTTACTTCCACAAGATTTTGAGTTCCAAATTTTCACCCCATCTCATCCCTCCCCCCCAACCCAAGATGGCGTGCATTCTGAATATTCCTTCCCCTAGTCTGCCCTCTCTTCTCTCTCTTCCCCCCTTCTCTTATCCCCTTCCCCTTCTATTTTCCTGTAAGGCAGGACAGACTTCTGTACCCCATTTCCTGTATTTCTTATTTCCCAGTAGCATGTGAAAACATTTTTTTAAACATATGTTTTTAAAACTTTAGGTTTCAAATCTTCTCCCTTCCTCCCTCCCCACCCACCCTCATTGAAAAGGCAAGCAACTCAATATAGGTTATACATGTGCAGTTAAGAAACAAAATATTTAAAGGGAAACACACTTAAAAGTAAGATAAGCCAAGATGGCTCCTGATATAAGATGACTACTTTCACACACTGTTCAGATAGTCTGGAATCTAAGTAAGGTCTTATATCCTGGGCAAACTGAGAAAAAGGTAGACTCTGGTAGGGGTAGCCATGCTTGCTAACCCAGCGTTCTCAGATTGCCAGGACTATCTTCTTGACTTTCACAACCTATAGCCAGTTCTCTGGGCTCTTTTGGGCTCCACTCTCCAAGTTTTACTCTTCCTTAACCCATCTCCTCCTAAAGCTAAAGTCTCTCTGCATCCCTCATATGGCTGAGTATTGTTAACTCCAGTTGATTACTCTATGTGCACCATCTCACTAAATTTCTGGAAAGAGAGAGCCTTAGACACCTAGCATTTGCCAGAGTTGATATTTACATAGCATCTTAAAGACTTGGGAAGCCCTTCCTCATTCTTTTCTGAAGATAAACCTAGGGAGATAGGAGGGGAAAATACTAGGTGTGTTATTTCCTGACTCCAAGTTTAGCACTTTCTACCACCCCACAGCTGAGCAGCCATGGAGGAATGGTGCTAACCAAAGGGGAGATGTCCTCTACCAAGGGAAGAGAAGGATCTTAAACACGAACAGAACTGGCACCAGAGAACCTTTGAGTATCTTTGATTAACCCTAGCCAAATAAGAGGACATAATTTTTATCCTGACACATAATTTATGCTCCTTATGTTGTACAGGAGCCAGCCACCCAGGCTAGACTGGAAGTGTGACTTATTCACAAACTTATCTTCTGATGCAAAGTTGATACTTAATAATGTACTCCACTGTATTAATTAGTGCATATTGCAAAAGAGTGGCCTGTCTCACATAAGCAGTTAGGAGAGTTTCCAAGGGGCTTGCATCCTCTGACCCCTCATCTGTCAGACCTTACCTCCATTTTGAAATCAGCCACATGATGCTTCTCAGGGTACTGACTAATTAGGTGGCATTTCCATACTTTCTGGTTTGGGCTGATGGCAGCTCTCTGGCCTGAGTCTTGTTGTTTTTTAAGTTCCAAGCTGTCTTCCTCCCTTCTTCCCCACCCTGAACTAGAAGCCACCATTAGACACAGATATACATACACACACACACACACACACACACACACACACACACACACACACCCCACCATGCTAGGCATACTTCTATTTATCAGTTATTTCTCTGTCTCTTTAACCTGGAAATGTTCAATTAGAAAGGTACAACAAAAGATACCTTCTATAACAATTACGTAGATTAATTCAAGCTTCCAGACCCAGGAACAAGAATAAGGAAAAATGATATGCTTAAGAAAGGATCTTGCTGGATAATGGACCCCAGCTCTGGCTCTCAGATTCTTGATCAGATCAGGTAGGAACTTGATCACACACTTATTTTTGCTAATTTGAGAGGGGGCACAAAGGGGAAGGGCACATATAAACAGACAACATATTAACGAGTTCTTAAGGATAAGGAGAAAATGTTAGAGAAAACCAAAGTAACTCATTCCCTAGTCTTCAAAAATGCATGCCCTTTGGGTTTAAATATCTTTTATTGTTTTTTCCTTTCCAAAAATATGGAAAAAACACACCATGTACACATATTATGTGAATAATCCATCTAGAAAAAAGGTATATGAAGTGCAAAGGGTATCAATTAGGAGCTTAATTTCTGTATTTACAGGGTGATATGGAGAAGTTTAAAAGATACTACAAAATATACAAATGTTCTTACTTATGTTGGCTATATATATATATATATATATATATATATATATATATATATATCACACACACATATATATTTCACAGTTACACACTTCCTTGTTTTCAAGGGTGAGCAATATAAAGCCAGAATCATACAGGTTGTTTACTATATAGGTTATGATAAAGCTGTATACTTCAGTGACTACACATACAGACTATACTGGTAACTGTCTAGAAAGAGTTATATACATAGTAGAAGGCAAGGCTCTGTATGACTCCAAATGGGGTGACCTGGGAGTTGGGAAATGGGCTAGTTGTTCTTCTTCCTCATCTTACATTCCCCTTTCCTACACACTCTTTGGAACTTGTTGCTAGAGCCCAGTTAAGCAGGATGAGGTGGGAGTATTACAGAGGGTGTTTTAGAGGGAAGAAATGTATGTATCTGGTAGAAAGGCAAATGAAGATTGTACTGTCTTAGAAGAAGGGCCCATGAAAGGCAAAGAGAGGGCATTTGAGCTGCTAGAAGGTACAGGCTCCCTGACCCCACCCACGTGCACATACACATAACATATATCAAAAGGGGCTCTGGGACTGAGGGTGACTGGTCAATTCAACCTTCTGGATTAGCCTCAGCTCAAGCCTTTCCAGTCACATGCTCACCAATTGCCTTTTTAAGAAGCAGGAGTTTAAGGGCCAAAGAGGACAGGAGATGGAAATGGGTAAACCTCATTCCTGGCAAATGAAAGACAATTTGGAAAGAGGTTCCAGATTAGTCTTTAACAGGTTATATCTTAAAACGAGGTGCTTTTTGGTCTAGCCAGACCATCACCCTTTGAGGATATAGAAAAGGTAAATGGTCTGTCTGAGGAGGGTCATGCTTTTGAAATCCACATTTTGCCTAGGGCATGGCCACCTGCCACTCCACCTCCTCTCAATGGGTCTGGGAGGTTTTCCTTTCTGTGAAAGGGACAGAGATGCGAGGACCCAGAAAGAAGAAGGGCTGACAGCAAGATCATTCACCTCAGAATCCTTCAACCCCACCTCCTTAAAAGGCTAATCCACTGGCTAATCCCTCTGGATCAGGCCAGACACAGTTCTCAAGGCACCATCCAAGGTGGGGAAGGACCACTGAAAATGGTCCTCTGATCCTGCAGTCAGCTCAGTTTATTCTGTTCCCCCTCCATCTGAGGGCAAAACAAACTTCATGACATGACTCACAAACCACTCATCAGGGCTGGCAGAAGAAAACGCTTAGTCCACAAAATATCAAGGCCAATTCCCACAGAGTTTGAGAAGCTGGGCAATTGCCCAATATGGACAGAGGAACTGATCTTTCCTAACCATAGAAAGTCTGTCATAACCTGCCCAACCTCCTCATGACATCTGAGGCACTTAGATTATCAGAGAGGGACCAGTTCTTAGCACTGACCTTTATGAAGCTGGCTTTCTGGAGTATCCCCGATTGAAAATGACTCATGGCAGAAGTCTCAGCTGCTGACCAATTAGCAACTAAAGTGCTAACTGCCCTGGGAACATGCCCGCCTTTGCATCCCTCCAATAATAAGAAATGCAAAAGCACATCTGCAACCTTTTTTGCTTCTTAATTAAATTACTATCCTTCAGAAACATGGTTTGTTCTAGAAATTGCCTGGCTCTGGCTGGGTTATAGTCTGCCCAAGAGAAACTGTGGAGAAAGTAAGGGGGGAAGATCAGGAAAGAGGGGGCATGAGCATATACAGTAATTCTACCTCCCTAGAATTCATCTTTGGTATTGGGCATCATGGTTGTCAGCCTGTGGAGGCAGCCCAAGCCTACCTGACTAACCAGTGCATGCTGCTGACCACCAGCAGTTTCTCCTGGGCATGGGAAGGGTGTCCTCCTAGTTTGCTGTAGATAAAACATAGTCCTTAACCTTCCCCTTCCTGCAAGTCTCCTTATAGCAGAGAATGGTTGGACATGTGGCTTACTAAGACCAGGCTGGGTGGTATATGTCACTGGCTGGCATCTTCTCACCTAGCCTGCCCTGCCGCCAAGCTTTGTGGGGCCAGGGAAGTACTGATTTCCCATTTACAGTCAGGTCTTTCCTAGGAAGAGCCATGTGCCTTAGCAACCAAACTCATACTTACTTAAAAATAAAAGTATAACTGTACATTTGAGCAATGGAATTCTTTCCACAGGCTTTTTCCTTCTGAAAATTGTTTCGGGCTTTAAAACATGTCCTGTTGGTCAGGGGCTCTAGTGTTTCTGGAGAGAGTAAATAACTGACCTAGTCAGGATTCACTTGCAAAAATCCTATGGTTCTTGTCCCAGGCCTTTCAGTGAGCCAGAAATCATGTAAGAAAGAATTGTGGCCCTTATAAGGATTGTGCTTTAATCACTGTTTCTGCTAATACTGAGTCAGCCCTACCTGCCAATGCTTTGGGTTCTAGGATGAAAGGTAGGAATACCAAATGTCTGTGACTCCATTTTTCCAGTGGATAGATAGCTAACCATCTGCCCCTACCTTGCCCACGCTTCAAGGGAGAATGGGCATGTAGAACAAGAAATAATCCATCTTTTCTTTCCCCCTCTCATTTACTGTCCCACTATAAGGCTATGCTGCTATGAGAGATCTTCATTTCTTCGATTTTCTCTTGTGTTTGGGCTGAAGTCTGGGAGTTGTCAGTCACGACTTCAGTGTTTTCAGACTGCTCAGGGACATTGTCAGGGACTTCCTTGACCTTTTCCTCATCTCTCTTCAGTTGCCAGCTCTCACAAAAGCACCATTTCCAGGGCAAGAGCACCACCCTGCAACAAATGCCTACATAGTAGCAGCAACCATCCCAGCAGGATTTGTCCATGAAACGAGTCACCAGGTCATCCCAGGGCTCTAGGGAGCGCATCCACAGGGGCAGTATGTGGTGAACCTCAAAGGCCCACAATGACATTATTATGAAAATCACCAAGATCATGGGTACTCCTACGCCCAACAACACAGCCCAACCTGCCAGCGAGAGGCCAAACACGGCTAGTGGCATCAGGAAAAAGCAGGAGACCAGGTAGAAGATGGCAAACCAACGGTAGGTGGCTGTGATATATCCTAGGCTCCTGGCAAGACGGATCGGCAGGCGTGTGAATGGCACTGGGTACCACAGAAGCACCCCGGATATGTTGAAGAGGAAATGGCACAGGGCAATCTGAAATCAAAAGGATTAGATAAGATAAAAACTCATCTAGCACACACATGGAATCAGGGAAAGGGAAGGGAAATCAGTAGACAAGTGGTGATGAGAAGGAAAGGGAAAGGTCAGTGGTGTCACAGAAACTATCATCACAAACATTTTCATCACGGGTTCTTAAATTTAAGGGCCAGGAACACCAGAGCATCTAGTCCAGTCCATTCAGTTTTGCAAGAATATAGAGCAGCAGGAGATGGCTGGATGTTATGTTAGGTGTGACCTAGAGAGCACTGGACCTGAAGTCAGGAAGACTTGGGCTAGAAGCTTCACTTTGCTCATCTGAGAACACAGCAATAGAGCTCTCTATTCACTGAGTTATGTGAACATCAAATGAGATCATTATGTAAAGTGCTTTGGAAACTTAAATGTATTGACAAATAAGAGAACCCATATTATGATGTCATAAAAAGAACAATGCATGTGAGAGTGTGAAGACCTAGCTACAATTTAAGTCAACAAGTATTTATTAAGTGCCTCCTATCTGCAAAGCACTGTGCTAGGTGCTGGGGACACAGAAAGGAAAAGTACCTGCCGCCAATAAGCTTATGTTCTGCTCTTCTGAATTTCAGTTCTGCCACTTATTTCCTGCATGGCCTTGACCTTCAGCAGAACATTTTTCTTATCTACAAAAGGATGAATAGATGATCTCAAAGATCCCTTCTAACTCTTAAATCCTATGAAAATGGGCCTCTTTGCAAATGGGCATGCAGGAAGGAACTAAATGCAATGAAGACCTTGAGTCCTGGCTTATAAACAAAACTAAGTTGATAATTTAGGCCACTTTTGCTGAGTTCCAAAACAGTGGTTTCAAAAACAATTTACTTAATTAAAAACATTGTTCCAAATGGAATTAAGTACCAGTCAGCTAAACAGCAATGAAATTAATAAAAAAAAAAAAGAAATTATTGCATTCCAGAACTAGTGAGATTTTTATTATAATTCTTTTCAAAATCAGTTTTGGAATTCATTGTCTTATAACATTAATTGCATTGTCTTATCATGCTTTAATCAAGCTCTATTCCTCACCATGGCACCCACACTCCTTTGTCACCTTTCTTATATCCAGGCGTTGCCTGGCCTGCATACACAGCAGCAGGTTCAATTGGCCTCCTTTGTTAGAGAGGGGAGAGGAGAAGAGGAGAAGACAGGCGCTTAGGGAGGCAATATTCACACTGGAGAATGTTAAGGGCACCACCATCCTGTCCTTGTCTAGGATGCAAATCTCAACCTTGACCCCTCCCTCTCTCTTGCCTCCCAAGGGATGACTCTCTAAGTCTTTCTGCAGTATCTCTTGTATTCATCCCCTCCTTTCCATTTCTGATGACACCATCAGATCTTCATTTTGTGACCTGGGCTTTGTACTATGGTGGAAAATAATGCTGCTTTTCAAGTACTATTTCCTCATCTATAAAATAAGGGGGAATTGGACTGAATGATTTCTGAAAGTCCTTCCGTCTCTAGGCCTATTGCAAAAGCCTCCTCCTGGCTGGTCTGTTCATCACACACACACATTTCCCAAATCAAAATTCTGATGACACCTACCCTTAAATCCAATACCTCTTGCCTTCCCGATGTTTGAAGAACAAAAACCAAAATCCTTGGTTCAGCTTTCAAGGCCCTCTAGAACTTGATCCTCATCTGCCTTTTTCAGCATTACCTCCTCCTGCTATGGTGTCTATAACAGTCCTATTATCATCATTAATGTTAGTTCTGCCCCTGCGACCATTATCATCCATTCCAGTGAAACTGGTTCTTCAAAGATGCTTGTTCATTCGACATATCCCGGGACCTCGGTTCACATCCTTCTCCCTCTCATACTTTTCCTCCTGCTCTCTGCCCAAACAGCATCCTTCAAGGAAGAGGCTTCTCTTCCCCCATGACACCAACAGTCACCTCTCCCTCCTCTAAACACAAAACATGGATCTATACCACTCACCTAACAAGTAACAGAGTTGGGATTCAAACTCAGGTCTTCTGACATCAAAGTCAGAAGTTCTTCCTACCAACCACCTTTTCTGAATGATAGAAGGGCAAAAAGGAGGATATAATCTATACCTTTTTCAATCATTTTATGTAGGGGACAGGGGATAAGGTAAGAGGTGGGGAGTAACTGTTCACCATCCTAATTTGTTTATTATAGACACAAGCTGGAGGTATCTGGTCATTATGTAAGAAGTTCAGCTTCTGAGAACAATAGCTAGGGACAGTTTTCTAACCCACAGGTCACCATTCTGAGGCAGATAAGATCTCAAGAGTAATAAATGTCCCCTTGTGATATGAAGCATCTGATAAGAAAGAAACCAAGGTGTTCATTTGAAGGATTTAGTAATAAGCTAAGAATAGAGAACTTAATGGGAAGAGGTAATGAGTCACAATTTGTGCATCCTGACCTGGACTGAATATTGTAAAGTATTTCCAGGGCTAGCTAATGCAGCCAGGATGGCAGTGGTGGTGGTACCAATGTTGGAGCCCAAGGTTAAAGGGTAAGCTCTCTCAAGGCTGATCACACCAATGCCTAAGGGAACAAAAGAGACATTGGATTCAGTCCTGGGTGGGAATGATTGAGCATGGCAGGACCACATGTAAAAATGGAGACATGGGCATGTGAAAAGGGAAGGGGGAGGAAGAGAGGACTTACCAACCAGAGGAGTGATTGTAGAGGTGAACACAGAGCTACTCTGCACAAGAAATGTAATCCCAGCTCCAACTAGAATGGCAAGGTAGCCTGTCAGCCAGGCAAAATGGGAGGGGAAATCTGGGAAACAGGAGAAGAAAAAGGCACCATTTCTACAATTGTCTTGGCCAACAGGACAATTTAATATCTGATGCGATAGACCACTCCAAGATCCATTCAGAAATAGTCATTTTACTAAAAACATATTCCAAATCGTCTAGCAGAAACAGTTTCTAAGGCAATTAAAAGCAGCCAGCAAGAGGTTCCCAGGGAGGAGGTGCAGAGATAGGGGGTGGTCTATCAGTGGCTCTCAGCCAATGTCCTAAAAACTACTTTCATTTTACTTTTCTTTACACAAATGACAATGTTTGTAAGAAGCACTTAACACAGTGCCTAGCACATAGTAGGTTTAATATAAATACTCATCCCCATCCCCCATGGTTTCCACACCTGTTTCCTTGAGCAACTCGAAGTGCCCCAAGTCTGCATCTCAACTTACTTGCTTGGAACAGTTCAGGTGGGAGTAGGGGGTTTGAGTAACTCACTCTCTCTAAGTTCCATCAGTATCTTAATTCACAGCAGCCCAGCTAGGGAAGGGGTGAGATCAGGGGCAGTAGAAGATGAAGTGAAGCTGAGGCCTAAAAGGGTTTATTGAGAAATATCCCAGGTTTCCCCAAGACGTTACATGTGGAAAATAGCAACCCCCTAAAAAGAAAAAAGAATCAATAGGAATTGCTAGAGGTTGTTAATTCTCTACTTGGTGGGGTTGGGGCAGGGAGGAGAGAGAATTAAGCATCTATTAAGTGCCTGCCATATGCCAGACACTGTGCTATACACTTTGCACACATCTTATTTGGTCCTCATAACAACCTTGGGAGGTAGAAAAGTGAGCAAACAGGGAGCTTAAGCGACCCGCCTAGGGCCACACAGTTAGTAAGTGTCTGAGGCCAGATTTGAACTCATATATTCCTGACTCCCAGCCCAGCATTCTAAGCACTGTGGCATCTTGTATGCTCAGCCTATATACCCTCTTCTTCCCTAATAATAATTTTTATAATTTTTATATTTTAATAACTTTTATTATTTTATAGTGACCATCAAAGCCATGCTCTGCCCACTACTTTACTATGATCTTCCTCCCTCTTCCTCCAACATTCTTGTTTCTGTGGCTGTGTATGAGGCAGCAGGGATATGTAGCAACTTGGCACTATCTTTCCTAGTCAACTAATGATGACAGTCAAATTTCTAGATCTCTTTATTATTTACAGTGCCCTTATCAGGAACAGTACATGTATAATTTTTTTAACATATTCTCTTTTTTTTTTGTTAGAAGATCATGGGCTCTTCAAATTTAGAGATGGAAGAGACTTTATATCACCTTGTCCATCTCCCTTCATTTATGCAGGGAGACCAGAGATCTTCATTTACTGGCCCAAAGACACATAGCAGTGGCAGCATTTGAATCCAGGGCCTTTGACTCCAGATCTAATGCTCTTATTTTTCTATTGCATCACAAGACCCATGTGGGTTCATTAACTTGTACAAGTTTACATAGCTAGTAAGTGTCTGCCCAAGAAGGATGGACTTGGGCATCAGAAAGACCTTGGTCAAATCTCACCTTGGGTATTGTAACCCTGGACAGATCATTTAGCATCTTTCAAATAGAGATAATGATACCCATGTGGCTGCCTCACAGCGCTGGCATGAAGATTGAATGCATTGATGTCTGTAAGGGATCTGCAAACTTTAGAGCTCTATAGAGTTTACTAGGCAATGGGGAAAGGGACCTTCCTGTGATTTCTTTGGTATAGAGAGTGTTCCAGTGAGCCAACTCTCTCAATGCAAGCTGGTAGATTCTCTGTAACATAGTCCTAAAGGGTTGCCTAGAACTCTTAAGAGGTTAAGTGACTTGGTCACACAACCAGTATGTGTCAAAAGTGAGATTTGAACTCAGATTTTCCCGGCTTCTAGGTCAGCTCTCTATGCACTATATCATGCTGCCTCTCTTATTATCATTATCATTACTATTCTTAGTCTACCAAGGGGAATGGTCCCACTAAGGTCTTGTGAAGAATCTCTGTGTGGGAAATATGGTAAAAGCTAACTCATATTTCCCTAGATCTCTCTGTACAGCTAAACCAGACCCTCCAGGCCTATTCTTTCTTATACAGGACACAATATCAGAGCAATGAGCCCTCTGTTGGGCTCAGGAACATTCCCGGGACAAGAATACCAATTCAAAATAAAGGAGACAACATGCATTTCCAGGATTGTCAATCAGAAGTAGAAAATCCCAGCAGAGGCCTGGGTCATCTAGAGTTCTTGCTTCCAGGTAGGTGAGGACAGATGTGGACCTCAGTGAGCACAATAGGAAGAGAGCTAGCCAGTGTCTTTTTTTTCCACAAGGACTCCACCCACAGAAAGTCTCAGGGAGAGTGAAATGCCTACCTGTGTTGATGGTCTTCTTAATCACAGCAGCAACTTGTCCCTTGAGCACAGAGGTCAGGACCTTGACAATCAAGATCAAACATGTGCACAGGACCAGCAAGGAGAGGGGTAGAAGGATGAGTCCAATGCTTGAATCTGAGAGTTTGACATCCACAAATAAGTGTTTGCCTGGAGGAACCAGAGGAACCACTTATCAAGAGGATTCATGGCTAATAAGGCCTAGCAAACCAGAAGGTTTCTTTGGTGCTGACATAGTCTTTTCTAGGGCTCTACTGTGTTTCTCTTTCTAAAAATTTCATTGTAGTCCAATCATCTTTCTCTTCCTCCTTCTCATCTGATCTGGGTACATGGTCTTCTACAAAACATCATGCCTTTTCTAAAATGATTCTAATTCAGAAAAAGATTATAGATTCAGGAGAAATCTTGCAAAAGGAATTTAAGTTAAATCCAAACAACATTTAACCCTAGGACTCTGCTTTAGAGTAAAAGTTGCCAACCTTTTTATAAGAAGCTGATTTTTTAGTCCTTAAAAGCCTTGAAATGTGAGGGCTTGGGGGTCAACTAACAGTTAAGTCCCTGCCCACCCAATATAACATAGTGGAAAGACCATTGGATTTAAGGCTAGAAGTCCTGAGTTTGAATCTTGATTCTGCTCTCTGCTGTGATCTCTGTGACAGTGGGCAGCTTCCTCCACCTGTCTGGGTGTCTGGTCTCCTGCTTCATGAAATGAGAGTGTTGGACTAAATGACCTCAAGGAATCCTATCCGCTCTAACATTCTGTGATCTTTGCACCAGAGATGGCATTTCCCCCTTCGCAAGAATGGATTTGCCTGAGTTTGTATTAGTTACTTGCCAGTTCACTTTAATTGTACAGGAAATATAATAAAGTGCTTTGTATACTGAGAATGCTATGTAATATATTAATACTAACAATTGTCAACTTTTAGTCACCACTCCAAAGAACTTGAGCAGTAACTTGTTAAAAGAGATAGGAGAAGACATGTGTGTTGTGTGTTCTCTATACAGTGTACAAAGGAACTCAATAATGCAGCCAAAGCTTTGGGTATTTAAGAGTTACAATGAAAAGGGGAAGCCATATGGGAGGAGAGAAGGGCAATCCCCTCCGAAATGGGAGATGATGTGGGAGGAGAAAGGGGCCAGCAAAAGGAGGGGGAACAAGAGGGAGGAGGAGGGGCACCAGCCCCCCATTCCTCCTTTGGGAACTGCTGGACCATGGAGGTAGGATGTCCTTGCTTATCAAAAAGGTTCCAGCTGCACACAGGTTACCAGTCTAGTGCAGACTGTCTGGCACCTGTCTTGTAGCTGACTCAGCTTCAAGGGCACACTGAGAGTTCTGTTAGGGTTGAGAGTTGCAAATTATGTCAGTCTATTGTGTGTGGGGTTGGGGCGGGGGGGAGGTGGTGTTCATTATTGGCTTGATCAGGCTCTCCTCTATATTCCAGATCCAGTGTTTCTGGGAAATATGGCTATTAAGTTAGCTTCAGAGCGACATTGACACAATAGTAGCTAACATTGATATGGTGCTTTAAGATCTACAAAGTGCAGAAGTACCCTTGACTTCCAGGAATCAAGATAGCAAAATAACATAGGAAATTGCCTGAACTCTTCCAAATTCTCCTCCAAACAACTATAAAACAACACCTCAAAATGAATTCTGGAATTGTAGAACCAACAAAAAGATGGCATGAAACAATTTTCCAGCCCAAGACAACTTAGAAGGTCGGGAGGAAAACTCTGTCTCATTCAGGTAAAAGAGGAGTACAGTCTAGCAACCAGAAGAGAGTGCTGAGCCCCAGCACAGATCAGTGACAGATGAGTGGCCAGAGCCCCATCTCCTGCCCCCTGTGGACCCTGGCACAGCACCAGGTGGCCAGGCCCCCTGCAACCCCAGTGCAGCATGAGGCAAGCAACCAGAGACTGCAGTCCCTGGTATAAGAAATCTGGGACAGTAACCCATCCACCTGAGGAGCACAGCCCAACTTTAAAAGTAATGAAATAGGCTAGGGGAAAGTAAGCAAAAAACAAAATAATGAAGCTGACCATAGAAAATTATTATAGCGATAGGGAAAATCAAAACCCAAACTCAGAAGAAGGCAACAATGTCAAAACGCCTACAAGCAAAACATCAGAGAAAAATGTGAATTTGTCTTAGGCCCAAAAAGAACTGGAAGGGATAAAAAAGGATTTTAAAAATCAAAGAAGAGAGATAAAAGAAAAATTGGGAAAAGAAATGAGAGTGCTGCAAGAAAGTCATGAAAAAAAGAGTCCGTACCTTCCCCCTTGCTCCTGTCTCACTGCTTGGTCTGGCCTCTTAACTCCTCTGCCATGGCCACCCTCAGTGTCAGACCCAAAGCCCAAGCCACAGTAGATTTTTTCAGAAAGGAGTTATGTGCTCAGGCAGAGATTCTACTCGTAACCTATTTCCACACAAAGATTTCAGAGCTGTGTGAGTTCTTGAAGGACCCATCTCTGAATGAGGCTGAGTTGGGTCTCCTAAAGGCCCCTCTGGACATCCCAGTCCCTGACACAGCCAAAGAAAAAGAGAAGGAACAGCATCAGAAACAAAAAGAGAAGGATAGTAAGGATGGAAAGAAAAAAGAGGAAGATGAAGATAAAGGTTCTCCTTGTGGGCCTGTAAGCTGCAATGAGAAGATTGTGGCCCTTCTTGGGCAGTTGAAGCCTGAGATCAAAGATGTGAAAGAACAGCTCAACCTGGTTTCCATGAGGCTGCAGCTACAGGTGCCCTGAATTGATGGAAACAACTTTGGAGTAGGTGTCCAGGAGAAGGTATTTGAGCTGATGACCACACTTAGAACTAAGCTGGACGGCTTCCACATCCAGATCTCAAAGTGCTTCTCTGAAAGGGGTGATGCAGTGGCTAAAGCAGCAAAGCAACCATACGTGGGCGACCGCCGACAGCTGGTTCATGAATTAGATGAAGCACAGTACGGAGAGACCAGACTGATGGTCATGGAGATCCAAAATACTTATGTTGTATTATATGATATCTCCAGAAGAACTATGAGAAGATAGGCCAGGGGAGACACAAAAGGAATGATCTATTGAAAAAATGGAGCCTGCCTCCTTTCTCCATCACCCCTTAACTAGGATTATCTGTCTTGCCACAGTCTAGCTTCCATTTAGAACTTCCCATCTTATCCATACTTTGGCTTCTAGGCACCAATAAATTTTGTCTCACCAAAAAAATGAAAAAGTCAACAGCTTGATAACAGAAGCACAAAAAATAGAAAAAAATTGTACAAAAATTTAACGAAGAAAACAACTCCTTAAAAAGTATAATTGGCCAAGTTGAAAAGTAGGTACAAAAACTAAGAAAATAACTCCTTAAAAATTAGAATTGGACAAGTGGAAACTAATGATTTAATGAGACATCAAAAATCAATCAAACAGAATCAAAAGAATGAAAAAATAGAAGAAAATGTGAAATATCTCATTAGAAAAAAACAAGTGATCTGGAAAATATAGATCTAGGAGAGCTAATTTAAAAATTATTGGACTCCCTAAAAGCCATGATCAAAAAGGAAAAGGGAAAAGGACCCACATGAACAAAAATATTTATAGCAGCTCTTTTTATGGTAGCTAAGAATTGGAAACGTAGGGATGCCCATCAATTAGGGAATGGCTAAACAAATTGTGGCATGTGAATGTAAAGGAATACTATTGTGCTATAAGAAATGATGAGTAGGAGAACTTCAGAAAAACCTGGAAAGACTTACAGGAACTGATGTAAAATGAAGTGAGCAGAACCAGGAGAATATTACGCATGGTAAAAGCAATATTATATGATGATCGGTTATGATTGACTTAGCTCTTCTCAGCAATACAATGATCCAAGACAATTCCAAAGGACTCATGATGAAAAATGCTATCCATATCCAGAGAAAGAACAGATGGAGTCTGAATACAGATCAAAACATTTTTTGTTGGTTTTTTTCTTGTGCTCTGTGTTTTCTTTTACAATATGACTAATGTGGAAATGTTTTATATGACTGCATATATATAACCTATATCAAATGGCTTAGTATCTTAGGGAGGCAGGAGTGAGGGAGAGAAGGAGAAAATTTGGAACTCAAAAATTTTTTAAGTGAATGTTTAAAATTATCTTTACATGTAATAAGAAAAAAGAAAATACTATTAAAAAAATTTGCAAAGTGCTTTACAAATGTAATATCATTTGATCCTCACAATAACCCTGGGAGGTAGGTGTTATTATTATCCCCATTTTACAAATGAGGAAACTGAGGCAGACAGCAGCTATGTGACTTGTTTAGGGTCATCAGATAAGTCTTTGAGGCTGGATTTTCCCCAGGTCTTCTTGACTCTGGGTCCAGAGCACCAAACATTGCACCATTATGAGGAGCCTCAATTCCTAAATTACTCTCTAGTAGTAAACTAGACGTTTAGATAGGTGGAAGTAGATAGTTACTAATAGTTTTTTTAACCCTTGGTTCTATAGAACCAGAATTTTATTGCTGGGAAGAGATGTAAGAGGTCATTTAGTCCAGCCCACTCATTTTACAGATGAGAAGATCAAGGCCCGAGGGGAAGTAAAATGAGTTGCCCAGGGTCATATGAGTATTAGGCACCAGAGTTGGAAATTGAATTCAAGTCTTCTTTAAAATTCATTGTAATGTTGAATCTGGAATTCAAATCTAGATCTTTTTATATTTCTGCCACACACACATACACACACACACACACACACACACACACACACACACACACACACACACACGCGTGCCTCTCAGGAAGGAATCTTTTGTACACTGAGGACCAAACCTGGTCATAGTCTTTACTAAATCTCCCCAGTCTCAGTGCAATGGAGTGTTCCAAAACCAAGTGACTAAAATAGGAATACAGGAAACTGTATGGATTTTACCCTGACAACATCAAAAAGCTAATGGGACTCCCTAGAGTAGCCCCTATCCAGAGTCTAAAATAAATCCTGCAGGGACAAGCTAAAGCCCTGGGGAGAAGAAAAGCCAATAAGTGTCAAATAGTAGTAATAGCAGTGCACATCATTCAAGCTAGGCATGGTACCTGAGAGCCAATAGGGGTGCAGTGCAAAGAAGGTCCTAGGATCAACTCTGCCATTAACTCATTATGTGACCTTATGGATGTCACTTGTCTTTTATAAAATGGGGATAGTCCTATTCCACTTCAGGCAGGCAAGTTAATACTTCCAGGCAAAGGGCTATGGTGTTGAGTAAGTGAATTCTTAAGGCTCTTTGAATGTCAGGATTATTGACAATGCCCTACAAATATTTGGGGCCCATATGAACAAAGAGGGCCTGGTCCTCAGAGGCCATTGCCTAAATGACTATAGTGTATACAAGAATTCCATGTGAAAGCTGACTTTTTTCCTGCCTCCAGCATCCTATATTCCTAAGAGATGTCTGATTTGTTTTAGGCTCTAGACCAATGCTTCCCCATAACTCAGAGTCAGGTCTGGACCAATGTTACAGAGAAGGCCAGACAAATTTGCAGAGGATTTATTGAGCTCTTTGCCCTGCCTCCTGTATCACCAATACAAGAAAGCACTCATTTGCACCAGGCAAAGAAGAGCTTGGCTGATCCTTAGAGTAGGCCTAGCCACTTTCTCTTTCCCAAGGATATTGCCTTCAGTACTACTTCTACGGGCCTGCCTTATTGGCCTGGCAGTCTGTTCTCACATCAAGGACAATTTTGCTATCAGTTGCTGACAGTGGAGGAGTAAGTACAGAGTGTGAGCGGTCTGAGCTCTGCTGATGACTCTCACATCTTCCCAGGTCTCACATCACTGTATTTTCATAGGTCTTGTTTACCCAAGACTTCTTTTGCTCTGCACTTGTCTCCCTAGCAAAAACTGAGAATGAGGTTAGAAATTAGTAAAGTTGATTTTCCAGTCGATTTTCTACTCACACTTTTTAAGGTTCTTTTCATATACTATATGCATGAGGGTCCACGTCATGTTCCCATCAGTCCAGCAGAGATTCGGAGAGGTACAACTGTCTCGGGAGGGTACAGTAACATTGCTTAAAGCCTAGATGACATCACAGAGGGAAAAAGAACAAAAACCAAAACCTGCTCCTAAGAATGGTATTCCATGAAGATACAATTTACAACAATGGAGACATGAACCCCACTGGCTACTGAATCCTCACTTTCCCCCTCTTCTCCACCTCACCTTCCTCATAATCCCCAAAGAACATCTTCAGCCTTTGTGCTTGGTCTGTGGAGCATTGGCTGAACCTACAGAACATCTGGATTACTTCTGTAGGCCAGCTAAGCTCACTCAGACTGAGCACTGCTCCCCCAGAATGGGGACCTGGGCAGTCAATTGCTTTATCCCTATCTTGGAGCAGTCTTATTCTGCCCCATAGTCTGTGGTATAACTAGGGCAGGGTGACTACATCTTTGGTCTAGGGCAGTAAATTTACAGAAAACGGACAGCACTTGCTGTCCCTCAACATCATAGGAGGAGCAAGGAATTCTCAATTCCCCATCTATGTCCTTTGAATCATTTGGGGTACTTAGCATATTTTTAAAAGTTTTACACCAAATCTTTATCAGACTCTTGTTTTTTGCTGCCTCATTTCCTGTAGCAATTTCAATTATGACTTTTTTATCCAGCTGAGGAAAGCAACAGACATGAGGGAAAGGGTTAGCCCGTTCTTCAGCTATGATCTGTTACTGAAAAGTTAATTAATTACTCTCCTACGGACTCCAGTGTACAGAAGAGAAAACCACGATGTATGTAAAAGGGAGATACAAATTGGTCTCACTTCCAGAGGACTACACTTACATAGGTGACCTTGCTTCATCTTAGTATGATCAGGATCAGGCCAGATAAACCCTTTTGCCCCATTCTAGGGGGCCCAGTACACTGCCAGCTCCATGAAGCCAGTGAGGATCTTTTTTGTCTCTGTATCCCCCAGTGCCTGGTCCATGGTAGGGGTTTAATAAATTCTTATTGGT
This sequence comes from Phascolarctos cinereus, assembly GCF_003287225.1. Lineage (NCBI taxonomy): Eukaryota > Metazoa > Chordata > Mammalia > Diprotodontia > Phascolarctidae > Phascolarctos > Phascolarctos cinereus. The sequence goes on from NW_027556402.1 coordinate 171,716,074, forward strand.
TGACTGCTATTGGAATGAGGCACCCCTTGGGAAAGAGCTTCTGCTTTGACCTGATCTGAAGGGCAATGCTATCAAGTCAATATCATTAAAAAAAAAAAAGTCATCGAGCCCAAAATGGTAGAATGGTCGGGTCTCTCCTTTGGCCAGAGCGGTAGTAAGGACAAACCTCTACCAACGTGGTGCTCAAAGCAACCCAGTGCTTGCCTCTTAGCTCCACTCACGTAGGCAATGAAATGAGAGACACAAGAATGAAAAACATCCAACTAGCACTACCAGACTGAGAGAGGAGATTTTGAATTCTCCTTACAAGGGAACCAAGTTCATCACAAATGCTATTTTACTCTCTTAATGACTCAGACGTAAAATCAGAGCAAGTCTCGATGCTCACCTGAACAATACGTTTTGTTAAGGGATGTGTCATGACTTTCAAGAGTTCAGGGGCATTTTCTCCACTCTTAATATTAAAGGAGTGTATTGTGATACTGGTGAGGTGGTAGAGGTAGTCTGTAATCACCTCCACAGGCAGCAGCACCACTACTGACAACCAGTTAAAAAAAATCGTGGACAGTAGCTCCTGCAAAAGCCCTAGAGGAAGGAGAAAACCCAAAGAAAAAGTGACAAGACAGTTAATTCAATACATAGCATTAAGTACTTACTGTGTGCAAAATCCATATGCCTAGAAAGTCAGGAAGACCAGGATTCAAGCCCACCTTAGCAATAGGACCATGAGTGAGTCACTTAGCAGCGACCCACGCCACCGCTGGAGATGCCAATCAGCATCAGCACTGAGGGTAGGGGGATGGAGGAAGGGGGGAGGAGGGTTTCCACATTAGAAGTTTCCCCACATCAGTGAAACCACAGATCCAGGTGCCCACTCCCCACCCCACCCCCCAAACTAGACAGCACTTGGGGAAAAAAGACAGCATTGTCTACACACATCGCCATAATGCCACCCCGTCTTGCACTGTTATAGAGCTTCCTGTTTCAAAGCTCTTTTGTATCTATCTAGGGATAATACTTCTGTAGGCAGACCAAATTGTTAATGTTTCCATTTCACAGACAAGGAAACCTTGGAATTTGCTCAACTAAGGTCACACAGGGAGGAGGCATTAAGAATAATGACCAAGCTTCCAGATTTCCCATTTAAGTGCTCTTCCCCACCCCACTCCCCATCCCCACTTCCTCCACTGCCCCCCACGATATGGCTATCCCAAGCAGTCATGAAGAGGAGCAGGTATGCTTATCCTATCAAGGCTTAATTGAATCAAAGACAAGATCATAGCTTTAGAACTAGGGGAGTTCTTAGTACAGACTTATACTACTTGCTCATTTTTGCATATAAGAAAACAGAACAAGAAGTGACTTTGCCCATGGTTACAAAGGTAACAATTGGTAAAAATCCGTGGCCTTTCCAACGCACCTTAGTTGACCTGCCTTTGCAGCAAAGTGGATAGAGTACTGTAACCTGGCACCAAGAAAATTGGAGTTCCAATCCAGCCTCAGACACAAACTATGTGACCCTGGGCAAGTCACCTAACCTCTGCCTGCCTAAGTTCCCTCATCTGCAAAATGGGGATAATAATAGTACCTATGTCCTAGAGTTGTTGTAAGGATAAAAAGAGACAATATTTATGAAGTATTATGTACATATTAAAGCTCTACCTATGGGCCTAAATCATAAATGCTAGCTTTAATTATATAATATTGTATAATAAATTATATCACATTGTATGGCTACGTAATATTGTGTAGCTATTATATATACAGGTGAAACTTTGGGGTGCTGGGCCTGGAGTCAGGAAGGTCTAAGTTTATTTTTTGTTTTGTTTTTGCTTTTTGGTGAGGCAATCAGGGTTAAATGACTTGCCCAGGGTCACACAGCTAGTAAATGTCAAGTGTCTGAGGCTGGATTTGAACTCAGGTCCTCCTGACTCCAAGGCCAGAGCTCTATCCACTGTGCTACCTGGCTGACCTAGGAAGGTCTAAGTTTAAACACAGCCTTAGACACTTCCTGGCTGTGTGATCATGGGTAAGTCATTTAACCTCTCTATCTGCCTCAGTTTCCTCAGCTATAAAAGACAAGGATAATAATCACACATTTTTCACAGGAATGTTGTGAAGATCAAGCAAGATAACATTTGTAAAGTGAATAAAGTGAATAGCACACTATAGCTTGGTTCATAGTAGGTGCTTAATAAGTGTCTGTTCCATTCTTTTATTATCATTTTTGGTTTACATTTTAAAGTTTAATTCAGTTTCATTTTTCAGCCAGTAATACTGTTTTAACTATTTTTTAAATTGATTTCTATTTGCATTTCCAAGGTATCTCCTGTCTCCCCTCTACCTCATGAATTGAGAAGACAAAAAAAATTTTTAACCATTATACATATGAAATAATATAAAATATTAAATTTGTCAAGTTGTGGGAAAAGAACAACAAACAAACAAGAAAAAAACAAAAGAAAAATATGCTTCAATTTGCTGTTGAAACCCTGCAGTTCTCTCTCTGGAGGTGGATTGCATTTTTCACTGTGAGTCTTTTAAAATTGTCGTGGATCACTGTATTGGCCAGGTAGTTTAGACTTTCACAGGTATTCATCATTACAATACTGTTGCTACTGTGTACAATGTTCTCCTTGTTATACTCACTTCACTTTGTGTCAATTCATATGTCTTCCCAGGTTTTTCTGAAACCATCTCCTTCCGCATTTTGTATATTCCAATAGTATTCCATCATAATCATATGCCACAACTTGTTCAGCTATTCCCCAACTGATGGGCATCCCCTTAGCATCCAATTCTTTGCCAACATAAAAAAGAGCTCCTATAGATATTTGTCTTAATAAAAAATTATAGACAAATATGTCTATAAATACAAGTCTTTTCCCTTTTTCTGTGATCTCTTTGGCATATAGATGTGTAGAAGCAGTATTTCTGGGTAAAAGGATATGCAGTTTTTTATAGCCCTTCAGGCATAGTTCCAAATTGTTCTTCAGAATAGTTGGACCAATTCAAAATTCTACCAACAGTACATTAGTATCCCTGCTTTTCCACACCCCCTCCAGCATTTGTCATTTTCCTTTTCTGTCATGGTTATGAGGTGATATCTCAGAGTTGTTTTAATTTGAATTTCTTTCATCAATAGTCATTTGGAGCATTTTTCTTATGAGTATTGATAGCTTTGATTTCTTGTTCTTAAATCTGCCTGTTCATATCTTATGACCATTCATCAATTGGGGAATGGCTCTTATTTTTATAAATTTAGCTCAGTCTCCTACATATTTAAAAAATGAGGCCTTTATCAGAGAAACTTTTCAATTCCTTCCTCCCTCCCTGATACCTGCTTTCCTCCTAATTTTGTCTGCATTGGGTTTTTTGTGCAAAAAAAACTTTCTAAATTTGTTGTAATCAAAATCATACATTTTATTTCCTGTGACTCTTTCTTACCTCATTTTTGGTCCCTTATCCCTAGATCTGACAGGCAATTTTTTATATGCCCTCCTAATTTGCTTAGGATATCATCCTTTATGTCTAAATCATGTACCCATTTTGAGCTTATCTTGTTATATGGTGCAAGATGTTGCTCTATGCCTAGTTTCTACCAGACTGCTTTCCAGTTTTCCCAGGTTTTGTCAAGTAATGAGTTCTTGCCTCAATAGTTGGGATCTTTGGGCTTATAAAACACTAGGTTATTCTGATCATTTACTTCTGCATTTGGTAACCTTAATCTATTCCATTGATCAGCCACTCTATTTCTTATCCAATATCAGATTGTTTTGATTATTACCATTCTATTGTACAGTTTGCTATATGCTACTGCTAGGCTGCCTTCCTTTTTTGTTTTTAAATTGATTCCCATAATATTCTTGACCTTTTGTTCCTCCAGATGAACTTTATTATTAAATTTTCTAGCTGCATAAAAAAATTCTTTGGTAGTTTGATTGGTATGGAACTGAATAAATAAATTAGTATTGTCATCTTTATTATATTGGTTCAGTCTAATCTTGAGCAATTAATATTTCTCCAACTTTTTAGATCTGTATTTGTTTGAAGTGTGCTTTGTAATTGTGTTCTTATAGTTTCTGGGTGTGCCTTGGCAGTATTTTATACTGTTTGCAGTTATTTTAAATGGAATTTCTCTATCTCTTCCTGATGGATGTATATATGTAATATATAGAAATGCTCATTGTTTTATATCTAGCTCATTATTTTATATCTAGCAACTTCACTACTCCCTTGTTTGGACTAGATTTTAGTTGATTTTCTAAGGTTCTCTAGGTATACCATCATATCATCTGCAAAAAGTGATAATTTTGTTTCTTTGTTGCCTATGCTTATTCTTTCTATTTCTTTTTCTTCTCTTGTTATAACTTCTAGTCCAATGTTAAATAATAATGTTGATAATGGACATTCTTGCTTTACTCCTGATCTTATTGGAAAGGTTTATAATTTATCTCCATTATAGATAATGCTTGCTCTTTCTTTTAGATAGTCACCACTTATCATTTTAAGAAAAGCTCCCCTTAGGGGGCAGCTAGGTGGTGCAGTGGATAGAGCACTGGCCCTGGATTCAGGAGGACCTGAGTTCAAATCCGGCCTCAGACACATAACACTTTCTAGCTGTGTGACCCTGGGCAAGCCACTTAACCCCTATTGCCCAACAAAAAAAAAAAGAAAAGAAAGAAAAGTTCCATTTATTCTATTTTTTAATAGAAAGGAGTGCTGTATTTTGTCAAGAGGTTTTTCTACATCTATTGAGATAATCATATGATTTTTGTTGACTTTGTTATTGATATGGTCAATTATGCTGACAATTTTCCTAATATTAAACCAGTCCTGCATTCCTGGTATAAATTCCCCCTGGACAGTATTTTATTTAACATTTTTGCATCAATATTCATTAGGAAAATTGCTCTACAGTTTTCTTTCTCTGTTTTGGCTCTCCTTGGTTTAAGTATCAGAAAGATATTTGTGTAACAGGAGGAATTTGATAGGCCTCCTTTGCTTATTTTTTCAAATCATTTATATAGTATTGGAATTAATTGTTCTTTAAATGTTTGGTAGAATTCACTTCTAAATCCATCTGGTCCTTGGGTTTTTTTCCTTAGGAAGGTTATTTATAGCTCATTCAATTTCCTTTTCTAAGATAAATTTATTTAAATATCCTATTTCTTCTGTTCACCTGACAATTTATATTTTTATAAATATTCATCCATTTAATTTAGATCATCAGTTTTATTGGCATACAATTGGGAAAAATAGCTTCTAATAATTGCTTTAATTTTAACTATTCTTTTTATTTTTTCTGTTTCTTACATGACCATAGTATCCCATGTAGCCCTCCCCAAGAGCCATCCAATATGACAAATAGTGATGTGTTTAGAAAGGAACAAAATCAGCATTACTGCTCAATATGTTAAGAAAATCCCAAAACATGAGCAATGTGTAACACCTGTAGACCCTCTCACCTCTACTAATACCTAAATAAGGGGTGTTTTCTCATATCTCCTTCATTTGAGTCCTAATTGATCTTTATAACTTTGTTATATTTACTTTTTTTATGTGTTGTTGTTTCTGCTTATGTTGTAATTATCATAGATATTAATTTTTTTTGGCTGTGATTACTTCACTTTATCAGTACATATATATGTTTCTATGCTTTCTCTGTATTTATCAAATGAATCATTTCTTACAGCCGTTAGTATTCCATTAGATTCATTTACACACAACTTGTTTAGCCTTTCCCCAATTAATGGGCATCTACTTTGTTTCTGATTCTTAGCTATCACAAAAAGTGCTGCTATAATATTTTGGAGAATATGGAGCCATAAGCCCAGTAAAAGAATCTCTGATTCAAAGGGTATGAACATTTTAATCACTTTATTTGCATAATTTCAAATTATTCTCCAAAATAGTTGTACCATTTCACTGCTCCACCAACAATGTATTAGTGTGCCTATCTTCCCACAACCCCTTAGATACTATTGCCATTTTTTTTGTCACTTTTGCCAATTTGTTTTTTAAATTTTATTTATTTTTAACGTTCTTTTTTTTTTAATTTTGAGTTCCAAATTCTCTCTTCCCACCAGACCCTTCCCTACATATTGAGAAGGCAAATAATATATCAGTTATACATGTGAAGTCAGACAAAGTATATTTCTGTATTACCTATGTTTAAAATTTTTTTTTTAAGAAACATAAACAGTAGAAAAAAATACGCTTCAATCTGCTCTCAGAGTTCATCAGTTCTCTCTGGAGGTGGATAATATCTTTTATCATAGGTCCTTTGGAATTATCTTGGATCATTGTATGGACCACAGTAGTTAAGTCTTTCACAGTTGGCCATCATTGCAATATTGCTGTCACTATGTATAATGATCTTCTGGTTCTGCTCATTTCACTCTGCATCAATTCATACAAATCTTGTCAGGTTTTTCTGAAACCATCCCATTTGTCATCTCTTATAGTACAATAGCATTACATCATTATCATATACCACAATTTATTCAACCCTTCCCCAGTTGAGGGGGAATTTCAATTCTTTGCCACCACAAAAAGAGCTGCTATAAATAGTTTTGTACATTTAGGTGCTTTTCCCTTTTCCTTTAATCTCTTTGGGATGCAGACCTAGTAGTGGTATTGTTAGGTCAAAGAGTATGCATAGTTTTTATAAGCCTTTGGGCATACTTCCAAATTGCTTTTAGGAGTGGTTAGAGCAGTTCACAACTCCGCCAACAGTACATTAGTATCCTTGCTTTTCCCCATCCTTTCCAGCCTTTGATATTTTCCTTTTCTGTTACATGAACCACTCTTACACTTGTTTTAATTTGCATTTCTCTATTCAATAGTGACTTAAAGCATTTTTCAAAAGACTATTGATAGCTTTGATTTCTTGTTCTGAAATCTGCCTATTCCTATCTTATGACCATTTATCAACTGGGGAATCGCTCTTATTTTTATAAACTTGGCTCAGTTCCCTATATGTTTGAGAAACAAGGTCTTTATCAGAGAAACTTTCAGTCGACAATTTTTTCTCCCAGTTTCCTACTTCCCCTCTAATTTTGGTTATATTGGCATTATTTGTGCAAAAATAGATTTAACTTTATGTAAACTAAAGTATCCATTATACATCCTATGATCCTCTTTATCTCTTTTTTGATCTTAAATTCTTCCCTTATTTAACAGGTAATTTTTTTTATATATACTCTAATTTGCTTATGATATCACTCTTTGTGTCTAAGTCATATACATATTTTGACTTTATCTTGGTAGAAACTGTGAGATGTTGGTCATTTTTGCCAATTTTACAAAATCATTTACATATCTTGAATATCAAACCCTTCTCAGTGGAATCTGATGCAAAAATTTTTTCCTCATTCAACCACTTCCCTCCTTTTTCTAGATTCATTAATATTGTTTGTGAAAAAACTTTTTAATTTCAAATAATCAGAGTTATCTTCTTATCTTCTATAATTGCGTCTATCTCTTGTTTGGTTAAGAACACTCCACAGGTATGAGAGGCACATGAACTGGTTCTTTTTTTTTTTTTATAATATGATCTTTAATGTTAAGATCACATATCCATTTGGAATGTGTGTATTAAGGAGTTCACACTTCACATGTGGAATAAGATGTTGGTCTAAGCCTAATTTTTGCCAGATGGCTTTCTACTTTTTCTGACAGGTTTAAAAAAAAAATCAAGTAGGGAATTTTACCCTATCTAACCATATTTTTCCACCTTAGCAAGCACTGGGTTATTGAGTTCTATTGTTTCTGAATCTCTCTGGTCTAGTCTCTTCAATTGATCTCTCTCTTTTTTTTCTTTAAATAATATTTTATTCTTCCCCAGTCACATGTAAAAACAATTTCTAGCATTCGATTTTTTTAAGTTTTGAATTTGAAATAATAGCCTTAAATCCCTTCCTGCCTCCCTACATAAAACAGTAAGCAATCTGATATAGGCTATACATGTGCAATCATGTAAAAACATATTACATATGAGTAATTTTGTAGAAGAAAACATAGACAAACCCCCCCAAAACATGTGCAGTCATGTAAAAACATATTCCATATTAGTAATTTTGTAGAAGAAAACACCAAAAAACAAACAAACAAAAAATACTTTAAAAAAAAAAGGATGCTTCAATCTGCATTCAGACTCCATCAGTTCTTTCTCTGGAGATGGATAGCGTTTTTCATCACAAGTAGTTCAGAATTGTGTTCGATTATTGTATTGCTGAGAATAGCCAAGTCATTCACTAATGATCATTATACATTATTGCTGCTATTGTGTACAATGTTTACATGGTTCTGCTCACTTCACTCTGCATCAGTTCATGTAAATCTTTCCAGGTTTTTATGAAATCATCCAGTGTCATATCTTATAACACAATAATATTCCATTACATTCACAGGCCAAAACTTGTTCAGCCATTCCCCAATTGATGGACATTCCTTCAATTTCCAATTCTTTGCCACCACAAAAAGAGCTGCTGTAAATATTTTTATACAAATAGGTTCCCCCTCCCTTTTATTATTTTATTTCTTTTGGACACAAATCTAGTAATGGTATTGATGGGCCAATGGATAGGAACAGTTTTATAGCCCTCTGGGCAGAGTCCCAAATTGCCTTCTAGAATGGTTGGATCAGTTCACAACTTCACCAACAGTGCATTAGTGTCCCAATTTTCCCATATCCCATTCAACATTTGTCATTTTCCTTTTCTGCCATATTAGCCAATCTGATAGGTGTGGAGTGGTACCTAAGAGTTGTTTTAATTTGCATTTCTCTAATCAATAGTGATTTAGATAATTCTTCATATGGCTATAGATAGTTTTTTCTTTTTAAAAAATTAATTTTTTTTGATTTCTCAACAATCACTTCCATAAACTTTTGAGTTTTAAATTTTTCTCCCCCTTCCTCCCCAAGATGGCACGCAATCTGATGTAGGCTATACATATACATTCCTATTAAATATATTTTCACATTAGTGATGTTGTAAGTAAGAATTAGAACCAATAGGAGGAACCACCAGAAAGAGGAAACAAAACATAACAGAAGAAAAAAAATAGCAAACAGTATGATTCAATCTGCATTCAAACTCCGTAGTTCTTTCTTTGGATATGGATAGCATTTTCCATCATGATGCCTTTGGAGATGCCTTTAGATCCAGGATTAGGTCTATCAATTTTAGTCATCATGGCTGTTACTATGTACAATGTTCTCCTGGTTCTGCTCACTTCACTCAGCATCAGACCATACAAGTCTTTCCAGGTTTATCTGAAGTCTGCCTGTTCATCATTTCTTATAGCACAACAGTATTCCATTAAATTCATATACCACAACTTGTTCAGCTATTACTGACTATAGTTTTGATTAATTCCTCTGAAAACTGCCTGTTCATATCCTTTGACCATTTTTTCCCATGATTTTCTTATGTCAATTATTTCTTTTCCCAATCTTTCCTCTACCTCTCTTATTTGAGTTTTTAAATCCTTTTTGAGCTCTTCTCAGGAATTCTTTATGGGCCTGAGACTAATACACATTTTTCTTTGAATTTTTAAAATTATCTTATTTTTATAAATTTCACTCAGCTCCCTATATATTTGACAAATGAGGCCTTTATCATAGAAACTTGCTACAAAAAATTTTCAGTTTCAGTAGTCATATGATTACTATGTATTTCTCTCCATCCTATTTTCCTTCATTTATCTTACTCTCTTCTTTCACCCTGTTCATTCTCAAAAGTGTTTACTTCTGACTACCACATTCCCCCAATTCCGTCCTTTCTATCAGCACCCTCCACTTCTCTTATCCCTTTCACCTCTTACTTTCCTATAGGGTAAGATAGATTTCTATACCCAGCTGAGTGTGCATGTTATTCCCTCTTTGAGCCAATTCTAATGAGAATAAGGTTCAAACATTCCCCCCATTGCGCTCCCATCTTCCTCTCTGCTGTAAAAGCTCTTTCACACCTCTTTTATGTAAGATAATTTACCCCATTTTACCACTCCCTTTCCCCTTCTCCCAGAACATTCCTCTTTCTCAGCCTTTAATTATTTTTTTTAGACAATCATCCCATCATATTCAACTCACAGCCATGCCCTCTGTCTATGTAAACTCCTTCTAAATGCCCTAATAATGAGAAAGTTCTTATGAGTTACAAGTATTATCTTGCCATGCAGTAATGTAAACAGTTTAACTTTATTGAATCCCTTATGATTTCTTTTTCCTGTTTATCTTTTTATGCTTCTCTTGAAACTTGTATTTGAATGTTGTTTTTTTCTGTTTGGCTCTGGTCTTTTCATCAGGAACACTTAAAAGTCCTCTATTTTATTGAATATCTATTTTCCCTTATGAATGATTAATACTCAATTTTGCTGGGTAGGTGATTCTTGGTTGTAAGCCTAGCTCTTTTGCCCTTCAGAATATTCTAAGCTTTCCAGTTCTTTAATGTAGAAGCCGCTAAATCTTGTGTTATCTTGACTATGGCTCCATGATATTGGAATTATTTCTGGCTGCCTACAATATTTTCTCCTTGACCTGAGAGCTTGGAATTCGGCTATAATATTCCTGGGAGTTTTCATTTTAGGCTCTCTTCGAAGAGGTGATTGGTGAACTCTTATAATTTCTATTTTATCCTCTGGTTCTAGAATATCAGGGCAGTTTTCCTTGATCATTTCTTGAAATACGATACGTAGGCTCTTTTTTAAAAAACATGGCCTTCAGGTAGTCCAGTAATTCTTAAATTCTCTCTCCTTGATCTATTTTCCAGGTCAGGATTTTTCCAACGAGATATTTCACATTTTCTTCTTTTTCATTTTATTGTTTCTTGCTATCTCACATGGAGCCATTAGCTTCCACTTGTATAATACTAGTTTTGAAGAAATTTTTTTCTTCATTGAATTTTTGTACCTCCTTTTGCATTTGGCCAATTCCGCATTTTAAGGTATTCTTCTCTTGGATTTTTGGGCCTTTTTTTAAAAAAAACATTTCACCTATTTTTTAAGGTGTTATTTTCTTCAGTATCTTTGTACTTCCTTTACCAAGCCGTTGACTCTTTTTTTCCCCCATTATATTCTTACATCACTTATTTCTTCAATCTTTCCTCTATCTCTCTTATTTGAGTTTATAGATCCTTTTTGAGCTCTTCCCAGGAATTCTTTTTTGGGCCTGAGACTAATACGTATTTTTCTTTGAAGCTTTGGGTATAGAAGTATTGGCTTTGTCATCTTCTTCTGAGTTAGTGTGGTCTTGTTACTATAGTAACTTTCTATGGTCAGGATCTTTTTGTATTGCTTGCTCGCTTTTCTGGCCTATTTCTTGACTTTTAACTCTATGCTGAAGCGGCGCTCTGCTTCCAGGAAACAGGGAGTACTTTCCCAAGATTCTGGGTTTTTTCTGGTTAGCTGTTTTTAGAGCTAATTCTGGGGACCTGCAAGTGTTCAGTTTTTCCAAAGCGGTGTGCTCACTACTGCCCTGGCATGTGCTGTGATTTGTGATCAACCACAAGCGCTCGTCAACCCTGCAACTGTGATCAGGGTCCTCGTAAGCTCTACTGTGCTAGTGTTCCTCCTTGCCCTGGGACTGCCACCCAGGACCGTGACCTGGATCTGCACAGGGGCAAAGCAACAACATCTTGCCCCTCCCCCAGCGCCAGGAAAGGTACCCCCGTGATATCCTTCTGATCAGCAGTTTGAACCCCTTACCATCTGTGTGCTAAGAGGCCCAGAAGCTCCCCCTGACACCACTGATTCAGTCATGCTGAAGTCATGATTTGTTGGGGCCCGGGCTCAGTTGGTGCAGTAGGCTCTGGACTGAACTCCACTCTCACCCCATTGCAACAGACCTTACCTGCCAGGCTTCTAAGTTGTCTCGGGCTGAAAACTTATGTCTCTCCATCCTTTTTCTTGGTTCTGCTGCTCCAGAATTTGTTTTGAGACATTAAAATTGTTTGGAGGGGAATTTGGGAGAGTTCAGGCAAATCCCTGCCTTTTGTCTGCCATCTTGACTCTGCCCCACTCCTTTTTATTTGTTGAATGTTTTTGTTTTGTCTGATAGCATGATAGAAAATCTTGCTTTTTTGGATTCATTTAATAGTAATTTTTTTTCCATCCCCACAATTTTATTTTGTGTATGTCTTTGGTTTTTATATGTGTTTCTTGTATACAGCAAACTGCAGGTTTTTGTTTTCTTATCCAATGTCACCCTTTTTTGTTTTATTGGATTGTTTAATCATTCACATTTAAAATTACATGGGTTAGGTTTATATTTTCTTCCATCTATCTGTAAAAAAAATTTTTTGAGTCATGCTTTTGCACCTCTTCTGCTGTAAACACAGCATTATGTTTCTTCAGTCACTTTAATCTTTTTTTTTTAAGGTGAACCTGCTCCCTTTCCCTATCTTTCCCCCCTACCCTCCTCCTTCTTCTCATTTGTCATTCCTTTCCCTTTAGGGTTTTAATAGTTCCTCTCTCTTGCTTTTATATGGTTATAGCTTTCTAACACTTCTTTCTCTGCTCTCAGGTACATTCTCCTTACCTCTCCTCCCCTCCAACTAGTTCTGTTCATTGGTTTGTTTTTAATTTCTTTCTTTTCTTTTTTTTTTTTTGGCATTCCTTTCAAGAAAGGATTTCTTTCACTCTCTTTATTATCTGTTTTCTCATTCTGATTCATGGCCCCTATAATCCTCTGCTCTCTTTTCCCTATATTCTTCATCAATCAGCTTCTATTTACTCCATTTTTTCATATAATCAAAACTTCTCCCACTGATCAATACCCTCTTGTTGACATTTTTCCCCCTACATTTGCTTAGAAATCTCCTCCCTGAGTCCATGCTCTCCCATTCCTCCCAGTGCCAAATGCCCTCAGAGAATCCAGCTACATCACCTTCCCTCAATGAGTAGACTTTTCAGGCACCAAAACTCCTAGGCCTCATCCAGTGTAAAGTCTTCATCTCACTTCACCTATAGGAGAATTCATCAGTGGAATCCCCTCCTACCTCCAAAGTAAAGCCTCCCTCTTTCCTCCTTTCTTCAATCTTTCCCTCTATGTCCTCACCAATTCTCCTGTAGGTTCTTCTCTTTCTCAGACCATAAAGGTCACCTTCCCCTCACTGTTAGCCCTTGATTTGACCCTGGTGTATCACTCACTCCTTGGTAACCCTTTGTTCCCTTCTCCATCTTTCATGTACCCTCCCACACTATAATGTAATCCCATAAAAGAATGTGTACCCATAGGCAGGGTGTTGCCAAGTTTTGTCCATCTCTTCACTGATGCCCCTCTCAGATTTCTACTTTCACCCATCTCCTTTTGAACATTTAGAAAGAAAAATCTTGGGGGCAGCTAGGTGGCATAGTGAATAGAGCTCTGGCCTTGGAGTCAGGAGGACCTCAGTTCAAATCCAGCCTCAGATACTTAACACTTACAAGCTGTGTGACCCTGGCCAAGTCACTTAAACCCGATTGCCTCACCAAAAAAGAAAAAAGAAAAAAAAAGAAAGAAAAATCTTACTGGTCTTTCTTTCTCATGGTTCCTGTTGCTGTCTACTTTTATTCACTCCTTCTGTTGTTTGGGGTGACTGAGAAGTAAATAATCTCTTTAGTTCTGGTTTTCTTTCTAAAAATGGTCCAAATACAATTGAATGCCCATATTTTGTATTGTATGGTTAGGCTCAGATTTGTAGGCTAGGTCCCTGGGATGCATCCTGAGCTCCAGTGTTCTTTGGAATACATCATTCCATTCCTTCCTCCTTTTTCTACTGGGTGTTGAATGGTCTTGTGTTATTCAAGTGTCTTTTTCTCTGTATTTAAAAGTCTTTCTCCTGGTGATTTGAAAATTTTTTCCTGAATTAAATTGTTAGATTTAACCACTATATGTCTTGGAGTTTTCAGCCTTGGGTTGTTCTCTCCCACCCCATCTGATCTGTAAATTCTTTCCATTTGAATTTCATTTTTTTTTAAGTTCAGAAGTTCTGGGCAGTTCTCTTCTATTACATCTTTTATTATGGTGTTAAGGCTTTTTTGTCTTATTATGTTCTTTTGGGAAACCTGTGATTCTTTGGTTGTTTCTATGCATCCTGTCTTTGAGATCCATATATTTTCCTTGCATATTGAGCATATTTTTAAAAAACTTTCTTGTTCTTTGTGTCTCTTTTTCTAGATCATCTTTTGCTTCTCTGTACTTGCATTCTGGCTCTACAATTCTCACTTTTGTTTCTTTGATAAGGCTTGCTATTGCAGATTCAAGTTTTTCATTCTGTTCATTATTTTTGCTCTGCAGAACATAAATTCAACTCTCATAATTCTCATTTCTCTTTTAAACCACTCAAGAACAGTGTTTTGTCATTCCATATTCTCCTCAACTTCCACAGGGTCCTTGGTCTCATCAAGTGTTAGATCATTTACTGTCTAACTCCTCCTATAGTTCCTTTAACTTTTCCTTCAAGAATTTGGATGCTATGCCATTTGGGGCACATATGTTCAGTATTGATATTACTTCATTGTCTATGGTACCTTTTAGCAAAATGTAGTTTCCTTCCTTATCTCTTTTAATTAGGTCTGTTTTTGCTTTGGCTTTGGCTGAGATCATGACTGCTGGCATTTTGTTTTTACTTCAGCTGAAGCATAACTGATTCTGCTCCAGCCCCTTATTTTAACTCTGCATATGTCTTTCTGTCCCAAATGTGTCTCTTGTAAACAACATGTTGGATTCTGTTTTTTAAAATTAATTTATTTAAAACTTAAATATACAATAAAAAAAGAGAAAAAACACATTGTAAACTTAAATATTAAAACTTAAATACAAAATAAGAAAAGAAAAAAAACATTGCCATGTGCACAGCAGAATGTGAGAGGATTCAAAAATATACAGCAATAAATTTCCATTTCAAGAAAGGCTATATAATAAATACTACACATTGTGTTTTCAGAGTTGTCCATCTTATTTGCTTCCTTGTGAGTTTTCATTTGTCCTCTGCTGTGCACCCTTTACAGTGTTCTTTTATCCCCCCTTCCTTTGCCCCCTCCCCCAAAAAGGCTACAATTAAGCTCAGACACACACACATATACATGCATGCATTCACACAAACACACATATACACACATACATATATACATACTTACATATATACATATACTTAGATATCTATAATCATGCTCATATATAGACATTTACATTCATATGCATCTATGTAAGACCGTACTATACTTGTTTGTGCTCTGTTTCTCTGAGGGTGGATAACATCTTCCTTTATAAATCCAAGTCTTTCCATATTTTTCTAAGTCCACCAACTCATCATTTCCTACATCACAACAATATTCCAACCTTACACTGTCTAGTTATTTTAAATAATCTAAAATAATAGTGATTAATGGTTTTTGTCCTTTGTTCTTAAAGAGGACCAAAATGACATCACTATGCTAGAGTCAAGTTTCAATGTGTCTTGACTGTGGCTGATCAGACCAGTGTGAGCTCAGAATGTTCTACCACAGGCCAGGCATGAATATTCCATGTGAACATTTGGGTGGGTTCTCTAAATGTGTGCATCTTGCTTTTCTTTTGAGCTATTTCAATTTTGCTTTGCTCATAGAGCACAACACCTTCTCTGACGTGGGCATGCCATTGTCTCCATGTCACACAATCAATTGTTCTCAAAGTTTTTAAGAGAGACCTGGAGAGTGTCCTTATATTGCTTCTTCTGACCACCATGTGAATGCTTGCCCTGTGTGAGTTCTCCATAACACAGTCTTTTTGGCAACCATACATTTTGCATTCAAACAATGTGGCCAGCCCATGGGAGTTGCTCTCTCTGAAGCAGAGTTTGAATGCTTGGCAGTTTAGTTTGAAAAAGAATCTCAGTGTCTGGTATCTTATCCTGCCAGGTGATCTTCAGAATCTTCCTAAAACAATTCAAATGGAAGTGATTCAGTTCCCTGGCATGGCACTGGTATACTGTCCAGATCTCACAGGCATACAACAATGAGGTCAGTACAATGGCTCTGTAGACCTTCAGTTTGGTAGTCAGTCTAATACATCTTCTCTTTCATACTTTCCTTCAGAGTCTCCCAAATACTGAAGTAGCTCTGACAATGGATGCATCAACCTCATTATCAATGTGTACATTCCCGGAAAGTACACTACCAAGGTAAGTGAACTTATCCACAGCATTCAAAATTTTTCCCCTTGCTATAACCAATGGTTCCATTTATGGATGGTGTGGTGGTGGCTGATGGAGAACCAGTGTTTTCTTGGTGTTAATTGTTAGACTAAAATTAGCACAAGCTGCAGAGAATTGATCCATACTTTGTTATAATTCAGCTTCAGAGGCTACATTGCATGCACAATCATCTGCAAACAGAAAATCATGCACCAACACTCCCTCCACTTTGGTCTTGGCTTTTCCAAGTTGAAGAATTTATCATCAGAATTTATGTACAGTAGCTGAGCCTGGTGCTGTGTTCATCCTCTTTGAAAGCATTTGACAACATGGCTGAAAACATCATGCCAAAAAGCATGGGAGCAAGCACACAGCCTTGTTTCACTCCATTGGTGACTGGGAAAGCACGAGAGCATTGTCCATTATCCAGAACCTGGGCAAGCATGCCATCATGAAATTGGCATACAATGCTGATGAATTTCTCTGGGCAACCAAATTTTGACATAATTTTCCATAAGCCCTCATGACTGACAGTATCAAAGGCCTTGGTCAAATCTGTTCTGCTCCTGGCATTTCTCCTGGAGTTGTGGGGCAGCAAACACTATATCAACCATTCCTCAGCCCTTTCTGAAGCCACACTGGCTCTCAGATAGATGACCATCTTCCAGGTGAAGAATCAGCCTATTAGGGAGGACTCTAGCAAGAATTTTGCCAGCAATGCCTAAGAGAGAGAGACCACCTGTAATAGTCATGGGACAATCTATTTCCTTTACCTTCATAGAGGTGGACAATGGAGGCATCCTTGAACTCCTAGGGGATAACCTCCTCTTGCCATATAACTTGGAAATTTTCAGTCAGCTTCTGTATGAGCAATGGACCCGTTACCTTATAAATCTCAGCTGGAGATTTGCCACATGAAAGAAGCCTAATGGCATTCAAAAACCTCTTCTTCAGTTGGAACTTCAACCAGGAAAGGATTGACTTTACTCTGAGGTATACGGTCAAAGACTTCAGCTTTAATTGATGATGTTCTGTTGAGAACACTATGGAAGTGTTCAGCCCATCTCTCTAGGATCACATCTTTATCAGTAATCAATGTGGCTCCATCAGCACTGAGTAGTTGAGATTCACCATAGACCTTTGGCCCATAAATAGGCTTCAGGGCATCATAAAAGTGCTTTGGATTGTTACTATCAGCATAAAATTGAATTTCATCTGCCTTCTTGCTAAGCCAAGAATCCTGCATCTCTCTAAGCTTTGTTTGTACTTTACTTTTGATGGAATTAAATGGTGCCTTCTTAGAGATGGATGAACTAACCTGCTGGCAAACCCTGTGGAGTTCTTGTTTTTCATTTAGCAGCTTCTGAATTTCCCCATCATTTTCATCAAATCAGTCTTGACGTTTGCAAGTGTTCTGACCTAGATGAGCAAATGCAGTGCTGCCCACTCCTGTTCTGCTCCACTGTTGCCAGCTGTGTGTTGGCTCAACTTTCCCTCCAAGTTAGCAACAAACTGTTCCCATTCAGAGAAGACTCTAATCTCTTGACATTAATTCTTCTGATAGTTGTTTTGCCTTAGGGACACTGCTTTTGTTGAAAGCAAAAATTTAGCTTGGAGAGGATAAGTCTATGATCAGTCCAGCACTCTGCACCACACATTGCCTTTATCACTCTCATATCCTGTCTGTCTCTTCTCCTTACAATCACATAGTCTAGTCTATTAAATGCCAATGTTTGCTGCAAGGGTGCATCCATGAAGTTTTATCGCATTTAGGAAAACAGAAAACAGTGTTGGTGATGAGGTTATGAGATGTACGTCTTTAGTAGTAAGTGACCATTATTGTTGCTATTTCCAACTCCATTCCTCCCTAAGACTCCCTGCCAAGTCTGGTAGCCTGACCCTACTCTAGCATTAAAGTCACCAGAATTATAAACTTGTCCTCTTTTGGCACATTGATAAGGGTCTCCAAGTCTTCATAAAATTTTTCTTTGACCTCATCAGGGTAAATCATGGTGAGAGCATAGGCACTGATGATGGTGGTGTAACATTTTCCTACACATGGCAATTGTGTTGTCATGAACTTGTCATTCACTCCTTTTGGTAGGCTATGTTCAGGGAAGACTAGTACCTCTTGTGTGAAGGCTGCCAAGCACTTTTCAGGGCTGTTTTCCACCTTTGATGTCTACCTATTCCATTTAATTCTCACCTATGGCTCCAAGAAGTTGTAGCATGTGCAGCAGCCACATCCTGGTAAATCATTTCGGCAGACAGGCAAAATCAGGTTGAGAGTAACTGAGGTGTCCACCTCAATCATGTAGATCCTTCCCCTGGTGGAATGGGCAGATGAGAATAATTTGTTCCAATGGCCACAAAGGCAGCTGAAGCAGGTGCTGTGGAGCTTGATTAGACATCGAAGACAGTAAGGTCATTTGCTGCATCTTGAGCCATCACCAGTTGTCTTGATTCTGTCCTGCCACTGGACCATGATGACTCTGGAGCAGACAAGGAGACTGATGACTTCATGCAAAATAATATTGATTAATATGGCTAACATATAGTATACTTTCCCCATTTTTCTTTTGATTAAACCTATTTTAACTTTAACTTTGTCTGAGATCATGATTACTACCCTTGCTTTTTTTTTCCTAATAAATTCTACACCAATCTTCATTTTACATTTCTGTGTCTCTCTTATTTCCTTTTGCAACAAAATCCTGAAAGTCTGGCAATTCATTGAATTTTTTTTCTTTTTTTTCATTCAGGATGATGCTTAATTCTGTTAGGTGTGATATTTTCGGCTGCAACCCCAGTTCTTTTGCTATTTGATATATAGTGTTCCAAGACCTGAGGTCTTTTAGTGTCACTGTTGCTGTGTCTTATGTGATTCTAATCGTGGCTCCGGCATATTTGAATTTTGTTGTTGTTGTTGTTTGTAATATTTTCTCCTTGAGCTGGGGGTTTGGGAATTTGACTATGATATTCCTGTAGGTTTTCCTTGTGGTATATTCTGGATTTTTTCTATTTCTACTTTCCCGTCTTGTTCTTTTTTTTTTTTTGGCAATTGTGACTTGCCCAGGGTCACACAGCTAGTGTCAAATGTTTGGTCTGAGGCCAGATTTGGACTCAGGTCCTCCTGACTTCAGGGCCAGTACTCTATCCACTGTGCCATCTAGCTGCCCCTTTTCCCTCTTGTTCTAATGCTTCAGGACAATTTTCTTTAGTTATTTCCTGTATTGTTGTATCAAGATTCTTTTTTTGATCATAGCTTTCAGGAAGTCCAATTATCCTTATTTTTTCTTTTCTTGATCAGTTCTTTTACTCATGTGATATTTCACATTCTCTTCTATTTTTTTCATTCTTTATATTTTGTTTTATTATTTCTTGATCTCTTATAACTTTGCTGACTTCTCTTTGTCCAATTCTAATTTTCAAGGAGTCATTTTCTTCCTTAAGATTCTGGATCTCCTTTTCCAGTTGATTGACTTTCTTTTCATAATCTTCTGGTTTTCTTGAATTGTTCTTTATTTTATTTTATTTTATTTTTAATTTAAATTTTTTTTATTTTTTCCATATGCTTTTGAGTTGAAAATTTTTCTCTCTTTTCCTCCCCCCCACCCTCCCCAAGACAGCGCACAATCTGATATAGGCTTTACATTTACATACCCATTAAACACATTTTCACATCAGTGAAGTTGTAAGTGAAAATTAAAACCAATACGAGGAACCATCAGAAAGATGAAACAAAACTCAACAGAAGGTAAAAATAAGTGATAGCGATTCGACTTCCATAGTTCTTTCTTTGAATGTGAACAGCATTATCCATCCTGAGGCCTCTGGAAATGTCTTAGATCCTCATAATTCTGAGAAAGGTTCAGTTTAACAATCTTAGTCATTGCATAATGTGGCTGTTATTGTGTACAAAGTCCTCTTGGTTCTGCTCACTTCACTCAGCATCAGACCATATAAGTCCTTCCAGGTTTTTCTGAAGTCAGCCTGTTCATCATTTCTTACAGCACAATAGTATTCCATTACATTTATATACCACAACTTGCTCAGCCATTCCCCAATGGATGGGCATCCTTTCAATTTCCAATTCTTTGCCACCACAAAAAGAGCTGCTATGTATATTTTTGTACATGTGGGTCCTTTTCCCATTTTTATGATCTCTTTGGGATATAGCCCTAGAAGTGCTATTACTGGATCAAAGGGTATGCACATTTTTGTAGGCCTTTGGGCATAGTTCCAAACTGTTCTCCAAAATGGTTGGATCATTTCACAACTTCACCAACAATGTATTGGTGTTCCAGTTTTCCCACATCCTCTCCAACATTTATCATTTTCCTGTTTTGTCATGTTGGCCAATCTGATAGGTGTGATGTGGTACCTCAGAGTTGTTTTGATTTGCATTTCTCTAATCAATAACGATTTAGAGCATTTTTTCATATGACTATAGATGGCTTTAATGAATTCTTCTTTTTTTAAAAAATTTTTCCTTGATCTCCCCTCATTTGATTTTTAAAGTTTTTTTTTCAGTTCTTCTATGAATTATTTTTGGGCAGATAATCATTTGACATTACTCTTTGAGGTAGGAAAGGCTTTTTTTTCTTCAATATCTTCCTCTGAAGACAAACCTTGGTCTTGTCTATTCCCATGGTAACTTTCTAGAGTTGGGTTCTTTCTCCTTTACCTGATCATTTTTTTTTATTTGTAGCAACTCACTATTGTAATCACTTCTAGCTCTGGGGTGTGGGGGATGGTGCCTCTGGCCTCAGGTCCTCAGATCCTCCTTCAGTTCTTTTCTCTGGCCTAGAACCAAAATCAAGAACTTAGCCCTCCTGTAAGTGCCCACAGCCAGTGGCATCATTGCCCCATTGCTTTCTGCACTTACTGGCATGTGTTGGTTCCTTCTTACCCAGGGCTATGTCTTAGCAGCACAGCTGGGTCTGATATCCCTTATCAGCAGGCATTTATCTGGCCTCCATTTCCCCCCCTCTAACACTGTCTGCAAGATGCCCTAGGGCTTGCCACTTGCTGTTTCAGCAGAACTACCTTGGAACTGTTTACTCTTCACTGGGAACAAACCTCATTCCTGAGATTTTTCTTCACATCTTTTCGGCTTGTCCTAGGAGCAGGAGGACCACTGCCTCAACTCTTCCTTATCCCCCCTTCATCCCCCACATTTACCCCAAGGTGCTATTTTTATCTTGTTTATGGGAAAATCTGGAGAGCTTGGAACTTTCTACCATCTTCCCGGAATCCTCTCCTGGATTCTGGTTTCTAATCCATTCTGTTGCCCTCTTCTGTTTTATGGGTGAATTCATCCTATTCACATTCCTACTTATGATTTCTACCTGTGTATTTCCCTTCATCCTATCTTTTCTATTTATCCTTTTCCTTTTTTTACTGTCTCCTTGTCAAAAGTTATCATTGCTTTTGATCACTGCCTCCCTTAATCTACCTTCCCCTCATTACTACACCCCTTTTCTCTTAACCCTTTTTCCTACTTCCCTATTGAGATGAATTTTTATACCCAACCGCATAGGTATATATGTGTAAAAAAGAAAATATGTGTATGTGTGTGTGTGTTGTGTGTGTGTGTATATATATATATATATATATATGAATGCACACACACACACACACACATACAAACTTCCATCTTTTGACCAGTTCAGAGAAGAGTGAGATTCAATTGTTGCCCATTCCTTCCTCCCCCCTATTTCCCCCTCCACTGTAAAAACTCTTCCTTGTGTCTCTCTCTGTTATGTGAGATAATTTTTCCCATTCTTCTTCTCTCTTTCCTCTTCTTCATGAATCCTTCATTTTCACCCTTCTGTTTTTCTTTTGAGATTATTCCAATATAATAGATTCATATACATGCCCTTTGTCTAAATAGATGCATTTTTGCTGCCTTAATGATAATAAAGTTCTTAGGTGTCCCATATATCATCTTCCCTTTTGTGAATATAAAAAGTTTAACCTTATTAAGTTCCTCATGATTTCTCACACATGGTTACCTTTTTATGCTTCTCTTGTATCTTATGTTTGAATGTCAAATTTTCTGTTCAGCTCTGGTCTTTTCATAAAAATACTGGAAGTTTTCTATTTCATTAAATCATCCCTTTTTTCCCTAATAGGATTAATCTCAATTTTGATGCGTAGGATATTGTTGGTTGTAATCCTAGTTACTTTGCCTTCTGGATTATCATATTCCCAGGCTTCTACTCCTTTTATGTGGAAGCTGCTAAGTCTTGTGTGATCCTGACTGTGGCTCCATGATATTGGAATTCTTTCTTTTTGGTTACTTGTACATTTCATCAATTTGGGAGCACTGGAATTTGGATACAATATTTCTGGGAGTATTTATTGGGGAATCTCTTTTAGGAAGTGATTGATGAATTCTTTCTATTTCAATTTTACCCTCTGATTCTATCTAGGCAGTTTTCCTTTATAACTTCTTGAAACATGATGTCCAGGCACTTCTTTTTTTATCATGGCTTTCAGGTAGTTCTATAATGTTTAAATAATCTTTCCTCAGCCAATTTTGTAGTTCAACTGTTTTTCCTATGAGATCCTATTTATTCATTCTTTTGACTTTGTTTTACTGTTTCTTTGTATCTGAGTCATTAGCTTCCATTTCACCAATTCCAGTTTTTGAAAAGTAATTTTTTTTCAGTAAGGTTTTGTATCTCTTTTGCTAAACTATTCAGTCTCTTTTTGATAATTTTCTTGTATTGTTCTTCATTTCATTTGCCAATTTTTACTCTGCCACTCTTATTTGATTTTTGAAATCATTTTTTGCTCTTTTAAAAATTGCTTTCATGCTTCTAGAAATTCTTGCTGGGCTTGTGTTTAATGTGCATATTTCTCTAAGGCATTGCTTCTAGATATTTTCAAGTCAGTGCCTTCTTTTGAGTTTTTTTCTTGAGCTTCCCTGCCACAAAAGAAGTTGTCGTGGTCATGTTCTTTTTGTTGTTTGCTTATTTTTCCAGCCTACTTCTTGACCTTGGACCTGATATTAGAGTTGGACTCTGCTGACCTCTGTGGGAGAAGGGATGGCATGAGCTTCTGAAGCTCTATCTGGGTTTTGTAGGTTTTTCAGTGCTTTCAAGGTGGTATGATGCGGAGAGGTCTAGTTGCTTCTCTCCTGGTCAGCATTCTGATCCTCACCCAGGTATGGTGACAGTGGCCATTCCTCTCTGTCCTTGAATTACAACCTGAAAGCTGCCAGAGTGAGCTGGATTCTGCACCTAGCTCTAATTACAGGGGTGCCCTGGATTCTCTTTCTGGTCAGGTGCTCATTCCCTTTACCATGCCTGGGTTATGATAGTTCCCAGTGTTGTCACCACCTCTAAGGCCCATAGCCAGTGCTGCTTCATTCTCCCAACCAGTTCCCACCACAGTGTCATAGACCTTTGATTCTCTTTTTTTAAGCTCTCCTAGGCTAGAACGATGACTCACTATGATTTTGTTGGCTTTTCTACTCAGAATTTGATTTTGTGTTTTCTATGGTTGTTTTGTAGAAAGAGGTTTGAGGGGGAAATTTGGCAGTTGTGACCCTTCATTCCATCATCTTGACTCTACCCTTCATTCCATTGTTATTACTGTGAAACATGAGAGCTGTATGGAAGTGACCTACTGAAAAATGGAATGTCGTGGAAATGATTTTGATTCCAATTCAAAATCTCTCCCCTGTGCCCAATGTAGATCTATTGGATAGAAAGAGCAGCAATTATTATGTTCAAATGCCAAATATTTGCTGTACATATACCCTGCAGGAATACCACTAGGTATTATAGCATTTGTGCTTCACAGCTAGAAATAGAACTGGATAACCAAGAGACAATGGATGTTAGATATGAAGGAGGGGTGGCCCAATGGCACAGATTGGCCCATGGTGTATATAAACCCAGTTAGGCTCTTCTACTAACATGCTTCTATTGACTAAAAGATAAGGTATGACATTTACTGCCAAGGAACGGTGCCATTTCTCAACACAACTTCCCATCAGAGTTTCCCTATCCGGCTCTGGCTCTGAGTACAATACCCTGATTATACTCAACAAGACAGGCAAAAACAATGTGATCACCACTTCTTACAAATTTTCATAGTCTAACTTGCTCTGATCCCATTATGGGAATCAGGAAAACCTGAAAACAAGTGCAGAAAATAAAATGCTGGTGACATTCCCTCCACTAGGGAGACAAAGATTTCCTTTGTCTGTTATTCAGTACCACCACCCACCATTGACCTGTTACCCATTCCCAGACTATATTCTTAGAATATATTTTGTTTTTTATGCGTCTAGAAGAACAAAATGTAAAAGGGAATGCCTTGTACCAGAAATGAAAGCATTATCAACTTATAATTATTTGTGATTAAGCTGAGTTATTTAAACTGCTCAGTGTATGTGCTTATCGCACAATCTGCACTGTAACAAAGTCCATTGGAAGAGCCTGGGATGTATCTGTGGAGCTGAGTGAAGATTCTCAACTTTGTTAGTCAAAGATAGTTACTGCAGTGAAGGAGAAGACATGACTAGCAAACAAGTGAGACAAAACTTCCTACCTTCGAAATTCATCCCTGTCTCCAGCCTGCATGAGGGCCACGACAGTACTGGTGACTGAAGTCCCAATATTTGCTCCCATGACAATGGGAATTGCTGCCTTTACTGTCAACACTGTCAAAGGAAAAAGGTAAATGAGGAAGAAAAAGTGTGGAAATTCACAGGAAAAACACTTAAGTTAAGGAATCAGCTTTGAAAAAAATGTTGGGAAGGCTATGAAGTCCAAACATGACCAAGAAGAGGAATCCTTTCTCCAAGGTTCCCAACCAGTCACTCATCCAGCCTTTGCTGGAAGATGTCCTGTGTAGTGAAGAACAACTCAGTACAGCTGAGACCAAGTGCCTAGACCTTTAACTAGGGCAGGGCAAGTGGGGCTTTTCCCATAACAAGAACACTAGACCACTGGCAGCAATGTTGGGGGGTGTGGTGACTGTTCCAATGGTGGCTGCAGCAACAGCTCTGTCTCAAGATTGCCTCTTCTCAGTTCAGCGATTTAGAATCCTCTGTCTTCCGGGGGAGTTTTCCATCCTCTTCTCTCCTGCATAGCCATACTTCAGGGAAGCTTACCTCCTGACCTCACAATCTGTCCCTTGTACTAGAGGGAAAATTGACATATCCATCCTATAAGGAGGGTTGGGGGAAGACCCAGTCCTGGGATCTGGAGAGATCTAGTCTAATTCAAGCCCATTTGAAAAACAACGAAGTGATTCAAAAGGATCTGGTCTGAATTATCTCTGGTAGAAAAAGAAATCCACTCAAACTGTAATTACATCCAAGACACTGACTCAGACTCAGCTGGGTTAAATATCAGAAAGGAAAAAAAGAAGAGAAAGGGGTTCTTCACAGTGAGCTCTCTTCTCCCAAAGCAGATCGTTATGATTAGGGCTCTTCATTTCCAGCAATGCACATTTAAGATTTCCTCCAAGAATATGCAACCCAATTCTCCCAGCTAGAGCCTAATTTTCTAACTCTACAAGAACTAGTACAGAACACAGGACAAATAGATGGACATCAGAGACAGAGACTCAGCCTGATGGAAGACTCATCAGGAAGATAAAGGTTAGGCACATAGTGAATAATTATGTGATTCTATAATTTGGAATGAAATTCTTTGAATGGATCCAGGCTTGCCTAACCAACAAAGTTCAGGAGGAGTTGGGGGAGGCGGGGTGGGGCTGACTCACATGAAGAGGACACCATGCTGACGATGATGGATGTAGATGTGCTGGAACTTTGCACAATGGCAGTCACCAGCACACCAATCAACAAGCCGGACACAGGATTGTAAATTACGGAACCCTCATAGAAAAGCTTACCAGCCGCTTTCCTTACAAAGGTAAGGAAATAAAAAATAATAATAATAGTAATCATAACAGATCTATATGGTAGTTGGTTGGTACTGCTGGGCCACAGGCCAAAGACTAGGGGCCACTGTGTGGGAGGGGGGGAGTGAGTAGGAATCATTGGCTGCCAAGGCAGGCAATGTGGCAAAAGGCAGAGGACTGAATTTGGTTTTAGGAAGCTATAAGTCAGATCCTGCCTCTGTCTCACTGTGTGAGCAAAGGCAAGGCACTTCACTTTTCTGCACAAATTTTAAAGGGCCATAGATATGCCAGTTATTATCATCTGCTGCCCTGAACCTCACCACATTCTCTCACTCCAGTTTAGTGTCTCTGCTATATCAGAACAAATCCACTTGCTATTGCTCACACATACTTACATGTTCCTATGCCTGGAAAGAATTACTCTGGCCTAGAAGGGTGCCTCCCTCTCCTCCATCCCCTCCCCCAGTATTCCATCCATTGGAGGGGAGGAACACTCTCTTCCTTCAAAACTTTTCTACCCAACTCTGTCCTTTACCAAGTATCTCCATTGCACTGAGGGGTTCTGAGGCAGCTGGTTGATGCTTGGACCTTGAATCAAGAAGACTTGAGCTCAAATCTAGCCTCAGACACTTACTAGCTGTATAACCCTGGACAAGCGAATTAATCATTCTCAACCTCAGTTTCCTTGACTGTGAAATAAACCTACCTCACAAAGCTGTTGTCAAGATGATATTTGAAGACAATATTTGCTGAGTGCTTGGCATATGGTAAATGATATACAGATAGATATCTATCTATATCTATCTATACCTATCTATATCTATCCCTCTCTCTCTCTCCATATATATATCTGTATATACACACACACACACATATATGCTTATTGCTTTTCACCATTTGGTTTATTTAAGGTATATCACGTTGTAGGGTGCTTACAAGACCTGAAATCTTTTCCATGTGCATGTTGTGTCATCCCAACAAAATTACAAATTTCCTAAGGTTAGAGATAGGTCTTCCATTTCCTTTGTATGCCCCCATCCCTGTCTCAGAGCTTAGTAATAATAATGGCTACCATTATTAGTCTGCAGAGTAGAAGCATGAAGGCCAGGCTTTACACAAAGGAAATGGAGTAGAGCATGAAATCAATTGTCTAAATGGTTGGAGTCAAAAACAAATGATCATTTACCCATGAAAGTCAAGAATGTGGAAAACACGCTAGGCCAGGCTGGAGATTAAGCGCACACACACACACACCCCAGGGTCTCTGCCTTCAAGCACAGATTGTTTTGAGATAGAACTGGAAGAATTTGTGGAGAGAATAAAGAGTGGGATGAGAAAGGCTTGGACAAAATCACTCCAATTCTTCTCTTTACGTTCCCAGTGTAAATCTGACCAGTTCACTTTCATAGATCTTAAATAGATTCTAGTCTCTGAAACTAGAGGTTATGTTTTAGACATCAACAGGGGATCAAAATTCAGACCCTCACCCCAAAACCTTAATTTGATGGCTTAAATTCTCTATTACAAAGATTTCTCACAAAGGTTTTTGAAACCTAATCCCTAAACTGTCTCACTTTCAGAGACTGGAGTGTAAGTGAGGTGGACTGGGTGCTGCAGTAGGGAAAGGATGGACGGGAGGAAAGTACCACTCAAGAAGCATACTCATTTCCGGAGTGGATGAAAAGGTGAGACCCCCTCAGTCAGAGAATAGTTTAAAAGAAGGGAGATTACTTGGGTTGACATTGCTTGTTGATTGCTATAGGCTGAACCAAAATCAATTAGAAAGCAAAAAAAAAAGCCACCCACAAACCTTTGACCCTTTCTGATGTTGCTTTTCATACCTCCAACCAGCTGGAAAGCACTGCTGAGAATGTCCAAGGAGCAGACAAAGAAGTAGAGAAATCCCAGGAGGAGAATCACTTTCCCAAACCCTCAAAAGACAGCAATTATTTTTCCTTTGGTGTCTCTCTCTGCAAAAACAAAGGAGAAGTGAGCAAGCATTTATTAAACACCTACTATGTGCCAGGCACTGTGCTAAGCACTCTTTCAAATATTGTCTTATTTATGACATGCTTGTGTGTATAGCATGCCCATGTATGTGCACACACACACACACACACACACACACACACACACACACACACACACACACACACAGGGGAACTAGAATTTTGTGCAAGAATCTCCCATCTCTGTTCAGCAAGGAGAAGGCTGGCTGGGGTTGTCAGCTTTAGTGATGTATTAGGAAGTGCATTTTAATAAATATGCCGTTTACTTGAAATGGTCCCCAAATTCCCCCCCACTTTAAAAAAACAAGCCACATTTGTGAAGAAGCTTTTGGGCACCAATAACATTGTGGTCTGAAGGGGAGGCAGGGGGAGCCATAAGCAAATCAAGGCTGCATTCTTAGCTGAACCATTGGTTTGCTAAGTGGTATAGATGGTAGTAGCAGCCAGGTCCAGGCAGACGGCTCCTGAGATAATGACCAGCAAAGCACTTAGTGCTCTTCAGAAGGACCTGAGGGATGTAAGAGATGATCTCTCAGAAGTGAAGCCTTCTCAAAAGGTCATTAGTTCTTGTTAACAGTTCTTGTATTGTTGTTTTCAAAACCCTAAACCATGCCCCCCCCCCTGCGTTTTTAAGTACTTAACAGAAAGAATAGCCCTACCCCCAACCTGAATTGCTTGCCCTTGGAAAACTTCCTGCCTTTTCTTGTCTCTGGCCAAACTTGCATCTCCATGAGTAGACTGTAACCCTTGAAAGCCCAGCCAATGAGATAAGGGGAAGGGGGTTAGGGAGGAGGAGCTTGCAGTAGGGTATAAATAAGCCTTGATTTCTGTACCCAACTCGTACTCTCCTGGCCGGCAATGGCCACTGGGGGTGGTACCCTTTCTTATAAGAAAGCAATAAACTCCTTTCTACTTTCAAGGTATCTATGTCTTTGTTTTTATTTTTGAGTAAGTGGTCTGTCCCACACAGGGATTACTTTTAAGTATTGGGCTTCTCAGTAAAAATGACAGTTTTGCTTTTGTAAAGAATCTAATGATGTTGGCCAGCCCTAGGAGGATTAGTCCTGCCCTACCCTATTCCCTCCCCAGAGCCCAGCAATGGTTCCCATCTCACAGCACCTGCCCTTTCTTCTCACTGGCCACTAGGCTCTAAGCTGAATCCCCCCCTTTCACCCAGTATTCCTTCTCCCAGGTTCCACTTTTCTGCCTTCCTTCATTGTCCATAAGCAACACTTGCCTTCCAAAGGCCCAGCTAGTCCCCTTCAGCAGCCAGGTGAGATAATCATTTATTCATTTATCAATGACCAAATTTTTTTTTTATGAGCCAGCTATGTGGAAAGCACTGTGCCGGGAGCTGGGGCTAGATAAAGACAATTGAGATATGTTCCTTGCCCTTACAGATTGTAATCTAACAGGGATGTAAAATATGCCCAAATATGAAATACCATACAAGAACAGGTAGAAAATGCTACGGATGGAAAGAAGGAAGGAGTAATGGTAACAGCTAACATGTAGAGAGTGCTTTAATCCTCATTTGTCCTCACATTAACCTTGTAAAGTAAGTATTATTATCAATTTTATAGCTAAGAAACTGAGGTAGAGCGCTTAGGTGACCTGCCTAGGGTAACACAGCTAGGAAGTGTCTGAGGCCTACTCAACTCAGGTGTTTATGACTCTAGATGCAGCCTTCTCTCCACTGCACCATCTAGTGTACACCTCGTGGTATACATAAAAGGGAGAAGGAGTGAAAGTGTTTATGCACCTTCCTCCCAACTTCAGAAATGATGCCCAGAACTTTCATAAGCCCATCCTGGAATGCAGGAGGGAGACCTTTGGCTTTACACAATTCGCCAGAGGGCTGTCTCATCTGATATTCCCATGCTATGCATTTGCCCATCCTCTTGCCTCTTCCTACTGACCCTGTGGAGCTGTCGCCCTCCCCTAGGACACGATCCATATCAGCCTCACTTGCTTTGTAGCATCCTGAGCACACCATCATAAGCATGGACACATTTAGTCAATTGGATTGGATGTTGATGATGGTGATAATGAAATTCATCTTTAAAGCACCAACAGTGCCCAGCAGTGTTGCTGGCAGACAGCAAATGAGAAAATATAACCCAGCACTGGCTCAGACCCACTTCTGCCTCCCAAAGCTAAGCCAAGGAGGCGAGGATGACCAGAACCAGAAACACCAGTGACCAATGGGATGACAGACAACTCTATCTTACGTAGGGCCCAGGTTATTAACCATGTTTGTATATCCCAAAGCTCATACGTCTTACACATAGTAGGCTTCTAAAAAGATTTGTTGAATAAATCATAATTGTTGAAAGGAACCTCATATCATCTAGTCTTCCCTTGTAATACCTTCCAAGACTCCCTTGTCCCACATCTCCAGTCATTCAGGTCTGATTGTACACTTGCACTAAGCTCACTCCCCTTACGGACAATTCTTGGATTTAATTGGATGCTCCCTCCTTGTTCTGGAGCCAATGTCTACCTCCATGTAATTTTATCGAGAAGACCAATTAGCCCCTCTTGAACATGACAGCCCTTCATGTATTTGAAGATAAGTCTTTTCATTTCCACCTAAGCATTCCTAGCTCCTTGACTACAATTCAACCGGCATGCTTGCCCTCTCGTAGAGCCACTCTTATCTAATTCTATCCAAACCAAGTCCCTTTCCTTAACACTAGCACCCAGAACTGAACATACTACATCAGAAATGCTCTGACTAAAAAGCAATATAATGGAATGATCACTTAATATGATCCAAACACTCTATTTCTATTAAGGAAGTCTAACATTAAGAAACACTGAAGAAAAGAATTCCTTGAAAAGCAACAATAAGCCAAATGGGAAAAGAGATACAACAAACATCTCACTGAAGAAAAGAATTCCATAAAAATGAAAATTAGGCAAGTGGAAGCTAATGATTCCAAGAAGGAGCAAGAAACAATAAAGCAAAGTCAAAAGAATGAAAAAATGAAAGAAAATGGGAAATATCTCATTGGAAAAATAATTCGCACCATTTTAAAGGGGCAGCTAGGTGACACAGTGGATAGGCTCCGGCTTTGGAGTCAGGAGGACCTGAGTTCAAATCCAGCCTCAGACACTTGACACTAACTAGCTGTGTGACCCTGGGCAAGTCACTTAACCTTGATTGCCTCACCAAAAAAGCAAAAAAAAAAATTGACCTGGAAAACAGAGCAAGGAAAGATAATTTAAGAATTATTTGATTACCTGAAAGCCATGATCCAAAAAAGGATCTGGACATCATACTTCAAGAAATTATCATGAAAAACTGCCTTGATATCCTAGAACCAGAGTGTAAAATACACATTGAAAGAATCCACTGATCACCTCCTTAAAGAGATCCCATAACTAAAACTCCCAGGAGCCAAATTCCAAATTCCAGATTCCAAATTCCAGGTCAAGGAGAAAATACTACAAGCAGCCAGAAAGAAATAATTCAAATATCATAGATCCACAGTCAGGATTACATAGGATTTAGTGGCTTCTACATTAAAGGATTGGAGGGCTTGGAATATGATGTTCTAGAAGGCAATGGAGCTAGGATTGCAACCAAGAATCACCTACCCAGCAAAACTGAGTATGCTCCTTCGGGGGAAAAAATACATATTCAATGAAACAGAGTATTTTCAAGCAGTTTTGATGAACAGACCAGAACTGAACCCAAAGAAATGATTTTTAAATACAAGTCTCAAGAGAAGCATAAAAAGGTAAACAGGAAAGAGAAAACATAAGGGATTCAACAACCTTAAACCATTTACATCCCTACACAGAAAGATAATACTTGTAACTATAAAACAATTTATCATTATAATGGCAGTTACAAGGAGTTTACATAGTGAGGGGCCATGGATCTGAATCAATTAATGTCAAGTCTTCTCCATCATATACTGGTTAATTATACTATAGAACAATATGAATGTTAATGTGTGTAGGAACAGAATTTACCTGAGATTTGGATAAAGGAGGTAGGGAGAAAATCTCTAATTCACCTGAGGCTATAATCCTATCAACTGGCCTTTCATTATGGCTACATCCAATCTTCCAATTCTATTCTGTTACCTCCCAGTTGCACCTAGCCACTTCTCAACCTTAATCCTATCTAGACTCCATTGTCCCTTGGCTACATGGCCCAGGTCTCAGGTCCCAGGTGTTCTCTTCAGCCCAGTTTACTGGCCACTCCCATCCAGATCTTCCTTAGACCCCTCCTCTAGTCATCCCAAACTACTTGGCCACTCCTACATCCCTCCCACAGTCTTTCTGTATATAAGATCTATCTTGTCTCCATTAAGGTGCTCAGATTCTTATAATCTAGGCCATAGCTCAGTAATGTTCAGATTCCTTAAAAGTCTGACCACTATGACAGATGTTCTAATAAACCTTGTCTATGGCTGCAGGAAAAAAAAAGTAGAGAGAATCCAATGGTTCCCATTGGCCATTGTCCAAGGAAGAATGGGAAACCAGAGATAGAAGAAAAAATGAAAAAGGAAAAAGTGGAAAACTATGAGGAGTATTGCACAAGAGCCCTAGACTGAGGCAAAAATTGAATTCAAGCAGCCAACAACAATCCACACTGAGAGATATAGCATAATAATGAGAAAGAAATGTTCACAAGGCCTTAGCTAAGAACATCCTCAACCCCTGCAGTGGTGGCAGAAGACACCCTAACCACCAGCTTGGTGGCATCAGAAAAATGATACCAGATCACATTTATACAGTGCTTTACAATTTGTACAGTGCTTTCTTCACAACAACCTTGCAAGGTAGGGAGTACAAGTATACTAATAATTCTAAATGTGAAATATCTTATTCTTATTTTAAAGAAGAAACTGAGACTCAGAGATAAAATGTCCAAGGTCACATAGCTAGCAAGTGTCAAAACCAAGACTCAAACCTGATTTTTAGAATACAAATTCAGAACTCTTTCTACTATATTATATTACCTAGAAATGATGCTGTATCCTCCTACAAAGAAGTGAAACACACACACAAGCCTATCTTCTCAATCTCTCTCTCTCTCACAGACACAGACACACACACACACATACACAACAATGATATCTAAAAAGGAGAAGTTTTCCAGAAATAAAGTAAAGTAAAATGGAGAACAGTACTGATTATAATCCCAAGAAAGCAGGGGCCCTTCCTGGGCAAGAACCAGAGTGCAGACCAAAAGAGCAATGACCATATCTCTCCCTAGATCACACCACCTTGGAAGCACTGAAG
This sequence comes from Phascolarctos cinereus, assembly GCF_003287225.1. NCBI lineage: Eukaryota > Metazoa > Chordata > Mammalia > Diprotodontia > Phascolarctidae > Phascolarctos > Phascolarctos cinereus. The sequence goes on from NW_027556402.1 coordinate 171,749,393, forward strand.
CTTGAGACAGAAGCCCTCCTCCTCTTGCAGGGAACACAGACCAACATTTAACTTTAAGTTCCAAATCAAGAAATAGGGTAGAAAAATGAGCAAACTATGAAAAAAGAACTTGGCTATAAAAAGTTACTATGGTCACAGGAAAGATCAAAACCCAAACTGAGAAGAAGGCAATAAAGTCAATATAGCTACAAGCAAAGCCTAAAAGGGGGGAGGGGGAAGCAAAAAATGTGAATTGGACAAGAGCTCAACAAGAATTTTTGGAAGAGCTAAAAAAATATTTTCAAAATCACATAAGGTAGAAGAAAAATTAGATAAAGAAATTAAAGCTAAGGAAGAAAATTATGAAATGACAATAACTCGCTAAAAAGAGGCACAAAAATACTGAAGAAAATAAGACCTTAGGTCAGTAACACTAGTAGGTCTGTAATACTACTAGGCTTGTATCCCAAAGTGATCAAAGGAAAAGGAACTATATGTACAAAAATATTAAAATAGCTCTTTTTGTGGTGGCAAAGAATTAGAAATCAAGACGATGCTCATCAATTGGGGAATGGCTGAACAAGTTGTGGTATATGGATGTGATGAATACAATTATACTATAACAAATGACCAGCAGAATTCTTTTAGAAAAACCTTGGAACACTTATATGAACTTATGCAAAGTGAAGTGAGCAGAATCAGGAGAACATTATACACAGTTAAAAGCAATATTGCATGATGATCAGCTGTGAACGACTTAGCTATTCTCATCAATACAATGATCTAAGACAAATTTGAAGGACTAAGATGAAAACTTTTCCTTTTCCAGAGAAAGAACAGATGGAGTCTGAATGCAAATCAAAGCTACTTTTTTTTTAAACCTTAACTTTTCTTGTTTCGTTTTGTTTTGTTTTTTGGTCTGTTTTCTTTTGCAGCGGGGCTAACTTGGAAATATGTTTTGCATGACTGTACATATATGCACCTCAAGTTGCTTGCCTTCTCATAGAGGGGAGAGGAAAGAGAGGGAGAGAATTTGGAACTTAATTTTTTTTAATGAATATTTTTTTTTAAAGTACAAAAAGAACATAGACAAACCAAAAAAGAATCCACCTGAAAGACATCCTAAAATGAAAACTCCTAAGAATATTATAGCCAAATTCCAGAGCTCCCAGGTCAAGGAGAAAATACTACAAGCAGCCAGAAAGAACTACATCAAAGGAGCAAAGGGCTTAGAATATGATATTCTAGAAGGCAAAAGACCTGGGATTACAACCAAGAATAACTACCCAGCAATACTGAGTATAATCCTTCTAGGGAAAAAATAGGTAATTAATGATATAGAGGACTTACCAACAGTACTGATGAAATGGCTAGAGTTGAATAAAAAATTTGACTTTCAAATTACAAGATGCTGGAGAAAGCATAAAAAGGTAAACATAAAGGAGAAATTATAAAGGACTCGATAGGGTTAAACAGTGTGCATTTCTGTATGGGAAGATGACACATATATCTTCTAAGAACTTTATATCATTGTAAAGGCACCTAGAAGGATTCTACATTGGGATGATGTAAAAAAAAATGGATAGGCAAGAAATAGGAATGCACTGGGAGAAGCGGGAAAGGAGAACAAGAATGGGGAAAATTATCTCATATCAGAGAGGCACACAAGAAAGATACTTTACAATGAAGGGGAAAATAGTTGGAAGTGGGCAGGCAATGCTTGAATCTCACTCCTAAATTGTTTCAAAAAGATGAAAAATACACACACACACAAATGATAACAGGCTTCTTTCTTATCCAACAAGGAAGTAGGAGGGGAAAGGGATAAAGGAAAGAGGGAGGTGATAAAAGGGAGGACCATGACATCAGGGAGGTGACTGCCATGACATGCAAGTGAATTGGATTTTCTAAGTGAGGGAGGGCTATGCAAAGTCAACAGCTTCACTTTCTCCTCAGGAGCCATCTGGGTCCAGCAGCAAGATATAGATCAGGATGACTGGAAATGGCCCTGGATGTAGTGGAATAACTTAGCCTTTTTAAGCTAAATTCTTTAACAAGTCTCAGTTTGATTGAAGCAATGGCCATTCAGTGATTAAGGCTAGGTAAAAAATAAGGCAGAGAATGGCCTCTTTTACCTAGTTAAAAAGAAAAAAATCAATCTGGGAGGGGAAGACCCTCAGGGTTTCTGGCCAAAACAGAATCGTTATTTACATTCACTCTGAGTCAATCAGGGCCTAAACAATGACCACTAAGTGGGGCTTGGCTTGGAATCTATTGTTGACCAATCAATGACAGCCAGAGAGATTTGGGCTTAAGACAAGGTCCTTAAGAAAAAAATCTAGCCCATAGTCAGATGTAAAAGAGACAGACAAGAGGATAAAAAGAAAGACAGAAGGATAAATAGAAGAATATAGGATAGAGGGAAATGCACAGTTAGCAATCACAACCAGGAACATGAATGGGATAAATTCACCCACAAAACCTGAGGTGTATAGCAGAATGAACTAGAAATCAGAGCCCAACAATATGTTGTTTACAAGAAACACTCAAAACAGAGACACACTCTTTTACTAGGCAAAAGAGACCTTCTTGGCCTCATTTCTTACCTAGCCTTAATCACCCTCTTTACAAACAAGGAAAACCGACTCCAAAGTAAAGAGAATTGCCTGGGGCCACATGGCTAGCCTGTAAGGATTGTAGCTAGGGCCTAGGCTTTTTGACAATTATCCAGAATAATGCGGGCAGGAAAACAACAAGAATAGTTAGAATTCAAAACATCATGAAACTTAGTCTTGCTCATCTCCTTTCCTGGCAGACCTTTTCTTTGGAACTGCAAACCAGTTCTGGGTTAGAAGTGGAAAGGACGTCAGAGATCAAGTCTAATTCCCTCAATTTACAGCTGACAAACCTAAGACCCAAGAATGATAAGTGAGTCTCCCAAGATGAGACAGATGATCAATATGAAGGAGAATTTGAATTAGAGTCCCCTGTCTCCAGAAGTTGTATTTCTTCCATTGTACCAGCACTGCTTCCTCTTTCCTTTCCTTCTTATCCTTTATGTATTACCTTAGGAGAAATTGCAAGTTATAGAGTGACCTAAATGGAATGGGCTAAGGAAAAGTGGGGGTTACTCCCTACCTGACTTGAGACTGACCTGGCCATTTTAGAAATGGAGGTAGGTCTGTGCCTTGGGAAGGTAAGGGAGACAAGAGTTTGAGAAATCCTGGGGGAAGGGTACACTTCAGGAGCATCAGGATTTATTAAAGGGTAGATCTCACAGCACCGAAAATACCCAGTGTTACTTACCCTACTCTTCTGACACTTTTGGACTATACCTAGGTCATGAGGAAAGGTAGACAGAGGAATAAGAGTTAATATTTATAGCATTTTACACAAGTGATTTGATGTAAGTTCTTATTGTTATTTTTTATTACAAGATAGAGAAACAGCAGATTCTTTCTCTCCAATTCTACCCTGTTGTTGCAGATCCAAGAGCAGAGCTCTATCACTCTCATCCCAGCAGCAATGAGAGAGTTTCTCCATCTAGGAGAAAGAGCAGCTTCAACAACTGGAAGAACATTGGTAAAGAGTCAGACAACTTGAGTTCAAACTTAAACTCTCCCTATGTAGCAAGTTATCAAACCTCTCTGGCAGTTTCTGCATCTGTAAAATAAAATGCTTGGACTGGATGGTGGCCTCTTCAAGGCCTTTCCAGCTCTTAAGATCTCTATAGAAACTTAGGGAGTTTGCCAAATACTTTCACCACATTATCTCCATTTTACAGAGAAGGAAGCTAAGAGAGGTAAGAGGAATGGTATCCAGGATTTGATCCCAGATTTCCACTCTAGCAGTAGTGTTAAGCAAAGAACCCATAGGATAAGGGCACTAGGGCTACTCAGGGAGAAATCCCAATGTCTCCCAGGTGGGAAGTAGGTGGTCCTCTGCCTTCAAAGGCACCTGCCTTCCTATTCCTAACTGACTTCCTACTCCCTCTGGTCATCCTTGCCATCACATCAATACTGCCTTAAAATTTTGGATTACCGTCTCTGTGTTGGCATAAATTAACCTACTGCCCTCACCTCCTAAAACTAGGATAAACTCCCAGAAGATGTTTCACTCTTCTAATATTAAAGTGGATCAATACTTAAAATATGTATATTCCCATACAAAAATTCTATGAGAAATTTGATTCACTGAGGACCCCTACTGTATTCCAATCAATATTAATTTGATATGATAAAGGTAGTGATTTTGAGTTCTGCATATTTGGCCCCAGAACTGTGAGCTGCAGGTTATAAGAACACTTGCACAAAGTCAAAATTGGTTCAGGACTTAGATATAAAGGCTGATACCATAAGTAAACTGGGAGAACAAGGAATACTTTACCTATCAGATCTATGGAGAACAGAAGAATTCATGACCAAACAGGAAATAGAGAACATTATGAAAAGCAAAATGGATAATTTTGATTACATTAGATTCAAAAGTTTTTGCACAAACAAAGCCAATGCAACTAAGATTAGGAGGAAGGTAAAAAATTGGGAAAGAATTTTTACAGCCAGTCTCTCTGATAAAGGCCTCATTTCTAAAATATATAGAGAATTAAGGCAAATTTATAAGAACACAAGCCATTCCCCAATTGATAAATGGTCAAAGGATATGAACAGACAATTCTCAGATGAAGAAATCAAAGCCATCTATAGTCATATGAAAAAATGCTCTAAATCGTTATTGATTAGAGAAATGCAAATCAAAACAACTCTGAGGTACCGCATCACACCTATCAGATTGGCCAACATGACAAAACAGGAAAATGATAAATGTTGGAGAGGATGTGGGAAAACTGGAACACCAATACATTGTTGGTGAAGTTGTGAAATGATCCAACCATTTTGGAGAACAATTTGGAACTATGCCCAAAGGCCTACAAAAATGTGCATACCCTTTGATCTAGCAATAGCACTTCTAGGGCTATATCCCAAAGAGATCAAAAAATGGGAAAAGGACCCACATGTACAAAAATATCATAGCAGCTTTTTGTGGTGGCAAAGAATTGGAAATTGAGAGGATGCCCATCCATTGGGGAATGGCTGAGCAAGTTGTGGTATATGAGTGTAATGGAATACTATTGTGCTATCAGAAATGATGAACAGGCTGACTTCAGAAAAACCCGGAAAGACTTACATGGTCTGATGCTGAGTGAAGTGAGCAGAACCAAGAGGACTTCGTACACAATAACAGCCACGTTATATGATGACTAATACTGTTAAACTGAACCCTTCTCAGCATTACAAGGATCTAAGACCTCTCCAGAGGCCTCAGGATGGAAAACGCTGTCCACATCCAAAGAAAGAACTATGGAAGTCAGATTGCTATCACTTATTTTTACCTTCTGTTGAGTTTTGTTTCATTGTTCTGATGGTTCCTCGTATTGGTTTTAATTTTTACTTACAACTTCGCTAATGTGAAAATATGTTTAAGGGGTATGTAAATGTAAAGCCTATATCAGATTGTGTGCCATCTTGGGGAGAGTGAGGGGGAGAAAGGGGGAGAAAAATTTTCAGCCCAAAAGCATATGGAAGTGATTGTTGATAAATCAATAAATTAATAAAATGGGGGGGGGAAGAACACTTGCTTAATGATAAGAAGTTAACTAGAGGCCCTCCACCCTTTTTTTTCCTTGTCATGGTGACCAAGCCCAGTGTAACAGAGGTCACATACATAAAGTCACCTGTTTATCAGCTTTGGAGCTGACTTATGCAACTATAAGAATGCTGATTGAGATATCCATCCTATTAGGCTCAAATTCCAGGACCAAACTAAGCATGGCTGAGGGCATGGTATGGAAAATCCCCCTAATATATTCTTGCAGTGTATGTATAGCTCCTGCCTAACCTAAGGAGAAACCCATCCATCTTGTCACTTCCTAGTCATTTGAGATCTTGAAGATCATTTTCCCTTATCTTAGCAGCATCTCTCAACCAATGGAATTATTCTATATTTGTGTAGCTGTCCTTTTTTTTTTGTAGGCAATTGGGGTTAAGTGACTTGCCCAGGGTCACACAGCTAGTAACATGACAAATGTTTGGTCTGAGGCCACATTTGAACTCAGGTCCTCCTGACTTCAGGGCCGGTGCTCTATCCACTGCGCCATCTAGCTGCCCCTTTTATAGCTGTTCTTGAATGTCTAGATATCTAACCCTATAAAAATAGGGCCATGGAAGGAGGGGGCATCTCAGATCCTGAGGAATATCTGAGGTCCATTTCATTAAAGGAGACCATGCACCCTCTAATAAAGTGCCATTTGCTCAGAGCTCTGCCTCTTTCTTTCTTATTGTAGGTTGAATGATTTTTATGCCCACATTTATGGCAACCACAAAGGGAGACGGTGGACACTACCTCACTTCTCAGCCTTTTTAGGCCAGCACACACTGGGTTGAATTTTTGCTAATGGCTCTCCCATGCCCCCCATGCATACTGGCCTTGGGAAGTTAGACTCCCCTTGCTGTCTCCACCCAAATTATCTGAACCTAAGGTAAGTCTCTTAGGTTGAATAATTTTTTATTCCTACAGCCTCCCTACAAGCTGACTTGGCCCAAATCATTGTCCTGTAACTGCTGAAAAATGACAGCTATCTAGCCTTTCACTCTTCAACTCAGAGAAAACCCTCCTTCCAGGGTAACAGGCAGCCAGCCACCCTTCCCCACAAGCACTTTTAGGCTCCTTTTCCAGCAGGTAACACTTTGAAATCCTTGTAGGCGCTGTGCTGTGAGCACAGTCTGTCTAATGGACAGCAGGCAGAAGCATCATTTGGATCGCAGAGTCCCTATTTCTTTAATCTCAAGATCTAAAGATGAATAAAAAGCAGAAATCTAGTGATAAAGAGTTTGCACTTTTTTTCAAAAAAAGCCTCCTTTAGTACTTCCCAGAAATGCTATAAGGATGGCCAATACATCTTCCACCCTCAGTAGCTTTCTACGAGCCAGAGCTGTCTGGAGGAAAAGAGCAGTGGAAACAAACTTTTGAGTGATTTTTAAAGAAGAATCTCTGTCCTAGTTTCAGAGTTGCTTGTACTCATCAGTCCTTTTTTCCTCCTGGGCCAAAGAACTAAAGGAATGACTCCACCAGATATTCCCAAGCCCTGGGTATATATAGAAGAAGGTGTTGCGCAAAGATAGGGCTGCTCCAGCAACTCCTGCTGCTGTCAGTACACACTCCACATTCCAATCCCGCACCTGGCCAACCCACCAGGACACAGCCTACCTGCAGTCTGTGCAGTGATTCTAGCCATGCTTCCCAGGCAGAGCGGGCTGGCAACCGGGTGAAAACTATCCACCTACTCTCACCCTCTCAGTTCTGGAACACCAGAGGCCCTTCTCATTCCATGCATAAGCCTGGCCCACAATTCTAGAGGCTTTGGGCACTTTGTGGCCACCTTGAGTATCTCCCCCCAGGTCCCTGAAAGTTACTCTAAAGAAGATATGGGGTTAGACTTGACTTCCAGCTTCTGCTCTGTGGGGACTGGCATTTATAGGCAGGAAGGGTAGGATAAAAAAATGATGGCCAATTAGAAATCTTTTGACAAATCTTTTCAAAACAAAGACCAAGAATATTTACCTAGTCAATGCTCAGGTGCTCAGACCAGTGGAAGCCCCATACTAAGCATTACAATTACAATTAAACTTATTTGCCAAAGTTGGTCTTTCTCCTCAAACTCTAGAGTAGCTGTCATTAGTTTTGCTGTATTTTTTTGCAGATGTGATGAGGTCTAGAGGCTAGGGGTCCTGGAATCCCAAAATCCCAACAGTTGGGTCCTGCCTGAAAGAATTCAACCCAAGTCTTTCAGCCAAAAACAAGGTTTATTGAAGATTTGCCATATTAGCCAGACTCTTAAAGAATCTGAGCATCTGTGGGCTATTGGCTAGATTATAAGAATCCTAGCATTTTAATGGAGATAAGATGGTCCTTATATACAGAAAGCTTGTGGGAGGGATCTAGGAGTGGCCAAGTAATTTGGGGTGATGGGAGGAGGGGCCTAAGGAGATCTGGATGGGAGTGGCCAGTAAACTGGGGTGAACAGAACACCAGGGACCTGGACAATGGAACCTAGCTAGGATTAAGTGTGGGAAATGGCCAAGGGCCATAGGGAGGTAAGACAATGGAGGGAAGATTGGGTGTAGCCACAATGAAAGGCCAGTTGATGGGATTATAGACTCAAGCAGAAAACCAGAGACTTGGCCATGTGGGAAAGTCCAAGGTTTTTCCTTTCTGGGGTCTAGATCCCATCCTCATCATATGAGCAAACTAAAGAGAAGTAGATCAAGGTGGTCTAGTAGATTAAAAGTTGATTTGAAGTGAGGAAGTCAAGTCCATTGGGTACGTTTTTAATTCAAGGCAAATCACCTCACTTCTCAGTGGCCTAGACAATTCTCTAACACTGTGGTGAAGAGGTGCCAAAAGGCATTGGTAGAGGAAGTCCACCATCATCTCCCTGTACTGATGAGTCCAGTCCAAAAAAGAGCCTTCCCAAAACAATAAATACAGACTAGGAAAAAAGGGAAAAAAAACCAAGCAGGTGTTCACAGTGACAGAAACATTGCTAATATAATGACAAGATTAATACCAAATGTAATATTAACTTTTACTATCTCTTAATCATTCTAGCAACGTCAGAATTCCAGTAATGTCCTTGCATTCCTGCCCTTAAGATAGTGCTTATTAAACTGAGTCATTTTTCCTTCTCCACCTCCTCTTCTCCCTCTGTCCATTTGGGGAGTCATATCCTTACACATGTTTTTGATTGCTACACTTTCCAAAATATGTAGGGGTTTGTGGGCTAAATTTTTCCCCCAACTTATTTATTTATTTATTCTATCTTTAAAAAAAAACTGGAACAATTAACTCTTTTGTCTCATGTAGTTTTCATTCATGATTTCTGGAAATACTGCTCTGGTTAAACCAGGCTTTGATAGAGCCCATTGGGATTCAAATAGAACTATCTGACTATGCCTTTAAACTCAAATCACTCTCAGTGATTGGCCAATAACAGGTCCCAAGCCAAGCCTCATTTGCTCATTGTTTGGGTTTTGATGGCTCAGAGTGAGTATAAAGAGCAATTGTTTTGGTCCTAGTCAGAAACTTGGGGAGGGTCTTCCCTCCCAGATTGATTGGTTTGGAAGTCAAACTAGGCCATCTTATGTCTCAATTCTTATCTGGCCTATAATCACTGAATGGGTGTTGCCTTTGACAAACAGAGACCTGGGAAAGACCTTAGCTTAAAAAGGCCAGTCATCCTGACCTATGCCTTGCCATTGGACTCCAATGACTCTGGAGATGAGAGTGAGGCTGATGACTTTGCATAGTCCTGTCCTGCTTAAATCCAATTCATTTGCCAGTCAATACACCACCCTCCTAATGTCATTAGTAATCTTAGAGAATAAAGAACTATAACAATTAGGTTGAGCTGTACTATACCTTAAGTCCCCACCCTAGAACCTTTCCTTGCAAACAAAGCCATATTGAGCCCCCTGATGTCCTTACCCCTTCTACTGGGATTCATGGCATGGAGGGCAAAACAGCCAGAATGAAGTGATTTTGCCTTGTTCAGAATGCTGAGGGCAGCTAGAATCTCATGACCTCATGAACAGGCCTTGCTACCTCATAATACCTCCTCCTCCCCTCCTAAAAGTATAAAGAAACTTTTCGTGGGTCTCTTGATTGGGACATCCATTATGCTTTACAATAATAGGGCATTGATCAGGGTAGCAGATTTCCTACCCTGTTATCTCAATTAAAGATGCTTTATTCCTCAATCCATTACTTTGATTTATTTCAGAACTTGACCACAGGATGAACTGAAACATTAAGGTACATATGAATATTGGCTTTGGAGACAGAATTCCTGGGTTCAAAAAAGCTCTGCTATTTATTACATGTTAGGCACGCTATTTAACCTCCCCAGGCGTCAGATTCCTCACCTATATAAAAATCAGCAGCTGGACAAGAATACCTCAAAGGTCCCTTTGAGCTCTAGAACTTGATACCTTTCTAGGTCCTGTATGGCTGACTCTGTACCAACTAACTTCCTTGGCACCACCTTTTTCAGCTCAGAGCTCTGGTTGGCATTGTCTGTGGCTTCCAGGCCAATTCCTACAGTACTTCAGGTCACAAATCTGGCAAGACCAAACTGTCCTGGTCAGTAGAGGATCCCCTTCCCCTCAGGGAATCACAGAACCAACCTGTTCTCTCCCAATCCTGGGTGGAATCTCCAGTGATGCAAGTGGACCACAAAGCACCCTCATTGGACCCAATCTAAACCCACTGTCTTCCTCCATTGTCACCCCAGACCTGGAAATGTAGACTCCAACATTCAATGGACAGTGACAACATTGGCCGAGTTAGTGAAGGAATCTGCGTAGAAAGTTGGCTTAAAGGAGAAACTATACTGTCTGTTTCAACAGACTGGAGGGCAAAGGTGGTAAACAAAGAGAGTTATTTCCCAGGACGATTTCATTGGATTTTGATGACAAGTCAGAACAGGGGCAGCTAGGTGGTGCAGTGGATAGAGCACTGGCCCTAAAGTCAGGAGGACCTGAGTTCAAATGTGGTCTCAGACACTTGACACTCACCAGCTGTGTGACCCTGGGCAAGTCACTTAACCCCAATTGCCTAAAACAAAACAAAAAACAAAAACAAAAAAAACCCCCGACAAGTCAGAACAAAAATATTGTGGCAAGAATCAGTTGGCAAATATTTATTGAGCACCAACAATGTGCCTAGCACTGTGAGGGACGAGAAATGAAAGACATGAGAGAAAAATCACACTCCACTGGGTATGCAGAGCAACAAAATGAAATTGTACATTTGCATTGCCAAGCCTTTCTTCTACAACTTTATTCCTTTGATGGTTTTTTGCACGAACATGATCACCTTGACATCAAGAACTACAAAGTTCACAGTTCAACCAAGTCCCTAACTAGGATGAACTAAAAGCTTAAAAGAAAAGAAATGGTTTCCTTAACAAAAGCATCAAATGCTGCATGTATGTGACATATGTGTGTGTATTATATATCTCATATATGCCCATATGAGATATATATGGTATAGATCTTGGTAGAAGATTGAGGAGAGAATTTGATTGAGCCCTAATATTGTTCTATTGGAGGACCTGACTTCTTGGAATTACCTAGTGCTTATCCTTAAAATCTCAGCAATACCCGAGAGAAATCGAGGGAGAGGAAAGGTGAATATTTGGGCTAAAGTGTGAACCAATTAATCCACAACCATTCATTCAAACACTATGTGCAAGGCACTGGGGACAAAAGACAAAAGTGAAACAATCTCTGCCTTTTTAGATGGGACACCATTTTTTCTGATTTAGCAATCAACCACCATTCTTTAAGCACTGTATGCTTAAGCATGTAGTTAACTAAGGACTATCTGCGTGCTACTCTCTATTCATACACACAATCCCTAATATCCTTCAAAGCTCTGCTCAAGAACAGCCTTCTACTTGAAACTTTCCCTGAACCTCTCCCTACCCCCAACCCTGGGTAGTATTCCTCTCATTATTTCCTTTGAAGTGATCTAGGTAACAGGATAATCTAGGTAAAGGGGGAGGAGAGGAGAAAGGATCCATTCAGTGTTTCTCTTCCTCCAGGGACCTATACCAGAAGAAAATCTATAAGGCTGGATCTTCTCTCCAGAAGCCTGAGGCTAGAAGCACAATATTCTCATTCTCTCTTTCTCTTCTCCCACCCCTCTCCCTCTCATTCTTCCTTTCTTCATACCAATGAGTCTTCCTATGTCAGGTTGGAAGTGCAGCAGCCACTCAATGTTGACTTTCCTTAGGTGGCCTGGTGGTTCCCAGCTCCTGGAGGCTTATCCTATTGGTCCAGAATTAGTTCAGGCACCTGACTTATCTGATCAGCTTTAGCCTTATTGCAGTTTCTGAACTCCCGAGCTCCAGGAATCCATCAGCCTCTGCCTCCCCTGTAGCAGAGATTACAGTTGTTTGCCATCAAACACAGACAGCTTCTCTCCCTTCTGACAATCTGAGTGTTATTCCTCTGGGGAAGAGCTTAACAATTCTTCCACTTCAGTTTTTTCTTGTATGTTATACTGTTTGGTACATATATGTTTAGTATTGATAGTACTTCATTGTCTAAGGTACCTTTTAGCAAAATGTAGTTTCCCTATGTATCTCTTCTAATTAGATTTTTGCTTTTGCTTTGTCTGAGATCATGACTGCTACTCCTGCTTTTTTTTTTTTTAACTTCAGCTGAAACATAATGGATTCTGCAGACCAAACACTTGACACTTACTAGCTGTGTGATCCTGGGCAAGTCACTTAACCCCAATTGCCTAAAAAGAAAAAAAAAAACTGCAAAAAAAAGCCCCATAATGGATTCTGCTTTACTCTGCATATGTCTCTCTGCTTCAGGTGTGCTTCTTGCATAAATCCTATAGTATATATAAACAACATAGTGTAGGATTCCTGTTTTTAATCCACTCTGCTGTTTCCATTTTATGGGTGAGTTTATCCCATTCATATTCACAGTTATGATTACCAACTGTATTTCCTTCCACCCTACTTTTCTTCTTGTTTATCCTTTTTTCTCCTTCCTTTCACTCTCCCCAAAAGTGTTTTGATTGATTCTGACCACCATCTCCCCTAATCATTTCATTCTCCCTTCCCTTCTCCTTCCCTGTAGGGTAAGATAGATTTCAATACCCAAATGAGTGTGTATGTTGTTCCCTATTTAAGCCAATTCTGATGAAAATAAGGTTCAAACATTGCCTGCCAGCTCCTCTCCCCATCTTCCCCTCCACAATAAAAACTTCCGCACCTCTCTTACATGAGATAATTTACTTCATTCTGTCTCCCTTCTCCCAGCATGTCATCCTCTCACCCCTTAATTTTACTTTTTTTAAACATCATTCCATCATAATTAGTCCATACCCATTCCCTCTGTTTATGTACACTCTTTCTAACTGCCCTAATAAGAAAGTTCTTAGGAATTACAAGTATCATCTTCCCATGTAGCAATGTAAACAGTTTAACCTTATTGAATCTTTTATGATTTCTCTTTCCTGTTGTCTTTTTTATGCTACTCTTGAGACTTGTATTTGAAAGTCTAATTTTCTATTCAGCTCTGGTCTTTTCATTAGGAATGCTTAATAGTCCTCTATTTCATACATATATATTTCTTTTTCCTGAAGGATTATACTCAGTTCTGATGAGTAGTTGATTTTGGTTGTAATCCTACTTTCTTTGCCCACCAGGATATCACATTCCAACATCACCAATCCTTTAATGTAGTAACCACTAAATCTTGTGTGATCCTGACTGGCTCCACAATATTTGAATTGTTTCTTTCTGGCTGCAGGCAATATTTTCTCTTTAATCTGGAGGCTCTTGAATTTGGCTATAATATTCCTGGGAATTTTTTTTTTTAGAGATCTCTTTCAGGAGGTGATCTGTGGATTTTTTTCTATTTTTATTTTATCCTTTATTTCTAGGATATCAGGGCAGTTTTCCTTGATAATTTCTTGAAATATGATATGTAGGTTCTTTTTCTGATCATGGCTTTCTATGGCAGTCCAATAATTGTTAAATTATCTCTCCTTGATCTATTTTCCAGGTCAGTTGTTTTTCCAATGAGATGTTTCACATTTTCTTCTATTTTTTCATTCTTTTTTGTTTTGTTGTTTCTCGATCTCTACAGAGTCATTAGCTTCCATTTACCCAATTCTAATTTTTAAGGAATTATTTTCTTCAGTGAGCTTTTGGACCTCCTTTTCCATTTGGCCAATTCTACTTTTTAAAGAAAAACCTGAGTCCAAATCTAGCCTCACACACTTACAAGCTGTATGGCTCTGGGCAAGTAATTTAACCTCTTGGCTTCAGTTTCCTTAACTTTAAAATGGGGATAGTAAGAGCACCTGCCTCCCAAATGAGAACCAAATGAGACAGGTGTGAAGTGCTTAGCATGGTGCCTGGCCCATAATAGGTGCCATATGAACACTTATTTCCTTCTTTCTATCTTTAATTTACTACATATTATTTGTATTTAAACTACTTATTTATGCCTCTATTGTATCTTGCTAGTAAAATAAGTCCCTCAAAGTCAAGAACTGCTTTGCTTTTTGTCTTGGCATATTTCGCCCCCAAATTCTGGGTAACCCTGGGCAAGTCTCTTAATCTTTCAGTGGCTTTGGTAATTAAGTTGCCGAGAAAATCCACCCCACACTAATGAAATCACTGATCCAGTGAGGGGGAAAAAAATCTAACGCTGTCCACAGGTCCTTGTAATGAATATCCTTATTATGTAATAAGTATAGGAGAATGTACTTAAATAACTAGCTATTTGTTGAACAAATGAATGCAGGACTGGTGGTGAAAGCATGTCACTCACCTCCTGACAGAGCTGGTAACCTCAAGGTGAAGAATGAGACATGAATGTCTTAGACACAGTCAATGGAATTTGTTTGGCTTGACTATTCATACCCTTTCCAAGACTTTTCGGTTTTGCCTGTTTTTTTAGTGAGGACAGGGGAGAGGAGGCAGGCTGTAAGGAGACACAGTGAATGCTTGTTAACTGAAAAAAAGCTTTTTAAGTTCACAAAAATTGTTTCTTGAACCAAATGAAGAGGCAGAAGGAAAATACCAAGGATTAGACCTGGAGTCAGGAAGATCTGAATTCAAATCCAGCCTCAGACACTTAGGATATTTAACCCAGGGAAAGTCACTTAACCCCTATCTCCCTCAGTTTCCCCTACTATAAAATGCCAGGATTGTTGTGATGATCCAATGAGATATTTGTTAAGTGTCTGGCATATATTAGGTACTCAGTAAATGTTCATTTCCTTCCTTTCGTCTTTGTGTGAAGATGAATGGTAATAATAGCTAACATTTATATAGCACTTACTATGTGTCAAGCACTGTTTGAAGGGCTTTAAAATTATGTCATTTGATTAACAACAACCACAACTCTAGCCTTATCTCACTAAACCTCAGGGAGGATTTGCCAGGGTTGATACTTAGATCACATTTTAAAAGCTTGGGAAGCCCTTTCTCATTCCTTTCTTAAGATAACTTTGAGGGGTAAGTACTAGGTAAGTACTATTTCCTTTCTCCAGGTTCAGCACTCTTTCTTTCTTTCTTTTTATTAATTTATTTTGAATTATCAACAATCACTTCCATGAGCTTGAGTTTTAAATTTGTCTCCCTCTCATTCTCCCTCTCCCCAAGATGGCTCACAATCTGATATAAGCTCTACATATACATTCCTATTAAACATATTTTTACATTAGTGATGTTCTAAGTAAGAATTAGAACTAATAAAGGAACCATCAGAAAAAGGAAACAAAACAGAAGGAAAAAAAGAGCAAATAGTATGCTTCGATCTGCATTCAAACTCCATAGTTCTTTCTTTGGCTGTGGACAGCATTTCCCAGCATGAGGCCTTTGGAGGTGTCTTAGATCCTTGTATTGAGCACTCTTTCGACCACCCCCCAGCTGAACAGTCATGGAGGAATGGTGCAACTGAAAGGAGATACCTCCTGCCAAGGGAGGAGATGGTTCACTTATTTGCATTTCACTCTTCATGACCACATTTGGAGGTTTTCTTAGCAAAGACACTGGAATGGTTTGCCATTTTGTTCTCCAGCTCATTTTACAGATGAGAAACTGAGGCAAACAGGGTTAAGTGTCCTGCCCAGGTTCACACAGTAAATGTCTCAGGGCAGATTCGAGCTGTGGAAGATGGGTCTTCCTGACTCCAGGCCCAACACTGCAGCTCTTTGTGTCCAAGGGAGGAGGAAGAACCCTCTAATCTCAGCACAAGCAAAGCTGGTATCAGAGACCCTTTGAGCAACCCGATTAACCTCCACCAAATGAGAAAACATAATGCATTTTCTGACAGCATAATGGATGCCCCTAATGCGGTACAAGAGCCAGCCGGCAAGTGTGACTTACTCACAAACTATGATCTTCTGATGGCAAAGCTGATACTTAATAACGCACTCCACTACATTAATTAGTGGGGATTACAAAAGAACTGCCTGCCTCATGCAAGCCAATTAGGAGTTTCCAAAGAGCTAGGTTTTCATTTGCATCTTCTGACCTATTATCTGTCAGATCCCACCTCCATTTTAAAATTAGTCATATGACGCTTCTCGGTGTACCGACTAATTAGGTGGCCACCTCCATGTGTGCTGGCATGGACTAATGTCAGCTCTCTGGCCTGACTCTTTAACCTGGAAGGTTAAAGGAAATGGTATCTTCTACAACAATTATGTAGATTAATTCAGGTTTCCAGAAGAAGAAAAAATAACGACAATGATTATTATTCTCTCCTAGCTTAAGAAAGGGCAGTTAGGTAGCACACTGGATAGAGTGCTGGACCTGAGTGAGGAGCACCCATCTTCATATGTTCAAATGCAGCCTCAGACATTTACTAGATGTGTGACCCTGGGCAAGCCACTTATAAAAATCTGTAAAAATGAGCTGGAAAAAGAAATGGCAAACAACAACTCCATTATCTTTGCCAAGAAAGTGCCAAATGGGGTCAGGAATAGTGAGACGCAAATGAAAACAAAGGAGCAAGAAGCTTAAGAAATGATCTTGCAGGATAATGGACCCAGGTCTAGCTCGGAATTTTTTTTTTTTGGTGAGGCAATCGGGGTTAAGTGACTTGCCCAGGGTCACACAGCTAGTGTTATGTGTCTGAGGTAGAATTTGAACTTAGGTCCTGCAGACTCCAAGGCCGGAGCTCTATCCACCACACCACCTGGCTGCCCCATAGCTTACAGATTCTTGATCTGACTCCAGGCAGGATACCTAATCTGACACTTATTTTTGCTAATTGGAGAGGGGCATGATGGCTGAAGGGCTTTACATGAACAAGAAGCAGCTTGAAGACTTAAGGATAAGAAGAAAATGTTAGAATTAAAGTAACCCATTCCTGAGCCTTCAAAAATGCACCCCCTTTGGGTTTGAATATCTTTTATTGTATCTTTCCAAACACATGTAAAAGCACACCATGTACACAGATCACATGAATAATCCAACCGGAAAAAGGCATACAAAGTGCAAAGGGGACCAATGAGGTACTTAACTTCCATACTTATAGTGTGATATGGGCACATTTAAAAGATATTTCCAAAGGTGAGCAATATAAAAGCAGAATCATACAGGTTATGAAAAAGCTGTACTTAGAAGAAGGTGCCATTAAAGGCAGCTAAAATGCATGGGCTCCCTCACCCTACCTGGTCTTGGCCTTCCTCCTGTGCCTGGGCCTCAGGCTTAGGACTTGTTAGTTACTCCCCCAAGACCTTCATGGGGGTTTTCTTTAACTTTTCCTGATGTTCGTCCTGTTCCCCACACTTACTACAGTGGCATCTGCACAGCCGGCAGCAACTGCCCGTGAGGAGAGACACCAGCCCATCCCAGGGCTGAAGAGAATGCATCCACAGGGGCAAGAAGCCCCAGGTTTGCAGCTTCTTAGGGAGAATCTGAGGACAGCGGCTTGGAGCACCCGCATCACCAGCACCACAAGCAATACCAATAGGATGGGGGCCCCTACACCCACCAACACAGGCCAACCGGCCAGCGAGAGGCCAAACACAGCCAGTGGCATCAGGAGAAAGCAGGAGATCAGGTAGAAGATGGCGAACCAACGGTACGTGGCTGTGATATTTCCTAGGCCTCTGGCAAGATGGATCGGCAGGCGCGTGAATGGCACTGGGTACCACAGAAGCACCCCAGATATGTTGAAGAAGAAATGGCACAGGGCAATCTGACATCAAAAAGATTAAACAAGATGAAAACTCATCTAGCACATACATGGAATCAGGGAGAGGGAAGGGAAATCAGGAGACAAGTGGTGATGAGAAGAAGGAAAGCTCAGTGGTGTCACAGAAACTGTCATCACAAATATTTACATCATGGGTTCTTAAAGTTAAGAGCCAGGGAATACAGAGGCATCTAGTCCAGTCTACTCAGTTTCACAAGAATATAGAGCAGCAGGAGATGGCTAGGTATTATGTTAGGTGTGACCTAGAGAGCACTGGACCTGAAGTCAGGAAGACTTGGGTTAGAAGCTTCACTTTGCTCATCTGAGAACAGCAATAGAGCTCTTTATTCACTGAGTTATTGTGAACATCAAATGACATCATTATGTAAAGTGCTTTGGAAATTTTAATGCACTGACAAATAAGAGAACCCATATTATGATGTCATGAAAAGAACAATGCATGTGGGAGTGTGAAGACCTAGCTACAATTTAAGTCAACAAGCATTTATTAAGTGCCTCCTATCTGCAAAGCACTGTGCTAGGTGCTGGGGACACTTCTGTGTACCTGCCCCCAATAAGCTTACATTCTGCTTTTCTGAATTTCAGTTCTGCCACTTACTACCTGCATAGCCTTGACCTTCAACAAAACACTTTTCTTATCTACAAAAGGATGACCAGATGATCTCAAAGATCCCTTCCAACTCTTAAATCCTATGAAAATAGGCCTCTTTGCAAATGGGCATGCAGGAAGGAACTAAATGCAACGAAGAGCTTGAGTCCTGGCTTACAAACAAAACTAAGTTGATAATTTGCTGAGTTCCAAAACAGTGATTTCAAAAACAACTTAATTAAAAACATTGTTCCAAATGGAATTAAGTACCAGTGAGTTAAAAAGCAATGAAATTAACAAAAAAGAAATTATTGCATTCCAGAAGCACTGAGACTTTTATTATAATTGTTTTCAAAATCAGTTTTGGAATTCATTGCTTTACAAAATTAATTTCATTGTTTTATCATGCTTTGAATCAAGCTCTACTCCTCACCCTGCCACCCATATTCCTTTGTCACCTTTCTTATATCCAGGCATTGCCTGGCCTGCATACACACCAGCAGTTCAATTGGCCTCCCTTGCCAGAGAGGGAGAGGAGAAGAGGAGAAGACAGGTGCCTAGTGAGGCAATATTCACACTGGAGAATGTTAAGGGCACCACCATCCTGTCCTTGTCTAGGCTGCAAATCTCAACCATGACCCCTCCCTCTCTCTTGCCTCCCAAGGGATGACTCTCTAAGTCTTTCTGCAGTATCTCTTGTATTCATCCCCTCCTTTCCATTCCTGATGACACCACCAGATCTTCATTTTTGTGACTTGAATTCTGTACTATGGTGGAAAATCCAATACCTGTTGCCTTCCCAATGTTTGAAGAACAAAAGCCAAAATCAAAAGAACTTGACCTTCATCTGCCCTTTTCAGCATTACCTCCTCCTGCTATGGTGTCTATAACAGTCCTATTATCATCATTAATGTCAGTTCTGCCCCTGCGACCATTATCATCCATTCCAGTGAAACTGGTTCTTCAAAGATGCTTGTTCATTCGACATATCCCCGGGACCTCGGTTCACATCCTTCTCCCTCTCATACTTTTCCTCCTGCTCTCTGCCCAAACAGCATCCTTCAAGGAAGAGGCTTCTCTTCCCCCATGACACCAACAGTCACCTCTCCCTCCTCTAAACACAAAACATGGATCTATACCACTCACCTAGCAAGTGACAGAGTTGGGATTCAAACTCAGGTCTTCTGACATCAAAATCAGAAGTTCTTCCTACCAACCACCTTTTCTGAATGACAGAAGGGCAAAAAGGAGGATATAATCTATACCTTTTTCAATCATTTTATGTGGGGGACATGGGATAAGGTAAGAGGTGGGGAGTAACTGTTCACCATCCTAATTTGTTTATTATAGACACAAGCTGGAGGTATCTGGTCATTATGTAAGAAGTTCAGCTTCTGAGAACAATAGCTAAGGACAGTTTTGTAACCCACAGGTCACCATTCTGAGGCAGATAAGATCTCAAGAGTAATAAATGTCCCCTTGTGATATGAAGCATCTGATAAGTAAGAAACCAAGGTGTTCATTTGAAGGATTTAGTAATAAGCTAAGAATAGAGAACTTAATGGAAAGAGGTAATGAGTCACAATTTGTGCATCCTGACCTGGACTGAATATTGTAAAGTATTTCCAGGGCTAGCTAATGCAGCCAGGATGGCAGTGGTGGTGGTACCAATGTTGGAGCCCAAGGTTAAAGGGTAAGCTCTCTCAAGGCTGATCACACCAATGCCTAAGGGAACAAAAGAGACACTGGATTCAGTCCTGGGTGGGAATGATTGAGCATGGCAGGACCACATGTAAAAATGGAGACATGAGAAAGGGGGAGGAAGAGAGGACTTACCAACCAGAGGAGTGATTGCAGAGGTGAACACTGAGCTACTCTGCACAAGAAATGTAATCCCAGCTCCAACTAGAATGGCGAGGTAGCCTGTCAGCCAGGCAAAAGGGGAGGGGAAATCTGGGAAACAGGAGAAGAAAAAGGCACCATTTCTACAATTGTCCTGGTCAGCATTTCATATCCGATGCAATAGATTCCTCTAAAGGCAATCCAGAAACAGTCCTCTCACTACAAACTCATTCCAAAAACTTCTGGCAAACAAGAGGTCAAAAGAGAATTAAAAGCATCTGCAAGATGTTTGTGGGGCGGGGGTTGCAGGGGGCGGGGAAGAAGTCTCTGGAGCTCCCTGCCAACATCCTAAAAACAATTTTTATGCTCTTTGCTCTTTACAAATATTATCAGATAATATTTGCAAATAGCACTAAGCACAGTGCCTAGCATGTAATAGGCACTATAAAAATTCTTATCTCCTTCCCCTGTCGTTTCCACAGCTGGGTCTCAGATCTTACCCAGGTCTGAACCTCAACTTTCTTTTCTTAGTGAGGTGGGGTGGCAGGGGAGATTGGAGTAACTCCTCCTAAGTTTCATCAGTATTCTAATCCATGACAACCCAGGTGGGGAAGAGGTGAGACCAAGGGTAATTGACTTTGCTGGAGTCTTGGGGCTGTTGTGAGAGAGAAGGGAAGGAAGGATTTAAACATTTACCAAGCTCTTACTATGGGCCAAGCACTGTGCTACATACTTATCTGATCCTTACAAACAAACCTGGGAGGTAGATGCTATCCTCATTTTAATAGTTAAGGAAACTGAGGTAAACAGAGGTAAAGTGATTTGCCTTGGGACTCACAGATAGCAAGTGTTTGAGTAATTCTAACTCATACTCCTGACTCTCAGCCCAGCATTTTAATCACTGTGTTGTCTTGTATGCTCAGCCAATATACCCTCTTCTATAATAATAACTTTTTATTATTTTTATAAGTTTCATAACATTTATTATTTTATGGTGGCCACCATAGCCATGCTCTGCCCACTACTTTGCTGTGATCTTCCTCCCTTTTCCTCCAACATTCCTGCTTCTGTGGTTGTGTATGAGGCAGCAGGGATACATAGCAGCTTGGCACTATCTTTCCTAGTCAACTAATAATGACAGTCAAATTTCTAGAGCTCTTTATTATTTACAGTGCCCTTAACAGGAACAGTATATGCTTACTTTTTTTTTAATTAGAAGATCATGGGCTCTTCAAACTTAGAGATGGGAGACTTTACATCACCTTGTCCATCCCCCTTCATTTATACAGGGAGAATTGGAGGACCAGAGAACTCCATTTACTGGCCCAAAGGCCCATAGCAGAGGCAGCCATTGAACCCAGGGCCTCTGACTTCAAATCTAATGCTTTTTTCTATTGTACCACAAAACCCATGTGTGTTCATTAACTTGTTCGAAATGACATAGTTAATAAGTATCTAACCAAGAAGGATGGACTTGGGCATCAGAAAGACCTTGGTCAAATTCCACCTTGGGTATTGTAACCCTGGACAGATCATTTACCATATTTCAAAAAGAGATAATAATACCTGTGTGGCTGCCTCACAGCACTGATATGAAGATTGAATGCATTGATGTCTGTAAGGGATCTGCAAACTTCAGAGCTCTATAGAGTTTACTAAGGGATGGGGAATGGGACCTTCCTGTGATTTCTTTGGTACAGGGAGCTCTCAGGTGAGGGAATTCCCTCTCCTAATGCAGGCTGGCAGATTCTCAATAATGTATAATCCCAGAGACTCACTCACAGCTCTGAGGGCTCTCCAAGACTGGTCCAATAATGCAAATTCAATAAGTATCTTTTTTCTTCAGGACTCTACCCACAGAAAGGCCCAGGAAGAGTGAAATGCCTACCTGTGTTGATGGTCTTCTTAATCACAGCAGCAACTTGTCCCTTGAGCACAGAGTTCAGGACCTTAACAATCGAGATCAAACAAGTGCACAGGACCAGCAAAGAGAGGGCTAGAAGAATGAGGCCAATACCCAGATCAGAGAGACTGACATCCACAAACGCATGTTTGCCTGGAAGAAGGAGAGGAACCACTTAGCATCTTTCTCTTCCTCTCCATCACTTAACCCAGATACAGTGTTCTATACAGCACCATGCCTTGAATAAAGTGAGCCTAATTAAGCAAAGGTTTATACATTTCAAAAACAAATCTGAAAAGATATGTAAGTTAAAATCCAAATTAACACTTAGCCCCAGGACCTACTTTAGAGTAAGTGTCCCCAATCTTTTTATAAGAAGCCACTTTTGATTCCAAAAAGCCTTGAAACATGAGTGTGAGAAGGTGCATTGACAGTTAAGTCCCTGGATACCCAGCATAACAAATGGAAAGAGCACTGGAAATGGAGTTAGACATCCTGGGTTCGAATCTTGATTCTGCTCTCTGCTGTGATCTCTGTGACAGTGAGCAGCTTCTTCCACCTGTGTGGGTGTCAGGTATCCTGCTCTATAAAATGAGAGGGTTGGACTAAATGACCTCAAGGAAGCCTTCCCGCTCCAACATTCTATGATCTTTGCACCAGAGATGGCATTTCTCCCTTCCCAAGAATGGATTTGCCCGAGTGGGTATTACTCACTTGCTGCTTCAGTTTAATTGTACAGAAAATGTAATGAAGTGCTTTATAAAGTGTTATACAAATATACTAAGAACAACAGTAATAAAAGCTAACATTTATATGGTGCTTGAAGGTCTGTAAAGTGCTTTACATATATAATATCATTTGATCCTCACAAGAACCCTGGGAGGTCATTGCTATTATTATCCCCATTTTACAGATAAGGAAACTGAGGCAGACAGCAGGTGAGTGACTTGTTCAGGGTAACTCAGGCTAAGTCCCTGAGGCTGGATTGGACCAGGTCTGCCTGATTCTGGGTGCAGAGCAGTAGGCACCGCATAGTTATGAGGAGGGCATTGTTAGAATTGATGTTTGAGCTTCTAATTCCTAAATTACCTCCTGGTAGTAAACTATAGACATATAGGTAGGTAGAGGTAGTTAGTTTCTGGGGTCACTATAGAATATTGGGTCCAGAGCTGTATCCTCTTACCAGGGGTGGGAAACCTGTGGCCTTCTAGATTCTTGGGTGAATCCTTTTGAGTGAGTCCAAGTTTTATGGAACAATTTTTTTTTTAGGTAATTGGGATTAAGTTACTTGCCCAGGGTCACACAGCTAGTTAGTGTGGAACAAATTCTTTTATGTGAAGTTTGGATTCAATCAACAGGCCACCATCTTCCCATTCCTGTTCTACACCATTATGAGGAGGACAATGTTAGAATGGATAGAACCATGTTGAGAATAGGGTAAGAAATTCCTCTTTCCCTCAGCAGACTTCCCAGAAGATTTCCTACTCACACTTGGCAATGTTCTTTTCATATGTTGTGTTCATGAGGGTCCAGGTCATGTTCCTGTCAGTCCAGCAGAGACTGGGAGAGGTACAGTTTTCTGGTGAGGGAACGGTAACGTTGCTTAAAGTCTAGGTGAGAAAATATAGAAAAAATTGTTACTAAGAATGATATTATGTGAAGACAAGTTACAGCACTGAAGACATGAACCCCACTGGCCACTAAATCCCCATTTCCCCCCTCTTCTCTACCTCACCTTCCTCATAATCCCCAGAAGACCTTCAGCCTTTGTGCTTGGTCTATGGAGCATTGCTGAACCTACAGAACATCTGGATTACTTCTGAAGGCCAGCTGAGCTACACTCAGTGAGCACTGCTCCCCCAGAATGGGGACCTGGGCAGTCAATCGTTTTATCCCTATCTTGGAGCAGTCTGCCCCATAGTCTGAGGTATAACTAGGGCAGGGTGACTAGAGCTTTGGTCTAGGACATTAAATTTAGAGAAAACCAACAGCACTTGCAGTCCCTCAACATGACAGGAGGAACAGAGAATTCTCAATCCCCCATCTATGTCCTTTGAATGACTTTTTGATACTTACCACATTTTTAAAAGTTTCACACCAAACCTTTATCAGGCTTTTGTTTTTTGCTGCTTCATCTCCTGTAGCAATTTCATTTATGACTTTTTTATCCAGCTGGGGAAAGCAACAGACATGAGTAAAAGAGTTAGCCTGTTCTTCAGCTATGATTTGTGAGTGAAAAGTTAATTAGTTACTCTCCCAGGGGCTCCAGTGTACAGAAGAGAAAACCAGGATGTGTGTAAAAGACAGACACAGACTCATTTCCAAAGGACTACACTTGCATATGTGACCTTGTCTCATCTTAGTTTGACCAAGATCAACCCAGATGAACCCTTTTTGCCCCATTTCAGGGGGCCCAGTAGAACACCAGCTCTTTGAAGACAATGAGGGTTTCTTTTTTGTCACTGTATATCCCAGTACGTCCATGGTAGGATTAATGAATGCTGATTGGTTATGAGGCATCCCTTGGGAAAGGGATCCTCTTTGGCTAGATGAATAGCAAAGCATATGCGGAATTAAAAAGTCATCTGGCACAAAATGGTAGAATGGTTGAGTCTTGTTTGGGCCAGTGTGATGGTGGAGAATGAATCTCTACCAACATGGTGTTCCAAGCAACCCAGTGCTTGCTCCTTAGCTCCACCCTGGCAGTGAAAGAGGGAATCACAGCAAGTAGGAGAAACATCCAATTAGCACTACAGATGGGGGGAGAAGGTGATTTTTAACTCCCCTTCCAAGGGAACCAAGCCCATCACTGGTGCTATTTCATTTTAAATTTAAAAACCAGAGTGAGTTCTGATGCCCACCTGGATGATGAGTTTTGTTAAGGGATCTGTGATGACTTTCAGGAGTTCTGGGGCATCATCTCCTCTCTTGATATTAAAGGATTTCACTATGACATTGGTGAGGTGGTAGAGGTAGTTTGTGATCACCTCCAGAGGCAGCAGCACCAGCACTGACAACCAGTTAAAAAAATCATGGACAGTAGCTCCTGCAAAAGCCCTAAAAGAAGGAGAAAACCCAAAGCATTTAACATTATGATACTGTCTAGTCACTCTAATTAAGTGCTTACTGTGTGCAGAATGAGAAAACATGGTATAAATGTCATGAGAAAGACAAACTTGAAAGTTAGGAAGATGTGGTTTCACGTCTCCCTCTAGTTATAGGACCATGAGCAAGTCACTTAATACTTTCAGTGACCTAATCTCCTGCTGGAGTTGCCAATCAGCATGAACAAAATAGTGGGGTTTCCACATTGGAAGTTTTCCCCTACCATATTGTAAAATAAAGAAAAAAAAAGACAGTGAAAAAAACATACTTTGATTTGCACTCAGAGTTCAGCAGTTCGTCTCTGGAGGTGGATAGCATTTTTCATCATTGAGTCCTTTGGAATTGTCTTGGATCACTGTATTGATCACAGTAGCCAAGCTTTTCCACAGCCGATCTACAACATTGCTATTATGGTGCAAACTATCCCCCACCTTGTTCTTTCTTATAACAAGATAGTGTTCCATTACAATTATATGCCACAACTTATTCAGCCTCTTCCCAATTGATGGGCATCCTCTCAATTTCCAATGCTTTGACTCCACAAAAAGATTTTGCTACAAATATTTTCATACATACAGGTCATTTCCCCAAGTAGTGCTGCTATTGGGTCAAAGGTCTGCAATTTTATAGCCTTTTGAGTATAGTTCAAAATTGTTCCCTAGAATGGTAGGACCAGTTCACAATTCCACCAACAGTTCATCAGTGTATCAATTTTCTCTCTTCCCTTCAAACATACATGATTTAGGTATGAGGTGGTACCTTAGAGTTGTTTGAATTTGTCTTTCTTTAATCAATAACGGTTTAGAGCTTTTTCATATGACTATAGATAACTGATTTCTTCTTCAGAAAACTGCTTATTCATATCCTTTAACAATTTATTAACTGGAGAATGGCTCCTTTTTTGAAAAATTTGACTCAATTTCCTATATATTTGAGAAAAGAGGTCTTTATCAGAGAAACTTGTAAAAAAAAAGTGTGTTTCAAATGTGTCTCTAATAACATTGGATTTTGGTTTCTAATCCATTGTGCTATTCACTTCCATTTCATAGATGAGCTCTTTTCATTCACATTCACAATTATGATTACTAACTGTGTATTTCTCTCCATCCTGTTTTTTCTTCTCTCCTTCTCTCTTTTTTCATCCTGCCCCTCCTCAAAAATCTCCTTTGTTTCTGACCCAGTTTATCACTTCTTACTAGTTTTTATGTTCTAGTTTGTTCTGATCTCCTTATAGGAGTGAGTAGGACCTGAAAACCAGTTCAGAAAATAAAATACTGATGATATTCCCCCCTTCACTATTCACTAGGGAGACAAAGATTACCTTTGTCTGGAGCCAAGTCAAGATTCTCAGCTTTGTACAAAACTTCCTACCTTCGAAATTCATTCCTGTCTCCAGCCTGCAAGAGGGCCACGACAGTATTGGTGACTGATGTCCCAATATTGGCTCCCATGATAATGGGAATTGCTGCCTTTACTGTCAACACTGTCAAAGGAAAAAGGTCAATGAGGAAGAAACATTATGGAAATTTACAGGAAAAACACTTAAACAAGTTAAGGAATTAGCTTTAAAAAAAAGTTGGGAAGACTATTGAATCCAACCATGACCACGCATACGAATCCTCTCTAAAATGTCCCCAAGCAGTCACTCATCCAATCTTTGCCGAAAGATCTCCTGTGTCGTGAAGAATGCCTCAGTAAAGCTCAGCCCATGTGTCTAGACCTGTAACTGGGGTGGGGGGAGCAAACTGTTTTTTTCTCACAGCAAGAAAACGTGGGTGGGTTGTGATCACTGCTCCAATAGTGCGTTTGGCATTGTGGCTCTGTCTGAAGATCAGAAGGATGGAAAAGGAAGGAGATGCAAACTCCGAGGCACGTTGTGAATAATTACATGATTCTAAAATTTGGAAGGAAATTCTTTCAACAGATCCAGGCTGGCCTAAACAACAAGACTCTGCGAGCACATGTGTGTGTGTGCGTGTGTGTATGTGTGTGTGTGTGTGTGTGTGTGTGTGTGTGTGTGTGTCTGTCTGTCTGTCTCTGTGGGCTGACTCACATGAAGAGGACACCAGGCTGACGATGATGGATGTGGATGTACTGGAACTCTGTACCAGGACTGTCACCAGCACACCAATCATCAAGCTGCCCAAAGGGTTGCCCAACACTGAGCCATCACTGAAAATCTCTCCGGCCATTTTTCCTGTAAATGTAATGAAAATTTTAAAATAACAAATATGTGGTCAGTATTTGGGACTGCTGGGTTACAAATCAAAGGCTAGGGGCCACTGTGTGGGAGTGAGGAGGAGTCACTGGCTGCCAAGGCAGGCCATGTGGCAGAGGGCTAAATTTGCTTAGCACAGTGCTTGAAACATAATAAATGATATATAAATGCTTATTCCCTTTCCCCATTTGGCTTATTTAAGGTATATACATTTGTAGAGTGCTTATAAGACCTGAAACTTCCCAAGGTTAGAGATGGGTCTTCCATTTCCATTTCATGTCCCCATCCCTGTCTCAGAGCTTAGTAATAATAATGGCTACCATTATTAGTCTGCAGAGTAGAAGCATGAAGGCCAGGCTTTACACAAAGGAAATGGAGTAGAGCATGAAATCAATTGTCTAAATGGTTGGAGTCAAAAACAAATGATCATTTACCCATGAAAGTCAAGAATGTGGAAAACATGCTAGGCCAGGCTGGAGATTAAGCGCACACACACACACACCCCAGGGTCTCTGCCTTCAAGCACAGATTGTTTTGAGATAGAACTGGAAGAATTTGTGGAGAGAATAAAGAGTGGGATGAGAAAGGCTTGGACAAAATCACTCCAATTCTTCTCTTTACGTTCCCAGTGTAAATCTGACCAGTTCACTTTCATAGATCTTAAATAGATTCTAGTCTCTGAAACTAGAGGTTATGTTTTAGACATCAACAGGGGATCAAAATTCAGACCCTCACCCCAAAACCTTAATTTGATGGCCTAAATTCTCTATTACAAAGATTTCTCACAAAGGTTTTTGAAACCTAATCCCTAAACTGTCTCACTTTCAGAGACTGGAGTGTAAGTGAGGTGGACTGGGTGCTGCAGTAGGGAAAGGATGGACGGGAGGAAAGTACCACTCAAGAAGCATACTCATTTCCGGAGTGGATGAAAAGGTGAGACCCCCTCAGTCAGAGAATAGTTTAAAAGAAGGGAGATTACTTGGGTTGACATTGCTTTGTTGATTGCTATAGGCTGAACCAAAATCAATTAGAAAGCAAAAACAAAAGCCACCCACAAACCTTTGACCCTTTCTGATGTTGCTTTTCCTACCTCCAACCAGCTGGAAAGCACTGCTGAGAATGTCCAAGGAGCAGACAAAGAAGTAGAGAAATCCCAGGAGGAGAATCACTCTCCCAAACCCTCTGAAGACAGCAATTATTTTCCCTTTGGTGTCTCTCTCTGCAAAAACAAAAAGGAAGTGAACAAGGTTTTACTAACCACCTACAGTGTGCCAGCCCCTGCACTAAGCACTTTCGCAAATACTGTCTTATTTATTGCATGCTTGTGTGTATAGCATGCCCATGTGCACATGCACATACATAGCAGATCCAACGTTTTGTCCAAGAATCTCCCATCTCTCTCTAGTCCGAAGGCAGGCTAGAGTCATCAGTTTTGGTGAAGCATTAGAAAGATTTTAATAAACATGCCATTTACTTGAAGTGATCCCCAATTTTGCCCTCCTTTAAAAAAAAAAGCCACATTTGTAGAGAAGGTTTTTTGGCACCAAAAACACTGTGGTCTGGTGGGGAGGCAGAGGGAGCCAGAAGCAAATCAAGGCTGCATTCTTAGCTGAACCATTGGCTTACTAAGTGGTGCAGATGATAGTAGCAGCCAGCTCCAGGCAGAGGGGTCCTGAGATAATGAAAACAGCCAAAGCATTTACTGCTCTTCAGAAGGAGATTAGGAATTACTTTTGAGTATTGGGTTTCACAATAAAAATAATAGTTTTGCTTTTGTAAAGAATCTTTTGGCCCCCAAATATTACTAACGTGGTGGCCAGCCCTAAGAGGATTAACCCTTAAGTGCTGTTAAGCCTATCCCATCTCCCTCCCCAGAGCCCAGCACTGGTTCCTATCTCATTTTTCTGAGTTCAAATCAGGTCTCAGATGGTTACTAGCTGTATGCCTGTAGTTAAGTCACTTAACCACTATTTGCCTCAGTTCCTTCTCTGTAAAATAGGGAATATGCTATAGAAGGAAATGGCAAAACTTTCCAGTACCTCTGCCAAGAAAACCCCATAGCAGGCAGGACTGAACAACAAAAATGGAGATAACATTACCTGACCACTTCATTCCTGAGTCCCTAAAGTTAGACAGGTTCCATGGGTCTTGCTCTACCATGGGTTTTTCAATCGATATTTCTTCAAACACTTCAGCAGAGTAAGATGGCAGAAGTTCTATTTTGCTTACAGGAGAATGGTCATTATCTTTCAAAGAAAGCAAAAAAAACAAAACAAAACATCAGGGATAGGGCTCATTTCTCCCGGGGAGGAGTGGAAGATGGCAGGGTCCTGTTACTTCGAGATGAATGGGATAACAGTACTTACTGCTGCGAGTGCCTTTATTTTTTCCAGACATAGTAGATTGTTGGGTGGTGGCCTCTTCAACGTACTTATTAGGATCAAAGTAGGAATTCTCCAATTCAGGCTGAGATGCCATGGTCTGTGAATAATGAAATTTAAAACTTAAAATGTGCATCAGCTGGATTTTACATCAACAGGGAACCCAGAAAAATTAAGTACATAACAGCACCAACAAAATCAATAGTTCTAGAACTCATTTAAAAAAACAACAACACACACACACACACATTGCTTTCAAGTGAAACATCATGGGGTCATATTTTAAACTTCACTTTCCAAACCAGACAGTAAAGGCTACTCCTCTAATGGGTCTCCATTTCTTTTCAAGATGAACCTCTACTTCAAATTTACCAATTACTCTCCTCTCCTTTAATTCTTAGGTTCACTCTCCTGGACATTGGAATGCTTCCAGTCTATTCTTCCATGCAATTTCTGAGACTTCTCTACTGCCCTCAAACTAAATAATGTTCATCTACAAAAAGTACACTCTCCAGCCTCTTTTAAGACTTCCCGATAATCTACTTTGCCAGAGATGAAGAGTCCTGCTACTGACACATCATGCCATACAAACATGGGTTGGAAAATACATGCTGACTATTTCCTATCTAAGTGGTAGATGGTCATTGGGGAAATTTCATTTTCCTTTCAGCTTGGTTATTTGTTTAGTGAGAAACAACATTTAACCTACTTCACCCTTCTTCATGGTGAAAATAAGGTCAGAGTAAGTTTAGCTTTACAAGAGACTTCATCTTCATGGGTTTTTCAATCATGAAGCTGGTCAGTGATTTTACTGGAGCAATTGATAAAAAGAGCTGAAATTCAAGGTCATGCTCCTCTTCTAGGATTCCAAGATGCTTTTCAAATGTTCAGAAGGAAAAGCCCACTGGAGTTTATTTCAGCAACATTTTAGCATTTACTTGAAGCAGTTCCAGAGAAATCCCAATCCATCTAGGCAGGAATCCCAAGCATTGCTAAGTAAGTTGAGTTTTAGGCAAACTTCAGTACCACTGGGGCCTGGCCATTTAATACTCATGAGTCCAGAAGCCAGAAGAGCAGGATAACCTAACCTACCTAGCAAACATTTGCTTCAGTTGTTTGAGCCACTCCCTTCCACCTTTTCTGGCCTTCTCCACCCCCAGAGCCAAAGAAGCTCCTGTGGATGAGAGAGCCAGGTGATAAAAGTAGGGCACCTGGCAGCTTCAGAACAAAAGGTAAGTGAAGGAAGTTGGCACCTATTTTCCAGGCAGACATACAGAGACCCATTTACCCAATCCAACAGACTTTTGCAGAATCCAACCACTTTGGAAGCTCCAGTTATTACATTTATCCTCTGTTTGGCCCAGGTAAAACCAGAACAGGTAAAAACAGGTAAAATTAGAATAAGCTCCCAGTTATCTAGGGGTTACCGAGCTAGTCTAAGGGTAGCCTAGGCTACTTAGGGTTGCCATCAAACAGCAAGAGGATGAGTGTAAGGGATACAGGGATGAGGGACTCTCTTAAGCTCTACAAGAGTGCTTCAAGGGCAGAACTGTCCTTCAGAAAGAGCTAAGGGTTCAAAGATGGAGCCATCAGGTGTGGCTGGGATGAGAGGGGGAAGTGTTTTGGTGTTAGTGGTACAAGTGGTACTATGGCCAACTCACTTAGATTGCTTGAAATCCTAGGGAAAAGGTAACAGTATGTGCTGTGCCATTTCCAGCCATTTGTTTAATTAAGGCAAACTAGGAACTTTGCTTGTAAACTCTTTAGAGATTGCATTGTTGTTGTTCAGTCAGTCAGCCACGTGCAACACTCTGTGATTCCGTGAACCATAGCATGCCAATATTGCCCGTGGGCTTTTCTTGGGAAAGATGCCAGAGTGTTTTTTTCCCCCCATTTCTTTCTCCAATAGATTAAGGCAAATAGAGGTTAAGTGACTTGCCCAGAGTCACTCAGCCGGCAAGTGTCTGAGGCTGAATTTGAACTCAGGTCTTCCTGATTCCAGGCCCAAAGCTTTATCCACTGAGCTACCTAACTGCCTCCTATTTAGTAGGTGGGTCTTTGATAAATGATGGCTGATTCCAATTTCTCCCAGTAAGCAGTGAATAGAGGACAAGAAGGAAAGGAAAGAGGAAGCACTTGTGGTACAATGGAAGGAACACAACTTCTGGAGACAGGAGACCCTAATTCAAATCCTACCACTGAGGTTGATCATCTATCTCATCTTGGGAGAATCAGTTAACATACCTGGGTCTCAGGTTTGTCAGGTGTAAATTGAGGGAGTTAGACTTGACCTCTGAGGTCCTTTCCACTTCTAACCCAGAACTGGTTTGCAGTTCCAAGGAAAAGGTCTGCCACGAAAGCAGACGAGCAAGTTTCATGATGATTTGAATTGTAACTATTCTTATTGTTTTCCTGCTGAAAATTATTCTGCACAATTGTTAAAAGATCTGAGTCAGTTTTCACATTTGTAAAAGAGGGGGGTGAATCTTCCCTAGCTAGGTCATGAGTAAAGGTAGACAGACAATAATTGTTAACATTTATAGCATTTTACACATATGATTCGATGAGGATGAAACAGAAAAATCACCAAAACTTCTTTTTTCCCTTTTTTTCTCATTAATTTATTTATTTTTAGTTTTCAACATTCACTTCCACAAGATTTTGAGTTTCAGATTTTCTCCCCATCTTGTCCCTCCCCCAACCCAAGACTGTGCATTCTGAATAACCTTTCCCCTAATCTGCCCTCCCTTCTGTCTCCCACCACCCTCTCTTATCCCCTTCCACTTCTATTTTCTCTAGTGCAGGATAGATTTCTATACCCCATTGCCTGTATATCTTATTTCTCACTTCTATGTGAAAACAATTTTTAACATTTCTTTTTAAAACTTTGGGTTCCAAATTTCCTCCCTTCCTCCCTCCCCACCCACCCTCATTGAGAAGGCAAGTAACTTGATACAGGTAAGACTTTTGACTGAATCACAAGTACAATAGATTTTTTTAGGCTTTCCTTCCTAAAATGTAGTTCAAAAGTTTCCAATTTTCATTTCATTTTGTTGATGTTTTATTTCTACTTAGCATAGCAGGAGAAAGCTACATGGCTCCCAGTTTATTCCAAATCCCAGCAATCCACCAAGGTTTTAGAGCTATAGGCCCTCTTCCTTCATTAAATCTGAATGAATGGAGTGATATTGGCTTTTTAACAGCAATAACTGACTCAGACTAATGCTACCAAGCACAAATTACAATGAAGTATGAGAACAAAGGAAAATTAAATCATTTGAGATTCTTAAACATGGCAGAACACACCTTACTTGCCCCAAATACTAAGTTTGCAAAATATTTTCATCACAACATTGTTTTACAGAGAAGGAAACTGAGTCTCAGAGAGGTGAGAGATCACTCAACCAGGACTGGGTATCCACTATTTGATACCAGATTTCCAGTTCAGCAGTAGTGTTAAGCAAAGAATCCACAGGATTTAAAGATGGGAACCTTAAACGTCACCTAATTCAATATTATCATTTTACAAATGAGAGAACTGAGGCTGTTTCA
Source organism: Phascolarctos cinereus (assembly GCF_003287225.1). Classification (NCBI taxonomy): domain Eukaryota; kingdom Metazoa; phylum Chordata; class Mammalia; order Diprotodontia; family Phascolarctidae; genus Phascolarctos; species Phascolarctos cinereus. The sequence continues at coordinate 171,782,781 of NW_027556402.1, forward strand.
GGTGGAGTCCCAATGTCTCCCAGATGGCAAAGCCAGCCTCCTCCACTTCCTAGTCTCTCTCACCATCCTTGACATCAACACTGCCTTAAACTTTTGGATTACTTTCTCTGTGTTGGCATAAATTAGCCTATTGTCCCTCACCTCTTGAAACTAGGATAAACTCCCAGAAGACGCTTCACTCTTCTGACATCTAAGCGGCTCAACACTTAAAATTGCATCCCCACAAGCTTGACTACCTGGCCCACATCATTGTCCAGTACCTGCTGAAAAGTGACAGCTATCTAACCCTCCACTCTTCAATTCAGAGAAAACCCTCTTTCCAGGGTAATAGGCAGCCAGCCACCTTTCCCCATAAGCACTTTCAGGCTCCTTTTCTAGCAGGTAACACTTTGAAATCCTTGTAGTCACTGTGGAGTGGGCAAAACCTGTCTAATGGACAGCAGAGAGAAGCATCATTTGGGTCTGTACCTCTTAGATCTCAAGACTTGATTAATAAAAAGCTGAAATCTAGCTATTTGAAAAAAGGGAGAGAGGCAGGTAGGTGGCGCAGGGGATAGAGCACCGGCCCTGCAGCCAGGACAACCTGAATTCAAATCGGGCCTCAGACCAAACACTTCACACTTACTAGCTGTGTGACCTTGGGCCAGTCACTTAACCCCAATTGCCTGAAACAAAAAAAAAAACCGGGGTGGGGGGGGGAAGGTGGCAGCTAGATAACAGTGGATTGAATGCTGGAGTTAGGAAGACTCATCTTCCTGAGTTCAAATCTAGCTATGTGATCCTGGGTAAAATCACTTTATCTTGATCCTGTTTGCCTCAGTTTCCTCCTCAGTAAAATGAGCTAGAAAAGGAAATGGCACACCACTGCAGTATTTTTGCTATGAAAACCACAGACAGGGTGATGGAAGAGTAGAATATGACTGAAACCGATTCCGATAAAAAATCTGGAATTTTTTAAAACCTTCCTGAGTGCTCCCAGAAATCCTAGAAAGATACCCAAATATATCCTCGGACCTCAGTACCTTTCCAAGAGATAGAGCTTTCTGGAGAAAAAGACTAGAAACAAACTTTGGAATGCTTTTAAGATAAGCTAAAGGAAAACTTGTGTCCTACTTTCAAAAGTTTCCTGAATTAATCAGTCCTTTCCTTTTTCCTGACTCTAGTAGGTATTCCAGAGCCCTGGGTATTTAGAGACAAAGGTGCTGCGCAAAGATATGAATGCTCCAGCAGTTCCTGCTGCTGGCAGCGGTCCAGCGCACGCGGACACAGCTTACCAGCCGTCGGCGAAGCAATCCCTGTGCACGCTTCTCAGGGAGGCCCAAGTGTGCGCAGTGATGCCGGCCACGCTTCCCAGGCAGAGCGGCGGGGAGCACTGCTGAGCAGAGCGGACGGGCAGCCGAGGGAAGACTGCCCACCTGCTCTCACGTTCTCAGACAGCCGGTGCCCTTCTTATTCCATCCGCAAGCCCTTCCGACAGTCCTGGAAGCTTCGGTGCGCTTTGAGGCCACCCTGCGTCTCCACCCCGACCCAGGAAAGTGCCTTCGAAAGAAGCGATGGGGAACAGCGCCTTCCCAGCGCTTAATCTCTGTGGCGATCCGCATTTATAGGCCAGTTAAAAAAAAAAAAAGGGTGGGAAGAGTCCGGATAAAAAAAGGACGGCTAATTAGAAATGTTTGGACGAATCCTATCAAAACGAAGACAAAGAATATTTACGTAATCAAGGTCAGGTACTTACCCAGGTGGTGGGAGCTCCGTATTAAGCATTACAATTACAATTAAATGTATTTGCCGAAGAGGGCGTTTTCCCTAATTTTCTGGTTATTCACCCAGGTGGTGGTAGCCCCATATTAAGCATTACAATTACAATTAAACGTATTTGCCAAAGGGGGCGTTTCCCCCAATTTTCTGGTTACTTTTGCACGCTAGAGAGGAGTAGATTCTCCTGACATAATAGATAAAAATATTGTTTAGTAGTAAGGAAGTCCATCCGGTGCCACCTAGTACCTTTTTAACTCTCGGCAAATTACTTTACTTCTCAGTGGCCTAGACAATTAAGAGATGCCAGTAGGCAGTGGTAGAGGAAGTCCTTCACCCTGAACTTTATTGATGAGATAATAAGTCCAGTTCCAAAAGAGCCCCCCAAAACAAAAAGTATTGACTAGGAAGAGAAAAACAAAAATCCTGGACATATATAGGATGAACTAAAACATTAAGATACATATGTATAGTGCCTGTGAAGAAGAGATCCTTGGGTTCAAAAACAGATGTGCTATGTAATACCTGTTTGGGCACTCCATTTAACCTCCCCAGGCTTCAGGTTCCTTACCTATATAAAAACCAGCAGTTGGACAAGAATACCTCAAAGATCCTTTTGAGCTCTGCAACTTGATACCTTCCTAGGTCCTGTATGGCTGACTCTGCAGGAACTAACTTCCTTGGCACCACCTTTTCAGCTCAGAGCTCTGGTTGGCATTGTCTGTGGCTTCCAGGCCAATTCCTACATTACTTTAGGTCACAAGTCTGGCAAGACCAAACTGTCCTGGTCAGCAGAGAATCTCCTTCTCCTCAGGGAATCACAGAACCAACCTGTTCTCTCTCTCAGTCCTGGGTGGAATCTCCGGTGATGAGAGTGGACCATAAAGCACCCTCATTGGACCCAATATGAGCCCACTGTCTTCCTCCATTGTCACCCCAGACCTGGAAATGTAGACTCCAACATTCAAATGGACAGTGACAACATTGGCCAAGTTAGTGAAGGGAATCTGTCTAGTCAGTTGCAGATCTTGGCATGAGTTTGAGTCCTGTCATTGTTCTATTGGAAGACCTGACTTCTAGGAATAACCTGGTTCTTATCTTTAAAGCTTCAACAACGACAGAGAGAAATTGAGGGGGAGGAAGTGTGGGTATAGGGGCCAAAGTATGAGCCAATTAATCCGTAGCCATTCATTGAAACACCAACTATATGACAGACAGAAGGGACAAAAAAGACAAAAGTCAAACCATCTTTACCTCTAAAAAGCTTATCATTGTTTCAAATGGGACATCACATTTTCCCATTTATCAGTCAATCAACTGACCATACCATTCTTTCACCACTGGGTGCTTGAGTTTACAGTTAACTAAGAACTGTCTATGTGCTACTCTCTACTCATACGTAATCTCTATTGTCCTTCAAAGCTCTTCTCAAGAACAGCCTTCCACTTGAAGCTTTTCCTGAACCCTCTCCATGCCCCCATTTTGTGTGGTATTTCTTTCTCTCTCTGTCTCTTTCTGTCTCTTTGTCTCTGTCTCTGTCTCTCTCTGCCTCCCTCCCTCCTCCTTGAGTAATGAATCTCCATCAAAGTATAAATGGTATCATTAGGACCCTATAGGTGGCGCAGTGAATATATTGCTAAGCTTGGAGTCAGGAAGACTAATCATCCTGAGTTCGAATCTAGTCTCAGACACTTACTAGCTCTATAATCCACATTGCATCAGTTTCTCATCTATAAAATGAGCTGGAGAAGGAAATGGCAAACCTTTTCTTTACCAAATGGCAAAATCTCTCTTTACCAAGAAATCCCCAAAGGGGGTCACAAAGAGTTGGACACGACTGAACAAACAACAACATTATTAGCAGAGTAAAACTGGAAAAAAAAAACAACAAGAAACATGAACTTTGGGATTCTATGTGGAGTGCTGGAATGAGCATTGGCTATAAAATTCAAGGAATTAGGTTCAGATCCCATATCTGATACTAACTTTCTCTGGGTCCCTGGAGAACAACAAGAAGAGCTAACATTTATATAGCACCTACTATGTGCCAGGCACTGTGCTAAGCACTTTACCAACATTATCTCATTTGATCCTTACGACATCCCTAGGATGCTATTATCTTTATTTTACAAATAAAGAAACTCAGACTCAGAGACTTGCCCACTCTTTCACATGACAAAAAAGTGTCTCAGGTGGGATTTGAACTTAAGTCTTCTTGACTCCAGGTCTGGTGCCCTATCCACTGTACTACCTAGCTGCTATGCTAGGAGAAGTCACTTAACCCCTGAGCCTCAGTTTCTTAATCTGTAAAAGGAGGTATTTGGACTAGAGGCTCTCTAATATCACTAATAGCTCTCCATCAATTATGTAACACTGTGACAATGTCTGTAACCCATGAAATACCCCTTTCATGAATGCAGAGAATCCCATGTCTTCATTATATTTCTTTGCTTGAGTCCTTCAGGGTCATCTCTCTTCACCTCAGCCTCTGACGTACATGGTTCATTAAATATCAACTGATAGATATTAAAAAAGGACTATTTATAAATTACTCTGGAATGACTTTCCTTGAAAATGGTGTCTTATAGGGGCAACTAGGTGGCGTAGTGGATAAAGCAGTAGCCCTGGAGTCAGGAGGACCTGAGTTCAAATTCAGCCTCACACACATAACACTTACTAGTTGTGTGACTCTGGGCAAGTCACTTAACCCCAGTGCCTAGCAAAAGGAACTGTTTCTGCTTTCTCTGTGACTGAGATCTTTTCCTTCTTTCCTCGGAATTGGGATCTCTCTGCCTTCCCTTAGAGCTGAGATCACACGGCCTTTTCTCGGACCTGAGATCTGTGCCTTCTGGACAACAGCTCTGTGGGGGCAGGTTCAAGGCTAGCTTCCTGCCCTGGGATCCTTCTCCCTCCCCAGCTCAGTCTGCTGAAGACCAAGGTCTGGCCCAAGCAGGGAGCCAGCAGACAGAGGGAGTGGCCCCTGGGAGCTGCAGACCCCTACCCCAGAGAGAACGCAGTGTTTGGGAGGCTCCCAAGGAAAGTGTAGGAGAGAAGAGGTTTTTAGCCTGCATACCAAGCTGAAGGTCTACAGAGCTATTGTGCTGAGCTCATTGCTGTGTGCCTATAAGAGCTGGACAGTATAGCAGTGCCATGCCAGGAAACTGAATCGCTTCCATTTGAATTGTATTAGGAACATTCTGAAGGTCACCCGGCAAGATAAGGTCCTGGATACTGAGGTCCTTTCTCAAGTTAGATTGCCAAGCCTTCACCTTCTACTGCAGAGAGCACAACTATGATGACTGGCCACGTTGTTCAAGTGCCAAAAGTGTGTTTGCCTAAAAGACTATTTTGTGGAGAACTTACACAAAGAAGGTGCTCACAAGGTGGTCAGAAGAAGTGATACAAGGACATTCCCAAGGCATCTCTGAAAAATTTTGTGATCAGTTGTGAGATATGGGAGACACTGGCAAAGGACCACCCGACATGGCCAGCCCATCAAAGAATGTACTGTGCTGTGCTAGCAAAGCAGAATTGCAGTAGCTCAAAAGAATGGTGAGATGTGCAAATTTAGAGTACTCCTCCCCAAATGTTCACATGGACTATTTGTCCCCAATGTGTGGTACAGCCTTCTGAGCTCTCTTAGGTCAGCCGTGGTCAGACACACTGTACTACACTGTACTTTGACCCTGCCATAATGATGTCATTTTTGTTCTCTTTGAGGATAAAGAACAACAAAAAATGACCAACTATGTAACTAAACATTGTAATAAAGAAATCTATGTTACTGACAAATGAAAAAAAAAAGAAAATAGTGTCTTATAATAGGGGTAAAGATTGTGATTTCTTTGGTATGAGCAGCACAGAAATTTCTTCTACCAATCCAGGTCAGCACCTTCCGCAAAACTTTGGGTCTTAGAGACTTAGCTGGATCACCAAGTGATATAGTGGGTCTGAGGCAGCACTTGAACCCAGAGTTTCCTGGCTCCAAGAACAGCTCATTGGCCTTCATGCCACCCTGCCTCTCATGTCTTATAATAAACTCTGGAAAACAGGGTCATGTTGCCAGTTTTGGTGATCTGCCCGTGAATATGAAGTGGCTATCTTATCTAAGCATTTCATTTCCTTCTGCACAAAGCAGTAGGTGTGCTTGATAAATGTGGAACTGAATTTCCCTAAAAAGCACTTTTCATACATTTTCTGATTTGATCTTCATAACAATCCAGTGAGGTATATACCACAGGTGTAATTATCCTTGTTTTATGGATAGGAAAACTGAGACCTAGAGAGAGTAATAATGATAGCTACAATGTATCTAGCCTTGTAAGATTTGCAAAGCACATACAATCTCATTTAATCCTCACAACAACCCCAGGTGGTAGTTGCTCTTGTTATCCCCACTTTACAAATGAGGAAACTGAAGCTGAGATCAGTTAAATGACTTATCCAGGATCATACAGCTAAATAAGTATCTGAGACAGGGTTTGAACTCACGAATTCCTGAATCTAAGTCTAGCACTCTATCTATAAACCTTGTGTACATACCTCTGTTCAGCTCCTGGCATTTCTCCGGGAGTTGTTGGGCTGCAAACACCATGGTGACCATTCCTTGGCCCTTCCTGAAGCCACACTGGCTCTCAGGTAGATGACCATCTTCTATGTGAAAGATCATCCTATTAAAGAGGTTTCTGGTAAGAATCTTGCTGGGAATGACTAAGAGGGCTCCCCCATACCCCCACCATGATTGTCACAGGACAACTATTTCCCTTTCCTTTATAGATATGGACAATGGAGACATAACCCAGAAGATTTCATTCAGCTTTTGTATGAACAGTGGAACCCTTGCTTGTAAATCTCAGCTGGAATAGAATCAGCACCATGTGCTTTGCCACACCAGAAGAGCCTAATGATATTCAAAACCTCTTCTTCAGGTGGAAGTTTGGCTAGAAAGCGATTGACTTCCACTGAGGTATATGGTCAATGGCTTCAGCTTTGGCGAATGATGGTGTGTTGAGAACACTGTGGAAGTGTTTAGCCCACTTCTCCAGGATCATGTTCTAATCACTAATCAAAATGGCTCAATCAGCACTCAGTAGCTGAAATTCACTATAGTTCTTTGACTCAGAAATAGCCTTCAGAGCATCATAAAAGTGCTTTGATTGTTACTATCAACACAAAACTGAATTTCATCTGCCTTTTTTTTTTAAGGCAGTTGGGGTTAAGTGACTTGCCCAGGGTCACACAGCTACTAAGTGTCGAGTGTTTGGTCTGAGGCCAGATTTGAGCTCAGGTCCTCCTGACTTCAGGGCAGGTACTCTATCCACTGCACCACCTTGCTGCCCCTTATCTGCCTTCTTACTGAACCAAGAATCTCACATCTCTCTAAGCTATACTTGTACTTTACTTTTATACTATTTTGTTTTTGTTTTTTGCTTTTTGATGAGGCAATTGGGGTTAAGTGACTTGCCCAGGGTCACACAGCTAATAAGTGTCAAGTGCACTTTACTTTTGGTGGAGTTAAATGCTGCCTTCTTAGAAAAGAATGAACTATCCTGCTAGTAGATCCTGTGGAGTTTCCATCTTTTGCTTAGCAGCTTCTGAATTTCTTCATCATTTTCATCCAACTGATCTTGATGTTTGCGAGTATTGTGGCCCAGATGAGTGAACACAGTGCCATGCACCAAATCTCTGAAAGCTGCCCACTCCTTTTCCGCTGCACTGTTGCCAGCCATGTGTTGGTTCAGCTTTCCCTCCACGTTAGCAACAAACTGTCCCCAGGCTGAGAAGTGCTCCAACCCATTGACATTAAGTCTTCTTGCCCTCATCTTGCCTTGGTGAATGCAAACATTTAGCTTGGAGAGGATGAGTCTATGTTTGGTCTAGTACCTTGCAGGTGTCTGCATCACTTTCACTTCCTGTCTGCCTCTTCTCCTTACAACAGCAATCTATTACATGCTTAGAGGGTGCATCCACGAAGTTTTATTGCATTTAGGTGAATGAAAGACAGTGTTGGTGATGAGGTCATGAGATACACAAGTCTTCAGTAGTAAGTGACCATTGCTGCTGTTGTTCTCATCTGCCCACTCCACTGAGGGAAGTCATCACATGCTTGGAATAGACACCCCCTAACTCACCAACAGGTTTGAGATCCCTCAGTTCCCCTCAGCCTGGTTTAACCCATATGCTCAAATGGCTTACATGGTTGTACCACTGCATGCTGCAGCTTGTTGGAGCCACAGGTGAGAATCAGGTGAATCAGATGGACACCAAAGGTAGAATTTATTTTTGCTGTTCAGTCGTTTCCAACTCTTTGTGACCCAATTTGGGGTTTTCTTGGCAAAGATATTTGAGTGGCTTGTCATTTCCTTCTTCAGCTTATTTTACAGATGAGGAAACTGAGGCAAACAGGGTTAAGTGACTTGCTCAGGGACATACAATTAGTGTCTGAGGCCAGAGCTCTAGCCACTATGCCACCTATCTGCTGCTCAAAGGGTTGAAAGCAGACCTGAAAAGGGCTCAGCAGCCCTCACACCAGAAGTACTAGCCTAACACCATACACCCTTACAGATATTTAGAGACACACCAAACCTCCTACACTAGATCTTAAGTTCCTTAAGGGTAAGGACCCTTTTATATACTGTAAAATACCTAGCAGAGTACATTGTAGCTAGTCAGTAATTATGATGAATAACTAAATGAATGATTGAATTACCACCAGCCTAGAAGGACAGTATGTATCACTTTGAGGAAATTTGTTTCAATAACCTCATCACAAGAGTCTAAAGTTATAAAAAGGAGCATCAAATAAATAGTAAATAGTTCCTGGATCTTATAATTGCTTGTTACTACTCACAACAAGCCAATCATAGGAAGATGTAAAGAAGCCATCTTTTTTTTTTCGAAGGTAAGATTTATTAGATGTCCTACCATTATTTTTTCCCCTTGCACATATATTCACACATACATATACACACACACTCACACACTTGAAGCGTAAACTCAATGTAAATGTTCGGTTTCCCACATAATTTTCTTTGACTTTCTTTCTGCCTTGAAATTAGGGCTAATGCCTCTTTACAATAATTCACAAGCTTCATCCCTTCCCAAGCCCACTTTAGCAAACTTAAGGTCTTTTTCAAGGTAAAGTGCCATATTTCTTATAGATCTTCTGGTGCAGATATCATAGATCCCAGAGCCTCTGCTGAGGGAGGCTGCTGCTCTGCTTGCTGTTGTGTTCCTGTACCAAAATTGGGTCACTTCTCTTCACTTTCAGAAGGGGCGGAGACTCTTAGGTGGGGATGCACAGAACTTTCCCAGCTCTTCTCCCTTTTCTGGGCACAGAGGGGTTCCTACCTCCCAGGCAGCATGGGGCAGGTCAGAGAAGGATAAGGAAGCTCTTCTAGGCAGTAAGTGGCAGTTCAGGAAAAAGTAGTCCTTTCCCTATACAGCTAGATAAAACATTTATTAGGCTCTTACTATGTGCCAGGCCCTGTGCTAAGCATTCAGGATACAAATATAAACAAAAGAGACCATCTCATATCTTCAAAAAGCTTACATTCCAATTGGAGGATACAACATATAAAGGGGAGTAGGGGGAAAGAGTGGTAAGGGGGAGCATGGTGAGTGTGTGGATGTCTAGGAACTGACATGGAATCCGGGTCCAGGCAAGACTAGGTCAAGCTCTCCTATCAGAGCCCAGAAATGCAGAGGCAGAGTCCAAGTGGAAGGGATATGATGATGATGGCCAAAGTACAAGCAATGTGAAGATGGCTCCAATTAGCTTTGAAATCTTTTCATACATACTTTCCCTAGAGAAAACAGGTTTTTTTCTTAGTTCTAGGTCGTGGTGATTAGCAAAATCTTCACTTCTATTGACTAATGCATAACTAGTCAATGTACATTTGTCCAATACACACAGGACAGTTTTGGGGGCCAGATTTTCTAGCTGTCGTTCCAAAGTGCTCCTGTCAGACATATGCAAATTAGGTTTGGGGAAACACATTGCTACAGCCATCTTTAGCCTGGGAAAATATTTTTTCTCCATGGGCGGCTTTTTTAGTATTTCTACAATGTGTAAATCTCATATTTGTTTGTGGTTTTGCCGCCCTTTCAGTTAGCAAAATTGTCAAAATAGGAAAGAAAAACAAGCCAAGAGGGATGATGTGAGTGGCCCAATTCCACATATCTAGTGTCAGAGCCAGGACTCAGGCCCAGGATTATTGACCTTAAATCATACTTCTACCTTCACCAATGTCTCCTTCTTCTACCTTCAGTGCCACAACATTTAGCAATACTCTCTTATATTCTTTTATGTTGTTTCAAGATTAATGTCTTGCCTCATTGATTTGTCTATGAAACATAAGAGCAAAGACAAGATCACATGCTATGTACGCTAATTGATCAAGTGCTATTTCCTCTTCTGAAGGTCACATTTTCTTCTTAGCCCCACTTCCTCGACAATACAAGATGAGAAAATGGAAACAAGATGAATAGACCTGAGTGTGCACCAAAGGTCCCTAAGAATTAGAAGAATTTAACAGCATTTCATTATTTGGGATAATGTCTTTCTGTGAGCCAAAGACCAGAGTAATAAACCACGTGGTATCTGAAGCTTAATTAGAGGATCCTGCCAAAATACAGCTTTTCATTGACATTTACCTTTTTTAAAAAATGTTTCATATGAAAATCCTTATTTTTAGTTAAACATTAGCCAGTCCTAAGAATAAACAGCTATTCACCTGAAATAAGTCCAAAGGATAGAGGTGAAAGCTCTGGGGTGTGGAAAGAGCATGGAGCTAGATGTCGGGAATCCCAGTTTCTAGTTCTCTGCCATTAACTCCCTGTTGGACCTTGGGCCACATATATATTATATACACATATTTATGTGTGTATGACATTGACTGTAGGATGTTAGAACTGCAAAGGAATTTAGAGTCTATCCCCAGCCTTCATTTTATAGATTAGGAAACAAATGTAAAGAGAAAAGTGATTTATCCGAGGTAGAGCTCCAATATGGAATTTTTACACCAGGTGGAGATAGGGAGGTAGGAGGTAGGGAGAGAGAATACTGTGCTATGATGTGGAGACAGACAGTCCTGGAATATTAAGAGCAAGGATGATACCGAAGGCAGAGCATACCTCAGCCCACCATCCTGTAGCTTTCTGTTTTTTATTTTATTTTATTTTATTTTATTTTATTTATTTATTTTGGCTAGGCAATGGGGTTAAGTGCCTTGCTTAGGGTCACATAGCTCATAAGTGTCATGTGTCTGAGGCCATATTTGAACTAGCTTTCTATTTTGACTAATGATTCTCACTAAGGAGATGATAAGCTCTGTTGTTTCTATAGTGCTAAAGGATTGCAAGTGCCATCATAACCTCTAAATTGGGTGCCCTCTACATTCAGTGCCCCAGGGCAAATTCACCCCACCCAAATTGCTTTCTGCTCCAAGATCACATAGCCACCAAGAGCTTATTCTCTTCCCATCTACTCACCCACTCTGGCTAGGACTGAAAAGGACTATGGAATCAACTCTTTAAGTAATAACCATCTTATAAATGGGACCCAAGAAAATAGAGTGACTTTTTCAAGCCTGCACAATTCTTTACTTTGATACATTGCCCTAATACTAATGCTTTGCTGTAAGTCTCATAAAAATAATTTACTATGCATGGGATTTGATGTTAATGGTCCTACCACTGATTTTTTTTTCCTTTTTTGTCATTCTCCTTTTCTGTCTTATTAGCCAATCTTACAGGTATGAGCTAGTATCTCAGAATTGTTTTAATTTGCATTTCTCAAATCAATAATGAGTTAGAGCATTTTTTCACATGGCTATGGATAGCTTTGATTACTTCATTTGAAAGCTATTCATATCTTTTGATCATTTACCAATTGGGGAATGGCTCTTATTTTTATAAATTTGACTCAGTTCTCTCTGTGTTGGAGAAATGAGGTCTTTATCAAAGAAACTTGCTTCAAAATTTTTTTCACAGTTACTATTGCTAATTGTATTTCCCTCCATTCTATTCACACCCCCATTTATTCTGTTCTCTCTCTCCTTTTACCCTGGCTCTCCTCAAAAGTATTTTTCTTCAATGATATTTGTAACTCATGAGTCTTTTGTCAGTATTAGGGTAGTGGGAGGGAAAAAACTTTGTGTGTGTATATTTAGATAGAGGGCACAGGATGAGTTGAAGATGAAGGGGTGATATCTGGAAAATAAAATTAAGAAGTGAGAGAGGATTATACTGGGAGAAGGAAAAAGGGAGAAGTAGAATGGGGTAAATTATCTCATGAAACAGACAAGAAAAGGCTTTTAGAGTGGAAGGAAATGGGGGATGTGAGAGGGAATGAGTGAATCTTATTCTCATAGGATTTGGCTTAAGGAGGGAATAACATGCACAATGGGGCATGGAAATCTGTCTTACCCTACAGGAAAATAAGGGGGGAAGGGGACAAGAGAGCAGGGGGTTGATAGAGGGGAGGGCAGTTTGGGGAAGGGGATAATCAAAAGCAAACACTTCTGAGGAGGGACAGGGTCAAAATAGAGAATAGAATAAATGGGGGGTAGGATAGAATGAAGGGAAATATACTTAGTTTTTCACAACAGGACTACTGTGGAAGTGTTTTGCATGACTACACATCTATAACCTGTATCAAGATGCTTTTCAACGAGGGTGGGTGGGGAGTGAGGAAGGGAGAAAATTTGTAACGCAAAGCTTTAAAAACATATGTTAAAAACAAAAAAAAAATTTTTTAAAAGAAAAGTATTTTTCTTCTGACTGCCATGTCCCCCAATCTGCCCTCCCTTTTACTCCCCCCCTTCCTTCTCTTATCCCCTTCTCTTCCTACTTTCCTGTAGGGTAAAATATATTTCTATATCCAATTGAGTGTGTATGTTATTCCCTCTTTGAGTCAATTCTGATGAGAGTAAGATTCACTCACTCTTCCTCAGCTCCTCCCTCTTCCCCTCCGCTGTAAAAGCTTTTCCTTGACTCTTTTATGTGAGATAATTTACCCCATTTGATCTCTCCCTCTCCCTTTCTCCCAGACATTCTTCTCTCACCCCTTAATTTCATTGTTTTAGATAGCATCCCTTCATATTCAACTCATACATGTGCCCTCTGTCCATATATACTCCTTCTAACTGCCCCAATAATAAGAAAGTTCTTATGAGTTACAAGTATCATCTTCACATGTAGGAATATATGTAGTTTAACCTTAATAAGCCCCTTATTATTTCCCTTTCCAGTTTACTTTTGTATGCTTCTCTTAAGTCTTGTATTTGAAAGTTAAATTTTCTTTTCAGCTCTGGTCTTTTAATCAAGAATGCTCAAAAGTCCTCTATTTCAGTGAATATCTATTTTTCCCCCGAATGATTATATTCAGTTTTGCTAGGCAGGTGATTGTAATCCTAACTCTTTTGCCCTCCAGAAACTCAAATTCCAAGCCCGCCAGTCCTTTAATGTAGAAGGTGCTAAATCTTGTGTTGTTCTAACTGTAATAATTAAATAGTTTCTTTCTGGCTGTTTGCAATATTTTCTCCTTGTTCTGGGAGCTCTGGAATTTGGCTATAATATTCCTGAGAGTTTTCATTTTAGGAACTATTTCAGGAAATGATTGGTGGATTCTTTCAATTTCTATTTCACCCTCTGGGTCTAGAATATCAGGAGAGTTTTCCTTGATAATTTCTTGAAATATGATGTCTAGGTTCTTTTTTTGATCATGGCTTTCAGACAGTCCAATAATTTTTAAATTATCTCTCCTGGATCTATTTTCCAGGTCAGTTGTTTTTCCAATAAGACATTTCACATTTTCTTCTGTTTTTTCATTTTTTGGTTTAGTTTTATTGTTTCTTGATTTCTCATAAAGTTATTAGCTTCCATTTGCTCAATTCTAATTTTTAAGGAATTATTTTTTTCAGTGAGTTTTTGTACCTCCCTTTCTATTTGGCCAATTCTGTTTTTTAAGACATTCTTCTCCTCATTGGCTTTTTGTACCTCTTTTACTATTTGACCTAATCTGTTTTTACAGGTTTTTTTTCTTCAGTATTTTTTTGTGTCTCCTTTACCAAGCTGTTGACTCTTTTTTCATGATATTCTTGCATCACTCTCATTTCTCTTCCCAATTTTTCTTCTACCTCTTTTACTTGATTTTTCAAAATCCTTTTTGAGCTCTTCTATGGCCTGATACCAATTCATATTTTTCTTGGAGGCTTTAGATGTAGGAGCTTGGACTTTGTTATCTTCTTCTGAGTGTGTGTTTTGATCTTCCTTGTCAGCATAGTAACTTTCTATCGTCATATTTTTCTCTTTTTTTTTTTTTGCTCTTTTTCCTAGCCTATTTCTTGACTTTTAACTCTTTGTTAAAGTAGGGCTCTGCTTCCAGGGTGTACTGTCTCAAACTTCAGCGGTTTTGTGCAGCTATCTTCAGAGATACTTTTAGGGAACTCTTAGTTTTCTGTTCTTCCAAGGTGGTATGAGCTAAGAAGAGCTGTGTTTACTACTCTCTTGGCCTGCACTCTAGTCTGTGAGTGACCACAAGTACTCTTTTCTGCCCTGAAACTATGATGAGGGTTCCTGCTACACTGTGGCCCCGAGCTGTGGTGTTCTCCTCCTTACCCTGGGAATGCCATCCAGGACTGCAAGCTGGATCGGAGTAGGGGCAAAGCAATAGAGGCCTGCCTCAGTGCTGTCAAAGAGATCCCTGTAATCTCTTTCTGACCAACTGTTTGACCCCTTTACCCTCTGTGGGCAGAGAATACTGGAAGCAGCTGCTGCCTCTTCTGATTCAGTGGCTACCCAGCAAATGTTGAGTATAATCCTTTGGTGGGGGAGAAGGGAATGGATGTTTAATGAAAAAGACTTTCAAGCATTCCTGATGAAAAGACCAGAGCTGAACAGAAACACTGACATTCAAACTCAAGACCCAAAAGAAGCATAAAAAGATAAATGTGAAAAAAAAAATCATAAGGGACTCGATGAAGTCCTACACGGGAAAACATTGCTACATGGGAAGAGGATACATGTAACTCTTAAGAACTTTATCATTATGAGGGCAGTTAGAAGGAGTGTACATAGACAGAGGGAATGGGTGTGCTTTGGTATTGCATTGATTGTGTTGGGATGATCTCAAAAAAAGTGAAGAAGTAAGAAAGAGGGATACACTAGGAGAAGGGGAAAGGGAGAGGTAAAATGGGGAAAATTATCTCACATAAAAGAAGTACACAAAGAAGAGTTTTTATAGTGGAGGGGAAAATAGGGAGAGGGTGGTGGGAAATTCTTTAACTTCACTCTTACCGGAATTGGTTCAAAGAGGATAGAATATATATATATGTATGTATGTATACATATCACACACACACACTTAGCTGAGCATAGAAATTTATCTTACCCAACAGGGAAATAGGAGGGGAAGGAGATAAGTGAAAGAAGAGAGTGATAAGTGTTTAGAGGCCTTTAGTCCCCTGATATATAATTTCAACTGTTGTTGTTTGTCCTTCATTCTCAAAGAGGACCAATGACATCAGGAGGGTGATGTCTTGACTTGCAAGTGAATTGGATTTAAATGAGGCAAGGCTGTGCAAAGTCATCATCCTTACTCTCTTCTCTTGTGTCATTGGAGTCCAGTGGCATGACATAGGTCTGGACTACTGGTGATGGCCAGGGATGCAGTGAGGGACCCTGGACAAATAATTTCTTGTCCCTATTCTTCAGTTTCTTCATTTGTAAAGCCAAAGGGTGGTACTAGAGGATCTCTTGTGGTGCTTTTGATGGCTAACATTTGTACTTCAATGGCTCTGTTATCACATTGCTGTAGGTACTTCCTCAAGTGGGGCAGATTGGATTCTATCCATGACTTTTTATTTTGTCCAGCTCTTTTCTGTGTCCTCCCATAACTCCCCAATCCATCACCCCATCCACTCATTTTGTTGTGAGACTTCCTCTATATCTTGATATTGTGTGTATCCCAATGAAGCACTTCTTCATTGGTAATATGTTTCAGCTTATTCACATTCATCATGTACCTTTCTACTACCCTTGAGATGACCTGCAAACTTATTTTCTTGAAGACTTTATAGTATTCCATTACCTGAAGCCATCCAACGCCTCTGAAAGATTGTTGATATTAAAAAGATAGGCTGTTATTTCAATTTTTTTTGAGGCAGTTGGATTTAAGTGACTTACCCAGGGTCACACAACTAGTAACTATCTGAGGCCAGATGTGAATTCAGATCCTCCTGAATCCAGGGCTGGTGCTTTATCCACTGCACCACCTAGATACCCCAAGATAGGCTGTGATTTCAAAGATTTCTGGTGAATGTTTGAGGTAAGATCTAGAATCCCCAAAGGAATTCTTTAGGACATACTTTTCCTTTGTCCTCTACTTTGTACTTTAGTTATTTTGGGAATATGCTACATTTCCACATTTCTTGGATCAAGGGGGAGAGATTGGGGGCCCTATAAAATGCTGACACACTCATGCAAACTGTGGTCTGAGCAAAACACTGCAGATAAACTTTCCATGGAGGCTGTCAATAATATAAACAAATGGACTTGGCTAATGGTACCTTTGACAATCAGCTGATCATGAGTTTTGGCTTTTGAGGAATTTGAACTCTATGTAAATAATCAGGAGATCATTACTGACAGTCATCTTTGTATCTCACCTGTCTCTTTCCTCTCTCCCCAACTAGGATTTTAGGGATCGTCTCTCTGGCCCCGTCACTCTATTTGGCTTTTATTCCATGTGACTCTGAGCCTGTTAGGTTGGTGCCAAAAGCCCACTGGTCCTCCTTTCCTCCCAGGTATTTCAAAATATCCAGATTTTCTAGTCTTTTCAAGGCAGTCCTTTGAAGACCTCCCTAAAATCTCCATGTTTTAAGCTGTAGACATTCTCTTCTCTTCCTTGAAAGCTTCCATTTGTCCACTGTTCTGTATGTCCTTTAAGAGCTCTCTGACTCTTTTGGTGTATTCCTTGAAATTATAAATTTGTCAAGGACAAGTATTTGACTAGTTACTTTTGAAAAGTATCAGAATTAAGTAAAATTTATAAGATTACAAGTCATTCCCCAATTGATAAATGGTCAAAGGATGTGAACAGGCAGTTTTCAGAGGAAGAAATTAAAGCTATCTATAGTCATATGAAAAAAATGCTCTAAATTACTATTGATCACAGAAAAACAAATCAAAACAACTCTGCGGTACCACATCATACCTGTCAGATTGGCTAACATGACAAAACAGGAAAATGATAAATGTTGGAGAAGATGTGGGGAAATTGGAACACTAATGTAGTTGGTGGAGTTGTGAACTGATCCAACCATTTTGGAGAGCAATTTGGCACTATGCCCAAAGGGCTATAAAAATGTGCATACCCTTTGACCTAGCAATAGCACTTCTAGGGCTGTATCCCAAAGAGATCATAAAAATGGGAAAAGGACCCACATGTATAAAAATATTTATAGCAGCTCTTTGTGTGGTGGCAAAGAATTGGAAATTGAGAGGATGCCCATCAATTGGGGAATGGCTGAGCAAGTTATGGTATATGAATGTAATGGAATACTATTGTGCTGTAAGAAATGATGAGCAGGAAGACTTTAGAAAAACCTGGAAAGACTTGTATGGTCTGATGGTGAGTGAAAAGAGCAGAACCAGGAGAATATTGTGCACAGTAACAGTCACATTGCACAATGACTAACTTTAATTGACTTATCTCTTCTCAGCAATGCAAAGATCTAAGACAACTCCAAAAGACTCATAATAGAAAATGCTATCCACATCCAGAGAAAGAACTCTGGAGTTTGAATTCAGATGGAAGCGTATTATTTTCTCTCTTTTATTGTTGTTGTCTTCTTTCTCATAGTTCCTCTCACTGGTTCTCATTCTTTACAACATGAGTAATGTGAAAATATGTTTACTATGAATGTATATGTAGAGCCTATATCAGATTGCACGCCCCCTTGGTGAGGGGGAAGGATAAAATTTAAAACTCAAAATCTTGTGGAAGTGAATGTTGAAAACTAAAAATATATTAATTAATTTTTAAAAAAGAAAGAAAAGTATTCTTTTGTCTCTGCTGATATCATAACTACTGGTTGCCTAAAAACTTGGTTCTGAAGTCCTAAACCACCACTGAGGAAACAAAATATTTAAAGGAAGATACACTGAAAAGTACAAGGTGGCTCCTGATAAAAGATAGCTACTTTCACAGTGTGTTCAGATAGTCTGGAATCTGTCTTGTATCCCAGGCAAGCTGAGAAAACGGTACACTGGTAGGAGTAGCCATGTTTGCCAACCCAGCCTTCTCAGATTGCCAGGACTATCTCCGGGGCTTTCACAATCTATAACCAGTTCTCTGGGCTCTTTTGGGATCCACTCTACAAGTTTCTATTCTTCCTTAACCCATCTCCTCTTAAATCTGAAGTCTCTCTGCTTCCCTCATATGGCTGAGTATTGCTAACTCCAATTGATTACTCTATGTGCCCCATCTCACTAAATCTCTAGGAGGAGAACTGTAGATATATAGTATTTGCCAGAGTTGATATTCACATAGCATTTCTCATTCCTTTCTTAAAATAACTCCTGGGGGATAAGCACTAGGTTTGCTATTTCCTTTCTTCAAGTTCAGCACTCTTTCTACTACGCCACAGTTGTGCAGCCATGGAGAAATGGTATTACCCAAAGAGAGATTCTCCCTGCCAAGGGAGGAGGAAGAATCTTCTAATCTCAGCACAAACAGGCTGGCACCAGAGAAACTTTGAGCCTCTTTGATTAACCCCAGCCAAATGAGAGGGCATAATTTATGTCCTGAGAGCATAATGTATGTTCCCCAAGCCAGCCACCCAGGCTAGACTGTCGAGTGTGACTTATTCACAAGTTTATCTTCTAATGGCAAAGTTGATACTTTATAATGTACCCCTCTGTATTAGTGTGGACTACAGAAGAACAGGATAATTAGGAGTTTCCAAAGGGCTAGGTTTTCATTTGCATCTCAACCCTCGGCAGCCTCTGGCCCCATCATCTGTCAGATCCCACCACCATTTTGAAATCAGTCACATGATGCTTGTCAGGATACTAACTAATTAAATGGCATCTTCATGCTTTCTGGCTTGAGCTGATGGCAGCTCTCTGACCTAACTCCTTAACCTGGAAATATTCAGTTAGAAAGAAAAGTACAAGAAATGATACCTTCTAACAATAATTATGTAGATTAATTTCAGGCTTCTAGATCCAGGAACTGGAATAAGAAAAAATAAAGGATCTCACAGGGTGGACCCTTAACTCTAGCCATAAGATTCTAGATCAGATTCCAGACAGGATACTTGATGTGACACTTATTTTTGCTAATTGAGGAGAGGGGTGAAGGGCAGAGGGGCTCATAAGAAAAAGAAGCATCTTGAAGAGTTTTTAAGGATAAGAAGAAAATGTTAGAGTAAATTAAAGTAACCCATTCTGGAACCTTCAAAAATGCATCCCCTTTGGGTTTGAATATCTTTTATTATTTTTTCTTTCCAAAAATATGAAAATTATATCATGTACACAGATCACATGAATAATCCAAATGGAAAAAAGCATACAAAGTGCAAATGGAACTAATGAGGTGCTTAACATACGTATTTACAGTGTGGCGTGGACAAGTTTAAAAGATATTGCAAAATATACAAATGTTTTTGCTTATGTTGACTTTTTATATGTATGTATATATATATATATATATATATATATCTGTATGTATGTATGTATATATTTCATAGATAAACACTTTCTTATTTCCAAAGGTGAGCAATATAAAACCAGAATCATACAGGTTATTTTCTATATAATATGATAAAGCTATACAATTCAGTGACTATACATACAGACCACATTGATATCTGTCTGAGAAGGGTTATATACATAGTAGAAGGTCAGGATAAGGCTCCAAATGACCTGGGAGTTGTGAAATGGGCTAGTCATTCTTCTTCCTCATCTTATATTCCCCTTTCCTACATACTCTTTGGAGCTGGGAAATTGTTGGTAGAGCCCAGTTAAGCAGGATGAGGTGGGAGTATTACAGAGGGTGTGTTAGAGGGAAGAAATGTATGTGGCTGGTAGAAAGGCAAGTGAAGATTGTTCTCTCTTAGAAGAAGGGCCCATGAAAGGCAAAGAGAGGGCATTTGAGCTGCTAAAAGGTACAGGCCCCCTGACCCCACCCACGTGCACATGCACATAACATATATCAAAAGGGGCTCTGGGACTGAGGGTGACTGGTCAATTCAACCTTCTGGATTAGCCTCAGCTCAAGCCTTTTCAGTCACATGCTCAGCAATTAGCCTTTTTAAGAAGCAGGAGTTTAAGGGCCAAAGAGGACAGGAGATGGAAATGGGTAAAGCTCATTCCTGGCAAATGAAAGACAATTTGGAAAGAGGTTCCAGATTAGTCTTTAACAGGTTATATCTTAAAACAAGGTACTTTTTGTCTAGCCAGACCATCATCCTTTGAGGAATGCGTCTGGGATATTTTCCTTTCTGTGAAAGGGACAGAGAAATGGAAGGACCCAGAAAGAAGAAGGGCTAACAGCAAGACCATTCACCTCAGAATCCTTCAACCCCACCTCCTTAAAAGGCTAATCCACTGGCTAATCCCTCTGGATCAGGCCAGACACAGTTCTCAAGGCACTATCCAAGGTGAGAAGGACCTCTGAAGATGGTCCTCTGATTCTGCAGTCAGCTCAGTTTATTCTGTTCCCCCTCCATTTGAGGGCAAAACAAACTTCATGACATAACTCACAAACCATTCACTGGGGCTGGCAGAAGAAAACGCTTAGTCCACAAAATATCAAGGCCAATTCCCACAGAGTTTGAGAGGCTAGCAATCGCCCAAGATGGACAGAGGAACTGATCTTTCCTAACCATAGAAAGTCTGTCATAACCTGCCCAACCTCCTCATGACATCTGAGGCACTTAGATTATCAGAGTGGGACCAGTTCTTAGCACTGACCTTTATGAATCTGGCTTTCTGGAGTATCCCCGATTGAAAATGACTCATGGCAGAAGTCTCAGCTGCTGACCAATTAGCAACTAAAGTGCTAACTGCCCTGGGAACATGCCCACCTTTGCATCCCTCCAATAGTAAGAAATGCAAAAGCACATCTGCAACCTTTTTTGCTTCTTAATTAAATTACTATCCTTCAGAAACATGGTTTGTTCTAGAAATTGCCTGGCTTTGGCTGGGTTATAGCCTGCCCAAGAGAAACTGTGGAGAGAGTAAGGGGGGGAAGATCAGGAAAGAGGGGGCATGAGCATATACAGTAATTCTACCTCCCTAGAATTCATCTTTGGTATTGGGAATCATGGTCGTCAGCCTGTGGAGGCAGCCCAAGCCTACCTGACTAACCAGTGCATGCTGCTGACCACCAGCAGTTTCTCCTGGGCATGGGAAGGGTGTCCACCTAAGTTTGCTATAGACAAAACGTAGTCCTTAACCTTCCCCTTCCTGCAAGTCTCCATATAGCAGGGAATGGATGGACATGTGGCTTACTAAGACTGGGCTGGGTGTATCACTGGCTGGCATCTTCTCACCTAGGCCTGCCCTGCCGCCAAGCTTTGTGGGGCCAGGGAAGTACTGATTTCCTATTTACAGTCAGGTCTTTCCTAGGAAGAGCCCTGTGCCTTAGCAACCAAACTCACACTTACTTAAAAATAAAAGTAAAACTGTACATTTGAGCAATGGAATACTTTCCACAGGCTTTTTCCTTCTGAAAATTGTTTAGGGATTTAAAACACATCCTGTTGGTCAGGGGCTCTAGTGTTTCTGGAGAGAGTAAATAACTGACCTAGTCAGGATTCACTTGCAAAAATCCTATGGTTCTTGTCTGAGGCTTTTCAGTGAGCCACTAATCATGTAAGAAAGAATTGTGGCCCTTATAAGGATGGTGCTTTGATCACTTTTTCTGCCAATACTGAGTCAGCCCTACCTGCCAATGCTTTGGGTTCTGGGGTGAAGGGTAGGAATACCAAATGTCTGTGACTCCATTTTTCCAATGGATAGATAGCTAACCATCTGCCCCTACCCTGCCCACGCTTCAAGGGAGAATGGGCATGTAGAACAAGAAATAATCCATCTTTTCTCCCCTGAAATCACCATCCTGCTATAAAGCCGTGTTGCCAGAGAAGGTCTTTATGTCTTTGCCCCCCTGCTGGGTCTCCTTATTTATGACTGCTGTATTCTCATACACCTCGGAAACCTTGATGGGGATTTCCTTGACGTTCTCCTCATCTTCAAACAGATCACAGCACTTACTGCAGCGGCAGCACCGGGGGCATCCGCACAGCAGGCAGCACGTCCGGCAGCAGACACGACAGCAGACGCGACAGCACCAGCAGCAGGGCAGCTGGCAGCACTTGCCCGTGAGGAGAGACACCAGCCCATCCCAGGGCTGAAGAGAATGCATCCACAGGGGCAAGAAGCCCCAGGTTTGCAGCTTCTTAGGGAGAATCTGAGGACAGCGGGCTTGGAGCACCCGCATCACCAGCACCACAAGCAATACCAATAGGATGGGGGCTCCTACACCCACCAACACAGGCCAACCCGCCAGCGAGAGGCCAAACACGGCCAGTGGCGTCAGGAGAAAGAAGAAGATCAGGTAGAAGATGGCGAACCAACGGTAGGTGGCTGTGATATCTCCCAGGCCCTTGGCGAGGCGTATTGGCAGGCGTGTGAATGGGATTGGGTACCACAGAAGTATCCCAGAGATGTTGAAGAAGAAATGGCACAGGGAAATCTGAAATTAAAAGGATAAGATGAAAACTCATCTAACCCACACAGGGAGTCAATCAGGGTGAGTGAAGGGAAATCAGGAGGCCCACAGCGATGAGAAGAAGGAAAGCACAGTGGTGTCACAGAAACTGTCATCACAAATATTTACATCATGGGTTCTTAAATTTAAGGGCCAGGAACACCAGAGGCATCTAGTCCAGTCTATTCAGTTTTGCAGCAATATAGAGCAGCAGGATGGCTGGATGTTATGTTAGGTGTGACCTAGAAAGCACTGGACCTGAAGTCAGGAAAATTTGGGTTAGAAGCTTTGCCTCACTTTGCTCATCTGTAAACACAGCAACAGAGCATTTCATTCACTGGGTTATTATGAACATCAAGTGAGATCATTATGTAAAGTGCTTTGGAAACTTTAATGCACTCTACAAATAAGAGTACTCATTATGATGTCATGAAAAGAACAACGCATGTGGGAGTGTGAAGACCTAGCTACAATTTAAGTCAACAAGCATTTATTAAGTGCCTCCTATCTGCAAAGCACTGTGCTAGGTGCTGGGGACACAGAAAGGAAAAGTACCTGCCCCCAATAAGCTTATGTTCTGCTCTTCCGAATTTCAGTTCTGCCACTTATTTCCTGCATGGCCTTGACCTTCAGCAGAACATTTTTCTTATCTACAAAAGGATGAATAGATGATCTCAAAGATCCCTTCTAACTCTTAAATCCCATGAAAATGGGCCTCTTTGCAAATGGGCATGCAGGAGGGAACTAAATGCAATGAAGAGCTTGAGTCCTGGCTTACAAACAAAACTAAATTGATAATTTAAGCCACTTTTGCTGAGTTCTAACAGTGGTTTCAAAAACAATTTACTTAATTAAAAACATTGTTCCAAGTGGAATTAAGTACCAGTCAGCTAAACAGCAATGAAATTAGTAAGAAAAAATTATAGCAGTCCAGAAGCACTGAGACTTTTATTATAATTGTTTTCAAAATCAGTTTTGGAATTAATTGTTTTACAAAGTTAATTTAATTGTTTTATCATGCTTTGAATCAAGCTCTACTCCTCACCCTGTCACCCATATTCCTTCGTCACCTTTCTCCTACCCAGGCATTGCCTGGCCCGCCTACACACCAGCAGTTCAATTGGCCTCCCTTGCCAGAGAGGGGAGAGGAGAAGAGGAGAAGACAGGTGCCTAGTGAGGCAATATTCACACTGGAGAATGTTAAAGGCACCACCATCCTGTCCTTGTCTAGGCTGCAAATCTTGCCTCTCAAAGGATGACTCTCTAAGTCTTTCTGCAGTATCTCTTATATTCATCCCCTCCTTTCCAGTCCTGATGACACCACCAGATCTTCATTTTTGTAACTTGAACTCTGTACTATGGTGGAAAATAATGCTGCTTTTCCTCTGCTAGGTAATATTTGTGTGATGTTGGGCAAGTCACTTAATCTCAATTTCCTCATCTATAAAATAAGTAAGGATTAGACTGGATGGTTTCTTTCTTTCTTTCTTTTTGTATTTGTTTCTTTTTGCTAGGCAATAGGGTTAAGTGACTTGCCCAGGGTCACATAGCCAGTAAGTGTCAAGTATCTGAGGTCGGATTTGAACTCAGGTCCTCCTGACTCCAAGGCAGGAGCTCTATCCACTGTACCACCTCGCTGCACCTGGATAATTTCTGAAAGCCCTCCCATGTCTACATCTATGACCCTAGGCCTATTCCAAAAGCCTCCTCCTGTCTGGTCTCTTGGCTCTAAAACATCACACACACACACACATTTCCCAAATCAAAATTCTGATGACACCTACCCTTAAATCCAATACCTCTTGCCTTCCTGATGTTTGAAGAAAAACCGAAATCCTTAGTTCAGCTTTCAAGGCCCTCTAGAACTTGATCCTCATCTGCCTTTTTCAGCATTACCTCCTCCTGCTATGGTGTCTATAACAGTCCTATTATCATCATTAATGTTAGTTCTGCCCCTGCGACCATTATCATCCACTCCAGTGAAACTGGTTCTTCAAAGATGCTTGTTCACTCGACATATCCCCGGGACCTCGGTTCACATCCTTCTCCCTCTCATACTTTTCCTCCTGCTCTCTGCCCAAACAGATCCTCAGCATTCTTCAAGGAAGAGGCTTCTCTTCCCCCATGACACCAACAGTCACCTCTCTCTCCTCTAAACACAAAACATGGATCTATACCAGTCACCTAACAAGTAACAGAGTTGGGATTCAAACTCAGGTCTTCTGACATCAAAGTCAGAAATTCTTCCTACCATACCACTTTTTCTGAGTGATAGAAGGGCAAAAAGGCGAAGTTATCCAAACCCTTTCAATCATTTTATGTGGCAGACAGGGAATAAGGTAGGGGATAAGGAATGTAAATATTCACCATCCTAATTTGTTTATTATGGGCACAAGTTAGAGATATTTAAAACATCCAAAATGGTTGGATTAGTTCACAATTCCACCAACAACAAATTAGTGTCCCATGTTTCCACATTTCCTTCTAATATTTGTCACTTTCTCCTTCAATCATTTTAGGCAATCTGCTAGGTGTAAAATGATATCTTAAGGTTGTTTTAATTTGCATTTCTCTAATCAATAATGATTAAGAGCATTTTTATGTGACTATACATTGTCTTGATTTTTTCAATGGAAAACTGCATTTTCATATCCTTTGACCATTTATCAGTTGGGGAATGACTCCTATTCTTAGAGATTTGACAAAGTTTGAGACCTTTATCTGAGAAACTGTCTATGAAAATGTTTTCCCAGTTTTTTCCTTTTCTTCTGATCTTGGTTACATTTGTTTTATTTGTACAAAATCTTTTTAATTTAATGTAATCAAAATTATCCATCATATGCCTACCTGCTTTCTATCTCTAACTTGTTTATATATCTGGTCATTATTAAAAAAAAGTTCAGCATCTGAGAACAATAGCTAGGGACAATTTTGTAACCCACAGGTCACCACTCTAAGACAGGTAAGATATCAGGAGTAATACATGTCCCCTTGTGACATGAAGCATGTGACAAGAAAGAAACCAGCAGGTTTATTTGAAGGATTTTGTAGTAAGCTAAGAAAAGAGAGCTTAATTGAAAGAGGCAATGAATCACAACTGTGCATCCTGACCTGGAGTGAACTTTGTAAAGTATTTCCAGGGCTAGCTAATGCAGCCAGGATGGCAGTGGTGGTGGTACCGATGTTGGAGCCCAAGGTTAAAGGGTAAGCTCTCTCAAGGCTGATCACACCGATGCCTAAGGGGGAAAAAAAAGACATTGGATTCCGTCCTGGGTGGGAATGATTGAGCATGGCAGGACCCCATGTAAAAATGGAGACATGGGCATGTGAAAAGGGAAGCGGGAGGAAGAGAGGACTTACCAACCAGAGGAGTGATTGCGGAGGTGAACACAGAGCTACTCTGCACAAGAAATGTAATCCCAGCTCCAACCAGAATGGCGAGGTAGCCTGTCAGCCAGGCAAAAGGGAAGGGGAAATCTGGGAAACAGGAGAAGAAAAGGGCACCATTTCTACAATTGTCCTGGTCAGCATTTCATATCCGATACAAAAGATCACTCTAGGGGCAATTCAAAAACAGTAGTTTTACTAAAAATTCATTCCAAAACTTCAAGCAGAAATAATTCCCAATTGCAGTCAGCAAGAAGTTTCCTGGGTGGGGGAAAGGAGGGTGTCTTAGGAACTCCCTGCCAACATTCTAAAAATTACATTTATACCCTTCTTTGCTCAAATGAGATAATATTTGTAAAAAGCACTAAGCACAGTGCCTAGCACATAGTAGGCATTGTAAAAATGCCCTAAGATGAGGGAACTCCCTCTCCCAATGCAGGCTGGCAGATTCTCAATAATGTACAATCCCAGAGTCACCCAGAGCTGTGAGGGCTCTCCAAGACTGGTTCAATAATGCAAATTCAAAACAAAAGAGACAACATAGATTCCCAGGATTGTTAATGTGGAAGGAAAGAACACAAGTGGAGACCAGGGTCATCTGCAGTTCTTGTCTCAAGACATATGGGTCAGGTGTGGACCTCAGTGAGCACAATGAGAGGAGAACCAGCAAGTGTCTTTTTTCTTAAGGACTGCCCAAAGAAAGGCCCAGGGAGAGTGAAATGCCTACCTGTGTTGATGGTCTTCTTAATCACAGCAGCAACTTGTCCCTTGAGTACAGAGTTCAGGACCTTAACAATCAAGATCAAACAAGTGCACAGGACCACCAAAGAGATGGCTAGAAGAATGAGGCCAATACTCAGATCGGAGAGACTGACATCCACAAATGCGTGTTTGCCTGGAAGAAGGAGAGGAACCATTTAGTATCTTCCTCTTCTTCTTCATCACTTAACCCAGAGATACACAGCGTTCTATGCAGCACCATGCCTTGTATAAAGTGAGTCTAATTAAGCAAAGGTTTATACGTTCAAAAACAAATCTCAAAAGATATGTAAGTTCAATCCAAATAACATTTAGCCCCAGGACCTACCTCAGAGTAAGCATCCCCGACCTTTTTATAAGAAGCCACTTTTGATTTTCTTTAATGAATAAAACTTCTTTATTAGAATTTAAGAAACACAAAAATAAGTTATTTTATGGGAAAAATATGCTCGATGGTGATCCTGTATAGTTCTTTTTCTTTTTTTGGGGGGGGGTTCTTACATTTTATTTATTTTAATTAATTTAATTTTAGTTTTCAACAATCACTTCCACAAGATTTTGAGTTTTAAATTTTTTCCCCTCCCTTCCCACTTCCCTTCCCAACACAGTATGCAATCTCATATAGGCTCTGCATATATATTCCTATTAAACATATTTTTACATTAGTCATGTTGTAAAGAACAATTAGAACCGATAGGAGGAACCACAAGAAAGAAGAAACAAAATAAAACAGAAGGAAAAAAAAGAGCAAAATAGTATGCTTTGATCTGCATTCCAACCCTATCGTTCTTTCTCTGGATGTGGATAGCATTTTCCATTATGAGACTTTTGGAGATATCTTAGATCCTTGCATTACTGAGAAGAGCTAAGTCTATCAAAGTTAGTCATTGTACAATGTGGCACTTTTGATTTTTAAAAAGCCTTGAAACATGAGTGTGAGAAAGTCTCTGTACACCCAGCATAACAAATGGAAAGAGCACTGGAAATGGAGTTAGACGTCCTGGGTTCAAATCTTGATTCTGCTCTCTGCTGTGATCTCTGTGACAGCGGGCAGCTTCTTCCACCTGTGTGGGTGTCAGGTATCCTGCTCTATAAAATGAGAGGGTTGGACTAAATGACCTCAAGGAAGCCTTCCCGCTCCAACATTCTATGATCTTTGCACCAGAGAGGGCATTTCTCCCTTCCCAAGAATGGATTTGCCCAAGTTTGTATTACTCACTTGCTGCTTCAGTTTAATTATACAGAAAATATAATGAAGTGCTTTGTAAAATGTTACACAAATATACTAACAACAACAATAATAACAGCTAACATTTATATGGTGCTTGAAGGTCTGTAAAGTGCTTTACATACATAATATCATTTGATCCTCACAAGAACCCTGGGAGGTCATTGCTATTATTATCCCCATTTTACAGATAAGGAAACTGAGGCAGACAGCAGGTGAGTGACTTGTTCAGGGTTACTCAGACTAAGTCCCTGAGGCAGGATTGGACCAGGTCTGCCTTATTCTGGGTGCAGAGCAGTAGGCACCGCATCATTATGAGGAGGGCATTGTTAGAATTGACGTTTGAGCTTCTAATTCCTAAATTACCTCCTGGTGGTAAACTATAGACATACAGGTAGGCAGAGGTAGTTAGTTTCTGGGGTCACTATAGAATATTGGGTGCAGAGCTCTATCCACCACACCACTATGACGAGAACACTGTTAGAATGGATAGAACCATGTTGAGAATAGGGTTAGAAATTCCTCTTTCCCTCAGCAGACTTCCCAGAAGATTTCCTACTCACACTTGGCAATGTTCTTTTCATATGTTGTGTTCATGAGGGTCCAGGTCATGTTCCCGTCAGTCCAGCAGAGACTGGGAGAGGTACAGTTTTCTGGTGAGGGAACGGTAACGTTGCTTAAAGTCTACATGACAAAGTACAGAAAAAAGTTGTTACTAAGAATGATATTATGTGAAGACAAGTTACAGCACTGAAGACATGAACCCCACTGGCCACTAAATCCCCATTTCCCCCTCTTCTCTACCTCACCTTCCTCATAATCCCCAAAGACCTTCAGCCTTTGTGCTTGGTCTATGGAGCATTGGCTGAACCTACAGAACATCTGGATTACTTCTGAAGGCCAGCTGAGCTACACTCAGTGAGCACTGCTCCCCCAGAACGGGGACCTGGGCAGTCAATTGCTTTATCCCTATCTTGGAGCAGTCTTATTCTGCCCCCTAGTCTGAGGTATAACTAGGGCAGGGTGACTAGAGTTTTGGTCTAGGGCATTAAATTTAGAGAAAACCAACAGCACTTGCAGTCCCTCAACATCACAGAAGGAACAGAGAATTCTCAATCCCCCATCTATGTACTTTGAATGACTTTCTGATACTTACCACATCTTTAAAAGTTTCACACCAAATCTTTATCAGGCTTTTGTTTTTTGCTGCTTCATCGCCTGTAGCAATTTCATTTATGACTTTTTTATCCAGCTGGGGAAAGCAACAGACATGAGTAAAAGAGTTAGCCTGTTCTTCAGCTATGATTTGTGAGTGAAAAGTTAATTAGTTACTCTCCTAGGGGCTCCAGTGTACAGAAGAGAAAGCCGGGATGTGTGTAAAAGAGAGACACAGATGGGCCTCATTTCCAGAGGACTACACTTGCATATGTGCCCTTGTCTCATCTTAGTTTGACCAGCATCACCCCAGATGAACCCTTTTTGCCCCATTTCAGGAGGGCCCAGTAGACTGCCAGCTCCTTGAAGCCAATGAGGGTCTCTCTTTTTTGTCACTGTAAAGCCTAGTACCTGGTCCATGGTAGGAGATTAATAAATGCTGATTGGTTAGAGGCATCCCTTGGGTAAGAGCTCCTTTTGGGCCAGATGAATAGCAAAGCATATGCAGAATTAAAAAGTTTTTGCTAGAGACAGATACATCACCCTGATCTAAAGGGTAATAAATGCAATGATATCCACATCATCCAAAAAAGAGACATCTGGCATAAAATGGTAGAATGGTTGAGTCTTGTTTGGGCCAGTGCAGTGGTGAAGAGTGAATCTATACCACCATGGAGGTCTAAGCAACCCAGTGCTTGCTCCTTAGCTCCACCCTGGCAGTGAATGAGGAAGTCACAGCAAGTAGGGGAAACATCCAATTAGATGGGGGGAGAAGGAGATTTTTAACTCCCCTTCCAAGGGAACCAAGCCCATCACTGGTGCTATTTCATTTTAAATTTAAAAACCAGAGCCCACCTGAATGATGAGTTTTGTTAAGGGATCTGTGATGACTTTCAGGAGTTCTGGGGCATCATCTCCACTCTTGATATTAAAGGATTTCACTATGACATTGGTGAGGTGGTAGAGGTAGTTTGTGATCACCTCCAGAGGCAGCAGCACCAGCACTGACAACCAGTTAAAAAAATCATGAACAGTAGCTCCTGCAAAAGCCCTAAAAGAAGGAGAAAACACAAAGCATTTAATGTTATGATATTGTCTTGTGACTCTCATTAAGTGCTTACTGTGTGCAGAATGAGAAAGCATGGTGCAAATGTCATGAAAAAGACCAGCTTGAAAGACCCAGTTTCAGGTCTCCTTCTAGTTATAGGACCACGAGAAGTCACTCAATACTTTCAGTGACTTAATCCCCTGCTGGAGTTGCCAATCAGCATCAGCAAAATGGTGGGGTTTCCACATTAGAAGTTTCCTCACATCAGTAAAACCACAGATCCAGTTGCCCCCCCCCAAAACTTAATACAGCACATGAGGGAAAAAGACTGCATTGTCTACATACACACTTCACCATAATATCATCTGAGTTATTTGCCATAGTAGCAAGATGGATAGAACACTGTACCTGGAATCAGGAAGACATGAGTTCAAATGTATTTTCAGAAGCTTACTAGCTGGGTGATCCTGGCCAAGTCACTTAACCTCTGTCTGACTCAGTTCTCTTATATATAAAAGGGGGATAATAATAGCACATGCCTCCCAGGGTTGTTGTGAGGATCAAACAAGACAATGTTTATAAAATGCTTTGCAAATTGTAAGCCTCTACATCAACGCTAGCTATTATTATATTACATGACACATAATATTAGATATTACATAGCTTTTACAAAGAGAGGTGACTAAGTGACACAGTGAGTAGCATGCTGGACCTGGAGTCAGAAAGACTGAAATTCAAATCCAGCCTTAGAGACTTACTAGCTGTGAGACCATGACCAAGTCACTTAATCCTTGTCTGCCTGGGTTTCCTCTGCTGTACAGAATGCGGGTAATAATAGGACTTCTTTCACAGGGTTGTTGAGAGGGTCAAATGAGACACATGTGTAAAATGAATAATACACAGTGCTTGGTACAAGGTGCTTAATAAATAACTCATTTCACTCCATTCCATTATCATTGCTATGAAACATGGGAGCTGTATGGAAGCTCCCTACTATAAAGGGGCATATCACAGAAATTCTCTTCATTTCAGTTCAAAGTGTCTCCCCTGTGACCAACTTAGGTCTATTGGGATAGACAAAGAAGCTGTTATGTTCACTTAAATATTTATTGGACATTTAACCTGCAGGATCACCAGTAGGTATTGTAGCATTTGTGATTCATGGACTGAAGCAGAATTGCATTAAAAAGTATCAGTGGGAGTTAAATATGGGTGGGCCCAAGAGCACAGAATGGCCAAAGGATGTACATACCCAGTTAAGCTCTTCTGACTTGCATCTATTGATTAAGGGACAAGGTATGACATTTATTGTCAAGGAATTGTGCCATTTCTCCACACAGATTCCTACCTGAGATTCCCAATCTGGCTCTCTCTCTGAGTACAGTACCCTGATTATATTATACAAGAAAGGCAAAAATGGCATGATCATCACTTCTACAATTTTCACAGTCTAACTTGCTCTGATCCCCTTACAGGAATCAGTAAAACCTGAAAACCAGTTCAGAAAATGAAATACTGATGATATTCCCTTCACTAGGGAGACAAAGATTTCCTTTGTCTTTTATTCAGTGGCACCACTACCACCCCCAATAACCTGTCACCTCTTCCCAGCCTTCTTCCTAGAATATTTTGCTTTTTATGAGTCTAGAAGAACAAAATATGAAAGGGAATGCATTGTACCAAAAATGAAATCATTATCAACTGATAATTTATGACTAAGCTAAGTCATTTGAACTACTCAGTATATATGCTCATCCCACAATCTGCATTGTAACAAAGTCCATTGGAAGAGCCTGGGATGTATCTGTGTAGCTGAGTGAAGATTCTCAACTTTGTTAGTCAAAGATAGTTACTGCAGTGATGGAGAAGACATGACTAGCAAACAAGTGAGACAAAACTTCCTACCTTCGAAATTCATCCCTGTCTCCAGCCTGCATGAGGGCCACGACAGTATTGGTGACTGATGTCCCAATATTGGCTCCCATGATAATGGGAATTGCTGCCTTTACTGTCAACACTGTCAAAGGAAAAAGGTAAATGAGGAAGAAAAAATGTGGAAATTCACAGGGAAAAGAAAACTTAAACAAGTTGAAAAGTCAGCTTAAAAAAAAAAGTTGGGAAGGCTATGGAATCCAACCATGACCAAGAAGAGGAATCTTTTCTGCAAGGTGCCCAACCAGTCAGTCACTCATCCAGCCCTAGTGTAGTGAAGAACAACTCAATACAGCTGAGACCAAGTACTCAGACCTGTGACGAGAGTATAAAATGGCAAGAAAACTTAGAGACCACAGGAGGCAATGTTAGGGAGCATCATCACTGCTCCAATTGTGTCCGTGGCAACAGCTCTGTCCCAAGACTGGAAAGATGGGAAAGCAAGAAGATAAAAATTAAAGGCCAGCCCACATTGTAAACAAATACATAATTCTGAAATTTGGAATGAAATTCTTCGAATGGATCTGGGCTTGCCTAACCAACAAGGCTGTGTGTGTGTGTGTGTGTGTGTGTGTGTGTGTGTGTTGTGTGTGTATCAGGGATAACTCACATGAAGAGGACACCATGCTGACAATGATGGACGAGGATGTGCTGGAACTCTGCACCATGACAGTCACTAACACACCAATCACCAAGCCCGCCACAGGATTGTTCAACACTGAACCATCACGGAAAAGCTCCCCAGCCATTTTTCCTGCAAATGTAATGAAATTAAAATAAAATAACATAGATGATAGTTGGTTGGAACTGCTGGGCCACAGAACAAAGACTAGGGACCATTATGCGGGAAGGAGGAGGGAGAAGGAGTCTCTGGCTGCCAAGGCAGGCAATGTGGCAAAGGACAGAGGACTGAATTTGATTTTAGGAAGCCATAAGTCAGATCCTGCCTCTGTCTCACTGTGTGAGCAAAGGCAAGGCACTTCACCTTTCTGCACAAATTTTAAAGGGCCATAGATATGCCAGTTATTATCATCTGCTGCCCTGAACCTCACCACATTCTCTCACTCCAGTTTAGTGTCTCTGCTATATCAGAACAAATCCACTTGCTATTGCTCACACATACTTACATGTTCCTATGCCTGGAAAGAATTACTCTGGCCTAGAAGGGTGCCTCCCTCTCCTCCATCCCCTCCCCCAGTATTCCATCCATTGGAGGGGAGGGACACTCTCTTCCTTCAAAACTTTTCTACCCAACTCTGTCCTTTACCAAGTATCTCCATTGCACTGAGGGGTTCTGAGGCAGCTGGTTGATGCTTGGACCTTGAATCAAGAAGACTTGAGCTCAAATCTAGCCTCAGACACTTACTAGCTGTATGACCCTGGACAAGCGAATTCATCATTCTCAGCCTCAGTTTCCTTGACTGTGAAATGAACCTACCTCACAAAGCTGTTGTCAAGATGATATTTGAAGACAATATTTGCTGAGTGCTTGGCATATGGTAAATGATATACAGATAGATATCTATCTATATCTATCTATACCTATCTATATCTATCCCTCTCTCTCTCTCCATATATATATCTGTATATACACACACATACACACACACATATATGCTTATTGCTTTTCACCATTTGGTTTATTTAAGGTATATCACGTTGTAGGGTGCTTATAAGACCTGAAATCCTTTCCATGTGCATGTTGTGTCATCCCAACAAAATTACAAATTTCCTAAGGTTAGAGATAGGTCTTCCATTTCCTTTGTATGCCCCCATCCCTGTCTCAGAGCTTAGTAATAATAATGGCTACCATTATTAGTCTGCAGAGTAGAAGCATGAAGGCCAGGCTTTACACAAAGGAAATGGAGTAGAGCATGAAATCAATTGTCTAAATGGTTGGAGTCAAAAACAAATGATCATTTACCCATGAAAGTCAAGAATGTGGAAAACATGCTAGGCCAGGCTGGAGATTAAGCGCACACACACACACACCCCAGGGTCTCTGCCTTCAAGCACAGATTGTTTTGAGATAGAACTGGAAGAATTTGTGGAGAGAATAAAGAGTGGGATGAGAAAGGCTTGGACAAAATCACTCCAATTCTTCTCTTTACGTTCCCAGTGTAAATCTGACCAGTTCACTTTCATAGATCTTAAATAGATTCTAGTCTCTGAAACTAGAGGTTATGTTTTAGACATCAACAGGGGATCAAAATTCAGACCCTCACCCCAAAACCTTAATTTGATGGCCTAAATTCTCTATTACAAAGATTTGTCACAAAGGTTTTTGAAACCTAATCCCTAAACTGTCTCACTTTCAGAGACTGGAGTGTAAGTGAGGTGGACTGGGTGCTGCAGTAGGGAAAGGATGGACGGGAGGAAAGTACCACTCAAGAAGCATACTCATTTCCGGAGTGGATGAAAAGGTGAGACCCCCTCAGTCAGAGAATAGTTTAAAAGAAGGGAGATTACTTGGGTTGACATTGCTTTGTTGATTGCTATAGGCTGAACCAAAATCAATTAGAAAGCAAAAACAAAAGCCACCCACAAACCTTTGACCCTTTCTGATGTTGCTTTTCATACCTCCAACCAGCTGGAAAGCGCTGCTGAGAATGTCCAAGGAGCAGACAAAGAAGTAGAGAAATCCCAGGAGGAGAATCACTTTCCCAAACCCTCGAAAGACAGCAATTATTTTTCCTTTGGTATATCTCTCTCTGCAAAAACAAAGGAGAAGTGAGCAAGCATTTATTAAATACCTACTATGTGCCAGGCACTGTGCTAAGCACTCTTTCAAATACTGTCTTATTTATGACATGTTTGTGTGTATAGCATGCCCATGTATGTGCACACACACACACACACACACACACACACACACACACACACACAGGAACTAGCATTTTGTTCAAGAATCTCCCATCTCTTTTCAGCAAGGAGAAGGCAGGCTGGGGTTGTCAGCTTTAGTGATGCATTAGGAAGTGCATTTTAATAAATATGCCATTTACTTGAAGTGGTCCCCAAATTTCCCCCCACTTTAAAAAAAAAGCCACATTTGTGAAGAAGCTTTTGGGCACCAATAACATTGTGGTCTGGAGGGGAGGCAGGGGGAGCCATAAGCAAATCAAGGCTGCATTCTTAGCTGAACCATTGGTTTGCTAAGTGGTATAGATGGTAGTAGCAGCCAGGTCCAGGCAGACGGCTCCTGAGATAATGACCAGCAAAGCACTTAGTGCTCTTCAGAAGGACCTGAGGGCTTCCTTTTGACTATTGGGCTTCTCAGTAAAAATGACAGTTTTGCTTTGACAGAATGACAGAATCTTTTGGCCCCAAATATTACTAATGATGTTGGCCAGCCCTAGGAGGATTAGTCCTGCCCCACCTCACCCCCTTCCCAGAGCCCAGCAATGGTTCCCATCTCACAGCACCTGCCCTTTCTTCTCACTGGCCACTAGGCTCTAAGCTGGATCCCCCCCTCACCCAGTATTCCTTCTCCCAGTTCCACTTTTCTGCCTTCCTTCATTTGTCCTTAAGCAACACTTGCCTTCCAAAGGCCCAGCTAGTCCCCTTTAGCAGCCAGGTAAGATAATCATTCATTCATCTATCAATAACCATTTTTTTAAATGAGCCAGCTATGTGGAAAGCACTGTGCCAGGAGCTGGGGCTAGATAAAGACAATTGAGATATGTTCCTTGCCCTTACAGATTGTAATCTAACAGGGATGTAAAATATGCCCAAATATGAAATACCATACAAGAACAGGTAGAAAATGCTACGGATGGAAAGAAGGAAGGAGTAATGGTAACAGCTAACATGTAGAGAGTGCTTTAATCCTCATTTGTCCTCACATTAACCTTGTAAAGTAAGTATTATTATCAATTTTATAGCTAAGAAACTGAGGTAGAGCGCTTAGGTGACCTGCCTAGGGTAACACAGCTAGGAAGTGTCTGAGGCCTACTCAACTCAGGTGTTTATGACTCTAGATGCAGCCTTCTCTCCACTGCACCATCTAGTGTACACCTCGTGGTATACATAAAAGGGAGAAGGAGTGAAAGTGTTTATGCACCTTCCTCCCAACTTCAGAAATGATGCCCAGAACTTTCATAAGTCC
Source organism: Phascolarctos cinereus (assembly GCF_003287225.1). Lineage (NCBI taxonomy): Eukaryota > Metazoa > Chordata > Mammalia > Diprotodontia > Phascolarctidae > Phascolarctos > Phascolarctos cinereus. Next base: position 171,818,929 of record NW_027556402.1, read on the forward strand.
ATCCTGGAATGCAGGAGGGAGACCTTTGGCTTTACACAATTCGCCAGAGGGCTGTCTCATCTGATATTCCCATGCTATGCATTTGCCCATCCTCTTGCCTCTTCCTACTGACCCTGTGGAGCTGTCGCCCTCCCCTAGGACATGATCCATATCAGTCTCACTTGCTTTGTAGCATCCTGAGCACACCATCATAAGCATGGACACATTTAGTCAATTGGATTGGATGTTGATGATGGTGATAATGAAATTCATCTTTAAAGCACCAACAGTGCCCAGCAGTGTTGCTGGCAGACAGCAAATGAGAAAATATGACCCAGCACTGGCTCAGACCCACTTCTGCCTCCCAAAGCTAAGCCAAGGAGGCGAGGATGACCAGAACCAGAAACACCAGTGACCAATGGGATGACAGACAACTCTATCTTACGTAGGGCCCAGGTTATTAACCATGTTTGTATATCCCAAAGCTCATACGTCTTACACATAGTAGGCTTCTAAAAAGATTTGTTGAATAAATCATAATTGTTGAAAGGAACCTCATATCATCTAGTCTTCCCTTGTAATACCTTCCAAGACTCCCTTGTCCCACATCTCCAGTCATTCAGGTCTGATTGTACACTTGCACTAAGCTCACTCCCCTTATGGATAATTCTTGGATTTAATTTGATGCTTCCTCCTTGTTCTGGAGCCAATATAGATAAGTCTTTTCATTTCCACCTAAGCATTCCTAGCTCCTTGACTACAATTCAACCAGCATGCTTGCCCTCTCCTAGAGCCACTCTTATCTAATTCTATCCAAACCAAGTCCCTTTCCTTAACTGTAGCACCCAGGACTGAACATACTACATCAGAAATGCTCTGACTAAGAAAGAATATAATGGAATGATCACTTAACACGATCCGGACACTCTCTTTCTATTAATGCAGCTTAACATTAAGAGGCAGGGTGATGTAGCACAGAGAAGGCTCACTTTGGAGTTACTAAGATCTCAGTTCAAAACCCGCTCTCACACACAATAACTAAATGACTGTGGACAAAATATTTTCCTAAAATATTTTTCTCTAAAACTTTAAGATAGAGATGAATTGCCCAATCTGTATCAGCATTCTATACCAAGAGTTTGCTATACCTATGAAATCAGATTTGAACCAAAAATAAAGAGATTACCTCGGTTTTAAGATAAGTCAATGAGACAGACATGGTATACTGTTGGTTCATATCAAAATTAACTTTTTTACATGGACTACTATAATGCCAAGTCTTCTCCATCATGTACTAGTTAATCATATTATAGAACAGTATGAATGTTAATGTCTGTAGGAACAGAATTACATGAGATTTCGATGAAGGAGGTAGGGAGAGTCCAATGGTTCCCATTAGCATTGTCCAAGGAAGAATGGGAAACCAAAGATAGAATGAAAAAGGAGAAAGTAGAAAACTATGAGGAGTACTGTGCCAGAGCCCTAGACTGAGGCAAAAATTGAATTCGAGCAGCCCAACAACAATGCACACTGAGAGATATAGCATAATAATGAGAAAGAAATGTTCACGAGGCCTTAGCAAAGAACGTCCTCAACCCCGGCAGTGGTGGCAGGAAGATGGCCCTAACTGCAGGCTTGGGGGCATCAGAAAAATGATACCAGATCACATTTATGCAGGGCTTGAAGACTGACTCAATGGTTTCTCACAATAATCTTGTGAGGTAGGGAGTATAAATATACTAACATTTCTAAATGTGAAATGTCTCATCCTGATTTTAAAGAAGCAACTGAGACTGAGAATGATGAAGTGACTTGTCCAAGGTAACACACATCTAGTAAGTGTCAAAACCATACCTCAAAGGGGCAGCTAGGTGGTGCAGTGGATAAACCGCTGGGCCTGAAGTCAGGAGGACCTGAGTCAGATCTGACCTCAGACACTTGACACTTACTAGTTGTGTGACCCTGGGCAAGTCACTTAACCCCATTGCCTAGCCCCCCCCCAAAAAAAAACCAACATAACTCAAACCTGATTTTTAAATACAAATTCAGGGCTCTTTCCACTATATTACATTACCTGGAAATGACAAGCTACTGTAGCCTCCCACAAAGAGAAACATACACAAGTCTATATTCTCTCTATTTCTCCGTCTCTCTCTCTCTCTCTCTGTCTCACACAGACATACAACACACACACATACACACACACACACACACACCACACACACACAATTATGATACCCAAGAAGGAAATGGCTACCAGAAATAAAGTAGACCACAGAAGCAGCACCAGGTCATATATTCCTCACTGAATGAGATGTTCCAAAGGAGCCAGCATTACCTGACCACTCGATTCCAGAGTCCTTAATGTTAGGCATGTCCCATGGGTCTTGCTCTACCACTGGCTCTTCAATCAATGCAATAGTAGAGTAAGATGGCAGAAGTTCTATCTTGTTTACAGGAGGATGGGCATTATCTGCCAAAGGAAGCAAAAGAAAAAAAACAACAAACCATCAGGGATAGTAGGGCCCATTTCTCCTAGGGAGGAGGTCGTGTTATTTCAAGATGAATGGGAGAATAGTACTTACTGCTGGGGTTTCCTTTATCTTTTCCAGACATAGTAGATTGTTGGGTGGTAGCCTCTTCGATATATTTATTAGGATTAGAGTGGGAGTTTCCCAATTCAGGCCACGGCGCCATGGTCTGGGAATAGTGAAATTTAAAACTTAAAATGTACATCAGCTGGATTTTATGTCAACAAGGAACCCAGAAAGATTAAGTATACAGCAATAGCACTGACAAAACACAACAACAACAACACAAATCAATAGTGCTAGAGCTCATTAAAAAAAAAAACTAGCCAACATATTTGTTTCTTCTAGGTGTGACATTATGGGGCCATTTTTTAAACTTCAAACTGTACTTTCTCAACCACATATCCAACCTGTTACCAAGTCATATCCCTTCTCCCTGGATTCACTCTTTCTCTCCTCTTGCCCCAACTTCATAACTAAATGACCAATCCTGGTCTTGGTCATTCCCCTATTGGATTCCTCTAATCTATTCTTCTTTGGTCTCTAAATTGTAGATATCTCATACAACTATCCACACCATCTGTCTTAGTCACCAGCTCAACAAATGTCAACTTTCTCTTCAGTAAAGGCTCCTCCTCTAATGGGTCTTCATCCCCTTTCATAATTAATCTCTACTTCAAATTAACCAATTACTCTCATCTCCTTTAATTCCTAGGTTCACTCTCCTGATATTGGAATGCTTTCAATCATCTCCTTCCATACTATTTCTGAGACTTCTCTATTGTCCTCAAATAATGTTATCTATGAAAAGCACACTTTCCAGCCTCTTTTAAGACTTCCTGATAATCCACTTTGGCAGAGATGAAGAGTCCTGCTACTGACATATCACAACATACATGAGTTGGAAAATACATGCTAAATCACAAAGTAGTAGAAAGAAATGTTTACTACATGTTCCTTTCCCACTTAAACATACTAGTGTTTTGGCTCAAGGTTTAAAATTGCCAGCTCTTGGGACTCATGTTGCAAGTGTGCAGGGCACACAGATTTTGAGCAACTAAACAGTGTAAAACCTACTCAACATAGTAGGCCCCCTTATAAACCTGAGAAATATTATTTGGGATGGGGATAATGATAATGCCATTAATCTCTTGCACAGCTGAAGTTACATCAGAGTTCTTTTTTCTTGCTTCCTTGTTGGGAAACAAAGGTGGAATAGCCCTTTGTTTTCAAATATTTTGCTGTTAACAGTCCAAGTTCACTTTCCTTCTCTCATACTGCTTCCTGGAATGAATATGCCTCAGGAAATGGCCTTAACCTGTTGTGTTGTGTTTTACTCTTCAGATGGGTCCAATGAAAGGCCTTTTATTTATATCTGACAACCAAATGGGTTACAAAGTGAAGCTGGTGCTTCCAGAATCTGTCACTAAGGAGCCATTCCCAGGAAAGGTAAGATGAGAGAGAGAGAGCCCTCGCGTGTGTGTGTGTGTGTGTGTGTGTGTGTGTGTGTGTGTGTGTGTAAGAGCATGAACACCTGTGCTTTAATTAATTTGGAAGAGGAGGATGGTGAAAAGTGAGGGAATGGAGGTTCGCCTTGGCATGTTAATTCTGGGAGACTTCCAATTCTAACTCCTTGCATTTAGCACAGGGCCTGGCACATAGTAGGTAGTTACTTAATAACTGGTAACTGACTGACTTTGCCAGTTAAGTGTTCTTGTTATGTAGCTGTACCTAAAATGGTATAGATATCTTTTTTTTTTAAAGAACAAGACAATTTCTGTGCATTTCGATTTTTCTATAGATTAAAAGTGTTAATTTTCCCATATTAAGGGTATGAGTTAGTATCTGGCTTGTTTCCTTCATAAAGGCATCTTTAGGAATTGTCCATTTCATATGAATGCCATCTTGAATATTGATTTAATCATAAAAATAGCTCTTTAAAGCTTATAAAATGTTTCACAAATAATTTCTCATTTGATTCCCTACAACAATGAAGTAAGTACTCATATTATTTTTATAGATGAGGAAACTGAGGCTCAGAGAAGTTAAAGTGATTACCCAGGTCATACATTGAATAAGTGTCTGAGACGGGATTCGAAGCCAGGTGTTCCTTGACTGCAAGGCCAGTGTCCCATCCCTTATATCATAATGTTGAAGTCATGCAGCAAGAATAAGTGAGTCCCTCTCTAATGGTATGCCTAGCACAGAAAGAAATCCCCAAGACTGGAGCAATAATCCATACAGGCAACACGAGAGTCTTCCTCATCAGTGAGCTGACAGAGAGGGAGACATTCTCTATTCTCTAGCCTATGATATGCCAATCACCTGCAGTGTATAAGGAATGATTTTGATGAGATAACCACAAATTTACATTTGCTGAGCTATCACTTCCTATCTCCAGTTGCCTGTTGTACATTTCCACTTGAATGTCCTGCATTTATAATAGCATACATTAATGTATTCTGATATAAATGACTGAACTCAACAATCTACAATTGGACTCAGCATCTCCCTCTGTAACTATGCACCTATGCTCAACTTTCTTGCCTCTGCCAGTGATCCCACCACTCCTTCTCCCTCCCCACCCTCACCCAGACTGGAAACCTGAGTTTTACTCCTCCCTCTCCCTCTTCTACAGCAAAGTCCTCTCAATTCACCTTTCATAGCAGGCCTCATAACCACTCTTTCCTTTTTGCTTCCACTGCCATCAGCACGGTTCAGACCCTCCTGACCACCTGCCTGAAATGATACAATAATGTTCTGTTCCCTGATCTCCCACCTCTTCAATTCCTATTACCCACTACTGGTGTATTATTCATTCTTCAGGAACCTTGATGAGAAGTTGTCCTTTAGATTTTCTCAGCTAGTTGGTTCCCCATGGTTTGTGTGTTCATTCAATCACTCACTCATTCATCTAACCCTATATCACAGGATATTTTAAAACACAAATGCCAAGGAGGGTGGGATCCTGTCACATTTAATGTAACACTACATCCAAGATACTGATTACTTGGTAGATGAACCAGGTAAAAAGCCCACATGATAGAGCAATCCTATTTAGAACTGTAATTCTCAACTATCAGAAGCTGAGAAGCAACTTCTCTCATGACTCCTTTGTATGCTCAACATTCCATCCAAAACAGGATTACTCATTGACCCTCCCCACCTCATCTCGGGCTTTACTTATTTACTCTCTTTCTTCAACCCTGTCTCCAAATAGCCTACCCATCATTCAAGGCCCAACTCATGTTCTACCTCCTTCATGAAGCCTCACTCCTGGAAGTGATCTTGCTCTTCTGATCTCAGAGCACATGGTACTCACTCTACAATTTGCATATTCTTTATAGACACAATAATAATTGTATACATTTCACCAATCAGACTCAGTAATTGCACTAGGATACTGTCATATTTATCTTATAGAGTATTCTAGGCATTGTTTTGATTTTATTCTAATACGAGGAAATTCTTCCCTTAATAAGTAACCAACTTCTAAGTCAACCTAGGATACCAAGAGTCTAAGTGATTAGTCCACAGTCGAAAACTTAGTATGTGTCTGAGGCAGGATTTGAATCCAAGTCTTCCTGACTCCAAGGCCAGCACACTCCCTGTGGACTACCACACTGCCTCTCTTGCCTGGCGTAACACAATCACATATTTGGAGCTTAATAAAAGTTTGTCAGATGAATGAATTAAACACAATCAACCTGATTACTTCAATCAGGGTCCCTGCCCACCCCTCCTTTCAGGGAGAGAACCAGTTAGTCAAACCTTCAGTTGAAAATCAAGAGGCCTGGATTTAAATTCTTAATGTCCAGGCTTTGGGCATCCATTTCCATAACTGTAAAGGTTGGAGATTAGACTAGAAGATCCCTTCTTCCACATTTAAAATTCTTCTTGTGCAAGACTAGTGATAAATAGCATCAGGATACTACATGGCAAAAGAAAACAGGGACCTTCATATCACAGTGACTTGTTCAGCTATGGAGTCAACAACATCTCAGGGAACAGATCCACACTTACTATTAAAAATCAACTTGAAATTTAGGGTCTTCTACTCCTCCTTCTGGGGAGGATTTTCCTACCCAGGAAAAGACATCAATGCAGTGATTTTTCTATTTACCTTCCTTAGAATACAATGATATCTAACTATGCAAACCCTTCAACATCTACCTTGCTCCAAAAGATAAAACTAGAATAATCTGACTTCTTAACTGAAATATCAAGTAAAAAGAAGTCCCAAGACATTAGTTACAAGTTACCATAGCCAAATAGATGAGAAAACCAAGGCTCAGAGAGATTAAGTCACTTTCCTAGGATAATAATGAGTCACACAGTTCATGTCTCCTGACTCCCAGACCAGAATTTTTTTTTTAAATCCCAGTAAAGTCAGAGATACCTGAGATACTCCACAGTTGTTTTTGTTCAGTCATGTCCAACTTTTCATGGGCTGATTTGGGGTTTTCTTGGCAAGGATACTGAAGTGGGTTGCCATTTCCTTCTCCAACTCATTTTACAGATGAGGAAATTGAGGCAGAGATTAAGTGACTTTTCCAGGGTCACACAGTTAGTAAGTGTCTGAGGCCATATTTGAACTCAGGTCTTCCTGATTCTAGGCCCAGTGCTTTATCCACTGAGCCACTTAACTATTCCATGACCCTCAAAATTCCAAATTGGAATACAATACACAGAGAAGTATGCTGTCTGTCAACTGCCTATCACCAAGATGTCTGATGATTTTCACTATATTTATTGAGCTAGATTCTTACCTCAGTTGACTGGCTCTTGGGCTATATAATTGGAGGGATGATTTTTTTGGACTAGTCAAGGCTCTTACAGTCAAAAATAAAGAGATAAGGAATTCTCTCCTGTCACACAAGAGCATCATTTTTTAGATCTTTCTCACTTTGCCCATTTAAACAAAACAGTGAACTTGGGAGACAGAGAGAACCTGCTCAACAAAAGATTTGTTTCAGAGGGAAACACTTAGGAAGATGTCACAAAAAATAAACATTTGAAGAATGAATGAACAAATGTCAACCTCTCAAAGTCACCTGTTAGCCGCTGACAGTTTAAAGAAAAACAAAGCATTTTCTACCCTTTTCTATCAGTAAGTGGTAGATGTTCACTGGGGAGATTTCACTTTCCTTCCCACTTGGTTATCCATTTAGTGAGAAACAGCATTTAACTTACTTCACCCTTCTTCCCCCTGAAAATAAGGCCAGAGTAAGTTTAGCTTTACAAGAGATTTCATCTTCACGGGTTTTTCAATCATGAAGCTGGTCAGTGATTTTACTGGAGCAATTGATAAAAAGAGCTGAAATTCAAGGTCATGCTCCTCTTCTAGGATTCCAAGATGCTTTTCAAATGTTCAGAAGGAAAAGCCCACTGGAGTTTATTTCAGCAACATTTTAGCATTTACTTGAAGTAGTTCCAGAGAAATCCCAATCCATCTAGGCAGGAATCCCAAGCATTGCTAAGTAAGTTGAGTTTTAGGCAAGCTTCAATATTAGTGGGGCTTGGCCATTTAATACTTATGAGGCCAGAAGCCAGAAGAGCAGGATAACCTACCTAGCAAATATTTGCTTCAGTTGTTTGAGCCACTCCCTTCCACCTTTTCTGGCCTTCTCCACCCCCAGAGCCAAAGAAGCTCCTGTGGATGAGAGAGCCAGGTGATAAAGTAGGGCACCTGGCAGCTTCAGAACAAAAGGTAAGTGAAGGAAGTTGGCACCTATTTTCCAGGCAGACATACAGAGACCCATTTACCCAATCCAACAGACTTTTGCAGAATCCAACCACTTTGGAAGCTCCAGTTACTACATTTATCCTCTGTTTGGCCCAGGTAAAACTAGAATAAACTCCCAGTTATCTAGGGGCTGCTGAGCTAGTTTAAGGGTAGCCTAGGCTACTTAGGGTTGCCATCAAACAGCAAGAGGATGAGTGTAAGGGATACAGGGATGAGGAACTCTCTTAAGCTCTACAAGAGTGCTTCAAGGGCAGAATTGTCCTTCAGAAAGAGCTAAGGGTTCAAGGATGGAGCCATCAGGTGTAGTTGGGATGAGAGGGGGGAAGTATTTTGGTGATAGTGGTAAAAGTTACTATGGCCAACTCACCCAGATTGCTTGAAATCCTAGGAAAAAGGTAACAGTATGTGCTGTGCCATTTCCAGCCATTTGTTTAATTAAGGCAAACTAGGAACTTTGCTTGTAAACTCTTTAGAGATTGCATTGTTGTTGTTCAGTCAGTCAGCCACGTGCAACACTCTGTGATTCCATGAACCATAGCATGCCAATATTGCCCGTGGGCTTTTCTTGGGAAAGATGCCAGTGTTTTTTTCCCCCCATTTCTTTCTCCAATAGATTAAGGCAAATAGAGGTTAAGTGACTTGCCCAGAGTCACTCAGCCGGCAAGTGTCTGAGGCTGAATTTGAACTCAGGTCTTCTTGATTCCAGACCCAATGCTTTATCCACTGAGCTACCTAACTGCCTCCTATTTACTAGGTGGGTCTTTGATAAATGATGGCTGATTGATTGATTGATCTCAGAGGCCACCAAATTATCTAAACTGGGGGGATGGGATGCTAAATAATCTGGACTAGGCTCTTTGGCATAGTCAAAAAGTGTCAGAAGGGTAAGGTAACACTGCTCAGTATTTTCAATTACATGAGATCTACCCTCTAATAAATCCTCATTTTCCTGAAGTATGTCCTTCCCCCAGCATTTCTCAACTCTTGTCTCCTTTACTTTCCCAAAGCACAGATCTGCTTTCATTTCTAAAATAGCCAAGTCAATCCCAAGTCAGGTAGAGAATAACCCCCACTTTTCCTTAGCCCATTCCCTTTAGGTCACTCTATAACTTTCAATTTCTCCCAGTAGGCAGTGAATAGAGGACAAGAAGGAAGGAAAGAGGAAGCAGTTGTGGTACAATGGAAGGAACACAGCTTCTGGAGACAGGAGACCCTGATTCAAATCCTACCACTGAGGTTGATCATCTGTCTTATCTTGGGAGAATCACTTAACATCCCTGGGTCTCAGGTTTATTTAAATTGAGGGGGTTAGACTTGACCTCTGAGGTCCTTTCCACTTCTAACACAGAACTGGTTTGCAGTTCCAAGGAAAAGGTCTGCCAGGAAAGGAGAAGAGCAAGACTAAGTTTCATGATGATTTGAATTGTAACTATTCTTATTGTTTTCCTGCTGAAAATTATTCTGCACAATTGTTAAAAGATCTGAGTCAGTTTTCACATTTGTAAAAGAGGGGGGTGAATCTTCCCTAGCTAGGTCATGAGTACAGGTAGACAGACAATAATTGTTAACATTTATAGCATTTTACACATGTGATTTGAAGTGGATTCTTATTGCTTTTCTATTACAAAATAGAGAAAGACTAAGTCTCCAGTTCTACCCTGTAAAAGACCAAAGAGTAGCTCTGTCACTCTTGCCTGACCAACACTGACCAGCACTGCTCCATCCAGGAGAAAAAGCAACATGTGACTGTCAAAACAGAAAGAGCCAAGCCATAGAAATGGAGGCTTATGATAGCACAGTCATCACAGAGGAAAGATAGGGATGAAACAGAAAAACCACCAAGACTTTTCACTGCACCACAAGTACAATAGATTTTTTAGGCCTTCCTTCCTAAAATGTAGTTCAAAGGTTTCCAATTTCATCTGATTTTGTTGATGTTTTTATTTCTACCGAGCATGGCAGGAGAAAACTATATAGCTCCCACTTTATTCCAAATCACAGCAATCTACCAAGGGTTCAGAGCTACAGGCTCTCTTCCTTCATTAAATTGAATGAATGGAGTTGGAAATGGAAAATGAATGAATTGGCTTTTTAACAGCAATAACTGACTCAGACTAACACTACCAAGCACATATTATAACGAAGTATGAGAACAAAGGAAAAGTCAATTACTTGAGATTCTCAAACAACGTGGCAGAACATACCTTACTTGCCCCAAATACTGTTAAAAAACAAAAAAGATCTTTATCAAGGGCACAGTTGGCAATCTATAGATCTAAAACAATAGTATGGTGGTTTCTGGCCACCTCAACTTTCCTACTGACTAAACAGTGGGGGAAGGGAAAGGAGGGAAGAGAGAAGAAGTGCTGGAGGGCATTAGGCAATGAACAAATACACAGCTAACCCAATATACTACTAACTAGATCAGCCTGCAAAATATCAGGGAGCAGAAATGATTTTTTAAAAAATTTAAATGGAAGATGGGATGCAAGCAGGTAAAGTCACTTCAACAGCAGAAAGAACACTAGCTAAGGAACCACCCAAGCTGAGTTCAAATCCAGACTCTACACTACCTGTGCAGCAGATTACCAGAACCTCTCTGGCAGTTTCCACATCTGTAAAGTGAAAGGTTTGGACTAGATGCTGGCCTCTCAAAGCCCTTCCAGCTCTTAAGTTTATGATCTCTATAGAACTTACAGAGTTTGCAAAATATTTTCACCACAATATTATCCCCATTTTACAGAGGGGGAAGCTAAGGCTTAGACGGGTGAGAGGTCACTCAACCAAGACTGGTATCCAGGATTTGATCCCAGATCTCCAGTCCAGCAGCAGTGATCTAAAGAAAGGAACCTTAAAGATCACCTAGTTCAATATTAGCATTTTACAGATGAGAGAACAGAGGCTGTTCCAGGTGGAGGTCCAGTGTCTCCCAAATGGGAAGGAGCAGGTCCTCTGCTTCCAAAGCCAGCCCTCTCAATACTCCTAACTTCCTACTCCCTCTGGCCATCCTTGACATCAACACTGCCTTAAGCTTTTGGATTACTTTCTCTGCGTCGGCATAAATTAGCCTACTGTCCTCACCTTTTGAAACTAGGATAAACTCCCAGAAGATGCTGCACTCTTCTGACATCTAAGTGGATCAACACTTAAAACACGCATATTCTTCTACAAAAACTGCATCCCCACAAGCTTGACTACTTGGCCCACATCATTGTCCTGTAGCCGCTGAAAAGTGACAGCTGTCTAACCCTCTGTTCTTCAACTCAGAGAAAACCCTCCTTCCAGGGTAACAGGCAGCTAGCCACCCTTCCCCACAAGCACTTTTAGGCTCCTTTTCCAGCAGGTAACACTTTGAAATCCTTATAGGCACTGTGCTGTGAGCACAGTCTGTCTAATGGACAGCAGACAGAAGCATCATTTGGATCTCAAGAGTCCCTACTTCAATCTCAGGACCTAAAGATAAATAAAAAGCAGAAACCTAGTGACAAAGTTTGAACTTAAAAAAAAAAAACCTCCCTTAGTACGTCCCAGAAATGCTATAAGGACGGCCAATACATCCTCCACCCTCAGTAGCTTTCTACGAGCCAGAGCTGTCTGGAGAAAAAGAGGAGTGGAAACAAACTTTTGAGTGACTTTTAAATAAGAGTCTCTGTCCTAGTTTCAGAGTTGCCTGTACTCACCAGTCCTTTTTTCCTCCTGGGCCAAAGAACTAAAGGAATGACTCCACCAGGTATTCCCGAGCCCCGGGTATATATAGAGGAAGGTGTTGCGCAAAGATACGGCTGCTGCAGCAACTCCTGCTGCTGTCAGCGCACACTCCACATTCCAATCCTGCACCTGGCCAGCCCACCAGGACACAGCCTACCTGCCGTCTGCGCAGTGATCCAGCCACGCTTCCCAGACAGGGCAGGGCAGGGCAGAGCAGAGCAGGGTAGGGCTCGGCTCAGCAGAGCGGGCTGGCAGCCGGGTGAAAACTGCCCACCTGCTCTCACCCTATCAGTTCTCGGACACCAGTGGCCCTTCTCATTCCATGCATAAGCCCGACTAGAGGAGATGTGAATCTGAGTCCAGGCCACTCACAATTCTAGAGGCTCTGGGTGCTTTGTGGCCACCCAGAGTCCCTCTCTGGGCCCCTGAAAGTTCCTTCTAAAGAAGGTATGCGGTTCTTTTCAGGGCTTAATCTCTGTGGGGATCGGCATTTATAGGCCAATTTAAAAACAAAGGGCGGGAAGAGTCGGATAAAAAAGGCAAGCCAATTAAAAATCCTTCTACAAATCCTTTCAAAACAAAGAATGTTTACCCCAATCAATGCTCAGGTGCTCAGACCGGTGGAAGCCCCATAGTCAGCATTGCTTCTTGTAGTTAGTGGATTGCTGGGCCAGCAATAGGCCTGGAATGATAGACAGACAGACAGACAGACAGATAGATGGATGGATGATTGATAGATGGATGGATGACAGAAAGGAAGAAAGGAAGGAATAATGGATGGATAGATCTTGGTATAAGATTAAGGAGAGAATTTGAATTCCATTATTGTTCAGTTGGAGGATTTGACTTCTTGGAAGTAGTCTTTATTCTTAAAACCTCAACAACCACAAAAAGCTGAGGAGGAGGCAGGGTGAGTTTATGGGCTAAAGTATGAACCAAGTCATCAATCAACAGTCATTCATTAAAATCCTTAGTCTGTTTCAGTTATTTGGAACACAAAAGAAAAAAGTGAAACATTTCCTGCCTTTTGGAAGATTACATTCTCATTTTTATGATGGGGTAACAGTTTTTCCTATTAATTAATCAAGTCAACAATAATTTATTAAGCACTTGTTATGTACTAAGCCCAGGAGGTACAGATACAAGCTCCTCTGAAAAAGGCAGCCTTTACCCCAAGGAGCTTACATTCTAATGGGAGAAGAGAACACAGGAAAGAGAAGTGGGAAAAAAAGAGAGTGGAGGTAGAAAGAGAGTGGGATAAGGTGTTGAGGTGCACTGGTTGAGAGTGAGGCAATTCTGAGTATGAATAATATCTGGTCCATACCCTTCCTTAAAATGGAAGTCCTCAGAAGAACTCACCCACAGGAAAAGGGGCTTCAAGGGTAGAGGGTGAGGGCCAGAAGGAAGATGCCAAAGTCGGAGTAAGCAATCAACAACCATTAATTACAGAGAGGCAGGTAGGGGAGGAAAACCTTGGCTTCACACACTTATTGGGTGTGTGATCCCAAGCAAATCACTTGACCTCTGTTGTCTACTTTAGTTTTCTCATCTGTAAAATGGGGATAATAGTAGCACCCACCACCCAGGGTTGTGGTGAGGATCAAATAAGATAATATTTGCAAAGTGCTTAGCACAGTGCCCGGCACATAGGAGAGTGATTAACAAATGCCTGTTCTCTTTCCCAAAACATCTAATTTGCCCTAGGGCTATGAAGTCAGAAGGGAACCATTTAGTCCCTACCTTCAAAAAGCTTACATTCTTATTTGCTGAGGTGGGCAGCCTCATTTCTTACAGTATGTTTTCCCACTTTTTAGTAGAAACATAATCAGAGGATGACAGCCCTAGAGCTGAAAAGGAAGTTAGAGGTATATTTTAATCAAATCTCCTCTTTTTTACTGAGGATCCAGGGCAGAGTCACACAGTAAGTGGAAGAGTCAAGATTCAAGACTTGTCCAATGAGTCCAAGTCCAAACACCTCCCCCCCCAACCCAGCCCCTTCCACCAAGGAAGGGTAAGGTAAGAACAGCCTCCAGGCTAGTATGAGAATATTGTATTTTATTTTTATATTTTCACTGGATCCTTTATTGTCGCACAACAGATCCTTTATCCTCATGCAACACTTATCAAGTGTGTGCTATGTACAGAGTCCTCTACTAGGAGTGGAGGAGGAACTGGTTCCAGCCAACCTATTAAAGTTTACTCTTCCACATACTCTGGGTCCAGCCAAACTGGGATATTTAGTCTCCCATTTCTATACCTTTGCTTAGGCTGTCCCCCATACCTGGAATGGACTCTCTACCCCTCTCTGACACACACAATCCCTAATTTCCTTCAAGGCTCTGCTCAAGAACCACTTTCTATATGAAGCCTTTGCTGATTCCTTCCCGAGATGCTCTTGCTTCTCCCTCTCCCCAATTACCTTGGTAATTTTTTTATTGACACATACTTCTATATGTACATATTGTCTCCCCTGGCATGATATGAGCCATGCTATAAGTAGACACCTCACTTCATTCAGGGATCTTAGTAGGCACTTAATAAATGCTTGTCAATTGATTGCTATTCACCTCCTGAAATTCAGAACAGATAGACACTTCTTTCATTTGTCCCCTGTGGAAAAGAGTGTTTATTCTCCAGAGGTGGCTAAAAAAGGATGTCTATTCTCTTGGAGCAGCTAGGTAGTGTAGTGGATAGAGCTCAGGGCCTGGAATCAGGAAGACCTGAGTTCAAATTTGGACTCATAACACTTAATAGCTGTGTGACTCTGGACAAGTCACTCCTGTCAAACTAGTAGGTGTCTAAGGCTGGATTGGAACTCAGGGCTTTCTGACTCCAGGCCCAGAGCTCTATCTGCTGTGCCATCTAGCTGCCTACACCGTTTCTCTCCATCTCAACTCTGCTCTAATCTTTATCCCCACATTATACTCCAAAAGCTTGGCTGGAAATACATAGACTCCAGAAATACAGCAGGGAAGTGAGTCATGGAGATGAAGAGAAAAGGAGGTAAGATAAACATATTCCCTAGTCTTGTCTCCAGCTCAATATCAGACCCTGGTATCTTCTCCCCGTAAGCCATTCCTTTGGGGGTCATCTGAGTAGTAAAATTTCCAGTCTCAAGCAACCATTAGACCTATTGGAAAGTAGAAGAAATCCTCAAAGGTAAGCAAAGGTTGAATGGCTCTTTCTTAGGTATATAGGGGGGATTCTTAGTCACGTATGGATTTTTCTGGATGGCCTTTGAAGTACTTTACAACTCAGAAAGTCTATATAGGGGGCCATCTCCAGAGAACAAAAAAATCTGGATACACTCACCATCTTGTTGTAATCTGTTGGCTGGGTTGTAACTTGGGAGAGAAGGGTGGAGAAAAAGCTTGGATGCATAGGATACTGTTGGTGATCTGAGGAAATCAATCTGTAACACACTTGTCTCCATCATAAGGCAATGGAGGTAAAGCTGCCTCCATCTTCTCCTTCCTGTCCACCCTCCCCACCTCCCACCCCATATGTACTCATGTCCTTCAGATTATATGTTTTGTTACTTGTTTCTCACCAATACAGAAAATTCAAAGAAGGGAGAACCTCTCCTGGAGTTGATATAACAGGGTATGGTGTCAAAATTATGCTTGATTATTTCAGCATCAAATGATCCCCTGCCTTTTCTACAGCTGAGATCCTAAGCCAGCTGAGGGGTTCCTTGTAGTGAGAGCTTCCCTGAGCACTGACTCTATAGGCCTGGGGCCCAGCAACACCAGACTTCCTGGTCCCTACTCTTTCCCTCTGATGTCAGATGGAAAAGTTTTTTAAAAACTGCACATTCTCTCCCCTGAAGCTCTTTCCCCCAGCAAATAGCCATTTTTTTAGGCAAAAAAGAAAAGCTCCATCCATTCCAACACTTTCGGGGTATGGGGGAATGAAATACGTGGCTTTTTGTTTTAGCTTTAAAAAATTTTTAACCGTGAGGATTTAGGGTTCTTAGCAAGAGGTCTGAAATCAGAGTATGTAACAACTCAATCAAATTCTTTACTTATTACTTAAAAGAGGGACAAAGTGAATTTAAGCATAAGCCTCAAAGACATCCAGCAGGTCTGAGTCTTCTTTCATTCTAGCTTTTTTCTGGGCTTGGCTTGACAAGAACAGGAGGTGACTCCCAGACTCCCTGATAGGTCTGGGGGAACTTAAACTCTACCTATAGAAATTGTTTCTTAGGATTAAGGAATCTGTTAAAACACATATTACCTAGAAAAGAAAATGCACATGCACACAGAATAGCAGATTCCTTTATCTGGCAGGTACATTTTGATGATGGAAAGGCATCGTGGGATCAGCGACTTGGAGCTAAAGGGTATCTTCAAAGTCCAGAATCAGAGAATTTTGGAAATGGAAGGCACTCCAGAGGCCATCCAGCCCAGTCCATATCTGCAAAGGAATCCCCATGACAGTGTTCCTAACTTTACTCGGAGAATGTACTATCTCCTCAGGCAGCCTATTACACTTATGCTGAGCTCCAATTGTTAGGAAATTTCTTGCTATCAAGCCTAAATTTATCTTCTTGCAACTCTACCTGTTGCTCCTAAGTACAGGGGCACACTTACTACCTATGTGACTGGGCAAATCATGTAGCTTCTTTGGGTGGGGGTCAGTTTACTGCTTCATCTGTAAAATGAAGGGAGGCCTCTAAGCCCCTTCCAGTTCTAAATTTAAGATTCTATGGTTCTTTGTCACTCTCATGAGAAAAGGGATCCAGCCCAGCATTTACCTGATGCTGGAGGAAGACTTTGGCAGCTTTTGGTACCATACAGGCCCACAAGCAGTTCAGGGCCTATACCTGGCTAATGAAAGCAGTAGTGTTCTTAGAGGTAAGTCATTCCCATTTCTTGGGAAATTAATTCCAGGAACTTCCTCTGGCCTGGGACAGGCCAGAAGGCTAGCTCTAAATGCACCTGTAGTCCAAAAGCTCAATCTACCACAAATCTTAGACTGGCCAGAATTCACTAAAAGGATGCAGAGAATACCTCACATGTGAATGGGAGTTTTGAGCATTCCAACCTTCTTCTATGACATCATCGGCACCAGGAAGTGATTTGCATAAGGTCCCAGAGACAGTTGCTTTTGTATCCTTCACAGGGCCTTGACATAGTTTGGGAATCTTAACTGGTTTTTTTTTTTGTTGTCTTAGATCCCCTTTGGCATTCTAGTGAAGCTAATGGACCCCTTCTCAGGATAATATTTTTAAATGAATAATATAAAATGAATAGGATTTCAAAGATAATCAATTACACTAAAATACAATTACAAAAAAAAATACAATTACCAAAATATTTTAAAAAGGAAGTTCACAGACCCCAGGTTGAAAACTCTGTTGTAGTTACATGCTCAAGAAATGTCTGTAGAATGATTGAGACTCGGGACTTGATCACAATATCATACTGCCTACTCTCGTCCTTCTAATACCTGTTCTTGCTTCCATTGATTTATTCTCTGCTTGATTCCTGGCCAAGATGGGGCATAAATGATATGTGATCATCAGAGGCTCTGGGAGGGAAAAGAGGATATCATCCATGGAGGCCAGCTGCCTTGAAATGAAGCAAAGAGAGTCCTTGGTAAGGGACATATGGGACTGTCATACATACAGGGCTCTGATTTCTCTACCCAGTTGCAGACTGTCATTCTGTTAAGTAAGCAGGTAACTTCAGACTAATGTAGAAACAGGGCCCTAAACCTTCCCACTCCTGTGCTTTTCCAGATACAAATAACTGATGTGAAACTCTCAAATGTGGAGCAAGGGAAAAACCAGAGATGAAAATATGGGCAGATCTAGCTCCCAACTTCAGAAGGAGTGTCATGAGCTAAAGCTGAAACTGAACCACTCACAAGGCATTTCTGCTCTGGCGTCAGCTTCACGTGGGGGGGACAAAATCATTCACTTCAAACTATCCATGTTTTAGACTTCCTATCTGCCAAATAAGAATAAGGACATTTGTTTCTTACCAACCACCAACCACCAGCAGGGTAGTGGCAGCTGGATGGGGGCTCAGCGGATACAGCCTTAGGCCTGGAGTTAGGAAGAACTGAGTTCACATCCAGTTTCAGATACTTACTACCTGCATGACCCTAGGCAAGTCACTTAAGTTCCATCTGCCTCCGTTTCCTTAAATGTATAATGAGGATGATAACAAGAGCACCTACCTCTCAGGGTGGTTGGGAGGATCAAATGAGATAGTCATTGTAAAGCATTTAGTACAGTGCCTGGTACACAGTAATTGCTATATAAATGCTAGCTATTATTAGCAGAGTGGTTTTGGAAATAACAAGAATTATGAGCCCCCATCCAGCTGCCACTACTCTGCTGGTGGTTGGTGGTTGGTAAGAAACAAATGTCCTTATTCTTATTTGGCAGATAGGAAGTCTAAAACATGGATAGTTTGAAGTGAATGATTTTGTACCCCCCAGTGAAGCTGACGCCAGAGCAGAAATGCCTTGTGAGTGGTTCAGTTTCAGCTTTAGCTCATGACACTCCTTCTGAAGTTGGGAGCTAGATCTGCCCATATTTTCATCTCTGGTTTTTCCCTTGCTCCACATTTGAGAGTTTCACATCAGTTATTGCTATATAAATGCTAGCTATTATTAGCAGAGTGGTTTTGGAAATAACAAGAATTATGAACTTTGAGGGACCACTTCTAGTAGAAAAATGAACACTGGATCTAGAGTCAGATCCCAGGTTCAAATCCCCTCTTTGATACCAGCTAGCTCATTGACTTTGGAGGAAAATGATGATAATGCTAATAACTAACATTTATGCAGTTCGTACTATCAGCCAGGCATCGTGCTAAGGCCTGGGAGGTAGGTGTTGTTATCCCCATTTTATATTTGAAGAACTGAGGCAGACAGAAGTTAATAGACTTGCCCAGGGTCACACAGCTAATAAGTATCTGAGGCTGGATTTGAACTCGTCTTCTTGACTCTAGGCTTAATGTCCTATCCACTGCACCACCTAGCTACCAAGCTAGGAGAATCATTTAACCACAGAGCCTAAGTTTCCTAATCTGTAAAATGAGGCTCTCTAATATCACTGATGGCTCTCTATCAGTTACGTGACACTGTGACAATTTCTGCAGCCCATGAAATACCCCTTTCATGCATTCAGAGAGTCTCATGTCTGCCTTCATTATATTTATTGGCTTGAGTCCTTCAGGACCATCTCTCTTCATCTAAGCCTCTGACAGAGAAGGTTCATTAAATATCAAATGATAGGTATAAAAAGGACCATTTATAAGTAACTCCAGAACGACTTTCCCTGAAAATAGCATCTTATAATAGGAGTAGGGATTGTGATTTCTTTGGCACGGAGAGCTCCCAATGAGGAACTTCCTCTACCAATCCAGGTCGGCACCTTCTCTGAAACTTTGGGTCTTAGAGACTCAGCTGGATCACCAAATGACAAAGTGGGTTTGAGGTAGCACTTGAACCCAGGGCTTCCTGACTCCAAGAACAATTCATTGGCCTTTATAAAGCCACCAAGAGGTAGACAACAGCTAGGTTAAGAAATGGATAGAGTGCTAGACTTGGATTCAGGAATTCCTGAGTTCAAATCCTGTCTCAGACACTTACTTAGTTGTATGACCTTGGATAAGTCACTTAACCTATCTCAACCTTGGTTTCCTCATTTGTAAAGTAGGAATAACAAGAGCAAGCCTTTCATGCCTTATAATAAATTATGGAAGACAGGGTCATAATAATCCCTAATAAAATATGGAAGAGTATCTGGCTAGTTCTGCCAGATCTGACCATGATTATGAGATGTCTGTCTTATCTAAGCATTTCATCTCTTTCTGCACCAAGCAGTAGGTAGGCTTGAAAAATGTGGAACTGCATTTCCCTCAAAGCACTTTTCATGCATTATCTGATTTGAGCTTCATAGCGAGGTAGATACCACACATATAATTTTCCCTGTTTTATAAATAAGGAAACTGAGACCCAGAGAGATTAATAATAATAACTATATACATATATACAATAATAATGATTAAAATTTATCTAGCCCTGTAAGGTTTGCAAAGCACTTTACAGACATATATGATCTCATTTAATCCTCACAACAAACCCACATGGTAGTTGCTCATGTTATTCCCACTTTACAAATGAGGAAACTGAGGCTGAGATAGGGCAAATGACTTACCCAGGGTCATACATCTAAGTAAGTGCCTGAGACAGGATTTGAACTCAGGAATTCCTGAATCCAAGCCTAGCACTCTATTCATTTGTCAACCTAGCTGTTGTCTACCTATTGGAAGGGCTAGCATCTAAAAGAAAATGTTGCCTTTTAATGTAGTCTTCCAGAAAGTACTAGAATTGGTGAATCTAAGTTACAGGGAGGCAGACTTTGGTTCAGGACAAGGATGAATTTTCTAACAATTAAAGGTATACACAAATGAAATGGTCTACTTTATAATGGTGTTCCCTATTACCACAAGTATTCAAGCAAAGGCTAAATGACCTTTCAAGGATGTTATAGAAGGGATTCTTGCATGGACTAGGAGATTGGACAGGATTACTTCTAAAGTTCCTTCCAGCCCTGAAATTCTATGATTCTAGTTAGTGATTGTAACCATGCTTTGTCTGATGCTTCAATTGCTTACAGAGCTCACAGAATGTTGGCACATGGTAAGTACTTGACATTTTGTTGAATGAATGAATGAAGGAAGGAAGGAAGGAAGGAAGGATCCTTCCATACCTTCCGATTCAGCACTGACCACAGCAAATAAATTAAAGTGTTCTTATAGGTTTATACATATTACCTTTAATTGATTTCAATTCAACAAAGAGTTACTAAGCACCAACTATATGCAAAGCTCTGTATTAGGCACTGGGGACACAAGGATGAAAGTAAAACAGGCCTGTCCTCAAGGAGCTTACATTCTACTGAAATTTGGCTATGAATTTTGTGACTTAAAAAAAAAATCCTCTATTCCTTCACTGAAAGTAGGCTTAGGCATCTCCACTAATTTTTCTCCAGGGATTTTGAATCTTGGCCTGTAAACTTTAAAAGAAATTATTGGATCACCATATTTCAATATAACTGGTTTCCTTTGTAATCCCATGTAGTCTATTTTATATATTTAAAAAGATTATTCTGAGAAGGAATCCATACACTTTGATTGCCAAAGGGGTCCATGACACAAAAAAAAAGTTCCTTCCTTCCTTCCTTCCTTCCTTCCTTCCTTCCTTCCTTCCTTCCTTCCTTCCTTCCTCCTTCCTTCCTTCCTCCCTCCCTCCCTCCCTCCCTCCCTCCCTTCCTTCCTTCCTTCCTTCCTTCCTTCCTTCCTTCCTTCCTTCCTTCCTTCCTTCCTTCTTTTCTTCCTTCCTTCCTTCAATCCTTCCTTCTCTCCTTCTTTCCTTCCTTTTTTCCCTCATTTCTTCCTTCCTTCTTTCCTTCTGAGAAATTTTTGGGAATTATGTGAACCAAACTGACTCCACCTTGTAAAACTGACTCCATTTGGAAACCTAAGTTTCTTTTTTCTGTAAATTTCACTTGGTTGCTAATCATAGGAATTGAGTGACATTCTGTTTCATATCCAGAAAAATCGACCTGCTTGCTTTTCCCCCTCCCAACTCTCAAATTCACTTATCCCCCTCCCAACTCAGAAAGCCCCTAATCTTTCCTCCAATAGAAATCAGATTACCTAATCTTGTATCCTGATTTATATCATGTTAATTGTTTTCTTTTAATGCATAAAAATCTGCCTTCTCTAGTATTCAGTGCCATGCTGAGAAGACATGGTTCTGATTTGTTATATAATTATTATGCATTGCTTAATAAATAGATATGCTTGAAAGCTGTTCACCCATCATCCTCTTTTCCTTCTGTGAATCTTCCTCTCCCTCAGGTTGGAAGTGTATCAGCCACTCACTAATCACCAAGAGAGTTTTGACCTACTCCACTGTCCTAGATCTGAGCCTGTTGGACCTTACCAGGCAACCTGGTGGTTTCCCCACTATTAATACCAGACTTAATGAGGGCGCCCGATCAGCTTTAGTCCAATTGCACCTCAGAATTCCTGAGCTCCAGTGATCTGCCAGCCTCAGCCTCCCCAGTAGCAGGGATTGTAGACATCCACCAATCAATACAGCTAGCTCTCCCATCACTAACATTCTAAGAGTGCTACCTCAATTCCTCCTAGGAGGAGCTTAACAACTCTTTCACCTTAGTACCTTCTTGGATCTGAAAATCCCTTATCTCTATCTGTCTTGACTACACCTACATTCCCTCTCATAATGAGGAAGAGAACTTCCTATTTTCCGTAAAGGTCCATATCAGTGTGAAACTTGAAAAAATCTGATAGACAACCAAGTATCTTATGTAAAAAAAAATGTGGCATAAGATACATGAAATATGTTCTGCAATAGTAGCAAGAAAGGGAGGCTTATACTATATTCTCACAATCTGATGAAAAATCCACCTTCCTTAGGGATTCTTCTCTGATTAAAACCAAGCTAATAATCTCACTATTCATTTCCCACCCAACTCTAATCAACATTGTTGTTTAATTGTTCAGTCATGTCCTATTCTTCATGACCCTGTGGACCATAGCAAGCCAAAGTTGTCCACGGTGTCTTCTTGGCAAAAGTGTTGGAATGTTTTGCCATTTCCTTCTCTAGTAAATTAAGGCAAATGGAGGTTAAGTGATTTGCCTAGAGTCACACAGCTAGTAAATGTCTAATGTCAAATTTGAACTCAGGTCTTCCTGACTCTAGGCCTAGTGCTTTATCCACTGAACCACTTAGCTGATCAATATACTTAGATTCTGTTCTGCACACACACACACACACACACACACACACACACACACACACACACACACACACACACACACTAGCACATGCACCCGTATACGCTGTGTTAACTGCATATGTCTTTCACTTAACTGAAAATTGTTAGAAGCCAAAGATTAATTGTTATCTACCCCCTGTATCTCCTTATTACCTCCTATTTCCTTAAAGCTCAGCACAAAGATAAGTGTTGCTGACTGACTGAATAGAGGTGGGTTGGAGGTCACAAAGGGAAACAGTCATTTATGTATACAGAGTTGATGATTCATTATTTCCAGGCCAGCTTCCATGCACAGAAGTAGGATTGCTACACAGGACTAGATTTTCTTTTTTGTACCACCATCGCTTCCCTGCCTCCCTGAAGGGCAAGTCCCTTGAACCTCAATGGAAACACAGGACCAGAGACTTAGAGCTGGAAGTTACCTTAGAGATCATCTAGTCCAACCCCTTAACTGCCATTTTGGAGAGGAAGAATAAGGCCCAGATAAACAGAGATTTGTTCAAATTCACACAGGTAGTGTCAGAGGCAGGATTTGCACCCAGGTCCTCTATCTCTAAATGTAGTACTCTGTTTCCAATACTTGTGTACTTCATTCTACATGGCCATAAAAATGGCCAGAATGTTTCTCACCAATGAGACACATTCATGAAGATTTCTGGGCTAGTAAAGATATCTGGAATACCTATATTCTAGCACATACGCATGTATGTGAATCTATACATACACATCAAGATACACCTTTGTGTATTTAATCCCTGAGTAGATATTCTTTTTTTTTTCTTTAAGGCTTTTATAATCAGAAGTAGCACACATGGATGCCAAGAAGTTTGCCTGGTTCAGAAAGAATTAATACTAAGAATTCATATTTGTATAGACTTCAAGGCTTATAAAGTGCTTCTCCCCACCTCGTTGCCCACCTCTCCATCCCCTACTTCCACAGAAAAGAGAGAGAGAAATGGCATTAAGTATTATCAATCCCATTTTAGAAAAAAAAGGAAATGTCTCAGAATTGTTAAGAGTTTTGGTTCACCTTTACATACCTATTCACTGTTATAGCCAAGAACTGAACCCAGGTCTCTCAACATGTTTCTACAACATTCCCAGTTTCCTTCATGTATATCCCCATGGGGTGAGTGGAGGTAGAAGAGGGGTGCAGAACTTTCTGAGGGTTGGAAGCTTTACCCATAAGGAAACCGAAGCCCAGAGGTGGGGAAACGACTTTCCCACAGTCACATGGATACTAAGTGGTAGCACTAATAATTGAACCTGTCTTCTGAATCCATATCTTCAGCATCCTTCATACTCTATCCCAGAGCCCAAGGATTTAGAAGCTTAACCTCCCAGAAAGGAAGCTCTTTTCTTCATATTTCTTATAGCGCCCACCCCTCCTTTCTTTTTTTTTTTTTACAGTCCCCAGTTCCACACAGGTCAGCCCTAGAAGTCCCTTTATTTATTTCATTTTATTTTATATTTGTTATTAATTTATGTTTTTAAATTCTAAACACAAAAAATAGCATTTACAAAAGAACAGCACAAAATGAGTATTGTATATGAAACCATGAATGTCCATTTCATACTACTTCTTTAAAAAAAAAAGGGGATATAATCAACTTACTTTCAAACAACCTTACTTCCAAAACTGTCCTGTTTTTCTGTGCTTCTTCTAAATCCCCTACTGCTCTTTACTTGTACACTTGGAGTAATAGAGAGCTCATTGCCTAACAGGGCAGCCTAATAAACTAAAGAGAGAAGTAAGAAACTTGGAAGCATCTATGAGCTGCACCACTCATCTCCAAATAGTATACCAATAGCATATGTCAAAACTTCTCTGACACTCAGTTTCCTTTTCTTTGGAGGTATTGATACTTGTAGTGTTAACCTTACCTTGTTATTGTGAGAAAATTGGTGAACTATCATTGGAGAATCAACAGGAAAAGGCAATTTCTTATTATAACCGAAGGAAAGCTATAACACCCGTCCTGTATTGGTAAATACCTAATGGCATTTATCTGCTTGGATATCCTAAAAGCACCTCAAACTCAACATGTCCAGACAGAAATAAAATATTTCCTCCAAAAGTCATCTCTCTTCCAAACTTGACTATTTCTACTGATTGACCCAATACCAATTCCAGTCACCCAGGTTCACCATTTTATGGTCATCCACAATATTGCCCTTAACCTCGTGGATTGTACTTCCCCAATCTTTTGTACCATTGATTAATCTCCCTGTTAATTAGCCTCCCTGCCTCCAACCCTTCCCCTATTCAATCTCGCTTCCATCTTGTTGCCAAATTGATATTTGTAAAATAAAGATCTGACTATCTCATTCTTCTACTCAAAAATCTTCAATGGTTCCTCATTGCCTCTTGGATAAAATACAAACTCCTCAGCCAATTATTTAAAGCCCTCCACAGCTGCAACCCCATCTATCTTTCTAGTTTTATTTCATATTACTCCCCTTCATGCACCTTCCATGTCAGTCAAACTGACCAGATAGATGGGTAGATAGATAGATAGAGAAAAAGGAAGGGAATAATCATTTAAGTAGTATCTACTATATGCCAGGAGCTGTGTGCTAAGAGTTTTATAAATATTATTTCATTTGATCCTCACAACACTGCAAGGGAGGTGCTATTATTATTCCTATTTTACACTTGAGGAAACTGAGGCAAACAGTGTGTGTGTGTGTGTATGTGTGTGACAGAAACAGAGAGAGAGAGAAAATGAGAACACTTATTAAGTGTGTACTATATGACAGGAACTTTGATCTATTCTCCATATTTAACCTTCTGCCTCCTACCCTTTGCACAAACGGTTCTCCATGTCTGGAATGTACCACCCCCATTTTCTCCTAGAATTTCTAGCTTCCTTCAAAGATCAACTCAAATACTAGCTCCTGTATGAGGCCTTTCCTCATCCAATTCCCTTCAAAATCACTTGTTATCACTATCTTTATATGCTTTGTATTAATTTCCTTGCATATAGATTACAACCTCTCACATCCAGTAGAATTTAAACTCTTTGAGGGCAAAAATATTTTTTCATTTTTTGTCTGAACCCCCAGTGCCTAGCACAGTTGCTTGATAAATGCTGTATGCTAAACTGAATTAAATTGTGCAGGCTCTCAGATTCAAGACCTAGCACTTTTGGCAGGAGCAGTAAAAGAAGCAATAGAATATATGCCTTTGATTAGCATGGGAGAAAGATCTGATTGTTAGTAGCATGCTAAGTACAAGGCTGGGAACTGGTACTTCTGGGTAAACCAAGAAACACAGCCCCATTGTGCTCAAAATAACCCCATAAAATTGTAATCTCTGTCCTTCTTTGTGGGTGACTTTGTAACCCCTGAGAAAGGACTGCTGAAACCTGACAGTCTTTAACTTTTGTGTTGTTTCATGTTCTCTAACACTTGGGTGATGGGGTGCTGCGGATTTGACCATGACATGTTGGGAAATATTAATTGAAGAGAGACAGTGGTGCAGAAATAATCAAATTTCACTAACACCTTACTTCAGGAGAAGATTTCTCCTATTTCTAGATCACTGCATGCACTATTCCCCTTAGCTATAACACATCCTTCCCTAGCCCTTCCATCAAGCTATGCTTCTACCCTGCTTCAAAACTCTGCTGGACACCTGCAAAAGAACTGCAGATTTGAAGCTGGAAGGGACCTTAGAAACCATCATGCCCCTCATTCTACAGAGGAAGAAGATGAGGCCTAAGGAGGTTAAAGTAACATAGGCTTTAAGTGGCAGAGTTGGAATCCAAACTCAGGTCCTTTCCCTTCAAATATGGGGCTCTTTCCGCAATATCATGCTGGCTTCCATTAAGTTAGACTGAGATTAACTAAAACCACGTACACATCCACCAGACTGCTGTTGGAGGTTACAAATATGGCATCCTCTACCCAAAGAAAGATGAAACACAGTCCCTGCCTTCAAAGACCTTACAATCTAGCAAACTTCTATGAAGCTTTCCAGATTCTTCTTGAGTAAGCCCCGACACCCCAAGAGAAATTGCTCCCATGCTAAAACCCTCAGAACACCCATCATCTTTCTCACCTCCCTAATGGCCATGATGCGTCTCTATGGCCATGAGTGTCTAAACACCTATACCTACATTTGTCTGTGGGCCTACCGCTTATATTTTCAGGTTGTTTGAAATTCATGTTAAAAAGGATCAAGTAATTCTGGAAAATCATTTAGTTTAACTTCTTCATTTTAAAGATAAAGAAACTAAGGACCTAAGAGGTTTATTCCCAGAAGACTGAGCAGGACTGAAGACTGTTGTTGGATTTTATTATTTTGTTTAGCCCATGGAATTATGGTATTTATAGGACACTGTTTAGAAATTTTTTCAATATTCAATTTTTATTTAATAAATTCCCCTGAAGTCCTACTCTGATTTCTCATCACAGTGTGACGGTGACTCTGGGTTCTTGAAAGCCATTCCAGCAGAGCTCTGGTAGACTTTACCAGATTAGAAAGGCTTCAAATATAGCAGACTCATCACCAGGTTAGCCGATGAGTGATGGATGTTTCAACCCTAACAACTCTCAAAAACCAAGTTGCAGAGAGGATCATATGGATGTTGGTAAAGGGAGCACCTACCCCCAACAAAATGACAGTTCCTAATGCCCAGGTATGACCATGGCATCATAGATTTAGAGCTGAAAAGATTCTTAGAAATCATAGTCTAGTCCCCTCACTGAGGAAACAGAAGAGACCAAGAGACATTATGTGACTTGTCAGAGGCTGATAGAGGTAGTGTACAGGAGAGCTCTGGTTGGCATTCAATGCCCTTTATAATCTAATCCCCTCCTCCATTTCTGGTCTTCTTACACCTTGCTCCCCAACATGTACTCTGGGATACAGCGACACAGTGGCCTCCCCACAAACAAGACACTCAATCTCCGGGCTCCTGGCGCTTTTTCTGGCTGTCCCCATGGAATACTCTCCCTCCTCCACTCCAACTACTGACCTCCCTGGCTTCCTTTAAGTCCCATCTAAAATCCTACCTTCTATAGTAGGCCTTTTCCAACCTCTCTTAATTCTAGTACCTTCCTTCTGTTAATTATTTCCTATTCATGCTGTATGTAGTTTGCTTTGTGTATATTTATTTGTAGATCGTCCCCCCGACTAGATCGCAAACCCTTTGAGGGCAGGGATTGTCTTTTGGCTCCTTTTACGTCCCCAGTGTTTAGCGTAGCGCCTGACACACAATGGACGCTTACGAAATGTTTATTGATTGACTGATTGAATCCAAACTCAATTTGTTTACACAGGTATATTGACCATACAATATCATTGCTTGTCACTATGCGTAATGTAGGTTGTTACAGGGTGTCTGGCTGGTTGGTGGGCCTGTCTGGTCCTTGGTTACCCTGAAGGACAAAGGGTTAGAAATGCATGGTATCATCTGATGACAGTTAATTCAACGGAGGGTAACTTGTGAAGTGCACTTTGATCAGAAGGGATTATGGGAGTTTGATTTCATGACCCAAAACTACAAAGCTATCAACCATTAAAAATACACAAATATTAATCAAATTAGTCACTTAGAGGTGAGGTGGCCCTTTTATTTGGACCAGTCTTTTGGCGCTCATATACCGAAGTGAAGTAAACTTGAAAACCGGTTTACTTATTTCAAGCACAGAGCTAAACCTTAGTGGCTTACCAGAAAGAACCCAGTTTCCTATTCTCAAGGAGCAACGTACCCACTAGACAAATCTGGGTCAACATGAAATAATATTTACAAGACACTAAGCTAGGAACTATTCAGAGCAAGTGAGATATGTTCTCATGACTTCACATGGCAGATATCCTCCCCTGGAAATGTGTGGTCTAATCCAATTTACACTTCTTAATTCAATCATTCATTGGCATTTATCATATTAGGCCTCTTAGGGTTAGGTTAGCTTTTCCTATCTTCTCTCCTGATCCAGATTACAAATGTTTTAAAGACCAGATGTCTTATATATCTCTAGATTCCACTTCCACCCAGTCCCCAGTTCACCTAGATCTGTGCCTCATCCATTCAGTGATCACTCAATATAAGTTTGTTAGCAGATATTTTATAAGACCTTGAGAAAGTCACTGTTTAATAGAACTCCAAGATGTGTCCTTTTATAAATCAAAGAAATATTTTGGTGAATAACCAACTTTAATTCACCTAGTTTATAAGTCTTTGGTTGTTGTTAAGTCATTTTTCAGTTGTGTCCAACTCTCCATGATGCCATTTGGGGTTTACTTAGCAAAAGTACTGGACTGGTTTGCCATTTCTTTCTCCAGCTCATTTTACAGATGAGGAAACTGAGACAAACCAGGTTAAATGATTTGCCCAGGGTCACACAGCTACTAAGTGTCTGAGGCCAGATTTGAACTCAGGACGATGAGTCTTCCTGACTCTAAGCTCAGTACTCTACCCACTGTGCCCACCTTGTTGCCCCTAATTTATAAGTTTAGATTGCCCCATGTTCAAATGGTGTAGTAGAAAAGGCATTGGACTTCAGTTGAGAAGAACTGAGTTCAAGTTCCAGCTCCAACACTTATTAGCTCTGTGAATTAAGGCAAGTCACTCAACTGCTGGGAAACTCAGTTTTCTTATCTGTAAAATGGGGATGACAACCTAACCTAACATAGCACTATTATGAAGAAAATATTTTGTAAACTGCAAAAAAGCACTACTCTGTAAAAGTAAGTTATTTACAGAAGAAGAATAAGGAACCTTTTTTTTTATTATTGTTGAGAATCACCAATTGTCAGAAATAAGATCAACCAAAGGCCTTGTAAGTGAAAAGCGGCTAGTTTTTTGTTCTGTTTTGTTTTGTTTACAGGGAGAAGTAGAAATGCTTCCCTGTTTTAAATTTTAGAATAGGAAATATGAAAGTCTATTCACGTGTAGGCAGCATGGATGCTCTAGTCCTGTGTCCCAGAGCGAAGCAGGCAGCTTTCTCACTGCAGGGTTTTAGGCTGCCCTGAGGGGTGGAGGTATCTCTGCTTTGCTGCTGTGTGCTTGACTCCCCGCTGGCTGTATTCCCACAATTGTTGGAAGCTTGTGACTAGCACCCCAGTTCCATTTAATCACTTCACATGAAGTAACTTTTACAAAGAGTTATTTACTGGGAAGGTATACCAAGAACAAAATAAAAGCATTTTCCAACCCAACCCCCAACACTTCAGGGGCATAATCTCCCCTACACCACTTCCATCTCTGGGGAAGAGTCGACTCAACTTAGCTTGTTTACTTAGTGTTTGTCCCACCACATTCACATCCAAAGGCTACATCAGTGCCAGGTAAGTCCCTGTTTTAGCTTTTCCTGATCTCTCCTTGCTCTCTGGGGCGTTGATACTAGACCCAGCCTGGAATCCATGCTCTGGAATACCAGGACATCAGAGCAGCCTCATGAGGATCCTTTCAAAATCATCATGTTATGAAGATCTCTTAGACCTAGCAAAGAATAAATGAAAAAGGCAAGAACTGAAGACTATTTCTCCGGGCCATGTGGCCACAGTGGGAAAAGGCCCTTAGAGCAGGCTTTCTCATTGGACACTATGAGAGGAATCACCGAATGAAGCAGAGAGTGAATAAAAATAGATGAAGCCCACAGGCCTTTTTGAATGCTTCCAAAGCCAGTCAAACAGCCTCTTCAACATGTGGATAGCCAAAACCAGTTGCATAATATCTACACGTATACCACAATCCCTCCAAAGTACTTCGCTACACACCATTGCTCCCCAGTATTCTCCACTATTTGAGCATGCAGGTGAGGTCTGTACATGCACCAGAAGCCCATTACATACGACATATAAAAAACACACGTGGACTTTGTATTACAATCATTAGTAAGATAGAGATAAAGAATGGAGGGGAAGTAAATTGGAAAGGGCAAAAGAGCAACACAAAACACAAATAGAGGAAGATAGAAGACATAAAGAGATACTAGAGAAAGAAATACTAAAAGAGAAAGAAAACCATGGGAAAAGAACATCGGAGGCAGAAATGGGAACAAATACAAAAGAGGCATGCACACACATAGAAAATGAAACAAAGAAAGCCAGACACAAAGACGTGGACATACACACAAAGGTGCACAGGTAAATAAAGGCACACACATATAGGAGAATGGAGGAGACAGGAAAAGAGGTAAAGGTCTAATGCATACTAAGCTTACTCTTTAAAAAAAATTCTTTTTTTTTTGCTTTTTTTTGGGGGGAGGCAGTTGGGGTTAAGTGACTTGCCCAGGGTCACACAGCTAGTAAGTGTCAAGTGTCTGAGGCTGGATTTGAACTCAGGTCCTCCTGACTCCAAGGCTAGAATTCTATCCACTGTGCCACCTCGCTGCCCCTTGGATTCTTTTTTTAAAAAAGTATTTATTAATTGTTAGTTTTCAACACTCACTTTTATAAGATTTTGAGTTCTAAATTCCCTCCCCCTCCCACCTCCATTTCCCCCTTCCTGAGATGGCATGCAATCTGATATAGGCTATACATGTACAATCATATTAAATATATTTCCACATTCGTCATGTTGCGAAAGAAGAATCAGAACAAAAGAAAAAAACCATGAGAAAGACAGACTGACAGAGAGAGAGAGAGAGAGAGACAGAGAGAGACAGAGAGAGAGAGAGAAAATAGTATGCTTCAATCTACATTCAGACTCCATAGTTCTTTCTCTGGATGTGGACAGCATTTTCCATCATGAGTCTTTTGGAATTGTCTTAGATCATTACATTGCTGGGAAGGGCTAAGTCTATCAAAGTTAGTCATCCCACAGTGTTGCTGTTACTGTGCACAGTGTTCTGGTTCTGCTCACTTCACTCAGCATCAGACCATGAAAGTCTTTCCAGGTTTTTCTGAAGTCCGCTTGCTCCTCTTTTCTTACAGCACAAAAGTATCCCATTATATTCATATACCACAACTTGTTCAGCCATTCCGCAATTGATGGACATCCCCTCAATTTCCAATTCTTTGCCACCACAAAAAGAGCTGCTATCAATATTTTTGTATGTGTGGGTCCTTTTCCCATTTGTATGATCTCTTTGGGATATAGCCCTAGACATAGTATTGCTGGGTAAAAGGGTAAGCACAGTTTTACAGCCCTTTGGGCATAGTTCCAAATTGTTCTCCAGAATGGTTGGATCAGTTCACAACTCCACCAACAATGCATTAGTGTTCTAATTTTCCCACATCTCCAACATTTATCATTTTCCTGTTGTGTCATGTTAGCCAATCTGATAGGTGTGATGTGGTACCTCGGAGTTGTTTTGATTTGCATTTCTCTAATCGATAACGATTTAGAGCATTTTTTCATATGACAATATATGGCTTTAATTTCTTCATCTGAGAACTGCCTGTTCATATCCTTTGATCATTTATCAATTGGGGAATGACTTGTATTCTTATAAATTCAACTCAGTTTTCTATATATTTTAGAAATGAGGCCTTTATCAGAGACACTAGCTGTAAAAATTGTTTCCCAGCTTTCTGCTTCCCTTCTAATCTTGGTTGCATTGGCTTTGTTTGTGCAAAAACTTTTCAATTTAATATAATCAAAACATTTATTTTGTATTTCATAACGTTCTCTATCTCTTGTTTGGTCATAAATTCTTCCCTTCTCCATAGATCTGACAGGTAAACTATTTTTTGCTCTCCTCGTTTGCTTATAGTACCAGCTTTTATATCTAAATCATGTACCCATTTTGACTTTATCTTGGTATAGGGTGTAAGATGTTGGTCTATGCCTAGTTTTTGCCATACTATTTTCCAGTTTTCCCAGTAGTTTTTGTTAAATAGTGAGTTCTTCTCTGCTCATCATTTCTTATTGCACAATAGTATTCTATTACATTCATATACTACAACTTGTTTAGCCATTCCCCAATCAATGGGCATACCTTCAATTTCCAATTCTTTGCCACCACAAAAAGAGCTGCTGTAAATATTTTTGTACATGTGGGTCCCTTTTTTTAATGATCTCTTTGGGATACAGACCTACTAGTGGTATTGCTGGATCAAAAGGTA
This sequence comes from Phascolarctos cinereus, assembly GCF_003287225.1. Lineage (NCBI taxonomy): Eukaryota > Metazoa > Chordata > Mammalia > Diprotodontia > Phascolarctidae > Phascolarctos > Phascolarctos cinereus. The sequence goes on from NW_027556402.1 coordinate 171,851,742, forward strand.
TGTGCGTGCAGTTTTATAGCCCTTTGGACATAGTTTCTGTATTCTTTTTCAAAGTATTACATATTGCCTAATTATTTTTATAACAAAAATTTTCCATTCCTATCCAAAATTTTTCTAAATTTGTAGGCTCAGGAATTCTCAAAACTTTCTTTCTCTTCCTGGTTTTCAGTAGGAAAATTCTAACTTTGCCCTCTAGAAAAATAGCAAGTTCCCTATCATATTTTATAGAGAAAAAGATGACTTAATAAGGCTTCATGGTGAAATGAAAACAAATACCATGCTAGGAAACAAAAGACCCAGGTTCTTCTCAATTGGACTCTACCACTGACTAGCCAGATGACTTTGGACACATTACTTAATCTGGGCCTTAGTTTCTTAACCTGCAAAATAGAGATAATAATGCCTGCCCTGAATTGCAGATCGAGTTTCGGTGAAAATCAAATAAGATCATATATGTGAAAATATGTTGCAAACTATAAATTGCTGTACAAATACAAGGCATTGCTATTGACCATCACTTGTGGCCTTTTAGGATTTTGACTTTAATGACTTTTCAAGAAATGATGTATTGTCACTATTTACAAAAATCAGTTTACTTCCTTCTACTTGAGCCCTAAGCCAAATAAAATTAAGTTGAAGGGCAGATGTAGGCAATGGATAGGAAGTTTCCTGTCCCTGTTCTAAAAAATTATAGTCTAAAACAATGTCTAGCTTGAAGTTGACATGGCTATATGACTGGAAGATTCTTCCATTTATACTCTAGGTCTTAGGAAGAGCTCATCATCAATGGACTCTCTGTGACAGCACTAGTATAGGCAATTAGGTAGCTGAGAGGATCAAGGGCTGGGACTGGAGTCAGGAAGATCTGAGTTCAAATCCAGCTTTAGACACTTCCTAGTTCTATAACCCTGGGCATATCACTTAATCTCTGCTAGCCTCAGTTTCCCTGACTATAAAATGGAGATAATAACAGCACCTCCCTTGAGAGGTTATTATGAGGATCAAACGAGATAATATTGTTTAGTATAGACCTTGACACATAGTAGGCACCTAATAAATGTATGTTTCCTTCCTTCTCTTGCTCCCCACACTCACCACTCTCACCCAGCATTACAGGCAAATGCACAGAAGCTTGGGATAGGCTTACTTCTAAACATACATGATGGAAGGGACTCTTCCTCTGACTTTAGAACATGCAGAATATTCTCTACTTGGCCTCTATTCAACACCTGGAATCAACTTTGCAACCAGCTCTAGTTGTTGAAGGAACCTTTCTAACTCTTCTGACTTTTTTTGTTTTAAACTCACAGTCATAAAATGAACCCTCTCTATTGAGGAGGCTCTGTGAGGAGCCAACTTCTGGCCATAGGTAACTGAAGGGCTGGTACCATGGAGTGATAAAGAGTCTTCTGCCTGACTGAGCCAGAAGAACTGATAGTGCAGGAAAAACTGAGCCAGGCCTGAGGGTGCACACTAAAGTCAAGATATCTAATTGATACAACCCAATAGTGGACTGACCAGTCAGCCTAGACAATATGCCAGCAAGAAGCCAGCTGAGTAAGGGAGCAACTTGTGCTGACACGATGCCTGAAGAAAACCTGGTGGAGACTACACAAAGGGAGGAAAAGACTTCCGGGGCCAGGAGTCTCAAGATGCTGCTCTGCTCCACATGTTCCTATCTGTGTGCCTGCCTCCATTTTAGCTTTAAGTTAGAATTTACTCTCCACAGGGAAACAGTGTGTTACAGAAGAGAGAGCATAGCCCTGTTTTGGGGGATGTTTTTGTAGTGTCTCTTTCCTATATCACTTAGTAATTACATCAACTCTTTGGTTCATATTGAGGGTACATGCCAGGTAGGGAGTTGTGAAACCACAATCCTTCAGGGTTATTCGACATGGAATCCTAAAAATTTTAGCCAAATGACCTTTGAGACCCAGCCTGCTTGATCAATCAGGGGAAGTAGCTCAGAGGGATACCATACAAGGAATTTCTCTTAGTGCCACACTGACAGCCATGACGATGTCATTGACTGTATGGAGAGCTCGTTTGCCTTCTCTGACCACAGCGTAATATTTGGACCTAGTAGATTAGGTGAATCCTAGAAGACAACTTTCAACTGGTAGATATTCACTTACTTGTTCATCCTCAAAGGAACAACAATTTATGTTCAGACTAACACAGGGATGGGAAATACAGCTTTTATAATGTAAGTTATTTCTCACCTTTTCCTAGTCTCCATAATCCTAAAGTTTCTATAGCATTTAACTGTCAACCACCTCCTCTTTCCTGAAATTTTCTCCTCCCTTGGCTTCCTCAGCACTGCCCTGTCCTGGATGTCCTACTTCTCTGACAGCTTCTTGGTATCATTTTCTGTCTGTTCTTTACTTTCCAGTACCCCAAATACAAATACTTTCCAAGACTCTTCATTGTCCCTACTCTCTCCTCAGTCATCACTATCTCTCTTCGAGATCTCATTCACTCCCAAAGCTTCAACTGTCACCTTTCATCTCTGGGCAAGTCACTTCAGCTTTGTTTGCCTCAGTTTCTTCATCTGTAAAATGAGGATAATAATAGAACCTACCTCTCAGGGTTGTTGTAAGAATCAAATGAGATAATAATTGTAAAGCATTTAGCACAGTGACTGGCACATAGTAAGCACTATATAAATGTCAGCTATCATTATTATTATCTTTGCCTGTTAAAATTTTACCCCTCTTTCAAAGCTCAACTTAAATGTTACCTCTTACAAAATAATTCCCTTGTTCTCCTAGACAAAAGTGACCCATTGTTTCCCTACTCTCCTATGATTCTCAGTTTGTGACATCGATATGGCATCCATCATTACAGGAACTTATAACAGTAATAAAATAAAGCTATTACAGGTATTTATAGACACACCTAACCCCCCATAATAGATTGTAAACTCATTAAGGGCAAGGGCCATGTCACATACTGTATAACACCTACCACAATGCTTTGTACATAACAGTTGCTCAATAAATACAATGGATGAATGAATGAACAACTGAACTTACCACCAACCTGGAAGGGCAATATATATCACTTGGTTTGGGGTTTTTTTGGGGGCTGGGGGCAGCTAGGTATGGGGTCAAGTGACTTGTCCAGGGTCACACAGCTAGTAAATGTCAAGTGCCTGAGGCTAGATTTGAACTCAGGTCCTCCTGACTCCAAGGCCAGTGCTCTATCCACTATGCCACCTAGCTGCCCCCATATATGTCACTTTGAGGATATCTGTTTGAATAACATCATCACAAGAGTCTAAAATGGATATAAAAAGAAGCAGCAAATCAATAGCAAATAATTCCTGAATCTCAAAATTGCTTGTTACTAGTCACAATAACTAAGTGGCTCAGTAGATAGAGATAGGGCCTTCAGTCAGGAAGATTCATCTTCCTGACTTAAAATCTGGCCTCATACACTTACTAGCTATGTGATATGACCTAGGCAAATCATCTAATCCTGTTTGTCTCAGTTCCTCATCTGTAAATGAGCTGGAGAAGGAAATGGCAAACCATTCCTGTATCTTTGACAAAAACCAAAAACCAAAAACCAAATGGGATTATGAAGAGTCGGACGACTGAAATAACCCGAACAACAGCAGTCACAATGAGCCAACTCCATGAAGAAGTAAAGAAGCCATCTATTTTTTTCTGGGCAAGATATTAGATCTACTCCCATTGTACACACACATTTGGAGAGGAAAATTATTGTAAATGTTTGGTTTTCCACATAACTTCATTCCACTTTTTGCCTTGAAATTAAGGCTAAGCAAGATATACATAATAGATATCTACAGTATGATGTATAGCCACCTTTTCCTCTTCTGCTACACACACACATACACATATATATATACATATATATTTATATATATGTATATATATATATATACATATATGAAAATAGCCATTTTATTTAATATTAAATTCAGAATAAAAAAATTTTTAAAATTCAAAATGGCAGAGTACAGGTCAGGACCCAAGTGAACTCTCCCAACATTCTCCCTCAAATAATTTAAAAAATAGCACCTTAAATCAACTTTGAAGTGGCAGAGCCAACAAAAGGTCAAGGTAAGACATTTTTCCAGTCTAAGAAAACTTAAGAGGTTGGCAGGAGAAGCCTAGGAGGCCTGTCTGGAGTCTGCACATGGACAACTGGTCAGAAAGAGATGACAGGGGACCTTTGCTGGCATTGGATACAACTGGCAACTATACTGTCCATATGATTTCTGAGTCATAGTTACAGGGCAGACAGGAGTGCTGGGGGTCAGTTACAAGAGGGTTAGGGCTTGGTCACAGTTCCAAGAAAAAGAGAGTGCTGTTAAGGTAGCAGGAGCCCTTCCTGGATAAAGACCAGTATAGACAAGGAGAACAGTGACCATACCTCTCCAAGAATCATACCATCTTGGAAGTGCCAAACTTTGTAGACCCCCCAAACTAGCTCAGAAAACAGCAGTGAGAAAAAGCCTGAAGCTTGGGACAATGTCTCCCCACCCCCAGGTGAGCAGAGCCCAACTTTACCATAAAATTCAAAGTCAATGGAAAAATGAGCAAACAACAGCAACAAAAGAGAATTTTACTATAAAAAGCAAAGTTACAAGGGTGGCAGGGAAGACAAAATATAAACTCTGAAAAAGACAACAGTGTGAAAACAGTTACCAAAAAGCCTCAAATAAAAATGCTAATTGGACACAAGCCTAACACAAATTTCTAGAAGAGTTAAAGGAAGAGATAAGAGTGCAGAAGAAAAATTGGGAGGAAAAATGAGAGTGATGCAAAAAAAAATTATGGAAAAAAAAGAATTAATAGCTTTGAAAAAGAGGCACAAGAAAAAAAAACCCTAAAGAAAACAACACTTAAAAAACAGAATTGGCCAAATGGTAAAAGAGGCACAAAAATACACTGAAGGGATGAACTCCTTAAAAAGAAAAATTGGCCAAATGGAAAAGGATAAGAACTCCTTAAAAAGGTGAATTAGCTAAATGGAAAAAGAGGTACAAAATCTCACTGAAGAAAATAATTCCTTAAAAATTAGAATTAAGGAAGTGGAAGTTAATGACTCAATGAAACATCAAGAAGCAATAAAACAGAGTCAGAAGAATGAACAAATAGAAGAAAATGTGAAATATCTCATCAGAAAAAAAAACAGACCTGGAAAACAGATTGAGGAGAGATAATTTAATTTAATTTAATTTAATTGTACTATTTCTGAAAGCCATGATCAAAAAAGAGCCTAGAATCATATTTCAAATAATTATCAAAGAAAACTTCCCTGTGATGTTAGAACCAGAGGGTAAAATAGGAATGGAAGACTCCACTGATTATCTCCTGAAAGACATCCCAAAATGAAAACCCTAGGAATATCATAGCCAAATTCCAGAGCTCCCAGGTCAAAGAAAAAAATACTTCAAGCAGCCAGAAAGAAACAATTCATATATTGTGGAGCCACAGTCAGGATCACACAAAATTTAGTGGCTTGCATGTTAAAGAAGTGGAGGGCTTGGAATATTCAGGAGGAAAAAGGAGCTTAGGCTATAATCAGGAATTACCTACTCAGAAAAACTTAATACAATCCTTCAGGGGGAAAATGGATATTTAATGAAATAGAGATCTCTCAACCTTTTTCCTGATGAAAAGACCAGAACTGAATAGAAAATTTGACTTTCAAATGCAAAACTCAAGAGAAGCATAAAAAGGCAACAGGAAAGAGAAATTATAAGGGATTCAATAAGGTTAAACTGTTTACATTCCTACATGGGAAGATGATATGTGTAACTCTTAAAAACTTTATCACTATTGGGGCAGTTAGAAGGAGTTTACATAGACAGAAGGTTTGGCTGTAAGTCGATTATGTTGGAATGATCTCCAAAAAAATACTCAAGTGGGAGAAGGGAGAGGTAGAATGGGGGAAATTTTCTCATGTAAAAGAGGTGCACAAGGAAGAACTTTTACAATAAAAGGAAAAGGGGGGGTAGAAGAGCGATATTTGAACCTCACTCTCATCAGAATTGTCTCAAATAGGGCAGAACATATACATACACACACACACACACATACACACACACTCACACACACACATGCACACACTTAGCTGTATAAAGAAATGTAACTTACCTGATAAGGAAATAGGAGGAGAAATGCATAAGAGAAAGTTTGGGCAAGGTGGATGATAATAAAAGAGAATTAAGGAGGCAATGGTTAGAACTGAAATAGATTTTTGAGAAGGACAGGATAAAAAAAGAAGAGGAAGAAGCAGAATAAAATGGGATGGAGGGAAATTCACAGTTAGCAATCACAACTGTGAATAAAAATAGAATGAGCTCATTCGTAAAACTGAAACAGCAGAATGGATTAGAAGCCAGAATCTAACAATATGTTGTTTACAACACACACACTTGAAACAGAAAGACACACAGAGTTAAAATAAAGAGCTGGAGCAGAATCTCTTGCTTCAGCTGAAGTTAAAAAAAAACTGCAGGGCTAGCCATGATGATCACAGACAAAGCAAAAGTAAAAATAGATCTAATTAAAAGAGATAATCAGGGAAACTACATTATACTAAAAGGTACCACAGACAATGAAGTAATATAAAAAATTTTATAGCAGTTTTCTATGATAAAGGCCTCATTTTTCAAATATATAGTAAGTATAAAACTGAGTCAACCTGATGAAAATAAGAGCCATTCCCCAATTGATAAACAGTCAAAATATATAAACAATTTTCAGAAGAAGAAGAAACTATCTATAGTCATATTTTTAAAATGCCCAAAATCACTACTGATTAGAGAAATGCAAATTAAAATAACTCTTAGGTACCACTCCACACCTATTATATTGGTTATTATGACATAAAAAAAAAACGACAAATGTTTGAGGGGATGTAGGAAAATTGGGACACTAATGCCCTGTTGGTGGAGTCATGAATTGGTCTAACTATTCTGGAGAGCAATTTAGAAGTATGCTCAATGGTCTATAAAACTGTGCATACCTTTTGACCCTGCAATACCACTACTAGGTCTGTATCCCCAAAAGATTTTTTTAAAAGGAAAAGGACCTTTATGTGCAAAAATATTTTTTTGTACAAAAATATTTATAGCAGCTCTTTTTAGGATAACAAAGAATTGGAAATTGAGGAGATGGTCATCAATTGGGGGATGGCTCAACAAACGATGATATATGATGGTGATGAAATACTATTGTGCTAAAAGAAATAATGAGCAGAATGCTTTCAGAAAAACCTGGAAAATTTACATGAACTGATGCAAAGTTAAGTGACCAAAACCAGGAGAACACTGTACATAGTAACAGCAATATTGTACAATGATCAGCTGAATGACCTAGCTATTTTTAGCAATACAGAAATCCAAGACAATTCTGAAGTACCTATGATGTAAAATGCTATCCATCTTCAGAGAAAGAACTAATGGAATCTGAATGTAGATTTGTTTTTCTTAGATTTTTTTGGTCTGTATTTTCTTTCACAATATGATTAATATGGAAATATGTTTTGCATGACCCCCCATTATAATCTATATCAAATTGCTTGCCTTCTCAAGGAGGAGGGAGGGGTGAAGACAATTTGGAACTCAAAACTGCAAAAAAAAGATGGCAAGACCTATATGAAATGATGCCAAGTGAAGTGAGGAGAGCTAGGAGATCATTTGCACAGGAACAGCAATGTTGTAATGATCACCAACTGTGAAAGACTTGGCTACTCTGATCAATACAATGATCCAATAGAATTCTAAAGAACTCATGATGAAAAAAGAAAGAACTGATGAACTCTGAGTAAAAATTGAAGTATAATTTTCTTACTTTATTTTTCCTGCTTTTAAAAAATATGGCTAATATGGAAATATGTTTTGCATGATTGTACATATATAATTGATGTGTTGCTTGCCTTCTCAGTGGGTGTAGGAGAGGGTGGGAGGGAAAAAGAGAATTTGAAACTTAAAGAATGACGTAGAATAGATAAATGAAATAGATAAAATTAAAAAGAAATTTAAGCTAGCATTTGCTTTCATTTGTTGGGGTAAGGGGAGGGTTAAAGTAAAGAAGCAAATAGGTCCTAGGAGAGGGCAAGGCTATTTAATGCTTATTTCTACTCACCCAATTTCTTTTCACATTTTTCCTTCATTCTCTATCTTCCTTGGTCCATCAATATAGTTTCCTCTGCCCAGGGCATACAAACAGTTTCCTGGCCCTTCTTACTCTGAACCAGTAAGAAGCCTCAACTCAGAAATCTGAAAAGAAAGGAAATCCTAAATACATTTCAAGAACTAGCAAAAAGATTTCCCCTTGCTCTTTCTTTATTACAAACACATATATGCTGGCTTCCTGTGGTCTCCTCCAGACACTCTTTAGAATTTTTCCTAAAATATAGTGCTCAGAGCAGAACATAATATGCTAGATGTTATCTGACCAAGCAGAGTACAGTAGGACCAGTATGTCTCTGGTCCTGAACACTGTGTCTATTTTAATGATGCCCAATTTAAGTATCTTCAATGTATAAGACACTGTGCTGGGTGATGATGATACAAAGATGTCCTAAAGGGACTTACAGTCTAATAGGTGTATGTGACATTATTAAGAATAAGAATAATAAAAGACAGAAACTGTCGGGCAAAAGAATGATCCAGACAGAATTGCCAAACATTAGGACTAGAAAGGGTCTTCTTAACTCAAAGCCCAGCAATCTAGCCACTGTCACATGGCTTTCCATGCTTCAACCCCTTAACTTTGCATATGAAGAAAGGAAGGCAGACAGGTGACGCAGCTGGTTCATAGTCAACCTGCTAATGGACCTGAGCCAGGGCTCCAACCCAAGTTTTCTGACTCAACCTCTACACTAGCTTCCTTACTCAAAAAGTGCTAAAGGGAGTTGAGGAAGGGAACCATCACTTCCAGCTGGGGAAGCATTCCTTTATCTGTTTTTTGGCCATGGCAAGGAAAACTGAGCCCCAACTCATTACTTTGGGAATCAGAGGGAAAGTCTTGGGAGTTTAGTTTTCATTTTGAACCTGTAGGACATAGAATTCCAATTATTTTGTAGAATAAGGAGCATAATAAGCTCCCAGAGTACAGGAACAGGGTGGTCTTTTTTACAAATATTTATTGGTACTTTTGGTTTTTATATCACCTTCATTATCAAATATATCCTTCCTCCCTTCACTCTCCAGAGAGATATCCTTGATTACAAATAATAAAAAAAGAGAAGAAAAAAAGGCAATTTTCAAAAGTAAATAATGCATCAGCTGAGTCTGACAATATAGGTAATGAGAGGACAATTTCTTCTTTTGCATGACTTCTCAGAGAACATGTAGCATTAAATTGCATGCACATTGCTTCATCTACACCATTTCCTACCTCAAGTAATGTCATCTGGAATGTCTGAAACAATTTTGCTCCCCACAGTCTCTCCCTCTATCCCTTCCATTCTTGTCATCATCATTCTGTTCACCCGTTTGTAACCTCAAAGTCATACTCATCTTGCTCCACACATCCTTGACTGCTCCAGTATCTAATGATTTACTAAGTCCTGTCCATTCTACCTCCACCACATCTCTCCCCTCCGCCTCTTTCTTTCCACTCTAGCCACAACAATGCCTCCTTGAATACCTGAAGTAACTGAGCATTCCCTACCCCTATGAGACAGCCCATTCCACTTTTGGGCAACACTAATTGTCTAGAATTTTTTTCCTTATGATAATTTATGATCTGCCATGCTGTGACTTCTCATCTATCCTAAGTCTGACCACTGGGACTAAAGAGAACAAATGTAAACACTCTTCTACATTCTACAGAATATAAATCATTATTCTAAATAACACTTCAAATATTTGAAGACAGACGTTGTATTCTCCTTAAGTCTTCTCAAGCATCCTTGAGTGGCATGGGTTTGTTTTTGTTTTGCTTTCCCCCCCCCCAGATCCTCATTATCTCGGTAACCTTTCTCTGGATACTCCCCTAAAATATGGTACCCACAATTAGACACAATATTCCATATCTGGTCTGACCAGAACAGAGTGCAAGACTCTAACCTGTCCTAATTGGATTATACCTTGCAGATATTGAGGGTCCAGTTCCAGATCACCACAATAAAATAAATATTGCAATAAAGTGAGTCACACAAATTTTTTGGTTTTCCAGTACATATAAAAGTTATGTTTATACCATACAGTAGTTTATTAAGTGTACAATGGTATTATCTCTAAAAAAAAAAACCCAATGTACATACCTTAGTTAAAAAAATACTTTATTGCTAAAAAATGCTGACCATCACCTGAGCTTTCAGCGAGTTGCAATCTTTTTGCTGATTGAGGGTCTTGCCACATTGCTGATGGCTGCTGACTGATCAGGGTGGTGGTTACTGAAGGCTGGGGTGGCTGTGGCAATTTCTTAAAATAAGACAACAACGAAGTTTGCCACATCAATTGACTCTTCCTTTCATGAAAGATGTCTCTGATGCTGTTTGATAGCATTTTACCCACAATAGAACTTTTTTCAAAATTGAAGACAATTCTCTCAACTGCTTTATCAATTAAGTTTGTGTAATACTTTTCAATATTGTTATGTTTCAGGGAATAGGGAGGTCCAAGGAGAAGGAGAAAGGTGGGGAACGGCTAGTCAGTAAAGCAGTCAGAACACATAGATTTATCAATTAAGTTCACTGTCTTATTTGGGCTCATTTGTGATATCCCAAAACAATTACAATAGTACCATCAAAGATTACTGATTACAGACCACCATAACAGATATAATAATAATGCAAAAGTTTGAAATATTCCAAGAATTATCAAATTATGACACAGAGACACAATGTGAGCACATGCTATTGGAAAAATGGCACAAACAGACCTGTTCAACACAGGGTTGTCAAATCTCCAATTTAAAAAAAAAAAGTAATATCTGCAAAGCACAATAAAGCAAAGCACAATAAAATGAGGGATGCCTGTAATCCATCAATCACTGAAGTCCAAGGTCACATTAGACTTTTTGCCTGATGTGTCAAACTGCTTAGTTATATTGACTTTGCAGGTCACTAGAGTCCCTAGATCTTTTCCGCAGGAAATGTTTTTTAGCCATATCTTTGCCATCTTATATTTATTCAGTTGGTTTTCTAAACCCAAGGGAAAAACTTTTACGTTTATCCCTGTGTAATTTCATGTTGCTTGTCTTAGAAGACTGCTTCCTCTTTGGATCCTGATTCTGTTGCCGAGTATATGAAATATTCCTCCCAGCTTTGTGTCATCTGAATGAATTCCTTCCCTATAAATCTCCTGGTGAATGTTTAACAACTGGCTCTCCAAGCAGGAAAAAAAATGTACCCAAGATATGCTTCTAAATCTAATCTGCATTATTAACATTTTTCTTCCCTCCCTTTCTTAAGTCTAGACAATCGACAAAACAATAAATCAAGACCTTCTGATTTCCTTGATATAAATGCACACTGAAAATTTAACAAGCTAGCTAGAGCTGACTGCAAAACACGGAACCTGGACTAGCTGTTACCCGGGGCCAGCCTGGCTACTCCCAGAACCTTCTAGCTTGCCCTCTGGTCCCTTGGGCTAAAAATGAAGTATACAAATTTGGGGCATTTGTTTCATTAGGAGACATCTGAGTACTAAATTTAGAAATCCTATAAAAGTTCTATTTAGCATTCAAATACTATTCTAATGTAGAGCTAAGGAAGCTAGCATAAAACCAGACCCTAGAAGGCTACCAGAATTTGTGTGGAAATTCATAGCATATCAGGAATTGAACTTTGGTTCTATGAAGCTCTTTGTCTGGCTCAGTGTTGCTATGTGAACAATTGACTATCTTATTAGTGAGCATAGAAAAAGTGAATGAGATTTTTTTTTAGGGGTAAGGGTGAGGTGGGTAACGTCTACTTTAGTATGAACACACACTATAAAACAGAGGTTAACAACCTCTTAGAAATCACATTCCAAGATGTCAACCTTTTTTCTATTTTAAGTGGGAAGAGGGAGGAAAGGTAGCAAGCGAAGCCTCTGTGCTACAGAAAGACAGATAGCGTGCCATTTTCAGTATGCATATCCTAAGTTGCCAACCTATGTTCTAAGGCCTTATATGAGACCTGTAAAAGAAAAAAAAATAATTAAGTTGTTTCACATGGAATAGTGGAATAATCTAATTCAGAGAAACAAGGTTCAAATCCCACCCCTGACACTTCCCACCTATGTGAACTTGGGCAAGTCACTTGACATCCCTAGGTCTCAGTTTCCTTATCTGTAATATGAGGGAGTTGGACTAGATGGCCTTGCATGTTTCTTCCAGCTCTAGATCTATGGTTCTGTAACTTTAAAGCCTTTAGAACATTTTAGCGCATTAAAGTATGACATTGCATCTTCTTAGTAATAGGCATCACTAATCAAAGAGGCAGTATAACATAATGGAAAGTGTTTGGGACACAATCAAAAGACTGAGTTCTAATCTGGGTACCATCTAGCTATGTGATTTTAGACAAAAATCAATCATCCTTTCTGAACCTAGCTTTCCTCCTCTGTAAAATGAAAGTATTGAATTAGATGATCTCTAAGTATCCATCTAGTTCTATGTGTCTGCTATAAATAACTATAATTAAAAAAACCCTTCAGTTATTTTTATGAATACCAGGTTTATTTTACCTTTTTCTACATATGCATAACAAAATTATCAGCATTGCCAGAATTTGTTTTAATTATATTCATAGGCTTTAGAATTAAGAATTATTAATTAATTATTTTAAGTACTTATCTGTTTTATTTTTAATTAAATATTTATTCATTTCAATTATGTATTTATTATTTTATTACTACTGATTATATTTTATAATCCATTATATTTTATTATCAATAATTTATTTGTTTGAATTATTAATGGAGAATTGTTAATTAATTGTTAACGACTGAGAAGCCCATTAAGAATGGGTCAAAATGATACATGATAGTCCTTATTACTCATAGCCCTGCTGATTTAGAGAAAGGAGTTGATGTTAAATAAAGAACCAGTAGACAGATGGTACAATTGCTACCTATATGCACAAAGGTAAGCTGGTAAATGTTAAACGCTTAGCTCTCTAGGGAAAAAATGTACACACAACACACTTGTAGATTTAATCTGCAGGCCTAATATTTTATTCCTCACTTTCTTATGTCTAGACAATCAACAACAACAACAAAAATCTCCAATTTCCAAGATGTAAATGCTCACACTGAAAATTTTGAAATTGTCTATCAAGAGCTGGTTTAAGCTGGCTCCAGCACACCCCTGTATAATATGCCTTAAGGAGGTCAAAGGCAGAAGGAAAGATCCCATATATAAGTAGAAGCATATATTTATGTTACATATATACTATATATGTTACATCCTATGTGTATGTGTGTACATAGACAAAGAGAGAGAGGGAGAGAGAGAGAGACAGAGAGAGAGAGAGAGAGAGAGAGAGAGAGAGAGAGAGAGAGAGAGAGAGAAAGAGACACAGAGAAAGAGAGAGAGAGAGAGAGAGAGAGAGAGAGAGAGAGAGAGAGAGAGAGAAAGAGAGAGAGAGAGAGAAACTCTATACTAGTAAAGACCTGGGGAAAAAACCAACTGAATAAATCGTGATATAGAAATATAATGGAATATGATTATGCCAGAAGAAATGATAAATATGGAGAATTCACACAAGGTTGGGAAGATTCATATGAACTTATACAGAGCAAAGTATATAGAATCAGGAAAACAATTTATACAATAACCACAATAATATAGGAGAAAACTACATTGAAAGACTTCAGAACTCTAATCAATTCAGTGAATAAACGTTAATTACTTTAGAAGATTAACAGTGAAGCCTTGAACCTCTTGGCAGAGAGGTGGTGGGCTAGAGGGATGGAATGATCAGACAAGTCCAGTGTGGTGATGTATTTTTCTTAACTGTATTTCTTTGTTACAAGAGGGGATTATGTAGGGAGGGAGTTTGGGAAGTCATTGAAAAGGAACAGCAATTTAAAAGTCTTCCATTAAATATTTTTTAAAAGACAGAAAGAAGTAAATTGGAAAATACTATGATGAATGAATAAATTAAATAAAAGTAATGCTATTTTATATTTGTATAACACTTAAAGTTTTCCAAAACCCTTTGGCATGAATTATCTTTGTTTGGTAAGATCAGGACGAGTGGAAAAAAGCAGGAAGGGCATTTCATTTAGGAGCAATGGTCTTTGTCAGAAAATGCAAAAACTACAAGGATGCAATGTTTTAAAGCTGCTGTTTTTGCTATGTCACATTAATAACTGCCGTTGCAAAGAGCCAATTTTGTCTACTGGCTGAAATACCCTGGTGGGGCTTGTGAATTATAATAATAAGAACGGCAACCCATAGGGTATCCTAGAACCTGTGAGAATACGAGACACTTCAGTGACCCAACCCATGTGGGAAGAATTATAAAGTGCAAGAGCTGAAAGTGACCCCACTTCAAAATCATAGAGTTGAAAAGAAGCTTATACATCATTTAATCTAACTTCTTATTTTATAGATGAGCCTGGGGCTCAGGGGATTAAATGACTCACCCAGGATAATACAGTAAAATGGGGACCTGGAATTGGCTGATAGGACTCTTCCTAACGCGTATACATAGTGTACTCAGCTGATGCAATCCCTGCATAGATTTTGAATCATGTGAAAACATTTTGTCATTGGTTCAAGTCTAATAAACAAGTGGCAAAGAGGAGCCTTTTTGATTAGCTATGTAACTTGAACTAAGGTACTATAAAAAATTACTGTCCATTGAGCATATATATAGTATACTTAGCTGATGCAATCGCCATGTAGACTTTGAAGCACATGAAAACATCTAGTCATTGGTTCCAGTTCAATAGACATGCAGCAAAAAGGAGCCTTTCTGAGTGGCTGTCGAACATAAACTAAGGTGCTATGAAAAGTTACTAACCAGTGAAAGCAAAGGGGTCTTTCTTCTCACTTCTTATATCAACCCCACCTCCACCCACCACTGTTTTTCAGGAGAGACAACCCTAAATCTTGCCTCCAACCCCTTCTAGCTGTATGACCCTGGGCAAGTCACTTAACCTCTGACTGCCTGACAGAGAAGGAAATCCACTGTATCCACTGAAGAAGGAAATGGCAAACTACTCTAGTATCTTTGCCAAGAAAACCCCAAATGGCATCACAAAAGGTTGAACACAACTTGAACAGGGACAACAGCGAAAGGGCTATTAAACTGCATACTCTTTGACTCAACAATGCCACAGCTAGGTCTGTATCCCAAAGAGACCAAAGAAAAAGGAAAAGAAACTGTATGTACAAAAGTATTTATAGCAGCTCTTTTTTGTGGTGGCAAAGAATTGTAATTTATGGGCATGCCCATCAATTGGGGAAAGGCTGAACAAGTTGTGGTATATGATTATGATGGAATACCATCGTAGTATAAGAAAGGATGGGCAGGATGGCTTCAGAATAACCTGGAAAGACTTACACAAACTGATGCAATGCACATAGTAACAGCAATATTGTATGATAATCAATTGTGAATGACTTAGTTGTTGTCAGCAATATAATGATCCAAAACTGAAGGACTTATGATGAAAAATTCTGTCTTCCTCCAGAGAGAGAATTGATGGTGTCTGAAGACAGATTGAAACATATTTTTTATTTTATTATTCTTGTTTTTTTGGTCTGCATTTTCTTTTGCAATATGGAAATGTTTTATATGCCTGCCTGTATATAATCTCTATCAAATTGCTTGCTTTCTCAAGGTGGGGGTAGGGGAGGAAGGGAGGGAGAGTGGGAGAGAATTTGGAACTCAAAATTTAAAACAAAAATAAATGTTAAAAATTTATGTTTACATGTAATTGAAAAAAATAAATTTAAATTAAATTAAAAAGAAAGAAAGAAATGAACTTGATGGGGCTAGTGCTATGTAAAAACTACAGTAAATCTGAACCTACTATCCTCAGGGCTCAATGTGCTACAGGGGAGAATGTGTCCCCAGGTACATGGCAGGGGGGGAATAAGTGTAACTTCTTTTCTTGCCAAATATTTGCAGGAAATATCCCTTTGTAAAACTAAATTAATGTTAATTGCTTAAATTGCACTAGAGTTCCAATCACTGGTGGTTAACAATGCAGGCACACGCTGGAAGGGAAGAATGAACTACCAGTCAGTCAGTTAATCAAAAAGCATTTATTAAGCACTTAAATCTGGCAGGCACTGTGCTAAATTCTGAGAATATAAATATAAGCAGAAAGAAAGACAGTTCCTGCCCTTACAGAACTTAACATTCTAATGAGTAAAGACAACACAGAAAAGGAGTTTTAAAGGAGATGGGGGAGAGATGAAGGCATTCAGCATAGTGCATGGTAGAAAAAGCACAGAGTGCAGCCTTGTTGAGGGCCGATCTTAAGAGTCTGATAAGGGTTTAAGATCCAAGGCAGAGTTTGACCTCTGCCCAGGCTTTTACCCAAAAGAGCTCGCTGATTAAGTGGTACGGCTGTCCAAGTCCTTCCTGATTAGGAGGTCCCTGAGACATTCCTTCTCACTCTTTGAACCTTAGATTTACACATTCACTCCTCTATGCAGGTGGCACCAAGGCGCCCGGGAAAACCTTGGAAAATACAACCCAATCTAGGAACCCTGATAACGAGGAAATTCATGTTGTCACATCCTCAGCAGATGTTCTGGGGAGTATCTCATGGGGAGGACTCTTTGAAGTTAGGCTAGATTTTCTCTATATATCCTGTACCCTCAGATGAATAAACTGAGTCAGTAATTCTGCTCCGCCTGGCCCATGTCATAAGTTGTTTCACGCCTCTCCGTTCGGTATACAATCTGGTTGCGGGCAACATAGCCTGGAGAGAAATGAAGCTTAGGCCCACTTGGGCATCCTTAAACAGAGATTATAGAAGGAACCATCCAATCCAGAGGTTCCCAAACTTATTTGGCCTACTGCCCCTTTCTCAAAAAAAAAAATTTACTTAGCATCCCCTTGGAAATCTACTTTCTTTAACTCTTTAACAGTTTTTCTTTTTTTAATTTGCATCACTTCAAAAAAAAACCAGTTTTTTAAAAATGATACATCTTAGATTTAATAATTTATTGTAAATTTGTGGGGTTTTTTCCTGCATTGAAATTTTGATGATGCAATATTGCGTTATATAGCTATATGGTATTATATTGTAAACAAGTCTATTACATGCACATATTTCTGCAGATGCATGCTGGACTTCCAGACAATGTGCAACATGCTCACCTGTCAACACTTGCTTGTCAAGACTTGTCAATGGACTTGACCACTGATCAGTTATAACTTGCATTTTGTGTGTTTATTTGGAAAATAATGTAATCACTACAACTTTAATTCTGTTACACAACAGATGAAGCATATACAAACAGTCTTTCAAATTTTCTTCTCTTCTCCTTCCTTATGCTTCTCCCAGCCCCTTATTTTTATCCAACATCCCTCAATTGCACCCAAGGCTACTACCACCCCCTTGGATTGGTCCAGCACCCCCAGAGGTTGGTTTGGCCCTCTTTGGGAACCTATGAATCAGAGGGTGGAGAATACTTCCAACATGTGAATTCCAGGGCAATATAAGAGTAAATCAGAGTCAGGACTAGAACTCAGGTCTCCTGACCCTTCTCTAGTGCTCTTTTAATGGCCATAGCAACTGAGAGAGAAAGAGCCCAAAAATTCTATTAGTCAGCAAACTGTTCATGAGACAGAAATGGCAGGCATGGCCAACACTAGTTTAGAATGCAAATCCATGTATAAAATACTATGGAAGAGGATGTCAGAAGACTATAAGTAGTATCTCATTGTGCATCAAGGGAAAGCAATGAATACAAAAACAAAACTATATAAAGCTTGATGTGAAACTCAACAAAGTTATATAATCCCAAGAACATTCACATATCAACCTAGCAGGAGGACAAGAAAAAGATAATGAAGTAGATTTGTCATTCTTTCTTTTTTAATGTGTTATTTTCATGAGCAATGACAGTGAGACTTTTGGATCCTAAGACCTCAGTAGCAGATTGCCAGAAGTAGAAATGTCACTCAAGGAAACAATATTGAGAAGAGTGGTTGCTTGCACACTGAGGAAATTCATACCGGAAGTAACACAATCTTCAGAGTGTGAAGGGATTATTTTGCAATGTATAACCAAGAAGGGAAAAAACAAACAAATAAGCAAAGACCCCTGGGATGGAGAGTAGAGAATCACATGCCAACATTCTTTCACAGCAATGGATTAGCAATAAAGTCTTACAAGCTCATTATGCAGAGTTAAGGTCTGGCTGCAAGAAGGAAATTAGTGCAGTGCTTGGATAAACACATCCTTCATCCAGAATAAGGACTGTGCCAGGAGCCTACAGACATGTAAATAACAGGCAAGTTCTCCTAGGTAGAAAGTGGTTTCTGTTTAGTCTTGCTGTAGTAACATGGGCATCCCCTACCAACCACATTAATTTGCAATTAAAAATATGCATTCATTAAATTTGTTTTGTAACTATCAGAATGAATGGTCAGTACTCTGCAAAGCCAATTACCCAGTTGTTAAGTATTTGAAGAAAAAGTTCAACAATACTTCTTGAGTTAGAAATGAGCCAAAATGAGAGTTGTCTTCTCATCAAACTTTTGTTTTGTTTTGTTTTCCAAATAGTATGGCAACTGCCTCAGTAGAATCTCATAGAAGACTTTAACTCCTTTTATTCCTCCTCCACTCCCCTCCCCTCTCCAAGATTATTTCCTTGCCTATATGGATTTACCAGAAATAGGTCTATCATCATCACCATCAATCTGTTTTTGTGAAGCTCTCTCCAAGCTTCACTTGACAAACCTTAGGAATATGAATAATCCTAGTTAAAATGATTCTCAGTTAAGTTTTCAGAATCCAAACCAAATCAGTCATTCCTGACTTCCTAGAGAAAGGAGCACATTCTATGAGCACAAACCCTTGTACCAAGCCTTCACCCACAATGGAATTTTGTCTTCCTGGTTCCCAAGCCCCAGCAAAGATGGACTTCTGGTGGAAACAACAAAGCAGCTCTTCAGTCACATGAAGTCCATCCCCCAGGAAGTCTCAGGCCAGCTCAGCCCCTCCTGTGTTCTTTGCTGTGGTGTGTACCTTAACTCAGACAAAAACCATTGTCTCGTCTTTAAGAAGGCAGGAATCTAGATCTAATTGTGTTATTTCCATAACTGGCTAAATTAAGAAATCATGTATTTTACTTGTGAATTTTAAAACTAAAACTCACTATGTTACAATTTGCTACATAAAAAGTAGAATTTCAAATCACTTCAGGAGTCTGTCAAAAACGTTTTATCTGCCTCTTCTGCTCCAGCCCTCCCAATGAAAATACTGTTTTTTGTAATGAGAATAATAAAAATAACAGCTTCTTATCCACAAAGATGAACAAAGCTTCACTGATGAGTAGTCTAAGAAATAGAGGTATCTCCTCTACTCCATACCTCAAAACCCCTCTTCATAATTCCTCATTCTTTCTTTCTTTTTCTAGCCTCTGATGAAGAGATGGGCCTGCTCCTTGCTAATCTCTTCTCTTGTGCTTTAAATCCAGACACCTGTGTGAACTTGCCTTCTTAATCTCTTTCTCATCCCAGATCTCTGCATATCACCTTGCTCCTTCTCTGACACCTAAAACAAGCCCAAGTCTCCACATCTTTGAAATCTTTGCCTATCTCTAGGTCATCTAAAAAGTGGTATAGTTCAGACAATAAGAACTTACTTTTAAATTTCTGTCTAAGGAGTAATTTTTCCTGGAAGGCAAGTGGTATGATGTGGCATATTTGAATATTTGAATGGTTCCACTCTGAAACCAAAGGTCTACAAAACATCTAATGAGAATTACTCTTCTGGGTTGTTCTCACCTCTTAACACCTCAGTTTGATGAATTGCTATTTTGAGATTCTGTTATAGAGTGTCAAAACTTTTAAAGCCCCACAAACCTTTCAAAATAAAGGAAATTTTATTGGTTTGTTAGCCATCTTTTCCACAATTAATCATTGCAAGGATTCATTTTAGGTACACAAGGTTACTTTTAAGCAATTAAACTATTGTGTCTTTTTAAATAAAAATTTAGTTGAACTTTGGAAGATTTTTTTTCTTTCATACCAAGAGTCTTTGGGGTGATTATTTACAATCCACTAATGGTGTTGATGAGTAAGTTAATAGATATTCAGGCAGGTGATAAAGAAGGACAAAATTCCGTACATTCAAAAAAGAAAACTGGTGTTCCAGTTAAGGTCCTTGATTACTGAATGGATAAAAAAGACTACATTTCCTGCTCACAAATTGTACTGTTTTGTCTGTTTTAATTTCTTTAGACTCAATTCAATTCCAAAGACAGATCAGTTTCTTCACTTGGTCTCATTTTCCAGTTCTTAGATTCTGTGAAGTTCTCTGTTTCAATCCCACAGTGCTCTGGTTTAATTGATTTGTGTTTTCCCAAATCACTCAATAACTAACACTTCATTTTTATTTTAAGAAACTGAAACTGACTGTTACCCTTGGCTGAACAATGCCTAAGGCACAGTGCACACTGTTCCATCCTGTTTAGAGAGATCCTACCCTGGATAAGTACAGGATCTGAAAATGCATGCACAGATTCCCCACCTTACACATAAATCCACCATGTGTAACACTGCTCAACTAAATATCTAGAAGAAAAAACTCAGTGGATAATGGACATCAGAGGTCCCCTAATAAATCCCATGCCTAAGGGGTCAACAGGTGGCCAAGTAGGTGCTTAACAAATGTTTATTGATTGATTAATTGATCTAACCTCTGCTTTAAGACTGACAGTGACAGACAACCCAATGTCTCCATAGGCAACCCATTCCATTTCTGGACACCTTTAATCATTAAGAAGTTTTTCCTTGTAACCCAGCTTTTGGGGCTTATCCAAAAGGCATGGAGCAATGGAAAGGGGAGAGTGTCTATGAGTTAGATGATTTTCTTCCTGATATTATCTAAGCTCAAGAGGATTTTATACCCAAACTGAGGGCAAACTACCCAGAGTTCTTTTGTCCTTGATGTCAGTAGAGACATCTGAGTAAGAGAGGCAAAAGACATGCAGAGCAAATAGACAAAGATGCCAAGAAATTCTGACATTAGAGGACAAATGGAGAATTGACAGAGGCTGGAACTAGAAGAGCAATCCAGTCTCATTTTGTATGCTGAACTTGGTCACTGTGGATTGAACTATGAGTCAGTCAGTCAGTCAGCCAGTGAATAAACATTTCTTAAATGCCTACTTTATGCCAAACACTGGGGATACAAAGGAAGGTCCACACTCTCAAGGAGCTCATAATGTAATGGGGCAGACACTTCCTAATGACAAGGGTGAGTTCCGGAGATCCAGGCACAGAATTCTGGAGCAAGTCAGCTACCATCCAAGATACAAGAATGAGGCCATTGGTGAGCCCGTCTTGGAGAGTTCTGCCTGCACTTTCCTGGCTGGTAGGGTGGGGGGCAGCAGAAACTGAGATTCACTTCCCTGTTATCCAAACCATTAACAACTTTGCTTTACCTATTCCCTAATGGAAAGCTAAATGGAAAAGGAGCCAGCTATGATGAGGAAGCCAGCCACACTGCTTCTAGTTGTCTCCCCATCTCCTCTTGCAGTGGCTGAAAAATAGCCACTTTTAAAAACAGCTGTCTTTGCATGTGGTATTTTAAAGTGTATTCTCTCTCCCTGCCAAGAGGCAGGAGGTATACCTACTAAAGCCTCTGTATTGATCAGAGTTCAGATGCTGACATTTAAAACTGACATTTAATTTAAATAATACATTTTTCTTAACCCAACTTGTGATGAGGAAATTCCTTCTACCAATTCAGATCAGCACCTGCTCTATAATTTGTATTTATTAAATGCTTAGGATAGTGCAAAGAACTTACATTTTCACAGGACAAGGTAACACATATTGAACAGTGTTGGCTAAGGAGGGGTGTTTTGATTTGGAAAACCCTTGGGGATGCTGAATGGAATCATAAGAGAATAAAACGACATATTCTTTTCAGTAGCAATGTAAAGGAGCTAGAAAGAAAGGTACAGGGGCATATTATTCTATGATCTTGAAACCAGACAGAGCAGCAGATGCAAAAAGGAGTGAACTGAGTCCAGTTTCTGCCTTCTATAAAGGAAAGCATTGAGAGGGGTTTAGTACTCCACCCTCCAGGCCTCCAAAGGGGAGAGGAGGCTGAGGTTAACTACAATGACATGCTGCTTCTCACACAACATCCCTCACCTGTCCATCATTCTCAGCCCAATGAGTAGACAGAGTACAAACAGAATCATAGGATCAGAGATATAGAGGTCCAAGGGGCTTCAGAGGCTCTCTTGATCAACCTTTCTATTTTACAGCTGAAGGAAAGGAGGTTCACATGGGTAGTGTCAAAGGTAGCACCTTTTCCACTACACCTCATTGTCTCCATCAGAGTACACATGCGGGAAAAGCACCCCTGGTGCTACCGTTAGGAAGACTGAGTTGTATTACTCCCTAAAATCAAATGTTCTTAACAATGACTTCCTGTTTTTTCTCTCAGCCCAACTTACCTGCAAGTCTCCTACTAAGGGATGGGCAGAGTTTGCCCCAGACCTGATAGTTACTGCAGCTGACAGCTAGGGTGGGACTACCAGACACATACTGCACCACTGATGTGGTTCCGAATATGGATCTTCCTTCAGGGCTCAGCTTAAATGCTTTGAAGTGGCCATTTGTTATTCTCCTCCCAATAATTTCATTCTTGTTTTGCACATTGTTTATACATGCTTACCTACAAACCTGCAGTCTCCTCTGCAACAGAATGTAAGTTCTTTGAAGGCAAGGATCACTTTACTTTTGTGTTTACATTCCTACCAGGTAGCACAGTACACAGAATGCTTAACAAATACTTGTCTGTTAATTAATTGAGTCCCATCTTAAAATGTCTGTTTACATGCCACTATCAGGTAGGTCAGTGGTGTCAAATTCAAATATAATCCAGCCCACTAAACTGTACATAAGAATCCTTGCAGGCTGCATATTGACTTATAAAACCATTTCATAACATTATATTCTATTGTATTTTTACTTATTTTGTTAAATATTTCCCTGATACATATTAGTCTGGTTTAGCAGCACTCCCAGTATTGCCAAGAGCATTGCCCCGCAGGCCACATGTTTGACCCCACTGGGGTAGGTACCTTTAGATAAAGCCCTGACTGATGTATGGTACATTAGAGTATGTAGCCAAATCTACCCTGGGTTGTTAGAGGATTGCAGCTTTGGAAACAGCCTGGCATCCTGGTAAGACACTAGGAAATTCACTGACTAAATGAGGTGAAATTCCAATGCCTCCACAGGAATTCTTCAAGAACCCTCCATCCTATCTTTAAAAAAAAATCAAGTGGAGTTTATCAGTCACTAGAGCTTAAGGTTCACTTACTCTGCATCCCATGTGACTGAATCATAGAAAATACATACACCAAAGACCTATGATGTCATTCACAGGAATGTTTTCATGCATCCTCCTTTTATATCCCTTTTCTGCTCCAGTTGTAAAATGTCCCAGTCACAGGCCTGGTTTTAAATGTAAGCCAATGTTATTACCCAATAGCTCTTTACGTTTCTGGATATAAAGCTCATAGAGCAATGGTCTACTGAGGACAGAGCTATAAACAGAAATTCTGGTACCCTGGGGCCAGCAGCTGTAGTTAGGTCCTCAAATCAACTTTGTAATTCATGACATAAAAATAATAGAAGTGTGATTGAAGCAAAGTCAAATGAGCAGAAGGAACTAGTTGCTACAACAGAAGGAACAGTTACTACTCCTGCTGCTGCAGAGGGAACACACTTACTAATTTTTTGCAAGGTGTCCTGGAGCAGAGATCTGACTGCCTACCCTACTTACAACTCTGGGAATTCTATTGGTAACAACTTTGGTAATATATAATTCTTATGATAACCAAGTTTCTTATTTGTGAAATGGCTTATACCTAATTTTAGTTACTTGGCCAAAATTCAACTTTGGACTATTCCCACATTCACCTCACTCACTCCTACTCCTAGGCTGATAACAGTTAACATTTATATAGTGCTTACTATGTGCCAGGCACTTCGCTAAGTGCTTTACAATCATTATCACATTTGATCTTCACAACAATCCTGGGAGGTAGGTGTTATTATTATCCCTATTTTACTGATGAGGAAATAGGCAAACAGAGGTTAAGGGACTTTCCCAGGGTCACACAAGTAGTAAGTGTCTCAGGCTGGATTTGAACTCAGATCTTCCTCACTCCAGGCCAAGCACTCTATCTATTTTACCATAGAGCTGACTATGAGCAGGTTTTTTCCCGTACCTTTTATTTTCTCTACACTTTTCTCACTTCGTGAATTCAGCAGCTCCCATGTGCTTAATTATCATCTCTATATTGTTGTTTGTCCTTTATTTTTGAAGAGGACCAATAACGTTGTAGGTGATGACTTGCACATTTATTTAAGTGAGGCAGAGTTACACAAAGTTATCGACCTGATTCTTTCTTCTAGAGTCATTGAAGTCCAGTGGCAAGACAAAAATCTGGTGATGGCCCAAGATGCAGTGGACAACCTTGGTGTCTTCCGTGTCTGACCAAACTCTAAGAGCTCAACAGCACCTGCTTCATCCACCTTCATGGTGATTGGAACAAACTGTTCTCATCCACCTATTCCAGTGGGGGAAATCTTCATATGCTTGGGGTAGACATTCTCCTTGGACACAACTGAACAACAATAACAATAAAATCTCTCTATAGATGACTCCTAAACCCATATGTCCAGCCCTAGTCATTCCCCCGAGCACCAGTTGCACAACTCCAACTACTTGTTGGATATTCCCAACTAGATGCCCCATAAGCACCTAAATTTAGTCTATGCTAAACTGAACACCATCTCCTCCCCAAGTGCTCCTCCCTTCTGAATTTCCCTATTTCCACCAAGGGCCCCACCATCCTTCCAGTCAGCCAGGCTCACAACATTGGTACTATCCTCAACTTTTTATCATCTCTGTCACTCACTTATTCATTCAGCTGCCAAATCTTGTCATCTTTACCTCCACAACACCTTTTACATCTGTCTCCTCCTCTCTACACACAAGTTTGCCATCCTTATTCAGGCTCATCACATCTCACCTGGACTACTGCTCTCTTAATTGTTCTCCCTGCCTCAAATCACTTCCTTCTCCAATATATCCCTCACTCAGCTGCCAAAGTGATTTTCCTGAAGTGCAAATCTGAATATGTCACTCTTTTACTCAATAAACTCCAATGACTTCCTCTGTAATCAAATGGAAGTTCTTCCATTTGGTTATTATAAAAAATTTTATTGATTAGTTTTTAAAAATCACACTTCCCAATTTAAGCACTATTGATAACATCTAGGATAGTATTTTTAAAAAGAGGATGGAGGATGGTGAGAGTTCCAGAGCTCTGATCTCAAAAGCAATATTTACTTCTTCAAAAAAAATTATTTTGCAAAATAACATACGGTGAACTTAAGATACCTTAACTAAAAGTACATAAGCTTAAATAAAAAGAATTGTTTGAGATATTCAGGGCCTTGCAACATGTTTATTGTAGGGGAGAGGGTTCAAAACCCCCACCTCAGTCAATCAGCAGACATGATTAGGTTTTTAAAATGTGTACATAAGATATGCCTATGAGATGGCCTTGTGATCTCTATCAGACTTGAATTTCTCTATAATTGGGTAAAGAAGGGGAAAGCATGATTGGCTAGCTAAACAAGATATCGGTGCTCCTGACAGCTTTAAATGGTGGGAGCCATTTTAGCACCAGTCCAGCCAATCTCTCAGTGGGGAATTTCAAATTCAAGAGCCAAGGATTTCAGGACCCTGGACAGAAATAGATCTTGTAGGAAGGAGAGAGGTTTCCTACTTTCTTTTCATCCTCTGCACCCCTCTCCTCTCCACTGACCATGTTAATGGAGAGACTGGACCAGCAAGAGACAACACATCCAACCAGGTTAGATGTGGAAAGATATAAAAGGATAGTCCCCCAAACAAAAGCAGCTTCAAGCATTCTCTGCTTCACAGGAGAGAAAAGTGACAGCTATGGATTTAATAGAGGTACAAATCCTTGAAGTCAAGCTGGGCTGCCTGCCCAGTAGAGAGATACATCTTTGTATTCATTGTAATAGCAGCTTTTTTTATTGATATGTCTTTTTAAAAATGCTGAATGTAAACACCAAAAGAAAAAAAAATGAGCATTTACACATACATACATGTGCCTATTCTTGTGTGATCTTGACTGTGGTTTCACATATTTAAACACTTTCTTTTTGATGTCTGCAATATTTTTTCTTTGATGTAGAAGCTCTGGATTTTGTAGATGACATTCCTAGTTCTTTTCTTTGGGGACTTTGTTTTAGAAATAACTTGTGGATACTTTCTATCTCCATCTTGCCCTCTGGTTCTAATAGATGTAGGCAGTTTTCATTTGTGATTTCTTAAAATATAGTGTCCAGGATTTATTTAACTATGGTTTCTTGAGACAATTCAATGACTCTTAAATTCTCTTTCCTTGACTGATTTTTTGGGTCAGTTGCTTTTGATAGCAGATATCTTATATTTGCTTCCACTTTTTAGTCTTTTGATTTTGTTCTAAAATTTCTTAGTGCCCTGATTGATTTCTGTTTGGTCTACTCTAGTTTTCAGGGATTCCATTTCTTGGGTAAGGTTTACCACTATCTTTTTTTTTAATATAAATTTATTTATTTTTAACTTTCAATATTTAATTCCACAAGATTTTGAGTTCCAAATTTTCACCCCACCCCAAGATGGCATGCATTCTGAATATCCCTTCCCCTAGTCTGTCCTCTCTTCTATCTCCCCCCCTTCTCTTATCCCCTTCCCCTTCTATTTTCCTGTAGGGCAGGATAGACTTCTGTACCCCATTTCCTGTATTTCTTATTTCCCAGTAGCATGTGAAAACATTTTTCTAAACATATGTTTTTAAAACTTTAGGTTTCCAATTTTTTCCCTTCCTCCCTCCCCACCCACCCTCATTGAAAAGGTTATACTTGTGCAGTTATGCAAAATACTTCCATAGTAGACATGTTGTGAAAAACTAACTCTATTTCCCTTAATACTATTCTGCCCTCCCATTTATTCTATTCTTTCTTTTGACCCTGTCCCTTCTCAGAAGTATTTGCTTCTGATTACCCCCTTTCCCAATCTGCCCTCCTCTCTATCATCACCCTGCTCTCTTGTCCCCTCCTCCCCCTATTTTCCTGTAGGGTAAGACAGATTTCCATACACAATTGAATGTGTATGTTATTGCCTCCTTAAGCCAAATCCTATGAGAATAAGATTCACTCATTCCCTCTCACCTTCCCCTGTTTCCCCTCCACTGTAAGAGACTTTTATTTTCTGGTTTTTTTGTGAGATAATTTACCCCATTCTACCTCTCCCTTTCTCTTCTCCAGTATAATCCTCTCTCATCCCTTAATTC
Organism: Phascolarctos cinereus; assembly: GCF_003287225.1. Taxonomy (NCBI): domain Eukaryota; kingdom Metazoa; phylum Chordata; class Mammalia; order Diprotodontia; family Phascolarctidae; genus Phascolarctos; species Phascolarctos cinereus. The sequence goes on from NW_027556402.1 coordinate 171,879,263, forward strand.
TACTCTCCAGATATGACCCCTTAATCTTCAACTCACCCTGTGCCCTCTATCTATCTATCTATCTATCTATCTACATCCATATAATTTTTTCCTCTACCCTAATACTGACAAAGGTCTCATGAGTTATAAATATCATCTTTCCATGCAGGAATGTAAACATTTCAACCTTAATAAGTCTCTTATGATTTCTCTTTCCTGTTTACCTCTTCATGTTCCACTTGAGTCCTGTATTTGAAAGTCAAATTTTCTATTCAGCTCTGGTCTTTTCATCAAGAATGCTTGAAAGTCCTCTATTTCACTGAATGACCATTTTTTCCCCTGAAGGATTATACTCAGTTTTGCTGGGTAGGTGATTCTTGGTTGTAATCCTATCTCCTTTGCCCTCCGAACATTATATTCCATGCCCTGCGGTCCTTTAATGTAGAAGCTGCTAAATCTTGTGTTATCCTGATTGTGTTTCCACAGTACTTGAATTGTTTCTTTCTGGCAGCTTGTAATATTTTCTCCTTGACCTGGGAACTCTGGAATTTGGCTACAATATTCCTAGGAGTTTTCCTTTGGGGATCTCTTTCAGGAGGAGATCGGTGGATTCTTTCAATTTCTATTTTGCCCTCTGGTTCTAAAATATCAGGGCAGTTTTCCTTGATAATTTCTTGAGGGATGGCTCTTTTTTTGATCATGGATTTCAGATAGTCCAATAATTTTTAAATTCTCTCTCCTGGATCTATTTTCCAGGTCAGTTGTTTTTCCAATGAGATATTTCACATGTTTTCTAATTTTTCATTCTTTTGGATTTGTTTTACAGTGTCTTGATTTCTCATAAAGTCACTAGCTTCCAATTGCTCTATTCTAATTTTTAAGGCAGTATTTTCTTCAGTAAGCTTTTGGACTTCCTTTTCCATTTGGCCAATTTTGCTTTTTAGGACATTCTTCTCCTCATTGGCTTTTTGGACCTCTTTTGCCATTTGGGTTAGGCTATTTTTTAAGGTGTTACTTTCTTCAGTGTTTTTTTGGGTCTCCTTTAGCAAGCTGTTGACTTGTTTTTCATGATTTTCTTGCATCACTCTCATTTCTTTTCCCAGTTTTTCCTCTACTTCTCTTACTTGCTTCTCAAAATCCCTTTTGAGCTCTTCCAAGGCCTGGGACTGATTCATATTTTTCTTGGAGTCTTTAGATGTGGGAGCTTTGACTTTGTTGTCTTCTTCTGGTTGTATATTTTGATCTTCTTTGTCACCAAAGTAAGATAATATAGTCTGACTCTTTTTGCACTGCTTGCTCATGATCCCAGCTAATTACTTGAGTTTTAAACTCTTTGTTAATGTAAGAGTCTGCCTCCAATGTGGAGAATGTACTGTCCCAAGCTTCAGGGGTTTGTACAGCTGTTTCCAGAGATACTTGTAGGGACTGGTAAATTTTCAGTTCTTCTAAGGTGGTATGATAAGGGGCGAGGTATTTACTCCTTTCCTGGGCTGTGCTCTGGTCTATTAGTGACCACAAGTACTCCTTTCTGTCCTGTAACTGTGAGGAGGGGTTCCTTTTCACAGCCACTACAAGCTGCACCATGCCAGCGCTCCTCCTCACCCCAGGACTGCTGCCCAGGACTGTGACCCAGCAGTGGCAAAGAGATCCCTGCAATCCCCCTCTGATCAGCCACATGATTCCCCCTCAGTCTGTGGGCCAGAAGCTCAGGAAGCAGCTGCCCTCCCAGGGCCTGTGCTCTGTGCTCTCGGGGAACTGGAACTGTGACCCCGTGCTCCTCTCTCAGCACCGTAGAAACATACTTTTCCCACTGACCTTCTAAGCTGTCTTTGGCATTTGTGGATTGAGGCATCTGGAAACTGCCACAACTGCCCAGCGATTCAGTCCTCTGAGGCCTGCTCCAGGTTTGCTGCGGCCTGCATGCCCATGCCAAACTGCGCTCCTCTACCAGCCCAGCACGATATACCTTTCTGATCAACCATCCAGGTTGTCTTGGGCTGGAAATTTGTTTCACTCTGTCTTTTTGTGGGTTCTGCTCCACTATCTTTTCCAAGCTAGTTATTCTCCTTTCAATTTTTTTCCCTCTCAAGAGCTCTTATTTAACATTTTATCTGTTGCTTCTGTTCTTTCTAGAAATTCATGAACCAACTCTGATAGGGACTTTGTGTATGTGAAAGGAAAAAATGTGCCTCTAATTGGGGGGGAACTTTTTTTTTATAACTATTACTCTTACTATAACTTCTAAGTAAGTACTTCTAAAGGCTAATTCATTACCAATTAATTACTAATTAATTACCAATGGGAAGCACACTGATGGGAGCTTATGAACAACAGTACTTGAAACCTCAGCCCCTCAGGGTTATCACTAGAACCCTGAAGGGAAAAGTAGTCAACTATCCTCCGGGAGCCCTGCCTCACAGTTGGAGTGGGAGTAGGGGGAAGTAGGGGTAAGGGCTACATCATAATAAAGAATTATTTCAATTTGCTGCATTGGATAGTCTGTAAATGCCAATAGATTTTCATGCCAGACTGTGACTGGCTGGCCCCGTCCTCAAACTTCCTTTAAATTCCTTACTGCCCTTATTTCTCTCCATGGCAGCAGCTATCGGTAAAAAGTGATTGGCACCATATTGAAGGAATAGCTGCCAGGACATTCTTTCAGAAGGTTCTTGTCCCCACTATAGTTCTGATCCAAAACTGTCTTTAAAGGAATACCTATTACTCAACAACCTTAGAGGTCACTGAGGGGTAAAACATAATGCTGTTTTGTAAAAAGTTAGCAAGAACAAGAAGCTGTGGCCAAAATCAGTTTTTATATCTTCTATGACACTGAGTAATATCTTGACTTGCAAGTGAATTGGATTTAAGTGAGGCAGAGTTGCCTGAACTATTTCTAGTTTAACAACCTTAAGCAAACCACTTCTTCCTTTATCTTGGCTTTTCCTGATGCAAGGTAGAGAGAAACATGCTAAATTTCATCATAAGCTCCTAATTAGTATTTAGAAACCATTTGTGATCCACAGATGAAAGGTGTTATGTAAGTGATGTCATTGTTATTATTAAAGTTTCTGCATCAGGAAAATGGGCTTTAATGAGGCTTACTTGTTTATAGAGATTCTCAGATGAAAGAGAGTATGGAAGAATCAACATTATGCTATATGCAGCTATTAGTGCTAAACCTGCTATCAAAGCTGAGTAGTTTATCATTCCCTTTAAGGAGCTGTGCCTTGGCTTCATCCAAAACTGACAGCCCGGTTCATGGACACATGTAGTCACAGAGGATAGCTAGATGCCCAAGGTTTAGTGCATGACTAAAGGGAGAAGCAAAGAGCCAAAAAGAAAAAGCTGTCCCAAGGATAGGGGTGGGATGGAGGAAGGATGCCAGCTCCAAAGGATTGTCTCACTTTTATATTTGTATCTCTAGCATCTAGCACAGGACCTGAGACAAGGGTGCCTAATATATGCTTTGTGATTAATGAAATGTAAATTGAGGAAGAAGAGACAGAAGAGAGAAACATAATTGTCCTCAGTGTTGTACAAAGCAGGAGAGGGAAGTCTGGGGTACAAAAAGGGACAACTAAAATGCCAGCTATGTGGAGATATATATATATATATATATATATATATACATATATATGTGTGTGTGTGTGTGTGTGTGTGTGTGTGTGTTCATCAGAATTACAGGTTTAAAGATGATAATAGGAAATCTGGCCCAGTCACCTGCATTTAGGTAGGCTAGATATTAAGGTAATATCCTCATTTTTATAGATAAAGTAGCTGGGTCCCAGAGAGAGTAAACTACTTGCCAAAGACCATGCAAATAGTCAATGCCAGAAAAAAAAAAAGACCAGAACTCAGGTTCTTTGTAATTTCTGACAATTCATTTAACCCCTCTAGACCTTTGCAATCTCAACCATCTTGCCTTTCTTTCTTAAAACTTCAACCTCTTCATATCTACTTGTTTCATCTCTACTACTTTCAAATATGCCTAAGTCTCTCATATCCTTAGAAAACCTTCACTAGACTCTATCATCCCCTTAAGCTGTCATCCTTTATCTTTCCTCCCTTCCTCGTCCAAACTCCTAGGAAAAAAAAAACTGTCTTCACTTACTGCTTCCTCTCTTCTCACTTCTCAATTCTTTGTAGTCTAGCTTCTAACTTTAACTCAACTAAATCTTCAAAGTTACCAATAATTTCCTAACAGCCAAATCTGGTGGCTTTTTTTCAGCTGTTATATCTTCTTTGATCTATCTGTTGCTTTTGACACTATTAACCACTTTGTCCTCCTAGATATTGTCTCCTGCTGGGTTTTCATGACACTAATCTTTCCTGATTTTCCCTTTACCTGTCTGGCTGCTCCATCTCATTGATTTTTTTGTTTAGCTTTTAAAGCCCTTCACAGCTTGACCTCCACCTATCTTTCCAATCTCATCTGATATTACTCCACCTCAAATACAGCAAAACTGACTTTTTCTGTTTCTCACACACAACAGGCACAGTGCCTGGCAGATAATAAGCATTTAACAAATATTAGTCAATTAATTATTTTCTTATGCATAGGACTGGTGTTTTGTTTGAAAATCTTAGTGATTTTCTGTGGTTTCCCATATAAAGTTCAAACCCTTATGGTTGCCATTCAAGGTCCTCCACAGCCCAGAGACATCCTACCTTTCCACCCTTCTCACATAGTCTTTTCTGTTCCGCACCCTCTGCACTCCAGCCAAACTGGACAATTCTCTGCCCCTGAGACTCTTTCTGTGCTCTCTTTCGTTCAGGTCTTTTTTCAGATTGCTCCTTCTACCTAAATGCCCCTCTTCTTGCTCTCCACCTGTTTAATTCACATTTATCCTTTAGATTCCAACTCAAACATTTCTCCTTCAGGACACCTCCCCTGATCTTCCTGATGGTCAATGCCCCTTTTTTGGAAGACCACACATCAGATTTTCTTTCAAACTTTTAAAAAATGTATATAATATTATTTATTACAGTTGGTATCTTAACACTTGCTCTACTAAACTGTAAGCTTCCTGAGGGAGAGAACATACACCATCTAAATTTTTGTACATCCCCAGAGCCTGGCACAGTGTTCTGTTCATAGTAGACAAAAAGTGTTTGTTGTAGGTATAAGTATATGTAAAGCAGTGCTCCACCTGCACCTGGAATGTTAATCTAGGTTGCTGGGACTGAATTTACTCCAAAATATCCAACAGTAGGTTGAACAATACCCAGGGGCATTAACTGTGCGGTTTTCACTGTTTATGAATAACCCATAGTTATTTAGACTCCAGAGTCAAGCAAAGAACTTTGGGACCCCAAGTGAATTATTAGATGGCACACCTTCTCAAATGGTAATAAACCACTGAGAGACAGAAAACAATAGGGAAGACTTGAGACATTTTCTAACCACAAATCAGTTTTGAATAGTCAGCCACAGTTTTGAATGCTGGAGAAAAATAACATAGAACGCAATTATACAAATTCCAAAAATAATGGCTACAATAAAGAGGGGATTATATTTGGTGAGATGAACTTCATTATTCATATAACAAATGTTTATTGTGTCCTCAATGAGCAGAATGTTGTGCGAGACACTAGGGAAATATCAAATATGGCTAAGACATGGTCACTGACCTTACAGAGATCACAGTCTAGCCACAGATAACTATATGACCCAATATTACATAATAAGTCCATGAGTAAATTTGAAAATAAAAGACTATATCAGGTATCCTTCCACTGGTCATTAATTCCTGATAACTGTTACAAGTCTCAGGTAAAGGATCTTACAATTGGACTACATTTACACTTGGCCAAATAATTTCTTTCCAGATTCTAATAATAACCTACTATCTATACAGCCAAATTGAATTTTTCATTAACCAGTATTGAGTTATTGGTATAGTGTCAGCCCAGAAAAGATTCTGAATTTATGTTGCACTTTCTCCCCCAAGGAGCCAAAATTGTTTCACATAAATTATCTCATTGATCCTCAAGCCTCTGTTGGAGATAAGTATTATTATCCTTCTTTACAGCTCTACCTAGTCCAGCGGTAGTTCAATAAATATTGGACACTGACATTTATGATGATGGGAAGGACGGATATGTCAGGTACCTTTGCACTGGTAGCTTTCCTCCTTGGGAAGGGATTTGGGAGCTGATGGGGCTCAACAGAAGTTTGGATCTGACTAATGAAGTTGGTGTATATTTGCTAGGCTCTGGAAGCCCTGGACAGAAACCTAAAATCATATATCATTTTTCATTTTGAAGATATGCAGGTAAAATAATGCTGAATTTGAAATCAGAGGACTGGGTTAAAAGCTTGGCTCTGCCAGTGGTGCCAAAATGGTGGGTTAGGGGTAGTTACCCAGTTGAACTCTCCCAACATTCCCCTTCAAACAACTTTAAAAGAATACCTCAAATCAAATTTTGGAGTGACAGAGCCAACAAACGGTTGGAGTAAGACATTTTTCTGGCCTAAGAAAACTTAAAAGGTCAGCAAAAGTAGCTTATGACACTTGGGTGGAGGCTTGTCTAGAGTCCACACATGCAGTGGTAGCAACAAGCAGCAACAGCCTAGAGAGCTCTCAGGCCAGAAACCACTGGTCAGAAAGAGATTACAGAGGCTCTTTGCTGCCACTGGGCACCCACTGGCATTTATACACAGCTCTGGGTTTGCAGTTCCAGGGCAGAGAAGAGCACTGGGGGTCAGTCACAAGGAAGTGGTGGCCCTGGTCAGAGTTCCAAGGCAAAGAGAGCACTGGAGCTTGTGGCTGCAGGGGACCAGGGACTCTTTCTGGATAAAGACCAGAGCACAAACCAGGATAACAGTGACCATAGCTCTCCCAGGATCACACCACTTTGGAAGTACTAAAAAACTGGCAGACCCTCAGAACTAGCTCTGAAAACAGCAGTTGGAAAAAGCCTAAAGCTTGGGACAGTGTCTCTTCACCCTCAGGTGAGCACAGCCCAATAAAGTTCAAAGTCAAGAAATAGCTGGAAAATGAGCAAACAACAACAATAACAAAATAATTTGACCATAAAAAGCTACAAGGGTGGCAGGGAAGAACAAGACACAAACTCTGAAGAAGATAATAATATGAAGGCAGCTACTCAAAAGAAGCCTCAAAGAAAAATGTTAATTAGACCCAAGCCCAACAAGAATTCTTGGAAAAGTTAAAGAAAGAGATAAGAGTGGTAGAGGAAAAAATTGGGAAAAGAAATGAGTGAAGCAAAAAAATTATGAAAAAAAAATTAACAGCTTGCTAAAAGAGACAAAAAAAAATACTGAAGAAAATATCACCTAAAAATATAGAATTGGCCTAATGGTAAAAGAAGGACAAAAATCCACTTAAGAGAACTCCTTAAAAAGCAGAATAGGCCAAATGGGAAAAGACATACAAAAATTCATTGAAGAAAAGAATTCCTTAAAAAAAAAAAAGCCTTGGCTCTTCTACTTATTACCAGTATTATCTCAAGTCATTTCCTCTTTCTGGGCCTCATTCATCTAGATAACTTCTAGCTCTTGTAGCTTTAAATCTATAATCCTATGAATCAGTATAAAAAACTAAGAGGGTATAGGAAGTTCATGGTGAGGTAAACATCACGTAAGATTATTTTGTCTGCCTTTTTCTCCTATCAAAAAGTTCATAGGATCATAGGACTGGAAGCATCTTAACATAACTTCATCTCACGGAATAATAATAGCTATACTAATAGTTAACATTTTTATAGTGCTTACTATGTTCCAGGCACTGTGCTAAGCATTAGGGAGACAAAGAAAGGCAAAACACAAAGTCCCTACACTGAAGGATCTCACTTTCTAATGGGGGAGACAACATGAAACAATTAAATAAATACAAGATGTATGCAGGGTAAATAGGAGATAATCTCCAGAGAAAAGTAGGGGAGGATGACACTGGTAAGGGTATCATATAGAAGTGGGATTTGAGTTATGTCTTGAAGGAAGCCAAGAGGCAAAGAAGAGGAGGGAACAAATCCCAGGCAGGAGGACAACCAGCATAATCAATCAATCAACGTTTATTAAGCACCTACTATGTGCCAGGCACAGGCTGAGTACTAGGGTTACAAATACAAGAAAGAGAGCCCCCACCCTCACAGAGCTTACATTCCAATGAAGATTCAGGGGAGAGTCAATACACAATACAATACACAGGAAAAGAAGGGTAGGCTAGACAGATGAAGGTACTAAGTTCCAAGGGTATGATTTTGAAGTCCAGAAAGTCTAGAAAGGGCCCTGGAGTCAGGATCAGGAAGGGAATGAAGATAGGACAACATGGGCCCCTTCACCAAATGGAGGTTCCAAGAGAAATTCACCAATGGGGAGGAAGAGGAATTCCACAGCAAGCAGGCCACAAGGATGGTAGGATAATCCAGGATGATGAGGTTCCCAGGCGCTAGAGGAAAATTCCAAGAGAAGACAACAGTAGAGGCATGATTTTGTAGTCCAGAGCATCATGAACAGGGCCAGGAGGAGAATTAAGGAAGGCCAGCCTAGGCTCCTTCACAAAATGGAGGCTCTAGAAGGAACGCACCAGAGGGAGAAGGGAATCTTCTGCATTCTGGATGACTTGGGGGCCTGAGCTGAGCCCCTAGAATCACTCAGGGAGTGAAGTCCACACCAGCCTCTGATAGCAAGAGTTGAGAGGCCTAGGCAGGAATTCACCTCCTGGCATTCAGTGCTTTGTTGGCTAAGAGGCCAGGGTAGAGAGAGCAGTAAGGGAAAAGCTGCCTCTGGGGGAAGGAGATCCCTTCCTCTTCATATCAGTGTATACACACACACACACACACACACACACACACACACACACACTCTTGTATACACGCTTTACCACATATATACAAGTCACAGTGTAGCACCATCAAGCCACACACAGATTTGACCAGCTGGGATTCTGTTGGGATGCTCAGCTTAGAAGATTATGGTCAAAACCTTCAACAGTGACACACTGCAAAAGAGCTTCTCAAATTGTCCTGCAAATACTGCTGGTTCTCCAAAGCAATCAAAAAAAAAAAAACAGAATGTTGAATAAGCAAAATAGAAAACTCATCCATTTTTCTTCTGTCACTCTTTCCCTGACAAATGGTGCTGCTAACATAGTCAGGGTTGGGGCTTGGGGAACCTCATGTCCAGGAGCCTTGTAGTTCATTATTGTTCTAAAGTTTATTTTACCCTAAGTTCCTGCTAGACACTGAGTCCCAGGAGAAAAAAAGCAAGGGGCAGAGTTCAATTGAGCTATAAAGAACAAGTTATGACCATCACTGTCTGGTATTCTGGCACTAAATTTTTGCTACCATAATCTAGAGCTTAAGATGAGAAATAGGATTCAGAAGAGGAGCTATCCCCACCAATTCTTCAGTTCTATCTCTCCAAATCTCTCCTTTTGTTCAGAGGAAAAGGTGGCCTTTTTCCCTGCCAGCATCAAACCTTCTACTTGTATCTTTGATCCTTTGGAATTTTCATTGTTATAAGCAAGTTAAGAATGCTAATGTGCAATGAGGCTAAATAAAGTCTTTCTAAAAATCTCCTATTAATCTCACTAAAATGAAAAATATAGTGAAAATAGTAGTAGACCTTTTTAAAAAATAATTTTAAAAGATTTTACCAGAAGGGTTGCTCCAAATTTGTGCATTAAAGAAGGACTCTACCAGTTCAAAAAGTGTTAGCCATCAAACTAAATACAGGATAAAAAGTATACCCTGCCATGTGCAGAAAAATTACTATCTTGAGTTCTAGGAGGAAATTTCTGGAAAATACAAAAAGGATGTTGCTTCACTGTTTATAGACCACTTAAACATTTTGAAAACCAAAAGCAGACCTAAAAAATCTCTTCAGCTCTCCTATTCAAAGACATTTTAAAAAATTAATAAATAACAGAAAAGACTATTACTTCTGAATGTTGGCCCTTCGTCACTTTGTACCAATATTTTCAGAAAAATAAACACCAGTGCTTATTTTACTCTTGGGAGATTTCAAGCACCTTAAGATCCTGGTTCACTTTAAAGATTCTGAAGTTTGTTGAGTGTCCCTCAGAAGCCATTCTTCCCTTCTCAGATTCACAGCAGGGTTGCTATCTTAATTTTGCCACAATATTGAAGTCATGGTGCTGTTTAATTAAGAAGTAGATCATCCTAAATCTTGAGACTACCTGTCCTTTTGTAAAACTGTTAATACAACATCTTCTCCAGTGAAAAAGAAGGATTCCTAAGTAGTTCACAGGAGCCCAACAAAGATCAAAAAGCAAATTATGTGGACAAAAGAACTTTTCTTCATCTACTATCTACAGCAACGGTTCTTAACCTTTTTTGGTGTCATGGATCCCATTAGCTGTCCAATGAAACCCACAGGCCCCTTCTCAGAATAATTTTAAAAAGAAATAAATATATAGGTTACAGGAAACCAGTCACATCAAGATACATACATACACACATACATATACACACATACATTGTGTGTACATATATATGTATGTGTGTGTGTGTGTGTGTGTGTGTGTGTGTGTGTGTACATATATATACACACAAAAGTTCCTGGATCCCAGATTAAGAACCTGGGACCTAGAACAACCATGTAAGTTAGTACTGCCCTATGGATTTCCCCATCACCTTTTATTTCCTTTGGTCAAATCTTGACTAATCACATGATTCCAATAGCTCCCTCCATCACAGGGCACTCCTCAACATGAATTTATAGTTCAGTTTGTATAATGAAGGTCAGCCTGACCCTTCCCTTCCCAAGAGAGGAGCATGGATTTAGAGCTTAGAGGGTCTATAAAAGTCATTTAGTTCAACTCTCTCATTTTAAGGATGAAGAAAACTGAGACCCAGAGGGGGAAGCTCAAGGTTACATAGGTGGTGATAGAGATGGAATTTTAACTTAGGTCCTCCAGCTCCAAAGTGCTCTTTTCACTGTATCAAAGGAGAAAATTCTCCACTAAATACTTGTGGTTCAGGGTGGCAAAGGAATTTTTTCTTCCTGTCAAAGATCCTGAAGAATTTCCTAATGTACATTTATGTGACTGCAGTTACCAATCTGTATGCTACTGGGCATAATTCCTGACTATATGTCAATGTGCCTGTCTTCAATTTTAAGCTACTTAAAATGTAGAGGTTATCTGCATATTTAATTTCACTATATGTATTTAATTCATAGCATCTACTCCAATGACACAATTAATAAGTGGTTATGGGGATGAGGTTTATATTAAATAACTCTTCTCAATCAGCAAGCCATTAACATAACTAACATCTTTTCAGAAAGACATGTTCTAAGCTTTCTACTCAACACCCTCTCTACCTGCCCAAGGTCACTCAAGTAGCAAGAAGCAAAGCCAGGATCGGAATCCAGGGCCTCTCTACTGCTGACAACCACAAGTTACCTTGAACCTTCTTTACTAGCAGTTCTCTTCCTCCTCTTCATCTCAACTCACTTGCCAGGTATCTCCTTTGACTTCCCCCTAAATGCATCTTTCTCCCCTTTACCCTACAGTTTTCTCTAAATTTGTCAGGCTTCCTCTTAGTCCTACAATCAATTCAATTCAATAAGTATTTATTTAAATACAATTAATTACAAAGTTGATTAGAGGGCTCTTGCTGTGCTATTTGCCCCAAGTGTCAAAACTGCATCTCCTTGGCATTTCATATGTCATAGGCTACATAGGTTTACTATCCTCATTTTATAGGTGAGGTAACAGGCTCAGTACTCTAACTGATCTTCTTTGAGTACAAATCCAGTGTTCTTTACATTCAGGTTGACATAGCCAGAAAGGTAAATCTAGCGCTGGACAAAGGACGAATTGGACAGGGAAGAGAGTAGAGGTAGGAAGACCCATTGGGTCTTCTTCCTTATGTCCTCATTCACAATCTCTTTCTGGACCAAAGTGCCACTCTCAGGTTCCCCTTTCCCTATGTGTGTTGTCTTAAATATTGCCTGCAGTCACTAGGGTAGCAAGCTGGGAATAGGGACATGATGGAGACTGCCAGCTCATCTCATGTCAGCTTCTTCTCAGAGTCATATTCTTTCTTCAGCAATATGAAGTGAGATTGGCATCACCCATTTTCTTTCTCAGTGCTCTTCGTAATCTAGCCCGCTGCTACGTTTCTTCTTACGTCTTACTTCTTACACCTTACTCTGCACCATGTACTCTACCATCCAATGACACTGGTCTCCTGGTTATTACACAAACATTCCATCTCTTGGCTCTAGGTATTTTCTCTGGCTGTCTCTCCCCATCCTCCCTCCACCCCCCACCCCCACCCCTACCACTGAATGCTCTCCCTCCTCATCTCCCCACCTATTTCATTCTCTACCACCCTTTAAGTTCCAACTAAACTCCCATCTTTCCCAGGAAACCTTTCCCAATTCTTAATTCTATTGCTGTTTATAACTAATTTGTCCATATTTGTTTGCTTCTTTTCTCTCCAATTAGATTGAGAGCTCCTTGGGGGCAGGATCTATTTTTTTCCTCTTTTTGTATCCCCAGAGCTTAGTATGGCACATACTAGGTGCCTATGGTGCTTAATAAATGTTTATTGATGAATGATTACCAACCAAATATTCTATGACAGCCTTGTGGGCAACATGAAGAGACATAAATGGGATGATAGACCCATTGGATCTAGAAGTGGCCTAAATGACTACACTCAGAAAGTGCTAATGCAAGGATTAACCTCAACCTGAAAGACAAATATTGGTAGATCTGTCTTTAAATTTGTTCATTTTTTTTTATCAATTACTAAGACAAAGGCAAAGAAGGTATCCTTATCTAATTGGTAAATGGCAAAATTAAGAGAAATTGCAAACGTGAGATAAAAGGATCAGGAACTACAAAAATTTTGACAGGCTATAACAATGGGTTGAGACAAATAAGATTAATAAATTCTATACACATAAACGTAAAGTCCAGTACTAAAATTCAAAAGGTTAACTGCACAAATACAGAATGGGGAAAATGCTGTTAAACAAAGTTTATGTGAAAAAGGACTTGGGGGGGTTTCAGTAGACTGTGGCTAATATGAATCAAAAGTGTAACATGGCAAACAAAAATGTTCTAAACCTACAATTCTACGGGACAAAGAGACTGGAGAACTGTCTTTAAGTAGCTGAAGGGCTATCTTCTGGATGAAGGATTTAATTTAGGATGATGGGATTTAGAGATGGAAGGGGCATATATGTGTATACATATATACATATCTATGTGTGTGTGTGTGCATGTATATATACATAAACGTGTACAGTAACCCCTTCATTTATTAGGTGGAAAAAGTGAAGCATATAGAGGTCAAGGGACTTGCCCAAGGTCAAAGAGGTAGCAAGAAGCAAAGTCAGGATTTAAATCCAGTTTAAAAATTCTGATTGCTTTAAGTCACACCCACTATCATGAAGAACAATACACCCTCATCAAGAATTAGTTAACAAGTATTTATTAAGCATCTACAATGTGTCAGGCACTGTACTAAGTACCCAGGATACCAAGAAAGGCAAAAAGAGTCTGCTCTCAAGGAGCTTACAGTCTAATTGGGGAGACAACATGAAAATGATAGGGTATGGGCCCAAAATAGCCCCCCCAAAAAAAACCTTCCTTCAACCTTAAGTGAACTTTTACCTGGTCAAGGAAGTCTAGCAGTCTATAGAAGTTATTCTTATTCCTATCAACTGGCTGTTTCTTATCTCCTACACCCAACCTTCCCATTCTTTGTTAACCTAATCCAAGTCTAGCCTTCCATTGTTTATTACAGGCCTGATAGCCCTGGGTTATACTTCCCATCTAGATTTTATCCAGACCCCATTCAACCTCCCAGAAACTCCCATCAGGATTCTCCCAGGACCCTCCCCCAGTCACCCCAGCTTCAAGATCCTCCCTAAACTCCTCCAGTCACCCCAACTTACTGGCCACTCCCATCAATACAACTGGCTTCTCCCATGAAGACAACTGGCCACTTCCATCAAGACACTCCTTCTCCCAGCCCCTCTTCCAGTCATCTGAAATTACTTGGCCACTCCTAGATCCCTCCCATAGTCTTTCTGTATATAAGAACCATCCTGGCCTCCATTTAAGGACTGAGACTTCCTTCCAACCCCGTCATTCTTAAGAGTGTCATGAATGTTCAGATTCCTTAAAAGTCTGGTCTATATGGTTCATCTTTAATAAACCTTGTCTTTGGCTGAAAGAAGGCTTGGGTCAAATTCTTTTGGACAGGACCCATATGTGGTGATTTTGGGGTCCCAGCACCCCTAAACCTCTAGATCTTAACAGAAAGTGCTACGTACAAACAAGATATATACAAGATAAATTGGAGATACTCTCAGGGGGAAGGCACTAGAAAGAAGTAGAGGGAATAAGAAAAGCTTTATTGTACAAGGTGCAATTTTAGCTGGGATTCAGAGGAAGCCAGTGGACAGAGATGAGGAGAAAGAGAATTCTAGGTATGGGGAACAGTCAATGAAAATTCCTAGAGTCAGGAGATGGACTATCTTGTGGGAGGAATAGCAAGGAGGCCCTTGTCAATGGCTCAAAGAGTAAAACAGTAACTGTTTTGGATCCTCCTGCCTGAGCCAGGTATGTTACATTTCATCTCTCTCCCAGGGTTCCCCAGTATCCTTATAAGAGAGTTTGGGGGTGTCTAGTCTGTCATCAGCTCAAGCCCCCACCAATTAAATTATCCCCCAGTTTAAAAGTCTCCTGCACCCTATTTCCACTTAACTCCTTAAAAGTTAGGTTAGCTTTTACAAAGGAATATTTACTCCAAAGATACAGCAGGAGACAACATGAACAAAGCACAGATACCCCACCCCCAACACCTGAAGGCATGATCACCATGACACCAATTCAATCGACTGAGAAGATTAGGCTCCCAGTTTTACTCAGCTCCTATGTAGCATGGTCTCAACAAGTTCCAAATTCAAAGTTCCCTGCCCCTCCACTTCAGTCTCAACACCTTAGTTTCTTAGGGCTTCCCTGCTGATCTGACAGCAACATCCAGCCTGAAATACTTCCTTTAGGGTCACAACATGGCTCAAGCTCCTGGGTCTGAGCCTAGAACTAAAAAGGACAAACAAAACATACCCAAACACCAAGTCCTCCCCCTACACCTAGCTCAGTGTGTGGTGCCTATACTTCAGGAACACCAGTGTAAAGAGAAAAAGAGATTGTCCCGGTCTGATAGTTTTAAAGACTTATTCTGGTTACAAAGCTTTAGGAAGAAGTTGCTCCCATTCATGTGGTTGGAAAGGGTAGAATTTTTTCTCGCAGAAGCAGGTCCCTGCAGTTTCTCACACAGGTGCCACCATCTTAGGTGATCTGAGCATGCACAGCAAAGCCCATTACACTCATACCTGCTTGAAATATTGCCAGCTCCTTTACCTGTCAGCTTTTTCCCAGAATCCTCCTTTCCCTTCAGGGAACTGAAGCTTGCCAAAAGGCTGTTTTACCCTCAAGGTTCAGTTTAGATGCCACCTCTTTCCTAATCTTCCTAGCTGTGTTTGCTTCCCACCTAAATTTTTCTTGAGCTCTTTGTATCTCAACCTTGCCCTCGACAAACTTACCCTGCAGTTATTTGTGTATATGTCATGATTTATAAACTCCATGAGGTCAGGGATTGTATTTTGATCTTTGTAGTGTCAGGGATTAATGAGTAAGCAAGTACTAAGGGTCTGCTGTGTCAGGTACTGTCCCTGGTGCTGAAGATACTAATACTCAAGTGAGACAGTTGCTGTCCTCAAGAAACTTGCATTTTACTGCAGAGAGGCAACTTGTTCACAGATGAGTAAATATAGCTATCAGATTATATGCAAGTTTATATACAGCTATTAAGGTTATATATGCATATATTTATTATTATATAAATTTTGTGTCATTTGATTTGGAATGGGACTAACAACTGAGGGAATCAGGAAAGAATTTGAAAGAGGTAGGTCTTGAACCATCTTGAAGAAGACTAAGGTTTCAAAATGTGGAGGTCAAGGATTCTAGTCATAGAGGTCAGCTTATGCAAAAACACAGAGAAAGGAGATGGGTTATTGTGTTACATTATCACTTGAAAATATCAATCTTTAAATATTCATATTAAGAGAATATTCTCTATGTTCTAAGAAGTTGGCTGCTTTTAATGTCCTATATTTGCTTCTCAGAATTTCTGATATTTACCTCATTGGCTGCTTAAGAATACTAGGTGCTTTACCTAAATTCTTAATAATTAAAAAAATAAGTCCCTCAAAAATATATATTGTAATCATAAATGTTATGGCTATAACTTTAATAAATTAAAATTTTAAAATTCTCCTGTCTAAAGAAGAGGTGAATTGACAGTTGTATACTAGTTCATCACATTGTGTAAGATGGTGTCTTCTGTTATATAATGTTATGTTAAAGGCTGGATAATTTGTGTATGGACCAGAATATTTTAATTTTGCACTTTTCATGTTTATGTGTGTTTAGACTGTTGCAAACAAAATGCAAAAAAGCCTCAAGATGTAGTCAAAATTTTAATGTGAAAATATTGTTATGCATTTGTATCAACAAGAAAAACATAAGTTCCACTAAATTTCATTTTCTGAAACTATAATGTTGATATATTTTGTATGTTTAATACAAACTATTGTTTTAATTTTGAGAAAGATTGAATTATTAAATCTGAGGGTTTTTTTAAAAGGGCACTATGAAATGTATAGGAATTTCATTTTCTAGTTTATTTGCACTAACAATACAACAAATACTATTTTTTTAAATAATAATTTAAATTTTGGTGTACTGTGCAACAAAATTATATTTAAAATAATTTATTTCATCAAAACAAATTTCATTATCTTCTATAAAGGGATGTTTTTCACATGAAACAAACCTACACAGAGTTTTGGTTGATCAGAAAGCTTTTATTCATTATATTGTATTCTTTGACACAGTCTCTTGGGTTTTCCTTGAAATATGTATTACTGGGAAATAATAGTGGGCCATTTGATGTATTCTTACTTCTCACTTCCTAGTATCAGCTATCAAATAGAGTTGGAAATACTTTCTGAAAATGAAGCTATGGATATTTGTGACTGACGTTGAGAGATTGTAGACAGAGTAGAAGTGAGGTGAACCACTGTGCTATAAACCATTTTCCTGGAATTTTCCTTGAATATCTGACAAATAATTTTGCAAATAGCTGGGAAGTTTGGCAGGGGGGTTCGTTTTTTAACTATCAGGGTTCACTCAAGCTTTACAGAATTGTAGCACAAGTGGTTTCGTGGGCTAAAATAGTAATCCAAATTTAGACAGTCATTTTGACTCCGTTTAGTTCAGTGTTTTAAATCACAATACTTCTTATGAAGAGGTGAATGTTGTAAACTAATTATATCTTCATCAACAAATCAGTATACCTCACATGGGCCCTGAATTTTGTACTATATTTTAACCAAGTTGTTTATATATACAAAAAAAAATTGCCCACAGCTGCACACGTGGGGCAGCCGGATAGAGGGGTGTTGGAGTTTACTGAAAGAGGGCTGATATGATCAGATCTGTACTTTAGGAAATTCAATTTGATAGCTGAGTGGACTATGGATTGTAACGGAGAAACACATGAAGCATGAAGGTCAACCAGCAGGCTATTATAATAGTCTAAGCATGCAGTAGTGATAAGGGTCTACAACAAGGTGGTTGGCAGTGTCAGAGGATAGAAGGGGAATATAGGAAAAATTATTGGTATTTACTTTTCCAACTGTGGTACAAATGAATCAACTTTCTCAGAAGAAATAATCCATTGAGCTATGTTAAGTGGCTTGCTCCTTATATGCTGCCACTTCCTCTTAGTTTAACCTCTTAAATTAACAAACCTAAAAGGAAAATCCTGTGTGGGTTCTTTATTATGCCTTTTCTAGGTCCTTCAGAGCAAGTTGGGGAACTTTTTCCTTATGAAGGACTTTATACTTCTGACTCTCCTAACACCAAATATTTGATTTGAACTTTAAGATAAATTGAATTGGAATGGAAAATGTAAGAGGAGGATGAAATGTCTGCAAGGCCACACTCCAGTTTTTTAAAGAACTTTTTTGAATTATAAAGTAAATACATCTGTCTTTTGCAACAGAGAAATTTAGTTCAATATCTCTCCATGTCTATTTATTAAGTATAATGGTTAAAGGTATATTACATAATGTTCTAGTTCATCTATCCCAACTTTACAAGGTATAACTGTAAGGTGACAAACCTGATTTTTGTCTGCCTTTGGAGCAATTGACGATGCCCACAAGGAATTCTAACTCCTTTTTGGGGGTATTTGACCCCAAGTGTTATTATCTGCCTCAAGGGCCACTTTTTATGGGTAGCCCTTCTGACCTACCCAAGTGCTGGTGCCCTAGTCGGGCGTGTGCTAAAGCCTGCTCTAACTGGTTCAGGAGATCCAGTTGTTGAATTTTCCCACAGTAAAAATAAAGTCTTGATTTATTGTTCTGTTGATTGTCTAGACTAAAAAAAATTATGGGAAAATGTGAATAATGTAGATTAAACTTAAAAATATGTTGTGAGTACATTTATTATTTTCCAGAGGGCCAGTTGTTCAGTTCTCCTGAAACACACCTTCTCCCTAGTCCCAATTTCTTTGTCTTCATTTGGTGAGTACTATACACATTATCTCTTCTTTCAATGTAAATCCTATAAACAAGAGACTATTTCTTTTTTGTCATTGTACCCCTAGGGCAGCTAAGTGGCTCAGTAGATAGAGCACCTGGCCTAGAGTCTGGAAGACCTGAGTTCAAATATGGCCTCAGACACGGGGTAAGTCACTTAAGTGCACTTAACATGAGCTGGAGAAAAAAAGGCAAACCATTCCAATATCTTTGCCAAGAAAATCCCAACAAAGAGTTGGACACTACTGAAACAATTGAATAATCTCTAGAGCCTAGCCTAGTACATAGTGGGCACTTAATAAAATACTTATTGATTGGTTGATTATTAGCCACCTCTGGAGATTCAGAAGATCTAGGTATTTAATAAACATTTGCTGATTTGATTAAGTACCTAATTTGAGCATTTTCAAGAGATGACTTATAGATTCATCTAAAAATTAAATCCATTCATTCAACAAATACTAAATGTTTCTTGTGTGGGTGTAGCATGCTAGTTTTCACTGGGAGAAATACAAAGACATAGTCTAAACCTTCAGGGAGGTTTATTTGTTGTTATTTTTGTCAATTACTCATGTTTGACTCTCCAGGATCCCGTTTGGGATTTTCTTGACAAAGATACTGGAGTGGTTTGACATTTCCTTCTCCAGCTCATTTTATAGGTAAGGAACCGAGGTAAATAGATTTAAGTGACTTATCCTGGGTCACACAGCTAGCAAGTTTCTAAGGCCACATTTGAACTCAGGTCTTCCTGACTCCAGGCCCCCACACTCTATCTATCTAGCTCCAGTAATTACTCACCTCGTATAAATCTACTATTTTCCCTGAACTAGATTATAAGCACTTCAGAGACAAGATTACTATATTCTCTATAATTAGTCATATAGTAGATAGAGTTCTAGACTTGGGACAGAGAAGTTCTGGGTTCAAATCTTACTTCTCATTCTTACTAGATGTGAGATCATGAGTAAGTTCCGTGTCAAAGTCGCAGGCAACTCCCTAAGATTAATCCACTAAATGACCAATGTATTTAAATCCTTGATGTGCCTAAGGAGTTTCAATGCTGATAAAATCAATAATTCTTGATGTACAGCTATGTCCTCATTAGGGCAAATAATGAATCCTGTGAAGTAGTCAGATTATTTGAATTCTCACTGCATATTTCCATTAAGCTGGAACTAATTACCACATCATACATAAATACAACTTCAAATAGTGTACTTTCAAATATATGTGAACCCTTCAGGCAATTCATTATTGACACTAACTGGGACCTGGTTGTATTGATATACTGCTCCTCATGATGCAGAGTGCCAGGAACCCTCTGAATGCTCAGTAATTGATAATAATACTGATGACCATCTGAAATGGTTCCAAGGTAGACTTCTCAGAACAAGGGACTTCTGAAAAGTGATTACATTGTTCCAGGAAGGTTTCTGAGTGAGATGTCATATGGGAGTTCTCCTCAATAGCCCTCTCAAAAAGAGCAACAGGAATGCCCAAAGAGAAGTAAAACTACTATAAATCTTAATAAGAAATTTCCTTTTAAAAACCACTCAAAAAAATGAACAAATCAAGACAAGCCCTAACACAATCGTAAAAAATGTTGCATGAAAAGAAGTTGAGGCAAAAATACCAGAAGAAAAACTATAGTGAAGTAAGACTAAAAAATAAAACTAAAATTTTCTCAAGTCACAATAAAATGGATAATAAATTCTCTGAAGGAATTAAGAGAAGAAATGAAATTAAATGAAGAAATATCATGAAATGAAATAAGGAACTGACTGATGTTAGCAATTCTTTGAGGTTAGGAACCATCTCATTTTTTGGTCTTTGTAGCCCTAACACTTAGCATGGTGAATAAATGCTTAATGAGGGAAACTAAGGAACCTCCAGACATGATGATGATGAACACCAATTTTATTAATATCTATGGAAAATATAAACAAAACAATGTCTCCAATAGAAATACAATTATTTTCCTAGAGTACAGAACATAAGGGGGAAAGATGGGGAAGGGGAATAACCATTTATATGGCCCATACTATGTGCCAGGTACAGTGCTAAATGCTTTATAAATATTATTTCATTGGCCCTTACAAAAACCCTAGAAGGTAGGTACTGTTATTAACCCCATTTCACAGCTGGAAAAACTAAAGCAAAGAGAGGTTAAGTGACTTACCCAGAGTCATACAACTAGTAAGTGTCTGAGGCCATATTTGAACTCGAGTCTTCCTGACTCCAGTAATCCACATTCTTGTTCTCCTGTACACTAACTAAATCCTCTCCTCTGATGTCACTTTTGTACTCACTCTTTCCAAGGTCCCTTAAGCATGGCTTCACTTTACATGCTGAATTCCTTTCCCACTAAACTCCCTCACAATAAGTTGTCTTATTCTAATGCATCCAGTCATTCACTCCATCCACAAAACCCCACTGGACTAGACAAACGCTTCAAGCTTACTCTACCACAATACATATTCCCAGTCTCTTCTCCATCCTTTACCACACACAGGCCAGTTTTTAAATGACCAAACCTATTTGAAAGCCATTTACCATTTCAAACAGACCAACAAAAGACGAAGGGAACTAATTGGCCACCACAGGCTCTGCTTCTTTTTTCCTGGTACCATCAACCTCTGAAACCCACAGATAAACTGAAATGATTCTCTCCCAGAAGTAACCATTCTTCCCTGAGTGTCCTGAGGAATGCCTGGCTGTAGAGACTCTCAATGAGTAACAAGGAACTAATCCAAAAAGAAAAACAAGAAGGAAACCTAAAGCAAATTGTAGTTAATAGGAATTTCCTGGGTCCACAGTTCCAAGTGACTGTTTTACTTTCTGGATACACAGAAGCAATTAATAATTCCCTTTGGAAACCCAAAAGAATGCCACTTCAATCAATAGGAGGAACAAGAATTCTTTCTCCTGTTAATGTTTATTTTGGGGATAGTTACTGGTTCCCTACAATGGTGTGCTGGTAAATGTTTAACAATTGGCTCTCCAGGAAAAAAAAATTCTACATAAGACACACTTCTAAGCTTAATCTGAATTATTAATATTTGATTTATTTTCTTTAGTCTAGAGGTAGGAGTGGTGAACCTGCAGCCTCGAGGCCACATGTGGCCCCTTCAGTCAAAGAGCTGCACTTGAGGATACAGAAGGCCACATGTGGCCTCGAGGCTGAAGGTTCCTCACCCCTGGAGACAATCAACAAAACAATAAGTCAAGCTCTGATTCGTAGTGTTTGTGGATTTGCAAGGTACAAATGTTCACACTGAAAATTTAACAATTAGCTAATTCGATTGGGCTGGCTCCAACCCCCCCCTAGCCCTAGCTGCTCTGGTGCCCACAGAGAAGCCTTCTTTCTGAAGCAGTCCTGCTTTCTCCCTCATAGCACCACCTGCTGTCCATAATTCAAAAATGTGATTTTTAAAACACCCAAAAAACTCAAAAAACTGGTTTCTCTTCCATGTTTCCCTCTGTGGTGCCCAAAACATGCCTTTTTATTCTAAGAAAGTGGCTCTAAGGTTACATGGATATTGTCAAATATAAGGTAATATAAGGTAACTCAAGTACCAAAAAGCTTCAGATGACTTACTCTAATCTATCATGGTTAGTTTTCCTGGTTACTCCATATGGAAGATGACATTATCTCATAGGGCAGAGTCATTTACAATGCAGCAAAGGGAGTAGGTAGGGCAGTGAGGGGTAGGGAGGTATTAAATGTTGCAAAAAAGTGCACATAACTTAATTTTTCAGAAATCAAATTTTGTTTTCCCTTTAATTTACACTGTAATTTTAGGTCTGTGTTCCTTTAGGAAAAAAATTTGTCCTGAAATCAGCCCACATAGGGAAAAAAATCACACTTAAAAAGCTTTTGCATTACATATTTAATAGAAAATCAGAACTTTCAAAAAAACTAACAAAACAATCAATAAATAAAATACTATATTGAAAACACAGTACTGTACAGTCTGACAATCATAGAATCTCTGATACGAAAGGAATTTCAGAAGTGATCTAGTCCCTCTCATGCCAGAATAGCAGTCTTTCTAATATCCTTCCTTCATTACCAAGTCAGCAGAAAGAATGACAAGGTAAATAGCAAAGCCATGTAATCTCTCTCTTCTTTAAACTTTGAGCCACTCATAAATCAGCATGTCATATTGAATAGATTATTAAAACTCTCTGAATTTCAGGCTTATCATCTTTAAAATGGGAATAATAATACCTGCCTCCTAGGTTTGTTTCGAGAATGAAATGAGATAATATATACAAAGGACTTTGTAAACCTTAAAGATCCATATAAATGCGAACTGATATTCTCCAAAAGTCTTTAAGGACAAGACCATTTCTTATAGCTAGGTGCCTACAACTGTCCCTATTTGTTTTGTTTACTTTGAAAATTGACAGGGGGTAGAAGGAGAAAGAAAGGATGAATATCACTCCATAATGATAAAGTGCTTACTTGGTATGTTTAGGTCAAGTCAGAGCTAATAGTCTTAATAGATTTGAAAGGCCCTTAAAAGAACAAATCCTGGATGGTCAGAAAAGGACATGGGACACAAATCCAGAAAGAATAGTCCTCAGTGACAGTTCTGAAAAGTAAAGGGTCAGAAGAGAAGAGTAAAAAGGAAGCATTTGGGGGGGTTTTTTTGGTTTTTTTGGCTAGGCAATGGGGTTAAGTGACTTGCCCAGGGTCACACAGCTAGTAAGTGTTATGTGTCTGAGGCTGTATTTGAACTCAGGCCCTCCTGAACCCAGGGCCAGTGCTCTATCCACTGCACCACCTAGCTGCCCCAAAAGGAAGCAATTCTGAAGACAACTTTGCCGACTTAACATTGTTGTTTAGGGCCACTCCCAGTCAAAGATATATTTAGTTACATCCACTTACAAGAAATTTGCATATATTAAAAATGCATTAAATGAATTTGACCTGGATCCCAGGGTAGATGGCTTATAGCTAATAATAAAAGAGTCTGCAATACCTGGAAGGCATGTGAAGGAAGGTTTGTCCAGTAGTAGCAGGAGATTAATCGCCTGTTGAATAATCCACAAAATAGATAAAGCAAACAAGGATGATGGAACAACTAAGATCTCATTGCTTTAGGTAAGCTAGAAGTAAAAGTAGTCTGAATTAGTAAAGAACATAATCATAATGGAAACTCACATTTTTCTTCTCCCCAAAACTTTAAGATTTGCAAGGTCATTTTCCCCTCACAACAACTCTAGTCTGTATAAATATAATGCCCATTTTCTAGATGAGGAAAAACATGAGTTGCAGATTGGGGGGCAGGGAATAGTGTTATTATTCCAGTGTGCCTAATAGCTAAATTTATATAGCATTTATATAAAGAAATGAATACCATGGCATAGTGGATCAAGAACTGGTGTTGAGTTGGTAAGACCTGGGTTCAAGCTGTGTGACCTTGAACAAGTCACCTAATTTCTCAATGCCCCAGGCAACAATCTAGGCCTATAAGGTACTGCTGAGTTGCTGCTCTCCATACCAAAGAAATCACAGGTATGGACCAAAAAGATAGATAACTAGATAACACTTAAAGGTTTACAAAGCACTTTACATTTATTATTTAATTTAATCCTTAAAAAAAAAACCTCTGCCATTGTTATTAGTGTCATTTGTTGTTCCTGTTGTTGAGGTGATTCAGTTGTGTCCAACTCTTCCTGATCCCATTTGGGGTTTTCTTGGCAAAGATACTGGGGTGGTTTGACATTTCTTTCTCCAGCTTATTTTACAGGAAACTGAGGCAAATGGTTAAATGACTTGCCCAGGGTCACACAGCTATTAAGTGTTTGAGGCCAGATTTGAACTCGGGAAAACTAGCCTTCCTGACACCAGGCTGGGCATTCTACCCACTTACTACTTGAGGCTCAGAGAATTTAGGTTAAATCCCCATGATATTGAATAAATGTCAAAGGCAAAATTTAAAACCAAATCTCTCCTGTGAGAGATGATCTCTCAGAAGTGAAGCCTCCTCAGGGAATCAATGGTTCTTGTTAATATTTCTTGATGCTTTCAAAACCCTCCCCCACTCAGACCCTGGGTTTTTTTTAAATGCTTAGCAGAAAGAATAAGCCCTGTCCCCAACCTGAACTGCTTTCCCTTGCAAAAACTTCCCGCTGTTTCTTGTCTTTGGTCAAACTTTGTAACTACCTGTGTTCTAGATTTCCCTGAAAAGATTGTGCCCCCTGAAAGGCCCAGCCAATGGGATAAGGGGAGAGGGTTTGGGGGGTAGGACTTGAGTTAGGGCATAAATAAGCCTTGATTTCCATAAGGAACTCGTACTCTCCTGGCCCACAATGGCGACTAAGAGGGTCCCCTTTCTCATGAGAAAGCAATAAACTCCTTTCTACTTTCAAGGTATCTAAGTCTTTGTTTTTATTTGTGAGTAAGTGGTCTCTGTCCCACACTCCTAATTCCAATCCAGTGATCTTTCTGCTCTACTTGGGGAAGAAGTGGAGGGAAAGAGGAGGAAACAGGCATTTATATAGTGTCCACTAGGTGCCCAGGCACTACCCTAAATGCACAAATATCCTCTCATTTGATCCTCATTACAACCCTGGGAAGGTTACAGGCATTTCCTTTGCCTCCGAGGTAAGCAGTGTGGGAGGGCCATGATCCCTCTGTGGGAGGGCTGTCATCACTCCACCCACAGCCAGGGAGGAAATGAATGAATAAGTATTTACCAGGACACTTCCGAAAGCTTGAAAACATTCTTTTACTGGTTTACAGCTAAGTTTATTTGACTAGTAAAGCCATTGTATTGCAGGCTATCAATTAACAGACTGGACTGTAAGCTCCATGAGGACAGGGACTCTGTCTTACTCTTCTTTGCATCCCCTACAATGCATAACATAGAGACTGGCACGTAAAAGACACCATAAATATTTGGTGAATGAATGACCTGAGTCTGAAGGACATATCTACTCAGTCGAGCTAAAAAAGGAATGGTCTCATCTAGCAGTAGTAAATACTTGTTAACTGACCTACCCTGAGGCTGGAATAGCTCTTTAAATTAATGACTAAGTAGTTAGTAGGGCAGCTTGGTGTGAAGTAGATAGAGTACTGGGCTTGGAAACAAGAAGACATCCTCCCGAGTTACCCTAACTAGCTCTGTGACCCTGGGCAAGTCACTTCACCCTGTTTGCCTCAGTTTCCTCATCTGTACAATGATCTGGAGAAGGAAATGCAAACCACTCTAGTATCTTTGCCAAGAAAACCCCCAATGGTGTCACAAAGGGTCAGACACAACTGAATAATGACTGAACAACAAGGTAGTTCCTATGACAAGTGAATTTAGAGATCACCTAGTTCAATCCCCTCATCTTATAGATAAGAACAGCCTAAGAGAAGGAAGCAGCCTGCCTAGAGTTACACAGGTACTTTCTACTAAGTCACATTAACACAATAGGGAAAGCAGAGAGCATCTGCCCAAACCCTAAATGATAAGTGAGTTGAATGCAACTTTCCAGCTTAGACTACACTTTCAAACGAGAGAAATGAAAAATACCTGTTTGAACAGCAAGAGAAAAGGGGAGAAAAACACTTGAGAGGATAGCACCTGTTTCCCTAATGACAGGATGCCCACCAACTGAACTTCTATAATCACTTCTCTGGCCCTTTAAAATTCTTGGATCACTCAACTGGTAAGAAGTTTAGACTTGACTTTTTCCCACTTTGGAGGAAGGAGGTCAACACTCCCTTAAGCTATTGTTTCTGGCTCTTTCGAGAAGGAAGTTAGTGCTACTTGGGTGTGCTAGCTATGCCTGCTTTTGAAATATTGACTAATGAGTAACTAATTTAGCCTTTAAACAAGGTCTTGAAACACATGAAGTTCTCAAGACTCAGGAGGATAAAAACCTTGATGATAATAAGAAAAAAACTTTGCCAAGGGCTTTGGGTTTCTTGCCTTAAAAAAAAAACTCCTATTTGCTATTCACAATTCAGACTGTTACTCAGGGCTGATTATAAAACTGAAAAGTTTTTATTTGCTTGTTGACTTTTTTTTTTAACTGGAGCACAGCCTTTGCTTTATTTCCAGATCTGTGGCATATAAAGAGTGTAGTTGGATGGTAATAACAGCTAGCATCTATATAATTTTAAGGTTTACAAAGCATTTTATAGTTACTGTGTGATTTGAGTCATATAGTAACCCTGGAAGGTAGGTGCTATTATTATCCTTCATTTTACAGATAAGGAAACTGAGGCAGAGAAGTGACTTACCCAGGCTTACACAAGTAGTTAAGTGACTGAGGCTGAATTTAAATTCAGATTTTCCTGACTCCAGGTCCAGAGCACTGAGAGAAATGATTATTTCTTTCTGATATTAATAACCAATTATTGAATTAGGATTAAAGGCTTTTCCACTTCCTTATCCAGACATCAACCATTGTTGGAAATCTTGAAAAAAACTTACCCAACCAGGCTGAGAGAATTGGTGAATTTCTATTCATTGTGTTTGGTCAGACAGGTCTGGGGTAGAAGAGGATTCTCTCTTTGATATGGATATTGATAAGTCTCTTTGACCAAGACTCGGGTGATCCAAGTCACATAAGCCAAAGACTCTCATTAGAATGAGCCATCTCATTATAATATTCATTTTCTCATTAATTGTTAACCAATCAGAGTTGATTACCACCCTCAGCAACACCCCCTCTTCCAAAGGCATATAAATTGTGAACCCTTCCCCTTGACTTGTCTTTGATCCAAGAGAGAGATGGCCAAATGACCGTTCCTTTTATTAATAAAATGCTGGCATTGTTAATAAAATGATTAATTACCCAGAAACAACATCTCTGGAACTTTATAAGCATCACGGCACTGAGCCTCCACTCAGCTGACTCCTGACCTGCAGTCAGGACCCTGGTTCAGCCATTTATTCTCTGTGCCCAAACCTAAACAGGGGCAGCTAGGTGGCAAAGTGGATAAAGCACCCAGCTTGGAGTCAGAAGCACTCATCTTCCTGAGTTCAAATCTGGCTTCAGACACAAGCTGGTGCTCTATCCACTGTACCACCTAGCTGCCCCTGAAAGATAATCAGTTTAGTTGGTTACCATTTATTGATCCTTGAAGGAAGCTGAAGATCCTAATAAGCAGAAGTCAGGAAGGAGTAGTATCATTTTCTCATGGGCATGGGGAAGGCCTGTCACATACAGGGAATAATGAGCAGGACAACAAAAAAAGAAAACTAACTTTTACACAGCACTATGTGCCAGGGGTTGTGCCAAGTGCTTTACAAATTTTTATTTCATTTAATCCTCACAACAACCCTGGGAGGCTGGTTAAGCCCTTTTTACAGATGAGGAAATGGAGGCAGAGGTTAACCAGCTTGCCCAGGTCACACAGTTAGCAAGTGCCTGAGGCTGTATTTGAAGGCAAGTCTTCTCGAGTCCACGCCTGGCACTCTATCCACTGTCACCATCTGCTCCAAATCCTTAAACTACCTATCTCAAAGGGGTTTTTTGAAGAAAGTGCAAAAGCCTACATAAATGTGGCTTCTTGTTATTATTCTAGAACAGTCACTACCTTTACAGAGAGTTTCTCACTATGAGCCTCAGTTTCCTCATCTCTAACATTAGGAAGTTGGGCCAGATGGACTCAGTGGTCCCTTTCAGTTCTAAACTTATAAGTACTCTTTAAAAACAAATAATTTTCCCTCAGTAGATTTGCCATCAGAAGCTAGAATTCCCATTCCTCAAGTATGCAACCTCACCAAACCGTAGTGCAGCTTCCATTTCATTCAGAAAGGGAAAAAATACCAGCATGTAAATCACTCTATGCTAAGGCTTGCAGCCTGGGTCTTTAATAGTTCTCTAAACCAGGGATTCTTAATCTTTTGAAAGTGTGTCATGGACCCCTTTTGGCAGTCTGGTGGAGCCTAACGATCCCTTCTTTGAACAATGTTCTTATATGCATAAAATAAAATACATAGGATTACAAAGGAAACCAATTACATCAAAATACACTGATCAAAATATTTTTGAAAACATTTCACTTTAAGAACCCATGCCCCAAAGGTAACACAGGATAACATGGGCAAAGTACCACAGGTGTGATTTACTATCAGGATTCTGGGGCAGTTCCTCTACCTACCCACACACTCCCTACCTGACCAGGTGTTTCCAATCGCTTACTCCTATCTTGTAAGGTCCTGGGCCTCTAGTCCCTACCTCATGGGGTTGTTGTTGGCTCAAATTAATAATATTCCTAAAGTAGTCTGAAAACCTACAAAAGTGTCAGCTGTTGCTAGAGAAGCCGAATAGTGCAAGAAGACCTGGGTTCAAATTCTGCTTCTGACACATACTGGCTATTTGACCCTGGGCAAGTGATTTCACTTCTAGGGATTCTAGGCAAGTCTCTAGGAAGGTGAGTTACAGAGAAGCTTCTGACTTGAATTGGTAAGAATGAGTTTTCTCAGCTGGGAGTATCCTGTGCCAGTGAGATCCTAAGTCCAATGTCTATCTCAATCAGTATTAACGGTGTAACCTGTTCCAATTCCTGAAACCTCTAGTTGCCTTCCTCCCAGTGTCAATGCACACTAGTCCCCAAGCTCCTTCTTTCTTCCCAAAGGAGACCCAGTAGTCAAGTATTCATGGTTTAATTTATAACTCTGCTACTAACTTCTGCATGCCCTTGGGGAAAAGCCATTTAATCAATGAACAAGTATTTATTGAGTGTCTGTATCTAGACTGTGTCCATTCTGTCTCTTATTAACTCCCACACTGTAAATCCACACTCTCCATCACACCCTCTCTGGGCCCCTAAAACCTATTCCCTGTCTCTCTTCCCTCGTCCTTTTCCACTGCTTTTTTATATTTCTTCTATCAACCCTTTCCCCCTCCCCTCAGATAAGACTGAATTTAAGTATCCTTCTACCTTTGGTAAGGCTTTATTCCTTAGAAACCTCCCTAACCTCCTTATCTCCCAACTACCACTCTCCTAGTAATAGCCCTTTCTACCCAAAAACTTAGCCAGTACTAAAGCCCACAACTTACCACCCTCTCAGTAGGTCCTGGCAGCTTAATTTCTGCCTATCACCCAGCTTTTGAAGCAACATATTCAATTCAAAAGCATTCATTATACATCTCTGTGTAACAAATTTACTATATGTATAACTCTCAAAGATTTGGTATCCTTAAAGAGATAAGCCTGGCCCTTGTACTCATCTTTACCACCTTTGAATTTGGACCAGACTCAGGGTACCTTCAGAAGGTCAATTCAACATTTTAAAGTACCTACTATTATATCCCAAAGACATCCAAAAAAAAGAAGGGGAAGGGCCTATTTGTACAAAAATATTTATAGCAGCTCTTTTTGTGGTGACTAAAGAATTGGAAATCAAAGTGATGCTCATCAATCGGGGAATGGCTAAACAAGCTGTGGTATATTATTGTAATGGAATATTATTGTGCTATAAAAAATGACAAGCAGGATGATTTTAGATAAACCTAGAAATGAACTGATGCATAGTGAAGTGAACAGAACCAGAGAATGTTGCACACAGTAACACCTATAATGTTCAATGAAGAATTTTGAATGATTTAGCCATTCTCAGCAATACAATGATCCAAGGTAATCCCAAAGGACTGATGATGAAGCATACTATCTACCTCCAGAGAAATAACTGATATTGATTGAATATAGAGGGAAGCATGCTATTTTTCACTTTCTTTCTCTCATTTTTTTCTTTTGAGTCTTCTTCTACAAAATGACTAATATGGAAATGTTTTACATAATTACAGATGTATATCCTATATCTGATTGCTTACCATCTCAGGGAGGGAGGAGGAGAGGAAGGGAGGAAATGAGGGATAGAATTTTGAACTCAACACTTTACATAAAAATGTTTAAAAATTTTAAAAAAATAAAGTACCTACTATGCTTAAGGCAATGGGATGTTAGGGACAAAATCTATGCCCTCAAGGATTGGCAGTCAGTACTATAGGAATGCAATATGGTCTGGAAATAGCACAATACAAAATAGAATTGTGATGGGGCAACGGAGACATTTAGACAAAATGCTCCAAGAAAATTTGAGGTTGGAGAGACTTTTACCTGGGGAAATCAGAGGCTTGGTAGAGGAGGAAGCATTTCCAAGATGGGCCTTCAAAGGGGGAAAAACAATTCCAATAGGTACAGAAGATGAGAAAGTGAATTCCAGGCATGAAGAATGGCCGTATCAATGACCAAAGGTGAAAGTTGGCAGGACAAAACCAGGAAACAATCTAGTTTGGCTGGAGCATAGCATACCTAAAGGAAGCCTTGTAAAATAAGGATAGAAAGAGAGAAGGCTAGACCCAGATTTTGGAAAGCTCCAATCACTTTTTTCAGATTTACCAGGAGATCCTAAATAATTTAAGGGTTAAACAAGTAACAGGTAGTATAGGCAGTATCACACGAGGATAGCCATAGGTCCATCTTGAGCTCAGCTCCACAGACATAGATTTCTTTATTGTCCCTACTCTACCACTAACGAGCTATGTGACCTGGGACTTCAGCACTAGTATGCTTTAGGGCGGGAGCTGGAAAATCCTTGTCAGACACAGCATCAACAGGATTCTTGTTCAAGCACAGTTTGAAGTAGATGACCTTTCAGGTCCCTTCCAATCTTATGATTCTATTAGCTCTTCCTTGACTCTTACTCAACATCCTATAACAACCTTTGCCCTGGAACCTCTGACCTGAATCATGAGGGACCTCATAGGACTCCGCAACATGGAAACTTAGTTATAAGAGTTAATATTTACATAGCATTTTAAGGTTGACAAAATGTTTTACCTATATTATCTCATTTGTTCCTTATAACAACCCCATGAGGTAGGTGCTACTATTTTCTTCATTTTACAGATATAACTGAAGCTAAGAGAGGTTAATTGACTTGCCCAGTGTAAAACAGCTAGTAAGTGAGCCAAGATTCAAACTCAGGTCTTCCTGCCTCCAAGCCCAACACTCTGTCCAATATACCATGTATTTAAATTATTAAGCTCAGTGAGACAATTGACCCATGGATACAGGCAAAGGAGAAATCTATATGTTCCCTTTGGATCCACAAAATCGGACACTATATAATGCTTCTGAATTCCTTATAGCTCCTAGCTTAGAGCTGGACACGCTGTTTTGATATTTTAAAAGGTCACAGCTTCACAGAATGAAAAACTAGGAGGAACTTTATTTTTCAAAAATTTTTATTTCTTTAAATCAGTCAAGATCTACCTTCTCTCACCTGAACCCCAAACCCTACCCCCTGAATTAAAAGCATGAGAAAACTAAAACCTGTTACAAACATACAATTAAAACAAATTTTCACGTTGGTTGTTCGGTCATTTTTCAGTTGTGTCTGACTCGTTGTGACCCCATTTGGGGTTTTCTTGGCAAAGATACTAGAGTAGTTTGCCATCCTTCTCCAGCTCACTTTAAAAATGAAGAAACTGAGGCAAACAGGATCAAATGACTTGCTCAGGGTCAAACAGCTAGTAAGTATTTGAGGCCAGATTTGAACTCTGGAAGATGTGTCTTCCTGATTCCAATCCTGGCATTCTGTCCACTGTGCCACCTAGCTGCCACATTGTCAATATTAAAAAGAAAGTCTCATTCTGCATTCTGGGACCTTCACTTCTCTATCATGAGGAAGGTGGCACGTTTCAGCATTAGTACCCTTGAATCCCAGTTGGCTATTATGTTGATAAGAGTTCTGCACTGTGGTATTCCATAGCATTTATATAGGATGGACTTTAGAGATTATTCTAATCCCTTAAATTTAGAGATAAGAAAACTGAGACCCAGAGTGAAGTGAAACATTCAAACAATATGTGGAATAAGTTGTAATAGCAGGATTTGAACCCAAGATTAATAACTACAGACTCAGTGTTCCTTCCATTACAATGTCTGTTACTTCACCATTTGAGTATTCTTCCAACAATAGTGATTGCAACCTCTTCACACCTTCTCATCCAGGTGATCAATAAGTATTCATTAATTGTCTATTCTGTACCTATTCTAGAACTGTGCTAGGTGCTTGGGATACAAGTACAAAGAATGATACAGTCCCTGCTTGTAATGAGCCCACATTTTAAGACAATAAGCATATATGTAAATATATATAGCAAAAATGTAAATATAAAGTTAATAAATACAAATACATACAAAATAGTTATATAGAGTTTTGGAGGGAGGACTCTAGCAGTTGGGGGGAGCAGATCAGGTAAGGCTTTAATTAAAAGATGATGCTTGAGCTGCATCTTAAAGGTAGAAAGAGACTCTCTGACAAAGAGTTAACGAGAAAGTACATTCCAGATATAAGGAACAGCCTGTGCAAAGGTACAAAGATGAAGATGGAGAAAAGTGATAGAGTACCAAGTGGAAGACAGAAGGCCAGTTTGGCTGGATCACATCTTGAGGAGGGGTAATAATATTCAATAAACTGGAAAGATAGCTAGGTTGTGGAGGGCTTAAAAGCTAAGCAGAATACTTTATGTTTTAGTCCAGAGGCAATATTCCTATCTATCTTTTCCCCATAAGATTTTTAAGAGATTAATCTATCTCCCACCATCACCACCATTTTGGAGATGAGTAAACAAAGGCTGCAGTTTATTACCAACAACAATTTATATGCAAAAAAAAAACACCATAAAAGGTATGCATATCTGTAAAGGGAGAAGAGTCAGGTCCACAATTAGAAATAGCGATAATGGAGGGACAGCCCAAGTATTGCAAAAGCTTATCTAAAATATTTAAAGATCTAGAAGAAGGCCTGTTAGTGTTTTGGGTAGATCCTTGACAAAGGACTTGTAGGAAGAAAGGAACGTGAATCACGCAGGCTAAGAAAGCATGAATGGGTTT
Source organism: Phascolarctos cinereus (assembly GCF_003287225.1). NCBI lineage: Eukaryota > Metazoa > Chordata > Mammalia > Diprotodontia > Phascolarctidae > Phascolarctos > Phascolarctos cinereus. The sequence goes on from NW_027556402.1 coordinate 171,912,730, forward strand.
TGTTCTGTGTCAGTGAAGGGCACATTCCTACCAATAAGCATCAATGAGATCATGCATTCAAAGAACTAATATTTGTACTCGCCAACTGGCTACCTCACCAGGACATTGAGAGAGCTGCTAAAAATAATGTCTATACAGTCCTTCTATCTCTCCACCAGTAACAGGTCATATAAACATAGTATATTATTACTACCATTTATTATTGCTATTTAATTTTCACCATGCCTATTCATCTCATCTTAATACATTATGAATATAGGCATTAACTAAGTGTGCTATGATCATTTGCTGCTGAAACTCAAAATCTCTTGGTTATAGCATAGGTATGTAGAAGCACTACAGTACAAAGTGATATAACATGCAAAAATGTTTTTCAAAGACAAATTATATTGACATCTTTTATTTTTATGTTGCCTAAATTTCCTCCTGTATTTCTCCTCTTTCCCTCCTAGAGTATTATTCCATATAACAAAGAATCAAAAAAAAGAGAAATGGCTATCAGCAAAACTGATTGATATATTAAAATAAAACCTGATAACATATACAGCCCATGGACCGCACATTTCTGTAAAGGAGGGAGATGGAGCTGGTATCTTTTCATATCTCTTAGAGCTAGGTGGCATTTTACATAGATCGTTGGACTTGGAGTCAGAAGACCTGAGTTGGAATCCTGCTCAGACACTTACTAGTTATGTGGCCCTGGACAAGCCACTTAGTCAGTCTCAGTCTCCTCATCTGTGAAATGAGGATAATGATAACACCCACTTTCTAGGGCTGTTACAAGGATCAGATGAGGTAATATATGTAAAGAGCTTTGCAAACCTTAAAAAAAAACCGTGCAAATGTTAGCTGTTATTATTGCTTTTGCTATAGATTTAATCTAGGGATAAATCAGTCAACGGGAAATTAATCTCACCAGAATCACTCCAGCAAACTCCACGCAGCTCATGTTTTGAGCTCACTTAATCATAGATGACTAAGGGAGGTTGACTGCTATCTATATGCGGGGGTATAGATGACAGAATAATATGACACCACCTGCTCTTAAAATTCTGCATGCAAGGAAAGAGCCAAGCTGACCTTTCAAAGGTTCCAATTTCCCCTGGTAAGAGGCCACCTTTCTTGAAGATCATAGAGCTTCCTCTTTGCAAAAAACAGTACAGAGGTAAAAATAGAGCCCACTTCACGTTGGAGGGAAGCTTTGGCATTTTAATTGGCAAGTCAAGTATACTTTGATCTGCTCTTGTATTCTCTTCCTCATTCTTCCAAAATTCCTCAAATTCTGGAACTTTTTGGTTCATGAAGAAAATACTGAATGAAATGAACCTAAATGAAAAAAACAGAAACATCTGAATTTCACGGAATCCTATGGTTAAAGTACTGTAGGGCTGCAAGGGATTTTTGAAGCCAATGATCCAGCTCCTTTATTTTCTTTACAAAAGAAGCAGCCTTGGAGGGGTTTCTGAACATTCTTGCTCCTGTCTGCTTTTCTAGATTTGTTGCATATCACCACTCTTGACAAACTCTCTGTCCAGCCAAACTAGTCGGCTTGCTATTCCCTGCAAAGGCCGTTTCCTATATAGCTATCATCTACATAGCACACTGAGGTTTGGAAGGCATAGCGTATAAGTTATCTTATTGACCTTCCCAACAACCCTGGGCTGTGGGTACTATTATTTCTCCATTTTATAGATGAGGAAACTGAGGCACACAAAGTCAAGTTACTTTGTCCAGGCCCCACACAGTAAGTTTCTGAGGCAGGATTGAACTTAGATTTTCCTATTTCAAAGTCCATCATTCTATCCATTATATCACCTAACTGCCTACCTGTCCCCATGCCTGGAATCTACTCCCTTTTCACCTTTGCCTCATAAAATCCCTTCTGGGGCAGTTAGGTGGCTCATCGGATAGAGCACTGGCCCTGGAGTGAGAAGGACCTGAGTTCAAATCCGGCCTCAGATGCTTACTAGCTATGTGACCGTGGGCAAGTCACTTATCCTTGATTGCCCCCCAAAAAAATAAAATCCCTACTGTAAGGATGAGGGTCAACTAAGTCAATCAATCACCCAGCTTTAATACCTTTATCAAGTCAGAACATCTACACTGAATCAAAGATATTCAATTAGCTATAAATAGAAGTCTATTTGGACTGTTAGGTCATGCCCTGTGGGGTTTGTATAAAACCATCAATTAGTTTGGAATCAAGATTCAAGTACCTGTCAAGAAGAGAATTATTCCACTTAGAGCCCCTAAAAAGGAATCACTTGGAGGCAGGGGAAGAGAAAGTCTTAGCTTTGGGTGTCCTCTTCTCCCCTCGATATCATCCTGCCTCCAAACCCTTGTGAACTTTGGACAAGTAGAGGATTTGGGACTTGCTCTCAGTGCCCTAGTCCTAGCAGAGTCCCTGGAACAGCTGACACAGTGTGTGCATTGGAAGCCAAGAACACACTAGACATGCTAAGGAAAGGCAGCTTCTAGAGTCTACAAGGAGCCCAACAGAGAAGCTATATCATGCCAAAGGGGAACTTCATGAACATCCCACCTCAGGGAGAAAAAGACCTCTGGCAACCAGGATCTGTGAACACATACTAAGAATGAAAATTTTCTTCTTGCAGAGAGGGTCTCAAAAACCCCCTTGACCAAAGCACTATATAAATATTATTGTTATTATTATTAACAGTTACCCTTGAGGGATCTGACTCACAGTACAAGTGGAAATAGGGAAAGTTGCTACATGTGCTACACTAGCTTCCCTCAGTGCCACCTCCGTTAACAAGTCTATCTTGATTTCCTCAATTGTTAGTACCCTCCCACTATTCATACACTTAGTGTATATGTGTGTGTGTGTGTGTGTGTATACACACACACACACGCTTTGTATATATTTCTTGTTTTCTCCTTTCTATGTACTTTTCCTCCTGACTCACCAGACACGTAAGCTCCTTGAGGGCTGACTCCATTTGTTTTGTCTTCGTTTTCCTCTGTGCCTAGCACAGTGCATGGAACATAGTAAGCACTTAATAAATGTTTTCTCAATGAATGTTCAACACATTTTTAAAAAATTAGTGAGCTTGAAAGAAAAATACTGTAGCTATTACAAGTAACTGGAATATAATTTTACGTGTCTATCCAACCCACACTTAATCTCTCATGATGCCTATTCTAACTTGCAAATGCTTAAATGTTAAAGGGTTGTTTTGAATTCTTCTGTGTTGTCTTCTATTTCAAAGAGGTTCAATGATTATTCAAGAGGAAAAGGAAATTTAGAAATGGTTGGAGAAGCCATCAGCTGGAGTCCAAATTTCCTATTGATAAAAAAAAAAAACCTGAAAATATTGCTGGCAAAGTCTAAGAAAAGCTTAACATGGGCTTATAGGCTGTGGCATAAAGGTTACTAAGGATTACGTGTCAGAAGCAAACTGTGAACTCAGCCTCAAGGTCAATCAATCTCAGGACCATAGAAGAATGGGCAGAAAAAGGGTCAGAATACAAGCAGAGTACTACTGAAAGGAAGAATTCACCCACTGGCTATTAAGCTATTTAAGAGATTTCACCAAGGACAAATTAGGGAAGTGAACAAGTTTTGTTCAGAATCATTAATCTGACTCCTTCTAGAAGAAATAAAATAAGCTCTAGGGTTGAATGAACACTAGAAATTGCCCAAGTCAAAATGATGAGACATTTTGTTGATCACTTTTAAAAAAACATTTCTATAAAATCAAGTTTTTCCATCTGTTTCACTTTAGCCTTGACCTTTCTCATTTTTCACTCTTAACCTGCCTGAGAGGCAAGGTTCTCAGGTGTCTAAAACTTTGAATTTAGAGTAAGGAAGACCTGGGTTCAAATCCTTCCTTGGTCACTTATTAGCTATATGACTCTGAGCAAGTCATTTCACCTAAAACTCAGTTTCTGGGTCAAAGAGTATAAGTAGTTTCAATTTCATGTGCAATAATCTTTTTTTATTATACTGCATCATGGAAATGCTTGTTTTATTCAAAAATTAAAAATATTTTTTGAAAGATTCAGTTTCCTCATAGCAATAATATCAACATGCATTTAATAAATGCTACTATGTGACAGGCATCAGGGAGAACAGTACTCACTTCACAAAGCTGTTGTAAGAATCAAATAAAATAATACATGCAAAGTGCAAAAACCCTTTCTTTCGGATAAGAAAATGATTTCATTAGTTGAGGATAGTGGTCTTTAAACTTTTTGCATTGCATACCCCGTCAGTAAAAATGTTTTGAGCGTGTGTTTATGTACTTGTTAACAAAAATATATATGGGTACAACTATACTCATAATTGTATACATTAGACAACTTAAAAAGATATTTTAAAAGGATAAGATTTAAAGAGGAAATAATACTGGATTGTAAAGACAATAGGGAGCCATCGGAGCTTATTGAGTAGGGGAGTGACATAGTGAGACCTATTAGGAAAGTCACTTTGGCAGCATGTACAGGCCCACTTTGGAGACCATTGGTTTAGGGAACTGCCATTGAGGAAACTCTCTCAACAAATGTGGATCAAGACTTGCTCTTCAACTTTGTTCTTAGAGAGCTTCCCAGGACACTGAGAGGTTGTGATTTGCCCACAGTCACATAGTCAGTTTGTATCAGAGGTAGGACTTGAACCTAGGACTCCTGGATTTCAAAATGCTTTCTCTCTCTCTCTCTCTCAAGTTAATCAGGGTTAAATGACTTCCCTGGGGTCACACAGCTTGTAAGTGTCTGAGGCCTGCTTTGAATTCAGGTCCTATTGACTCCAGGGCCAGTGCTCTATTCACTGTGCCACCTAACTCCTAGCTGCCCCTCCCTCCTGAGAGAGAGAAAAGAGGAGAAAGAAAAGTCACCAGATACTTGGGTAGAGGGTCTGTGGTAGTGCTAGGCTCTGGGGAATCTTAAGGAAGGTAGTACACTGAAACATTTGGAACTGAGGATTGGGCAGCCAGAGGCATTGACACAAGGCAGAACATCTCTAGGCACCAAGAGGAGGGGAAGGTGGTCAAGAATACTAAGTGGCTATTGAAGATATAGGCACAGAAGCTACAGGAAAGCAATGACAGGGCGTGAGTGGGGAGTAGGAATAGCTAGGAGTGGAAGTGGAGTATGTACGGAATGCTAGGTTGCTAGAAACACAAAGCACTTGGGGTAGCCCAGGCTAGAAGATAGGATGGGACGGAGCAAGAAGAAAGTGAGCAAAACTAGACTGATCTCTGGTAAATGGACAAATTACAAGGTTGCTGGTTTTCATAAAATTAAGGTGAAGGTAATTTTAAAATGTGTTAGTGGCATTGGAAGGAAGCCTAACATAACTCATTGAGAGTTGGCCTTAGAGTCAGGAAGATTTTTTTTTTAATTTGTTTAAATCTTCTCTGCTGACTTCATCCTTCCCATCCCCCTTGACAGAATTTAAACTTCACTTTCCTCCAATACATTTCCTACCTGGGTAGAAAGGTAACTCATCTCACTCCCAGTCACAGCTTAAGCAAAGGGATTTCTCTTTGAAGTAAGAAATGGAGAATTTAAAAGCCAATATAAAGATTAGCAGAAAGTTTTAGAAAAAGTGTGAAGCAGGCAAAAACCAAAGAGAAGGAAATGTCTTTGAATAAAATGAGACTTTGCCACATCTTTACCAGGTCAGTCAGCCTGCTACTACAAAGGACATTGTTCTGACTAGGTGCCATGATATTTTGCCATTTACATGTTACAGCTTTTCTCAGTTTTCCTTCTACTTGACCTCTCTGAAACATTTCATGATGTTGGCCACCTCCTTCTATTGGGTAACTTCTTCTTCTGACTTTCATAATACCTGGTTCCTTCCTACCTACCTTGATCAGCCTTTTTTGCTGGATCATCACTCAACTCCCACCTCCTAAGCATGGGTGCCCCCATAAAAGTTCAGTCCTGAATTCTCTTTTCTACCTTCTCTCTCTACTTTCTTTCTTATAAATGTCATCATCTCCCACATTTATAACTTAGCCAATAGCATGATGGATATCTCTACTTGGATGCCTTATTGGCAATATAAAACTAATATGTCAAAAACATGATTCATTATCTTCCCCATCCCCTTTCAAATCTGTCCATTATCCAAACTTCACTAATTCTGTTGAGTCACCCTCTACCCAAGGTTGTAGCCTCTGAGTCTCTTCCCTTTCCTTTATACTTCCTATCCAATTAGTTGCCAAATCTTGTTAATTCTACCCTGTGGTGGGAGCAATATTCTACCCTTTCCCCCTGCAAGTTAAACTAGTTTTCCTTTAAAGATATTTAAACTATCCTTATTAAGACTAGGCTAGGAGATGGGGCAGCTGGTGGCGCAGTGGATAGAGCACTGGCCCTGGAGTCAGGAGGACCTGAGTTCAAATGTGGCCTCAGATACATAATACTGACTAGCTGTGTGATTCTAGGCAAGTCACTTAACCCCAATTGTCCCACTAAAACAAAACAAAATTTAAAAAATGAAGATGAAAGAAAAAGAAAAGACTAGGCTAGGAGAACTAAACACTAAGACCATTTTTTGGTCACTTGAGTATGAAACTGTGGAAGAAGCTCCAGGTTCTCTCTGAAGCTTGGCTCATGGATCACGAACCAAGGGATGCTCAAGGGAGCATCCTTGTGTTGAATCAGCTCCTCAGGCATATCCCTGTTAAATATCCTTCTCTTGCTATGGCTAAGTAAATCTCCTTTTGTTAACTGTTGAAGGTTCTCATTTCAACGTTTCATTTCAGTATCAAACATAAACATTGGATTATCCTGAGTAAGGCTCAAACATGAAGATCAAACACACAATATCTTACTTTTCCATCTTCCTTCTATACCAAACTTTCATCATCTCCTGTCTAAATCCTTGTAAGAGCTTCCTAATTGTTTCCCTTATATTCAGTCTCTTTTTTCTCTAATCCAACCTCTACAAGCCACAAAAAATAGCCTTCCTAAGGTACAGATTTAGCTATCTTACTCCACTGGGTAGAAATAGTCAACATCCCTAGAATAAAATACAAACTCCTCAGCCTGCCATTTAAAGTTCTCCACAATCTGACTCAAGCTAGCCTTTTTATATCTTTCACAGTATTCTCCCATATTCCAGTCAAACCAGACTACTGGTTTTTCCCTGAACTTAGCTTTCCATCTCTTTCACACAGGCTGTCTCCAATGCTGGGAAGGTTGCCATTCTTCACAAAATTCCTTCCTCCTTCCCCTCTGAAATCTTTATTTTCCTTCTAGGCTTAGATTCGGTATTGTCTCATTTGTGAACCACCTGCTTATCTTCCCAGTAGTGGATGCTCAGGATTAAGATGTTGATTGAAGGGAGGAGGTTCCTTTGTTTATTGCAGGAGAACATTTGAGGGGAGGACCAGCTTTGATACTCATACCTCATCAGTACCCTCTGTCCCTGTCCCTCTGATTAGAGAGCTGGAAGTCAAAGCAAAGAACTCTTCCCAAAGCTTCCACTTAAAAAAGAGTTCTCAGGCCAGTCAACCCTTCATTTCCTACTAGCTGCACCCTTTGGACTGGACTCCAGCTTCTTCCCTCTCCTTACTGGTACCTTACTTCCCCATCCCACGTCCCTTTACAGCTTCCTTCTGTGTTCTGTTGTCTTCACCCATTATATTTTAAGTTCCTTGAAGGCTTTATTTTTCTTCTATCACTGGCACTCAGCACAGTGCTGGACCATAGTAGGTATTTAAGAAATGTTTGTTGACTGACTGATCCAAGAAGGAACTGAGGAAGAGCTATTGTTTTGGAATATTAACTCAAAATTGTATTTTAACATAGTGATCTTTTCCTTGTTCCTTATTCTTATGCTCTTATATTCTTACACATATATATTCTTATCATCTGGGGTACAGAGATATGTCATGTCAGACGCATGAAAGGATTATGCTAGTTTCTAAATCTCTCCAAGCTAAAAATATTTGGAGATTAGCTTAATGTTTACTATTTCTGGGTCAGCTAGGTGGCACAGAGACCAGGCTCTGAAGTCAGGAAGACTCATCTTCCAGAATTCAAATCTATCCTCAAGCGCTTACTAGTTGTGTGACCCTAGGAAAGTCACATAATCCTGTTTGCCTCAGTTTACCAGAAATAGCAAATCACTCTAGTACCTTTTCTAAGAAAACCCTAAATGGGGTCACAAAGAGTCAGAGGGGACTGAAAAAACAACTCACCAACATTTCTGGTAGACCTGCACCTAAAACACAGAGTACAGTATTAATATTTTTCCTTCAACAGTAAGATTCTGAGGTAAAATTTGAACCTAGATCTCCTCACTCCAAAAGAGTTGGCAGTGTAGTGGATAGGGCCTGGAATCCATAAGACCTGTGTTCAAATCCAGCCTCAGAAAGGTTATAAAACTATGCATAATCTTTGACTCAGCAATACCACTACTACATCTGTATCCCAAAGAGATTTTTTTCTTAAAAAGGAAAAGGAAAAGGACCTTTATGTATAAGAATATTCATAGGAGCTCTTTTTGTGGGGCAAAGAATTGGAAATTGAGGGGATGCCCATCAATTGGGGAATGGCTGAACAAGTTGTGGTACATGATTGTGATGGAATACCATTGTGCTATAAGAAATGATAAGCAGCTAAATCACAATTGATTAGAGAAATGAAAATTAAAACAACTGAGATACCACCTCACATCTATCAAATTAGCCAACAGACAGAAAAGGAAAGTAACAAACACTGGAGGGGATGTGAAAAGACTGAGACGCTAATGTACTGCTGGTGGAGTTGTGAACTGATACAACCATTCTGGAGAAAAAATTGAAAGTATGCCCAAAGGGCTATAAAACTACATACCCTCCAACTCATCAATAATATTACTAGGTCTATATGCCAAAGAGATCAAAGAAAAGAGAAAAGAATTTTTATGAAACAAAAATATTTCTAGAAATTCTTTTTGTGGTGGCAAAGAACTGGAAATTGAGGGGATGCCCATCAATTAGGGAATGGCTGACCACATCTCAGGGATACCATTGTAGACCACTGTACAGACATAAGTTGGATAGAGGGCATCTGAGATCCTTTCTAACTCTGAGATTCTGTAAACTCAGAAATGAGGATACCTAGGCCCAGAAAGTAGAAGTTCAACTAATTGCTTTGAAGTCCCCCACAGCAGAGCAATTATTTGCTTAATCTGTTTAATTAGCTATTAAGTGGACCTCAACCTTGAGATCAAAGCCAAATACAAGTATCTGGGTATAAAGGGAATGACTCTAAAGTAAGGAGAATGAATTTCATACAAATATGTGCTATTCTTTCAAGCAATAACAATAACATCTGGCCCTTTATATACTTTTATATACTTCATATATATTTATAGCTGATATTTAAATAGTGTTTTGAAGTTTGCAAAGCAGTTTATGTATATTTTCTCATTCAAGCCCCACAACAATCCTTTGAGGGTATTATCATTCCCATTTATAGAGAAAGAGATTGACTTTCAGAAAGGTTAAGTGGCTTGCCATAGTGACAGAGCTAGTAAATGAGAGAGGCAGGTTTTGAGGCAGAACAGGTCTTCTGGCACTCTATCCACTCTGCCAGGGCCTATATGTTTCTTTCAGTAGTTTAATTCAAAACATGGTTGGACCTTATCTTTTGGAATTGCATTCAGAACAAAGTCAACAACCATCCAAGAAATCCAGTCTCTTGATTTTATAGGCATAGCTCATTTTGAACCCCAAATTATGTTATCTGGTTAGACATAACTCTGATTTACTTTTGTCTCTTCCCAAAAATCAAATCCATTGTCAAAGGAAAAAGACTTGTCACTATTGAGATTACTTAAAAGAATGACATTTATAAAGACAATTCTAAAAAAATGAGATACAAAATGTTTTGAGTCATGACAGCAACCTTCAAATAAGTATATGGTCTTCCAAGGGGACAAGCAACCATATTTGGCTTTGTAAATTCAGGTGAATTTACCAAAAAAATCCCAAACCAATTTCTTTACTTCTATATATTAGAGCCTACCATTTCCAAATCATTTGTACTAATAGCATGGATGATTTTAAAAATCATTTACATTGGGCTTTGAAATTCATAGTATTTTTTTATTGCACAGATTCTCCTTCCTAAGGCTACTTTGCTTGGCAGGTATAAAGACTGTAGAATTGGGAATCAGAACCTGAGTTCAAGTCATGAGTTCCACCATTTACTGTGTGTCTTTGGGCAAGCCATTCAACCTCTGAGACTCACTTTCTTCCTCTGTGAAGTCGAGATAATTACACTTATTCTCTCTATCTCAAAGGTTTCCTAGGTGATTAAATAAGATAACATATTAAAAGTACCTTGCAACTATAAGACGCTATGGAAATGTAAACTATTATGAAATGCTTAGGTTCACTTAAATTAAAATCATATCATTTTAGAGCTAGAAGGAACCTTAGAGATCCTTCAGTCTAACTCCCTCTTTATTTTACAAAAGAAAATGAAGGCCAATTACTAATTAGTAACAGAGTTAGAACTCAAGTCTCTTGATTTGGAATCGAGTGTTCTTTCCAATACACTGTTTTCTCTGAGTACACATCAACTGAGGATAAGGAGAGGATGCTGAAGAATATACTAGATGGCTGAGTTGACTTCAGCCTGGGAATGAAAATTTATGGACAGAAAACCTAGAGTTGACTGTACTTTTGTTTTGTTTTAATTTATGTGTACATGTATCTTATGTCAACTAGATCTCAAATATTACTTATATGAATAGATAGTGTTTTCTCTGTATTTTGTAAGGCATCTCATAAAAGAAGTGCATATAACGGGGACTCTATTTCCTTCAACCACTTGCATAGATGAAATCAATTTCAGAGCAGGAGATTCTAGAATTTATTGGGATAAGAACAGATTTTCATGTCCCCAGGAACCTCTGAATCTAATATTTGACTTTATTAGCTGAGAAAAATTCAAACCAAAAAATAGGAAGCAAATCATGAATCATTTTCATTAGCATATCCTAGTGTGTGCCGATTTAGGTAGCAGTTAAGTACATACCATTTTAAACCCTAAGGAGCTAGAAGACAGAAATTGGCTTGGGAGCAATAGAAAAGAAGTATTGCATTGTGGGAAGATAACTGCACTTGGACTCAAGAGAAACAAGGATTTCAATCCCACCTCTGACACTTACTGCTAGTGTGCCTGTGGGCAAGTCACATGGCTTCCCTAAGTTTCAATTTCCTCATCTGTACAATGGGGATAGCAAAACTGGTAAACCTTATCTTACAAGATTGTTATGAAGATCAAATAGAATAGTGTATATTAAGTATTTTCTGCTCCTTAAAATGTGGTATAATGGTGAGCACTCAATGATATTAAGGATAAAACAACAATCAGAGTCCTCTATAGTCTACTAAAGTCCTACTCCAATGCCTCACTGTGGCATGGAAATGACCCTGGGTTCTAAAAGGCTGTGGCAACAGAGATAAAACTGTCAAGTCCTACCAACCCTGAAAATGGACTTCAGGCCCATCATCTAAGAATCAGCCTGTGGAAGTGCCTTCACCAGAAAGCTGGCCATCAAGTCAAGTCAACTCAGAGAGCATTTATTAAGTGCCTACTATGTGCCAGATATTCTGCTACACACAGGGAATGCGAAAAAAGGCAAAAAAGAAAAAGAAAAAAGTCCCTGTCCTCAAGGTGCCACAATCTAATGGGGAAGAAATCATAGCAAACTGTGTACAACAAGATACATACAGGATAAATTAGAGATGATCTTGGGGGAAGGTGTTAAGTCATGAAGACTATCCACTAAGGCACTAAGAGTTTGACTACAGTACTTACATCAATGAAATCATGTATCTTTTGAGATATTGAAAGTCAAGTCCTCTGTGTACAAAGATTTTCTCCATAGCAGGTCAAGGACCATAGCATTCACACTACAGAGTAGGAGCTAGCTATTGCCTTAAAAAACAAAGTGACGAATACAATGATCTATGACAATTCTGAAAGACTCATGATGGAAAATGCTGTCCACATCTGGAGAAAGAACTATGGAGTCTGAATGCAGATCAAAGCATACTATTTTCTCTCTTTTTTTTCTTTCTTGTAGTTTTTCCTTTTTGCTCTGATTCTTCTTTTACAACATGACTAATGTGGAAATACATTTAATATGATTGTATGTGTATAGCCTATATTAGATTGCAGATCAAAGCATACTATTTTCTCTCTTTTTTTTTCTTTCTTGTAGTTTTTCCTTTTTGCTCTGATTCTTCTTTCACAACATGACTAATGTGGAAATACATTTAATATGATCGTATGTGTATAGCCTATATTAGATTGCACATAATCTTGGGAAGGGAGGGAAATTTAGAACTCAAAATCTTATAAAAGTGAATGTTGAAAACAATAAATAAATAAATAAATACATTTTTTAAAAGGTGAAAACCCATTAAGTTATGAGAGGAGAGGCATCATTGATGTCAGAGGTAGAGAATGAAGGATGGGAACCTTATAATGCTGGACTCCAATAATGGCAGCTGTTTATAAATAGAAATTTCTGCCTGCTGGGACACTAGAAAGATAATGGCAAATGTAGCACAATAACGTTCAAACTCTCCTTGTTTGTTTTTTATAAGTAGTAACATCCATTTCTAGCCTCTATTCAGATTAACAAAGTGATTTTCCTAAAGCATGAGTCTAGCCACATACCCTTCCCCTACAACTCTTTAAATCCAGTGGCTTCCTATTACTTCCAGGATCAAATATAAAGTCCTCTGACTGGCATTTAAAACTCTTCACAACCAGAACCCTTCCTGTCTCTTCAATATTCTTACACTTGATTCCCCTCCACATTCTCAATGGTCCAGCTACACTGGCCTATTTGCTGTTCTTCACACACAAGCTACATCTAATCACTCCATGCCTTTGCATTAGCTGCCCCCCACCTCCATGCCTAGAATGCTCTCCAACCTTCACCTTGGTCTCCTGACTTCTTTAGCTTTCTTCAAGACTCAGCTCAAATCCCACTTTCTACAGAGATCCTCTTCTAATCTTTCCCCTTCCCCCTGCTAGTGTATTCTCTCTGAGATTATATCCATCTACTCTATAAATCTATATGTCCATTGACTCTCCACAGCTCTTTAAATGTTGTCTTCTTACTCTGAAGGACTTATGATGAAAAACGCTATCCGTCCCCAGAGAAAGAATTGATGGTGTCTGAATACAGATTGAAGTATACTTTTTTTTAAACTTTCTTTACTTTTCTTGAGTTTTTTTTTGCCTATGTTTTCTACCACAATATGACTATTATGGATATGTTTTGCATGACTACACATGTATAACCTTTATTGAATTGCTTACCTTCTCAATGGGGGTGGGGAGGGAGGAAGGAAGATAATTTGGAATTCAAAGTTTTAAAAACAAATGTTAAAAATTGTTTTTATATGTAATAGGGAAAAAATAAAATACTAAATAAAAAATCCTAAATGTTGTCTCCTCCATATAATGCTAGTTCCTTGAAATTAGGGGCTTTATTTTTGCCTTTCTTTGTATCTCCAGTACACACTTAAAATGCTTGTTGACTGACTGGCGTATACAGTGTTTCAAAGTTTGCAAAACATTTCTAGAAATTAGCTTATTTGGACTTCCCAATAACCCTGTCTGGCATTGATCACATCTATTATTTTCCCCACTATACGAATAATAAAACTGAGGCTCACAGAGGTTAAATGAGTTGCCCATCATCATACAAATAATAAACTTTAGAGGATGGTTTTAAACCCAGGTCTTCGACTCTGAATCCAAGATGTCTTCTGCTATGCCACACTCTTTGTTTCTGTCCTCGTTTTTGAAAATTATTCTAAAATGTATTAGTGCACTTTCCTCCCTTTAATAAGTTAGGTTTATTTATTAAACAGAACTGAAAACTAGATTTTAATAAATGATTCAGTATCTTGCAAACCCAGAAGTCGTCATTTTAAGCATCAATTTTTAGTTCCAACTATCAAACATGGACAACCTCAACGAGCACCAGTTTCTTCATTTGTAAAATGGGAATAATAATACTTGCATTCCCTTGCTTAGGTATTTCAGAAGAACAGATTTTCTAAAACTTAAAATGCAATTATCCCTCCCCACTCCCCAGGGGATTCCAAAAGTCTTGGTCTAGTTTCAAATTAAGCTTTAATAGCCTTAAGCTATACTATCATTTTTGGAACAGCCTGTATTAACTTATGATTATATAGGACTATATTGTAGGAGATTGGACTGAATTTGTACAGACCTCAGGATATAACCTGGAAGTTGTTGGGGGAGAGGAAGTGATTTAAAAAAAAATACCCTTAATCCTTGATTTGCCCTTGTTTGCTCAAAATACGTCAGGGTCCTAGTCAGTTTGTTCATTCATTCAACAAAACATTTATTAAATCAGTGAGCAATACAGTGGTGTGCTAATCACTAGGGACACATTATGCTACTGACCTTGTTCTCATGGAGTTTACACTCTAATAATGAAGGGAAAGGGAAGAGATGGAGAAGACACATACAAATAACTACGATAAAGAAAGAGTGTGATAACTAAGGAACTGACAGTCATTTCTTTGATGCCTACTTAGTGCCAGCACTAGAAATTCAAAGGCAAAAATGAAACAGTTCCTCTCCTCAAGGAGTTTAGAAGCTGGAGTAAAGTACTATGAGAAACTTGAGGAGAGAGGCTTTCATTTCAGCTGAGGGTGGGGAGGATTCAAGGGGCTAGCAGCTGGCTTCCTGGTCATTTCAGTTTTACTACATCCTCATTATCCTAACTGGCATTTATGTTGTCTTTCCCAGTTGACAGAGTACTTTACACAGACCTCATTTGAACCATACAACATCCCTGTGGATTAGGCACAAAAGGTATTATATAATCATCATTCACAGAGGAGTAAACAGAAGCTTAAAGAGGTTGCCTGATTTGAACCGGGGTCTTCTTGACTCCAAGGTCAATACTCCAGTCACTAGAAGTCACTCTAATCGAGGGGTGGGGGGAACCTGTGAATCTAGTCACTAATCACAACTCCACTGAGAATTCTATCTTGCTCTACCGGTAAAAACCAGTGGGGTTAACATGGAAGAATAAGAACTCCTAAACTTTATAAGTGCCAGAAAGAATTCTCTGAATAAAGGACTAAATGAACTTGGTCACTATTTCACCAAAAGCTTCAACTTCAGCCAAAAACCTATTACAAAAGTACAGGAAGTTGGTAAATGGTGCTTCAGTCGAGGGAAGGTGAGCTGTTTGAGACTTAGCTCTGCCCACAGAGGACAGAATTACTGCAGGTCATTAAATCCTTTCCCATTTCACTTTAATTAGCTTTCTTACAGTCACAAATTTTCTCTCATCTCCTCTAACTGTCCAAATTAAAGGTGAGATGTGGGACAGGCCAGGCTCCATGTTAACTGGATTCCCTATCTTATAGCTCACTAGAATGGGCCTGCCAACCACCACCCCAAGGTTAGCAAGGAAAATTCCTGAGGTAACAAAAAGAATAAAGAAAAGTTCATAGGTGTATTCACACACACACACACACACACACACACACACACACACACACACACACACTCTCACACCATAAGATTCCTCCTATAATGATGCTATGACTTTATGAATAGGTGACAGGTGAAATAACCCTGCTATAGTACAGATGAATGGTGTAAAGAGCAATGAGGACAGTATAAAAAGACATCAGTTCTTTTTGTTTTTTAAAGGCCATTGGGGTTAAGTGACTTGCCCAAGGTTACATAGCTAGTAAGTGTCTGTGTCTGGATTTGAACTAAGGTTCTGCTGACTCCAGGGCCCAGTACTCTATCCACAGTACCCCCTAGCTACCTCAAAAAACAAGTTCTTAAGAAAAGTAGGCAGCATTCTAACTGAAGAAAATAATCCCCAACAAAGGAACTGAAAATATCTGTGCTAGATAACATGGCACAATGTCTCTGAAAACACCCTCATTTCTAAAATATAGAGAGAACTGAGTGAAATTTATAGGAATACAAGTCATTCCCCAATTGATAAATGGTCAAAGATATGAACAGGCAGTTTTCAGATGAAGAAATTAAAGCTATCTATAGTCATATGAAAAAAAAATACTCTAAATTATTATTGATTACAGAAATGCAAATCAAAACAACTCTCAGATACCAACACTTATCAGATTGGCAAACATGACAAAACAGGAAAATGATAAATGTTGGAAAAGATGTGGGGAAATTGGAACATTATTGCATTGTTGGTGGATCCAACCATTTTGAAGAGCAATTTGGAACTATGCCCAAAGGGCTTTAAAACTGTGCATACCGTTTGACTCAGCAATAGCCCTTTTAGGGCTATATCCCAAAAATATCATACAAATGGGAAAAGGACCTACATGTACAAAAACATTTATAGCAACTCTTTGTGTGGTGGCAAAGAATTGGAAATTGAAGGAATGCTCATCAATTGGGGAATGGTTAAACAAGTTGTGGTATATGAATGCAGGGGAATACTATTGTGCTATAAGAAATGATGAGCAGGAGGATTTCAGAAAAACCTAGAAAGACTTGTACGGACTGATGCTGAGTGAAGTGAGCAGAACCAGGAGAACATTGTACACAGTAACAGCCACACTGTGCAATGAATAACTTTGATAGGCTTATCTCTTCTCAGCAATGCAGTAATCTAAGACATCTCCAAAAGTCTCATGACAGAAAATGCTATCCACATGCAGGGAAAGAATTCTGGAGTTTGAATGCAGATCAAAGCATACTATTTGCTCTTTTTTTTTCTTGTTTTGTTTTGTTTCTTCTTTCTTGTGGTTCATCCTATTGGTTCTAATTCTTCTTTACAACATGATTAAAGTGAAAATATGTTTAATAGGAATATATATGTGGAACTGATATCAGATTGCATGCCATCTTGGGGAGGGAAGTGGGGATGGAGGGGGAGAAAATTTAAATTCAAAATCTTATGGAAGTGATTGTTGAAAATTAAAAATACATTAATTAATTTTTAAAAAAAGATAACATGGCACAGTGATGGAATGCCTGACTTGTAGAGGGGATTCCAGGGCAGCAGGTGGTGCAGTGAATAGATTGCTAAACCTGGAGTCAGGAAGACATGATTCAAATCTGGCTTCAGACACTTATTAGCTGTGTGACCCTGGGCAAGTCACTTAATACTGCTTGTCTCAGTTTCCTCATCTGTAAAATGAGTTAGAGAGGGAAATGGGAAACCACTTTAGTACCTTTGCCAAAAAAGCCCCCAATGGGTCACAGTTGGACACGACTAATTGACCCCCCCCAACAAAAGAGGGAATTCCAGATCAGACTAACCTAGCATTGTGTTATAGTGAAAAACACATTTGATGTGGAATCAAGAAAAACTTGTGTTCAAGTCCTGCCTCTGATGCTTACTAGTTGTGTGCCTATGGGCAAATCACTCAACTTTTCTGATCCTCAGTTTATTCACTTATAAAATGGGGTCAATAATCCCTGTAGTACCTACTTTACAGCAGTTTTTTTGTGAGTCTCAAAAGAGTTAATATATGCAAAGACACTGGTCAATTTTAACATAATATATAAATGTCAGTTATTATCACATCTCATTTTGGAACTCTTCAGGTTTTCCAGGTTGGGAAAGGCACTCCTAGTCACCATTGTCAGGATAATTCAGAGATAAAGATATGATTCTTACCACAGGGAGAATAGTCTAAAAGCTTTTCTAGAATGGGCCAGATTTCTTCTACAGGTATGATTTAAATGGGAAATAAATGTTTTACGAGAGTATAGGGCTGAAGATGATGTTTCAAGTGCACTGACTGGGCTTTTGGGGGAGGGGGGTGAAAGGAAGAGTCAGGATATCTGGTTTCCAGTTCTACAATTAGTTTGGGCAAGATGTTTATTTGCTCCACTAAGTCTCAGTTTCCTCATCTGTAAAATGCGTGGGTTGGACTAAAGGATCTCTAATGTGCTTTCTAGGTATAAAACCCTAGGACTATATGGTGTGGTTTAAAATTAAAATAGGAAAGGCAAATTTGGGGTAGCAGCTGAGCCAGAGATAATAAAGGGATTAGAACTGTAAACCAAAATGAGCATCATTTTTATGACTCTATTTTATTACTTTCATGTTTTATTCACTTGATAAGTTAAAGAGGGAATAAGAACCAAGAAGATCTTCAATTCCCTGGATACCCAAGGGTAGCAGCCACATCTACTTCATCACAGTGTTTGGAGGGCAGATTAAGTATTAAATTATAAACCTAATCTGTTCTGATAACTGGAATAATGTCGACTCTGATAAAACATTGCTGGTAATGAAGACTGCTTTCAGAATGAGCCGATCTGAGCCAATGAATAATTTAACAATTGATTTTCTGGCAAAGAGTCTAAGGAATGAGCCTTTGAAAAGGAGTCTCACCACAATGAGGCTTCGAAGAAAGATCTTATTCTGCCTCAGTGCTACTGTTCCATAGAAGGTTCCCCAATATGACCTTGTGCAGGCACCTGCATCCTTCTATTTGTCTCTATTACTTCTCTGATGGGGCCAAGAGCAGGAGAGGCACCAGCGAGGCTCGGCTTCCCAGACAACACCATTTGTTTTGTTTTGGAAGGGATGCATCCGACCCTTGAGCTGGGGGAAGGGGTACAGCTGAGAGGCAGAGAAGCAAAGCATCTTTGTGCATCTAATCCTTTTTCTTCAGTAAAATCCCATTAGGCCCACTTTCTCAAGTCAGAGCTACAGCACAAGGGCTCCATAGCTGATGAAGGATGGGGAGCTGATGCAGGGTAGGAGCTAATGGTGTAGAGGTATGTACAACACCTAGCCAGGACAGGGAAAAGCCTCAGGGTTGCTTGGCCAGGGTAGGGCCTCTGTGGTAGGAGTGCTATACCAATCTCTGCCTTCATTCAAGTTAGGATCCTTAAAAGATATTAAGGTTCTTAAGACTTGGTTCAGTATTGACATCACTTCGTCATTGCCTGAGTACAAACAACCTAAGTACAAAACTTAAACACAAGGAATTTTTAAGTCTCACTTCCTGATCCTTGGCTGTTTGAAAATGCTGGACCACTCAGTCAAGGGAGCTTTGCTCATTACAATCAATTCAGGGTATCCTTGATGCTAATCCTCGTGGAGTATTTTTCTCCTGCCATGGCTAAATCAGTTTCCTTTTGTCAACTGATAATGGTCTTCACATCTCCCTTGTTCCAACATCAAACCTACACTACCAGGATATTGGTGGGAGTCAGGCCCAGCACAGAACATCACCCAAGAAGGCCTCTGACTTTGTGACTGAAAGTGGCATAGCACCCTCTATTGCCAGGAGCCTTTCTTTGGGGGTCTGTGAGGCCCATTACTCAGGGTGTAGCCTACTTGAAGCAAAGGCCAATCTCTGAAAATAGGGTATTACCAAACAGGTAAATATATTTGGTAGTTCCAGACAGCTACATGGCACAGACTTAGAATCAGAAAGACTCATCTTCATAAGTTCAAATCTGGCCTCAGACACTTCCTAGTTGTGTGACTCTGGGCAAGTCACTTAACCCTGTTTCCCCATTTGTAAAATGAGCTGGAGAAGGAAATGACAAATCACTCCAGTATCTTTGCCAAGAAAACCCCAAATGGGGTCATAAAGAGTCAGACACAATTGAAAAATGGCTTAGTTGAGTATTTGCTGGTAGCTATTCACTTCACTCTCAAATCAATGAGAGCGTGGAGTATTCACTTCACAAAAGACTTTATCCCAGGCTCTTTTCTAAATCCCAGCTGTACTACCTGTTTGACCCTGGGCAAGTATATTAGTCTCAGCTTCCTCTTCTATGAAATGGGTCGTCAGACTAGATGACCTGTAAAAGAGATAATCTAACACTTGCCCATCTATCTAGCTATGGGTTTAGATATAGATACAGATTTACATAATTTAGATTATGCCAGACATAATTGTACCAGCAGACGGGACATGGCGTGACAAAGCAGAATCTGGAGCTATGCATGAAACCACAATTCAAAAAGGATACATAAAAAAGGTACTTAAACAATCTGACCTTATCCTAGCTATCCAAATTCATCTTCTTGTTCTATCCCCTGGACAGAAGCATCTTTCTGCAGGAAAGATGACCTGAGCTGGAATCCTATCTTGGCACTGGTAGCCTTTGGGCCTTCAATCACATTCCCTCTCTAGGCCTTGGCTACCTTATTTGCAAAATAAGGAGTTTGGATCAGATAGCCTCCCAGCTCTAATTCTACAATCTTCTTCCCACTCTGAACATGGCTTCAGCTTGACCAGTCCCCTTACTGTCCTCCAATAATCCTTTACACTCACCTCCATTCCTCATTCATCCTCCTCTTTTCTAATCCAAAGCCCTCAGCATCCTCCTCACCTCAGCTCAAATACCGCATCTTCTATGTAGTTCTGAGGACCACTCCAGTCCACATTGACCTCTCCTTCTTCTGAAGCTCTTTAACAATGATCCTTACCACTCATTTTGACATTTCTTCACAATCTGTCTTTACTCTCTCATTTAAATATTTAATAAGGTTACCTTATCTCCCCAACTAGACTAGTTAATTCATTTCAGGTAGGGACTACCCTTCTACCTCCTTGATTAGACTCCTTAGCATCTATCACAGCTGCTCAGCACCTAGTCCAACTGAACAGCAGAATTTAGACTCCTCATTTACGGTCTGTTGGATGCCTAACCTGGTTACTTCAAAAACAGTTCAGGAAGCAACTCTAATACTACCCTATGTGCCCCCAGGTTATCCAGCACACAAGGTTCAGCTAAGAACTAGAAATTCTCATCTTCAGACAGATTGGCAGAAACTAAAGGGAAAAAAAATTCTCTGTGGTTCTTCTGGTTTTATCGCTGGAAGGGATTTTCCCCCCATTTAAGAGAACATTAATCTTTCTAGGAAGCTCCTGTATTAGATGAAACCTGCTGTTAACAAAGCCTCTACTGTTTCAAACATCTTAATGAACATTGGATCAGCAGGAGAGAAAATTACTTCTGCTTTTCCCATATTATATGACCTGCTGGTAGTAAGGACATAAATGTTGTTGATTGACTGCCTGATGGACCATGCAAGTTGCTGAGGTAATACATTCAACGTGAGAGGCTTTCAAAGGAAACTTCCTCCTTAATTCCTGGACCCAATAAAAACAAAGTTCAGAAAGTTCCTCCCTGCCCCCTAAAAATATTAAGAAACTTAGCTGAAGAAATTCTAATCAGATTAGTAAGGAGCAGAGACCCTTCTTGCAAGTGCCACTCAGAAATTTTAATTATATTTAAACTTCCCTAGGGCAAAAGGATGCTCTTGGGATTCATGAATATTTGCAAAGATCTCTGAGTTCCTTCAATGAAAGGAATTTCATATGTGTATGTGAGAGCAGGTGTATTTGGAGGAAGGGAACACTGCGATCCACTGGGAGTCCAAAAGCCTGGGCTCCACTTCCAGTCCTAACACTTCTTCCTTGACTGCTCCAATTTACCTTTTTGGTTCCAGGGAAGAACAATATTAATAAGCTACATTACAGGGCTGCTATGTGGACAAATTTACAATTATTACAGCATTTGAGAAGCATAAAGTTCTGCACCAATGAATAATGATGACATCCACTGGATTATATCCTGGTTTCCTCAGAAATCACTTATATCCCAACACAATGAACTACAACTTTCCCATCTGCAAATCAGGAATAATAATAATTACACTATCTGATAATCATGAGAATCAGTGAGAAAGGCTATGGAAAAAGATTTCATCAACTGTAAAGTATCATATGAATATAGCCATCATTATTATTGGCGTTAGAAGATAATACCATTATATTACTTTTATATTTATATACTATTATATTTTACATAAATACTTTACATTTATATTATATTTATTTATATAATAGAAACATTTCTATTATATATTATATAAATATATTTATATTATAGATTATATTTATATTTTATATTTATATACTCTTATTTGATACATCATAATATCATTATACATGATACTACTGTTCTATAGCATCCCTAGGAATAGTGACATTTCCGTGGTTTCTCAGCATTCTCTGTAATTTATAGTGTTAGACAGTAGCCTGGAGGGCTAAGAGGTTAACTGAGTAACCTCTGGTCACAAAGGCAATATGCTGCCAAGAAATGACTTGAACTTCTATCTTACTGATGCCAAATCTAACCTATCTGCTACACTAAGCTGCCCATTTTCATTTATCCATTTAACATCTTGCCCCTCAGAAACAGAAATGGCTTTCATCTGAATAAAAGAAGCAAGTACAGAAGAATATCACAGAGGAGAATAGCCTGGCCTTGGACACAGGCTTCCACCCAGCACCTTTGTCAATGGGTAGTCCAGTTCCACATGTGCAGAGACTGGCAACTCCTAATTCCTGGATTTGGGGCAGAGTTCACTTTTGATCAAGATCCAGAGCAGATAGAATAATTTCTCTGATATAAAGCTACCTATTGGAACAATAAACTTAATTGATCGTAAATGATCTGAAGTGGAACCTTGACTAGCAATTATAGTCATAGGAGTTTACTGGCCAATGCAATCAGCTTTAACAGTAAGACAGAAACTGATTTATATCTACACATATCTGGAGAGCGTGATTTTATTGTTTTTCAATGGCAGAGATAGAAAAAAGTTGTAAATCTGATCTGTAGTGTCCAACCCATTATTCCACAAACACTTTTCATTATTGACCCCACCCTCTCTGAACATGCACCTTTAGTCAATCATTTCATTTAATGCCACAAAATACTGCACCATGATCTAGTTGAGTTAATCAGCCACGAGTCCCTCTCCCAGGAATCACAGAGTCTGAGTTGAAAGGGGCATCTAAGGCCATCCAACCTAACCCATGTCTCATCAGGGAACCGCAAAATGAAAATCATAAAAGGTCAAAGCTGGAAGGACCTTAGAGATCACAGTGTCAAACTCTTTTTATTTATGGATTTGGAAACTGTGTCTCAGCAAGGTGAAAGGCGGTATCCAAGGACACAGTCCAGCAAACCACTCCAGTAATCTTTGCCAAGAAAATCCCAAATAGAGTTATGAGGAGTCAGACACAACTGAAAACAACTGAACAACAACAACAGGGAAGCCCAAAGCCTATAGCTGTGTACTAAAGGACAGAAGAGAGGACCCCAAACTGGAGTCTACTTAGGGATTCCTGGAGTCTGCAGCTGTGTTGCTCAGATCCCAAACCATAACATGGCCAGAGCCTACAAGGCTAAGACTGGAAGGACACGCCATGGATTAGACTGCTCCAGCACCTGCACAGACTGCCCTGGAGGTTGATCCTGAGGTCCTGAAAAACACAGGGCTCATTTCTCAAACCTCAGGTAATATAGAGGAGTAGCAAAGAAGATCCCATCCATTCTATTCAGAAGTTCACAAAAGCCTGATACAAATTTATATTTCATGAAGCAAACCTGGGAAAAAGGAGTAAACAGAAGAAAACACTGATGATAAAGAAATACTATAGAGCTAGGGATACCAGAAAAGAGAATAAGCTACACATCATCTACAAGAAAAAGCCTCAAAGAAAATGACAGATTTACCTCAAGCATTAGTGGAATTCCTGAGAAAAAAAATTGAGCAAGACTCAAAGAATGATATTATAACTATAGTATTATCAAATGAGATAATATTTACAAAGTGCTTAGCATGGGACCTGGCATATTGGAGTGTAAAATTAAAAATTTCAAGTATCAAGGAGTCACAGTTTGGATGAAAGGGAGGGAAAGGTATAACAGGATGAGATGTAACTAAATACATAATTAAAAATTGTAAGTGCAAATATGAATGGGATGAACTTACCCATAATATGGAGGAGAGTAGCAAAATGGATTGGAAAGCAAAATTCACTATATATTGTTTACAAGAAACATACCTGAAACAAAAAGATTTAAAATAAGGGCCTGGAGGAAAATCTATTATGCTCAGGTGATCTCAGAAAAACAGGAGTAGTTACATGATTTCAGGCAACAGGAAAAATAGATTTGGTTAACAGAGATAAGCAGGGAAATTATAGATATGAATTAATCTTAATACTTAATATAAATGTACCAAATGATATAGCAGCTAAATACTTAGAGGAAAAATTAGTCAATGTACAAGAAGATATAGAAAATAAAACTGAAATAGCAGAGAATCTCAGTATATCTCTCTCAGACCTGGGCAAATCTAACAAAACAAAAAATAAAACAAGAAGGGAGGTAAGGACTAAAGAGAATTTCAGAAAAGTTGGAGATTAAGATCTCTGGCAATTACTGAAGGGAGCAAAAAAAAGTACACACAGTCTTGCTATGCATCGCACCTTTACAAAAACTGATCATGTCCTAGGGCATAAAAACCTTATAAACAGGTGCAAAGACACAAAAATATCAAACACATACTTTACCAAGCACAATGGAGTAAAACTTACATTCAATGAAAGAACTTTGAAAAAAGAATTAAAAATTAATTGGAAACTAAGTAATTTAATACTAAAGAAATGGTAGGTCAAAGAACAAATCTTAGAAACAGTAGTGAATTTCATCCAAGAAAATGACAATGCCAGTACAAAAACTGAAGAAAAGTAATATCTCCATTAAACACTTCTATCAAAAAAAAGGAGAAAAAACAGTTCAATAAAGTGGGCATGCAACTAGAAAAAAAACCAACAAATTTTAAAATCTCAACTATACACCAAAATAAAAATTCCAAAAATCCAAGAAGTCACTAAATTGAAAGCAAACACACACACACACACACACACACACACACGCACACACACACGCGCACACTCGCACACACACACTGAATTGATGTTAATGTTGAAGTTGTTTTTAAAAAATAAAATAAACAATTAGCTAGCATAGCTTTTTAAAGAGAGAAAAGTCAGAATGCCAGTATAAAAAAAAAAAGAAGAATTTACAACAAATGAAGGAAAAAAAGGAAATTTTTAAAAATTATTTTGTCCAACAAAATTGGCAATTTAAATTGAATAGAAGAATGTGTTAAATATATATAAAAGAAAAAAGAAATATATATGCATATATGATATCCAAATGAACAAAATAAGAAATGTAGAATTAAAATAATCCAACCTCAGAAAAATATATTAAACAAGCTATAAACTCCCAAAGAAAAAAAAATCTAGGTCCAGATGCATTTTCCAATGAATTCTATCAAATATTCAAAGAATAATGAAATCTAATATTATATAAATAATATAAATATAGGAAATACTTGCTTAGGTAAAAGGGGATCTTACCAAATTCTTTCTATAATTAAGGTTTTGATACTTAAACCAGGGAAAGACAAAATAAAATACACTATAGACCAACATCCCTAACTAATACAAAAATTTTAATGAAATATTAGTGAAGAGACTACAGCAACACATCCTCAAAATATTGTATACTATGACTAAATAGGCCTTATACCAAGAATGCAACATTAAGAATATAATATTAAGAAAACTCTCAACATTAATAAAACTGTCAACATAATAGACCATATTAGTTTATTAAAAAGCACTAAAAATCATGCAATTAATAAAAGCAGAAAAAACTTCCAGTAAAACGTAACACCATTTCTTTAGGGGGAAAAAACCCACTAAGGGAGGCCTCTACCCTCTCAGACCTCGGGTCCCACCTAGACAATCTGATGAAATTAACTAGAGACCTCCTGCTCCACCAAAATGGTCTGATGAGAGTAACTACAAGTTAACTTCACTACCTGAACAGCCCCGATCTTTGTAACACCAAGGTTAACAAGTTACAAATCCAGACACCAAGATTAACAAGCTACAATCCCAAGGTTAAGACATTCTCATCCTAAATCACCTGAAATCCTGTCTCAACCTCCCAAATAAGGAAAGTGGCTGAGCAGCTTCACCTGATAGGTTCATTTCTGTCTGTCTTCAGACTGTATAAAATCCTATATGTCTGTGTGTATCCCTCTTTGTTCTGCCTAGTTGCTAGCCAACTGGCAACTTTCCATCAGCTGACACTAATTAATTTTGGATCTCCTAAAACACACACATTTCACACACACACACACACACACACACACACACACCACACACACACACACACACACACACACACGCGCGCGCGCGCGCGCGCGCACACATCCCACTATGTAAAATCCAGAGCCAGCATTATTTCCACTGAAAATAAACTACAGCTTTTCTAAAAGGTTTAGAGATAAAACAAGTATGTCTGTTGTTGCAACTACTATTTGATACAGTGCTAGAAAATGCTAGCTATAACAATAAAAGAATAAAAAGAAATTGAGGCAATGAGCATAGACAGACTGATGAGTCACTAAAAATTAATTGAAATGATAACTTCAGCAAAGTTTCAGGGTATAAAATAAAGCCACCTAAATCGTTAGCATTTATATCATTAACAAATCCCAGCAGGAAGATATAGAAAGAAAAATTCAATTTAAAATAACTACAGAATATATAAAATATTTAGAAGTACACCTACCAAGACACACAGAGAAATTATATGACTAAAACTACAAAATACTCTACAGAAATACAGTCCTAAGTGCAAAGATACTGATTACTCATGGTTGTGCCATCCCACATCAAGTCAAATATAATCAAAATGATATTATTTAATTGATTTGTTTATTCAATGTCATGCCAATTAACTACCAAAGGATTACACTATTAACTAGAAAAAATAACAAAATCATCTGTAGGAACAAAATACCAATATTCTCAAGGGAAATAATGAAAAGTAACTGAGAGGCTTAGTATTATCAGATCTCAAACTATACTACAAAGCAATAATTATTAAAACTATCTAGTAACTCATTAAAACTAAAAAAAATTCAACCAGGGGAACAGATTAGGTACGCAATACACAGGAGTAATACAGACAGTTTATTCAATAAACCCCAAAATAGCAACTCAACAAAATCTATTGGGAAAACTAAGAAGCAGACATAGATGTAAAAGGTCATATCATAATGAAATTAAAAGATCAAGGAAGAAAATGTCTGTAACAACAGAGAGGGGAAAGGGTTCATGACCAGATGGAGACATCTATTATCATGGAAGATAAAATGGTAATTTTGATTAATTAAATTGAAAATTACTTAAATTGAAAAGTTTTTACACAATCAAAACAATTCCATTAAAATTAGAAGGAAATATAACTGTGGAGGGTGGATCTTTACATCAAATTCCTTCAACAAAGGTCTGATATTCAAGCTACTTAAGGAAGTAATTCAAATATATAAGAATAGGATCCATTCAGTAATAGATAAATGGTGAAGGAAGTGAAAAAAGAAATCCCAACTATTAAGAGCCATATGAAAAATGACCCAAATCACTAATAATTCAAGAAATGGAAATTAAAACCTGAGGACCAACATTTCTCAGATTGGCAAAGATGACAAAAAAGAAAAATGACAATTGTTGGAGGGAATATAGGAAAATGTTGTTGTTGGAGCTATGAATTGGTCTAGTCATTCTGAAGAGCCATTTTGAACTATACCCAAAATGTCACTAAACTAGCTATGAAGCCTATATCCCAAAGAGATCAAACAAAAAGGAAAAGAGCTCAAATGTACAAAAATATTTATAGCAGCTCTTTTATCAGCTAAGAACTGGGGGGAGGGGGAAAAGGAAGTACCCATCAATTAGGAAATGGCTGAACAAATTATGGGATATAAATAAAATAGAGTATTATTGTACTTTTAGAAAATGATAAAATGGGCTATTTAAGAGAAATCTGGGAGGAATCATATGAACAGATGCAGAGTAAAGTGAACAGAACCAAAAGAACAATTTATAGTGTAATAACAACATTGTAAGGAAAAACAACTTTAAAAGACTTAAGAACTTTGATCAATGTGTCACATTGCAAATGTAGTAACCAACCATGAATCCAGAAGATGTATAATGAAGTACACCAGCCACCTTCTGACAGAGGGTGATTCAGAAAAAAGGCATACATTTCTGGGCATTGAAAATGTCTGCATTTGTATTATAATTCCAAAGGACTCATGATGAAACATGCTCACTCCCTCCAGAGAACTGATGGACTGAGTGTACATTTTGAAGCATATTTTTTTTCTCTTTCTTTTTTTTTGGCTTTTTTTAACAGAGTTAATAAGAAAATTTGTATAACTATACATAATTGTAATGATTTTGTTTCTCTTGTCATCTAAATGGGTTGAGAAGAGAATTTGGAACTGAAAATAAAATTGAATTAAAAAAAAGATGTAATCACTGTAGTCAAAAGATGTGGGTTCAAAGCCTGTTTCTTCTATTATGTAAACTTGAACAAGTTACTTAACCTCCTTAGCACTAGGTTTCTTCACCTGAAAAATGAGGGAGTTGGGCTTAGTGCCTTCTAGAGGCCCTTCTAGCGCTAATCCTATAATCCCAAAAGTGAGACTATGGATATAGATAGAACATTGCATATGTCAGATGCGGTTGTATTGATTGGTTTGGCTGAAATATTTTTAAAAAATCTTTGTTCTTAGGGAAGGCTTATTGGATAGGGGAAGGGATTTTTTTAGAAATAAATGTGATTTAAAAAAGAATGTGGTTTTTGTTTTGTTTGACTATGCTTACTTATCACTAGGATTGTGTTTTTCTTTTTTTCATGGGTGGGGAATTTTAATAGGGCAAAAGGGAGATAGTGATAGTTGGGAAAAGAAGGAAGGAAGGAAGGAAGGAAGGAAGGAAGGAAGGAAGGAAGGAAGGAAGGAAGGAAGGAAGGAAGGAAGGAAGGAAGGAAGGAGGAGGGAGGGAGGAAAGAAAGAAAGAAAGAAAAAGAAAGAGTCATTGAATCATTTTAAAATTCACAGAAGAGAATAGAAAGAATTTTCAAAGGAAACAGAGAAGCAGGGCAGCTTGAAAAGTACTATGTTGAATTTATTATATACTTTTTTCTTAAAAAAACTATATGTAATACATATTTGAAGTTTCACACATAATCCTCTTTTCCTTTATAATTTTTAAGTGGAAATGTTCATCCTTTTGGAGTTTGTTAAATTCAGGAAAAAAAATAAAATAAAATTTAAACATTTTCTATGAAGTGATACAAGTGAGGAAAGCAGACTGAAGAGAACAACACACACAAAGACTGTGATGACGTAAATCACTAAAAGTCAGCTCTAATTAACTGAAACGAATAATATCAGTTCCAGACAATAGAGGATGAAACACATATCCTGTCAGACAGGTGGGGGAACTATAGGTGCAGAACATGACATATCCACTGGCAGACTTGCTTACTTTTCCACTCAATCTACTTGATTGTTTCTCTATTCTAAGGGAGTGGTTTCAGTAGAGTGAGGGGACAATGTGTCAGAAAATGGCAGTGATAGTTAAAAAGTTATCCATGGAAAATGGAAAAAGAGAAGAGAAAAAGCCAACTTCTCAGGGCTCTATTACCTCAAGCAATAAATATTTATTGAACATGTATTATGTGTCTAGCCTACTTTTTGACATCTTGGAATACCAGAAAGTAAGAGGTGTGGTCATTGCCCAGAGGAATTTACAATGTTTCAGGGAAGTAGACACACCTAGAATGATTAAGAAACAAGACAGCATTCTATATCTGCATTATCTACCAACAAATTAAAGTGCTAATTGGCTATCACAATTAAAGACAGACTGTAATAAAGCACTTAACTGAGTGGTAAATGTCTTAAGCCTAAAAGGCAAACAGAAGAGGAAGAGATTTCTGCAGGCTGGAACAGTCCAGGGAAGCTAAATAGAACTATACCTGGATAGCTAGGTGGTACAGTGGCTAGAATGCTGAGCTGGGAGTCAAGAAGACTCCTCTTCCTGAGGTTGAATCTAACCTTAGGTGGTGCAGTGGATAGAGCACTGGCCCTGGAGTCAGGAGGACCTGAGTTCAAATCCGGCCTCAGATACATAACACTTACTAACTTGTGTGACTCTGGCAAGTCACTTAACCCCACTGCCTAACAAAAAATAAAATAAAATAAATAAATCCATCCTCAGACACTAGCTATGTGACCCTGGGCAAGTTACTTAATGCTGTTTGCCTGCATTTCTTCATCTGTAAAATGAGCTGGAGAAGGAAATGGCAAAGCGCTCCAATACCTTTGCCCAAGAAAACCCAAAAGGGGTCATGAAGAGTCAACATAACAAAGACCAAAAAAAGATTCAACAACAACTGAGTTTTGAAGGATGTGCTTCCTCCTGGCATAATAAGCCAGAACCACAAAGAATTTGAATAGTCATGGGTTTCAGGGCTGGGTCAGTCATGCCATCCCTACAGGGAAAAACAAGGCAAATAGGGGTGAGCCTGGCTTCAAAAAAAAAAGTTGTTTGTTTTTCTAACACCAATAGAATACGTCCCTCTGATCTTTTCTTCTCACTGCAAAAGACTGTCAGAAAGCGCTCTCTCTCACAACATCTGATAGCCTTTCCAGTGCCTTTAACAAATTAAACACTGAACCTGTGGCAGAATCAAATAAGGAACTCCAATCAGGGCAGAGAGGGGTCACCACTGTGGGAACCATTTTCTGTTTGTTTCTTTAGGCAAGAAGCTCTCAACAAGACAATAGCCCTTTAAGGATTTTCAATCAACAGAGCTATACAGCAAACCTAAGTACAAACCTCTCCCGAGGAAGAAGGCATTGAGGTACATAATGCAAGTTGGACAACGAGTCAAAACATCTGGTTTGAACCCTAACACTTACTAGCTCTGATACCTTGGGAAAGTCATAACTTCTCTGAACCTCTGTTTTGTTATTTGTAAAATGGGAATACCAATAAAAGCCACTACAGGAAGCCTTTCTCCACTTGCTTTGTGTACATTTGTTTGTATGTTTCCTCCCCCATTAGATTGCAAGCTCCTTGAAGACAGGAAGTATCGTTTGATTCTTTTGGTGATTGCCAGCACTTAGCATAGTGCCAGGCACATGGTAAGTACTTAATAAATGTTTAATCAATCAATAAACATTTTTGATTGATTGAACTAGTGTGGTACTGATGGGGGCAGGGCCCAAGACAAGATCTTCACCCTTTGCCCCAAAGGGAATCTGACTCACAGGCCCCAGACCCTCATCTCCCTTGAAAGCCCTAGCTTACCTTTAGATCTTATTCAGATGCACCTTCAACCCTTGCCCTGAATAAAATCTGGCTCCTGTTTATCTACAGGACCCGGAAAACCCTTAAACCTTCGACTTCCCTCATCTCCCTTTGAAAGCCTTAGGCTCTCTTTTGTCTATAGGCCCCAGAAAGGCCTTCCTTATAGACTTCCTTTATCTCCTTTTGAAAGTCCTAGCCCCACCCTGATTTTGTGCAGATGCCTTTCAAACTTCTGCCTTCCTGTTTCCTCCATTATCTATTCCCATTGTCTATTCAATCTCTCTGACCTCCCCAATTAGAATTCTTACCTAGACCCTTTCCCCAACCCCCTTCTCTGGCCACCCAAAGTTACTTTAGTATTGAAGATCCACCTTGGCCCTCATTCAGATGCTGAGAATCTCATGCTCAAAAGGCTGAGAACCTCTCATGCCCGCTAGTCTTTACAGGTGTCACCTGGTCAATGTGATTTATCACTAATAAACTTTTCCTCTGATTTGAGTTGAATTCATTCAGCAGGGCCTGGTACCGCGATCTTGGGGTCCCAGCACCCCAAAATCCCTAGACCTCTTCATATATGGTTCCCTGACCGGGAATCACTGCTAAATCTCAAACTCTTCTTCAGCCACGACTGGTAAGCCTCCCCCTCCCCAATTCCTTTGTTGTCTTGCAGCTGGGAGGGGGATTTCCAAGCAGCTAGCTAAGCTTGACTTGGAAGGGTTTTCGGGCCTGATCTCTCAGGTCCCTGTAAGTCAGACAGCTAGGAGGCTGTCTCGAACTCGCCTGATACTCCCAGGCTTTTTGGTCCAGTGCCTCTACCTGAGCACTTGGACCTGGGTAATACCTTCCTTAGCATAGAGGATGGATTCCCTATCAGGAAGTGTAGGTCCAAACCTCTCAGTTCTCTCAGTGCTAGGGAACTGGGAAACTGTTGGATATTTTTTTCTTTCCCCTAAGCCCACAATGGGTCAATACTCTTCAATTCCCAAGAATTCACCTTTGGCCTGTCTTTTACAAAATTGGAAAAGTTTTAGCTTCTGTAAAGAACTTAAAAAGAATAAGCTGGTGTATTTTTGCAACACCGTTTGGCCTCAGTATCACCTGGAAAATTATGAGGCATGGCCCCTTTGGGATATTACGGCTAAAGATCCTCTCAGAGTTAGAAAAATATTGTCACAGAGAAAGAAAATGGGTGAAGATTTCTTACTTAATGGCTTTTGTTGAGCTTTCTAGAGATCCCATTCTCAGAAAGGATTGTAAGATGCTCATAGCTAGAGCCACCCCACTAGTGGAGAGTGGGGATCAAATAGACCTTTTGGATGATCCTCTTCTTATGCCTCCCAGGGTTCTGACAACCCCATCTTCCCAACCTCCATTGGCACCATCTCCCCAGTACCTATCTCCACCCCATTCTCCTCCGGCCTCCCTGGCTGTTCCCCATTCCCCCCAGATCCCACCTTCTGCTCCCCATTCTCCCCAGACCCCTCCTTCTCCTCCCTATTCTCCCTTGACCCCCCCTGCATTTCCCTATTCTCCCCTACCCCTCCCTGTTTCCCATGCCCCCACCTACTTACCCATCCCCCCTTTCCCTTGGTTCTCCTTCCCTTTCCTCTGGCTCCTGCATTTCCTCCCCAAGCCCCTACTCTAGAGGCTGCTCCTACTCAGGCCTTGAGCAAGGGTCTCGCCCCAGCCTCTACTTCCGAAGAGACCCCAGCTCAAACTCTGGATGAGGTTCTCAACTCAATGCCTCCTCCCCAGACCTCTACTTTGGATGGGACCCCTCTTCAGCCTCCAGACAAGGGTATCGCTGTGGCATCTTTTCCCCTGATCCCTTCCCCTCCTGGTGTCAGGTAATCTTCCCCCTTGCCAGCTGGATTCCTCGGCCTTGCCAGTTCAGCTGGCACTTTCCAGTCCCTCACTCACGAGAAGTGGGACTTCCTATCTCCCTCCCTCCAAGCCCCTGCTCCCTCAGGGCCTTCAGGGCTTTTTCCTTTAAGGGAAGTATCTGCCTCTCCTTAGGGTGGATACTCTGAAGATCCCACTAAATTTACTGAGGGCTTCAGGGATGTGTCCCTACAATTCAAACTTTCTTGGGGTGATTTGCATGTCCTCTTCTCCACCTGTTGTACCCCTGAGGAGAGGAAGAGAATCTGGGAACAAGCCCAAAATTTTGGGGATCGTTTTGCTAGCAATGACCCCACAAAATACCCCCCAGGAACAGCTGTTGTTCCTGCTAGTGATCCAGGGTGGGATTATCAGAAGAGTGAGGATGGGGGAAAGAGGGACTACATGATAATTTGCCTGATAGAAGGCCTGAAAACAGCATTTCAAAAGCAGGTAAACTTTCAAAAGATTAAGGGAATTACTCAGGAAGAAAAGGAAAATCCTGCTCTTTTCCAAGATAGGCTAGTAGAAGGCATTAAAAAGTATATGAATTTAGATCCTTACTCTACAGGAGGGGCAGCAATCCTTAGCATGTATTTCATTAACCAATCTGCCCCAGATATTAGGAGAAAATTACAGAAATTGGCAATGGGACCCCAAACACCTCAGGTCCAGTTATTGGAGATTGCCTTTGGAGTCTTTAACAACAGAGGGCTAGAGACAAAGAACATGCCCGATTCCTGGCTGCCGCCATGGTCAGGAAAAGACCCAAAGGTGTTCCTGGCAACCTGGCAGTGGGAAAACCTACTTTCGATGCCACCATGAGGGTCACTGGTCCAAGGAGTGCCCCTCCAAGGCACCCCCTCGGAGGAAGCCCAGCGATTTGGGCAGGGGAGGCCACTGGGAGGCTCACTGGTCCAAGGAGTGCCCCTCCAGGGTGCCCCCTTGGAGGAAGCCCCCAAGACAGACACCTCCAGGACCTTGCCCAAGACGTGACCAGGAAGGACATTGGAAGAAGGATTGTCCCCAAGGTAGGAGAAGTGGTAGAGCAGCCCCCCAGTACCCTGTCCTCCAGTCTTCTCAAGACTGGGGAGGACAAGGGAGCCTGGGTTTGGGCCACACTCCCACTTTCTCCAAGCCCTGGGCAGAAATCGAGGCTGAAGGCAAGGTTACCCACTTTATCATGGCTATGTTCTTTGCTTTAACCAATTACTCTGGCCTTATTCGCTCCTTGACCGGTCATGGGCATTCCAGAGGTAACTGAGGGATGTTTCCAGACATACCCCTCCCCCTGCCTATTTGAGGATCTGTTGTTTAAACACTCCTCCCTTATGCTCTCCTCTTGCCCTGCCCCCTCGTTGGGAAGGGACCTAATGGTAAAGTTGGGGAACCAATTTTCTCTAGTTAAGCCTCCCATCTCCCTTTTCCCTCTGTGTGCCAGACTTCCCCACATTCCCCTGGAAGTGTGGGAGACAATTTGGGATACTTTTGCCACCCCAGCCATTGTTCACCTCCGAGACCCTAAAGTGTTTTCCTATCCCTGTATTTGTAGCACCACCCAGCAGGTTTCTTTGTCCATTGCCTCAGGAGTGCTCAATTTCTTGGGAACTCAAGGCTATAGGGTCTCTTTGAACAAACTTCAGATAGCATTCCAGTCTGTAAAGTTTCTGGGCGAGGAATTCCC
This sequence comes from Phascolarctos cinereus, assembly GCF_003287225.1. Taxonomy (NCBI): domain Eukaryota; kingdom Metazoa; phylum Chordata; class Mammalia; order Diprotodontia; family Phascolarctidae; genus Phascolarctos; species Phascolarctos cinereus. Next base: position 171,947,362 of record NW_027556402.1, read on the forward strand.
TGTCCCAGCCACTAAGAAACAATTTCAAACTTTTCTAGGCATGGATAGATTTTGTAGACTCTGGATCTCTGATAAAAGTTTGATTGTTAAGCCCCTTTATGACTGTCCTCTGAGCCCTGACTCACTCCCTCAAGAGTGTGGCCCACACCAGACTAAACCTTTTGTGATTTTAAAATCTAAATTGACCTCCACACCCCTAATCAGTCCTTAGGAGCCACTGGAAATCCTGCAAGCTTGCTGGCGGTGGCTGCCACAGTCATTCTAATTGAGGAAGCCTCTAAATTTGTATTTGGCCTCCAAAAGTGGAGAAATATTTCCCTAGTTAAACTGGGAAGTTCTTTAGAACACTCACACCCACACGGTAACTCTCATCTCCACAAAGCCCCCCTCCCCAATATGACTCTCAGAAGTTTATGCCACTCCGTTTATGCTTGCTACTTCTCTATGGGCTACTCTCTCTGTATACACCTTGCTTCTCCACAGGGGAATATTCCCTTACTTGGGAGACAAGCTGCAAGGCCACTAGACAAGTTAACACCCCTGTGGAGGAGGGCTTGTTAGAGTTTCTGCTAATATTTTGACCTGCACTACCTGTGCAGACAACACTAGTGACAAGAATTTTGGGGAAAGGTGAAACTAAGTGCCAACACATGGCAAGACCCCAGAACTACTGTTTTGGTCACTCAATGTTTGACACCCTACAAAGACTTGGGGTGTGCACCCTCAGATTTTTAGCACCCCCTTCTCCATTTTCAATGCCAAACAGCCCACAGTCTCTAACTTAAAGGCAAAACATGGATTTTGGGGAAATGTCCTCTGGTCTCTTAAAAAGGGACAGTATCTTTGTCCTGGTATAACTTACAGCATGAACATATTCTCTTTAACCTTACAGAGACTATTCACCAGTTGGCAAATGTGACAGCTTATGGTCCCCCGGAAATCCAGCAATCTCTGGATTCCTTAGCAAAAGTAATTCTAGACAACAGAATAGCCCTAAACTACTTGCTTGCCTCCAGTGGGGGTGTATGTGCTTTAGCAAACACATTTTGTTGCATAACAACTCTGGCAGATAGAGTTCTGCACTGCTCATATTTTGGAAAAGCTAGTTGGATGCAAGAAATTCACAATAACTTTAGTGCTCCAAAATCTTCTTCATGGGAGTCCTGGCTTCTTCCTATACTGGCCCCTATTCTCATTCCACTATGATCATACTTCTCTTGTGTTTGTTTGGTCCATGTTTACTAAATATTCTTGCCAGATTCCTTTCTTCTAGGGTCAGAGCCATCAACTTCCAGATGACTGTATACCAACCCAAGGTCTCTAGTCCACTGAACCTGGCATCAGCCAGGTTTTGAAGTTTGACCCCTCGAACGGGACCCAGAGAGGCAGGGACAGCTCTACACCCCTTGCCAGCAGGAAGCAGTTTCAGAAGCAGAGACCTTCGCCCTTTTCACCAAAAGAGTTTGGTTCCGATTTGTTTGAGGGGGGAATGATAGGGGTGAGGCCCAAGTCAAGATCCCTTCCCTTTGCCCCAAAGGGAATCTGACTCACAGGCCCCAGACCCTCATCTCCCTTGAAAGCCCTAGCTTACCTTTAGATCTTATTCAGATGCACCTTCAACCCTTGCCCTGAATAAAATCTGGCTCCTGTTTATCTACAGGACCCGGAAAACCCTTAAACCTTTGACTCCCCTCATCTCCCTTTGAAAGCCTTAGGCTCTCTTTTGTCTATAGGCCCCAGAAAGGCCTTCCTTATAGACTTCCTTTATCTCCTTTTGAAAGTCCTAGCCCCACCTTGATTTTGTGCAGATGCCTTTCAAACTTCTGCCTTCCTGTTCCCTCCATTATCTATTCCCACTGTCTACTCAATCTCTCTGACCTCCCCAATTAGAATTCTTACCTAGACCCTTTCCCCAACCCCCTTCTCTGGCCACCCAAAGTTACTTTAGTATTGAAGATCCACCTTGGCCCTCATTCAGATGCTGAGAATCTCATGCTCAAAAGGCTGAGAACCCCTCATGCCCGCTAGTCTTTACAGGCGTCACCTGGTCAATGGGATTTATCACTAATAAACTTTTCCTCTGGCTGAAGAAGATTTGAGTTGAATCCATTCAGCAGGGCCTGGTACCGTGATCTTGGGGTCCCAGCACCCCAAAACCCCTAGACCTCTTCAAGATCACTTTAATTGAGGAGCAAGTAGCAGCTCTAGAGCAGGCAGCTTACAAGTTGGATGCATATTCAAAGAAACTAGAAGCAGAGTACAAGAAGTTAGGGAGGCGATGAAAACATTCATTAGCGCAAAAACTTTAACTACAGGAATGTTTCATAAGAGCTGAAATAAGTGGGATGCTACGTATCACTATGCTCCAGTTCCTAAAAGGACAGGGTGCTGCTGATCCAAGGAAAATCCCAGCCCCCATCTCTGTTTGGATGTGTGACTTTGGCCACCCATTGGTGTTTACTAAACCTGTAGCCTCTGGAATCTAATCTTATCGTGTGCTTCATTGCGTGCCCTGGAACAGGGCTCAGAAATCAGGATCAACCCCATCTGGAGCAGACACAGAGGAGAGGCTCTCATCTCCCTGTCTCCCTGCCTGCTCCCTTCTTCCCTCTCCCCTAGAGCTCCACCTTGGACTTTGTTATGAATGTGCTCCCAACCGCCTTCATAACCTGTTCTTCAACTTAAATAATAAATGCCGACTTATGAAAAAAAATACAGGTCATTCCCCAACTGATAAATGGTCTCTCTAAATTTTGCTTATTCAATTCAGCAAATACTTATTAAGGGCCTACTACTGTGTGCCAATGATAATGCTAAGATTGGGGGATGCAAAGACAAAAACTAAGACAGTCTCTACCCTCAAAGAACTTACATTCTGGGGAAGCAGGGGAGAGGAGAGGAGTGACCCTTAAACTGAGCCATGAAAGAAATTAAGATGTTCAAGAGGCAGAGGTGTGGGATTGGGAGAAAGCCTGCGCAGAAGCATAGTGTGGGGAGCCCTGTACTTTAGAAATATCACTTTGACAACTTCATGGAGGATGGATTGGAGTTGGGAGAGACTTGAGGCAGGGAAACCATCTAGCAGGCTATTGCTAGCCCAGGAGGAAATAAAGGCTTAGAACTAGGATTGGTAGTAGTGTGGATGGAGAAAGTTGAAAGATGATGATGTAATGCTTATGTTATGAAAGCAGCCTATTGATTATTGGCTAGTCTTGATACACAAAGCTCTTAATTACAGAGAATCAAAAATTCCTTTTTTTGTAACTTCTACCCATTTGTACCCATTTGATAAATTACCAAAGCCATGTTATAATATTGCAGATACTTGAAAATAGTTACCACATCTTTCCACTGTACTCTTCTCCAATGTCCTCAATTCTTTCAACTGATCCTAAAAGGACAACCCCTAAAGAATCACTAAAATGGGGATTGAGGACCCATCCCTATCCTGATCACTCTCTTTTAGATGTGCTCCATGTTGACAGTGTTACTCCTAAAATATGAGACCTAGGTGTTTGCTGGAGCCAATGCTAACAAACTCTCTGCAGAGCTGATTATTAAATCTTTATTGTGAACATCTACATCCCTGAAATCACCAAACACTACAAATTAGCTTGATTTATTGTTTTGTTGATTGTCTAGATTTAAGAAAGTGTTAATAATACAGATTAAACTTAAAAGTGTGTCAGTCTTTTTTCCCCCAGAAAGACTGTTAAATGTTTATCAAGATACCCCTAGTGGAACTCAAAAAAAAATCATTACTTTTTTTAATATATGAAATGAGAGGATCTGACTAGATGATTTCTAACATCTCTTTCAACTCCAAAACCCTCTGGTCTTATAATGTTTTTAACCAATCAACCACACAATAATGCTTTTCAGGTTAGTAATTCATTTTATCTTTAACGAACTAGAGTAGTTTACTACTCATAATAAAAGGTACTGGAAAATCGTATGCTCAACTAGAAAGAAAAAGAAGAGAGCATATTTGGATATTTTCTACATGAAGATTTAATGAAGATAGCGGGTGTTAAGAATGATTTGAAGGTGATAAAAGAGTTGGTTTCACTTTCATGAAATGCATTCATGTTGCTACATAAAAAGGGTGAAATAGTGCACCTGGAAAAAGCAATCAGTTGAGACGATTTGGAACAATGAAAGAAGTGAAATCTGAGAAGCTGCTCGTGGTGGACTTGGGAAGAAACTTAATGTTAAAATATAAAAAGTCAGAATTATATGAAGAAGAGGAAAGGAAGCCAGTCAATTTATCATCAGCATTAAAACTTCTTTAAAAAAGTAGTGCAGGGATAAGAAAATAATATGGAAAGAAGATAGAAAATGACCAATATGTTTGACAGAAGTAGGGAAGCAGGTGCTGAGTAAATTTAATTAATTTTTTTACTAAAATTCCCCTTCTAGCAGATACTCTACCCATTTTCTAAGTAATCAGAATTGGTTCTAGGAGTTTTCCCAGCTTTACCAGACCATGAGAAATAATGATGAGGAAAAAGAGACGTTTTGTAGATCCAGACAAATCTATTACAGCAGTATGAACACGTGACATATTTCCCATTGTGGAGGATTTAAATGCCACACGCTGACAGAGATACTGACATACCATAATCAGGCCTTGTGGAGCTGATAAGTTGAAAAGCAAGATACATCATCAATTAAACAGCTAACTAACCAGCAAGTATTTATTGAGCCTCTAGTCACTCTCTCCTCCCTCCAACCTATCCTTCACCTCTGCCAAATTAACATTCCTCATGCATAGATTCAGTCACATCACTCTAATGCTCGAACTCCTTCAATAACTAATTCTTTGTGGCCTACCAAAAAAGGCTAGTCTAGTACTCTAGTCTAGCAGCTAAGGTCCTTTACAACCTGGCAGTGTCCTATTTTTCAGGTAGCTAGGTGGTACAATTGATAGACTGCTGGGCCTAAAGTCATAAGGCCTGAGGTCAAATTTGGCTACAAATATTTACTAGTTGTATGACTCTGGATAAGTCACTTCACCTCATTCTGCCTCACTTTCTTCATCTGTTAAATGGGGATAATAATAGCACTTATCCCCAGAACTATTGTGAGGATACAATGAGTTAATATTTAGAAAGTGCTTTACAAGCCTTAAAATGCTATATAAATGATGGCTATTATTTCTATTGTTGTTTTCAATTTAATTCAAATCAACATATATTTATTGGCAGCCTGCTATAATGTAAAATGTCCAACTCCAGTCTGGAGTCAGAAAACTTTGGTTCAAAGTCCAGCTATGGTAGGAAGGAAGGAAAGAAGGAAAGAGGGAAGAAGGAAAGGGAGGGAGGGGAAAGAAAGGAGGGAGGAAGGGAATTATTAAACAATTATTAAGCATCTACTATTATACTAAGTACTTTATAAATGGGGCAGCTAGGTGGTACAGTGTATAGAGTGCCAAGCCTGGAATCAGGAAGACCTGAATTCAAATCAGGCTTCAGATACTTACTAGCTGTGTGACTCTGGGCAAATCACTTAATCCTGTTTGCCTCAGTTTCCTCATCTGTAAAATAAGCTGGAGAAGGAAATGGCAGACCACTCCAGTATCTTTGCCAAGAAAATCCCTAAAAGGGTCACAAAGAGTTGACCATGACTGAAACAACTGAACAACAACTTTACAAACATTATCACATTTAATCACAATAACCCTGAGAGGTAGGTGATATTATTCCCATGTTATAGCTGAGGAAACTGAGGCAGAAAGAAGTTAAGGGATTTGCCTAGAGTCATATAGTAAGGTGGCTGGATTTGAACTCAGGTCTTCCTGACTCCAGGTCCAGCGCTCTATCCTTTGCTATCTATCCACCTTGTTGCACCTTACCAGTAAGTACTAGTACTTTGTACAGTAGCTGTGTAACCACAGATAAGTCACTTGTGAGTTTCAGTTTCCACATCTGGACAATGAAGATAACACACAATACTTGTCCTATTGACCTCACAGGGTCATTGTGGGGAAAGAAAGCATTTTGTGAGCCTTAGGATCTTCAAAAGTTTAATTTAGGACATTGGGAATGTAGAAAGCAAGGGGACAAAAACATGAAAACTAGCATTTCCAAGTCAAGCACTGCAAATCTAGACACAGAGAATCCACAAGAAATCTAGTTCAAAATATCCAACAGGTAGTTGAAGAAGAGAGAGTGTAGGTCAGGAGAATGACTGGGGCTGGACAAATAGATCTGAGAATCATATGCACAGTCTAGATAGTTGAATCCATTGAAGCTGATGAAATCACAAAGCAAAACAGTATATATAATAAAAGTGCAGAGCCTTGAGGGACATACATATTGAGCAAGTTGTATTCTAGAAGAAGATTCAGCAAGAGAAACTGAAAAAGAGGTCAAGAAAGGTGAGGACTGAGAAAAGGCCATTCCATTTGGCAATTAAGAGATCACTGGTAACTTTGAAGACAGCAGTTTCAGTTGAATGATGAAATTGAAAGACAGCCCGCAAAAGGTTTAGAACTGAGTAAAAGGAGAGGAAGTGAAGGAACAGAATGCAGACAGATTCTTCAAGGAGATTAGCCAAGAAAGGGAAGAGAGACATAGCTACAGGGGATGATAGGATCAAGTGAAAAAAAATTTTTTTTAAGCATCAGAGACTTGGGAGTGTTTGTAGCCATCAGGTAAGGAGCCAATACATGGAAGAGACTGAAGATAAGAGAAAAATGCCTCAGGCCCAGTGGTGCTGGACCAAAACACCAGCTTCAAAGAGGTCAAAGCTCAAAACAGGACAATGCCAGCATTCTTATCTTAACATTTATTGGTGGCCTTCATGTATAAGGTGCTTTGCTGTTCCTTGTATAGAACATATAACATATTAAATTTGCTTCACAGGAATTCCCGTGGGAGTTGATGGCAGTGGGGACCCAAGAATGGAGGAAGAGAGATGAGCAATACCAATATATTCAAGGTTCTATGCCTACAGTATCAATTTTTGTCCCCAATTTGCCATTTCTCTCCCATTCCCCTCAAACCTCATATAGCACTTTTGTTTTATACCTTCTTAATGTACTTCTAATGTAATATGGCATTCATAATAGCTCATTTTCATATAGTACTGATGGGGGCGGGGCCCAAGCCAAGATCTTTGCCCTTTGCCCCAAAGGGAATCTGACTCACAGGCCCCAGACCCTCATCTCCCTTTGAAAGCCTTAGGCTCCCTTTTGTCTACAGGCCCCAGAAAGGCCTTCTCTAGTCTCAAACTGTTCCTTATTGACTTCCTTTATCTCCTTTTGAAAATCCTAGCCCCACCTTGATTTTGTGCAGATGCCTTTCAAACTTCTGCCTTGCTGTTCCCTCCATTATCTATTCCCATTGTCTATTCAATCTCTCTGACCTCCCCAATTAGAATTCTTACCTAGACCCATTTCTCAACCCCTTTCTCTGGCCACCCAAAGTTACTTTAGTATTGAAGATCCACCTTGGCCCTCATTCAGATGCTGAGAATCTCATGCTCAAAAGGCTGAGAACCTCTCATGCCCACTCGTCCTTACAGGCGTCACCGGCCTATTTGTTTTATCACTAATAAACTTTTCCTCTGGCTGAAGAAGATTTGAGTTGAATTCTTTCAGACAGGGCCCGGTACCGCGATCTTGGGGTCCCAGCACCCAAAACCCCTAGACCTCTTCAGTACTACATCTTCCAATTTGATCTCCATAATAACCCTTTGAGGTAGGTGCTATTATTTTCCCCATTTTAGAGGTGGAGAAACTGAGCCTGAGAGCAGTTTAGGTGACTCACTCAAAATCATACAGCTTGTGTCTGAGGCAAAATTCAAATCTATCTCTTTCTGGCTCCGGGCTGATTCTTATATCTACTAAAACAACCCGTGTTTGTGCCTTATCTGCTCCTAGTTATAACTTCAATGAAGGAAGTACTAGGTCTCCTTCAAACTTTGTATCTCTTCCATTACCCTCCATGGTGCTCTGTATATAATGGCCTTGAGCTTAATCAGTTGTACAACAGCGACAAAATGAAACTGAACCCTGCTTGTCTAATTAGAATAACTAAACTTGGCCCTGAAAAAAGATGCAAAATGATGCAGTGAGTATGTAACGCATGTTTTCAGAATAAAATAAATAAATCAAGTCAATACATTTCACACTTTCCCCACCAAGTTTGCTACTGATACTTCACTAGAGTCCCTCAAAGCCTTCTCTTTTTGAAGGTTTTTTTTTCCCCTAAGGACATAAAAAGCACATCTTGAATCTTTTGCTAACCTGTGCAAGACCCTTATCTCTTCTGAGTACTAATGAAGCTTTAAGGTATTCTTTGGTGGGCTAAACCATTTGTTTTCAAGTGTTCCTCTAAGGAAAGATGGCATTATCCAATTTAGGTATATGTTCACAAATATTACAGTTGCAAAGATCTACGACTATTTAGATGGCTTATACCTTCACAAGCAGAATTCTATCATTATACAATTAAATGAGAAGAAAAATTAATTCATACAAGAGAGCAAGAAAAAATCACATATCAATCAGTCTATCTCTCACCAAGTATGTGGGAGATATACACTATCATATTCTATACCTGAGTATAGGTTACCCCCCCCAAATAAGCTACACCCTTAAAATAAGTTTTCTTTGAAAAAAAATGTATACAGGTATAGATTTATAAATACATATATATATATATATATATGCATATATATATAAATGCATACATAAATATACATGTATTTATATATACATTCTTTAAATGATTTTAAGGATATGTCTTGTAGGGATATTTATATATACACATACATATATGTGTATGCACATGTATTGGAAAAATAAATTGAATTTGTCATATAAAAACCGTTGATTTATCTGGAAGAAACCTGAGATTCTTTGTCTAAAAATAAATAAATAAACTTTTGCCATGGGAAAAAAGTAAATACACCTAACAAGTTAAAAGAAACCTGAGAGTGGGGAAAATTAGCCTGAATGGAAATAACTTTCAACTTTTCATCTCTTTACAGACCTCATCCAGTTTAGGCAGGAGCCAGGCTCTCACTGGAGTCTAAGTTAAGAACGCTTTCCTTCATAGCTTCATCAAATTAAAGACTCCCTACCATAACCCCTTTGATAGACAGTCCTAGAACTATGCTGGGGGATGAGGAGGCTGCTCACTCACTTGGGTTATTGAAAGCTCAAGTACCACTTCCTACAGGAGTACTTTTCTGATTCCCCTTAGTACCAGTGCCTCCACCTGACTCCCCCACCCCCACCCCCAAATTATAGTTACTGTGTACATATTTTGCATACTTATAACCCAGATTTCTAGCAAAGTCTGAAACATTTTGCATGAAACTCTCTAGTGTGGAGAATGCTGCCTCAATGCTGTATGTCTACATGAAGGAAGGAATTGATGCCAGAGGCTTGGAAAGGAAAACATTCTTCTTTTTCTTCTTGGACACACACACAGTTATACATTCTTTCTGAGACCAATGCCAGACATGTAGAGCAAGAGAAAAAGGCATTGGAAGCTAAAGACACACTTGTCTTTATTTGTATCCTAGAAATTTTGTATGCTTGTATATATACACTTTTGCCCCCTAGAAACTTTGGGGGAATTTTCCCATGAGTAAGACTGGGGCCTCTCTTAGTTTGAGTTGAGATATCTTACTCCCAGGGAGAAATCTCATTTATTACATTGTTTTCTGTAACATGTTGATCTGGATAATGATTTCAATTTTCTATTTGGTTGATTTACTTGCTATTCATTATTTGTGATGGTCCTTCAAACTATCATTGGATAGGAAGGAAACAAAACAGCAAAGTAAGCTTCCCCTTTAAGAGTCAGCGGTGAGGAAGTAGGACCTTTGTTTTGAAACTATTGTATCCTTAAACCAGCAATATTTTAGGTGGCAGAAAGTTATAACTAGTACAGTAGCCATCTCAGAGACTGGAGAACAAAGTACAAGCTTGTCTGCCCCTCCTCCCTTGTGTTGACGCTCCTCTTCTCCAAGGCTATGTGGACCTTAGATTATACCTATCTATCCTTCCTCATGAGCTGGATTTAGATGACCCATGTAGATTCATAACCTACAAGGGCACACACATATCTTACATATATGCGTAAATGTTGTTTTCCTCCAATAGAATGTAGGCTACCTGAAAGCAGGTAGCTTGTTTTTTGTCTTTGCATCTTAAGCACTTAGCATAGTGACTGTCACAGTAGGCACTTAATAAATTCTCATTGGCTGATTGACTAAATGGTTTCAAAATGCCTTTTAGTTCCAGATCCTATATTTCTTTTCCTGGTTGCCTTTGGGAAAGTATTTTTTTTTCTCCTCCTCTGACGAAACGCTCCAAACATGTCTTCCTGGAACAATATTCTACATGAGAATCAAATACACTATCCACAAGGATTGTATTTTCTGGGAAAAGTCACAAAATTTCTGTTGATCATCTTCATATTGAATAAAAAAGTATTTATTAAACATCCTCATTCTCAAACAGTGTTTAGCTTTTGTACCACATATTACATAATTCACACAAAGATGTGATTCCTGTCCACCTAATGAAAGGAACCGGCCATGCTTAACATGGAGAAAAGAAGTCTTGAGGAGAGAAGTGGGATACGATAGCTTTCTTAAAATATTTGAAGGGCTATCATATGGAAGAGGACCTTTGCTCCCAGAGGGCAGAATTAGGAGTAATGGCTGGACGTTGCAAAGAGGCAGATTTTAGCTTCATGGAAAAAAATATTTCCTAATAATTAGAACTGGCAAAATGTGGAAAGGACTGACTCAGGCAGTGATGTTCTCCCTTTCATTGGAGGCTTTCTTTTGGAAGGTGGGTGACTACTTGCCCTTAATATTGTACAAAGGATTCTTAGTAAGCTATGGGTTGGGCCAGATGGCTTCTAAGGTTGCTTCCAACTCTCAAGACTTAAGGATTCGATGATATATGCCACAAGATTAAACAGACCCAAATATGCAGACCATATTGTTGAGATGTGAGTATTCTTTTCCCTCAAAAGCAGAAGCCAAAGCTATCCCAGTTTGTTTTATTCATATGATCAGATTTTCCCAGGGTCTTCTACCTAATGATTTAGTACAAAAATACTTCTATTAACTTTTAGAAGACATTTTTGCTCCCTCTTCTTTCCCCCATCTCATCTGTAGTCACTTTTCCATACAGCCTACCCATACAGTATACCCTTTCCTTCCCATTACTCCCCTCCAATTCTGGAACAAAGAACCATGGTCAAATCAACTCTGCCACTTTTCCTGGGGTGGGTGGTCAATCTTTTCCCCTGTGGCCCTACTCAGGATCCCAGTAAATTTCTGGATCTTGGCTGCCTCCCTTGCCACCATTCCCTTATGTTATTACTTCCTCCATTATAATGTTAGTTCCTGGGGCAGCTAAGTGGAGCAGGGACAAAGTACCTGGTTTAGGGTTAGGAAAACTCATCTCCCTAAGTTCAAATCTGACCTCAGATACTTACTACTTGTGTGACCCGTAGGCAAGTCACTTAACCCTATTTACCTCAGTTCCTAATCTATAAAATGAGCTAGAAAAGGAAATGGGAAAAACACTCCGGTATCTTTGCCAAGAAAATACCGAAAGGGGTCGCAAAGAGTCAGACACAACCAAAACAACTGAACAACAACAACAATATTAGCTCTTAGAGGGCCAACACTGTCTTCCCTTTTGTAGCTGTAATTCTAATGCTTGGCACACAGAACTGCTTTTTTCGTTCATTCATTTATCCCTTCAGTCATTCAAAAGGAGCTTTACTCTCAGAAAAAAATGGGTCAAGACTGGAGAAGGAGCATCCATCTGACAAGAAATACTGGTTATCTTAATTTTCTATCTTTCACAGAAGTAAGCATCAGTATTTTGTTTGCAGAACACTGCTCAAATAAACAGTGGCCACTTTCCCAATTATATCCACTTTGGAGCCACACCCTATTAAAGACATTCAGTGAGGAAAAAAGGGAGAGAACAGTTCAATTTCTCCGGAAGGTGATAGAGGAAAATTCTTTGCATCTAATGGAAGTATGAGGTAAGGTGCAGTTTTCTAGGGAAGGCAAGAACTGGCTATTGGGAAGGGATGTTGCTAAGGTATCCCAGAAGGAAGTTCAAGGCAAGATTCTCAATGCGGATAGTAGATAAAGCTACAAGAGAATTCCAGGATCATAGTAAAGAAGTGTTATAGCACTACTACCTGCTTCATTGGGATTATAGTGGCAAAGTGACTTGTAAACCTCAAAATGCTATAGAAATATAAGGAGTTACAACAAATTAACAATCCAAAAAAAAAGTCTTTGTGACCTAAACATTGGGTCTAAGCTAAATCTAAATTTAACAATTTTAATATAATTTTATAATTAATATAAATTTTAATATAAAATCTTACACTTAGGTTCAAAAAGTCAACTTCCCAAGTTGGATGACACAGGAGATTTAAATAGATAGGAATTTGACTGGGAGCAAAAATAGGGATTTTAGCAAGCTTCAGGTTCAATACAAGTTAACATTATGATAGCTTAAAAAGCTCCTATGATCTCAGCCTGCATTAAAAGGTTTCACTGTACCCTATGCTAATCAGACCACATTCAGAATATTGTGTTCCATTCTGGGCACCACATTTTAGAAAGGACGTTTGATAAACTAGAAAGCGTTCAAAGGAGGGTGACCAAGGTGGCAAAGGACCTCAAGATCACATCACATGAAGAACAATTGAAGGAAATGAGGATATTTATTCCTCCTGGAGAAAAAGTCTTTTATAGAGGATGGCTGTCTTCCAGTATTTGAAGGGCTGTCAATCACAGGGAGAAGGGATTACCCTTGTTGTATATAGCCTAGAAAGGCAGAACTAGGAAGACTAGATGGATGTTGCAAAGAGTCAGTTTTTTGCTTCATGTCAGGAAAAGCTTCCTAAAAATTGGAGAAATATATCCAAACAGGAAATGAGCTGCCTCTGAACTGGACTCCTCCTCACAAGCACAACCTGAAAGATACCTTGCTAGATATATGGCAAAGAGGAATGGATTGGATTCAATGTTCTCCAAGACCTTTTCTAGCACAGAGATTCTATATGTTATATTTCTACATTGTCTGATTCTCTTTTTCAGGGGCAATCCATTTGGGCAGATACTTTGTGGTGGTGGTGGTGTTTTCAGTACTTCCCCCTCTCCCACCACTTCATTGGCACAAAGGTCTGAGAAGACTGGAGCTACCTGATCATGCTCATCCAGTCAGTTGTGACGCCAACAATTCTCAGTGCCTATGGGGCAAAGAGTAGTTGACTTAGTAGAGAGACATCCACTGTTTATGTTGACCCTAGATCAGAAGTGGTAGCAGTTAGTGAGTGGGGGAAGTGAGCTAGAAAGAACCAGGGTCATCTGTTTTCAGATACCAGCACACTAAAGCAGAACCATCATCATGCGTGATTAAGATGATTGCCAGTTCCAATGAAAAGAATAATCTAGTCATCCCTTCAGGCCATATGCTCGCCTGGCGCTAAGCTCTGGGATGAGTCACCTCAAAGTTACTTAGGGTGAAACTCGGGCCCTTGATGTCTGCAGCAGGAGCAAGGAATTACCCAGGTACTGCTCTAGCCTGAATAATAACCATGTGGAAACAGTTAGCATGCCAAATAGTCACTCAGCTCTGTCTTTAACTTGACATGATCATTATTTATAGAGCAAAGAAATGAATATCTTTGTGTAGAAATGCTACCTTTTGTGATAACTAGTATGTGTGACAATCCACTAAACTTCTTCCAAAATAAATGTCTACTAAGAAGCTTTAAATATATACACATACATAATGTATATATTGTATCACATATGTTTACTATGCATGTTTGATATGTATGGATACACTATTATATTGGTATTTTTATTTTATGTATAATGTGCTACATATGTGTATATATATATATATATATATATATATATATAAATACTCACACATATATATTTAATCAAACTGCTTTCAGTAGTAATGAAATGGCTCACAGTACAAGGAGTCAGTTATTATTAAAGGTCTCACAAAACCTCGTAGAACTCACGTGGCCCACCAGTTTGCCCTGTGTCCCATGCAATGGGGATGTGGCTATGACCTGGAGGTATCCTGCTTATAAGTAAAAAGTGTGGGTATTTAGTAGGCTCTGATTTTTTTTAAGCTATTAAAAATAAAATAATGAGCATCTTTGTAGGGAACAGAGATTACCCTGAAACTGCCTGAATGACTGGACTGAGAAGCTGCGTTGTTGTTACTATTATTATATTTTCCCCCTCTGCTTGCCAAGGCACTCTCTTGGCTTGGACCAGCTCGTTAAATTCAGAGAACTGACTCCAAATAAGGCCTATGAACTAAAGTCACCAATATGAACCAGCCAATTTGCGTGCTAGCTGAGAGAGAGGCAGAAGTGTGTGGAAAGTTTTCACTCCTATTCAGATATTGCAAAAGGTGTTGCTTTGGTCAAAAGCCACCATTCATAAAGTCACAGATGGAAAACAGAACAGAGAGAAAAGGAAAGTTAGATTAAAAAAAAAAAACCTAAATGAGTTCTTGGCTTTACAAATTCATGACCTGATATATATAAGGGCTTAGTTTTTCAATGTGGCCCTTAAACACTTTTTAATCTGGAAAAACATTAGTACACTACTCTTCCATTCATTTATTCAACAAGAATTTATTGAGGGCCTACTATGTGCCAGTCATCACAGAAATACTGAGAGGGGATATAAAGGAATTATGAGACAAAGTATCTTTCTTCCAGAAGCTTAGCTGGGGAGACAAGACATCTTGTATCTCCCCCCAACAGATGTTAAGCTTCAAGAAGGAAGGGACAAAGTTATATCCACATTTCTAGTCCCTCCTACTCCATTTCATCAAGAGTCTAGTCCAGTGCCTTGCAACAAGTGACTATAGAATGAATGATTTAGAGTAAGGAACTTCATAGATTATGCAGTTCAACTCAATTACTTTCCAAATGAAGAAAATGAGGCTCAGAAAGATTATGTGGCTTGCCCAAGCTTGCAAAAATAGCAAGTAACAGGGCTGAATTCAAATCCATTTCCTCTGACCCTAAATCCAGAGCTCTTTTCTCATAAAATATATAACAATCTATTACTTTGAGTAAATAAAGTGCTACAATCAGTAATACAGACAATAAGTTTTATGGAAATTTGAAAAAGAAAAACTGCTTATAAGCTGGAAAAGTTGGGAAGTTCTTATAGAAAATATGGGACATCATAAATTTAGAATGGAAGGTACTTTAGAGGTCATTTGGTCTGATACCCTCATTTTATAAGGAAAGCAAGGTGCTCAGAGAGGAGAAGTGATGCATCCAAAGTAACCAAGCTAGGATTCAACCTCAAGACTTCTGATGCCAAATCCAGCATTCTTTCCACTGATTTGGATAGATAGAGATGGAAAGATGGGAGGACGGGAGGCAGGACAGGCAGGTGGACAGCACGAGCAAAAATCAGGAGCTGAAAATGAGCATGGATAGAGAAATATAACTCACATAGCTAATTTTCACTACTATTCAATATAAGCAAATACATGACAGGATTTTAGGTTTTATGAGGGTAGCTCATGAAAGTTACCTCAAAAATAGAAATTTCAGGGAGAGGAAGCACTTAACTGGGAGATAAGGAAAGGTCTCTCTGAGAAGCTGGCTCTTGAGCTGAGCTCTTATAGGTAGCTGGGGATTAGGAGAAGATGAGGACCCAGAACAGAGTGCCAACAGTGGGAAAGGAAAATTGGGCCCATGCTAATAACAATTGAATATGCTTGCTGTCACACCCAACACTATAAATCCTTAACAATAACAATACCTGTATGAGGCTGCAGAACAGGCCACACACATAGAACAGGAAAAGAGAAAGAGAACCAAAGGCATGAGGTAGAAAAGAAGTAGAGCAAAACAGGCCAGACTTGTCAAACAGGAAAGCTGGGACTAGTCTTCTTCAAAGGTCTATCAGATAAATTCAAAATGGGCTCAACCCAGCTCTGTTTTTCTTCCTGCCATGGGTAACCAACAGAGGCATGTTTCTTGGCACCAAAGGCCTTGCCCTCATGGGATTAGAAGGTGAGACAGTCACTGATAATTATGAGTCTTAGAGAAACTCATAAGCCAAGGAAGAAAGTACCTTTTGTTTATCTTGTCTGATGGAGAGAGTAAGAAATTACACTCAGTAAAATGACTGCCTATTTCCACACTTGCCTTATCACGCCCACATGCAAAAGAACATTACAGGTAGCCTGGCCAAGAACCGAAAGCAAAACAGTCTTGAGTAATTGTTCTCAGATGTCCTGAATTACATTCCCAGTCCTGCTACTCACTAGCCATGTGACTCGAGGCAAGTCATTTCATTTCTACGTGCCTCAGTTGCCTCTCCTGTAAAATAAATAGGTTGGACCAGGTGATCTCCAAAATTCCCTATAAGCAAATAGGGATTGTTTCACTCTGCACTGGCCCAGCACCTGGCTTATTGTTGCTGCTATTGAGTCGTTTCAGTCGTGTCCAACTTTCTATGACTCATAGCAAGTGCTTTAAAAATACTTGTTGAATTGTGTGATGATCAACTATAATTGACTTAGCTCTTCTCAGCAATATAATGATTCAAGACAATTTCAAAAGACTCATGATGGAAAATGCTGTCCACATCCAGAGAAAGAACTATGGGGTCTGAATGAAGATCGAAGCACACTATTTTCACTTTCTTTGTTGTGTGTGTGTGTGTGTGTTTCCTTTTGTTAATGGGGAAACTGGTTTTGCATGATTGCATTTGTATAACCTATATCAGACTGCTTACTGTGTTAGGGAGGAAGGACAGAAGGAGAAAAATTTGAAACTTAAAATCTTAACAAAAAATGAATGTTGAAACTGAGATCTGGGAAAGACCTTAGCTTAAAAAGGCCAAGGTCTCCCATTGCATCCAGGGCCATCTCCAGTCATCCTCATCTATATCTTGCTACTAGACCCAGATGGTTCTTGAGGAGAGAGTGAGACTGGTGACTTTGCATTCACTTCAATTCACTTGCAAGTCAAGAGATCACCTTCCTAATGTCATTGGTCCTTTTCAAGGACAAAGGACAAGCAACAAACAACGACAACTGATTGATAAATACAGAGATGCAGGGAAAGGTCTATATGAACTGATGTAAAGTAAGAAGAACCAAGAAAATAATATACAGTGACTACAACAACGTAAATAGAAAGAACCCTACACAAAAAAAAAAGTAAAAGTAAATGTAATAAGATCAAGCAGGATTCCAATGAAGAGAGGTGAGAAGACATCCCCAAACTACCCCTTCACAGAGGGGGAAGGTCCACTGGTGTTACACATTGCACATATTTTCAGGCTTTTCCAACATATCAATCAGTTGTGCTGACTTTTTTTTCCCATCTAAAAAATACTGTTTGTCATATGGGATGCCTTTCTGGGAGGAAGAGGGGGATAACTATGGTAATGTAAGAAACAAAATATCAATTAAAACTTTTTTAAAAAGAAAAAATGAATGTTGAATTTTTTTAAAATAATACTATCTAAAAGAAGCCTTGTTGATTAATTGAAAGCATGATTATTGTGACAAGTAAATACTAAAATGTTCTTACCAACCAATGCGGAATATTATTGTTTTTTGTTTCTTTCTCTCCCAACACTCCCTTAACACATATATATTTTGAGAAAAAAAAATTAAGAAAAAATTTTCCCTACACAAAAACCATCCTTCTTCACCACTAGTATTTTTTCCCATTTTTTGAAACAGTAACTTGCTGCTAACAGGGACTTTTCTCTAAGCATAAATTTATTTTTCCTTGTTAAAGCAGACAAAAGGTTAATAATAGGAGGAACAGGTGCCAGTTTATTACTACTGGCTAGGATTAGGTAGCCAAGACTTTATTTCTCCACAGGAAGCCAGCTGTCCCTCATTCCTTTCCCTTTTCATCTTTGTTCTATCCATCCTGAGCTGGGAGTGTTTGGGGGACCCAACGCAAATTCAACTCTGTGGGGAGAATCTAGTCACGTGATGGAGACTGAAGCTGTTGCCTAAAATTCAGGGGTATACTGGAGCCATTTACACACTGGATAGCAGGAAACCCTCCAGATCAGGGCTTGATATATTGTTGTATTATTTATTGAAAGTTACAGAGAAAATTTCAATAAGGCAGATTAAAGTTAAAAGGGTGTTGAGTATATTTTTTTTCCTGGGAGCTGGTTGCTTAAAAATTTATCAGCACACTTCTTTAATTCTGAAATGAAAGGCCTGTAAAGCTCACACCTCAAGCTACAAAGAGGTAGTTCCTAACCTATGAGCTAAAAATCCACTGGGGTTGCAAAGCTATTGTAAGGGGTCCTATCCCTTTAAGCAAAGTATAGGAACATTATAAACATCATTTGGGGGGAGGAATGAATGTTATGATCAAAAGGAAATGTTAAGTGTAAAAAATGATCATTGACACTTCACAAATTAAATTTCTCATTCTCTCATTTTTTTGTCTTAAAACATAAACACAAGCATCCTAATTCAATCTGGTACTTTAGGTGACATTTCCGAGAAACTTAGAAAATTGTGAAAAGAGGAGATGTTAGCTACCTAAATTCCCATTAACTTTGCCATTATTTCCTATGTAACTCTGATCTTCAATAAATTGTCTAAAAATCTAAAGGATTAATGCAACTTATTGTGGGGCTCAGGACATATAGCCAAGAGTTCATATTATTTTCACCTATCCTGACCCTATCATTGCTCAATGTGTGATAAGAGAAACAATTGAACTTAGAGTCAGGAAGTTCTGAGTGCTTTAGACACTTACTAGTGATGCAACCTTGGGCAAGTCACTTAACCTCTTAACCTCAGTTTCCCCATCAGTAAAATGGGGAACAACAACTCTCATCAAATGTGATCATATTTATAAAGGGCTTTGAAAACCTTAAGGGGCTATACTAATGGTAGCTATTATTATCATAATCACTGTTGGAGGGTCTATTCTAGCTTCTGGTAACTGATTGTCCATCAAAGTCAATGCAAAAGACCCCAGTATGTGAAATACTGAACAAAAAGTCCTGAATGAATGTGACTGCAACTAGAATACACTTTTGAGTCTAGAGAATGCCTCAGGAAAGTTGAGTTAAATCAGAAATTCAGAAAATGAAAGAACTTAATGAAACTTTTTTTCCCCTGAAGCCTCAAGCTACCTGAGCATAAAAATGAGCTCCTGAATTTTAGAAAAGATTCTCAGAGTTCCTCCGAGGCCATGAGAGAAGGCCCTTGCTTGATAAGCATAGGACCAATAATATATAAATCAGTTACAAGGTGAGGCAAACAATCTTCTTGCTTCCATATCTCTTCTTGCTGTATTTTCCATCTGGCTCTGAACTGTTTTTGGAATTCTTTAGACTTGTCTCCATCATGCCTCCAGGAACCTCATCCTTGGGAAATCTCATCATCCTACATGATCCAATCAATTTTGGTGCTCATACTTCATTAGTACCCTCTGCTCTTCCAATTAAAGGGCATTTTCTACCTCCAGTCCCTTTGGACTAGTAGTGCGTACTTGGGTTCCAGATATCAATCATTTGGCATGGGGACTTAGCAGGAAAATAAGGCACCCAGTGAAGTGAGACAGCAGCAGGTGATCTGGCAGCATTGTGGGACCTGAGATCCTCCTCATCCATCCCCCTTCTACCAAACGCAGAACAGGTACCTTTAGATGATCTGTGTCCTTCAAAACTGATTAAAATAGAACATCTGACTGCTCACTTCTGCAGTCAGAACAGAGAGGAAATTAGTTAAGGTTCCTGGGGTCCAGAACATTTTGAAGCTAACACTAATCAACTGAAGAGGAGATTCAAGGTCCACAAAACAAATATCAGCCAGAATAGACCTATCCTAGCTGATGCTACTTCTTTTTCCTCTTCTGCCTCCTACTTCTCCTCTTCCTCCTCCTCCTCCTCCTTCTTCTAGCTTCCCAGCAAGGATTTGAACCTAGGTCCTCTAACTCCAAATTAAGCCTTCTTTCCACTTGGGTCCCATAAACTTGAGGGCCTTGCCAATAGAAATGCCATTGGCTTAAAAATGTAGATATTGTCTCACGAAAATGAAAAACCTGATGGCTCTGCCTCCTTCAGTATTAGGATATCATTGTCAATCCCAGGGCCCAGAAAGGCAGTGACCTAGGAAGACTCTCACATCAACCCTGGATGTTATAAAGGATTACAAAAACACCAGAAGGTAAAGAGAGGAAAAAATGATTGACACTTTTTTTGAATGTTCTGCCAAGTTTTGCTAGAAAAGAGCTGAGGTTTATTGATATATGATGAGTTCTCAAATCCCATTAGACTCTTCTAAGACCAGGCAGGCATTCTACACACCTACACCTACACACACACACACTCTCTCTCTCTCTCTCTCTCTCTCTCTCTCTCTCTCTCTCTCTCTCTCTCTCTCTTTCTGTCTCTCTCTCTCTCCCCTTCATTTGGTCTTTTGAGACTCTACTCAATAATTTCTCCAAGAATTTCTTAAGCAGCTAGATTTTCTCTGGGGTCACACAGCAAGTATGGGGCAGAGATAGAACTTGAACCCAAATCTTTCTGACTCAAAGGTCAGCTCTCTATACACTATCTTATGCTGCCTTCTTCTTCTCAAGCACCTAGATGAAAAGCCAAAAAAAAAACCAAACCCCACAAAATAGTCCCTGCTCTAAGGGAGCTAACATTCCACTGTGGGGAAACAACAAGCACTCAAAAAAATAATTGGAATTACAAAGGGGCATCAGTGAAAAAGTCTCCACCAAAGAAAAATTCAATTTAAAAAGATAACTTGGTCACATGGCAAGAGATGACTGATGGATGGCCTATGTGCTCCACTGGTACCCTCAGGATGTCAAAAGAACTTGAGAAAGGCTCCTACCACCTTAACTGAAACTTGCAGCAAACTCAGAGGAGGATATGAAACAATAGCAAGAATTTATGGACATTAAGTTTTACAAAGAGCTATGCATGCATATCATCTCACTTGATCATCTCACAACACTCCTGTGAGATAGATGATATAATTATCCCCATCATAGAAATGAGGAAACTGAAGCTGAGAGAGGTTAAGTGACTTGCCTAAAGTAACACAGCTAGAAAGTGTCTGAGGTGGGATTCGAACACAGGTTTTCCAAGAGCTAGACAGGATGGGCAGCAGATATGTATGGATTACAGTCTGTGTCACAGGAGAGAATACTCACATTGATAAGATCACAGAAGCTATTGTGGCAGGGCCAGCAATGACTTACACAATTCCTACTGCAATATCTGGTTTGGGGCAGCTATGACTTTCTCATAAAATGTATAAGAACATTTATTTAGGATTTTTTGTAAATGCAAGTGCCATCCATCTTCTGTGAATGCAAATGAATTGATGTTTTTTACTAGAACATGTATGTATGCATGCATATATATTAATAATTGCTTAGAAGCCTATCTCATGGATGCAAGATAAGCCAATATAAAAAGTGCTGAACAAAACGTTCTCAATGAGCATTAACCTTTTCATGCACCTCTAGCATGTTTTAGAGCATGAAGACTGTCTCAGGGGGAGTGAAGAGTTAAATCAGAAATTCAGATCGGGAAGAACTTAATGGCCCCTCTGTTTCTCTGCTTTATCATTAAGCCCATTATGAACTAATAGATGTCTGTTTGACAGATAAGCTCCTGAGTTCTGGGAATGTTTCACAGAGTCCAGCTAAGGCCATGAAAATAGGCCCTATTTCTAGGAGAACAGACCAATAAATTTGCCAAATGAGCTGTGGAGTGCTTCAAACTCTCTTCCACCCCTTCTTCATCCTCATCCTCTCTTTCTCTTCCCCTTCCTTAGCTGCCTCAACAAATTAAAATGCTCAAAGTTCCCAAAGGAACTTTCTAAAGGAATACCATGGGGGCAGAGTTAACAGGTAGTGCTTTGCTTTCTTAGACACTGTAAGAAGTGAGAAACACTGCCTGATACCAGAGATAAAAGTATAAAAAGGAGTAATTAGGCAGCCATATTTGATGCTGCTACCCAACCTGACCCCTAACCACCCCCCACACCCCCCCCCAAGAATTGATCTGATACAAACTTGAAGATTTGTAGCATTCCTGTCTCCAGTCCTCCTGATGCCTCAATTGGCTGTGAAGAATATCCTCCAATAAATCTCATTCAGATATATATTTTCTATTTGTTCATGAACTCTCTCCCTTCCCTCAAGTGGATGCTAATTTACCACAAAAATCACTCATTTGGAAAAGCATTTGTCACCAGAAAATGTAGGTATTAAAATGGGTAGGAGAACTTGATCGATTTTCCTTTCCATTTTAAGAAGAACCAATCTTATGGGCTCAGAAAATATCCCTAATTCATCCATTTGAGAATCTGAATCGTTTTTCATATGAGGCTCTCAAAGCAAGCAAGAAGGCAAAATGGGTCATTATTGATGCTATACTTAAAAGTAATATTATGTAAGAGGAACAGTAATAGATCTGACTCTTGATAAGTTCAAGGCACCTAGGCCTGATGAATTAATTCTCACATTACTGAAAGAAATAGTACATGTGGTTGCTGAAGGAGAGTCAGTGATCTTTGAGGATTCACAAATGAAAAAGGCAACATGGGACTGCAGACAGGCAAATGCTGTTGACCCAGTTTTCAAAAGGGGAAGAGATCCTTTAAACTACAGGCTACTTGATTTGATGTTGATTACCTGAAGACTTCTAGAATCTATTATTAAGAGGCACATGGGTTACTTTAAAAAAGAAAAAAGGAAAAAAAAGTCATAACAGACTTGTTATGAATTAAATTTTCTTTCATTTGTTTTTTACTTTTCTCTTTCTTTTTTCTTTACTTTACTCTTTCCCTCCCTCCTTCCCTGCACTCCTTGCTTCCTCTTGCCTTCCTTAGAAGGCCACAGACAAAAAGAATCTCCATTATAACATACCTGACAAGCCATCACCTAGCCTCTGTTTAAAGACTTCCAAAGAGGGGGAGCCCACCACCTCTCTAAGCAACCTGTTCCACTTTTAGACAGCACTAGTGGGGCAGCTTCAGCGCACACTGGATAGAGTACTGGCCCTAGAGGCAAGAGGACTTGAGTTTAAATCCAACCTCAGACACTAGCTGGACTTATTAGCTGTATGACCCTAGGCAAGTCACAGCTTTGTTTGCCTCAGTTTCCTCATCTGTAAAATGAGCTGAAGAAATGACAAATCACCCCAGTATCTTTCCAAAGAAAATCCCAAATGGGGTCATGAAGAATCAGACACAACTGAACAACAACAATTGTTACAAAGTTTTTCCTGATATGAAGCTTAAATGTACTTCTTTTGCAACATTTACCCATTGCCACTGTTTTAGTCCTCTGGGACTAACTCTAGTCTTTCTTTCATGTGACAACCTTTTGAATACTTGAAGGCTGTCCTTTCATGTCCTCCCTGACTTTTCATCAAGCTAAATATGCCCAGCTCCTTCAACAAGTTCTCATGTAACATGGACCCTTCCTCACTATGGCTGTCCTCCTCTGGATATCCTCCTGCTTCTTAGCACTTTGTCAGAACTATCACTCTTTACAACTTCCATCCATCACTCATAGTTCTGCCCTCTGGGAGCAAAGAGAACACATTTAATCCCTTGGATAAGAGAAGCAAAAGCCTAGTCATGTCACTACTTTTCTTAAAAAGCAAAAACAAAGCAAAACAAAAAACATGGAGTGTTTCCCTCTTGCCTCCTGAGTAAAGTTCAGGTTCCTTTGGTTACTGACATTCAAAGCTCTCAACAGTGATATGCTCCCTACCTTTCCAGTTTTTCCCAATACCCCACTTCCCTTGTATATTCTGTCTTCCAAGCAAGTTGTACTAATTATTCCCTTCAACATCCACCACAGTCTCACACTTATCTCCATGCCTTTTCTCTGACTTTTTGCTACGCTTAGAATGGTCTCCCTCATTACCTTTACCTGTTGACCAGGTCCCACCCAACTTTTAAAGCCAAACTCAAACATTACTTCCTCCAGAAATCCCTCTGGCTGGTAACTATCTCACTTAATGTGCTTTGTCACCCCCTAATTTTCTTATTAAGTAACATGCTGTGTCATAATTAAGTTCCTGAAAGACAGGAGACCAGAGACAGACAGACAGAGAGAGAGAGAGAGAGAGAGAGAGAGAAATATATTCATATATATGTATGAGGTATTAAGGGAGTGATTAGCACCTCTGGTTTGAGGGCTTACTGAGCCGTTTTCAGAGCTTGCTCATCCATTTGGTATCTAACAAGTCACCCAATTCTCACCTGCAGTTCCAAGAAGCTATAGCATGTGTGGCAGTAGCCACATCCCAGTAAAACTGTCTCAAAAGACAGGCCAAGTTGAGGGTAATGGACAGGCCTCAAACCTGGCAGTGAGTTAGGGGGATGTCTACCTCAAGAATGTGAAGACTTCCTCCAGCAGGATGGGCAGATGAGAACAATTTGTTCCAACAGTAATGAGTAAAAGCAGCTGAAGCAGATGCTGTGGAGCATTTAAAGCTTGGTCAGACACTGAAGGTCATGCACTGCCACCCATGCCACTGCCAATCATCTTGACTTTTCTTTTGCTACTGGACTTCAATGACTCTGGAAGAGAGAGTGAGGCTGACAACTTTGTGCAACTCTGCCTCACTTATATCCAATTCACAAGCAAATCAAGATATCACCCACGATGTCATTGGTCCACTTCAACAACAATGGCAAAAAAGGACAAACAGCAACACACACACATATATTTCTAAACTTTGTATTGCTTCCAGTGCTTAACATTCTACAAACAAAAAAAATTGAAAAATGCTTATTAAGTGATTGTTGACTGAATACAGTTATACCTATATAAAGGCCCTGTATTTTTCCACACATACAGCTTAGCATTCCCTACCTATTACTCTTCTCCAACTGCCATTTTCACATTTCCTTCTATCCTGAGGGCCTCATCTTGTGGGAGTGTTAAAGGATGTTAAAGAAACTATTTCCTGAGCTGTTCACACTTTGATTTGGTAAAGTCTTAGAGAGTTTAAATTCTATCCTCTTTGATTCTCTCTTCTACCACAGCTAAGCCCCAAGGCTACTCAGACAAAATTGGCCTTAATGAGCAAACACATTCCCTCATAGGAACAAAAGATTCCCTAGGGTTACGGAAACTTAACCTCACAGTACCTTTTATCATTCCTATGGTGAGAGAAAGGCCTCAATTCTGCTTCCGTCTACTTCCTTCCACTTCCACCTCAAGTATCTTTATCTGGAAGGGAGCTACCTTGTTCTATAAGTTAAAGGCAAACATATTGGAAAATTAACTAAGCTTATGAACCACTCCTTAATATTTCATCATTATAATTCAGAGCTTCCTCTTTGAACCGAGAATAACACTGATCAGTAGCCTTCAATTAATACTATGGAAGATGGGAAAAAAGACCCTGAAACAGGACAACTAGTGGCTCTGAAGACAAACTTCACCTACTCATCCCTTTTGCCAAGCTCTTGATGTTAAAGGATTTTGTCTTCGATTTTAAGTTCTTTAGAAAATAGCTTCTATGGCTATGAAGTTCATTTTATATGTGCAGCACCACGTGCAATCAAGCGTTTGACCAATAAATGCCTTTGGAAGACAATATTAGTATAAATATACATCTTTCTTCTTGACTTTTTTCAACCTGACAAACTCCTGAAAGGCAGGGCTCTGCAGCAATACTTGGGAATGTGACCTATGGTGCCATACACCTTATCTTCTCAATAAATATGTCTTGATGAAAATGACCAAGCTGGGGACCACAGGCCCAAGTACAGGCATATCTCATATAATATCTTCCTTCAATGTAGTCATTAATGGGGGGATGAGGGGAGAGGTTCATCAGAACACCCTTGATCAGTTAATGTCTCCTCCAGTTCAGTCAGTAAAATCACTAAAAGGGTGATGACAGAGATAACAAAGTTTTCCCTATTTTAATGGAGGTAATATCTTGTAGCTACTGTTTTAACATCTCTTAATAAACATGTCTGTTTTGAGGTAATTGTGTCTACTGGCTAACTATTAAAGGTAAATGTACTGGTAGGAGCTTCGAGACTGCAGTTGTAAGACTACAATGGATGATCTTAAACCTTGACAATTAGTCTCCTTCCCAGGGACCCAACCTGCAAACTTTTTAAAAAATATTTTTTAGGGGCAGGTAGGTGGCGTAGTAGACAGAGCACCGGCCTTGGAGTCAGGAGGACCTGAGTTCAAATTAGGCCTCAGACACTTGACACTAGCTGTGTGACCCTAGGCAAGTTACTTAACCCCAATTGCCTAGCCAAAAGGGGAAAAAAATATTTTTTTATTAACTTTGTTAAATATTTCCTAATTACATGTAAAAAAATTTTAACATTATTTTTTTAAATCTTGAGTTCTAAATTCTCTCCCTCCTTCCTGGCCCTTTCCTACCCCTTGAGAAGGCAAGAAATATGATGTTGATTATACATGTGAGGTCATACAAAACATATTTCCATATTAGCCACATTGCAAAGGAAAACACACACACACACACACACACACACACACACACACACACACACACACACACACAACAAAAGTATGCTTCAATCTGCACTCAGAGTTCAATCAGTTCTCTTTCTGGAGTTAAATAGCATTTTTCATCATCGGTTCTTTGGAATTGTCTCAGATCATTGCCTTGATCAGAGTAGCTAAGTCTTTTACAGTTGATCATTATTATAATACTGCTGTTACTCCGTACAGTGTTCTCCTGGTTCTGTTCACTTCCCTTTGCATCATCAGTTCATATAAATCTTTCCAGGTCTTTTTGAAACTACCTCTCATTTTTTTTTAAACCACCTCTCATCATTTTTTATAGCACAACAGTATTCCATCACAATCATATACCCATTGTTCAGCCATTCTCCAATTGATGGGAATCTCCTCAATTTCCAATTCTTTGCCACCATAAAAAGAACTGCTGTGAATATTTTTGTACAAACAAATAGGTCCTTTCCCCTTTTCTTTGATCTTTTTGGGATATAGACCTAGTAGTGGTATTGCTGGGTCAAAGGGTTTGACAGCCCTTTGGGCATAATTCCAAATTGTTCTACAAAATACTTGGTGGTTCTTGTCATTTAGTCATTTATTTCAGAATAGTTGAACCAGTTCACAACTCCACCAACAGTGTAATAGTGTCCCAGTCTTTCTACATCCCTTCCAACATCTGTCATTTTTCCTTTTCTGTAATGTCAGTCAGTCTGATTGGTGTGAGGTGATATCTCACAGTTGTTTTAATTTGCATTTCTCTAATCAAAAGAGATTTCGAGCATTTTTTGCATGTGCTTATTGATAGCTTTGATATCTTCTGAAAACTGCCTGTTCACATCCATTGACCATTAATCAATTGGAGAATGGCTTTGATTTTTATAAATTTAGCTCAGTTCACTACATATTTGAGAAATGATACCTTTAGTCTTTACCAGAAAAACTTACTGTAATTTTTCCCCATAGCTTCCCATTTTCCTTCTACTTTTGGCTACATTGGTTTTGTTTGTGCAAAACCTTTTAAATTTCATGGAATCAAAATTATCCACTTAAATTCCTGTGACCTCTCTATCTCTTGCTGGGCCATAAACTCTTCTTTCCTTATCAATAGATCTGACAAATACATTTCTCCATGCTCCCCTAATTTACTTATGATATCACCCTTTATGTTTAAATCATTTATCCATTTTGACCCCATTTTGGTATACTGTGTGAGATATTGGTCTATGCCTTGCAAACTTCAAGTGCCAATTTGGGGGTAGCTGAGAGAGATTGCTATAAATACATAATAACCAAACTACATTTGACAGCAGCCAGTGGATCTAATGGGGTGTGGGCCCAAGCCAAGATCTTAGCCCCTTGACCCAAAGGGAATCTGACTCCCATTTGTCTACAGTCCCAAGCCTCTTTGAAGGTCTTAGCCCTACCTTTCAATCTTATTCAGATGTGCCTTTGCCTCTTGCACTAAAAAGAATCTGGCTCCCTTTTGTCTATGGGCCCCAGAAAGCCCTTAGTCTGGTCTCAAAAGGTTCCTTATCTTCCTTATTCTTCCAAAGCCCTAGCCCCACCTTTTGATCTTATGCAGATGCCTTTGAAACTTCTACCTTCCAGTTCCCTTCATTATCTATTCCCATCGTCTGTTCAGTCCCGGAGACCTATCAGTTGGAATTCTTACCTGGACCCTTTTCCCGCCCCCTCATCTGTCCACCCAAGGTTTCTTTGGTGTATATGATCTCCCCTGGCCCCCATTCAGATGCTGAGAAATCTCTCACGCCCAAAAGGCTGAGACTTTCTCGTGCCCACTCGTTCCCATGGGTGTTACTAATGTTCAGATTCCTTAAGAGTCTGGCCTGTATGATTTATCTCTAATACGCTGAGAACCTCTCATGCCCCTAAGGCTGAGCTTTTCTCATGCCCGCTCATTCTTACGGGCATCACCTGGCCTATATGTTTTATCACTAATAAACTTTTTCTCTGGCTAGAAGAAGATTTGAGTTGAATTCATTCAGACAGGTCCTGGTGTCGCAATCTCAGGGGTTCCCAGCACCCACAAACCTCTAGACTTCTTCAGATCAAACCAAAATGTCAGCAAAATTAGAACAGCTTGGTAAATTGGAAAAAGTGCTAAGTTGATAGACAGACAGCCAATGTTTAAATCCTGGCTCTAACAATAACTATCTGTATGACCTCTGGCAAACTGATTTACTTCTCTGGCTCTAAGTTTCCCCATTTGTAAGATAAAGGGGCTGAAAAAGATTGTCTTTAAGGTCCCTTATAGCTCTAAATCTATGCTACTTTCTGTAGAAGTGTAAGTGTACGCTACTTTTTCAGATTTAAGTAAATTTGCAGCTCAAAAGGGAAAGATCAGTGGCCTTGAGATGGAAGAAATATCCTCTTAGACTGCATTCCTTTCATATGTGTGTGGATCATTCTATAAAGTTGTAAAACTTTGAGTGGGCTCATGCGTATATGAAAAGGCCAGCCATAGATTACTTTTGTATCTTTTCCCCAACTACTCATTTGCATAGATCAATAGGAAAACCTTAAAACAGGGATTAACAAATTATTGCCAAGGGCCATAGACCCAAAAGTAAGATTGATTTTTGCATTTTCCTAATGCAATAAAACTCTATTTTAAAATGTAAAACTAGTTCTTAGCTTTTGCCACCAAAAAAAAGAAGAAAAAAAGAAGAAAAAAAACCAGCAGGAGGATTTGGCCTAGAGGCCATAGTTTACCAGACACCTGTCTTAGAGCTTTAAAAATCTAGGTGAATGCCCATTTCCTGTTTGTGGCCTTGCCTATAAAAGTGAATGTTTGACAAATGTATTAGTTACCGAAAGTTGGAATGAGGTCTCCCATTAAGGAGACAAGCCCTGAGACCATTGAAAGGAAGCAATACATCTCTTCTCTCCCACTTCTTACTGAAGAGATGACAAGGCTCAGAGCAGAGGCCCAGAGGGACCAGAACTGCAAAGGCTTCTCTACCAGTTCTAGGCTAAGGGATTTTTCTATCTCTTTTCTAAAAGAGCACATTTATGAATATTTTAAGATTATAGCTAAACCTGAAGGAGGAGATGTGAAGACTACTATTGCCCATCAGAGAGCAAGTTCAGGGAGTCCAGTAGATCTACCTGTCCAGGAGAAATACTATGCTGTGTGAGAAGCAGCAAAGTGAGCCGGACATTTCAAACTGGATGTCCCAGAGAGCTTTCAAAATCACCATGTCCAAAATAGAATTCATTATCTTTCCCCCAAAACTCATTCATTTTTCAAACTTCTCTATTTCTTCCTAGTACCAATTACCTGATTTGCAATCTCATTGTCACCCTTGACTCCTCATTCTTTCTCATCCCACCTATCTAATTAGTTGCCAAATCTTGTCATTTCTGCCTCTATAACATCTGTCATGACTATCTCCCTTTCTGGACTCACACAGCCACCATTCTGGTTCAGGTCATCATCATCTCTCACCTGGGCTGCTGCATTAGTCTCCTAATTGATCTCTTTTCAATTCTCTTCTAACTCCAAACCATCCTCCCCACAGCTTCCAAAGTGATTTTCCTTTTGTTTTTAAAAAAAAAAAGCATTTTATTTTTTCCCAGTTATATGGAAAAACAATTGAAACTTTTTTACAAAGTTATTTTTTCTAAAATACAAATCTGACCATGTCATTCCCCTACTCAATAAACTTCAGAGACTCCCTGTTATGTCTAGCAACAAATACAAATTCCTTTATTTGGTTTTTAAAGTGCATCACAACCTGAGTGCAATCAATTTTTCTGGCCTTATAACACATTAGTCTTCTTTGTACAGCTCTCCCTCACTTAAATCCAATTCACTTGCAAGTCATGGCATCACCTTCCAGATGTCAAGGTCCTCTTCAAGAATGAAAGACAAACAACAACCTGTGAGTAGTATGAGCTGCCCCAATGAGGACTCAACTGGCCAGCTCCAGTTGGGCAATGCAGCTCCTTTCTTTCTTCCCTTCCCTTCCCTTCCCTGCTGGTGCTGTGCCCAAAGGAATGTAAATTTTTGGGGTTTTTTGGTGAGGCAATTGGGGTTAAGAGACTTACCCAGAGTCACACAGCTAGGAAGTATTATGTGTCTGAGGTCGAATATGAACTCAGGTCCTCCTGACTTGAGGGCCGGTGCTCTATCCACTGCACCACCTAGCTGCCCCAGGAATGTAAATTTTGATCACTGAAACCTCACAAGATATCTTCCAGTTTATGGATTAGATTTCTTTCTTAAGGACCATGCTTTAAGTCCAAATCACTCTGGCTCTGCTGGGCCACTATTTGGGCCCTGATAGCTCTGAGTGAATGTAAATAGCAACTGTTTCTTTTACTGTTTTGGCCAGAAACTGGGCGTTGCCTCAGCCAAAGTGAGACCTGGGAAAGACCTTAGCTTCAAAAGGCCAAGGGCTCCCGCTGCATCCAGGACCATCTCCAGTAGTTCTGATCTATATCTTGCCACTGGGCCCAGATGGCTCTGGATGAGAAAGTGAGGCTTGTGATTTTGCACAGCCCTCCCTCACTTGAATCCAATTCACTTAAAAGTCATAGCATCCCCTTCCTGATGTCATGGTCCTCTTTGAGAACCAAGGACAAAAAGAAGTCTTCTTCATGAATACCATAATCCAGCTTACTACTCCTCATACATGGAACCTTATTTCCAGTATCTATACCTTCGTATTAAGCAGTCCTCCATGCCTGCGATATATTCTCTTTTTACCTCCATTCCTGGAAAAATCACTGGATTTTGAGTCAGCTACTTATCAGCTGTGTGACTTTGGGCAAATCACTTGATCATTTTAGGGGAAGGGTTGGACTGGATGACCTCGAAGGTCATCTTCCACCTTTAAATCTACAATCCTTCAATCTGTGGAGGCTTCATCTTAAGTGCCACCTTCTACATGAAGTCTCCCAATATCATCTCCGTTTTGCCACTGGAAAACAATAACAAAAAAAACCCACCATCATATCTATCTTGTAGATACTTGTCTTTTGTCTCCCCTGGCTAGCTTGTTAGCTCCTATAAGGATGGGAGTGTCTCACTTTTTTCTTTGTAGCCTAGGGCTTAGCACAAGGATTGGCACATAAATAAATGCCTAATAAATGCTTACTGATTGATTCCTAAAAGATAATGCTCTTATCAGAGCTTTAGAGAGGAAGTTGGAAGTACTATAATGGGGTGACAGATCTATTTGTAGATGTATAAATGTAACTGGAGGTTGGGAGGAATCTGAGTATTTCCAGTGGGGCAACTGCACCCTCAAGCCTTTACAACCCTGTTCTACTGTCTGGACTTTGGAGTCTTCTTTCCCAACAACTGCCAAAGGATTACTTCTCTAATTGTTTCAGATTGTATTATCCTTAAGCGCAGGGACCTGGCTGACATTTCTTCAGTCCCAGCACAATGCCAGGAAGGTAGTAATGGCTCAGTGAAATACTCACAGAACTAACAAGTCCATACCTTGCAACAAAGAGGGATTCCCCTCCCTTAAAGACACCTCCTGAGTCACATGCTAATATAATACAAGGGTAAACAGCTAAACAAAGAAGTAAGGAGTAACAGGAGTCACAGTGACTGTCAGCAAGAGAAGGCCAGACTTACCCCTCCCCACTTAACACAGGATCAAAATAGGGTTGTTGAAGTCTGCTTTTGAGGTTGAAATGATTTCACTGGTGGTGAATATGCCCATCACTTGCCCTACGATCTCCATCTCAATTCTGGAGATAGAGAATTTTCACTACAGCTAAAACTCATTTGTATTTGCCAACTTTCTGCCAGATAAATATACCCCAAGGCTGACCTACATCTTCCTAGACTCCACTTCTTTGCAGGTAGGAGGCATTACCCTTGTCTTCCCTCACCAAACATTGAAAAAGAAAACACACACATTCCCAGAAAAACAATTCTCTCCCAAGACCTTAGGACAGTAGCTGAATTCCCTGTTTTATCAGCTAAGCCCAGGTTTAGCTGTTAGCTGCCTGGAGAGATGATGAATGTAGCCAATGAAAATAACCAACAGCTTGTCCTCTAGACTTTAAAAAACAAAAGTTAGCATTGTCTCCTATTACCTGTTTAAGACCAGAACATCCCACAACAAACATTTAGATAAGGTCCTTCACAAACAAGCCTGCTATATTCCTCTAAGACATATCAATAACGACGGTGGAATAGACTTGAGGAGTATAAAATATTACACAAGTGTAGGTGGATCTTGGAGAGGTTTCTGCGCCCATCCCCACTTACAGAAAACTGTGAAGAAGTTGTAAGGGATTTTAGTGACAAGGACAAATGGGAAGAGATCAATCAGTCCGGCAATAGGCATTTACTATGTGCCAGGTCCTGTGCTAACACTAGTAATATAAAGAAAGGCATAAGAAGAAGCAGGAAAGATTCTTGTATTTATTTGGGCATATAAGAAAGGTCCACCTTGGAGGAAAGAAGAGAGCTCCTGATGGAGTATTACTGAAAGTCAGATTTATTCCTTGCATTCCAATAAAGAAGAAGCCCATCTTGGAGGAAAAAGGAGAGCTCCTGATGATGTATTACTGAAATTCAGATTTATTCCTTATATTCCAATAGAGAAGACAATGGAACTGTAGCTCATGAGAGGATCCTGGAATAGAATTCTGAAGAACAATGCATCTGAGCTAGTGCAAAGAGAAGGGCACTCCTGGAATCCTAGACCAGACCAAAGAGCATGGGGCACATTCCCACCCACATGCCTTTGAGAGATAGCAGAGCCTCTAGTACAAGTGAACTGGAACACCTATAGTAGAGAACAGTAGTAAGAGTTTTACCTGGAGAAGCCATTGGGCACCATCTGTTGGAAGCTGTTATCTTCAGAAAGAAATACAGGGAATATGGTACTCAGGCAGAAAAGAGAGTAAGAGAACCCTGGCAAGAAAAATATATTGATGCTACCCATCAAGTGCATAAAGTGACTGAAGTTATGACCTCTGGAAAAGGGCTTGCTCCATGAAAAATAATATTTCTAATGGGCTCTGATAAGAATTCCATTTGTTTCCCTTAATCATGAGATAAACCTGTTTGTATTTTGAGCCTTGTGAACCCATGTGCTTATAAGGGGAACTAATAACTACATACCATATTTGAGAGTGGAGGAAAATGTCAGATAGAAGTCCCAGATTATCTGGATGGACATAATTTCAACCAAAGAAGTCCCCAAAGAATACCTTTGTCCTTGATGGCAGAAGGGAGCCCCATGATATAAATATTATAGAAGTATTAAGTATTGTTATAATGTAAATGCAGAGAACTGTAGACCTGGAAGTGATCTTAGAAATTATATTCTAGCTCAGCTCTATTGAGTTCAGAAGAACCTGAGCCTTAGAGAAGTAAAATGACTTGCTCAGATAGCTCAGATAGGGTCAGATCAGTAACTGAGCCAGGACTCAGAGGTAGAAAAGACCTTAGTGATTATCTAATCCTGGGGTTCTTAAACTGGGGTCTGGGAACTTGTCTTTTCAAATATTTTGATAACTGTTATTTCAATATGATTGATTTCCTCTGTTATCCTATGTATTTTAATTTATGCATTTAAAAAGATTATTCTGAGAAGGTGTCCATAGTAGATTGTTGAAAAAGTCCATGACACACAAAAATTTTAAAACTCCTGATCTAATTCAACCTCCTTATTTTACAGATGAGGAAACTGAGGCCTAGAGAGATTAAAGTGACTGACCCCAGGTCCAGAACTTTCCATTATGGCATACTGTCTCCTACCACAGTGAATGAAAGCTGGACTTAACAATTAGAAGAAACCTGGTTTCAAATGCTTCCTCTCACCTTTACTAGCTTAGTATAACCTTAAACAAGTGATTTAAACCTTCTGAGGCTCAGATTGTTGTGGTCTGAGAGGCTGAGACCCCTCAAAGACTAGAGTACAGGATGGGGTCATCTGGAATGAATTCACAGACTCAAGCATTCTTTAAGTCAAGTTGGCAAAAAGTTTTGTTATGCTTTTCAGCGGGCAAGCATTCTTAAGGAACCTGCGATAGAGGGGTACAATTTATATAGGATAAAATATAATAAAACATGTGCCAAATATGCTAACTAGATGATTCAGGGTGGGATTAAAGACCGGTTAAGGAGTGTTCAGTTCCTAAAAGAACATGTACTTTTTTTTTAATTTTTAGGCAATTGGGGTTAATTGACTTGCCCAGAGTCACACAGCTAGTGTCAAGTGTTTGGTCTGAGGCTGGATTTGAACTCAGGTCCTCCTGAATCCAGGACTGTGCTCTATCCACTGCGCCACCTAGCTGCCCCCAGAATGTGTACTTCTTGAACTCACTGCACAGGCAGAGTTCACTAGGAAAAGCCCACAAGGGGGCGCCACATGGAGGTGTGGTTTTAGGCCTGCTACATCACTAAGTTAACTAGAGTTCAGGGGTAACTGAGAGTTGTCCAGTCTGCCACCAGTCAATGTCTTGTTTGACAAGATAGATGTAAGGAGTATCCATATGTCTTAGGTCTAGAATACGAACAATGAAGACGTAGATAATGAGGTAGGGTGGAAGTATATATAGTCCAGTAGGTAAGAATATCTTTATGACCCAGTGCAAAGCCATTTTAAACTAATAATTCCTTTAGGTGCTGTTTGTAACTGCACCAGGCAGAGAGATAAGGTTCTTGTTGGGGTCTACTCATGAGTAATTGCTAGGCACAGTGTTTTTGGGCTGGGGAGAAACTGCTAGAGGCAGTGTTTCTGAGACTAGGGAGAATTTGGGGTCCAAGTACAAGCACAAGGACCCAAGCACCCCATCAAGATGTCTCATCAGCAAAATGGGGATAATAATAGCTATAATAACTACTTCAGAAGGTAGGGATGAGAATCCAATGAAACAACGTATGCATACCATTTTGCAAATCTTGTTAAAGTCAAAATAAACATCAGAGATTTATTGCAGTGGAGTCTGGAAGATCTAAGTTCAAATCTGGCCTCAGACACTTCTGGTGTGACCCTGAGCAAGTCACTGCCTGCCTCCGTTTCCTCATCTGTAAAATGGGGGTAATAATAACACCTACCTCCCAGGGTTGTTGTGAGGATCAAATGAGGTAATATTTGTCAAGGCCTTAGGCCTTGTGACATCCAACACGTAGTAGGTGCTTAATAAATGCTTATTTCCTTCCTTCTTTCATCTATATAAAGATAATAATTGAATCCATGAGAGCTAATGAGATCACTGAGATAGTATAGAGCAAAAAGAGAAGGGCTAATCAAGTTGGAAAGGAATAGAATGCTTCCAGACAGTGGATAAAATTAAATGATGATCTACAGGAAAAATGTAGGGATTAGCTGATGAGACTAAGTCCTGCCTTGTGGAATTCTATATATAGTAAACAAGTTTGGTATTTAGGAAGTCTGGCCAGCTGAGAAGAGAAAGCAGTTCCTGCCAAGCCCCATGAGAGGGAACAGCTTAGGGGTTAGGAGACTGGGTCTCTTCAGCAAATAACTATGTATAGTATAACTAGAGCCCCTGGACTTGGAATCAGGAAGACCTGAGTTCCAACACAGCTTCAGATATTTATTAGCTATGTGACCCTGTGAAAATCACTTACCTTCTTTGTCTCCATTTTCTCAACTGCAAAATGGGAATAATTATAGCACTTAGAGTTGTTGTAAAGGTAAAATGAGACAATATTTATAAAGTGCTTAGCACAGTGCTTGGTCCGTAGAGGTTGTTCAATAAATGCTTGTTGACTGATTGAATATTAATGAATGAGGATTGTTTACCTACAGACATCCCATTCTCTACAAAGCTCTCCTAAGCAAAGAACAGACTTAATCTCTCTATTTCAGTTTCCTTCTTTGCCAAGTTAGGATAATGATACCAATAATGATACTGAAACCTAACATTCATACTGGGCAGCTAGGTGGTCCAGTGGATGGAGTGCTGGGCCTGGCATCAGGAAGACATGAGTTCAAATTCAGCCTCAGACACTTGCCAGCTGTGTGAACCTGGACAAGTCACTTAACTCTGTTAAACTCAGTTTCCTCATCTGTAAAATGAGCTGGAGAAGAAAATAGCAAACCACTTCAGTATCTCTGCAAAACATACCCCAAATGGAGTCATGTAGAGTCAGACACAACTTAAACAACTGAAAAATAACAATAAAAATGTTTATTTAGGGCTTTAAGATTTGCAAAGTGCTATACGTGTATTAGCTTGTCTACCGTATGAGCTTGTTTTAAGCCTCAAATGAGATAATGTACATAAAGTACTGGCTATCTAAACATCAGATGTTATTATTAATGTCACTGTTATTTTGCTCAGATCTTTGTGTGGGGAGCTTTCCTCATCAAAACTCCTTCCATCAATGCAGATAATAGCTCACTATCATTATTATTTTGCTCAAACTCATATAGCTCACCCACATGAAAGTATATTAGAACCCCATTTTTAATTCAACAGAAAATATTCAGAATTAAATATTTCACCATTTTAAAGTTCTTTCCAGACCTTCCTATGAAAGCAAACCCAATCATACTTCATTAAATTTCTCAGAAATCAATGTTTTCCACTAAAATCCTTCCCATCCCAGGCCTAACCCCTTTCCTTGAGGAAAGTATGTAAAAAGGGTCAAGAAAGAAGGCTGAGGTCCTGGACGTCAACAAGTCAGTCAACAAAGCATGTTAAGTATTTACTCTATGCCAGGTACTGTACTAAGCATTGGTGACACACACAACAACAAAACACAGATGCTACCCTCAAGAAGCAAATAATGAGGTACGTACAAATTATATCTCCTGGGTCCTTAGGATCATTTCCTTCTCCCTTCCTGATGCAGTGGACAGAGAACTGGGCCTGGAGTCAGGAAGACTCATCGTCCTGAGTTCAAATCTGGCTTCAGATTCTTACTAGCTGTATGATCCGGGGCAAATCACTTAACTCTGTTTGCCTCGGCTTCCTCATCTATAAAATAAGCTGGAGAAGGATATGGCAAACCACTCCAGTATCTCTTCCAAGAAAAGTGCCAAATGGAGTCATGGAGAGTCAGATATGACTAAAAAAATGACTCAATGACAAAGGAAGAGAGAGGCAGCTAGATTCCTTCAGCTGTGTAAAGCGCCCTTGAGGAGAGCAAGTGGTCAAAAAAGGAGGGACTGGGTGATTTTAGGAAAATGATTCTCCAGGAGTGCTCCCAAAAGATTAAGTAACTATTATGGTATTGGATGAAGTAAAATATTAAGCTTGAGCTGAATAAACTATATTTTATTACATTGTGAAATTTTCCTTGCCTGTGATTCCTATAAATATTACTTCAAAATGTATCATGTGAAAGACAAGTCTGAGAGCATGAGAGGATTTAGATAATTTTGACACTTCTCTCTTAATCCAGACAATGCTTGAATTTAGATGAATGACAAATTTGATAAAAATTGTTTCTTGAAATCTGGTGTTTAAAATATGTAGCTAGAAGGGAAGACTACCCTCCAGAAAAGCAAGCAGCTAAGCCCTGAAGCCCAGTGAAAGCCAGCAGTAAGATCTAGCACAAAAAGCTTAGGACAGTATACCAGAGCCCAACTCTCACTTAAAAACACCAAGTTACAAAAAAAGGCAGAGAAAAAATGAGAAAGAAAAAGAGCTTGACTATAGAAAGTTAGTATGGTGATATGGAAGAGTAAGGCATAAATTTAGAAGAGGACAATAGTGTTAAAATGGCTACATGTGAAGCCTCAAAGAAAAGTGTAATTTGGTCTCAGGCCCAAAAAGAATTCCTAGAAGCACTTAAGGATTTTAAAAAAGCAAATTAGAGAAGTAGAAGAAAAATTATGAAAAGAAATGAGAATAATGCAAGAGAATCATGAAAAAAGAGTCACTAGCATGGGCAAATATATATTAAAAAAAATTGAGGAAAATAACTCCCTAAAAAATAGAATTGTCCAAATGGAAAAGGAAGCACAAAAGCTCACTGTAGAAAAGAATTCCTTAAAAATTAGAATTGAACAAGTGGAAAATAATGGCTCTATGAGACATCAAGATATGATAAAACAAAATTTAAAAAGTAAAAAAAAAAAAGAAATTGAAATTTTCCATTGGAAAAAACAACTAGAAAATAAATCCAGGAGAGATAATATAAGAATTATTGGACCATCTGAAAGCCATGATGAAAAAAAAAAGGCTGAGACAACATCTTTCAGGAAATTATTAAAGAAAACTGCCCTCATATATTAGAACTAGAGGGTAAAATAGAAATTGAAAGAATTTACTGATTACCACCTGAAAACTCTCAGGAACATCATAGCCAATTCCAGAGCTCCCAAGTCAAGGAGAGAATATTGAAAGCAGCCAAAAATAAACAATTCAAATATTGTGGAACTATAGTCAGGATTACATAGGATTTGGAAGCTTGCACATTAAAGAACCAAAGGATTTGGACTATGATATACTAGAAGACAAAGGAGTTT
The DNA here is from genome assembly GCF_003287225.1 of Phascolarctos cinereus. Classification (NCBI taxonomy): domain Eukaryota; kingdom Metazoa; phylum Chordata; class Mammalia; order Diprotodontia; family Phascolarctidae; genus Phascolarctos; species Phascolarctos cinereus. Next base: position 171,986,357 of record NW_027556402.1, read on the forward strand.
GGAGTATAACCAAGAATCACCTACTCAGCAAAACTGAACATAATCTTTCAGGGGGAAACTGATATTTATGAAATAGAGGACTTTCAAGCATTTCTAATTAAAAGACCAGAGCCAAATAAAAATGTGACCTCCAAATACAAGACTCAAGGGAAACATAAAAAGGTAAAAATGGAACAAGAAAGAGAAAACAGAAATTCAATAAGGTTAAACTATTTACATTGCACTGCAAGAAGGCGGGGTGGGATTGAATGGAATAAATTATCCCACACGGAAAGGCATGAAAGGGCTAGTATAACGGAGGGGAAGGTAGGGGGTTAGTGGGCAAATCTTACTGTCATCAAAATTGGCTCAAAGAGGGAATAACATACACACTCAATTAGATATAGAAATCTATCTTACCCTATAAGGAAGTAAAAAGGGACAGTGATAATAGAAGGGGGAGGGAGGACTCATAAAAGGAAAGGAGGTGATCAGAAGTAAAACACTTATGAGGAAGGAAAGGATAGGGTGTCAGGGAGAGGGGAGGATAAACAAGTGACAAATAGCATAGAGGGAAATGAACTCACCCATAAAATGGACGTAGATAGCAGAATGGATTAAAAACCTCAATCCTACAATATATTGTTTATAAGAAACATATTTGAAGCAGAGGTAAACACAGATAAAGGTAAGGGAGTGGCATAGAATCTATTGTGCTTTAGCTGAAGCAAAGAAAGCAGGGGTAGCAATCATGATCTCAGACAAAGCAAAAGTAAAAATAAATCTAATTAAAAGAGATAAAGTAGGAAACAATATCCTGCTGAAAGTTACCATAGACAATGAAGTCATATCAATATTAAATATATATGCACCAAATGGTATAGCATTGAAATTTTTGAAGGAAAAGTTGAATGAGTTACAAGAGGAAATGGATAATAAAACTATACTAGTGGGGGACCTCAACTTTCCCCTCTGAGAACTTAGATAAATATAATCAAAAAATAAGCAAGAAAGAAGTTAAAGAAGTGAATAAAATTCTGAAAAAGTTAGATATGATAGATCTCTGGAGAAAACTGAATGGGAATAGAAAGGAACAAATCTTTTTCTCAGTAGTACATGGCATCTACACAAAAATTGACCATGTATTAGGATATAAAAACCTCACAACTAAATGCAGAAAAGTAGAAATAATAAATGCATGCTTTTCAGATCATAATGCAATAAAAATTACATTCAATAATGGATAAAGGAAAGAAAGATTAAAAATTAATTGGAAATTGAATAGTCTAATCCTAAAAAAACAAGTAGGTCAAAGAAAAAATCACAAAAACAATCAATGATTTCATTAAAGAAAATGACAACAATGAGACAACATACCAAAATTTATGGGATGCATCTCTAATTACTTATATCAATAAAAATAGAGAAAAAGCAGATCAATAAATTGGGCATGCAACTTTAAAACTAGAAAAAGAACAAATTAAAAATCCTCAATTAAAAACCAAATTGAAAATCCTGAAAATTAAAGGAGAGATTAATAAAACTGAAAGTAAGAAAACCATTGAGTTAATAAATAAAACTAGAAGCTAGTGTTCTGAAAATAAACCAATAGAATAGATAAACCATTGATTAATTTGATTTAAAAAAAGAAAAAAAGAAAACCAAATTACTAGTATTCAAATGTGAAAGTGGTGAATTCACCGCCAATGAAGAGGAAATTAAGATAAATGTTAGGAGCTATTTTGCCCAATTAAATGTGATAACAATTTGACAATCTAAAGGAAATGGATGAATATTTACAAAAATATAAATTACCCAGATTAACAGACGAAGAAAGAAAATACTTAAATAACCCAGTCTTAGGAAAAGAAATTGAACAAATCATCAATGAACTTCCTAAGAAATATACCCCCAGGACCAGATGGATTCACAAGCAAATTCTGCCAAACATTTAAAGAATAATTAATCCCAATACTATATAAACTATTTGGAAAAATAGTTGAAGAAGGAGTCCTACCAAGTTCTTTTTATAACACAAATATAGTGCTGATACCCAAAACAGGAAGAGCCAAAACAGGAAAGAAAATTATAGACCAATTTCCCAAATGAATATTGATACAAAATTTTAAAATAAAATACTAGCAGACAGATTACAGCAATATAACACAAGGATTATATACTATGACCAGGTGGGATTTATACCAGGGATGCAAGGCTGTTTCAATATTAGGAAAACTATCAACATAACTGACCACATCAATAACCAACAGAAATTATATGATTATATCAATAGATACAGAAAAGTCTTTGACAAAATACAACACTTATTTCTATTAAAAACACTAGAGAGTATAGGAATAAATAGAACTTACCTTAAAATAATAAGTAATACATATCTAAAACCATCAGCAAGCATTATCTATAATGGGGATAAGCTAAAAGCTTTCCCAATACAAGTAAGGACGCCCATTATCACCTCTATTATTTAATCTTGTACTAGAAATGTTCGTTATAGCAATAAGAAAAGAAAAACAAATTAAAGCAATTAGAATAGGCAATGAGGAAACAAAACTATCATTTTTTGCAGATGATATGATGTTATCCTTAGAAAATCCTAGAAAATTAACTGAAAGCTACTTGAAATTATTAATAACTTCAGCATAGTTACAGGATACAAAATAAATCCATATAAATCATAAGCATTTCTATATATTACCAACAAAGTCCAGCAGCAAAAGATAGAAAGAGAAATTCCATTTAAAATAATTGTAGACAACATAAAATGTTTGGTAGCCTACCTGCCAAGACAAACCCAGGAACTATATGAACACAACTATAAAGTACTTTTCACACAAATAAAGTCAGATCTAAACAATTGGAAAACTATTAATTGCTCATGGGCAGACTGAACCAACATAATAAAAATGACAATTCTACCTAAATTAATCTATTTATTCAGTGCCATACAAACCAAACTATCAAAAATTATTTGATAGAACTAGAAAAAATAATAACAAAATTCATCTGGAAAAACAAAAGTTCAAGGATATCAAGGGAATCAATGAAAAAAAAATGCAAGAGAAGTTGATCTAGCCATACCAGATCTCAAACTGGATTATAAAGAGATAATTATCAAAACAATCTGGTACTAAGAAATACAGTGGTGGATCAGTGGAATAGATTAGGTATTGATAAGTGACAATAATAATCTAGTATATGATAAACACAAAGATCCAAATTTTTAGAACAAAAACTTATGATTTGACAAAAATTGCTAGGGAAACTGAAAAACAATATGGCAGAAACTAGGTATAGACCAACATCTCACACCATATACCAAGATAAGGTCAAATGGGTACATGATTTACACATAAAGGGTGATACCATAAGCAAATTAAGAGAGCATGGAATAGTTTGTCAGATTTATGGATAAGGGAAGTATTTAGGACCAAAGAAATATAGACTGATACAAAATGTGAAACAGATAATTTTGATCATAAAAAATGTAGAAGTTTTTGTACAAACAAAACCAATGCAACCAAAATTATAAGGTAAGCAGAAAACTGGGGAAATTTTTTTTTGCAACAAGTATCTCTGATAGAGGCCTCATTTCTCAAATATATAGAGAACTGAGTCAAATATATAAAAATACAAGTCATTCCCCAATTGATAAATGGTCAAAGGACATGAACAGGCAGTTTTCAGACAAAGAAATCAAAGTTATCTATAAGTCACATTAAAAATGCTCTAAATCACTATGGACCAGAGAAATGCAAATTAAAACAACTCTGAGGTACCACCTCACACCTGTCAGAATGGCTAATATGACAAAAAAGAAAAATGTTAGATGGTGGAGGGGACACTAATACACTGTTGGTGGAGTTGTGAACTGATCTAACCATTCTGGAAAGCATTTGAAAGTATGCCCAAAGGACTATAAAATTGTGCATACCCTTTGATTCAGCAATACCACTGCTAGATCTATATGCCAAAGACATCCAAAAAAAAAAGGAAAAGGACCTATTTGTACAAAAAAAATTTTACAGCAGCTCTTTTTGCTGTGGCTAAGAAGTGGAAACCAATGGGATGACCAACAACTAGGGAATGGTTAAACAAGCTGTGGCATATGATTATAATGGAATATTATTGTGCCATAAAAAATTACAATGAGGATGATTTCAGAAAAAACTGGAAAGACTTACATGAACCGATGCATAGTGAAGTGAACAGAACCAGGAGAATATTGTACACAGCAACAGCAATACTGTACGATGATCAACTCTGAGTAACTTAGTTATTCTCGGTAATACAATGATGTAAGACAGGAGTGGGGAACCTGCAGCCTCAAGGACATATGTGGCTTTCTAGGTCCTCAAGTGTGGCCCCTTGATTAAATCCGCACTTCACAGAACAAATCCCCTTAATAAAAGGATTTGTTCTGTAAAACTTGCACTCAGTCAAAAAGCCACACCCGAGGACCTAGAAGGCCAACATGTGGCCTCAAGGCTGCAGGTTCCCCATCCCTGATCCAAGATAATCCCAAAGGGATAATGATGAATCATACTATCCGCCTCCAGAGAAATCACTGATATTGACTGAATACAGCCTGATCTTGCTATTTTTCCTTTCTTTCATTTTTTCTTTTATTTGAGTCTTCTTGTACAAAATTACTAATATGAAAATGTTTTACATAATTGCACATGTCTAATGTAAGCTAAATCTGATTGCTCACCATCTTAGGGAGTGGGGAGAGGATGGAGGGATAGAATTGGGAACTCAAAATTGTAAATAAAAATGTTAAAACACTGAAAAAATAAAATATGCAGCTACATAGGTTTCTTTTACACCTATAATTTATAACGTTAGAGATTTGTCTGGAGGACACTAGGAGTTTAAGTGGCTTGCCCATAGTTGTATCACTACTATGTAGCAGAGGGACAATGTCAGTCAATAAGCATTTATTAAGGACCTACTATGTTCCAGGCACTGTGCTAAGCACTGGGATCCAAAGAAACCCAAAAGACAGTCCCTGTCTTTTCGGAGCTCATAATCTAGTGAGCTAATAATAATAATTGTTATTACTTGAAATTATTATGAGAAATACAAGGCAGCCCAGCATGGTGAATAGCTTTGTAGTGAGCTCTGAGTTAAAATCTTGCTTCTGATGCTTATTACTTGGTGACTTTGGTCAAGTCACTTAAACTTTACATACCTCAGACAAGTCCCTGGGATTTCTCTCTTAAATAAAGGGGTTGATGCCACTCTCACTGTTGCTGAGTATCTTATTCAGGAGCTAAAAATCAGAAAGCTGATCCTCTTATGAAAGACATGTGGTCCCCCAAAAAGGATATGTCAATGGTTTTGTAATCATTTGTAGCTGTCAGTGGGGTCATGCCCCTGAAGGATTAAGAGATGACCTCAGGAAGGTCGGTGAGGCATCTCCTATTTTTTCATATCCTCTAGAACTTCTGGTTCCTTGCACACACTAGGCCCCTGATACTAATTTGTTGACATGATTCACTGCAGACAGAAGTTTCAGGATCTGACACCTCACCACAAATATACACACAAGCACACAGGGGATCAAGCTAGCATATTGTGCGGTGTTTTAAAGCCAGTCTCTTTGCTCATTTAATTAAAAAGTTGAACCAGGAAACAAGCCAAAGGCAGTTTCATCCCAACTGGTGCTGGCCACAGACTGGGCCGGGTGAACTGCTAAGACATCATTGCACCATTTCCTAAGAAACATTCAGCTTCACACCGGGAATGAGCTGCTGGGTAGGAAGCAGTCAACAAGGCCCCTGGTTTTCCACCAGCTGTCTCTGACCAGTGCACAATTAAGCTGTTCATCAGCTCCTCTCTCTTTAGCTGGAAGCAAGAAAAGCTGAATGAATGTCATCAAAGAAAAAATGGGAGCAATGACACTTCCCCCACAGATGTTTAAATCAGTTTTTACTTTGGAAATGACACAATGGCCAAAAACATCTTAGAGGGACAATCATCTACTTTTAAAAAGACAGAATAACAGAAAAGAATGACATTCAAAAATGAAAATAGCCCAGGACAGTGTAAACATTTATGATCCAGGAAAAGTTATAGCCACCTGACCACTGACAGACACAAGAACCTGACTGATAGTAACAAAATTGCAACTCTCAAGCAAAAGTTGGAGCAGGAGGACCCATGAGGGTAAATGTCCACATCACGTAGTGAACACTCACTTGATATGCCAGAACCTAGAGTGAGCGTTCCATGAATGTTAGTGAATAATGACTTCACCAAGAACCTTAGACCACTTTCCTACTATCTAGCTTTGTTATATTTACCAGCTGCCTGTCAGAGGAAAGGAGAAAAATGTAAAGAAGGGGGAAGACACTGATAGAGTTAATAGTAAAGGCAAGAACACTGTAAAAGCTTCTGCTTCTTGCATGGAAACACGGATTGTCCCAAATATCTGCCAAGTTACGAGATATCTGGACTCATGAGAAAACTTTCAAGTAATATATGATATTTCTTTATTAGGAATACTGGACCATGCTACAAATCTACTTTAATAGATATCCATATGTTAGTTAATGCTTTGATCCCAGGCTGCTTTTGTACAGACAGCAATAACTAATCAAAAGCTTTTGTCTGCTCTAGTTTTCCTAGGAAACCCTTTCACTCTCCTGGTGGCTTCCTTCCTGTGGGATTCCGTCCTGGCTCTACCACTAATAGTCACTGAGTGACCTCAGAAATGTTCTGTCAAGTCTCTGGATCTCAGCTTCCTTATCGGTAGAATCAGAGAGGCGGGCTAGATGATCCTTCAGTACTCTAAAATGTTACAAAATCATTCTGGCACTCTAAGGTATAATCTCACAAATTTTCTTTTCATTAAATTACATATTCCTTTAACCCCAAACACTTCCCTCAACCCCTGTGACAGTAAATGATATAGTTTCTTTCTCTCCCCCATTTTCCCTAGCACATGCTTTTTATCTAGAATACTCAGATTCAGCTCCTACTAACTGGCAATTCTTAAATTTCTCTTAAAAATTGTTGACAATCCATTCTACAGAAATGCTTCCATTAATTCACTAGTGCTGTTATAAGCATTAAAATATGACTAACACATTCCCTTTCCAAGTGAAGAGATCTTCAGGAGAGAGAGACAAGTACCAAAGTATTACCAAGAAGAGTGTGGGGTAGTGAGGTCAGTTAGTTGAAATATAAAGGATTTCCCAGTAATTTTTTATCTTGTTCTGCCAGGAATGCCTGAGACACTTTGTTCTGAGGAAATTTTTATCTCACACGAGTCTTCATTTATCCAAGTATGGAAGAAATTTTCCAGAGTTGCCTCTGGCTATCGCTCAAAGCAGAAATCAATTCTGAAGTTTCAAGAATTGCACAGGGGTGCAAAAAGCAATCTCCACCACAGTTTCCAGGAATTGATACTATAAAGAGCATTAAAAAAAAAAGTCAGCTTGGCCTTGTGATAAGACAGGAGGGAAAAAATCCTCATTTTCCTTCACCAGAAGGCCTTTCCTATTCTCTTCTGTCTTCCTGTCTCCCAACCAGGTCACTCCATTTTCCTCCTTTAGGATAAAAAAATTAAAAAATCAGAAAATCCTTAATGTCATAGGGAATTTGAAACATCACACAGACATCTCCTTGGCTTCAAAGTCCTGACACTCTGCACAAAGAAAGTCAGAAAAAAAAAATGGGTGAAGACACAACCAACATTTATAATAGCACTTTGCAAAGCTTTACATACACTCCATCTCACAACAACACTGAAAGGTAAGTACTAGAGATATTATTATCCCCATTTTACAGATAAGGAAAATGAAGTCATTCATGGGACAGAGGCAGGATTTGAATCTAGGTCTTCCTTACTCCAAAACCACCCTTTATCTACACACTTCTCCAATACCATTGCCCACTGTTGCTCAGAGTTAAGAATATAGTTGTGAAACATTCATTCAAAGTGCTCCAACCTAGGTAATGAGGTTGTGCAGTGCAATGGGTTGGTAAACAATTAGGAAACTCCAAGTTTTGCCATTGACTGGAGGTGAGTGCAGCCAAGGTAATGCATGTTTGGTGTCTCCATTTCTTGTTTGGCCAGTGGAAACAATGACAAGATATTAGCTGCTTGCCAGTCCCTGGTGATGTGGGCAAGCACTGGGGTGAAAGGTACCTGGTGGCAAGTTCTATATCTGTACCAGGTCAGGAGGAAGAAAGTGTCTATCTATTTATCTATCATCTATTACACACACACACACACACACACACACACACACACACACACAAATATAAATGTGTATGTATATATGTAGTGTGTGTATACATATATACATGTATCTATATGTATATTATATATACATACATATATATGTACATATATGTGTGTGTGTATATAAAATATGGTACACATACACACACACATCACTCCAAGTTCATCTCCATAGTAGCATTCTTGACAATGTTTATGCCCCTTTCAATTCTGGAACCGTGATCAAATCAACTCTGCTCTTGATCCTCAAAGGGATGGGTTAATCTACTCCTCTCTGACTTCCCAGTGCAGCTAGGTGGTGCAGTGTATAGAGTGCCAGACCTAGAGTCAGGAAAACTCTTCTTCCTGAGTTCAAATCTGGCCTCAGACATTTTCTAGCTACCCTGGACAAGTCATTTAACTCTGCCTCAGTTTTCTGGTCTGTAAAATGAGCTAGAGAAGGATATGGCAAAGCACTCCAGTATCTTTGCCAAGAAAACCCCAAATGGGGTCACGAAGGGTCTGACATAACTGAAAAGACACAACAAAAAATGGCTTCCTACTCGATATCCTTGTGTGTTGTCTCTCCTTATTAGAATATAAGCTCCTCGAGGGCAGGGGCTGTCTTTGCTTTTGTATTTGTATGCCCAGTGAGCTAAGGCTCAGTGGATAGCATATATTAAGCATTAATAAATGCATTTTCATTTATTCATTTCCTCCACCTTTGTTCTTTCAATGCCCAAATTTAAGGGGGAGGGGGGTGAAGAGGAGGGAATAGTCAAACTGGTTCAAAGTCCTTCCTGTCTACTTTTCAACCCCTAATAAACTACTTTGATCTCCATCATCATATTTTAAATAAAAACAAACTGAAAGACAGAGCCAACATCCTGTCATTTTGACTCACACAGCTTAACAGGCTCATAGAATTACAGAATCACAAAGACTGAAAATGATTCTAAGGTCATCTAGTCTGATCTATAGCTGAACAGGAATCCCCTCTACAGCACTCTGAAATTGGGCAAGTGGGCATCCAATCTCAGCTTGAAGACTTCCAGTAACGAAAAACTCACTATCTTCTGAGGCATCTTATTCCACTTTAGAGACAGTTGTATTTGTTAGGATGTGTTTTCTTCTACTGAATCAAAATTTTCCTCCCTGAAACTTTTCCCTGATTGTCTTGGTTTTGGAGTCAAGCAAAACACATTATAACTTTGAAGTTCTGACTTAGAAATAGACATGTGTGGTCTCTAATTGCTTCTCCATGATGCCAGAGTTCCAGGAGAAACTTGGTTCCCCTCATAATTGCCCTTGGTATGCATGCAAGGTAGATGTTCTCTAAGAAGACCCTTGCTGATAATGGGTAAAAATACCCTCAACACTTGAGGACCTGTGGGTGTTAGCAGTTGTCTCAAGAGAATTCTCCAAGAAAGCCAACGCACAAAGAGATACACAGTTCCCTCCAGGCCAGGGAGGTACACATAGTCCTTCCATAAAGTCATAATCCTATTCCTAAAGTTTATTAGAGAGAGACAGCAATACAGTAAAGGACAGAGTAAAATTAAATTAAATTAACTAAGTTAAAAAACCCCAACAACCTGGAGTTCAAGTTCCACCAGTGAAATATATAGGTTCTATGCACAATTAACTTAACCAGTAAGAAGTCCAGGCAACTCTCTAACAGGTTGCAGATCTGCCTTGACAGAAGGGAATTCTAAATCAGTATTTTTTTCTGATAAAATAACATTATACTAGACAAAAAGAAAAAAAAGAAGTACCAGCTCACCTCTTCTTCCATGGCTTTCCAAACTTCTACTGTTTGATGATGCCCCAAGATCCTGGATACTAGAGGAGCTAGTGAAGAGTGAAAGATTTATTGTTCCAGCTCGGCTTTGCTTCTTGTCTCTTGTGGAGAGGGAGTAAATCCCAAGTAAGTTTTGTACTCTCTTATCAGGCTACTATGATGTTGAACTGAGACACTTGGACTAGATGATCCGTATGGTTACTTTTCAGCTCTAGAATTCTGTATACTGCGATTGGATACAAAAGTATGGCATCAGGTCAATATGGTTCACATTTAGCTTTTCATTTGTCCTTACCCAATGACCTGCCATCACCTGTGTATCCCATAAGGAATTATTAGAAGGGAAGGAGGGGTGGTCTCCAATGGAGGTGGGGTTATGATTTTATTTTCATATATATGTTATTATACATGTGCAGGTAAGGCCCTGCAAGATTCATCTCCCTAGGAACCTAATTATCATGACTCTTTACTGATGACCCTAATTAAAAGCTCCTGCTAGTCTGTGCATGTGCTACTATAAACTCTGTGACCTCTTCAGCCTTATCATGCAATTACCTAATCATGCAATCAACCTATCACGCAATTACCCAACAAGTATTTATTAAGCATTTACAATATTCCAAGCACTGTGCTAAATATTGAGGATACAAAGAAAGGCAGAAACAGTCCCAGATCTTAAAGAACCTATGTTTTAATGGTGGAGATAATATGCAAATAATTATGTTAACACAAGATACATACAGTAGGGTGGGGAGAGATGAGGCATGGAGAAGACTGAGGACTGATTGAAAGATTTTTTATCTGTAGAACATTTAAAATTACTTAAAAACAATTTTAAAAATTAAAATAAAAAATCAAAACTTTGTGAAACAAAAATCAAAAAACACTATTAATTTTCCACTGGATCCATCTTTGCTTCAGTTTATGTTTACTCTGCTGATAAGGAAAGTTATTTTTTGTCCCACATTTAAAAACTTTACAAGTTGACTTTATTAAAGCAAAACAGAGGTAAACACCTTTTTTTTTTTAGTGAGGCAATTGGGGTTAAGTGACTTGCCCAGGGTCACACAGCTAGAAAGTGTCAAGTCTCTGGTCTGAGACTAGACTTCAACTCAGATCCTCCTGACTCCAGGGCCGCTGCTCTATCCACTGGGCCACTTAGCTGTCCCATAAATACCTTTTATATGGCACAAAAAAAAAGAAGAAATCCTGTCATTTCACAATTAGACTGTCAGCCTTTTATCAAATAACAACCAGAATAAGACATTGTTTCTTTGTATGTGTATGCCTATAAAGTGTGTGTGTGTGTGTGTGTGTGTGTGTGTGTGTGTGTGTGTCTATACACACACAGCTGGAAAGCTATTGTAATAGTACAGGTATGAGGTGATAAGAGGCTGTATGAGAAGAGAGATGACATATACAAGAAATGTTGTGAAGGTAAAATGACAAGATTTGACAACAGATTCAATACGTAGGATGAGGGTAAGTAAGGAGTTGAAACACAAGGGTTGAGAGCCTAGGTAGCTGGGAGGATAATAGTGCCCTCAATTGTAATAATAAATTTGGGAAGCGGCAAGGGTTTGGAAGAAACATAATAAATTCTGTTTTGGACATGTTGAGTGTGACATGACTATGGGACATCCAAAAGGCAGTTGGTCAAGTGGAACTGAAGAAAGAGATCAGGGCAGGATATATAGATCTGGAAATCATCTACATAGAGATGATAAATAATTGACTCATGGGAGCCAATGAGATCACCAACTAAGATAACATAGTCTAGACTAGTTTGTTATTTTTTACCTAGGGTCTGTGAAGTTTTTTTTTAATTTATTTTGATAACTGTATTTTAATATGATTTATTTCCTTTGCAATCTCATGTATTTGATTTTATGCATTTAAAAACATTATTCAAAGAAGAGGTTCATAGACTCCATAAGATTGCCAAAGTGGTTTATGACACACACAAAAAAAGCTAACAGTGAAGATTTGATCTTATGGTGGGGAGGGCCCTTCCTGGGTCTGGGAACCAAGTCACCAAGGAGAGATCTCTCAGGCACATCAAAACTTTGGAGTGAATAGCCCTTTTCCAGAATGGGAACTAACTTGGCAAGCAGAGGTTGCAGTGCTGTATCTGACCCCCACATCAGAGTGAATGGCCCTTCCCTGAAATGATAACCAACATACCCAGGCAGAAGTTACAGCGTTGTATTCGACCTCTGAGGCACAACACAGAGTAGTGAAGGACCCTTCCCCCAGTTTGGTTCATCATCTGAGCAGAGCAAGCAAGGAGGAATGGTTCATCTTGAGGGGTATAACAATAAAAGGGAGGTGAATACAACAAGGCTGAAGTAAGAAAGAGGCTCCTTTTCTCCAGGCTGCTGACTGCCAGAGGCAGTCTTCTAACCTCTTCTTCTAATAGGGATTCAGTGACCTCTCAGCCACTTTCAACTCTTAGGACAGTGCCAGTAGTACGGGCTACCAACCCATCCAGAACCACCATGCTTACCTGGTGGGCTCCAGGAACCAGGCAGGCTCTCTCAGTAGGTTCCTGCAGGAAAAGAATACCTTCATACCCATTGGAGGCTTCAAGAAGTTTCCATGGGATATGAGCTATGGTGCTGTAAAAGGGATCCCAAATTTCTCCCCCCAGAGGGAAGGGGATCAAAGTCTGCTAGAGGAAATAACACTTCTAGACCTCAAAAGCAGTAGACATCAAAACTATTTGGCATTGGTTATAGAACAGAGAAGTAGGTAACGGGACAATTCTAATTCTGCTAAGTGGGGGAGAGCTAGAAGCCCTGGAACTCAATAACCCGTTGTTCAATAAATCGGAAAACAAAAAAAGAGCTCCCTGTTTGAAAAAAAACTGGAAAGCAGTTTGGCAGAAATTAGGCTTAGACCAGCACCTTACGCCATTCTAAATGGATACAAGAATTTAATTTTAAAGATTATACCGAAAAAATAGAAGCTAAATATCAAACACCTTCCACAGCAATGGGGTAGGAGATGTATTCTTACCTAAACAAGAGATAAAGGCAGTTATAAAAGATAAAGTAGATAATTTTGATTACATGAAATTGAAAAACTACTGCATAAATAACAGTAATGCAACTGGATAAGAATGGAAGTGATGAGTCAAATAGGAAAAAAACCTTTGCATCAGATTTCTCTGATAAACATTTGGTGTCCAAGATATATAAACAACAGATAGATAAAGTGGTCTAAGATAATGAAAACAGTTCTCAAAAGAATTGCCAACTATAAACAACCATACGAAAGAATGCTCCAAATCACAAGAGAAAAAAAAGATCTTTAATAGACATTGTTGGAGGAGTTGTGGAAAGATAGGCACATTAATGCATTCTTGGTAGAGCTGTGAATCTGTAGAATCATTGGAAAGCAATTTGGAATGATGCAAACATAGTGACTAAAATGTTCATACCCTTTAACACAGGGATTCCATGATCAGGCTAATACACCTAGGAGGTATTGATAAGGAGAAAGTATACATATTTACCAAAATATTTGTCATAGCACTATAAGTGATAACAAAGAATTGGAAACAAAGTAGATTCCATTGATCAAGGAATGGCTAAATCAATTATGATACATGAAATAACAGAACATTACTGGGATCTAAGAAAATACAGATGTGATACACACAGAGTAGCATGGAAGGATCTGTATGAACTGATGCAGATGGAAGAGATCAGAGTGAAGAAAACAAAAAACAATGTACACAATGACTGCTACCATGTGAACAAAAAAACCCCAATGTAAACAGAAGGAACACCCTCCTCTGTCAAAAGTGAACGATGAAAAATCACAAAAAACAAACCTGGCTACATGGCTCAAAAGAAGAGATATGAGAAGACACTTTTCTCAGCCCCTCTCCCCATTATCTGGAGATCAGAGGCCCACAAATGTTACACAGTGCACATTTTCAGACTATTTTAATGTATTGATCATTTATGATGATTTTTTCCCATCTTAAAGAACCTATTATTTGTTAAATGGGATGGCTCTCTGGGACAGGTCATGAAGTATGATACTGTGAAAACCATGAATGATGTAAAAAACCAAAGACAGCAATAAAAACTTTAAAAAAAAAAAGGTTATGAATCCCTAGACTAGAGGGAAAAGGACAGTCTTGGGGGTTACTCACAGTTATGGTTTAGATGAAGGGGGCAGCTAGTGGCTCAATGGATAGAGTGCTGGGCCTGGAGTAAGGAAGACTCATCCTGCTGAGTTCAAATCTGGCCTCAGATCACTTATTAGCTGTGTGACCCTGGGCAAGTTACTTAACCCCATTTGACTCAGTTTCCTCATCTATAAAATGAGCTGGAAAAGGAAATGACAAAGCACTCCAGTATCACTGCCAAGAAAATGGAGTTGTAGAGTTGGACACAACTGAAACTGCTGAACAACAACAAAACAATCAGCAAAGGAGACATGTAGGAAGAGAACCAAGAGAGATTGGGACCATAAAAACCCAGAAGCCAAAGAGTATCCAGGAGGAGATGGTGATCAACAGTGTCCAGGCTACAGAAAAGTTAAGGAAGATGAAGCCTGAGGAATGTAGCCACAAAAACAAAGATTTCCACATCTTCTTTACATCTTCTGCTCTTCCCCAGTGATTTTTTTTCCTTTTGTTTTTTATTACATTAATACATATTTATGGAATAAAACTAGCATTTCCTTAACATAGTACAATAAAAAAGATGATTGTACATGAAACTGCAAATCTACTAAGCACAACTTGTTGTTCCTTTCAAATATACAACAAAATTATTATGTGAATTTCTCTTTTTTTCCTCTCTCTCTCTCTCTTCTCTCTCTCTCTCTCTCTCTCTCTCTCTCTCTCTCTCTCTCTCTCACTCTGGATTCTCCAGTCAGCATCAATTGAAGTCTCTTATAAATCTGCCTGGAGTACTTTCTTACCACTTTTCTCTTCGTCAGTATTGGTCCCCCTGTCACCCATGACAGTTCCTACCACTAATACTCCCTCTTCCCACACTACTCCATAGCATATGTCAAACACTAATAGGCTAATATCCCAATATTCACTGTGGGTCTTTGCTCCAGTGCTGCTTATCATAACCCAACTATGCCACCTCCCTTTCCCTGCATAGCTTTCATTGATGTCCTCCCACAAATTTGCCAGAAGATGAACAGGAAATTGGGGATAACAACAAGGCATTAAGAGTATGCTAGGGTTGTCCCTCACTCTTACTACATAACTGGTTCATCTTGTCTTCTGGTCATACATTTGTCACACCACTCCCCTGCTTATTTTGACCTGTTCATCAGAGGATATCTTAACTCTACATTTGGGTTTTACTTTTTATTGTGAAATCACCTTATATTTCCATGTGTTACTCTGTGTCTAACACTATGTACGTTGAGAGATACATGTCTGAAAGAATTGGAAACCGAAGGAATGCTCATCAATTGGGGAATGGCTGAACAAGTTGTGGTATATGAATGTAATGGAATACTATTGTGCTATAAGAAATGATGAGCAGGCAGACTTCAGAAAAACCTGGAAAGATTTGTACAGACTGATGCTGAGTGAAGTGAGCAGAACCAGGAGAACATTGTACACAGTAACAGCCATGTTGTGCAATGACTAACATTGATAGACTTAGCCCTTCTCAGCAATACAAGGATCTAAGACATCTCCAAAGGTCTCATGATGGAAAATGCGACCACATCCAAAGAAAGAACTATGGAGTTTGAATGCAGATCGAAACATACTATTTGCTACTTTTTTTTCCTTCTGTTTTGTTTCCTCTTTCTGATGGTTCTTCCTATTGGTTCTAATTCTTCCTTACAAAGTCACTAATGTGAAAATATGTTTAATAGGAATGTGTATGTGTAGCCTATTTCCGATTATGTGCCATCTTGTTGGGGGGGGTGGAGGGAGGGCGAGAAAAATTTAAAACTCAAAAGCTTATGGAAGTGATTGTTGATAAATCAAAATCAATTAATTAAAAAAAGAGATACATGCCTTCAGGATCTTGTAATCTAGCTGGGGAGGTAAGACAAGAATTCATGAGTCATCTATCTCATTTGGTTCTCATAGCATGAGATAGACATTATCACCTCCATTTTAGATAAGGAAACTGAGAAGAAAATGCCTACATTTCCAAATTTGAGATTTTGCTTGATAAAAACATCCTAAAGCTTTGGACAGGAGTATTGTGACAAATGGCAAAATTTTGAGATTTCAAGTGCCAAATTAGAGAGAGCAGAAGTTAGCTAAAAGGTATCCTCAGAAGGCATTGTTGGAATCACACTTCACAATTTGGAGCTATGCTTCCAAAGTCATTAAACTGTGCAAATACCCTTTGCTCCATTTATACCACTATTAGATATATACCCCCAAGATCAACCCACCTGTGCAAAACCATTTATAACAGCACCCCCTTTTTTTGTGAGGGAATTGGGGTTAAGTGACTTGCCCAGAGTCACACAAGTAGTGAGTGTTACGTGTCTTAGGCCAAATTTGAACTCAGGTCCTCCTGACTCTAGGGCCGGTGCTCTATTCACTGCATCTCCTAGCTGCCCCATGACAGCCCTTTTTATTAAAGAGCTGGAAACTAAGGGGGAGTCCATCTACTGGAGAATGTCTGGAAAAATCATGTAATAACCCTTTACTGATACATCAAGGCTCATAAGTACCCAACAATGGTGTTCACAGAAAGCCAAGGTTGGAAGAGCTTTGAAAGCTCTTGAACAATTCCTCTTTTTCCAACAGGACCTCTGATCTACTACTCTCATCAAGAGAGAGTTTCTCTATTTGTGAGGTCTCCCACTAAGATCTTTTTCTCTAGAGAAGGACTGTTCCTAGCGGACAGGACTCTCAGACCTTTCCCATCTCCCCTGCAACAAACGCTTTGCTCAGGATATTCTCTCTCTATATAATATCCATCCTTCCTCCTTTCACTTATCTAAATCCCACTTAGCCTGCAAACCTTAATTCAGGGTCCACCTCCCTGAAGACACCTGTAACTACTGCAGCCCATAAGTATCTTCCATTAATGAACTCTTTTTGCCTTTAAAGCAAATATCACATAGTTTAGATTTGATGAAACACAGGGTAGGATAGAGAAAATAAAGAGCAGTAGTCAGGAGATCTGGATGCTAATGCAATCTTGAAAAGTTATTTTACCTTCTCTGTGCCTCAGTTTCCTTACTCGTAAAATGAAAGCCTTGGCCTAGAGCTCTCTAAGTTCCCTTCTGATTTTAAAATTGAATTAACTGGCTCATGGGTCCTTGTCTTATCTTCCCAGCTAGATTACAAGATTCTTAAGGGGAGGGAGAATGTCAGACATATGTTGGACACAGATTAGGTGCTCAATAAAAAATTACAGCTGATATCACTGTAGCCCTCTAAGTTTTATGAAGCATTTTACATACATTATCTCATTTTGTCTTCCTAAGAATCCTGTGAGGTAGACGGTACTAATGTTATGATTCTGATTTTCACACAATAACTGAGATTCAATGTGATTTAACCAGTCACACTGTTAATAATTGGCAAAGCCAAGATAGGAAGTTGCCTATAATTAATCAGTCAGGTCATTCTTATGAGCCAAAGAACTATCCTTCATTTTCAGAAAGATACTTAGTCCACATAGGCAAGAATAGTACCATTTCTATAATCACCCAGAGAACAATCTCATTTGAGCTTGTTGGGCATGACAAACAACAAGCTTGCAATTGGATTTAGTCCATAGCTTAGTCCAAGCTATGTAAAAGAGTCTGTGGGGATAATAGTGAGGGAGCCCTGCCAAGCTGGAGCAGAAAAATATATTGGGAAATCATTAAGTCAAGGAGTCTTACAGAGCTACCTGAGCCTCTTATATGATTTGGCCATGGTCACATAGCAAATTATACAGCAGGATTTGAAACTAGATATTCCTGACCCTACAAATGAAGCTTTCACCCCACTGGGCTGCGCTGCTTCTCTGTGTTGGGAAGTAGTATTAATTAAATACTAGCTAGGCAAGGGTAAGGACTTAAAAGCCAGGAAGATAAATATTTGATGCAACATGAGCAGGGAAGTAATATGATAAAAGGATGACAAATCTGGTTACAGCATACATGTAGAATGGACCACAGGAGGGAAACACTGAAGGAAGTCTCCCTTGGAAACCTACTGGAAGCTGTTTCAGTAAGCTAAGCATAAAGTGATGAAAAAATGGCTCTTGGAGCAAATGAATGGATAGGAAAAGTGAATCTGAGAGCATTTTAAAGAACAAATGATGGAACTTGAAATCAGCCTGAATGAAGGGATTTAAAAGAAAGGAATAATCAGGTATAACAAGTTTTTTAAATGGGAAGCCTTAAAGAATGGTTGGTATAAATGTATAAAAAGTCATTTAGATTTACAAGAGCTACATTTATAGGCAACAGCTGAGCCTTGTCTGCATACGCTGTATTGGGAAAACATACCTGGATCCAGAATCAGAAGACCTGGGTTCAAAAATCTGGTGTGATATTTACAACCTGGGTGACCTTGAGTAAGTCATGCTGATTTTCTGGGCCTCAGTTTCCTCATCTGTAAAACGAAAAGGTTGAACTAGATCAATTCTAGCTCTATATCCCATGATTTGCTAATGTGTCAGGAAGTCTCCTTCTTTGTCATCTTCTTCTTCTGTTTTGGCCCTATCAGAGCTTCCAGAAGTAAACAGATCATTTTTCAAGTTATAGTGCCTTTGCCCCACACCATGACGTTGGCATTCCTTTCTGAAAAAATTAAGAGCAACAAATAAGGCCTTTAAGCTGTTCTTTGGAAAGGGGGCGACTGAATAGGACTATTCTGTAGGTGGGAAAGCAACAAGCTGACTCAATTCAATTCAATCAACATTTATTACGAACCTACTATCTGCAAGGATAGTAAGGGTAAGTGCTGGGGATACAACGAGGAAAAACAATATAATCCTTCTCTAGCAATGAACTTTTCATTCAGGATGAGGAGTGAAAGGAGTGCTCATACAACTATAATACAAGTTAGAAAATGAGTAAGTCCAAGTCGAGTGGCCTAAGAGATGCACAAAAGGATAAATCACCTTTATCTGAGAAACTGTGAAAAGAGATAGGATGGTTTAAGGGGGAGATGGGATTTTGACTGGGAGGGAGCAGAAGGGGAGTGGCAGGTGGAGAGGAGAAAAATCATCCTCCTCAGCTGGCATAGTGATAAATCACTGAACTTGGACTCAGGAAAGCCTGAGTATAAGGCTTTTTTTTTATTAATTTATTTTAATTAATCAACAATCACTTCCATAAGCTCTTGAGTTTTAAATTTTTCTCTCCTTCCCTCCTACCTCCCTCCCCAAGATGGCACGCCATCTAATATAGGCTACACATATACATTCCTATTAAACATATTTTCACATTAGTGATGTTGTAAGAATTAGAACCAATAGGAGGAACCACCAGAAAGACTAAACAAAACACAACAGAAGGAAAAAAATAGCAAATAGTATGCTTTGATCTGCATTCAAACTCCATAGTCCTTTTTTCGGATGTGGATAGTATTTTTCCATCATGAGGCTTTTGGAGATGTCTTAGATCCTTGTATTGCTGGGAGGGGTTAAGTCTATCAAAGTCAGTCATCACTCAATGTGGCTGTTATGTGTACAACATTTCTCCTCATTTCACTCAGCATCAAACCATACAAGTCTTTCCAGGTTTATCTGAAGTCTTCCTGTTCATCATTTCTTATAGCACAACAGTATTCCATTATATTCATATATCACATTCACAATTATGATTACTATCTGTTTCTTTCTCTCCATCCTTTTCCCCCCCATTTATGCTTTTCTTTCTCCTTTCTCCTTTTCCCTCCTCACTAACATTTTGCTTTTGACCACGGCCTCCCTCAGTCTCCCTCCTTTCTATTAGCCCCCCTCCCTTTTCTTTCCCCTTTTCCCTCCTACTGCCTATACAGCATGTTAGATTTCTATACCTAACTGATGATGTTATTCCCTTCTTAAGCCAAATCTGATGAGAGTCAGGTTCAAACAATGATCATCTCCCTCCCTTCTTTCCCTCTGCTGTAATAGGTTTTTGTGCCTTTTCCTGCGATGTAATTTACCCTTGTCTGCCTCCTCCTTTCGTTTTCTCTCAGTACATTTTCTTAGTTAGATCAGATTAATTCACTTACTTGGATCCATTTAACCCACTTGATTAGATTTTTTTTCATCATTACATCAAAGTCAATTTATACCCACTCCCTTTAGGTATACCCCTTTAACATAGTGTAACAACAATACAGGTCTCATGAGTTATGTCATCTTCCCTCACAGGGATGTAAACAGTTTGCCTTTATTAATAACATGTTTCTTTCTGTCCTGTTTACCTTTTTATATCTCTCTTGAGTCTTGTATCTGAAGATCAAATTTTCTGTTGAGCTCTGGACTTTTTATCAGGAAGGTATGGAAGTCCCCTATTTTGTTGAATATCCATATCCTCCCCTGAAAGATCATGCTCATTTTCACTGGGCATGAGTATAAATCTTGTCTCATATACTTGCTAGTGTGGCTGGGCAAGTGACAAACTCTCAACTTCAGTTTCCTTGCTGTAAAGTGGAGATGAGTATAGCATCTACCTCACAGGGTAGGTTGTTAATAAGATAAGTTAAATGTATATAAGAATTGTATAATCTTTAAAATACTAAGCAAATGCTAGCCATCATTATTATTTATTATTATTATTATTCCAAGTATGAAGGGAGAGGATAAGCATATTTATATAATGCCTATTATATGCCAGACATTGTGCTAGGTGACTTGCCCAGGGTCACACAGCTAAGATGTGTCTACAGCCAAATTTGAACTCAGGTTCTACTGACTCCAGGCCCACCATTCTATCCACTGAGCCACCTAGATGCCGAGGAGATGATACATGTTAGATGCTGTACACAAAGGCTTGGGAATGAGAGATGGTAAGAAGAGACTGGAAAACTGTGAATAGAATAGTACACTAGAGAGAATGTTGAAAGAGCATATGAGAATACCTGGAAATAAGGCTGGTAAGTCAATTGGAGCCAGATTGTAGAAGAATGCTGATTCAATAGATAATCAGCAAAGCAGTGGTAATCAGATAGGAAAATGACCATGAACTCCCAGAAGCTCAGAGTTGGAAGGAATGTCAGGGATCCTGTAGTCCCATTTAAACCTAAACAGACATAAATTATAATTCAACAAATCACTTTAGGCATTATAAATCCACCAAAATCTTTGACCAGTACTCTCCAATCCCATAGTCCTCTGAACTAAAGTTTAAGAAAAAACTAACCCAAACATGTACTTCCATTTTTATTACTTTGAAGAATGTTTATTGAACATGGGCAAGACACTGTGGAGGACAGAATACTATAACACAATGTTTGTGGCACGGTGTCTGGCATAAAGTACGAACTTAAGAAATGTTTCCTTCCTTCACATCAAAATGCTTAAAATCCATATAGAGGAAAAAGTCAAGTACACAAAAAGAATATAATTCAAGATAGAGGCTAAAATGTTAAACTTAGAAAATCCTAAAGAATTAACTAAAAAACTATTTGAAATTATTAACAACTTTAGCAAAGTTGCCGGATAAAAAATAAACCCACATAAATCATCAGCATTTCTATACATTACCAACAAAGTCCAGCAGCAAGAGATAGAAAGAGAAATTCCATTTAAAATAACTGTAGGCAATATAAGATACTTAGGAGTCTACCTGCCAATTCAAACCCAGGTACTGTATGAACATAACCATAAAACACTTCTCACAAATAAAGTCAGATCTGAACAATTAGAAAACTGTTAATTGCTCAAGGGTAGGCCGTGCCAATATAATAAAATTACAATTCTACCTAAATTAATTTATTTATTCAATGCCATGCCAATCAAACTATCAAAAAGTATTTGCTAGAGTTAGAAAAAAATAATAAAATTCATCTGGAAAAACAAAAGCTCAAGGATATCAAGGGAATCAATGAAAAAAATGCAAAACGTTGTCTAGCCGTACCAAATATCAAACTATATTATAAAATGGCAATTATCAAAACAATCTGATACTGGCTAAGAAAGAGAGTGGTGGATCAGTGGAAGAGATTATGTACAGATTACATTATAGTAAATGACCATAGTAATCTAGCATATGATAAACCCAAAGATGCAAATTTTTGGAACAAAAGCTCATTATTTGACAAAAATTGCTGGGAAAACTGGAAAACAGTATGGCAAAAACTAGGTATAGACCAACATCTTATATACACAAGATATGTAAAATAAATCATTTTGATTGTATAAAATTTTAAAGTTTTTACACAAACAAAAACAATGCAACCAAAATTATATGAAAAGAAGAAAACTGGAAGGAAATTTTGCAACAAGTATCTCTGATAGATGCCTCATTTCTCAAATATATAGAGAACTAAGTCAAATATATAAAAAATACAAGTCATTCCCCAATTGATAAATAGTCAAAGGATATGAACAGCCAGTTTTTAAAGAAATTAAAATTATCTATAGTCATATGAAAAAAGCTCCAAATCACTATTGATCAGAGATATGTAAATTAAAACAACTCTAAAGAACTACCTCACACCTATCAGTATGGCTAAAATGACAAAAAAGGAAAATGTTGGATATTGGAGGGGATGTGAGAAAACTGTGAACTAATCCAAGCACTCTGGAGAGCAATTTGAAACTATGTCCAAAGGGCTATAAAACTGTGCATACCCTTTGATCCAGCAATACCACTGCTAAGTCTATATCCCAAAGACATCCAAAGAAAGGACCTATTTGTACAAAAATATTTATAGCAGCTCTTTTTGTGATGGCTAAGATTGGAAATCAAAGGGATGCCCATCAATTGGGGAATGGCTAAACAAGCTGTGGTATATGATTGTAATGGAATATTTTTGTGCTATAAGAAGTAACAAGCAGGATGATTTCAGAAAAACTTGGAATGACTTACATGAATGGACGCATAGTAAAGTGAACAGAACCAGGAGAACATTATACACAGTGACAGCAATATTGTTCCATGAAGAACTGTGAATGACTTGGCTATTCTCAGCAATACAATGACCCAAAACAATCACAAAGGACTAATGATGAAGCATACTATCCACCTCCAGAGAGAGAACTGATATTAATTGAGTACAGACTGAAGCATGCTATTTTTCACTTTGTTTTTTTTTCTTTTATTCTGTCTTCTTGTAAAAAATGTCTAATATAGACATGTTTTATATAATTGCACATGTATAAGCTATATCCGATTGCTTACCATCTCAGGGAGGGAGAGAGGGAGGGATAGAATTTGGAACTCGAAACTTAAAATTAAAATATTTAAAAATTGGGGGGGGGAAAAGACAGAGGCTAGAGATAGGGAGTAGATCTTTGATTTCACTGGTAAAGAAGACTGGCCTATGAGAAAACTCTTTCCTAACAATGCAAGTCTGCTCTTGTAATTTTAGAAAGCTGTCTAGAGAACTGAGAGAATAAATGTTTAGCCCAGTGTCATACAGCCATTTTGTGTCAAAAGTATGACTTGAATCTAGGACTTCATGGCTCCAAAGGCAACAATCTACCATGCTGCCTTCCTACTAATACAAGATAGCATATAAAAATGCCATGAGTGGACTTATTTCACAAGTTTCAGAACTGGAATGGAGAGTAAAAGGAATCTAATCCAAATGCCTCACTTTACAAATGAGGAAACTGAGGCCCAAAGAGATGAGATAATTTGCCCAAGGTCACTCAGGTAGTAGCAAAATTTGAGCCCAGGCCCTTTAACTCCAAATCCAACTGGATTTTTCCTTCCCTCCTTTCTTTAACCTATTTATCGTGTCTCCAAAGTCCCCAGATTTCAGTTTCTTCCCTGAGGTTCCTGCTATCAATTTATGGCAATTTGGATAAGTCTGGAGGTGGAGTTGGGGGGAGGAGAATAGAGAATCTGGTTCTATAATTGTACAGTGATTTCTCTAGTTGGCATGAAGAGGCCCTATATAGAGAAAGCAATACAAAGTGGCAATCTCACCATACGCAAGGAAATTGGAGGAGAATGGAACGCATAGCATAGATAATTTTTTAAAAATTAGAGAATGTTTTAACATGTAATTAGGGGGAAAATGAAATATTATTTTTAAAAAAGGATTAGAGAAGAGGGAAAAAAGAAAAGGTGGGGGACAATTTTAAAAGTGAAGCTTATGCTAGAAATATACTCTAAGAATGTCAAAGACAGAGGGAATGATTTCATATGTACAAAAATATGTACAATCACACTTTAGAGTAGCAAATGATTAGAAGGAAAATGGACATCCACTGATTGGAGAATGTCTGAATAAATTGTGCCATATGAATTGATGGAATATTTTTATACCATAAAAATCACAGCTATGAAGAATTTACAGACATTTGAGAAAACTTAGATGAATGAATGTGTGTATACCAAAACAAGTAGACCCAGGAGAACGATTTATACAATGACTGTAACAATGTAGAAGGAAAATAACATAGAAACACTGCAGAATTCTAGCCAATTCATCGTGTATGGGCAACTTTAGAGGAATCGTGTTAAAGCATCTCTCTTGGTAGAGAGATGGTGCAGGATTAGGCATTCATTTCCAGACCTGGCCAATGTCTTGATTTGTTTTGCTTGACTATACTTCTTATAGATAAGCTCTACTGGAGAGAAGGGAGTGTTTGGGAAGTAACAATGGTGTAAATAAGAAAGAAAGAAAAAGAAAGAAAGAAAGAAAGAAAGAAAGAAAGAAAGAAAGAAAGAAAGAAAGAAAGAAAGAAAGAAGAAAGAAAGAAAGAAAGAAAGAAGGAAGGAAGGAAGGAAGGAAGGAAGGAAGGAAGGAAGGAAGGAAGGAAGGAAGGAAGGAAGGAAGGAAGGAAGGAAGGAAGGAAGGAAGGAAGGAAGAAAGGAAAGAAAGAAAGAAAGAAAGAAAGAAAGAGAAAGAAAGAAAGAAAGAAAGAAAGAAAGAAAGAAAGAAAGAAAGGAAGGAAGAAAGAAAGAAAGGAAGGAAGAAAGAAACCATTAAAGCATTTAAAAAGAAAGAAAGAAAGAAACCATTAAAGCATTTAAAAAGAAAGAAAGAAAGAAAGAAACCATTAAAGCATTTAAAAAGAAAAAAAGGAAAGGAAAGCAGTAACTGACTAGCTAGTTCAGCATGCAAGGATCAGTAATGGTATGCCAGCAGGAGTTAACAACCAGACTGCATGTGAAAGGACTATGTTCTTGCACTGGTCTTTTTGGCCACACCTGAATATACAGATAATGATTGCTGCCAGCAGTATCATTTTTCAACTCAAGGGACAGCAATCTGTACTTATAAGTCCTATAAAAATTAGTCAAAAGCCAGATAAAGAGGCAGGTGTCTGCTGTCTTCTGGGCAAGCCACCACTTGAACTCTTCCTTGAATGGCTTGTCTACCTGAGAGACTTTAGCCTCTGACACTTCAGGACTGATAACATTCAAGCAAGAACAAAACTTTCTAGACCTGTTTTGGCTAGAAGAAGCCAGGAGACTTACTGATAGGCAGACAGGAGAGACAGTGAGAGTGAGAGACAGAGAGACAGAGAGAGAGAGAGAGAGAGAGAGAGAGAGAGAGAGAGAGAGAGAGAGAGAGAGAGAGAGAGAGAGGGAGAGAGAGAGAGAGCGAGAGAGAGAGAGAGAGAGAGAGAGAGAGAGAGGGAGAGAGGAGAGAGAGAGAGAGAGAGAGAGAGAGAGAGAGAGAGAGAGAGAGAGATCAACTAAGCTGATGCACCTAGTAAGAATGTAGTAAATATATACTAAATTGTAAAATTCAGTCACTAGCTCACCTTGCTAATCATTTTTAAAGAGGTGATTTGGAGAAGTAGAAGCTAACATAGGGATATTTATTCATTCAATAGCAAATGTATTAAATGCTTACTATATAGGCATACCTTGGAGATATTGCAGGTTCAGTTTCAGACCACTGCAATAAACCCAATATTGTAATAAAGTGAGTCACTTGAATTTTTTTGGTTTCCCAGTGCATATAAAAGTTATGTTTACACTATATTATAGCCTATTAAGTATGTAGTAGTATTATGTCTAAAAAAACAATGTATATACCTTAATCTAAAAAATACTTTATTGCTAAAAATGTAATCATCATCTGAGCCTTCAGTGAGATATAATATTTTTGCTGGTGGATGGTCTTGCCTTGATGTTGATGGCTGCTGACTGATCCGATTGCTGAAGGCTGGGAAAGCTGTGGCAGTTTCTTAAAATAAGACAATAATCAAGTATGCTACATCAACTGACTCTTCCTTTCTCTTAAACTCTTTTATAATTTTTTTTTATTTTTAGGCAGTTGGGGTTAAGTGACTTGCCCAGGGTCACACAGCTAGTAAGTGTCAAGTGTTTGGTCTGAGGCCAAATTTGAACTCAGGTACTCCTGACTTCAGGGCCGGCGCTCTATCCACTGCACCACCTAGCTGCCCCCTCTCTTAAACTCTTAGAGGCCATTGTAGGGTTATTAATTTGCCTAACTTCAATATAGTTGTATCTCAGGGAATAGGGAGGACCAAGGCGAGAGAGAGATATGGAATAGAGCAGACAAAACAGCTAACATTTGTCAATTAAGTTATACATGGGAACAGTTTGTGGCACCCCAAAACAATTACAATAGTAAAATCAAAGATCACTGATTACAGATCAACATAACAGATATAATTAATAATGAAAAAGTTTTATTGTCGTAATTACCAAAACGTGACACAGAAACACGATGTGAGCACTTGCTTTTGGAAAAATGGTAGTGATATACCTGCTTGACACAGGGTTGCACAAACTTTCAATTTGTAAAAAATACAACATCTGCGAAACAAAATAAGACAAGGTATGCCTATAAAAACACACATGTATATATGTATGTGTATACACATACACACATACATACAATGTACTATGCTAACTGCAGGGAATACAAAGACAAAAGCCCAAACAATCCTCACCCTCAAGAATTTGACATTCTATTGGATGAGCAGAACATGAATAGTGATCCTTGGTTTTGTCAGAGATCAGGTCTGGAAATAGATGCCTGCTGGTGAGAGTAGAAGTCATCTACTATATCTAACCTCGACCCAGCTGGGAATAGCCCTGGCCCAAAAGGGTCCAACTTTGACAAGATAGCTTCCCCATTCCAATGAATTGTATGAGAACAGAAGTTGTGCAACAATAGTTGGTTCATAACATGACAAAACAGGAAAACTATAAATGTTGGAGAAGATGTGGGAAAACTGGAACACTAATGCATTGTTGGTAGAGTTATGAACTGATCTAACCATTCTGGAGAGCAATTTGGAGCTATGCCCAAAGGGCTGTAAAACTGTACATACCCTTTGATTCAGTAATACCACTGCTAGGTCAGTATCCCAAAGAGATCATAAAAATGGGAAAATGACCCACATGTACAAAAATACTGATAGCATCAGCTATTGACTTTTGTGGTAGCCAAGAACTGATAATTGAGGGGATATCCATCAGTTGAGGAATGGCTGAACAAGTTGTGGTATGTGAATATAATGGAATACTATTGTTCCATTAGAAATGAAGAGCAGGTGTACTTCAGAAAAATCTGGAAAGACTTACATGAACTGATGCTGAGTGAAGTAAGTTGAAACAGAGGATTGTACACAGTAACAGCAACATTGTGCAATGACCAACTTTGATAGACTTAGCTCTTTTCAGCAGTAAAATGATCTAAGACAACACCAAAAGGCTCATGATGGAAAATGCTGTCCACAACCAGAAAAAGAACCATGGAGTCTGAATGCAGATCAAAGCATACTATTGGCTCTCTCTCTCTCTCTCTCTCTCTCTCTCTCTCTCTCTCTCTCTCTCTCTCTCTCTCTCTCTCTCTCTCTCTTTTTTGTTCATTTGTTTCTTCTTTCTTGTGGTTCCTCTCATTGGAACCTCCTCATCCTTCTTTGCAATGTGACTAAGGTGAAAATATGTTTAATATGATGTATATGTGGACCCTATATCAGATTTCACACCATCTTGGGGAGGGGAGAGGGGAAGGAAGGGGAGAAAATTTAGAACTCAAAATCTTATGGAAGTGAATGTTGAAAACTAAAAACTACTTAATTAATTAGAAAAAAGAATAGGTGGCTCAACCAATATAATTAAAATTATAATACTACCTAAATTCACTTACTTATTTAGTGCCATACTAATCAAACTACCAAAAAATTACTTTATAGACCTGGAAAAAATAACAAAATTCATCTGAAAAAATAAAAGGTCAAGAATATTTTTAAAAAATCAATTAAAAAAATGGGAAGGCAGGGGGCCTAACAGTATTACAAACTGTAAATGAAAGCTGTAATCATCAAAACAATTTGGTACTGAGTAAGAAATAGAGAGCTTTATCAGTGGAACAGATTAGGCACACAACATTCCGAAGTAAATGAGCACAGTAACCTAGTGATTGATAAACCCAAAGATCCTACCTGTTGGGGCAAGCACTCACTATTCCACAAAAACTATTGGGAAAATTGAAAAGTCTGGCAGAAACTAGCCATAGACCAACATCTCACGTTATATGCCAAGATAAACTCCAAATACATGCATGATTTAGACATAAAAGACACTACTAGCAAATTAGTGGAACATGGAAGAAATTACCTGTCAGACTTATGGACAGGGAAAGAGTTTATGACCAAATAAGAAACAGATTCACAGATGGTAAATGGACAACTTTGATTACAAAAAACTTATAAGTTTTTGCACAAACAAAACCCATGCAGCTAAAAATAGAAGAAAAGCAAGAAACTGGGGCAAAAATCTTAGCGTATGCATGTGATGGAATATTATTGTGCTGTAAGAAATGAGAAAGAAAAAGATTTCAAAAAAGTCTTGGAAGATTTGTAAATTTGTATGAACTGATACAAAGTTAAGTGAGTAGAACCCAGTAGAACAATTTATACAATAATGGCAACAGTGTGAACTTTGAAGACTTAGTAACTCTTATCAACATAGCGCAGACCACATTTCTAAAGGATTCATGACGAAGCATGCTATCCACCTCTAGAGAGAGGGAGCAGATGAACTGAGAGCGCAATTTAAAGATGTTTCCATCTCTTTTCTTTTTTTTTTTATTTTTGGGAACATGGCTAATGTGGACATTTGTTTTGCATGACTATGCAAATTTGTGATGGGTTTTGTTTTTCTTGCCTTCTTGATAGGTGGGAGAGTAGGGAAGACAGAGAGAGTTTTGAACTGAAAATAAAATAAAGTGAATATATTAAAAAAAAAAATAGGTGACTTGAGGGCACCTGAACCAAGAGCCAGGTATGTAGAGGAGGAACTAGCCTATGAACTTCCATAACTACAAACCACCGGAGTATGAAAGCACAGGAACTGTGGAGGGCCCGTGAACAGTTTGAGTTTCTCTGTACTGGACTCTAGAACTGGAGCTATGTTTGCAAGAAAATGGATGAGAAACATCAGGGTGAAATGTGCCCCTGAAAATCGCCCTCTCTATGACCATAGACCATAAGTGGTGATTCCTCTTGAATTTATCTTCTTCCTTTTTCATCTCCTTCCCAAGAAAGAGAAAGTATACATGTTTCCTAAAAATTACCTCTTTCATAAAAGCTTATTTACCCTT
Organism: Phascolarctos cinereus; assembly: GCF_003287225.1. Taxonomy (NCBI): domain Eukaryota; kingdom Metazoa; phylum Chordata; class Mammalia; order Diprotodontia; family Phascolarctidae; genus Phascolarctos; species Phascolarctos cinereus. Next base: position 172,016,042 of record NW_027556402.1, read on the forward strand.
CTGTTTGCTTGCATTTTATGGTAGTTATCATGATGAACATGATTTAACTATTGCACTGCTAGACTGTGTGTCACAGTGCAACTGCAGCAGAGAGAGACAAGAGGAGAGTGACTAGAAGAGAAACAGATTTTACAACTCTAGTATATGTTACCACGCAATTTCCTGACTGGGGGTTCATAGCTATAGAAAGAGAATTATTGATTCATAGTCTTACAATGTCCCAGAGTACAGAAAAAAAGGACTTTTCTAGGACCTTTCTCTCTAATAACTAAGTCAGCAATTTTGGCTGTGACTTGCCATTTTTTTCTGTTTCCCACCTGACTGTTCTCTTAGACTTCATGGTCTCCAGAAAATTGTCATTCTGCAAAATGAAATTATCTTTGAAACTCACACCTCCTCAGCATCCCCTACCTTTAGAGTCCCTCTCTCCTTCTGGTTGGAGAAGTTGGGAGGTGAAAATTGATTGGAGAACCCCTCCCAGATCCTCCATTTAAGGAGGACAAACAAGGTATTGACCTCACCATTTCCTAACAGCTGCTTTCCTGGACTTCATGACAGCCAGAAACTCATCCTCCTGCAACATGAAATCAGTTCTGTAACTCATACACAGCTGCAAGATTTCATCATGTTCCTCACCACCAGCACCACCACCCTGCCACACACACATACCAGGCACCCTTCCCCCTGTCTTTGTCAGCTTCTTCAGTGTTATCTTTCCCATCTGTTAGACTGTGAGCCCTTTGAAGGCAGAAGATGCTGCTTTTCTTTGTATCCTCAGCACTGAACACAATGCTTGGCACACGATAGTCACTTAATACATGTTTATTGATTGACTTAGAAGAGGATTTCAGCAGGAGAGAGGAAGGAATATGTTCTAGGGATGAGGGGATGGCTGGTTTACCTGCTTGAATATGAGGCAGGAGAGTGAAGGATGAGAACAGGGAAGACCTAATAATTCCAGTTTGGCTGGAAGATAACATGCATGAATGAAAAAAAGAGTTATTTATTAATCACTTATTGTGAAAAGCACTGTGTTAAGTGCTGGAGATACAAAAAGAAAGTAAGATGATTATTGCTCTGAAGCTCACATTCTAATGGGGTAGACAAAAGGTTTCAGCTGCAAGCCAGATGGAAAGGTCACTCACTCCATAAGGTACTACTACAGCAGCAAGCTGAAGCAGCAAGGCACCCTGAGGGAGAGAAGGGAACTGGCAGGTGCCAGGCTTATCTAACCACAGTGGCCTACTCCACCACCATCTCTCCTCAGAGCCCAATGGAAACAGCACTGAAGGAGAAGTTATGTAAAACACAGGAGGAAATGGCAATATGGAGTGTTTCAAATAGAGTGCTGACGTTGGAGAGGAGGAGGACTTGAGTTCAAATCCAGCCTCCAGATGTGTGATTGTGGGTAAGTCATTTGATTTCTACTTCTCCAGTTTCAAAACCAAATGGAAGTGGGATAGTGAGATATAAAGTGCTGTGCAAACCTTAAAACCTCATAGAAAAATCATCTATTATTTTTTGCCAAGGGCTTCTTTGAGTAAAAAAGAATGAATCTGGTTTTCTAAGCAAAAGCTAGAAGAACTAAAGGCAGAGGCATGGTTCTCTTCTAGGAGACACTCTATAAACAAAGGGAAGGCAGGAGAGAGGTAAGAAATGCTCATTTGAAAGCAGCCAGGTAGGTGTAACTTACTTACACTAATACCTATAATCATCTATCTAAAAAATGGATCCCATCAATAAACCAGTTCCACGAATTCTATAGGACATATCCAACCAGCCTTCCTTCAGCTGGGTGCATCAGCCACCATGAAGTGTGGGGGCAGAGACAGGGCAATTATAGGGCATTAAGAGAACTCAGATTCTGCATTTATCTACCCATCATCTGGGCACCTTTAAATGGAACTTTAGACTTCTTTACCTAGATTTCCTGATTTCCAGGCAACATGAAATATATCAAATCTACTTGGGAAGAATGTATGGGTATGCCTGTAACTACCACTGGATGACTCTGCAACACACTTGAAGTCAGCTGAGCATTAATTACACTGTTGCATTATTACATGGTTATTATCCTATACCTGCAAGCTTTCATTGAGTTCAGAGTTACAAGTCCCAGGAGATAAACCTGGCAGGTAGTTCAAGGACAAAAAGCAGAATTCTAAAACAACGGTACCAACCTCAAATTTAAACCAGGGCCACTAAACCATAGACTGCAGGTACCATATTGATTTAATTTTAAATTTTAATATCTATGTTTTGTTGTATTTTTATTAAATATGTGCTAATTATCTTTTAATTTGGTTTGGGCTGCATCTGGCAAGGCTCCCTTCTGACTTTGGAACACTGGGTTTCTGAAAATATTTTCTGGTCAGAATTGCAGACTAGTATGAAGGCTCCATTTGAGAAGTCCAATTATGGACATTTGTGAAAACAAGAGCAGATCTCATGCTAAATATCAAGGTTTGTGAAGTAAGGGGGAAGGATTGTTGTTGTTCATTTGTTTTTCAGTAGCGTCTGACTCTTTGTGAGCCCATTTGGGGTTTTCTTGGCAAAGATACTGGAATGATTTACCATTTCCTTCTCCCATAAGGATAATAACAGTATCTAGAAACCCAAATGGATTGATTCAACACATAGTAATGACCAACTTTTCCCATCAGGCTGTCTTTAGTGACTTTTTTTTTCTCTCCTCTTCTGGCAATTACTGCACTTTGTGGGAGGTTGAACTGACCTCTAAATCAATAAACATTAAGTATTTACTATATACAAGGTGTTAGGGATTCAAAGATAGAAAGGAATCAGTTGTCTTCAAGGAGCTTACTTAATAATGGTTTACATTCTCTGAGATTCCTTCCACTTCTGAGGTTACATGCATTATTCCTCATAACCACAGCTCACACACAGGTAAGTTAGGAATGTTTCCATTTTACAGATGGGAAAACTGAAGGAGTGAGAGACTTCGTTAAATATCTCAAGATATGTTAGTGACTAGCTGAGAAATACAAACAGGAAGGCAGGTAGAGTAAAGTCCCCTAGCTCTTCCAGAGGCCTCTAGGTGTCCAGGGCCTCAAAGGTGTCCTCTGAAGATAGGCTTGAAGGAGGCCAGTGATCACAAGAGGTAGAGGGGTAGAGGGGGTGCATTCAAGGCATGGAGGAATGACTATATAAAATCACAGAGATGCAATGCCAAAGGCAGGGAAGATCAAGGAGACCAGCTTGGCTGGAATGCTGATCATTTGAAGGAGTGGAATGTATAGCAATGGTGGAAAAGTTCACTATAGCCATATAGCAGAAGGTCTACAACACCAGACTAAGGAGTTTGCATTTCATCCTGGAGCTAATAGAGAACTACTGAAAACTATGGGGCAAGGGAGTAGCCTGGTCAGATACATGATCTAGGAAGTCATTTTGGCAGCTCTGTGGAGAATGAAACCAGAGAAGCAACAAGGCTGATGAGACTTTGCAATAGTCCAGCTGAGAGATGACAATGGCCTGACACTAGATGCCATAAGATAATCACTGTACTAGACACTAAAGATAGGTACAAAGACAAAAATGAAATGTTTTTTACTTACATTCTATCAGGAGAGGCAACACCTACATGGCTGTGGGAGTAGACAGAATGAGACAGAAGCAATGGATATGTGGAAGCAGACTTTGAGCACTAGATTTAGGCTGAGGGTCTGGCCACTTACTACCTGTGAGGCACTGGGCAATTCACTTATCCTCTTTGTGCCTCAGTTTCCCCATCTATAAAGTGAAGATTCTGGACAAGATGACCTCAAAGGTTCCTTCTAGATCAAAGTCTATAATCCGTGACTCTTTGTGTTACTGTCTATTGCCTATCAGCAAGATTACATTAAAATGAGTATTAACTATGCTCCAGTGGGTTATAGTATCAAACATGGAACTTCAGAGATTGATGATGCAACATAATTCAATGACCTAGGAGAAATAAAGCCTAGTGGGCAAAGCACTGGAATGAAATTTAAGAAGCTGGATTCTGAGTTTAATATTTACCTCTCCAGACTTCACTTTCTATAAAATTGAATTATAATACTTCATCCCTATGACCCCACTCCCTCACAGCATGTTGTAACAATAAATGAGATAATCATTATCTCTTAGCTCAGTGCTTTGAGCTACTTTGATGAGGCTTAATTTCTTAGTACCTAGTGTTATATTCCCTATCATCAAATTAGTTGGCTAATCTTATATATTTCTGGTCAAAATCACACTGCACAACCACATCCAGAACTCGGTAATTCATCATTTATAATGTCTTTCACCAATGCAAACCGCAAATGTTTGCCTGACCACCACATCCATTTTGAACCAAGAATGCATGCTTTCTGTCTTCCCTGAGAGTGCTGCTATAGCAAGCTCATTAAATGTAAAATGTCCTTGACAAGTTGGCAAAGGGGTTAGATATAAACCTATAACTCTATACCCATAACCGCAAAAATATTTGTCTTGCTCCCCCTTGATAGACAGTAATTTCTTTATGAAAAAAAAAACCACCTATCTATTCAAAATACTTTAAACAGGGCTAGGTTACCTGTGGAAATGGGATTAAAGATAATAGCAGTTTTCCCAGAGCTTCAATGATCAATATATATTCCACAAAAGCAACTGGGACATAGATTCAAGACCTGAAATTAAACTAAAATCTGATTTCCACTCCAATTTGACCTATATATAAACACAACTCTGTCCATGTTTACATATTTGCTTTACTGTTTTTATTTTGCTGTAATGTTATTACTATGCACATACCACTATTCAAAGCAGGTTCTATGTTTCATATATATATATATGTGTGTGTGTGTGTGTGTGTGTGTGTGTGTGTACATATACATATACATACATATGTGTATGTGTGTGTATGTATGTATATATATATATATACATATACATGAAACACAGAACCTGATTTGAATAGTGCCAAATGCAATATTAAGTGTGATTAAAGGTTCAATGCATTTTTCTGTGTAATCATACAGAAATTCCTTCTTGCTTTACAAGGTTTCAGTGACTGCTAACAGTAGCACTTCCTCAGCTTTGACAGATGTAATAACTCTGATGAATGCAAAAACCAACCATGATTCCAGAGTACCAATAATGAAGAATGTTATCTGCCTCCTGACAGAGGTGATGGATTCAGTAAGCAAAATGAGATATATTTTTAGACATGGCTATTATATAAATATGTTTTTACTAACTATGCATACTTATTACATGAGGATTTGGGGTTTGGTTTTTTTTTTCAAGGAAATGATAGAAGGGGAGAAAATAAATGCTTGTTAATTAAAAAACAAAAACAAAAACAAAAACGGTGCTTCCTCCTCTAGCAAAGTGTTCCAAGAGACCTTCTAATCTCAAATAACTCTAGAATGCTGGCCTCTATCTCTTGACCAAGAAGAGAAGGAAACATAATTACCTAACAAGAATGTTCTGAAGATTGCTAAAGGAGCTTTTGAGCCTTTCAGCTACGCTACTACAACCATACTACAAGGTAGAGCCCTATTTCTATGCCTAGAGATGGATCATTTGTGTGGATTCTCACTTAAGATGGGATTTTTGTACACCTTTCAGCTCAAAAGTATTCTAACAAGATTCAAGTTTGTGATTTGGCTAATATTTTCTTCATGAATGAGGCCCTCTATCTTAGAGATGACTCAAATTCTTTGTACCACAACCTAAAATTCCAATGCAAAGTCCAGAGAAGTTCAATCCTTAATTCTTCATTGCATGCAATTTGTCTGCTATTCCTCTACCCAGAAGGAAGTAATTCCTTACCACACTAGACTTGCTTCACTGCCTGTTTTTATTATGCAGCTCAATGACACTTGTACTTTATTAATTTGTCATTGTTATTAGCATGTATTTGAACTCTAGGCATAGAATTAGGGCTATACCTACAACTGCAGTAGTCATTTCATTTCACTTAATTGCAATCTTTCATTCAAATATATTACCTATTATTTCCTCTCATAATCGAGTGGAGTTGTTAAAAATATATCAACTAAAATACAATAACAGCATGAGATGAAACTTTTCTCTATAGAATTTTGACCTTTCATCTCAGAAAAAGAATAGTCAACTTCATATCTAACTGGGCCTTGCATAAGTATGGCAGCTTTCCAAATACTGTGAAGCAGCAGTACCCAAGTCAAAAACTCTCTACTAAAGCAGCATGATGTATTAGCAAAAGTTTCTACCCTATAAGCTTCCTGTGACCAAGGATCATGCCTTAATTACCTATCTACCTCTTCTAGCAAAGTGCATCTTAGTAGCTTTGTACTTTGTAGCAAAGTAGGCACATAACAAATGGTTGATGAATAAACAGCAAATACAATCTTGCCTCTTGCCACCCTTCATAAAATTAAAATCCTGGAATTTATCCAGTGTAATGATAATTGATCTTAACATATATGTTAAAGTATAAAGTAGTATTTTCTTTACATTTCAAAGAATAAGAATGATAGGGCTGAAAGAGGCTGATGATACCATACTGTCCAACCTCCCTCATTTTACAGATGAGAAAACAAGGCCCAGAGAAATGTGACCCATTCAGTCACAGAGAATCCTAATTGGCTCAAGTTCTTGTATGTTATATGGGTAATCTAGGTTGTAAATGCCTAAGGTTTTTGTTCACTTTTTTCTAATACATTACGTTTTTAACTTTTTTGTGCCATGTACCCCTTTAGCAGTCTGGTGAAGACCATGGGCTCCTCAGCATAATGTTTTTAAATAATGTTTTTAAAATACATAGGATTACAAAGGAAATTAAATATAGTGAAAGTTATCAAAAAAAATTTTTTAATGTCATGTTCTAGGTTAAGAAAATTCATTTCTGGCAAGATCCTTAAGAACAGGTCTGAAACATAGTCTTGAGTCTCAAAATAGTGTTTTATGTATTTATATGTAGCAGACTGCCCACAGATCCTACTGTTTTGTATCACCCTTGGAATATATCACCTAGGACAGTGCCCTACATGAAGTAGGTAGCTGCCAAGTCAACAAAAATCAATTTGAGATATCAACATATCAAAAGAAGTTCAGAATCAATAGTGTAGTAGTATATAGCTATGAGGCCAATTCATCAGAATAGACTCTGACACTATTTTCTTGAGAAAGTCCATGTGCTTCAATGTCTCTATTCAAAAAATATAAATCATAAGAATACTTTAGGATATATCAGAACCCTATAAAAGCATTTTGACCTCTCTGAAACAGTTACCATACAAACAGCACATTTTCCCATCTTAACACTTTCCTACACTTTTCCCATTGGCGCAGTAAACAAAAGCTTCATTTGTAGTCATGGCATGGGACAGATTTATCACCCATACAGCGGTAACCATAATATTACGCTTCATGTCTTAGAATGTTGTAAGTTCAGTCTCATTGCACACACCAGAGTAAAAGCGTCACTTACTAGCCTTAATGGCTTATCAGCCTTGCCCATATACACCCAACTGTTTCATTCATCTACAACTCAGCCAGAACATAATTGTCACTGGGCTGAAACATGGCCTTGAGGGATCAATTTCCAAATGCCAGAGTTCATAAAGGGAGTCAGGGTACAATTAAGAACACCATTGTGTAAACAGGTTTATAGAACTGAGAGTATTTTGTGTGTGTAATTAAACATACCAGTCAGGACCATGTTCATGAAAAAAATCAATTTTCAGTAAATCTAGGAGTATAGTTTCTGTACTTACACTTGAATACTGATCAGCATTTTTAGTTTTATTTCCACCAACAGCTTTTGCTTAGAAACCGGAAGGGTAACAAGTAAAAGGTTGTTCATTCAGTGAATAAAACATTAATTACTTTTTATTAAAATTCATACTCTTTAATTCTTTAACTCTTAAAGACAAAAGTGTATTAGAATTTTAAAATTATACATTGCTCCTAAGAATTAAACTACTACCCATTTTGCTAATTTACGTTGTGCTCTTTTATTATAAGATGTAATGTCCTTGACCCAAGTACTATCTCCCTGCGATCAATTCCAGTGAGAACTAAAATCGATAAGCTAGTTAAATGTGCTTTTACTAAATGTAGTGTATAAATAGTTGTCATAAAGATAGCACAGACTGAAAGGAATCTGGTTTATTCTTGCTGAAATCACACAACCTGTGGCTCTAGGTACGAGATCCCAATACAAATAAATCTTCAGCACATGTTTGTTGGCTGGACTTCTATTAACAATGTGAAAGTATTAACTGACTTTTCATCCTTACATAGCAGATACAGGTATATAAACATTCCGATTTTATAGCCCCATAAACTCAACGTTCTATTGTAATTCTTTTTTCAATCAGTAGTTTTCTTCACCATTGTAAATGTTAAATGTTGTGAAGAAAGAGGATAATTAAGGTTTTTTGGAGGACATAAAATAAGCACTTTAAAAGAAAACAAAATATCCAGCTCCAAGGGGAGCTGTTAGTCACCCCTTACCAAAGTCCAAATCTGATTGCTCTTTAAAAGATAGACAGGACCCAGGGAATCCGAAGATTATGCCGATGGAGCCTAAGCTGCTACCTACTTACAAAGGCTTTGGGTACAGGTGTCAATAATGACTAGCACCAGAGAACCAACCTAGCTAAATTCAGAGATTCACATAAGAAGGTCAGTCATCAGTGGTGACAAACTGCATAAATGCGGCCACAGCAACTCCTGGAATTATGGTATAAAAAAAAACTGACACTGATCTATAGTTCACAAAGCACTTTATATACATTATCTCATTTGAGCTATAACAATCCTGTTAGACATATATTATCCCCATTTTAAATTAAGGAAAAATATGCTGAGATTAACTAACTTGCCCAGCTACGTGGTACAGTGGGTAAGAGTGTTGGGTCTAGAGTCCGACCTGGGTTCAAATCTGGTCTCAGACATTTACTAACTGTGTGACTCTGGGTAAGGCATTTACCCTTTGTTTGCATCAGTTTCCTGTAAAATGAGAATAATAATAGCATCTGCCTCCCTTCCATACTTACAGTTAAGTGTTGGAGCTGTACAGAATTCAGTTCTCCTGGTTCCAAATCTAGCACTTTTAGTGGTATGGTGAGGTTGTGATCTGTGTCAGTGTCAAAACTACACATTGATGAAAACCCAGAAATTTTGAAGTACTATAGTGAAGGTGTTATCATATTTAGTTGGCAAAAAAGCCATTTAAATAAAAGTAATATAATACTATTTCTTTAACTTTAACTATGAGATAGATTGAATGATACAGATGACTGTGGATTACACTATGAAATTTACTGCACAAAGATAAATATTTTATAAAATGGGAATTACAATTGGTAAAAAAAAAAAACTTTTAAAGAGATACCGCTTTATATGGTTCCCTGAACTTGTAGCAAGAATGCTACAAGTTTTTAAATGCTATTTTCCCTATTACAAATTAAAAAAAGATGTCTTATGCATGGAAAAAAAAGTAAAACAAAAGTTCTGACTTAACTAACATTTAGTAATAACAGGATTTGACTAAAATTCCTATCTCCTGGAGTCCTCTGTATCCCAAAACCAAATTTAGCATAAGCTTATGAGTATATGCTTACAAACTTCTATAATGGCTAAAAGGCTTTGGAATACTAAAAATAAAGTTTTTGTCAAAGGGTAATTATAAAAGATGTATAAAAACACTAAAAAAAGGGAAACACAATTTTCTATTCATGTTTTGTAAAGTAAGATTTAGATCACAATCTTTATCCCCCTCTATCTTCAACATAACCTATATATTCAAATTTTTCATGAAAACAATCCTATTTGAAACTAGATATGACTCATACTTTAACCAATTTCAAGGAGAAATTTGTATGGTGATATAGGAGAAAGAACAAACTTCCAAGTTGAAAATGATCACAGCCATATTTTGACCCCATTCATTTGTCCCATCTTCAGTATTTAAATAATTACAGTCACATCATTTCATTCTGTTTTATAGGTTCATCTTAAAGCAAGGAACTTAGGTGGCTTAATCTCAACTTTTTTCCAGTTCAGAACATTTTCAAAAAGACTATATGAATCAAAACTCTGTACCCAGCAGTGCAGTTATCAAATGAACAGAGAATTACACCACTTTAGAGTTCAATAACTCCTTAAGATCTCAAAATTCATTCTAATTTGCCCTCAAACCCAGAAATGTTTTTTTTCCCCTAATTTTTCCCTAATCAAGCCCTGATACAGCTTGACCATCAAGAAACATTTTCAACACATAAAACCAGGGACGTGCAGGTAAATGTTTAATATTCTATTCTGTAAAAACAAACAAAACAAATGTACACATGAGACACTTTTAAGTTTAATCTGCATTATTAACATTTTCTCCATTTCTTTCTTAAATCTAGATAATCAACAAAACAATAAATCAAGCCCTGATTTGCAGCAGTGGCTAGTTCCCAAGGCATAAATGCTCACCCTAAAACTGGAACCATCAGCTCTCAGAAGCCGGGATGACCTAGCTCCATCACATCGCGCGCGCGTGCGTGCATGTGTGCGTGTGTGTGTGTGTGTGTGTGTGTGTGTGTGTGTGTGTGTGATATAAAAAAGCCACATTTCTTCCAAGTATCTCATCCTATTTTATAACTAAAAAAGTGTTGCACTACGACCTAAATACTCGTTAACTATGAATTAATCAATATATGAACATCCTCTGTGTGGAAGGCATGCTATGTTGTGCTAGACAGTCTGTCATAGTCCAGAAGAACTTAGTTCTGCAGTTTCAGGTCCATCACAAAGACAATTCTCTTCAGTTTCACTCACTCCTCCAAAGCAGGAACCAAGAGACACATTCTGACCAACTTATTAGTAGTGTGTAAGGAAAGAAACAATATATTAAACAACAAGACAAACCACATAATAGTCTTACACATGATCATTCCAGCCTGAAGAAATCCTAAGTCTTTACAAACTGATTTATGTATGGACCACCATGCTGCAGCGAGGACTGAGGTAAAAGGTGAAAGCTATTTGACAGCTGCACAGGAATAATATCCATTAATTGGGAAAGAACATTAAGAAATCAACAGTGCACAGGAGTTCATTAACACTAATGCTAAATTATATTTAGTTGAACCTATTACTCCTAATGTTCCCAAGGAGTAAAACTGTGCAGATGTCCGCTTCATGTCCTTAATACCCAATAGCTCTAGCTGTGAATATTGTTGATTCAAAGAATCAAAAGCTCAAGTACAATAACAGAATGAGGAAAGATAATAATTTTGGGACAAGTAGTATTTTTGCTATTTAACTGATAAGAACAACATCAATCTTTTCACAGTTTGCAAGCTTAGCACTGCAAGCATTCACAGTTTTAAACTGATAATGAAAAATATGAAAATAACAAATACAAAGCATTCAGGGGTCTTACAAAGAAGAAATGAAATAAAAAGAGTATTACATATTGCTGATTAAAATTTTTTTAATACTAAAGAAGCTGAATAGCCTCCTTCAATAACAAATGACAACTGTTTAAACGTAAACTCTTTGTGCTAACAGGTATAAGTCCTGTCACTTTTTGAGAAGTGAAAAAGACTGAATTCTCTTCCTCAAATTGAATTTATGTTTGCTTTTTTAAAAACTACAGCTCTTCAGGCAGTTTTAAAAAGAAACATCAGCAAAGGGAAATGTCCTTCCAATGGTTATACTTCTGGAAGATGAAACAGATTTAAAGAAAATATGCATTGTTCACAAGATAATTTACTGTTTATTTCTTTGGTACAAAGAAAAATTAAGGTGTTCTAAAAAAAATCTTTGTCCACTTCCTTACTAACATAATGAGAACATACAAAATAATTGCAGCCCAGATTACGAATCTAGGTTAGATTCGTGCTCTTCCACTGCATCCACCAGACCAGCAGATCCACTGCCAACATTTTCTTGGTTATCTGAAGACTGAATTAATTCTTCTTGCTCACCAGGAACAAGATGGGATGAAGATTCCTCCTCCTCCTCTTCATCTTCTTCTTCTGCCTCCCCATCATCTTCTACATCCATTTCAAATACTCTAACATGACGGAGATTTGAGCTTAACTAAAGAAACATAAAAGTATTCCATTTTAAAGATTATTTAAAACATTAAAAAATTTTAAATCAATACCTTTGAGCAATCCTATAAAATGGAAGCAAAAACTGAAAAGTGGTTTTTTTCAAAAAGGAAAATAACTCATTTATCTCAATTTATACCAAATCACTAAATTTTAGCCCTCCAATGTATAAATGGAGTATGTGGATTATAAAAATGTAGAGTATAAGGTTTTAATTTAATACTCTCCAAATACAAAAATAGCTAAGGATCTAAAGAATTCATGAAACATGCCATAATCAATTTTTAAAATCCTGTTAAAATTTAAATACTTACTACACAAGAGACTTTCCGAAAACCATTCACAGCAACATACTGTGCTTTCATGTTCTCCAGTATTCTCCACTGACTCTCCAGGAAGACAGTATGTGTAGGTACAATATCATTCTGTTCATCTAGCCTACACAGAGTAAAAACTATAATAAACAAAATCATTGTTTTTCCTCATTTGTTGGAGGAAGAGGGGTATTATACTATTGCGCTATAAGAAATGATGAGCAAGCAGACTTCAGAAAAACCTGGAAAGACTTGTATGGACTGATGCTGAGTGAAGTGAGCAGAACCAGGGGGACGTTGTACACAGTAACAGCCACACCGTGTAATGACTAACTTTGACAGACTTATCTCTTCTCAGCAATGCAGTGATCTAAGACATCTCCAAAAGTCTCACCATGGAAAATCCATCCAGAGAAAGAACTATGGAGTCTGAATGCAGATTGAAGCATACTATTTGCTTTATTTTATTCTGTTGTGTTTTTTCTTTCTTGTGGTTCCTCCTATTGGTTGTAACTCTTCTTTACAACATGACTAATGTGAAAATATGTTTAACAGGAATGTGTATGTGGAACCTATATCAGATTGCATGCCATCTTGTAGAGGGAGAGGGAGAAAAATTTAAAAGTCAAAAGCTCAAGAAGTGATTGTTGAAAACTAAAAACAAATAAATTAATAATGATAAAAAAAAAAAGAGGTGGAGAGTTAAACCTGTACCTTCATCTTCTGTCCAAATTCATCTAGAATGCTTCTCTTGAGAAACTAAGAAAAAATTCTACAATTTCAGCACCACAAGATTATAGATCTAGAGATGGAAAAGACCCCAAAATTCATCTAGTTCAATCCCCTTCTTTTACAGATGAGAAAACTGAGGCCCAGAGAGACTAAAGGCTTGCCCAAGTTCTCACAATTAGTGAGCATCAAAGGCAGGATTCAAATCTAGGTGTCTGACCTGGCTAAAGCAAAAATTAGCCTAGGAAATCATCTTTGAGAAAACAATCACCACCACCTATGTAATCTCTCCAAATATTCTCTCGTTTTTCCACTATTCTCTATTTCCAATACCAACTTATCCTCGTTTTAGTCTTCATAATGCTGTAATTTCAAACAGGTAAAATACTTGTAATATTAACTTAGCTAATGAAGTTTTAAAAGAAGGAAAAATCCGGTTCCTCAAGCCTCAGTCATCCAAGGCTTTTTTTTTTTGAAGGTGGCAACCTATGTTTTTTATGACCTTTAGGATTAGTGGGTGTGGCTTGTTATTACAGTGAGCAAAAGAGTAGAAAGTGGGAGTTCCCTCTACTCTATCGTGTACTTGGCATCCTGTTTTGAAAGAAGACGTCTTTGTTCCAAAAGGTAAATTCTAGAGGCAGGAATATAGTCAAATTCAGAATAACTAGCCTCCCATTAACTTTGTGGTAATGCTGCTTCACAGCTCTCTTGGGATGCGTATTTGAAGAAATCACTTCAACCCATCCAAGTACATCTCACCTTCTTCTGATAACTTCTCCTCTGTTTCAGAAGGTAAAAGAATAGATGGGAATTTCCTGCTTTTCAGTTACCCAATATTACACTACACTTATCAACTATACCCTAAATAATTGAGCCTACCTCCATTGTAAAAATACATTTAACTATCAGCTGAGAGAAGTAACATTGTCAGTTTTCCTGTACCTTTTACAAGTTGTGCCACTGAACTCCTTCTCTGGAGTACCTTCTTTAGTATATACCAAAGACAATGGTAACTGAGCCAAGACTCTTTCTTTGCCGTCTTGTTCTTCATTCTCCTTAAGAACCACTGTTATTGTTTCATCATCATAAAAATGTGCATCAAGACAGCTGTAGGAGCTGGAGTAAAAAGGAATTTATTATATTTAGAGGTCATCCATTAACTGAGTGATCACTTTAAGTACAGGCACTGAGAGGGAAAAAGAAAAAGATCAAGTCACATCTCAGTTAAGAATATATTTCAAGATTCATTATACTTGGATTCATTTTATTTTCTTCTAAATTCCTACTGACTTGCTGTTCTCTAATTAATGATAAATAAGTCTAACAAGATTTTTGATTACACATTCATGAAGCCAAAAGTACAGAGACAAATTTGTTCATGGTAACAGAACCTGCTTGAGATCACTGTTCAGACTTAAGCCCTTACTCTATTCAGTCACCTCTTCTATGGAGAGCCCTAGAGAATTCAGTGTAAAGTATGCCTTATAGGAAACTGAGCTGACTGGCACCAAGGTGATTCCTAGGTTTTTTGGGGTTTTTTGTTTGTTTTTTGTTTTGGATAGGCAACTGGGGTTAAGTGACTTGCCTAGGGTCACACAGATAGTAAGTGTTACGTGTCTGAAGCTGGTTTTGAACCTCAGGTCCTCCTGATTCCAGGGCTGGTGCTCCATCACTTGTGCAAACTAGCTGCCCCAATTCTTAGGTTTAAAGGCAATTCAGCTTCACTCAAACTGGTTAACAGGGAGGTAAAAGTGAGATTTCATGTAGAAAGATAGACAATTCAAAAGCCTTTGCCAAAAACTAATGGCTTCCTTTTTTAAGGATGGACAACAAAAGAATGGTTTTTTTGGTTTATTTTTTGTTCTTTTTCTGGTGAGGCAATTGGGATTCAATGACTTGCCCAGGGTCACACAGCTAGAGTCAAGTGTCTCAGGCTGGATTTGTACTCAGATCCTCCTGACTCGATGATCGGAGCTCTATCCACTGCACCACCTAGCGGCTCCAGGGAATGTTTTTTGAAAGATTTTTAAAAGTTAGCTTTTCTACATTACTTAACTCACTTTTATCAGCTGACTCTCATAATAATTCTGGAAGATGAGTTATTTTTTATCCAAATCATGTACATAAGGAAAAGCAGGCACAGTAATGAGAGATCTACAGTATATCTGGAATTGGATACACAGTAAATCTGCTATAGCCAGAATCAGAACTTTCAATATCCATACTATCTGTCTCTTTAATCCCCAGGGCAAAACTGCCTCCTTGGCCCACAAAGCTTAAATGTCCTAATTACTACACACCTTATCAAGTATGTTGAGAAGCAGCATGGGCAACAGATGGAGAGCCTGCCTCAGAGTTAGGAAGACTTTCGTCTCAGAGCCCTGGGCAACTCCCTAAGAATAAGTTGCAAAGAAGGTGCCAACTGGTACTGCTAGAGTTTTCTCATCTGGGAGTTTCCTTTAATGAAATTACTGGTCTAGTTCCTATCACTATCCTTATGAAACATTCTACCAAAGCATAATTAGTTCAACTACAGATTAAACCATTCTCCCATGGACAAAACAAAATGTAAAGAATTTTTTTCAATATGGCACATACTAGAAGCATTATAATATGACTGATGCTCCTTAAGTTCAATTTTACTTAATTGAAATATACATGAAATATTAGTACTGAAGAACAAAATATGCCCCAAGTAAACGACTACTACTAATTAACTGTGAGTTCTCTAGACAAAGCTCGAGATATACCTATTTTCGAAGCTTTCATTTGTTGTATTCAAGAAATTTCCAAACTCAACAGCAAGTAGTCCATTATTGACAGACCTTGGAGAAAGGAAGAAAAAAGACAGAATATTCTGTGGGACAATTTGGATAATTCAACACTTTATAAGCTTTTTCAAGGACCTGACTGGAAAATCCAGCACATTACTTACATAATATATTCTACCCTAAAGAAATATAAATTTAACTCTCCCTGCAGAAAACATATTAGTTGGATTAAAGCATCAGGATAAATAGAACCTACCACCAATATTTTATAACTCCTAAGAACATTAGGTCATGAGTGAATTAAGAAAGATATCCAACAACCTTTTTTTTTCTTTTCTTATCAGGCTTATCTTAGCCTCATGAGATTTCCTTTAAACTCAGACATAAACCCCACCATTTTTTAAAGTCCCTGAGAATTTTGAGAGTCCCTGGAATCACTGCTCTTTTAGCTCTATCACTGGCCTCAGCACAACAAAAGAAGCTGTTAACAGTGTGGAAGTGGGGCATGCTGCTGCTCCTTTATTTACTAAAAGGCAACTTTGAAAGCTGAAGTGAAAGTATTATAATATTATATAGAAAGTATTATAATAAAAAGAGAACCAGACATACTAAGGAAATCTAGACTCTCTCCCTAGCTCTGCCACTAACTGGTTTGTGTACTAATGGTCAAGTCACTTATCCCTTTCAAGAAATGAACCCTCAGTTCTCTCATTCATGAAATGAAGGCCTTAGATTCAATGATATAGTTCAATGATATAGATCACAGAATCTAAGATCTCTCCCTGAGGCAATAAATAATCAAACTCTGTTGCTTCTCAGGGAGTTCAGAAGAAATATGTAACAAAATAGTTGATTCTGGGGTTGTTTTGTTTCCCCTTACTGCAGAGGAGGTTACACTTAAAGGATGGATTTCAATGTATTTTCCAATACACTAAAGAATGGCAGAACTGGAGATTTTCTAATCCAAACCTTTCATTTTACAGATGATGAAACTGAGACCCAAAGATAGGAAGTAATTTGTTCAAGGTGATACAGTTAATTAGCAAAAGCTATATTCAATTAAGAATATAAAGGGACAGGGAGGGAAAACTCCATCAGTTTGAGAACAAGGCTATGCATATCATATTATTTTTTCATTTTAAGTTAATACTGACCTTGATATGTCAGTATGTCTCCTCAAAATGTAAATTTTAGAAGCTGAACTACCTGACATAGTAAAGAGTACGTAATGTAGATTTGAAGATTTGTCATTCCAGCTGAAAAAAAAAAGTAAAATAAATTTTAAAATGGAATTTAGTAACTTCTACTAAGAAAAACTGTCAAAGATGAAACAGACAAAGGCTTACAGGAAGGGCAATTTGAACAATGTAGGTGTACAGTCCTCACTGAAACAAAAGAAAAAACAAGTCGGCAAATTCCAAATTTGCTGTTGAATTATACAGTGAAAATGTAGAGAAAAATACCTTTTAGCAGCTTTGTATAAGGGAATACAGACAGCTTGATTCACTGATTTTCCAATAACATCCTATAAAAATGAATATTTTAAAACTGAATAGAACATGTTTCTCAAGACATACACAGGTGTTCTAAGAAAAACATCAAATAATAAAAAGTGACAGTTACAGCCCGGTTGCTGTATAAAATTATCTAATAATAAGAGTTTTGTTTATACAACACTTTACAAAGTACTTTCCTATAAGACTTTCATGAAGTATGAAAAATAAAGTTATCAGTCATATTTACTATCTTTCTTTAAAACTTCTTTAACTCTTCACCTAATCTTCCAGTTTTTAACCTCCCCCTTTTCCAAAGTGCACCCTAAATAATGCTCCTAAGGCACAAGTCTTATTCTCATGCTCTAAAGTTCATAAGTTTCCCACTGTTTACTCAACAGAACAGACTTCTTGGCCTGGCATTTAAGGACTATCACAATGTGGCCGAACCTTCCTTTCCGACTATACTTTAAACCATTTCAGTCAAAGTAGGCTACTCACTATTTCTTAACCTGTGGCATCCAGCCTACAAGTATTTGCATGTGATCCCCTTCATCTCCTGCCTGTAAAATTAAAGGACTAACTGCAGTACTACTCCTTCCATCAAGCTTTCTCAATTCTTCTCATCTAAAAGTAATTCCTTCCTCCTTCAATAGTTTGAGAAACTTTTCTACTCACTTAAATTATACTCCAACTTGTTAAAGTGAATCCACTACATACAAATCTCTTCCACTCTGCTAGATGTCAAGCTCCCAGGTACTATGTTGTCTTTCTTCTTTATGTCTCCAATCCCTAAGGGCCCAATATGTTGCTTACAAAAAGTGCTTAAAAGACGTTTACTGAGTTGGGAGTGAGGCTCAGAGGCGAAGAACTAATAAGAGTTAGGGCCAGGGACTCAAACCCAAATCTTCTGACTCCAAATCCAATACTGTTTTCAATAAACATCATCACACTGCTTCTTAAGACCATACCTCTTTTCTCAAGTAACTTCAATGAGTGTAGCAGAGGAGCAAAAAACAGAAGAAAACTGCCTCCTCTAAGCTCACACTGTCCTTTAAACAAAAAACTAAGGCTTGAGGCATACTAATCAAAATTCTTTATGCTATTACTATTCATAATGAGTTGCTCAGTGACTAAAATACTCTAATGCTTTTGAAACGATTCCTAATTTTCCTACCCAATTTTTTAAATGACAACAATAATTAATCATTTATAAGTAAGATACATAGATATTCATGGTCCTGAACAATCCTTCCTGACACTGTCAAAAGAATACTCCTATGCATAAGTCCATTCCCTCACTTAAAAATCACCAGTGCCTCCTAATTGTCTATCAGATAAAAATAAAACTTCTTCTAGAATTCAAAGTCTTCCATAATCTGGCTCCAACCTACTCTGAATTTTATTTGAAACTTACTGCTGGTTTTTGTAAACAATGATCGATAATGCTTTCCATCTGTCTTTTCACGAAATGCAATGACTTTTCAGGATAATAGGGAAACAGCAAAGGACTTTCTGTAAACAAAAAGTTATGATTTAATATATAAAAAGATTAGAAGATAGTATCAACCATTAAGTAGGCACAACCAACAGTCCTACTATCATTACAGAATTCAATTTGGGTATTTCAATATGTCTCACACAGACTAATTATATTCAATAAGTCAACAAGTATTTAATTTATTGAATACATTTTAAAAAGAATTCCATAAGTACTGGATAAATTTGTTTTTAAGTTTTGTCAGGAGGGTAACCATAAGCTAGAAAATTCAACTATGTGGAATATTTTACATTAACATACAAAAAACTCATAAGTGCTATGATACATAGGGATAGGGACTGGATCTCTGATTTCACTGATACAGGGAACTCCCAGGTGAGGAAATACTCTCTACCAAAGTAGATAGGCACCTTTTTCTGCACTTTAGAGAGTTGTCTGAAGCACTGAGAGGTTAAGTCACTGCCCAGGCTCAAGCAGCTAGTTCTGTCAGAGGTGAAAAATGAACTCATGTCTTCCTGACTTTAAGACTCTGTCTAGTATGTCATACTATTTCTCACAGTATGTACAGAAAAGAGTGAATCACTGCTCTCAAAAGTCTTATATTAGAGAAAAAAAATCATGATAATCTCATAATTTTAAAAGTTATACTAATCCAGACACATACTATCATCTCTCCTATCCCACCAGACCATAAGTTCCTTGAGAGCAGGGATTATGTCATTCAAATTTTTTTTTTCTGTATCCCTAGCAGTGTCTTGAATGTTTGTTGAATGAAAAAAAATTGAATTTAGTTATAGATTTATTCCCAGGAATGCCAGTTTGTGTGGAGGATAAAAAGGCATAATCAAGCAACATTCTTCTAGCATAACACTAGGATTTTAGGGAATAAATAATCAAATATGTCCAAGTCACCTCCATCCTGAAAATAAACCTTCAAAAAAGCACAGCACCCCTCAAGCTATCATCCTATGTCTCTCCTCTCACTCTTAGCCAAACTCCTTGAAAAAGCTGTCTATTCTCCCTGACTCTACTTTCTTCACTCTCAATTACACCTCAACCCTTTGCAATCTGGCTTCTGATCTCATCATTCAACTGAATCAATGATCTTCTAATTGCTAAATCTGATGGCCTTTTCTCAATCTACTACATTTCATACTGTTGGCCACCCTATCCCCCACAAAAATCTTTCCTCTCTGGGGTTTTGAGACACTGCTCTCAAGGAGTCTCCCTGCTACCTGTTCAACAGCTTTTCCTTGTCCTTTATTAACTCACCATTTGTATCACATTCCAGCAAGTGGTATAACTGAAGGTTCTGTCCTGGGCCTTCTTTCCCTTCTATACTCACCCTTGGACACCTCATCAGCTACTAGGGTTTAACTATCTTTTCAATGCAGATGGCTCACAACTGTATATAACAAACTTGAGTCTCTCCCCTGAGCTTTAGTCTTATATCAACAACTGATCTTTGGCCATTTTTCAAATTACATGCCCATTCAACATCTTAAATTCAACATTCAAAACTAAACCCTTCTCTCTTCCAAACATTCTTATTTCTGTTTAATGCATCACCATTCTTCCAAATTAGTAACCTCAACATTATCCTTGTCTCATAACTCTACCTCACTTCACACATCCAATCAGTTGTCAAATTTTGCCATTTTTACCTTTACAATATCTCTATCCCTTCTTGCTTCCCAAGACCTAGTCCTCTAACCTAACTCAGCCAAACACAAAAATAGTCATACCTTTGATCTTGCCAACACTCACATGTGGAGGTATAACACCTCCACATTCAAGAACTCTGAAATCTCCTTATCCATCTATAATCAATTGACTTTTCACCTCTCCCTCTGCCTTTCTTTACCAAATTCTACTCCCCATCCTTACCATCATCCTCAATATCTTGACCCCTCAATCCTCTTCCAGGCCATCTCCCCTACATGAGCCATTCTTTCTTTTTCTCTCCAATCATATCATGCATTGTAAATGTAGGTGGACCTCAGGGTTCTATTATGGGTCCTATTCTCGTCTCCCTCTACACTACTTCACTTGGTAATCTCATCTGATCCCAAGGATTTAATTAACATCTCTATGCTAATGATTCCCAAATCTACCTATCTTGCCCCAACCTCTCTAACCTCTAATCTTGCCTTTCCCACTCTATTTCAGACATCTCAAACTGCATGTCCAACAGACTTTTTAAATTTAACATGTCTAAAACAGAACTCAAAACAGAACTTTCCCCTAAATACTTCCTTACCTCCTACCTTCCCTGTTATGGCAGAAGGCAACACAATCCTCCAGGTCTCTCAGGCTCACAACCTAGGAGTCATTCTCAATCCCTCACTATCTCACACACATACCCATACCCAATCTGTTGCCAAAGCCTGTTGATTTCACCTTTGCAACATCTCCTAAATGCAGACCCTGATCATCTCATGCCTGGATTATTGCAATAGCTTGCTGGTGGGTCTACGTGCCTTGAGCCTCTTCCCATACCAATCCATTCTCCATTAAACCACCAAAGTGATTTTCCTAAAGTGCAATTTCAACCATATCATATACCTCCTCCTCCTCCAATAAATTCCAGGATCAAATACAAAATCCTCTGACATTCGAAGCCCTTCATAAACCAGCTCCTTGTTACCTTTTCAGTCATCTTACACCTTACTTACCACTAAGTAGTCTTCAATGAAGTGACACTGGACTCCTTGCTGTTCCATGAATAAGACATTCCAGCTTTGGGCATTTTTTCTGGCTGTCCCCCATTCTTAGAATGCTCCCCCTCCTCATCACTACCTCCTGGTTTCCCTAACTTGATTCAAGTGCCAAATACAATCTCTTCTTCTACAGGAAGCCTTTCCCAAACTCTCTTAATTCTAGCACCTTCTCTCTCACTTATTTCTTATTTATCCTGTACATGGCTTGTTTGTACATATTTGTTTGCTTGTCTCCTCCATTAGAGTATAAGATCCTTGAGGACAAGGACTCTCTTTTGTCTCTTTATGTATCCCCAATACTTAGCACAGTGCTTAGCATATATTAGGTGCTTAATAAATGTTTACTGACTGACCCCTTTTCTCCTCACACATCTACCACCTTAGTTTAGGGCCTCGTCATTTCTCAACTAGATAACTGAAATAGTCTCTTTTTCTTTTTTTTGTGAGGCAATTGGGGTTAAGCGACTTCCTAGGGTCACATAGCTAGTAAGTATCATGTATCTGAGGCCAGATTTGAACTCAAGTCCTCCTGACTCCAGGGCCAGTGCTCTATCTACTGTGCCACCTAGTTGCTCCTGAAATAGTCTCTTAACTGAGCTCCCTACTACAAGTCTCTTACCACTCCAGGCCATCCAATAATACTTCTGCCAAAGAAATTTTCCTTAAGAACAAATATGACCATGCAACAACCCTACTCAACCAAGGTCGATGGCTTCCCATTGCCTCTAGGATCAAATATAAACTCTTCAGTTTAGCTTTTAAAGCTCTTCACAAACTGGCCCCAATGTCCCTCTCTCAAGTCTCATTGGACTTTACTCCCCCCTCTCCTGCCATGATCCAGCCACACTGGTCTTGTCTACATTCTTCATATGGTCCATCACACCTCCTGCCTCTGTGCACCTTTGCACTAGCTACCTCCCATGCAACTCTACCCCAGAGAGTCTCTCTTCTCTTCATTTAAGATGTAGCTCAAGCAGCATCTTTTTCATTGTCTTTCCTCATCTCCCTAACTCCTTCAACTCCCAAACTACCTTGTATTGAACTATTTTGTATATATTTGTATTCATTCAACTTCACATATAGGGATGTACATATATGTGGGGGGGGGTGGATGAGTGCATATTAAAAGCAAATTTGTTACTTCCCTTACTAGAATACAATATAGCACGTATATTTTCTATTATAGAACATGAGTTAAAAAATACAGCCCAAATCAGGCAATTTAAAGGTCAGATGTGTGGTAAACCAGCAACCAAACTATTTACTGATTTACTCAGTAGTCAAACAGATCTGTGATCATTCAGTTTTCAAGGAACCTCCTTTCTTCATTCTTTGTACTTACATCCTTTGTTCCCAGTATGGTATCTAGCATATAAGAGGCCTTTAATAAATGCCTCATGACTGAATAACTGCCTAGAGATATACACAATTTAATAATATTATCTAGACACAGATCTCTTATTTGATTCTTACTTGCTCTATTTCTTCATACAACTGAGATGAACACAAAAGGAATTACTAGCTTCAAAGGAGCTTGGACAGGGCTATAACAGGTGCTCATTAAATACTTGTTGATTATTTAACTGGGCTTATATAGATTTAAATGTGGCCAAAGACTATTTATTGTACTAACAGTATCATTAAATACCTTTAAGGTGAGTGCTATTCTGAAGAAAATCATACCATTGGTTTCCCTCGATATTAGGTGGTGACACAAGATCATCATCTTCATCTTTCAAATACTAGAAATAAATTATTTAGAACTTAAACTCAAGAAACCAAAACATTCTGTCAAAGAATAGGAAGTGCTTCTATTTACTGTTATTCACATGTAGAGGATCATCCATCTCACTTTTAGATCCCCTGGAAGTGATTCATTACCATTAGCCATACAAAATCAGTGACCAAACCATACCATGTATAAAATTACGAAGTAAATAGAGATTATTACATCCTATAGTCTCTGTAAAAAAGAGAATAAGAGCTTAAATTTGAAATGCTCTATTTCTAGAAAATAAATTTTAATCATGTTATTAGTTAATAATTGTTTCACAATTGTCTACAAATGATCATTATCTATTGTGGATCTAGCTTACTGTTACCCCTCAATAAGTGTCAATTAAGACTAATATACCATAAATATTTATTTTATTAGAGAAGTAGCATGATAACCAAGTTCAATAAAAATTTTACCTGACCAACTCTTTCTACATTGAAGTACTTTCCTTTTCGATTATAAAGCTCTGGAGCCTAGAGAAAACAAATATATTACATGACTCAACACAAAGTCGATCTCATTTACTTAAAAGTAAATTATCAGTCATAGTTTTATAACATAGCATGTGCATTTTTCATTATCAAACATGGGATCAAATACAGTTCAAATCAGCTTATTCAAAGGTTAGATGTGTGAGAAACAAGCATTATTGTTTACTGATTTACTTAATAGTCAAATGGACCTGTGATGATGTCAGTTTTCAGTTATTTTAAAATTGATTCAAGCTTTCATTAAACTAGAATAATTTTTATTACATCTTTCTAATTAAACAGGGTCACTACTTTGGTTCTCAGAAGAAAGACAATATTCTAAAAAATTCTGGTCCCTACCTCATTGAAATGTTCAGTAAGAAAATCAGCAACAAATGTGATATCTTTTTGAGTCATCTGCCAAAAAAAGAAAAAGAACAAAATGTTAAGAATAAAACATCTATATGAAACGGAACTTCTCAAATAAAAGAAATGTTAAAACAATAAAAGGCATCATTTTGTCACTTAATGAATGATACAGAAACTCATATAAATTGTTTTTTTTTCCAGATTAAGCTCCAACATTTAAAGTTCATACAGTTATAAGATCATGAATTCATAGGGCTGTAAGAGGCTTGGAGAGGCATGTATTAAGAAATGAAAAACCTACTTATTCCTTGACTCAACCAAGCAAATAGCTCTTAAATTCCTTATATCCTTAACAGGTCTTTGAAGGAAGCTCTCAGGATCAAGAATGAGCCAGCTCCAACTCCAAAAGATAGCTCAGGACCGTT
Organism: Phascolarctos cinereus; assembly: GCF_003287225.1. Lineage (NCBI taxonomy): Eukaryota > Metazoa > Chordata > Mammalia > Diprotodontia > Phascolarctidae > Phascolarctos > Phascolarctos cinereus. Next base: position 172,040,682 of record NW_027556402.1, read on the forward strand.
CACTACAGCATTATTGGTTTCCCTGACGCTATCTCTCTCATTCTATTTTTGATGAAGTATGGCAGCTTCAAATAGCTTGACTCTGGTTTCACCTTTCATCTTTTAGAGGCCATGATACAGCAGTGACCGGGTGACCTTCTTTAACCCAACTGCAGTTCTCTGAAGCTATTACAAGGAACAGAACTGAAAACTGGTAACCCATCTGGTGTATAGTAAGTATTTAATAAATGCTCATTGACTGATTGATTACTCAGACTGAAAACAATCCTGCACAAGGCATACAGAGCACAGAGCATTAGGGAGATTGAGCTTGTTCAATTAAGGCTGATTTAGTCCATCTGGCTCCAGGCTAGACAATACCTAACCCATCTTAGTCACTATTTTTTAAGGTACCAAGGGGAAGGAGATTTCACTGTCACATCTGCCAAGCCATTTAAATGTTTCACAGTCCTCAGAATTAGAAGCAAAAATTTTCATCACCAGGAACCAAACCTGTATTGTATTAATTAAAGTATTTAATCCACTTATCATCAAGAGAAGCCACAAAGGAAAAGAGACTTCAAAAACATAAAAGGAAAACCATACAGATACATGTTCTGCTTATAGTGAGACCATTGATTCATTAGAGCAAAGGTCAAAATCAAAACCAAACTAAAAGGATAAAGATGAGAAGACAAAAACATTCTAACTTAACCTAATAATGAAAAATTGGAAATCAATAAAGAAAAATAAATTGACATGGATTTTTATTTTCTACTGAAGTCTAGGCAATTGCGATAACTTGGTCAAAGAGCCAAGAAAATGCCTAAGCCAGCAAGCACATGATCTCCTTTCTAAGCCAAGCAGTATGGTAGACAGAAGAAATGCCAATATGGAACATTTAAACTTATTTCAAAAATGTTAAAGGGCATAAAATTATGGGCAACATTCCCTCCAAAATGAAAAAAAGAACTATTGAAGGGAAAATTAGGCTACAGAAAGCTTAGGATAAGCTCCAACCAAAACAGACTATTAAGAACTTTTATAGGTAAAACTGGAAGAACAACAAAGAAACAAAAAAAGGAAAAGATATGTCAGCACTGCCATAACAAGCTATTTTCATCTTCAATGACAGTGGAACTGACACTTGGACCTTAACATCATAGCCCTCACTGTATTACACCAATAAACAGAAACAGCACAAAAGAAAACAAAGCAAACTGATCCAACCATTCTGGACAGCATTTGGAACTAGTCCTTCCAGGTTTTTCTGAAGTCTGCCTGCTAGCACAGTAGTATTCCATTACGTTCATATACCACAATTTGTTTAGCCATTCCCCAATTGATGGGCATCCCCTCAATTTCCAATTCTTTGCCACCACAAAAAGAGCTGCTATAAATAGTTTTGTACACGTGGTTCTTTTCCCATTTGTATGATCTCTCTGGGATATAGCCCTAGAAGTGCTACTGCTGGGTCAAAGGGTATGCACATTTTTATAGCCCTTTGGGCATAGTTCCAAATTGCTCTCCAGCAATATCAACAAAGTGCATCCTATGCATGTTACGATCACACAAAATTCACTGAGAAACAACAAAAGAGATAACTTTATCTAGAGTTTCTTTGATTAATATCAAATAAGGTACAAAATGAAGATATATGTTCATCAAAGGTATCTACCATCGCCAAAGGGCATCCTAGAGTCTAAATGGGAGAGGTATTCCCTAGAGATCAAGATATACTCCAGATGATATTGTGCTGATTGCATCAGTCCACAAAATAATTATATTAAGCTTCCTCAACAAGATCCACAACTACTCTAAAGAGATAAGCCTGACAATCCACAAAGAGAAAAACCAAATGACAAAAAATGCCTACAGGCGCAATTATGGCAAGCAGCAGAACTGGCAGCCCAATGAAATAACACAACAGTAAGTGTATCTTAAACAAGCACTGCAGACAGCCAATGAACTTTCAGAGCAGAGAACTGAACAAAAAAAGTAAACTGGATTATATTTGGAAAACTGTGAAGTGCTTAGCCCAGGATTTGGCACATAGTAGGTACTCAGTAGATGTTTACTGACTAATAAGGAGTCTTCAAAGAGCTCAGGCTGCTCCTAACATGAAAAGCAATTTTTAAAAACACCAATGAGCATTGGTTTTTGCCAGTGATGCTATATGACTATGGCAGGAGAATCCTACAATTTCTGAAGAATGAAAACTGCCGGTGACCCAAAGGAAAAACAGAGATATATGCAGGCCATATGATGACTTACATGCAACAAGCAGTGTTAAAGATATTACTCAGGAAATGTACAATCAGAAAAAAGAAAGGACCAGTCATATAGTAAAAGAAAGGGATAACAGATGGATATCTCAAGTGCTACAACTGCTGAAAGGCCTCCAGTGTGCTGGGTAGATTCTCCACAGAGGATTCATGGAAGGACATGTATAAGAAATGCATGAGGGGCAGCTAGGTAGCACAGTGGCCCTGGAGTCAGGAGAATACGAGTTCAAATCTGGCCTCAGACACGTAACATTCACTAGCTGTATGACCCTGGGCAAGTCACTTAACCCCAATTGCCTCACCCCCCCCCCAAAAAAATGCATGAGATTAAAAAGACATGAATGGGTTGTGATGAGCACCATAGAAAAGAGTATATACAATGACTGGATCATGGATCCTTTGAATTACTAAAGCATAAATGGTTAGAATTCAATGATTATAACACTTTGCAAATAGGAGTTAGTTTGACAAACCATAACAATCTTAAATCTCTATGGGGTAGAATATAAATTTTGCAGGAATTTCCTTTTAGATAAAGTTTTAATAATGTATTTATACAATGTTTGCTATGAAATAAGTACCTGACAATTACTGAATTTCTAGATTAATTATATAATATTGCTTGGACTGCCAGGGGAGCCGGGCTTTCTAAATCCTTGTAATTACTTGCACTAGGAAAATATACTACCTTGTTCAGTTCTGGAAGCACATGGTCTTCTGACATTCTCAACATTGCTGGAAAGATAAAGTTAAAATTATCTTTCAATGAAAACTACAGAAACCTTTAGTAATAAGAAGAAATTTAGTATATACCTTTTCTTTCATGGAACAAATTTCTTCTTTCAAAATTGTGCCTTCTAGCACAGAGTATCCAATGTTTATACCTCAGGAAGAAATACTTTCCTTCTACGACTAGACACTATAAATTAGTATGAAGTTCTTTATCCCTGGTTCAAAGATGCCCTGACCTACTCTTTATTTATTCTGTTCAATCCTTTTATTCCATTCGGACAAACAACACTGACTTTTCATCTATTTTTCCATTCTGAATTCTGTCTTCCTTTGTTCAAATGAAATAATACATGTGAAGTGCTTTACCTTACAGCACTATATAGATGTTAGCTTCTGTGATGATGATGATACCTATTTTTACAACAGCTTCTCCCTCCTGGCTAGAGAATCTTAATCTAACTATCACACTTTCTCCACAAAGCTTTCTTCTCTGTAAGACATTTAATTTTTTCAAATTTTTCAATGCATCACCAAAAATATTTGCACTGTTATATATATATAAATGATTCACTTAAATGTAATTAATATTTTAAGAGGAGTTTATGTCATGACTCTTTACACCCACTCCGCGCAATGCCCAACACAATGATTATTACAAATCATTATTTAAGGCTTCTAAGTATTGGATGGGACTTAAGAAATAATCTGCTTCAATTTCTTCATTTCACAGCTTAGAAAACTAAGTGACTAGCCCAATGCCAAACTACAAATTGGTGGCAGAGACTGAATAGGACCTAAGCCTCTTAACATCTTGTTTACTCTTTTTCCCCATATGAAACAATGATGATGACAATTCATCAGAAACTGGTTTCTGTTGTTCTTTTGGTTACAACTAAGACTTGCAATGAAGAAAAAATATAAAAAACTGTTACTTCAATGATCTTTGATTTAATCAGAGTGTAATTCCTCAACCAGCAAAGGTTGTGAACTCCTACACTTTAGTAAATAGTGTTAGACAGCTGCAGAAACCAAGCAATATTCATCATTTAGTGGCCAAACTTTAAGTTCTAAGCCCCTTCACGATTAACTAGGGTGATCCTTAGTCAAAAGACCGAGTCTGTTGCTGGGTTTACCATTAAAGCCTTTCCAGCTTGCATAGCTGGCACAACACTCCAGAACCCAGGCTCACCTTCATGGTACCATAAGGCAGTAGAGCAGGAATTTGAGGAAAGAAATAGCCAATTACTATTGTAAAATGCAGTCACAACAGTGTGGTATAGTGGCTAGATGCCAGTATTGGAGTCAGGAAAAGATGAATTTAAATGATCCCTCTGACACACGCTGGCTATGTGAGCATGGGTGAGTCACTTAACTCTCAGTATTCCCCAAGCAACACTCTAAGACAAGTTACAAATAAGGTGCCAACCTACTCTGGCAGAAGGAGTTTCTACTCTGAGAGTACCCCCACAAAAATAAAATCACAGGTCTGGACCCCCCCACCAAATGCACAAAATACATGTCTGTAAAGTAGGATAGTGATTTTGGAATTAGGAAAATTAGAGTTAGAAGCCTGCCTAGGATGCTTGCCAGCTGAACAAGGAACTGAACCTTTTCCTGCCTGAGTTTCCTCATTTATAAAAGAGGGAGAATAAGAGAGTACCTACCTCAAAGCATTGTTCTAAGGCTTAAATGAGATCATGTATGTGACGAATTCTGCAAGCTTTCAAGTGCCACATAAACATCCAGTATTATTATTACATAGGAATTCTAGTAAAGACCCTCTGGCTTCCCCCTATGGTTAGTGACCTGGGCAAGTCACTTCACTGATCTAAGCCTCAGTTTCCTCATCTGTAAAATGAGGATAATGACAGCACCTACCTCACAGGGCTGTTGTGAAGCTAAAATGATACAAAGCTCTCCACAAACTTAAAGCACTATATGTAATGTAGATACAGCACTGAGAAAATATGCTTCCTTCTAGGACTAGATGGAATCAACCAGAAGCTTCACAGCAGGACATAAATGGAGCTAAAGGGCTAATATCTGTTTTGGGAACAAAGCAAAGCTATCAGGTAAAAAGTCATAAATGCTATCGTTTTGGGTTTGGGGCTTTACTAGAAATGAAAGTTTTGAACATTACTGCACATAAGGTTATTAATCTTTATTTTCCTATTTCAGGATTTTAACAGCAAATAGCTAATATACCCAGAATCTCAGAGTTGGAAGGGACTCAGGGGCTGTATTTATTCAACCTATACCCAAATAAGAAACCCCTCTACAGAACACTTGACAAGTAGTGATTTAGCCTTTTACTTTGCCTCTCTCCAGCAAGTGGGAACCCATCATATCCTAAAGGATTCTACTTCGAGGAAGTCATAAAGTTTTTTCTTGCTATTGCAAGCCTAAATTCACTTCTTTGTAACTTCTACCCATTGCCAGTCTACTCCCTCTTGAACGTGACATTAAAGCTGTGAAGAAAATTCTTGTGTCTCCCAAGTCATCTCTTCTCTAGGCTAAGTATTTCCTCATTCCTTCAACCAACTTTCATACAATACAAACTTGAAGCTCTTCACCTTTATGCTTGCCAGTGTATCCTGCTCAGATGAGCACAGTCCCTTCCTAAAAGGTACCACCCAAAAGGAACAGAATACTCTAAATGTAGTTGACTCTGTCCCCTAATGTAGTCTACAATTACATTAACTTTCGGGACTTACCAAATCATACCACTGACTCATAGCAAACTTACAATAAAACCCCCAAGGCACTTTCAAACGAACTGCTTATCTAGCCATGCCTTCTCCATATAGTATTTATGAAGCTAATTTTATTGAACTGAAGTACGTAAGATTTTACATCTATGCTCATTAAATTTTACCTTAATAAATTTGGCCCAATATTCCAGTCTGTCAATATGTTTTTGGATCCTGAAACTATTATCCAGTATGTTACTTATCCCTCCTAGTAAACTGATAAAGATGTCACTTACACCTTTCCCGAAGTAGCTGACAAACATGTTCACTAGACAAGGGGGCCATGCACCGACTCATGAAGCGCAAATGCAACCAGAGTCTAGCTGACACTGGGCACTTTGGGTCTTGCCATTCAACTAGCTCTGAATCCACCAAAATACAACACTGTATTTCTCTCACATCTCTACCGTCATTTGACAATATGAGTCTCTGTCAAACGCCTTGCTAAAATCCAGGTAACTACCTACAGCATTCTCCTGACCTGCCCTTCTAGTAGCTCTGTCAAAAAAAAAAGGAAATGAACTTAGCTTGTCACATCCAGTCCTGAGGCTTTCTGAGATCACCACTTAACTAGTCTATAGTTTTCAGCCTTCATTCTCTTCCTTCTTTAGAAAATTCAAACAAATTCATCCTTCTTCAATCCTGCAGCACCTCTCCATTCTCAATGATCTTTCAAATACCAATGACAGTAACTCAGCAATCAAACTTCCCCATTTTCAGTATTCCACGAAAGAGTTCATCTGGATCTGCTGACTAGCTCATGCAGGGCAACTGGCTGTTTTCCTTACTTATCTCTATTAGCCATTTTTGTCCTGTTCATTCCTATCTAAACATTATTCTCCCTTGCACAGAAAATGGAAATATAATAAGACAATCATACATAAAAAATAAGAGGCTGATTTAAAAAAAATACAAGACAATAATACATGACATAAGCATATGTATTATTTGCACGTGTATATACATAAATATGTGGAATTGTTATGAATAAACATGTATGTTCTCTTTGGTCTGAACTTGTGATAAGGCGAAGTGTCAAAATGAGTGAGATACATAATAAATGTGAGAGTACAGAGGAGAGAGATTTTTTAAAATCTCTCTTATATAGAAGAGCGTTTATTATTTCTTACTTACTCTCACTTGAAAAAATACAATTATTTTAGTAGAGTGACTCTAGAATTAAATTATTACCCCTACCCATCAAGAACTGAAAGAATTAAAATAAAGCAGAAAGAAATATTCAAATAATCTTACCTACATACAGCCACCGGAAAAATGCTTTGAAGTTTTTCATACTACTATCTATAACTCTAAACAAATAGAATAGAAAGGATTAGTAATACATTTATTTTGGGTAGTTGGTTCCACTTATTTTTTTTTACTTACAGTGAGGTAGAATTTATGTCTAAAATTTAATGTGCATAAACTCTCATTGCTATATTTCATCTTAACTACATGACAATTAGGGCTTTAAGGACAAAATTCACAAACTTAACAAATCCAGAAATTATATTCCAAAAGAGCAAATTCACTTTCATTTTAACATCAAGGCAAATAACTCAGATTATACTTGGTTCTAAGAAAATTTGCCACAAAATATAACATTCTTTCCAAGCATTCAGTAAAGTGTGAAATCCTTTTCTAATTTTGCAAATAAAGGAAATCAGAAAAACTGTTTTCAGCATTATCCTCATAATACAAAAATATGCTCATTGGTCAGTATAAAGAAAAAACATCAACACCAAGAGAAAATCATTATTGTGGAATTTCTACTGTGGCAATTCCTGTGGTCTCAAAAGACATTATTTTTAGAATATAATTTCTGATCTTCACGAGTACTAAAAGGATTACAAAAAGTGAATTTCCCTCTGTTATACACAGATTTAAACCAAAAATAAGTTCTATAAAGCAATTTTCATTTTGTTTAAATCCCCTTCTGGATATAGAAGTAGGAGTCATTTAAGCTTATACATGTTAAGATCATTATTCAAAGTAAAAAACATGACACTTGTACTACACTTATCCTCTCCAAATCTCAAAGTCCTTTGCAAACATTAAATCGAATAATACTCCTAGGGAGGTTAGGTCAGTATCACTGACCTTATTATTGTATATAGTAAGAAATCTGAAGTAAGAAATTACTAGGTGATTTCTTTTAGGTTCCTGAGCAACATCTATCAGCACCAACATGAACACAACACTACTATTTCAAAGAAAAAGAAATTCTCATCACTTCTATGAGTTCAGGAACGTCAGACTAAAACACCACAGCCCAAGAATTGGAAGAGATGTTGGAGGTCATCTAAGCCTAATCTTCCACCCCACTCAGGAATCCTATTTATTTAACTCGACAAACTTTTATGAAGCATTTACCAGGTGCAGGGTATTGTGCTACAGCACTGACATGTGGTTATCTGGCCTCTAGCAATGGAGAATCACCACTTCAAGAGAATGCACATTCCATGACCAGCCTTGAGGTGAATTTCTCCCTGTAATTTCTACCCACTGATCCTACCTCTACTCTCTGGAATTACACAGAAAAAATTTAAACCACCTTTTCAGATGACAGCTCTTCAACTATTTAAAGATAGCTATACTGTTCTTCCAAGGTTTCACTAAAATACCCTCCTTTGTTTCAACTGTTCCTCATGACAAATTACTCCCTTTACCATCCTGACTAGCTCTCTTCTAGACATGCTCCAGTATTCACTGGCTTTAAATGCAGCACCCAGAACAGAACACAATATTCAAGATGTAATCAATCAGTATACAATAGAGTAGAACTATCACTTTCTGTTCCAGTCATTATAATTCTACTATGTGCATTATAATGGCGCATACAAGATAAGCTATATGAATATGATTTCACCAGTATGGGGAACACCCTTCCTCACCTGTGTGTTACTTAGTAAGTTTTAAATCAGTTTTAGAGCTGTAAGAGATATGAAAGGTCATCCCATCCAACCTCACTCATTTTACAGATGAGAACAATGAGGTTCAGAGAGGTTAAATGATTTGTCCAAGACCACACAGGTAGTAAAATATAAGTCCTAGGAACTTGCCTAAGGGAAAAAAGTTGAATGATTTGCTCACTGTGACACATTTAGGAAGTGGCATAAGGATTTTAATTAAGGTCTTGCAGACTCCAAGCCTAACATTTTGGTCTACACCACACCACCACTATACTTACATGTAGTAGATAATTAACAAATGAATTAACGAGACCCAAATTTACATTAGTTATTTTTTCAGCAACATCACACTGTCGACTTACATTGAGTCTGCATTCAACAGATATGCCAAGATTTCTTCCCCCACTTTAATATATTTAATTAACATTTAAAGTTTCATTGCATCTCTTCCTCTTCAACTAGGTACTGTATCTAAACTACCTGAGTATAGGCATAAGATACAGTATTTAGCAGCTTTGGCTAAATGATTTTGAGCTATTTAACTCTTATTGCCTCATTTGTAAAACAGAATAAAAGTACTATGCTGTAATTACCTCAGAGAAAAGAGAATTAAAATGTAAAAATTGGCAAAATTATCTTCATTCAATTAATATTTACTGACTGACCAAGAAATGCATTTGCACTTAGGCTGTTAAAATAAGATTTCTCCACTTTCAGGAAAAAACTCATCTTTTTCCTTTGGCTTTCTTATTTTTTTCTCTTCCTCAAAAAATAAATTAGATTGAGATCTTATTATTTAAACTGTATTATTAGGAGGAAAAACAAAAACCATTGTACATTTCTGATACTTACTGAAGAAGTTCATTTGCCTTTAATATGAAAGAACCCACAGAAGTAATAGCATCTATGGAAAAAAAAGACAAGATTTTACTTATAAGCAAAAACAATTTTAATGTAACCTACTGAGAAATAAACTGACTACCTTCAATTCCAGCAGCATCGAGTCCAAGAGGTTCATATTTTTGTTTCCAAGAAGCCATTCCTTTTAATTCACTCAAATGGTACAATAAAGCCTCAGAGCCACTACAAAAGTAAAAGAAAACATAATTTTTCAGTTATTCCCATCACTACCTACCATCAACATGGGTACTAAAAACACAGCCTAAGAATTTATAATTTTTTCAGACTAGAAACTGACAATAAGTCTAATTTGGGTTTTATTGTCTAAGATACCCCTAAGAACTTGAATGTATCAATCTGTCCTCCTGAGGGATGAAATTTAAATGCAATTCAAATCACATTATAATATTTCATGCTGATATTATAAAACAATCTTATTATGTTTAAGTCGAAAATTTAAAGGTCAAAACCACTAACATTACATGTAGGTTTTCACTATACTTCAAATCTTAAACTCAACATTACTTCCTGATTTATTTCACTTCCTCAAGGCAGAGTAACAAGTCCATTTCCAAATCTACTAAAAACAGGTGGGGGAAAAAAAAGAGTCAATCTACATGTGGTGGAGAAAACAGTATGGAGTGACAGATGGCTCAGCAATTGGCTCTTTAAATTCTACTCTTATATTCAATTCAATGACTGATTAACCAAGATGACCAGTCCAAAAAGATGTAAAAGTTTGGAGCCATGGATAAGGGATAGTAGTCACTAGGTGATAAACCACTACAAGATTCTAGTTAAGTCAATTTCAACAGTTACAATGCTAAAGCATTCCAAATAATCATACCTCTGCAAATGACTTATGACCAATTTTTGTATACTGGAGTATGAAGACTCTATAGACTGCCCAAGCTTTTTTAAGCCCTAATTAAGAAAACAGAAATAATTTAGCATGCACCTGAGAGACAATACACGTCTTTAAAGGAAGCAATAAAATGTGTGTTTTACATTCACAAGAGGCAGCCTGGCATAATGGATAAAGTGCTGGCCTTAAAACTCAGAAGACTTGGGTTCAAGTCCCACCTCTGACATATAAACTGCCTCTGTGACCTCTGGCAAACCACAATACCTCTCAGGGTTCCAGATAACACTGAGACTATGCATATAAGGTGCTAAATGACAGTGGCAGAAAGGGAACTTCTCATCTGGAAGTTCCCTATACCAATGAAAGCACAGGTCCAATCCTTACTCTTTGAAATTCATAGCCATCTCAAAACACAAACACATATACTGTATTATTAACTATACCTTTACTGTTAACTGGTTCATTAAGAGGGATTGAAGTTCAAGGCTAAAATTAAAAACAAAAAAAAGAATTTTAATAATTTTTCTCTATTTAAACCTCTTTTTCACCTTTACATTTTTGAAACTCAAGGTACACAAACTCCATGAAAGAATAGCATATATTTAATGTACAAACTAAATATTATCCAATTACCTTGCTTTCCCCCATAATAGCAGCTGCATGAATTCATCCTGCACTGAAGTCGTTGTGTTCTTTTCCTAGTGGTCAAATATTACTGTGATAATTATTTTTAATTTACTAAGAAATTAAATATTTAGAATTTTTAAACATTTATTCAAAAGAATACAATTTCTACATCATCACTAAGCCTTCCCTAAAAATTCATATTTAAGTTGGTCACTACATATCAGTGACTAGGAAAGAATTAATTAGTTATTATAACATTTACTTCTCCAATTTGTTTTCTTATTCTATATGACTACCTATCTGACATCCTAATCCCTATCTAATAATCCTCTCTACCAACTTTCCTCAGATGAATACATCACCCTCACAACAAATAAGCCAATCATTTCATATAATTTAAGTCAAAATGGAAAGCATGAATGACATTTTAAAGTATAAACTATTGCTTTATTTTTAAAATTACTTGAGAAGCTATATCACACTGAAAAATTGCTATTCTCAAGCTAATATTGTTCTATTTATGGGTTTTCTTAAATGCCTGAGACATGAGCTAAAAATAAGTAAGGAATTTAATGCATCCTTTAACTTTTCAATTGGGGGCTCCAGTAATAATACCTGTACAAATTTGGTAAGACGAGAATCCATCTGCATCAATATTTCTTCCCAGGCCTCACACATGCATGTCAATGATAATCTTATATACTATAAATGAAAAGGGCAAAAATAATTAAAGCAATGAAAAATATTTTAACCTAAGATGTTAATTATGAATATGCATTTTTATTGTTATCTGACTCATAATAATTTGAAATTTATCTTCTAGTGAATTTAGCTTTGAGCCTCATAGAAAAAAGATAAAAACAAATAATAGCAGCCAGTGTCAAGATACATTTCAAAGACTGTTCTATTATCTACTATCTTCTACTGAAATACCATATTTAAAATTTTCTACAAGCATATTTCAGATTATACTAATTGCCAAAATGAATGTTTGGTCAAATCATGTAGGCTGATATAAATGATCAATTTTAAAACAGAACTTTAGATTAGATACTGACCTCTGAAAGTACAGTCATTTACAAGTACATTAGATTTAGATTTTTAGATTAAATTTAGATGTTGTAAGGTTTACAACATCCTATGAGATGTTTTCCAAATTAAACTTTAAAAATTCTTAAAGTAGTATTTGATCTGTCATCAAAAACGTTCAATTATTTTTTTAGAAAGTATCAATAAATTTTCCATTCCTTAGACTGATAAAAAGTGACCCTAACATAAGTCACCATAGTGTTGAAGCACCTTAAGAAGTGAAAGTTTATGCATTTGGTACATAAAGAACTGAAGAAATCAACAACTTAAGAGTTGCATAAAACAAGTTTTAAATAAATACCTGCAAAAGAGTTGAAATATGAGTAAACTTTCTGGCCATCCGAGTAACTTCAGGTAAGTAAGTAGACAACAGGCTAGTATCAAGCTGTAAAGCACAACAGAAGAAATTGCAGTGAAAACCAGATACTTGCTTACAGAGACAGATAACTTTATTTAAAGCTAAATCACTATCAAAAGATGTATCCAGGGAGACACAGAATACTGTAAGAAATATAGACCATTTAACACAACATCCCCTACTTCAAATCTCACAGGATTTTTTAAAGTTATCAACAGGTGACTGGTATTTGCTAACTTTAAATAATACACACTCATACACTCATCACATAAAATCCTTTTCTAGTTGTAAAATTAAATGATTTTGTCAATCTAGAAAAGAATATTTTGGAAACAGTTTAAACAGTACGTTGGCTTTCAAAACACAGTATTTCAGTGCTGAGCAAAGCAATGCAAATTGTAAGAGTTTTCTAATCTATCTTCTGGGCAAGTAGTCAACCCTTCTGGATCACAATTCTTATTTATAAAATTAAAATAATTGTTAACAACCTATTTCAGAAGATTATTGGAAGTAGTTATCTAAAACAGATTACAAATTCACACAGATGATTCATTTAAAAAATACAGTCATCAAAATATACATCTCTTACCACACACAGCACTTTTTTAATATATCATAATACCTTTCTAATTGTAAGCTCCATGAAAGCAAGTATTGTGTTTCATCTAATGTTTCTATCTTCTCCAGCTTACAGCACACTGTTCTACACACTAAGTACTTACTATTATGTCTGCTGAACTGAAGTGAAGAAGGAAGTTAGGCATACGTGCCACTCACTGGATCTTTTCAAAGGTTTTGTTTTTGTGGGTAGTTTGGGAGTTTATGTGGGTATCTGATTAAGCGGTTCCATATTTGGGGGAGAGAAATTTCTAGTTAATGGTAGGATTTCTGAAACATAAACAATTCTGCTTTGTCACAGCTCAGTTCTCCTAGCCTATCAAATGAGATATCTGTAAAGCACTTAGCACAGTGCCTGGCACATACAAGGCATTTAACTAATGCAGGCATTACTTATCTTACCCATACCTACAAAGCAAATGAATAACAATAAAGTTTTTGTCATTTTCTATTTGTTTCAATTTTTAAATTACTGAGTATTTCTATTACACAGTCACCACAGTAAAGACTCAAAATATAAGATTATTTGGTACATGCAGAATTCATCATAACCAGACTAACAATGCTACTATTTCTATGGGCCATACACTAGGACACAGAACCAATTCTAACATACAGTTCCTCTGTTGAAAGGACAATTCCCATAATGGTATTTTACCTACAAAAGATGAAGGAATTCTAAAGAAGTGCTAATGTTTCTTCAATGAAAGAAACAGAAGCATGGTTTTATATGCCAGTTTTATCATCAGGGAAGAAGTTCGGGATTCAGATTCTGTCTCTGACAGACTATGGGTGTGGACAAACTGTTTTTACTGTGTGACTATGAACAAGTCATTTTTCTCTGAACCCCAAGTTTCTCATCTGTAAAATGAAGATGATAATACCACCTTTGATACCTATCTCAGAGTCATGTAAATCTCAAATATGATAATACAGGCAAAAAACTTTGCAAGTCTTAAAGAGCTCTATAACTCTCAGCTATTAATATTATTATACTATAGATCATCAAAATGGTCTTTAGCCACTGGAATCAGCAAGTATGAACAGCAAGTCTACAAGAAATACAGTGCATTTCACACTGCTCTGAAGTTCAGTTTTACTCACTTGAAAATATGAAATTTCTGATATAATACTGGTAGAATCTCCTATCTCTGTAATAACTGATAATGACTTCAAGTCACTTGATAAGCATAAGCCGAGACATGAACCAGAAACCTGAAAAGGTAAAAGATTCCAGTCATATTTTATTTGTTCATTTTACTCAAATAACATTTTTAATATTAATGCATTACTTTATCTTTGTGTATAATACATGAGGCAAAAACCTATGTAAAATCTAGAAAACAGAACAGCTCAGGCAACCTAAATCTCCACTGTTCAGGCTCTTGCCTTCTCTCTGTTATGGATACTAGGGGTGTCAAACCTATCTGCACATTTACAGACTCAATTCAAGGAAATGCTCTCACTCTATTTCTTCTCTGTCCTCTCCCCTTTGGTTACCTTAGTTAAAGTCAGCTTCCACAACTGAATAGTTTTAGTAGCAGAAATTAGCATCTCAACCTTCACCAATTCTTCCCTCTCTCCCCAGGAGGTACAGGAGAAGCCCTGAACTTAAAAGGGAGCAAGTTCAGTGCTAAGCATTAGCTTAGCTGCATTTTAACCACAAATTCTAGCTTTTATTCTCCATAGACTGGCAAAAAAAAAGTGAGTTTATAAAGCAACAAGCATATCAATCTTTTTTTTTTTTTAGGTTCCCTTTAATTCCATTAGCAACTAATAGCTCTTGCTCTTTACGGGTAACATCTCTTACTTTTATGCTTTGTATGAATTGTAAGTGAAACCCCTAACTTCCAAATTTAATCAATTTATAAGATTATAAGAAAATATTTATCATTCCTTTCAGAAAAAAATACACATTAAGGAATAGTAATTTCAATTACTGGAAATGAGAAAAGTTAGTGTTTGAATCTTTTCTCATAAACCAATTAGCTGCTACATTTAAAAAGAAATTGTAGGGAAAATATAAAATGAAAACTTACCCCTGTAACAGTAGCAATTTTGTACATTCCATAAGCGTAGATCTCAATGAACCCAGAGTTTCCTCCAAGGACAAGAGCATTAAGCCTAATTAAAAGTAAGGCAACAAGCTGAGGACCAATCAACAATAGAAATAACCAAGTTCTGAAACTCAGCTCTAAATGACTACTCCTATATAATCTACACATTAAGGCTCTCCTGCAGTGGAAACTGATAAACCAAAACAAGTCTACTGATTTGTTGGTCAAACTCAGCTAAACATGTCTAGTCGTTTCAAAAGTAGCACAAAAATTCAACTGTGCAAATTAGCAAGGCCTGCTACCTGGAAGAAATCAGGCTGTAGGCAAATAAAAACAGTAAAAATTATAATTAAAACCCCAATACAGTGTTTTATCCTATTTGTGGCTAGTATCATCACAACTCTACTACAGTGACACTGACACTTACATTTTAAGATTTACAAAGCCCTTTGCATACATTAGCTCTTTGGATTCTCATAACAATAATAACTTTTTGTTTTGTTTTGTTTTTGGCTAGGCAATGGGGTTAAGTGACTTGCCCAGGGTCACACAGCTAGTAAGTGTTATGTGTCTGAGGCCACATTTGAACTCAGGTCCTCTTGAATCCAGGGCCGGTGCTCTGTCCACTGCGCCACCCAGCTGCCCCTGGATTCTCATAACAAGCCTGCAACGTAGTTACCACAACTATCGTTATCCCTGCTTTTTACAGATAAGTAAACAGAGGTTTAGAAAGGTTGACTGATTTGTCCATACCATGTCCCTAGCTCTTTCCTCTATATGCTGCCTCCATCTCAACAGTAAGTATATTTGATGGGTCCTGAAGATTTTAAAAATGCAAAGCAGCTGCTAGCTCTAAAATTCAAAGATAAAATGTCATTTTTGACTTCTTCACTCCATTAAAATTTTTTCTCTTAAAGAAAAAAGGAAAGGGATGTTACCAACTCTTAAAACTATTTTTAAAATTGACAAAATGAAAGGCCATAGAATAAAATCAAGTTAAATGATAGATATTAAAAGAATGCTTAATGTGAGCAAAACAATTGTACAAACACATAAGATCTGTCCATTTAAAACTTCCTCCTCAAATTAAGAATAATCTAAGAAACCCATACTTGCCACCATAGGTATTTCCAAGAAAATTTACCTGACATCACCCAAGAGCTTCATAATTTCATCTGATTTTTCTTCACTGAAATATGAAAATAATTGTTACAACTCAATTTTCATACTAAACAATAATTCTCTTACTTGAAAAAATACCAAAGAACTTTTCTTACCTAAAAATTTTTGCAGTAGTGCTATAGCTGAATAAGAATATAAATTGAGAAAAGTAATACTTTAAAGAAAAAACTAAACAAGATATTTTCATAACATAGTTAATAACAAATTTCAAATGAATAAGAAAATTACAACTAGTTACAAAGCTACCCTGATTTGCTACTTACTTTTTTGGCAAGGCAGGTAATTTAGGCAGAAGGAGATTTGACTCATCCTCAGCATTATAAAAGGATGTTAAAACACTAGAGGAAAAAAAAAAGAATGTTCTAAAACACTAAAGATGTGACTTTTTTTCACAATTTAGAAATATTTTAATCTTTCAAAGAAAGAAATGCACAAAGTTAACAGTAGTCAGGTCTTGCACTTAAAATAAAAATCTTGCCATCATATTTGGTATAAACTAAGAATAAAATATTCATATCTTTTCTCCAATGAGAAGCATGTAATTTTCTCAGTACTCAGCTCAAAATAAATGCTGTGCAGTAAAAACGAAATATTACCCAAGCTCTAAACATCTATAGCTACTATTTATGTTATGAAAAAAATCACCGTAAGATTGATTTGGGTAAAATCAACATAACACAAAGATTTAGGTAAAATAAGTAAGGTTAAGCAATAAGTTTTATAACAACTATACAGCAATTTCCATGAGAAGGGATAATTTAACATAACAAAAAATATATTAAGAATTTTCCTTATTCACAAAGAGCTTTAGTCTTGCAAGGGAAAAATGTATCCATTTTATAAATTAAAAAATAGAAGTAAATGATTTATCTAGGGTCATAAAATTGCTATTAAGGATGTGGAATTACAGTTTAGGAATTCTAAATGCTCATCCAAGAGTCCATGTCATAGTTCTAAGTAGAAAGATTTGTTTTAAAGTATACTGCTATAATTATGTTGCCTTAGTGGTCAGTTCTGTGGTTTACACACAAACTTCCAATTTAATGACTTGATAAGCAATTCCACACTTGGATCCTCGGCATAACATTTATAAATTGGCATATGAATCATCACTACTGAAGTAATGGTTTTTTAAAAAATTCCTAAAAATAAAAGAATTACAATAAACTCCTAATTATTTAGAAATAATAATTTATAAGAATAGCTTGTACTGCATTTTTAAAAGTAACTTTGGGGCAGCTAAGGGGACAGAGCACCGGCCCTGTATTCAGGAGGACCTGAGTTCAAATCTGGCCTCAGACACATAACACTTACTAGCTGTGTGACCCTGGGCAAGTCACTTAACCCCATTGCCTACCCCTCCCCAAAAAGAAAGTAATTTTAATTTCTTTCATAATGTAGAGATGATCAGACTTTATACATTCGTATATATGTAATACATAAACACACATGCATACACACACAGTTCTTAAGACACTGTTGCTTAATAAAAGAAAAGAATTTAGTGGAGTATTACAAAAATGGTAAAGTTTGGTAAAGTTAGGGAGAAAGATGACCCCAAAGGTACTCCTAAATTAAATTTAAAGTTACCTTTCACATGTAGTTTGAATTTATATTAATGCAGATTTTAAAATTTCTTGACCTACCTGTTTTCTTCAGTTACTTCCATCCAATGCATATAAGTAATAGGTGTATCCACAGAAAAAGAGTGCAAGCTTTCAGGCTTTTCAACATCACATAAAATAACTTTCTTGGTGTCAGCAAGACCAAAGGCTAAAACTACAAGGAAAAGACAATCAAACATGAGGTGATTTGCACAGAAAAATGTAACCATATCAAAAAAACAAGTTAGTAAAGTGAATTCTGGCTCAAAAATCCTGAATAGTTAATGTTTTTAATTTGCTGTTTAATTTTATCTATTAAAAATACATCTTCACAGTTATTGTTAGAATTAAGAATTCTACCTTATGATAATACTAACGCAATGTTCAACTCTTGAGAAATTTGTTTTTTTCACTTTTTGGTGAGGCAATCGGGGTTAAATGACTTGCCCAGGGTCACATAACTAGTTGTGTCATGTGTCTGAGACTGGATTTGAACTCAGGTCTTCCTGACTCCAAGACCACCATACTACCTAGCTGCCCCGAGAAATTTTTAAAGGAAAAAAAAAAGGCCATAAAGGATTTTTATAAGTTAGTTTAAAAGCGAACCTATTACATTTTCATATATAGCATTAATATAACATGTATTTGTATATACTTATATATCTGAAACTTTCACTTGAGATCTAAAACTTTCTCATACACAATATTAAACATCTGACATATTAGAAGTTCCTAGATTAAAAACCATGTGTGTCATCTGGTACAAAGCATTTAACAGATAAACAACAATAATATATTGCTACATGACTGCTCTTTATCGCTAAGACATAGTGGAATCTATAAACAAGCCTAGAAGGAATAATTTGATCTGTCTAGTTTTTAACACTTTTTCTACCCTTTAGTTTCTTTACCAAATGCAAACATGGGAAACAGAAGTATATTCCTCTTTGACGACAATTAAATTTTACAGTGCAGAGTCTCTGAATGGGTCACTAAAAATATCTTTAATACAACAAATTATTTCACTGAATTTCAAATATGGACTCAGATAATATCATCCAATATTTACTAATGTACAAATCTGTACAAGGCCCTTGTAAATTCCTGCCTCTCCTTCCTAAAAACAAACCACTTGAAATAACTCCCAAATAGTCTTTATTTGACAGAGACACTTATATTTAATTTTTTTAGTGATAACCTATTGCTCACTATTTAACCAACACTTATTGTGTGATCTTTCATAAGCCTTTGTTTCTCTAGCACTTAGTACAATGCCTAGTACACAGCAGATACTTGATACTCAATTAATGATTAATAAAACTTTTTGATTTAACAGTACCTGTTAATTTCACTCTTTCTCAAGACAAGCACACTGTACAAATAAAATGCAACTGAACAAAATCCCTCATATTATACGTGCAAAGGGACAAAGAAGAACCCTAACCACTAACATATTAATGATATTAATGATGGTTAATTTTTAGTTACTATAAAAATTAGAGATATTCTTTGGTGTTTCAATGTATCTGTTCTCAGAAGTGTGGCTACTCTGCCATTTATCCATGCCTTCTCATCCTGTGTGATTCTCATTAATATCCTTCATGAATTTTCTAGAGGATCTCTCCAACATACTTCTAGATCTCTTAATGTTTTTTGAATTTCATAAAAACCTCCAGACCATGTTATTAGTTCTCAGTATATGACAAACAAATCTTCTCTGGTCACAAATGTCCTTGATGACATTTTTTATGGAACTTCTCCTATGTAAATCATTGCTGGTAATAAATAGACTGCAGTAAACTTGTGCCTATGTTATGTCTTTCCATTTTGCTCTTTTGGTTACCCTCAACTTTAATTCTTACGAGATTATCGTATTACAGGATTTGTCATTATATAACAGCACTAGAGAAAACTGGAAGATTTGTTTTGGTAACATGGAGCATATGATTATTAGAAGTCCTATGCAATTTCCCAAATGCTATTCAGTTCACTCTCATCTTATTAAATTATGGACCCAATTCACAGTCTATATGAATTGCCATATGTACCAATGGACTAAATCAAGAGGCTGCTGCATGTCATAATTTTCCAGATTATTCTTCATTTGCTTTTTTTTCCAATATGACTTTTTAGGCTAATTTCATTTGAGTAGTTGTGGATCTAAGCCCTGTAGCACTGTTCAGGGCTCAGAACAATCAGCATACTGACAAACAAGCAACTGTAGAACCTCAATACCTATGTGGAATAAAAAAGGAAATAACCCATCCACTTGGATTTTTAATCTCTCTCTGTCTCTCTCTCTCACACACTCTCTCTCTCTCTCTCTCTCACACACACACACACACACACACACACACACACACACACACACTTTATGCCTTCCTAAATATAGTAAAAAACCGAAACAAAACTGTTGAACAAATTATCGCTGTGGTTTCATCTATCAAAGAAGCTTTTAGTAGTTTTACCATCTTAACACATACATAAGACAGAGGTGAAGGGAAGAGGCTTTGAGGCTGCATTTTGCCCATACACATTCATTCATTCATTCATTCATAATACTCAATCAACAAGTATTTATTAGGGGTCTACTATGTGTCAGGCACTGGAGATACAAGTACCAAAAAACCTAATCTCTACTCATAAGGAGCTTACAGTCTCACAGGGAAGAAAATAAGTAGTTATATAAATATAAAACACATAAAGTGCATATATACAAAGTAATTAAATACAAGCTTGTTTGGGAAAAAGGACTATATACATTTTCATCTTTTCTCCATATTTGGTATTTCGATCTTTATGCTAAGTAATCCAAGACCTGACTATACAGAGGTAGCTAACTCAGAAATGAGCCCCACATCAGAAACTGTTTCACAAACATTATTGTACAATTTTCAAGATCTTTCCTGTGCCCACCTCCAAACTGAAGTCATCAAATATCAAAGTAAATGTTGATCTGGTTTGGAGGATGCTGTCAAGTTCTTCAAAGAATTAGCATGGACAAATACTTCATCATGCAACAGCTATCCTGTAGCCAATGATCTTCTCTGAGTTCTCCAACAGCAGATACATTATCTCTAGAGACACATACGAAGTTTTTCCAATTTGGCAGAACCAGCCAAAGCAAGTACTCTAGTGACACAGCCTCCAAAAACCCAGGGCTACTTCCAAACCACAATGTGGATTTTTTTGTGGAGGAAAAAAATGGAAGGAAACAAGGTGAGCTGAATATACTTACAAAGATATAGAGGCTTACGTGCCACATAACTCCTAAATGCCATAAAGTCCAAAAGAATAGGCTAGGGAAATGTCAAGCAAACAAGCTAAATACAAGAAACGGTAAGGCCAAATGGAAAAGGTAAAGAAAACATCTGTATATGTTCAATTATATTTCATGTAAGCAATATCTTTGCAGAAAGGAATTATTAAAATTTCACTTGGAGCTGTATGAAATTGAGAGCTTTTTAAAAGAATCAAGTAACATTTAAGAACTCTAGTACATAGTACGGGCACAAAATTCTTTCTCAGAACAAGGTTTCTGCCAAAACTCCCTTCTATGATAATAAAAATTTCTACAATAGTACTATCATTACTTTTTCCATCTGGTCTCCAAGCCAAAGATGTCACTTCTTTTCCAGTGTTTTCATTTGGTGGCAAACTCCAAACTCGCTGAAAGTTTGCTAGTCGATGAAGTAAAACCTGAGAAACAGACAAAATGTCAGATATTTTTTAAAGTTTCCTATTTTACATGTATAAAACAGATTCTTTAAATAGATAATTTTTTAATAATAAAAAAATAATAAACTCAGTCAGTCACTAAGCATTTTTTAAGTGCTTACTATCTGCCAGGTACTGTGATTAGGGTTAGGGATGTGGAAAAAGGCAAAACACACTGCTCCTAACCTCAAGAAGCTCACATTCCAAAGGAAGAGTAATATGTTAGTAGCTATATGCATGCAAGATATATACAGAGCAGAGAGAAGGTAATCTCAAAGAGAAAGTAGTTGTAGTAAGAGGGGACTAGGAAAGGTCGCTGTAAAGAATGGAACTTGAGCTGAGTCTTAAAGCAAGCCAATTATAAAGATTAAAATTCCTATTTCCTAAGTCATCAACTAGCTGTTCACAGACAGTACTGTCTGAAAGAATTGTAAAAACATATCTTTAAAAACTGAAGAAAAGAGAAAATCTAATTTAATTATGAATCCAGTAAACTAACCTTTTTTTGTCAACAGAAGGGCAACAATTAATATCATAAATGTAAACGTGTTTCAATATTAGCATTACATATGCAAAGGAATATAAGTATTCGTCTTTTCAGTCCATGACAATTAACACTACATCTAGCACAACTGAAATTTAAAGTTTTTTAGTGGTTTTAGTATGCAGAAAATAATTACATATGCTTCAATGTATAAGCAACATAAGGTGGCTTTGCTGGTGACAGATTAACAAAATGAGACTTCTTGAAGAAATATTAGTGCATCAAGAATTTTTTAAAAATTAAAAAACACCCTGCAAAATAAAAAAAAAAAGACAATTTTAGTTGTTATAAAAGGAGGTTGGCAGCAGATGGCTTAGTTTGAGGTAGACAGAGTACACTGTTTTCCTCAAACACCTGTTCCAATAAATCTTAATTCTGGCAGCACTTCGGATAAGAGCTTTTGCAGAAATAAATATTAGTAATCCAAATTATTTTATGACAGGGAAATCAGTGCATTTTGGGAAAATCTGACAACACTAGACTCATCCTTGAGTACAATCAGACTATAACAGCCATTCTTAATCAGGTTTGTGTCAAGGACCTATTTGGCAGCCTGATGAAACCTATGGAACCTTCTTAGAATAATGTTTTTAAATGAATAAAATACATAAGATTACAAAGGAAACCAATTATATTGAAATGTAGTTATCAAAATTTTTTTAAAGTTCATTGGGCCAAGGTTAATAACCCCTGCTCTAGAAAATCTCATCCTTGCTTTTACTAACTGCTTTTCCCAAGCTTGAGGATACAATGATCAAATTTAGGCTACCACTAATTAAGTTCAATCTAAAGGAAGATTTTTGTAATTTAATGTTAGCCTCCAAAAGTTGATCATTTAAGATCCAGGGCATAGGATACTAGGATCCTAAGAAGTCACAATCAATCAATCAATCAATCAACAAGCATTTATTAAGCACCTACTATAGACCAGGAATGGTACTAGGGACACAAACACAACAAATAAATAAAAAACACAATAAAATCCCTACTCCTAAGGCACTCAATCTGACAAACATTTTTTAAGTATAAACAAGAATAAATAGTAAGTAATTAACTACAAGGTAGTTTGAGAGGAATGGCATGAGCTGTTGAGAAGATTAAAAAAAGCTTCATGTCAAAAGTGGTGTTTAAATTGCATTTTTAAGAAAGAGAGGGATTCTGTGAGGTAGAGATGAGGAAGAAGTATCTTACTTATTGGGGACAACTAGTGCAAAGGTATGGAGATGGGATATGGAGCATCATGTGTAAAGAACAGAGAGATCAGTTTGGCTAGAGCCCAGAGGGTGGAGGGGAAATAATGTACAATGTGGTTGAAAAGACAGATTGGGGCAAGGGTATGAAGGAAGGTTGCAAACCTGGGACGCTGAAAGAATGGTGATACCTTTGACAGAAACTGAGAAAAGTTAGGAAGAAGGATGGGTTTGGGGAAAAAGGGAATGAGTTTTGTATGTGTTGAGTTTGAAATGTCTCTAGATATCCAGTATGCTAAAAAAACAATCAATAAGCATTTACTACTATGTGCTAGACACTGTGCTAGATGCTGGGGTACAAATATAACGAATAAAATTATCCTCTGTGCTCAAGGAGCTTACATCTATATGACATAAATATTTAAGTGTTCTTCAATGCCTCTAGCATTTGTCTCCTCCTTTCACTCTGTCCCATCACCCTAAAAAACTCTCCAAAGTTGCCCTACTGAGTCAAAAAGATTCTAGTTCAATTACTATCTCTGACACATGCATAACCATGAAATCAATTAACCTCTCAGCACCTCAGAGTTGCCCATCAGTACTAGTGGAGAAAAATTTCCTCAAATTCCTTACACAGATGAAACCAAAGGTCAAAAAAAGCCCAAGATCCTCCATAATGTAGTTCTCACTACAAGCAGCCTACCTTTCCAGACTCTACTCCCCTTCACATATTCATAGGCTCCTAAGATTTAAAGCCATCACTCAAGGAGCATTTATTAAGCATTATGCACAGGACATTGAGCTATGCACTGAAAAAATAAAAACAAAGTGGAACTTTAGTCCTAACCCTCAAAGAGCTTACATTTAAATGAGGGAGACAAAATGTACACATATTAATATATACATAACACATGGAGAATGAATACAAGTTGGCACTAGTATCTGAGAGGATAAGAGAAAGCTTCATGTAGAAGAAGCACTTGAACTGAATCTTGAAGCAACACAGACTCCAAGAAGCAGAAAAGAGAAGGGGGATAGCTACCACAAGGCATGAAGACAGGAGACTGAGCAGACTGACACACCAAAAGGTGAGAAGATAGGTAGTAAGTGTTCACAGAATTGAGGTACAAACCCAAGCAATTTTTTTTTACTACAAACCCAGTGTGATATTCTATAGGCCAACAAAATCACTTACTCAAATTTTCCATACAAATCCCATGCTTTCACTTGCTCTTCCCCTGCATCTTTCTTTACCAACTGAATACCTAAAAATTCATTAAGGCCCAGATGGAGAACCCTAACTCTCTTCCCTGTTCCAGCACCATCCTCCCCACCAAAAAACACAGAACATTTTGCACCTGGAATCTAATTACAATTCTGCCAAGTACTTGCTACATGTATTGGGTAAATCACTTCACTTGTTTGAGGCAAAGCAGGGGCTGTTTTTTACCTTTCTCTGTGTCCCCAGTACTTAGTACAATGTTTGAAGCACTTCGCAGATGCTGGCTAAGACTCAGTTTCCTCATCTACAATGCACATAACACAATCTTTTAACCTGATGCTTTGCACAGTAAAAGGGTTTGCTTGTTGGGTTTTTTTTTTTGCCTTTCCTTTGTCTTTTCATGTAGATATTTTAAAGAGCAGACAATAGATAAAAGTGTAATGTGTAACTTTTCTATATATTGCTGCATTTGGGGAAAATATTTTAACTTGCACAGGAAAGCACAACTTGCTCCTTTCTCCATTTCAGTACCTACTGTTTCTCCCTTTTAATATATGACTGTATTAGCTGTTTCTGTATGAAAGAATTCTTAAATAGAAAAAAATTAAATACAAGCAAATTCGATTTCTAAAGAAAAAGGGAGAACTTTTGTCTTCTATATCAATGTTTATTTTTGTTAAGTTTTTCGGAAGCTTCTTCACTGGATTATTGTGAGGAAAAAGTGTTATAACGACATCCATGAGTTAAGGATTCTTCTCCTGTGCTCCTCCCAGAACCTAGCACAGCCCATTCCCCAGAGAGGGGCTCCGGGGTATCATCACAGACTTAGGGCTGAAGGGGGAAACTGAGGCAAGCGCGGGGGGGGGGCATCCCTCCCTCTTTCACTTACCTCCCCCACTTTGTTGGCTAAGGCAATGAGGTCCCTCTTGGGAGACCAGGCCATGAAAATGATCTCCTGGGGCAGCTGCTTCTCTCCCACCTGTCGGAAGGCCGGCATCGTGGGGGGGGCGGGGTTCTGCAATGACAAACACCCCTCTTCAAACTGGACCCCGACTCCCTCTTCTCCCGCCCACCCGGCCCCTCCACAGACTCCCTGCAGCCGTCTCCCAGCCCCGCCCCCCGCCTCCCGCGCAGACGTATTACCGGGCGGGTTCGCTTCGCTGTGGCGCGAAATAGGGCCGCGTATCCTGTGCTCCCGAGCAGAGCGAGCCGCGGCTGCCGGCGGGCAGTAAGAGGCACTTCCGGGGTCGGGACTTCCTGCCAGTGCCGGGCGCGCGCCCGTCTGGTTCTCGCGCGCGCCCGATCTGGGATGACGCCGTGGCCCGCTGCGGGGAGGTGGTGGGTCCTTGGATAGGGTTCAGCTCTGTTCTGGCTCTCACCGGCCAGTGCTGAGCTCACTTTAGAGAAGGTTCGGTTATTACCCTCATGGAGCTTACAGTCAAACAGCAAACAAAAACCGCCACTGGTGGCCAGAAGACTCATTCTTACAAACATTGCAATGGTGAAAAACGGTGCATTGTGCATAAAATAAGTAAATCTCATATATTTCCAAAGGAAACCAATTATATTGAAATAGTTAATATTTTTTTTAAGTTCATGAGCTCCAGGTGAAGAGCTCCTGCTTTAGAAAATCATTCCTATTTCATTATTTGCACCCTTCCACCTGGCAATGCAATGATCAGCTTTGGATTCCTTCTAATTAGAGTTCAAACTGCAGGGAAGTTTTTATAGTTTAATAGCTGCTTTTTCAAAAACAGAAACAGCTGTGACCAGGCCTTCCTTCCATATGCACTGAAAGGGCAGACTGCAAAACCAATATTTTAAATGGGGGTTCAGCATAAGGCAGGCAGCCTTATATTTTCTAAAAGGGATGACTGTAGATCACTGAATCACTTAAAAATGAAGCCTGGTTTTCCTAAAACCCCATTCTTCGGCCTGGAATGCTCTCTGTTCTCTTCTCCACTATTGACCTCCCTGTCTTCCTTTAAGTCCCAACTAAAATGCCACCTCCTACAGGGAGGCTTCCCCAACCCATACTTTCCCTCTGCTAATTATTTTCCAGTTGCTACAGAATATATTTTGCTCTGTATATATGTGTTTGCATATTGTCTCCCTCATTAGTTTGTAAGCTCCTTGCCTCTTTTTGTATCCCCAGTGCTTAGCTCAGTGTCTGGTACATAGCAGATACTTAATAAATGTTTATTGAATGAATTGAATGATGCCACCCTTCACAATCTTAAATGTTAAATGCCTTCCATGTCAAAAATTAACTACCTAAAAATCTGCTGAAAGACGTGCTTTTTCCAAACTAACAGAGTATGTGAGCTGACAAGATAGTCCTTTTTGGAAAAAAAAAAAAAAATATATATATATATATATATATATATATATATATATA
This sequence comes from Phascolarctos cinereus, assembly GCF_003287225.1. Taxonomy (NCBI): domain Eukaryota; kingdom Metazoa; phylum Chordata; class Mammalia; order Diprotodontia; family Phascolarctidae; genus Phascolarctos; species Phascolarctos cinereus. Next base: position 172,067,711 of record NW_027556402.1, read on the forward strand.
TATATATATAAATATATTCCTTCTGGAAATTCCATACAACTACTTAGCTACTACACTACCAAAGTAGATTGCTTTTGTTAACTACCAGAGGTGAGTAAGGGGATTAGGCATATGTTATTCTAGTGCAGGGGTGCTTAACCTTTTTTGTGCCATGAAAGCCTTTGGTAGTTTGGTAAAATCTGTGGACCCCTTATAGGATAAGGTTTTTAAATGCATAAAATATAAAGGAGACCAAATATATTGAAAAAAAAGATGTAATTTTCCCCCATACAATCTCAGGGACTTCCTGAAATCTATCTATGGATTCTTGGTGGGGGAAGTCTATCAGAGACCCCAGTTTAAGGACCCCTGAGTCAAGAAAATGTTCTTTCTATTGAAGTAATGTGGACTTTACCAAAAGGCTTAATTGGATTAGGCCCATGAACAATAAATTTCCCTAAGGCAGTACAGAAGCAAGTGCAGTGAGAGCATATGTACCATGAGGGTGCTCTGTGTCTTCAAAGGAGGCAGAATAGATGGATATCCCTATCCTCTTCTCCCCCTCACCCCCAAGAGAGACTTGAATTCCTTTCAAAAGAGGAAGCAGGAAGTTGGGGCCAGAAACTTAGTTTGCTATTTTGAGGTGATCAACAATACAAAGCACATTAGGAAAGACTTGCTGGGATGAGTGAGGTTTCTTGCAGGAGGGAAGCAGAAAGTTTTGTAGTTACCTCAGAATCAATGGGCTTCCCCCAAATTAAACAATCAAGAGGAGCTGTGAAGCTTCTAGGACTATTTACATGACAATGCTGGAGTTGTTGCACTGGGGAAAAACATATGAGGATTTAAAATAGTTCGGATCGTCAGCAACAAGAACTGTGAATAAAAGTTACCTCTTTAATGTCAGTTTTATTCTTAATATTTGTTTTGGTAGTCAAAGTTAAACTGGTTGAGTACTGAGAAGGGAGGCATCTGTGTATAGTTTTATGAGAATTTAAAATTTTTTGATTTCCTTTTATTAATTTTTTTTGGGGGGGGAGGAGGCTCAGGACTGTTTCTCTTAGGTTATTGAGCAGGCTGAAACCTATCCCATAAAATGTGAATTTTACCTAAAGCTTGAAACGTTCCTCTGAGAAGCCAAAAAGGGAGTCAAGGCTTCTGCAAGTAATTTGACTTACCTGATTTGAGGGAGAATTCACTTGACTGTAGGAATGGAAATCTCCCTTCCCAATCAGCCCACTGGGAACCCTCTAAATGTAGTTTAATGTGTAACCTTAGTTTACCTATAGAGTCTGTTCAACTAGACTTGTTTCTTTAAGCCACGTATGCGAATATAATTTGTTTAAGTTTTATGATCCTGCATGAAGCGTGGGATTATGAATATATGTGTGTTTGTGTGTGTCTATGTATATGTATATATGTGTATACATATTAACTTTTATGCCTTAAGAGAATGTATGAGATTGCTATATGTAAAAGAATTATTTCTCTGTCTCTCTAATGTAACTTTGTCTATAAAAAGCCTTGTTAGTGTCCTAGTCTTTGTTCAGGGTTATTTTTTTAAAGTCCTGAACCTGTGCTTAAACATAATAAAACAAGGTTTTTACCTTTATAATTTCTGTGTTATGGTAGATTTATTTCAGCACCAGTAATTTACCCCATGAACTCAGAGGAGATATTTCTCTCATAACAATAGAATGGAGTCAGGCTCCCTGGATATAAAAGAGAGGCTCTTACAATGACACTTGTAAAAACCTTGATAGCTTTATTTTATCTGTCGGTCTATCTATCTAGATAAACAGGGATAAAGTGCAGTGGATAGAGTGCTGGACTTGGAGTCAGGAAGACTCATCTTCTTGAGTTCAAATCTTGCCTGTGTGACCCTGGGCAAGTCATTTAACCTTGATTGCCTTAGCTTCCTCATCTGTAAAATGAACTGGAGAAGGAAATGGCAAACCATTCCAGTATCTTTGCCAAGAAAACCCCAAATGGGGTCACAAAGAGTCTGACACAACTGAACAACAATCTATCTTTGGTCTGGAATTGTGATTTCATTAGTGTAAGGAACTCCAGTCAGGAAATTCTGTCTACCAATGTAGAGCTGCACCTAACTCTTTAGGACATTTTAGTCACAAAAAGTTGCCTGGGTCACTAAGAGGATGAGTGATTTGCCCAGGGTCACACAAGCATGATGTATCTGTCCTACCACTAAGGGTTGTTGTGAGGATCAAATAAATATCTGTAAAAGCACTTGGCACTGTGCCTGGCATGTAGTAGGCCCTATCTATATAAATGCTCACTCCTTTCCCTCTACTGACCCTTAATGTAGTCTGAAAGACGTTCAGGATCTCAAAGGGCAGCACAAGAAAGCCTCCAGACAGAACAAAATTGGCAGAGTAGAAGCTTCTCCCTGAAACCAGGACCCAATTTTTTAACACCACAATTTTTCCAGTTATGTTATATGGCCGCAAATGATGCGGCCTCTGAAGAATTAAAGACAGAAGTCATCCAAAGAGCAACGGAGACACACATGGTAGATGTGAGTAGGCTGTAGATGGGAATTACTTGGGAGAAGTGGTATAAAAAATGCTATCAGGGTGGGTCATGTACCAAGAGTGCCTGTATGTTCCATTGGTATCCAAGCAGCGTCCATCTTAAACTGAACGTGTTTGAGGGAAGCCACATGGTTTCCATTATGCAGTAGACTAGCTCCAGATTGGATGCCAGAAGATCTAGGTTTGAACACTGGATGTACCACTCTACCTTCTGGGGGAGCTTGGGCAACGTTGCTTCTCACTTTGCTTTTATGTGAGATGAAGGCACTACATAAGATGCCCTCCGAGTTCCCATTCCTGCTCTGAGTGTATGATTTTATGACTAGGTGTCCTCTAAACTCTCTTCCAGAACTAAGCCTAAGCCTATGACTATGCTAATGAATGCCAATAATATTAGCAGGGCCAACAACAAGGGTAGGACATTTATCCTTGGACTACTATGTACCACAATGAATACAAGGGGCAACTAGGTGGTACAATTGATAGAGTGCTGGGGCTAGAGTTAGGAACAACTGAGTTCAAATCCAGCTTCAGACACTTGCTAGCTGTGTGATCTTAGGCAAGTCATTTAACCTCCATTTGCCTCCTCAACTGTAAAGCTGGGATAATAATATCTAGTTGTGAGGATAACATGAAAAAAAATTTGTAAAGCACATAGCACAGTGCTCACATAGTAGGTGCTATGTAAATGCTAGCTATTATTATTAGTAGGCTTCTTACCTATAGCTATTTTGCCAGTACTACCAATGGTGATGGACAAAAGAGGGCAACAACATTCACATAAATTTCAGTTGTTTCCTTTGGGGGTTTTTTTGTTTGTTTGTTTTTTGGCCATTCAATGATTTGGCTTCTCAACAAATACAGACTGTTTCCCATTGTGGGAAGTGTATAGTGGAAAGAGCAGTAGAATAGTAGTCAGAAGACCTTCCTTTCAGTTCCAGATCAGCCAATTATTACATATTATCTTGGATGAGTCAAAATTTCTGATCCTTTCACAACCTTGGATAAAGGCAGAACTCTTGACCAAAAAAGAGACGGAGGATAACATAAGAGAAAATGAACAATTTTGGTTACATAAAATTGAAAAGGTTTTGCACAAATGAAATCAATAGTTAAAATTTATTTCTAAAGATTTTATTGATTCTTACTTAATTGAACTTAAATACCAAATAAAATAATCATTTTCATATATATAGGTCCTCATCGAGGTCATCATGCCCCCCCACTTACCTTGTATCCCAAAGGGCTCTGTCCTTAGCTCTCCTCTCTTGGTGACCTTATCATCTCCCATAGATTTAATTATCATCTTTATGCTTATGATTCTCAAATCCACCTAATCTGCTGACCTCCTCTCTGCTGATCTCCAATTTTACATCTCCAACTGTCTTTCAGACATGTCAAACTGGATGTCTGATAAACATCTTAAACCCAATACGTCTAAAACTGAACTTGTTATCTTTACCCTTAAACCCTACACTCCTTCCACCTTCCTAACCTCTCTATTACTGTCAAGGGTAATCTTATGCTCCCAATTCCTCAGGCTCACAAGTTAGACTCCTCACTATCTCTCACCCTCTAAATCCAATCGCCAAAGTTATCAATTTCCCCTCTGCAACATCTCTTATATATGCCTCCTTCTCTCCTCTGAAGCTACTACCACTCTAGTGCAGGGCTTCATCACCTCATTCTGGACTATTAAAATATCATTGTTGGAACTTCTGCCTCAAGTGCCCCCTCAAGCCAATCTGTCCTCCATTCAGCTGCCAAAAAGTGATTTTCCTAAAGTGCAAGTCTGATCATGTCACCCTCTACCCAATAAACTCCAGGGGTTCCCTTCAGGATCAAATATAAAATCCTCTGGCATTTGAAGCCCTTCAAAAGTGCCCCCCCACCCCTTTCCAATCTTCTTACACCTTACTCCCCACCATCTACTCTCTGATACAGTACCACTGGCCTTCTTTTGGTTCCACAAACATCTGGTACTCTGGGCATTTCCTCTGACTGTCCCCTCAAGCCTGGAATGCTTTCCCTCATCATCTCCACCTAATGGCTTCCTTGACTTCCTTTAAAGTCCCAACTAAAATCCCATTTGCCACAGGAAACTTTTCCTAACACCTCTGCATTCTAGTGCCTTCCCTTTTAAAATTATTTCCTATTTTTCCTGCATGTGCCTTGTTTGCTGTCTCCCCCATTAGACTGTGAGCACCCTAAGGGCAGAGGCTGTTTTGCATCTTTTCATATCCCCAATGTTGAGCATGGTGCCTGGCACATAGTAGGTACTGTTTATGGACTGACGTAGTAAATGAAACTGCAGATCTCTATGTACAACTCATTTTTTAAAATATACATGTTATATATGACATATAAAAAAATTCAACATCTAACTTTCACAATTGTCCTATTTGTGATTCTTTCTGTTCTTCCTTTTGCTCTCTTTTGTGCATTTTACTTAAAAGATGCTTCAATGACCCTGACTTCTTTTTTGCCGCTCTACTCCAATCCTTTTTCTTCCTCCAACTCCCTTCTCAATGGAAAAGTAAAAGCATTTTGTAAATTGCGAAGCAATCTGCAAATGTAAAATGGTACTATGGGGTAATGGATTCAATCAACAAAGTAAGGTGTTTTAAGAATCACTGTTATTGACTAGATGAATGGATTGAATTTAGCTTTCAAAATGTTGAGATCTGATCTGCTTGGTTTACGTTGCTGCTGTCTCCTACAATCTGTATCAGATCACAAATCCTGCAGGGCTTCAAACAGTAAGAATAAGTTATCTTCTGGTCTCTGCAGGGGCTTTTGTGGATGAACCGTACATGATTTAACCTAAACTGTCCTGATTTACCAATTAAAAACCTCTCATTTAAAAAATGAAGTTGGTTTTCCTTTATATGAGTGATTTTCAAAGGCTGTGCCATGCATGAGTTATGTTAGGTGTGCTGTGAAGTTGCTGATTTTGTCATCTAAAAAACAAAGCATAAATAATTTTAATACAAATTTTACTTACCCAGCATACACCACATGATAAGAATAGTTTTCACACAACAAACAAAACTTGCCTATTATGCTAACCTCAAAACACATCAGACCTTGAACTCCCAAAGACCTCAACAAAAACAGCTGCTATTACTGAAGGAAAACTGCAGATGCTCCAATCTCCTTATTCTCCCATAACGTTACCAACTTAACTGCTCAATGTGCCGTGGTTCCTTACTACAAAGCATACTGAACCATGAGCAAAAAGTTTCAGAACCATTGTTTTACATTCTCTAAAGTACTTGCTAGCAGAACTAACTTCCCCATTCAAATTTAAAGTTGTTAGGGTTTCAAAATTTTAAATCGTGTAATTTTCACAGAATCATAGAATTTCAAGTTATAAGGAACCTCCCTGGCTATCTAGTCAAAAACATACCTGGAAAAGAATCCCCTCTCCAATATGCCTGCAAAGGGATAATCCCATCTCTTGCTTGAAGACCTCCAGGGAAGAGGAAGCAGGCTTTCAGAATGAGCATTAACACCCCAGAAATCAGCAAATGCTACATATCAGGGCTTGATTGGTTTAGATTTAAGAAAGTGGAGAAAATGTTAATAATACAGATGAAACTAAAAGTGTGTTGTGAATACATTTTTTATTTGAGAGCCAGTTAGTTGTGAAGCATATACCAGCACTGCTTTGGGAGGGAAGCAGTACCGTCTAAGGCAGTCCATTTAACTTAGCGACAGCTATAATTGTTGGGATGCTTTTCTTTTCCTTTTCCTAAGCTGAAATCTGCACCTCTGTAACTTCTACTGATTGCCTCTAATTCTTTCCTCAATGGCCAAGAAGAACAAGCCAAGTCCCTGTTCCATGTGAAATCCCTTCAGATACTTGTATTAACCTGCCTTGACACAGTATCCTGAAATACTCTGGGCTTTGCCACCTGCCTTGCCATTCTGCTCCTCTAGCTACTGGCCACTGCCATCTGACACAGTGAAGTACCCTAAGGACCCACCAGTGAAGACTTCAGCATCAAATATGAAATCCTCTGTTTGGCATTTAATGCCCTTCAAAACATTCCCCCAACCCCCCCACCTTTCCAATCTTCTTACACCTTACTCTCCCCTCCCCCCACAACTACTCTTTGATCTAGTGACACTGGCCTTCTTTCCATTCCACGAAATCTGAATTCTAGGTCTTTCCATCCACCCTGCAGCTGAAGTCTTTTTATGTGTTGCCTCCCCAAATTAGTGTGAACTTCTTAAGAAGCTCTCATTTTTTTTCTTTATCAACATCCAGGATTTGTTACAGTGCTTGGCACTTAGTAAGCACTTAATAAATTTTTTTAATTCATTCATTCATTTATTCTCAACAAGCATTTATTACACATTTGCATTATACATCAGGCACTGTAAAAGGGATTGGGGATACAAAGACAGAAATGAAAATAACTGCTTCAAGGAGTTCACATTCTATCTAGGGAGCCTGATAAAGTCTCCCTCAGCCCACATATCCAGTCAGTTGCAGCATTTCTGGCATTTAACTCCTATGTCTACTAACACAGTCAATACTTTAGTTCAAGGACATTATCATCTCTTGCCTGGACTATTGCAATGGCCTCCTAATTGTCCCTCTCCCAACTCAAGTCCATCCTCCATGATTTTCCTTAAGCACAGATTTGACCATGTAAGAGATATTACACCACAGACATGAATAATCTGCAAAGGAAGTAGGCTAGTCATGAATGAAACTGAGAAATAACATGTTGATGGGTAGCTTGCACTCACAGCTAAAAAAATTTTAAGTGAACTATAGTAAGATGTCCAGTGCAATAGATAGATCCTCTATAGAGACTTTAGAGAGACATGGATAAGAATTCCACTGTGTGTGAAGGCATAGTAAGGAGCTGCTCTTGCAAAAAAAAAAAAGCATAGCCATCAAAGTAAGCTCACAGAATTTCCACGAGACTATAAAATACAGAGGAAATAAAATGTAAGGAAAACTATTTTTGGATAGAGATAGACAGCTGGTAGGACCATTATGTATAAGTTTGAAAAGGAAAAAGAAATGTTTCAATACTAATATCAGCAGACATCTAAACAGTTTTGCTTTAAAAATGATATGTTAATCAGGTAACTATTCGATCTTTACATTTTTAGAGCATTCTTTCAAAATACTGAGTCATATCAGATACCATCTGAAAACAATGGTATGTGTTCATTGTACTTTTTAAGGGAGTTGTAAATGCATTACTGTTGTTGCTGTTATTTAACGCTTTGGGTCAAAATTTGTGGAAAAAAATAGACATCACTATTTCAAAATCTTATTATTACACTTCTAATGGTCACTGTAGACAAAACATTATAGGCTTTCACATTTATCCTTATCCAGATTCTTCTGTATAGGAATGCTATATTAATCATGCCCAATTACAGAGTAAAGGGGCTTTAAGTACTGAGATTTTTGGAAATAAAGTGACCAAGAGAACAACCCAACCAAAGAAACAATCTGGGTTCCTAACAGGTTACCATAGACCTTATCTACCAGATGAAGCACTCTTAACCAGGGGTCTGTGAACTTAAAAATAAAAATAAAATTGATAACTATATTTAAATATAATCAGTTTCTTTAATAACATGGATTGTTTTATGCATTTAGACATCATTCTGAAAACGGGTTCACAGACCCCCAAAGGGGACCCTGACACACAAAGAGGTTACAAACACCTATATTAGAGAGAGCACACTGCCTGACAATATTAAGTTTCTCAAGATGCACATCTCTGAAAGTACAGAATTTAAGTCCAGTATTGCACTTTCAGAAAATGGCTCCAAAGGTTAAGCTGTCAATCTTATTCTCAGGTCACTGGACATTTAGGAGCAAGGATATTGATGTTCTCTTTTCTTCTTTTTCTTTTTCCTTGCAACAGTTGCATGATTCATAGATTGTCCTTTAGTGGTCTCCATTTTCATCTTGTTACTTTTTTTTTGCTTCTGTTTCCTGACAGCCCTGCAAAACAAGGTGTTAAATTATGTTATAGAAAAAGCACAGTGAATTACAAACACACTGCCACCCAATTAACCAGCTAACCAAATAAGCAAGTACCAGAGTTGAAAGAATTTACTGTATAATATATGCCCATAAAAATCTAACAGTAATAACAAGGAGTTAGAGGCCTGAGCAAGCAAAACGTTGCTTGGGAAAACAAATTTCTTTGAAAGATGGTTACTAGTGATTCAGATCAGTCTATCCAGAACAAACAGCACAGAGTTAAACAGACAGGCCAATGAAAAACTATTTTTTAACATCCATACTGCTCAGCTCAGCACTTCAATCTTCAAATCCTTGAATTACATTTTCTAGAAAAAGAACTAAGACTTGGGAAGTTAGCAGAGTGAAAAAAAAATGCAAAAGCATAACAGATGGGGATGACAATTGAAGGGCCCATTTTATAAGCTCTCTAGTTAATTTTCCATTCCTTATTAAATCCAACAACTCTGACAAATGCTACACAGAATATATAAAATACATGGTCACTGTCTCCTGGAATCTTGCAGTTAGTTTAAAGCAATGAATAATGAATACCAATGACCTAAAGAAGGATTAACTTGAAACTTGCCCTACAAGAGTATGAAACCAGAGTAAAAAACACTGAACTTTTCAATCTAGTGTTCTCCAAACTGACATTAGATTGTTAGCCCTTTGAGGGCATGGACTGTCTTTTGCTTCTTTTTATATAATATCTGGCATACAGTAGGCACTATATAAATGCTTATTGATTGACTGATATGAGCCAATTAGTGGTTAAGAAAGACTTCACATAAACAAAATAATTTTGTAGCTTATCATATTTTTGAACAAACTTATATGTTTATGAATTTGTCACGAGCACAGTCTAACAGCAGTGTCCACTTCCCATAGTTATTCTATAATAAAAAGAATTGGATTCACTTTTCACAAAACACAGCAAGTCCCAGGATACCAAAGGCAAAGCTTTTTCTTGATGTGTCAAAGGTGGTAACACCTACATCAAGGGCTCAAGTGTATTTAAAGACTTCACAAGCTTGTCAGCTACTCCAACTCAGCTTGTATCTGATTCCTTTATCTCTTCACTGTGGTTTTCCCATCCTTCCTTAGAAGTTATGTGCTTTTGATTGAAAGGGTCTAGGTCAGTGATAGAAGGTAAGTAAGAAAAAAAGAACAAAATGAAAAAAAGTATAGAAAGGTAATACCATCTTTTGCTTTAAAACTACTAAAGTGTCTTTTTAAGCAAATGCAAAATTTTATAAATTTCATTCTAAATAGATAATGAACCTTCTATCTATCCCCAAAATCTGAATATGACCCTCAAGAAAATACTAATGAAAACCACTGCTATAAACTGCTTGGGGGGAATAAAACTCCAAACATTCTGCAAGTGAATGTTTTCTGCTCAGGTGGCCTGTGTTACAGATCTCTGGGAAAGCACATAGGCTTTTTATTGCTATGCTGCCATGTTCTACTACATTTTTAAAAATAAGTAACTGTATTCAAAAGCTTTTTAAGCTTAGAAACTTTTATCCTAAAATATTTTCTTCATTTCAGTCATGTCTGACTCTTTGTGACCCTCATTTGGGGTTTTCTTTCTTTCTTTTTTTTTTGCTAGGCAATGGGGTTAAGTGACATGCCCAGAGTCACACAGCTAGTGAGTGTTATGTGCCTGAGGCCGGATGTGAACTCAGGTCCTCCTGACTCCAGGGACGATGCTCTATCCATTGCGCCACCTAGCTGCCCCCATTTGGGGTTTTCTTGGCAAAGATACTGGAGTGGTTTGCCATTTCCTTCTCCAATTATCTTACAGATAAGAAAACTGAGGCAAACAGGGTGTAGTGACTTGTCTAGGGTTACACAGCTAGTAAATGTCTGAGGCTGGATTTGAACTTACTTCAGGCCTGGCATTCTATCCATAGCACCACCTAACTGCCCTAAATATTTTCTAGTCTAGTCAAATATGATAAATGTCTTCAAAATACCTAGCCAAACAGAACGAAAATGCCTAGCAAGTACATTTAAATATCCCAGCCAGCCCTCCGCCCATTCACTTGCTAATTCTCTACCTCCTGGAAGTAAATAGAGGCAGACAAAAAGCATGGCAGTGGAATAATGACGAGAATTTGGCACTCCAATATTAAAAACATGCTCTTCCCATTTAGGGTCATTGCCATGGAAAATAAAGTATGTGGAGAAGTAAAGAGTCAACGGCCTGGCTACCTTGCATGGTACACAAGAGTGTTGGCCTTAGAGTCAAAAAGACCTTGGTTCAAATTCTGTCTTGTGAAACTTACTAGCTATGTAATCATGGACAAGTCACTTAAACTCTGAGTCTCAGTTTCTTCATGTGTAAAATAAGAATAATAACCATATAGTACCTATATAACAAGCTTGTTGTGAAGCTCAAATAAGATGCTATTAAGCTTCTGGCAGCTAGGTGGTGCAATGGATAGAGTGCCAGGCTTGGAATCAAGAAGACCTGAATTCAGAACTAGCCTCAGACACTTACTAGCTGTGTGACTCTGGGCAAGTCACTTCACCCTGTTTGCCTCAGTTTTCTCATCTGTAAAATGAGCTGAAGAAGAAAATGGCAAACCACTCCAGTATCTTTGCTAAGAAAACCCAAAACGGGGTCATGAAGAATCAGATGTAACTGAACAACAACAACAAAAAGCTTTGTGAATTTTAAAGCGATATGTCAGTAGATATTATTGTATTATTACTGTTGTTGCTATTCTCATTCTTCATCTGAGGAGTTCCAACAGAGGCAGTCCTATGACAGGTTACTATCTTACTTTTGTTCTTTTGGGTCTAATGTTCAACAAGGTGGAGAAATGATTATGTTTTGTAATTGGATAACTGTATTGGGATATAAGCTTAACTTCTTCATGATCACTGAAAATAACTTCAGGATATTTCTACTTGCAGACAGAATGACAGCAGAGTTTCATACTTCATCCTATTCTCAAGTGGTTTTAATTTCTTCCAACAACAGGTCTTTATATTTTGAGAGCTTTTCACTCCCTTTAGTTGAGGAATTGTAGTATTTGGTCTAGGAACATTTATTAAAAAACATTGCTTTTCTAAATAAATGTTCCTGTAGCTAATAGGCAATATGAGAGGGTCAAATTCACTGTCAAATTGTACAACACAGCTGGTTTTCATGTTGCTGCTGTGTGTTGCCATAAATAGATGATGTTGGGTATAACTTGTATATGGCTACACTAGCTTTTCTTAACCTTTTACAGGTCAATGGTATGTCCAAGTGACTGTGGGTAACAATTTAGTTTGTGTTTATGCTCCAGTTCCAATATTTGCTAATTTTCAAGGATATTTGGGGGTTTACATTTCACAGAATCACAGAATTTGGGGAACAGAAGGGACTTCACTGGCTATCCAGGCCAATCCATACCCCACACAAGGAATCCTCCCCTACAGCATTCATTTGAAGTGGCCATCCAGTCTCTGCTTGAAGACCGACAAGAAAGGTGACCCACCATGTCTCATGGTAGAAAGCCACTTAACTTCTGGATGGCTCTGACTGTCTCCAAGTGAAACCTAACTTTGCCTCTTTCCAACTGACACTCATTCCTCCTGGTTCAGTCCTCTAGGGCTAAAAAGAACAAGTCCAATCTTTCCTCATGACAGCCTTTCAAGTACTTGTACACAGCTTTCATGGTCCCCTACATCTTCTCTCCAGGCTAAAAAAAAACTCCGGTTTTTTCAACCAATCCTCATATGGCACAGATTCAATGCCCTTCATCATCCTGGTTGCCTTCTCCTATATGCTCCCCTGTTTATAAATATCCTTCTTAAACTGAAACGCCCAGAACTGAACACAATACTTCAGACAAATCAGATAAGGCAGAGTTTAAGGGGCCTATCATTCCTTATCCCTAGAAGCTACACCTCCCAAAATGCAGTTTAAGATTCAATTAGCTACTTTGGCTGCCACATCATATTGGTGACTCATACTGAATTTACCATGCATTGAAATTGTTTTTGAGATAAACTGCTGTCTAACCATATCTAACCCACCTTGTACTTGTTAATTTGATTTTTGTGTGTGTGTGCCCATGTATGAGACTTCCTATTTAACCTTCTTGAATTTCATCTTATTAGATTCACTCTAATGCTTGTATGTCAAAATTTTTTTAGAGCTTGACTTATCTAGAGTGACAGCTATCACTCCCATCTTAAGTGTCATCTGTAACTCTGATGAGCCCAGAGTTTCAGCAACTCTACTTTATATTTCCCTATATTTACATTTCATAGTATAGTTCAGGAGAAAAAAAAATCTTTTAAGTTTTTATGTGCCAGTTATATAACCACTGTTTTGCTTAATTTTTTTAAACACAATAGATATGGGAAAATTTCCTAATTAAAAAGTAAAGACTTAGCAAGAAAAAGAAAAGAAAAAAAAATAATGGTATAGCAAACTCAGTGATACCTTGAAAAAAACCAAACTCAATTTTGTTTTAAAAATATACCTAGTGGGGCAGCTAGTTGGCGCAGTGGATAGAGCACTGGCCCTGGATTCAGGAGGACCTGAGTTCAAATCCGGCCTCAGACACATAACACTTACTAGCTGTGTGACCCTGGGCAAGTCACTTAACCCCATTGCCTAGCCAAAAAAAACAAAAAAACCCCATAAAAATATACCTAGTAAATGGCCATCAAACCCTAAATTTACTAGTGATAAAACAAGATTTTCCAGAAATAAAGCCCATAAATATTATGGAAAAATAAGACAATGAATTAACTTATATAATCAATCTTTTTCACATATCCTACGAATCGATACATATGCAATAGTTCCCTTTCAAATTTTATGATTTTTTGGGTAAATTTTAAAAATTGGATAGACAGCCACAAGAGGGAGTCAGTCTCATTCCAGTTCTTCACAAAAGAAATTAGCAGCTATAAAAATGTGTTTGCTTTTAAAATGGTATAAGTTTATATTCACAGCAAAAGGGCATGAAAATTCTTGCTAGAATTACAGAATCTTTTAAAAAACATTTCAAAAATAATCACTTCCCATTTTAGCCTAGAAATCAATAAAACTCAAGTCAAGAAACATATATTAAACTCCTACTATAAACAAGGCATTGTAATTTCACTATAATTAAAATACTCTGAAAGTAATACTTAGGGTTAATTGGGAACAATAACATAAGCAGGAATCTTCAGGGAGAAAAAAAATAAAGTACTATTTTAGACTTATTCAAGCATATCACTTCCTACAGGATTAATTCTTTATATCATACTGAGATGATGAAATCTCCAACAATGAATAAAATTGAGTAATCTGAGTTACTAAATGATGTCCCTCAATTAAAGTGCTATGTACTGCCATCAAACAGGCCACCTGGGAGGAAATTCAGAGAAACAGAATGATTTACGAGAAACAACAAAGAATAAAAATGTGTTGTGAACATATATAGTACATTTTCAGGCATCCTGTTGTTCAGAGAATCACAGAGTTGGAAAAAACTCAAAAGGCAAAGTCCAGACAGTCTGCCATAGCAGGACTTTGTTTAAATTATCCAGACAACAGAATGTGTATCTTATTCCTAAAGAGGTCCAAAGAAAAATATTCTAATGTGATTCTGCTCAGTTATCTTGAAGTTACTATGACCTGTATGACAAGGACAAGTCACTTATTCTTCCTGGGTCTTAGTTTACTTACTAATCTACTTAGTTTGCTTACTAATCTTACTAATCTGTAAATTGATGGAATTTGATTGGATGATCTCTAAGGATCCCTTCAAGCTTTAGTTATGATTCTGTGTTGATTTAACAGAAAGGAAGATTAAAATCAATAAGAAGTGAGAACTAGTAACAGAGGATGTGAAGAAAACTGAAGAAAAATAACAATAGCTCACATATACAGAATGCCTTTAGGGACACAAAGCAGTTTCCTTGTAACAACCCTGTGAACTACTTAGCATAAAGATACTGCAGTACTTCAATGAATCTAAGATGTCACTTATATAAGTGTTCTTTGAATGATACTGATTGCAACTGATCTGTATATGTCTATCCCATGCCCCTCTCTTCCACGGCCTCCCATAAATCTGCCCACAGAAGGGTCCCTCCCACCCAGCAACATGCTGAGGAATTTTTCTTGAATTCTTCTGATACCCTGATGCTGGGCTGTCAATCAATTTTTCACTCTTACAGTATAACCTGTTCATCTTTTTTGGTTGTACATTTCTGTGATGAAATCCTTTACACTGTTTCTGCTCTATAACCCTTGCTTACATAATGTGTCGTACAGCCTGCTCATGCCAACCAAAGTTCCTTTCCACTAACCCTCTGGATGATGCTCAACTTTAATGACTCACAGCCATGAAACAAAATCAGAAGAATATGGATGTTATCAATATGGGCCTTTATTTCAGGGAGAAGATAGGGATCATTAAAAGAATTTAGCCATTTCCCAAAGGCAATCTAGTATACTTTTCTCTTCCTGTTTAATTCTGGGCCTGACTCAGTACACATTTGCAGTGTCTTTGAAAGAGATAAACAGATGGATGGATCTCTCTCTCTAGAGAAACATATCTATCTATATAGATATAGCTACTTCTATAGAGATAAATCTTGCCAAACACTTTTAGATGATTATGGATTTAATTTAGGAAGAGGATCTGCAATGTAAAGGGATTTGATACAATCAATACAGTGTCAACTAAAACCAGGAGTATCTGGAGGACTTTACCAAGTACAGGGAATTCCTCTTTGATTCGGACTCTGTGATGCATTCTCTTTTGTGACAATGATGAATCCCTTTAGTGAGCATACATCAATAAATCAATAAGCACTGATTAAACATCTACCAAATGGGAGGTACTATCTAAGCACTGGAGATACAAAAACAAAAAATAAAACAGTCCCTGCTCTCAAGAAGCTTATATTCTCTTGGGGAGACTATTAAAATGAAACAAGGACAATATAACTACAAGGTGGGTAGGGAGGGCAGGCACTGACAGGTTAAGGATCAAGAAAGAGGAGTAATGTGTAATGAGAAATCCACAGGAAAATCATTCTGGCAGCTATATGGAGTATAGATTGAAGTGGGAACATACTTCAGGTAGGGGGACCAATTAGGAGGCCACTGAAAGTCCAGATAAGGGGTAAGGAGGGCTTGAATTAAGGTGGTGGCTATGTAAGTACAGGTAAGTGATGTTATGGAGGTAGAACTACTGAGATTTGGCAAATATGGGGTGAAGGACAATGAGGAGCTGAGGATAAAATTGAGGTTACACAGCTGGAATGTGGAAATATGATGGTGTCCTCAACAGAAACATAGATATTTAGACAGAAACATCTTTCTGTTTGATATTAATAATCAGAGAGTGTTCAAATAAGTTCAACTCTATTGTTATATCTTAAGAAACCTTGAATAAAGGAGAATAACACAACCTCTAAGGTCTTTTTCAGGTCTGAAAACATTCCATGTTTCCAGAAACTAAGATGTCAATTTAGCATCTACTTAGCTGAAATAATAAGGTTTTTTCTAAGTAGCTTATTGTCATTACTACAATATCTCACTGTTAAAACTTGTCTGCAAATGAAGGTTAGGGAGAAGAGGGGAGAGGCATTTTATGGGGGGTGGGAGGTATGTGGGGGGGAATAAAAGGAAAACTATAGAAAGAATAAAAATAAACTTGCTTAAAAATCAGTACATATACTGTAAACTTTTTTCTTAAGCTTGACAAAGGTATAACCACATTTTCCATCTTCCTACTATGTAAGTGATCATAATAAAATTATATGAAAAACTATTTAGTATCTTCTCATAAATAGAAATAATTGATTTAACATGTTTAAGTTTCTTGACCATTTAATAATTTTTAGCTATCTTTACAAAATTACTTGAGAAAAGTATGAACATCATGGTTTTTATTTCCTAGTAAACAAAATAATTCAAATAATTCAACTAACTTGTTAGCTCTTTTAGATGTAGAGAAATTAGGACACATAGTACGTTTGTGATCTGCTTCACCACATATAAAGCAAACATCTTTAGCACCCGCACACGAATGGTTTGGAAGTGCACAGTAATTGCAAATGCTGCAGTGAATCCAAGCTGCAAAACAAAAATTAGATTTTAGAATACAATTCTAATTTAATACACTGTTGAATTTTAACAGACATTAAGATATCTTACTTTAAGCAATGTGATGACCAGGTCATTTATTCACTTAACTTAAAGTATTAGTGCTAAGGTTATAGATTAGAATACCATGTGGATAAAATGGCTTTATCATATTATGTGACCATATACTATATGTATCTCTAACCAAGCCAACAATATTCCTTCCAAAGTGCCATTAGTCATAAGGGACATTAAAAGGCTCTTAACTAATACAAATCCATCACTACCATTGAAAATGAAAACAAATGTCCTACTGAAAAAAATCAGTTGTGTTGACTTTGTAAAATGCAGGAGATGAAACACACATATATATATATGTATGTATGTGTGTATATATGAGTGTGTGTACATATGGGTATATGTATAGATGCAGATGCACACATACTATAGATACACACATATATGTACACACACCATATATACATACATAATATGTCTGTTAAAAGGGATGACTACTATCTGATGGGAAGAGGTTATAGTGGGTAGTTATAGATGTGTAAAACATAGCACCATGAAAGCATATTTTAATGTACAGAAGAAAAAAGGAAGAGAAGGGGACATAAATGTAGAGAACAATTTTTTACTACCTTGTTAAATTACAGATAGAGGTAGATTATAATTATTATATCACATATTTGAATATTATAACATACATGTTATGTTATTATATATGAACATATATAATTATAATCTCTCTCCTTCTATTAAAAAAATCTGTACAGAACAGAAGTTTAGTTTCCTATACAATATTCTTTCCAGTTCTTTGTATATTGAAATGTTTGCAGTTGTTAAATTCACAATAAAAAAAGGAAATAGTAATAAATTTTTTTTAAAAACCTAAAAAAAGGAAACCATATCTTTGGTTTTCATCACAATAATGGCAAACAACACAGAGGTCTTCAAACTCCTAAATTACTTATTTCTCTATTAAGAAATATAATAAGAAGTGGCATAGTGGACACACAGAGCCAGTCTTTAATCCAGGAAGAACCTGGGTTCAAGTCCTACTTCTAATTTCCACTAGCTATGTAATTATGGGCAAGTAACTTAATCTCTCAGTTTGTCAAGCAAAATCTCTAAGAACAAGTTGCCAATCAGCAACAGTGGAGATTTTTCATTCCAGAAGTTCTCTCCTCTGATGAAATCATAGGTTCCCCTCCCCTCCATAAACCCACCATAAAACAAAATCAATGTATTGTCCAGATGAAGCAACATACTAAAATTTTAAATGTATCAAGACCATTAAGTTCTTATATATAACTAAATTTATAAATGGCTATTTTCTTTTAAATTTAAGAATTAGATTATGAGTCAACATTACTCAAAAATACACAACTTTGCTGTCAAACCTCCTAATGATGAGCCCATTGGTACTTAGTTAAACTGGTCTTCATATGGCAATCTATTGCTATGCCTGCTCCAAAAGGATTTCCATCTAAGTAGACTCTCCCAAATGTTGTGGTCCAAAGGCATAGTTTTTGGAACAACTAGGTAGCACAGTGGATAGAGCACTGGCGCTGGAGTCAGGAGAACCTGAGTTCAAATCCAGCCTCAGATACATAATAGTTCCTAGCTGTATGACTCTGGGCAAGTCACTTATCCCCAGTTGCCTCACTTAAAAAAACAAAAACAAACAAAAAAAACCAAAGGTGTAGTTTTTTCGGAAGCCAGAGTCACCTCCTTAGACAACTGCAATGAGGCAACAAAATAGGTCTTTTGTGGCTCTTAATTACAAACTCCCACAAAAAGAAGGGCTTCGTTGAAATTCGGCTTCAATATACCGAAACAGCCTTGAATATAAAGAATCTGATCCAAACATATTCAAAACAACTGATAAACACTGGAACCCAATTTCTCAAAATTCAGTAAGTACTTCAAAAAAGGGATGTATCTTGGACTCAGTCTAAAACGCTCATTATACTCAGTCTCTACCACAGAAACAAATTATTAGAAAATGTCATACTCTAGAGACAACCAAAAGAAGCTGATTTATTTAATTTTAATTTTTTTCAAGTGAATATTTTTATTACTACTAAGAGAATAGCAAATTAAATATAATTATAATCTTTCAAAGAAAAAATATTCTCCAGTACTTACAGGGCTTGACACATTTTTTGCAACGAAGGCAATGCTTCCACCTCCTGCCATCCTACCAAAAATAATTTTTTCAAAAGGATATTATTAGTTGGTGTTAAGCATGTCAAATGCTACAAATCAAAATCAAAATAAATCTTACAAATGAGAGGATATTATGTATACAAATTTAAATATACCATAGTTTATTTTTCCCCCAAAAAAGTTTGCAGACGAATTCAGAACCAATTAAAAGAATATATATCCTTATAAAATATATGTTACACTGGTTACATATAATGACCAACTTAAAGGCTGAATATTAACTAAACAGTGTAAGTTTCAAAGTTCCTAAGGGTGTGCCCTACCAATATTATAAGTTACTACTCATTTTGGAGAGGGTGATAGGTGTTTACTGTGCTTTTATGACACAATCTAGTTTTTCTTGTTATTTTAAAGATCCAATTTAATGCTAACTTCCTAAAGAAAACAATATTTCACTGGACCACAGACATGGTCATTATTATCATCAGCTATCAATCATTTTGAATATGGTACTACACTGAGTTCTGCAGCGTTGTCATTGCTATTAGGTGTGCTGTAAAATTCTACTGCCTTCCTCAAACAACACATAACAAAAAATAGCTTCTCAGACAAATAAACATCAAATCTTACATGTTTCACACACATTTTATATACATATACATACATACATGTGTATCTATGCATATTATATATATATACACACACATACACTCACATATATCAAATAAGCATTTAAACAACATGAAACATCTTACTTTAGATGTACATGAATTGCAGATCTCACAGTGTTGATTCTCTAAAGAAACATAACGCTGACACACAGTACAAAACCTAGAAAGAGACAGAATTAATTTGGATAGTCACTTACAAATATTTATTTAGTTTTTGTAGGGTGCATGAATAGCACTACATGAAACACTACTCATACCAAATGAGTAATCTATGAATTCATTTAAAAAATGAAATTGCACAAGGAATTTAAGTTTAAAAGGGTAAATCCATTATAAATGAGTAGGCTGCCAAAAATATTTACTGATCTTGAAGTGTAATTTTATTGTAATAGCTCAAGGAAACTTGAGTCTCCTTAGAACCCTTACCTGTATCCTTCTTCTGCTGGAAGAATTATTTTGTTGGGAGGAATATTGGTGAAAATACGCACAGGAGACTGTTTTCGACCTGTTTTTCCATGTTTATAAAGTGCATGATTATCATAATCTACCTAGAAAGTTAAAAATGCAAGCACAAGAATTTATTTAAATAAAAGAACATACATTGTTATTAAAGTCAACAAATGAATGTAAAAGCTATTTAATAACAAGTTATAAATTAAAGCAAATTAAGAAAAGCCATAATACTAAAAAAATATGAAAAAAGCAACAGTTAATTTTTAATCTGGTGACAAGGAGGCCTACAGTGCAGTGAATTGTCATTAGAAGATGGTGAAATTTATTTTTTATACATAAAAAAAGTTAAGCAACTTGTCAAAAGTAACAGATAATGAACAGAACAATTGTGATTTGAACCTGGGAGTTCATCTGAATGCAAATCCAATGATGCTCCTTTTACATTTTAACTTTTGAAATTTTTTCTCCTTACTGAGATTTTATAAGAATTTAAAACTGAGTCCCAATCCCAGAAAATCCCATCTTTTCACTGCAATTGAAGAAAAAAAACCCAAAACCAAAAAAAACCCTGGTCCAAAGAAAGTTAACAGGTGAATTTTATCAAATATTTAAAGAGGAATTAATACTTGACGCTATACAAATTAATCTCATAGATCAAGAAAGAAAGCATTCTACAAAATTCCTTTTATGAGACAAATATGGTCCTAACACCTAAACCAGGAAAGGATAGAGCAAAGAAAGAGAACTACTGATCAATAACTTTAATGAATGTAAAAATAATCAAATAAAATCCTGGCAAAAAGACTACAGCAGGGGTTCTCAACCTTTTTTGCGTGTCATGGACCCCAGTAGCAGTCTGGTAAAGCCTAAGGATCTCTTTTCAGAATAATATTTTTTAAATACTAAAAGAAATGCTAAATTTCAGTTCGACGTTAGTGAAAATAAAAATGGAATTTTTTCCCATCCAAGTTCATGGACCTCAAGACTATAGTGAGATGTGTGTGTAGTAGTGAGTGCATGTGTGAATGTCTGTGTATTTCACTATGAACAAAAGCTGGATTTCTTGTCCCTCCCATTGCTAGTGCTTTCCCTCTGAAATTACCTTCCAAGTACATGATATAAATCTTGGATTTATATAGTTATTTGCATGTTGATTCCCCCTTCGGAATGTGAGCTCCTTGAGGGCAGAGACAAATTTGTTTTGGCCTTTTTTCAGTATCCCCAAGGCTTAGCCCAGTGCCTGGCACATAGTTAATGTTTAATTAATGCTGTTGATTAATTTATACCAGGGATTCAAGGATGGTTCTGACTTTTTTTTTAAAGTCAGTTTATGATTTCATTAAGGTAGGCAGTTCCTGGTAAGGAACTTCTTCTACCAATGCAGAAGATTAGCACTATCTCTGCAGCCTGGTTGCTTGGCTGAATTAAAAGGTAAGTGATTTACACAGGGTCACATACAGTCAATACAATATGCATGAGAGGCAGGACTTGAACCCAGATCATCCTAACTTTGAAGCCAGTTCTCTATCAACTATATCAACTACGTCTTGGGTCAACATTAAGAGAACAATTACCCTAAGTAATCATATTAAAAACAAAATACCCAAAACCACACGATTATGTCAATAAATGCAAAAAAGGCCTTTAACATAAGTACAACACTCTTTAATGGCAAAATTTTAAAAAGCATTAAGCAGAGAGGAGCTATTTTTTAAAAAAAGTATCTATCTAAAACCCAAAGCTAGTATTATTTGCAAAAGTAAAGCAACTAGATTCTGAGAGAAATTATTATTTCTCTCTTGTATTAATAACCAATTATTGAATTAGGACTAAAGTTTTTCCCCTTTTCTACTTCCTTATTCAGAAGTCAGACCCTAAAGTTATTCAGGCAACCTTTGAAGTGCTGGGCTAATAGAGGGAAAACTCAGATCTGTTCAAAAGATAAAGAAATTTTAGTTTAGGTGAACTGATGGATTCTGGCCCATTGTGTTTTACTCAGACAGGTCTGGGGAAAAAGTGAATTCTCCCTTTTGTCTAGATTACCCTAGGTGGGGTAGGTATAGATAAATCTCTTTGACTAAGACTTAGTGATCAGTCATATTTGCCAGCTCCTCATTAGAATAGGCCCACTTCTCATTTATTCATTCTTCTCACTAATTGTTAACTGATCAGAGATGATCACCACTCTCAGGAAGACCCACTCTTCCAAGGGCATATAAGCACTGAGTGGGTTCCATGAGGGGTCTTTGACATTCAAGAGTGTCACTGACCCCTTTTATTAATTATATGTTAGGATGATTGATAAAATGAGCAATTACCCAGAAACTATGTTTCTTAAACTTTTTATATGTCATAATTCTTTCTCAATAAATAAAGAGGAAAAATAGGGATGCCTCTTCTATCCCCACTATTATTTGATCTGGTTCCAGAAATGTTAGTGATGTCAATAAAACAAGATAAAGTAAAAGCAAACACTTTGGCAAAAAGGAGATAAAATTCTCCCTATCTGCAGACATGTTAGTTTATTTAGAAAACTCTGAAGCATCAGCAAAGAAATTAAGAGACCATTAATACCTTCAAAAAAGCAGAATACAAAAGTCTATCCACAAAAATCAACAGCATTTCTGTATAGCAATAACAAAATCCTAGAGGAAATACTAGAAAGGGAAATTTCATTCAAACTAATTATAAAATGTATAAAATATCTGGGAGTCAATTAACCAATGCATACTCAAGACTCAGGTAGAAACAATTACAAAATATTCTTTAAAGAAATAACTCAAATAATTGAAGGACTGCTATTACTTATCTACCTCATATTTTTACGTATCTCAATTTACATATTGCAGATTTACATATCTCAATATGTAAAAATCATTATCATATATACATAGACAGGTGGATAGAGTGCTGGACTTGGAGTAAAGAAGAACTGCGTGCAAATCAAGCATTAGACATTTACTAATTGTGAACCAGTAAGTCACTTAATCTCTGTTTGCCTCAGTTTCCTCATATGTAATGAGGATAATAAATGGATCTTTGTAAATCATTTTGTAAAACTTAAAGCACTTTGTAAATGCTAGTTATGATGATGATGAAGATGGTGGTGGTGGTGGTGGTGGTGGTGGTGGTGGTAGTGATAATGATATAACCTAAACTCAATTACAGATTGAGTACTACACTAAACTACCAAAGGGGTACTTTATACAATTAGGATAAGTGATAGTAAAATTATTTCAGAAGAATAAAAGATCTAGAATCTCAAGGGAAATAATGGGGATGGGGGAGTGGGAATAAAGGGATAATAGCACTTTCAAAAATCAATTTATACTATAAAGCAGTAATGATCAAAACTGGTAATGTCTAAAAAATTAAAGAGTAGATAATACAAGAGATTAGAAAAGCAAGAATCAGAAACAAATGAATTCAATAGCTCAATGTTTAGCAAATTCAAGAATATAACTATTTAGGGAATAACTTTCTACTTAACAAAAACTACTGGGAAAACTGAAAAGCAATTGGGGAGAAATTAGGTTCAGACCAGGAATTATGCTGTATGTGACTAAATCAAAAGAGATATAGAGTATAAATATATAAGTTCCCACCATAAGAAAACAGAAAAGAACAAGATCAGCTACTTTTTACTACTATAACTATGGAGAGAATTTCTTAACAAAAGATCAAGGAAAATACAAATGATAAAAATTACCAATTTAACTTACATATAAATGAAAAGCTTTTGCACAAATAAAAACCAACACAGCTAGGTTAAGAAAGAAACTATTAACTGGGTGAAACACCTTTGTGCCAAATATCTCTGATCCAATATCAAAGATACATAAAGAAGTAACATAAAAATATAAAACCAAGGACCATAAAGTAGACAAAGAAGGGAGCTCTTTCACAATCCAGGAAGAAATAACAAAAAGGCAAAGCTCATTCGAAGTGACTTCACTTTCAACTTTGCCCCAGTGCTAGTTAGTTAGAAAGAGGGTCTGAGGTGCTAGGACCAACGGTAGGGAAAAAGAGAAAAGAACTACACTTCACCTCTGTTTCTCATTCCACCTCAAACACTGCCCGAAGGACTGTGGCAGAATCAATGTCTACAAGCGGGAAGGAGAGAAAGGAAAACCCTATCCAATACTGGCTATATTCTGCCTCTCTATGCCACACCTCATAACTACTATTCCCTGTCCCACCATTACCTACAGTCCTTCCCTATCCTTAGTTTTCTAAACATGTCCCACTACATATCCCCAAATCTTGACTCCTACCACGCTGCTCCTATCCAAAGGCACAGGAACTACTGCCAAAGGACTAGAACTAGTTAGCTCATGTTCCTCGGGGAGATGTCTTGCTGGTATCTCATGTCTCAACTGGGAATACTTTTCCCACAGAAACACTGTTCTAAACAGTGGTCAGGTTCTATAATACTATCAACGCCAAATTTTAGGTACATTCTATTTTTGCTTTCATGTCTTGGAATGCGTGTATGTATATGTAAATATGTATATATGGTGTATATATATATTGTATAGGTGGACATATACACATATGTATACATGTCACACATAGACATGGTATGTATTTATATTAATACGTATCTGTATATATATAAATATGTGTGTGTATACACATACATATATGTATACATATATCCATACTCACAAATACACACAAATTGGGCTTGTGGGTAAAGAAAAAGTACTTCTAAGTTAAGAACTGATTTACAAATGAAATTTTGGAAAATAAGCCATTTGTAATTTAGGGATTTACTATATGTATCTATTTCAGTTGACACAAGATTCCAAGCTTGCTCCTTCCACATTTTCCATGGCTGAATGAAAAGTGCTAAACCTGTAATATCCACACTATTGGTTAAAATCACTTTGAAGCAATGTGATGGAATGGGAACTAAAATGGATTTGGAGTCACAGGTGCGTGACTTTAGAAAATGTCATTTATCTTCTCTAAACTTCAGTTTCCCCATCCCTGAAATGAAAGACTGGGATTAAATCATCCCTATGATCTCTACCAGCATTAAGTCCCAAGATCCTACAAAATGCTTTATCTCTTTATTAAAATGTTAGGGGGGAAGTGGTGATTCTACCAAGGCCAGCTTAAATACAGATGTAAAAAGCATCACAACTGTTCCCTATCTACGTAAGGAGATTGCCCTATATAAGGACAGCAGACTTACCCCTCTTTTTTTTTTAGAGCAAACATCAAAAGATTAACATATATTTTAAATAAGGCCAACTAATTTTACCTCTTAGAGACTAAAATAAAAACATAACTCTCAAAAAACATTTTACTTAAAGAACTTTACTTCAAAATATATACATACTTAACCAAAAAGTTTAAAATCCAAATAATTTTCCTTTCAAAAGTATTTAAGTTTATAGGTTTACAGCTCATGACTAATCTCAAACCCCAAAATTGTTTTAAACACATATACATATCAAAAGGAAAAAAGAAATATTCTTCCTAAGAAAGTTTTTGAAAGCTTATGAAGCATTGGAAAATGAAATTTTAGAATGGTAATACTTGCTGGTATACGACAAGTTCCATGCAATACAAAAGAAAGCAGATGGAAGAAAGGGGAAAAAAAGAGGAAAATTTCTTTATGGTTACCCAAGGAGTCAAAGAATGTATGTGTCTGGAAAGTGGTTGATTGCACAGTTTTGCATAACCTAATTGCGATTATTATTATTTTTAAATGTAGTGTTGTTGTACTAATTAACCATAAACATATGGGATGTAAAATGCATGCTGCTAGGGAAAATTAATGTACTTCTAACATACATCCATATTTCATAGCTTGAGCTACAAAAATGAGCCTCCTATGGAAGGGCAGGAAAGCAGACACCATTTTACAAATTGAATATCACTACTGGTGATGCTGACAGGCCATTTTTCCTCCATTATCCTTGATATTTCACTCACAGTGATAATGAGAGGCTTTTACAAAAAGAAAATTTCACCCAATGGAACCAATTAATGTGATGAAGTTCTATTCAAGAATGAAAACATTAAAATCTCTCTGACTTTTAATTTTTAATTCTACCTTTATTCAGATGTTTTTAGTGAAATATGTTCTGAATTAGATTTACTGAAATCAAAGTTTAGCCCTATCTCTTTCTATAATACCTAAGACTTTCAGAGTCTTCAAAAGATTCCCAAAGTATTGTGATAGAGGATTATGGATTATGGAATGATGGCAGCATGTTAAGACCTCCACAAACATCCCAGTAAAGGTCTAAAAAATGCACTAGAGGGGCAGCTAGGTGGTGCAGTGGGTAGAGCACCAGCCCTGAACTCAGGAGGACCTGAGTTCAAATCTGGCCTCAGACCAAACATTTGACACTCAGTACTTGTGTGACCCTAGGCAAGTCACTTAACCCCAATTGCCTAAGGAAAAAAAAAGCACTAGAATTAACAATGATAAAGAAAACCAAAGAGAATCAGTTATAAACTCTTCTATCTATTACAGAACTACAAAAAGATGGTCAGAATCCTACAGAAGCCCTAAGCAGGCATGAGCCAAGGCAGGTGGAAGGGAAAGGTCAAAAGCAGCCTTGTGAGCAAGAGACAGGGCCAATTTGACCTAACATCCAGGCAGGTCTATCCTAAGCTAGCATCCAGGCAACCCTATCGCAACCCAACACCCAGGCATCCTGGGCCTGAACCACAGGAGAAAGTGACATGGCCAGACAATTCCTGAAAAATTCTAGCCTCATCTTACCCAGGTTCAGAATCAAATGGGGCCTATCCATACCATATAGGAATAGGGGAGCACAGTTTGTCCTAAGCTTAACCAACAATTGAACTCTCTAAATGTGAGAATGACCCAAGTAGAAAAAGACTCAGTGAGACAATAAGAAATATCAAGACAGAAGAAAATATAAGACAACTGAACAAGAAAAGATAACCTAAGAATCATTGAACTATCTGAAAAATTATAGCCAAAATTAAAAAACAAATTTAGGTACTATATTTCTAGAAACACATATGAAAACTCCAGGTCTCTTAAAACCTTATGGCAAATCAACTAGGGAATGGCTAAACAAATCAAGGTATATGGACAAAATAAGACATAATAACATTACTGTGCAATAAGCAATGAAGAAAGAGATCTGCTCAGAGAAAGATGGAAAGACTTGTGTAAACTGATGAAGAATGAAGGGAGCAGAACCAGGGGAACAATTTATACAATGAAAACAACATTGTAATGACAAACAGCTCAAAGGACTTTAGATCTCTCATCAATGCACTAACCAATCATGTTTCCAGAGAAATGATGGATCTATGTTACTCATTACCTGACAGTCATGATAGATTCAAGATTTAGAATGAGCCATTATGTTTTTGGACACAGACAATGTGAAAATTTGTTACAAGGCTGTATATTTGTTACAAGAGTCTGTTTTTATTTCTTTGTTTTACATTTAAATTGGAAGAAAGGTGGTAGGGAAACAAAATAAATGAGTGTTAATAAAAAAAAAATTTAAAAAAAAAGGAAAGAACCAGAAGGCAATGTGAAAATACAAAGTATCCTCCAATTACCTTATAATAGAAATTTCAAAATGAAAACTCCCTGGAGCCCCATAGCCAAAATTCAGAGCTTCCATGTCAAAGAAAAAAATACTGCAAGCAGTACCCCTGTCCCCACCCCACCCCCCAAAAAAGAGTTTGAATACCAAGGAGCCATAGTCAGGATCACAGAACTGCTCCTATAATGTAGGGGAGAGCTTAGAAAAAAATATTCTAAAAAACAAAAGAAACAGACAACCAAGAATAACCTATCAGACAAGACAGGATAAACCTATAGTGGAAAAATTAACCTTTAATGAAATAGATTTCCAAGCTTCCCTAATGAAAGGTTCAAAACTAGGTAGGCACTTTGAAATGGAAATACAGGAACCAACAGAAACACAGAAAGCTACACATATATGATTAACTGAAAAGGATAATGGGAAGATAGATTGTTTACTTGCTAACAGATGAAAAAGAAGTATCATCTCTGAACTCTAATGTCTTCAAAAGTCATAGACATGAATTGGAAACTGAGGGGATCCCCCATCTGTTGGGAAATGGCTGAACAAGCTGCAGTATAAGAATGTAATGGAATACTATTGTGCTATAAGAAATGATAAGCAGGCGGACTTCAGAAAAACCTGGAAAGACGTATAGAAACTAATGCCGAGTGAAGTGAGCAGAACCAGGAAAACATTTTACACAGTAACAGCCACATTGTGCGATGACTAACTTTGATACTTATCTCTTCTTAGCAATGCAAAGATCTAAGCCAACTCCAAAAGACTCATGATGGAAAACGCTGTCCACACCCAGAAAAAGAACTATGGAGTCTGAATGTAGATCAAAGTATATTATTTACACTCTCTCCTTTTTCTTTTTTTGTTTGTTTCTTCTTTCTCATGGTTTCTCTCATTAGTTCTAATTCTTCTTTACAACATGACTAATGTGAAAATAGGTTTAATATGAATGTACATGTAGGGCTTGTATCAAATTACACACTGTCTTGGGGTGGGGGGAGGGGAGACATGAAGAAGAAAATTTGAAACTCAAAAAACTAAAAATAATTTTTTTTTAAAAAAAGTCACAGACAAAGTTAAATAAGACAGGCAGAAGGTCTGGGGGTTGTTTTATTCTGTTCTGGTTTGATGCATTTTTGTTTGTTTGTTTTTGTCTTAGAAAAAGGATCCTGACAGGCTATACTTGGGAGGAATAAAAGAAGAAGGATTTCACTATCTCCTATATTAGGAGTGCATGGTATGAAGAAAATACAAACCTAGAGAAAGGGTGGAGGTAATAAACATCTTTTACTTTGATCTGAACTGGACAAAGAAAAAGTTGAGCAAATACATTCCCACTCCCTCTTTGTATTTCTCTGTCACCATCTCTATTCTCTGTCTCTGTCTCTCTCTCACACACACACAATGTGTGCAAAAATGCATTAAATTCAAGAATAAAATAAGCAAGGAGTGGCCACAGGGAAAGAGAGTATTAAAAGGAAGTACTAGGTGGGGAATTTAGTCATAGTCAAAAGAAATTCCAATACTGGAGGGGTGGGAGTGGAGTGTGGGGACATAAAGGCAGATTAAAAGGAAAGAAAAAAAGAGTAAAAATCTGTGATGGGAATAGGGGGAAAATAAGGTAGCATCTTTTATTAACAGATAGCATCATTTATAGATCGCAAATATCAGGCAAATTCCTCTTTCACTACCTTCCTCTTTGTAAAGAGATGATGGGTTACAAAAACAAAAAAGTTTAAGACCACAGGATTGAAAGGAAATACTCAACTATAAATATGAATAGGAATAAGATAACAAAATTGATGCGAAAGCAATGTCCTACAATATGCCATTTACAAGAAATATGCTTGAAACATAGAGATTAACGATACAGTTAAAATGAGGAGCTGGAGCAGAATTCTTTATGCTTCCGATAAATTTTTTTAAAAGCACTAGAAGTAATCATGATTTCAGATAAGAATATAGTAAAAAACAGACATGACTAAAAGAGATATGCAGGGAAACTACATTATGTTTAAAAGTACCGCTGAAAACAAATAGAAGAGGGGCAGCTAGGTGGCCCAATAGCCTCATCAAAAAAAAAAAAAAAACAGAAGAGCATAGCATCTAAATACTTAAAGAAAGGTTAATCTAATTAGGAAGAAATAAGTCCATACAAGTAAGGGGACTTCAGTATACCCCTGTCAGACCTAGACAATCTAACACAAAGATAAACAAAAAAGAAACTAAAGACCAGAATACCTGAATAGCACTTTAGAACAATCAGAGATTACAGATCTCTTGCAATTACCAAATAGACAGAAAAAGTACTCTACATATTTCTCAGTCATTCAATGCACCTTTATAAAAATTAATCATGTACTGAGACATAAAGTATCCCAAAGAAATACTAAACAAATCCTTTTCAGACCAAAAGGTAATAAAAACATTCAATAAAGGGCCTTTGAAGAAAGAATTAAAAATTAATTGGAGACTAAATTACATAATCTCAAAGAATTGGTCAGTCAAAAAAAAATCATCAAAGAAAATGACAAGTAAAGAACACACCAAAATTTATGGGATACAATTAAAGTAGTCCAAATGGGAAAATTTATATCTCTAATCATTTTCATTAATAAAAGAACAAATCAGTAAACTGAGTATACAACTAAAAAACTTAGAAAAGAAACTAATCAAAAACCCCCAAATAAATCTTGAAGAAGCAATTCTGAACATCAAAGAAGAGATTAACAAAATGGAAAGCAAAAAAAAAAATCCAATCAGTTACATTTAAAATATCACATTTTAAGAATGTAATTAAAAAGAAAGTGAAGAGAGTTCACCCCATCACTGGGAATAATTGAATGATGAGTCATCAAATAGAATTAGGGCAAGTATGTGATCCCGGTAATCACAAATCTAGCTTAAGCTAGAATAGTCAGGACTGTCTCTGCTCTGTGAAGGAGATAAAAGTGGTAGGTACACCTCAAAAAAGATACAGGAACTCAGAGAACAGCCTAAAGGGTAAAATGAGTTTTGAAAGAGGAAGAACTAGAAAATAAGATTCTGGATGCATCTTATAATAAACGTGATGTTAAGAAGTTTTAAGTAAAAGAAACATCTGCCACTGAGACCACACGACTCCTAGAAATATTAGGCCAAGATGCCCTGAAGTCCAAGGTAAGAATCTTTGCAGGTTAGTCTAATTAACCAGAATGTGCCATCCTCATTCACGGATCTGGAAATGCAGGAAACAAGGCTAGTCTGGAGAGTTCACAACAGCCCAAGAGGTAAGCCCACTGGATCTCTTCCCCATTGCCCATTGTAGGGCAATGAAAACTATGGTACCGATTCTTTTCTAGAACAGGAATGAACACCCCACCATTCATATCACTGAGTCATCTCTCTAACACAAGTCAAAGCTCTTGCATGTAACTCCCCATATCCTTTAATACCTGCCAGGAATGATTAAAATAAAGGATTTATTTGGTGAGTAGCCTATCAACCAGAAATTGCCATTAACTTTGCACATGTACAATACAATAATAATTGAACTCCATCATGAACATGATGTGGCATCACACAATCCTGAGGTAATTTCTGGATCATTATAGAAAGATAAGATTTTGTTCACAGTAAGTTTGGTATTATGTATGCGTATATAACACATTATATTTATATAACAAACAAAATAACATAACAAATAATAGTATACTATAGCAAAGTATAGTATTTTAACATACCAGTACCTGTATATAACATATATAGTAGGTTGCAATTAATCAAATATTTATTTTGTCAGAATACCTATACTAGGAAATATAGGTTTAACTGTACCTGGTAATCCAGCATGCTGAAGTTTGGAAAAAACTGAAGAATTCGAGATTCAAAAAAATAGGGGAAAATCCAAAATAATGGTAGTTCCTTGCTATTATTATCTAAGAGCAACAAGAAAAAAAACAACTGGACTTTAAAGAGCAAAACAGTCAGTCAAATCAATTAAATAAAAACATTTATTGATCATCTACTATATGACAGGCACAGTGCTGAGTTCTGTTCATTGTGCTAAATCCTAGACAGAAGATATGAAAACAGCTAGATGTTCCATGGCTTTTATCCACAGGATCTAACGTGTCAACTTGTAGAAGACACTTGAGGGATGAAGTGGATCAATCAACCAGTAGTCACACAGATTCTTAATAAGAACAAAACAGTCCCATATAAACAGACTATGTTGTCATTTACTGACCTGGGAATTTTGGCCTATGCCCAAATACAGTTGCAAAGAATGAATGAATAGGATCTTGGTATACTAGAGTTGTTTTTTAAGAAAACACAACAAATATTTTAAAAGGAAAATCACTTGAGATGCTTAGTCACATTATGAAAAGTATGGTATATGGAAAATATGATCAGTCACTGAAGAAAATTTAAATCACTGTTCAAAAAGATGATTTGATCAATTTTTACAAGTATAGATAGGTTTGATATCACCCTAATGCATATTCTTCACAATTCAAAAATTTACATCTAATTTTTGGGAAATAAATATTTGAAAGAAGTGATTAAAAATTTTTTTTTGTAGATTGTTGCTCCATCATGAAAACTGATATGAATTTATGTATTTGTTAGTTATTAATGCAAGAGATTCATGTGAAGGCAATGAAAGGTAAACTTTCTTCCAATAAAAATGTTTTTCTTTCAAATATGCACCATCTTTTGATTAAGACTATATCAAATGAACAACAACCAATACCAAAAAGATGTTTAAATTAACTTATATACATTATTATGGATATTTTTCTTGAACAACATATACAATTATTTAACAACACAAGTCTACATTTTAAAAGCAACTACTTTACTTAACGCTAATTTTAAAACAAAAAAACAGATTCTCAGCCAACAAGATTCAAAAAACATTTTGTGCAGGATTTCAAAGTATTTCACAAATACACTCTAATTGGTTCTCATATACACACTTTTAAGTCAATATCCTTCATGAAAACCTTACTTCAATCCCTCATCATGGTATGGATATAATCCTGAGTTCTTGAAGAATATGACTTTCAAACAAATTCTGGAAGGTTCTATCAGGTCAGAAAAGCTTTAAGTATAGTCAGCAGAAGATGATATATCTCCTGCCTGAGACCAGCCTAACTGAAGACATGCTCATCATAGTGAAGTTGGCAGTTTAGTGATGCATTCTTTATCCATGACCCATTAAATAGATAAAAATTAAAAAAGCATCTCAGTCCTATGCACCTAATGTTAGAATGGTACAAACGGGGCAGAGGAAACTAAGGATGATACAGCACTTACACAATCTACAAACAAAAATTAACAATTCATGCTGTAAAAGTGACATCTTTGTCAATTGACTAGTTAATATTTTACTGAAGCAAACAAACCACAGAAATACTGATGTTCTTACTATAAATAAAACCAAAGGACATAAATGAAGCTGCAGCTACATAGAGGAATGCCACCTCTTTTCCAAGTAACTTTAATTCTGAAGGTGGAACCACCATCCTTTCATTCACAGATTTGCAGCCTCAAAGTTATCCTCCCCTGTTCATTCTCTGATCAGTAGTCAAGTCCTGCGGATTTTACTTCACAGGTAAGGAAGAGAGGAGAGACAAAACATCAATATTTTCAACTTCAGAGCCAAGGTGAACTGGTGGTACCATTGATAAAAATAGTAAAGTTTAAAAGAAGTAAAGATGGGGAGAATTATAATGAGCTAAACTAAAGTCATGTAGAATTTGAAATGTTAGTTGAAGATTTAGGAGGATAGATAATATATCCTAGAGTCAATTGAAACTGTGGGTCTGTCTGGAATGTGGGAAAGAAGTCAGGACTAGAGATATGGAATCGTGAGTCATTTGCACTGAGGTAACAGATGAAGTTTGGGGGAAAAACAGTTGTCAAAGGAGAAGATGCAGAGAAAGAAAATCTTGAGGACAGAGGATAGGTACCCTGTGAAAGAGATAAGCAATTGAGAGAAGTAGGAAAGAATTCAGGAGAGGTTTCTCTAAAGCAAAGGGTATCCAGTAGGAAGTGATCAAAAAGATCAACTGCGTAGAGAGGCTAAGAAGGATGTGGAATGGAAAAAAGGCCTTCAGATTTGGTGATCAAGAGGTCTCCGATGACTTTTGAAAGAACAGTTTAAGTTCAGTGCTGGTGATAAAAGCCAAATTGCAAGGAACTAAAGAGAGAATGAATGGAGTCAAAGGTATCTGAGAAACAGAGAAGGAACATTTGTGAAAGCATATGCCTGCCACATCAAGGTCCTAGAGGTGCTAGGAAGGGACATGATGAACAAAGGCACAGTTTAAGTAGCCTCTGGGAATCTACTGAGAATAGATGTACATGTACAATATCCAACCAGTAAATTACTTCTTTGCCTGGCTATCTACAGGTCTCTTAATCATTTGACAGCTATGTTAAGGCTCCTAATGTAACTCCCCTCCACTGAAAAAAATTCCACAAGCTTTTTTTTTTTTAAAGGCAATTGGGGTTAAGTGACTTGCCCAAGGTCAAACAGCTATTAAGTGTCAAGTGTTTGGTCTGAGGCTGGATTTGAACTCAGGTCCTCCTGATTTCAGGGCCGGTGCTCCTTCTACTGCACCACCTAGCTGCCCCTCACAAGCTATTTTTAAATAAGATCAGGATAACACTTTTTTTCAGTGATTATGGATCTCATCCAGGCAGGGTAGCAGAGTGAATAGAGTTAACCTCAAAGCCAGAAAGACTTGGGTTCAAGTCTTGCTTCTGACACATACTGGATTTGTGACACTGGGCAAGTCATTTAAACACTCAGTGCTCTAGGCAATTCTATGAAAAGGAAGAAAAGAGTGGGCTAAGAGGAACTGGAGAAATTATGTAGTACCATTAATGAAGCTAAATTTCCCCCTGAAACAAAGGCCCATTTTTTAAAACAAAAACATTCTTCTGATGATCCTGCATGATTTTAAGTCATGGACTATCACAATTTCCAAAGAGCTAAAGTTGACCATCCTCCCACAAAGCAATGAAGATGGACGTGGTCAGCATGATCAGCTAGCTATTCAGCTATAAGACATTATAAATGAAGATTTGTGCAAGAAAAGTAGCAGAAAGGATGACACCTAGAAATGAATAATTGGAAAAGAAATGTACGTAGCGAAAATGAGTAACTGGTCAGTCTACATACTCTACTGGTATGCATACAATATTAAGAGAGCTAGAAGAAGGGTTTCAGCATGTTGGGAGAAGCTCCTATAGCAAATGTACAGGAGACATGGCCATGAGTCATAAAGAATCAAAAAGCATGGCTGAGTTGCCACTGGAGAGAGTATTGACACATACTGATGAGATCACAGAGCCACTGAATTATCAAAGTACAAACAAATACAAAACATTCACATGACAAATCAACATATCATCAGAAGAGCATTTTTAACGAAGTAAGAACTTCAGAAATTATTCATAGTTTGTTAAAGTAATTTCACTGAGCTAAACTTATCTTTTTGACAGTGGAAGTAGTTATGTATTTATTCAGCAGTTGGTATAAATTACATACCTGTGCTTTGTTCCTCTTTCCACATATCCATAAACTTCCTGAAGGTAACAGCCAGTGATTCTACCAAGCCTCCAAAAGGAGGATCTGTCACCAGAATGAGTTCTACACCTTTATCTTCTTTTAAGAATTTTCTACAAATTTCAAGAGCAGCCTACAAAAGATACAGGTTCATTTTAAAAATCCATACTGCAAATGAATATTTACTCTTACTTGGACAAGAATGTGCCTAGAATAAGTTTCAGTTACCTTGTCATCAAAGTAAACACCCATATTGCCATCTCAGCATGCTTCACTACTATCCTTGAGGGAAAAAAAAATTTTCTTACTTAGTGTCCATATGGTACTATCTTTGACTTCTCTTGGCAAACAAGTGTTTTGTTTTGTATTTTTAAATTCCAATAGTTGAATACTCTAGTATCATAACTGCTAGAGTGCAAAACACTTCAAGTAATAACATTCAAAAATTAAATTTATTACCCATACAGAATACCAAAAACATTATCATTTCCTTACTAGCTCACCTACTACCATAATTTCAGTTTAATATCTACAACTAGCATCTCTATTTTGCCAAACACAGGATCATACCCTACTCCTTCTAAAGTTTTTTCTTTTATTATATTTAGAACATTTCAATGTCATATACATCATAATCATCATACCACATACACAAAATACATAATCTACAAAATTTCCCCATCCATTAAATTGTCCCAGAAACATAGTTACATAATTTTCTGAACATGTTGCCCAGAAGCCCTCTTACTGGCATAATCTCTATGATATATGTGTGTGTGTGTGTGTGTGTGTGTGTGTGTGTGTGTGTGTAAGTTGTTTTGGGAAACAAATAAAACTAACATTTCTAAGCTACTGACTTTACAGCACATTTCAAGAAGCTTTCTGTGAAGGTAAAGTTATACTTTAAGACAAAATAACAGGTTTTAGAATTTAATATATTTGTATATTTTCTCTATAATAATAGATGCACTGTTCTACATTTGATTCACTTTAGAAGAAATATTTGACAGACTTTTAAAAATTTCAATATCTATATTCTTTTCCCCCTAGAAGAATTTTTATAGGCTTCCAAATGGAACTCCTATAGAACAAAATGGTTAGTTTATTCATTCATTCATCAAAAAGGTTAATTACCATTCAGTTCAGCTAACTCATTTCTTCTGCTTGTCCTCCTATATAAAGGAGTAGGGACAAATAATGATGCTGAAATCCTTTCAAATTCCATATTCAATTTGATAAACATTTTTAAGCACCTACTGTGTGCAAAGCACTATAATAAGCACTGATGATATAAAGACAAAAATGAAAGGGTCCATGTTCTACTCAGGAGATAGCATGTGCACAAAAATAAATAAATATGAGAATTGGAGGAGATAAAAGAGCACTGATCAGTTGTTAATGAGATGTCAGGAAAGAGCCCTCGAGTAGAAAGTAGCACTGGAGCTCATTCTTCAAGGAATCTATAGATTTTAAGAGTCTGTGGTGACAACAGTTCATTCAAGAACAAAAGACAGATTGTGCAAAGACACAGAGAGAGAAGAGAGAATATTGAGCTTGGGGAACAGCCAGTTGGCCAATCTGGTTCAAATATATAGGGCATGAAGGAAGATAATATGAAGCAAATCCAGAAGGTAGATAAAAGCCAGAGAGTGAAGAGACTGAAATGCCACACTGAAAAATCTGTTCAGATGAAATAGAGAAACAATGAAGATATTGTAAGCAGGTGAGTGACACTGTCAGATCTGTGCTTTAGGAATATTCATTTACCACCTTCATGGAAGACAGACTGGAGAGAGGAAAGACTAGAATCAGAGAGACAAATTAGAAGGCTATCACAATAGTTTACGTGGGAGTTGATAAGGACCTAAACTTGTGTGATGGCTCCATAAGTAGAGGAATGGCCCAGATGCAAGAGATGATGTAATGCCAAAACTGATAAGAACTGGTAGATAACTCATAAGGTAGGGTAAGAAGAGTAAAGGGTTAAGGAAAGCTCAGCGGTTACAAAAGTGAGTTAGTGGAAAGATGGTAGTTCCTTCAACACATATAGGAAAATTTGGGAGTGAAGTAAGTTCACAAGGAAAATACTGAAATCTGCTTCGGATGTGTTGATGCGAAACTGGGTCAACAGGTGACGTCCTGGAGGAAGCTGAGATGTAGAACTGGAATTCAGAAAAGCAACCTGGTGTATATATATAAATCTGGGAGTCATCCTGAACCCTGAACCCTGAACATAGGTTAAGAAAGTATAAGAGAAGAGGTCCAGGACAGAGCCTTGAGTGACATCTATACTTTGGGAAGAGGAGCTGAATAATGATCCATCAAATGAGACTGATGAAAATCAAGTGAGAAAGACACACAAAAGACAAGAAAGAGAAAATACCCTGGAGAAAGGGTGACTGCTGATGTTAAAAACTACATAGAAGTCAAGTAGGATGAGGACTGAGAGAAAGCCATTGGATTTAGCAGCTTGTCTCACCTCGGAAAAAGCGGTTTCAGTAAAGTGGTAGGGTCAGGAAACCGTTCACAAAAGGTTGAGAAGTAAGTAGGAACTGAGGAAGTAGAGGCAGCAAATACAGATAACTTTTTCTAGGAGTTGGGCTATAAAAGGGAAGATTTGGATGATGAAATGAGAGGGTTGTATTTTAGGAGATTTGGACATATTTGTACTCAGCAAGGAAAAAAATCAGTAGTTAAGATAAATTAAATAAGAGAGAGGGATCAAATGTTCAAATGGAAAGGGCCCAGAAGGGATGGAAAGGGATGGGGTTAATAACACAAGTATAATCCTGTCAAGGTAAAGGATAACTTCTTGCTCAGAGACTGGAATAAAGAAGTAAAGTGTGAGGGATGGTATAGAGGGATTTTTAGCAGTGGTATAAGAGAAAAGAGAGCCATGGCAGATGACCCTGATTTTCTCTTAGGAAATTAGGAAATGAGGTCCTCTGCTAAGAGGAAAGAGGACGGTAATAATGTAGGTGGCTTGAGGAAGAGAGGGGAAGATTTGGAATAGCTGCTGAAAGGAGTGTGAGAGAAAGTCAATCAGGGAAAAACAAAAGGATTACTGAATAGCAGAGTGCTCGGCAAAGATGAGAAATCATAACTTTGCAGTAAACCCAGTTGGTACATTTATGAGACATTCTTGAGTAGTTTTTAGCAATGCTTAAGTAGAAGCACAAAAAATCAATGGTAGCAGAGAATACAGTGTTGGGATTTAGAAACATGTGAACATCAAGTCAAAGAGGATGTCAAAGACATAGTCTGGAAGTAGCAGGAAGGAGTAGGAAATATGGCTTCTCCTCCTCTTGGCCTAGTGTCACCTAGTCTCCAGTCATCATCCTCATCCTCCCATCCCTTCAGAACCTTGCCCTTAAGATTTTGGACTCCAATAAGGGACTCAGACCCAATCACTCCTACTGCTCCCCTTTATGTGTTGTCTTCCCACATTAAGCACCTTGACAGCAGGGGCTGTCTTGCTTGTCTTTGTACCATTTGCACTTAGCACAGTGCCTAGCACAAAGCAAGTGTTTAATAAATGTTCTAGCTACATAATATAGTGTGTTGGAAGTCATTAGAGAAGGAAGATCCACTACTGGAGTGTCAGAGTGCAATGGCTTCCAAAGAAATGGTGAAAAGTAAATGACACTTAATCAGGAAAATAATTTTTAAAGTTGTTTTTAAAAAAATTCAACATTTTATTTTTTCCCAATTAAATGTAAAAACAATTTTTTACCTTCATTTTTTAGTTTTGAATTCCAAATTTGCTCCCCCCCCACCATTGAGAAGGCAAGCAATTTGATAAAGGTTATACATGTACAGTCATGCAAAACATATTTCCATATTAGTCATGTTGTGAAAGAAAAAATAATTATTTTTTTTAACAGGCTCAAGGTCAATTGGAATACAGTTGTTGAGCATCTGTAGAAAACAAGTGCTCATAAACAAAAGTTGCTCTCTATCACTGCTGACAGGCCCTCTGGATTCTTTCCTTCATCCTTGGCTATTGTTTTTTAGTACTGTTTAAACAGCCACAATCATCACCAGCTGGTGATGATTTTCTATGCTTTACTCCTTTCAGTGGCAATAGCACATTTATTATCTAAAGGCAGCTCCTAGAATAGCAAGGCCTAATGACATTTCTTTCTTCTAGTGAAGAAGAAATGAAATCTGTCAGTCTCAGAAGTCCACCTAAATAACTACATCTGTAATAAAAAATTAGAGATTAAAAAACTTCCTAGCAAAAAATGATTAAATTATCACATTCCCCTTTCCTTGCTAGCCTATCTTTGGGTGTTCAAACTTAATTTTATTTGTATTTTGTCTCTAATGTTCAAAATTAAAAGGCATACAGTATAACGGATATTGGAAACGTGTGTCTACTAAACTTCTTTACTATTTTTAATAATACTATTATTTACCTTTACTCTATGAAACCAATTGAGACAAAGGTACATATAAAAGGATGAGTGCACAGTACTGTCCAGAGAGGACCAAAGGGCATTATTATGATAAGTGCTGAGTATACAAAAAAAAAAAGTGAGGCAGTCCCTGCTCTCAAAGAGAGGGGAGAAAACATATTTAAGATAAAGAAAGGCAGAATATATAGAAACAAAAACAAAAACAAAGTGGGGGGAAGAATAATAAAGAGGGTAATTAGGAAGATTCTTGAAGGAGGTGACCCTACAACTGAATCTTGAAGAAAGCTCGGGGTTCCAAGAGGCAGAAATGAGAAGGAAGAGCATTCAAGCATGGGAGGACAGGCTCTGCAAACGTCTGAAGGCAAAAGGAAGTGAAATCTTGCATACAGGGAACAGGTAGGAGGATATTGTAGAGTATGTGAGGAGGAGAAGTATGTAATCACTGTAGGAAGGTAGTCTGGAGCCAGGTTATGAAGGGCTTTAGATGCCAAACAGAAGAGTTTGTGTAAAGGCAATGGGAAACCATCGAAGCTTCTTGGGCAGAGAAGTAATATGGTCAGATCTGTGCTTTGTTAACCAGATTATCTATTTAGCATCCAGGTGTAGAGTGGATTGGAGAGATCAGAGGCTGGAGGCAGGGAGACCAAGTAGAAAGCTACTGCAAGAGAACAGGTGAAGCGTTATAAACTAGGATGGTTCTGGTATGAGTGGAGCAAGGAGAAGGATTCGGGCATATTTAGAAGGTTAGAATAGAAAGAACATGAAGGTGAGTCAGAGTGCAGAGCTGAAGACAGCTCCTCAGTGGTAAACCTGGGCAAATGGATGAATAATGGTGCTTCCAATGAAAACGGTTAAGTTAGGAGTAATGTGGGTTTAGGGACAAAAATCACAAGTTTTGGTCTGGACATAACAAATTTGAGATGCTTATGAGATAGCCAGTTGGAAATACCAGGGCAGAGAGGAATAGACAACAAAAAGCACATAATATAGCCTTACTGTGGAGAAATGGGCATGCCTTAATCTGTGGTGTTTCACATATACCCACACATATTAGTATACCCGGGTGTCTCAGTATAGCATAAAAGAACACATACATTGATACACAGACACACATATGTATGTATATATGTATATATAAACACACAAAAAAATCTATATGTGCATGTGTCAGACACACATAGCATACATACATATACAGGTTTCGTGTTTGTCTCTATATACACATATACATGTATGTGTCCTTATATACACACATACATATAAAATAGCAGTTTTAAAAAGAATGAAAGAAGGTTGTAATCCTTTGACCTTTGTTCATAGGTATGTACGAGTGAAGACATAAATGGAG
The DNA here is from genome assembly GCF_003287225.1 of Phascolarctos cinereus. Classification (NCBI taxonomy): domain Eukaryota; kingdom Metazoa; phylum Chordata; class Mammalia; order Diprotodontia; family Phascolarctidae; genus Phascolarctos; species Phascolarctos cinereus. Next base: position 172,108,535 of record NW_027556402.1, read on the forward strand.
AGGACCCAATAATGAAGAAAAATACTGTTAAGTTACACAAATATCCATACCTCATATATTGTGAGAGAAAGATATGGTATAATTGGAAATAAAGGTTAATGTAAACAGCCCTTATCTAAGGATTTACTCAATTGATTTAAATTCATGCTGAAGGGGTAATGAGGCATTGAAGGAGCATGGTATGGTGAAAACAACATTAGTTGTTCAGTCAAATGATGTGAGTTTGAACCCTAGCTGACAATTCCTACCTGTGTGACCTTGAGCAACACCCTTAATTTTTCCTGGGTCTTAGTTCACGTTTCGTAGGTCTTAGAAGTACATTCACTTTGGAGAGGAAGAATTGTAGTACAGTGGAAAGAGCATGAGTTCTAGAGTCAGAGGACCTGGATTCAAATCCTGCCTCTGACACTTAATATCTTTGTGACTTCAAGTAAGCCACTTAATTTCCCTGGGCCTCAGTTTCTTCATCTATAAAATGAGGGGGTTGGACTGTGGTCCCTTCTAGTTCTACATGGGCAAGTCTAATTCAGTCTGAAGTTCACTCCTGTCTGTCCACCTCCCTCCCGCCCTCCCTCCCTATTGTATCACATGCCTGAAGGACCTGACCAAGCCCCTTCTTCTGCTACTGACTTCTACTACTGCTCTACCTCAAACTTATTTATTAATAAGTAAGCAAGGCAGATTTTTTTTTCTGGCATCATGGATGAAATAAAGGATAGATAAGTATTTCCTAAAAGGAGATCTGAGGTAAAATAATGAATTTTAAAATATGACAGAACTTCTAGAAATAAAAGGCTTTTTATAGTCCACTTGCCCTAGAAAACCATTAAATCATTAAAGATTTATTCACAGTTTGTTCACCAAATATAGGAATATTAAAACTCAAGGCTACCTGAGCTACCCCTCAAAGCTTAAAACAGGTTACAGAATAAAACAGGTTCTACATTATATCGTAAAGTAATAAAGGCAATGAACTGGTTTCTCCTGAGAGGTGATGTTAATTGAAAATACAGAAAATCAAGATTTTAGGGAAATTAATATAGGACAGCCATAAAAAGTCTGATTGTAGAACAGGACAACATTAAGTCTGAGGTGGGCAGAACCTCGGGAAAAGGTATCTTACAATTTAACATGCTCATTACATAGAGGAGACTGCTGAGGCCCAAAGAAATTAAGGGATTTACATGCAATAAGCCAACAGCACAATTTAGTCAAAAAGTATGGAAGGTAATGGTTAAGAATTATAGTCACCTTTTCCAGTTATTCATAAGGAGATTAAATTTGTGGTTACCTATGGCTTATGCCTATCTGACCCCTATCAACAAGCATTAGAGGTCATGCATAAACAGAGTCTGAGTCTGAGGCTTTAGGAACGTGCACACATATCATGTTTTGATTTAAACATGAAACTGAGTGTTTTTCTACAACAGAGTTTCAAAAGCAAATATAGATATTATTTTTTATAATTCACTACTTTATATCATCTGTTCCCCTCAAATAGCTTTGCCAAATTCTATTATTAAGAGATTTCCAAAAAATACCAATAGAGGCACCAATGCACTCAATTTACTTTTCAATACAATTCAGTTATTCAATTTATAACTATTCAAATTACAATTCAACACAATTTAGTAATCAGGGAGAAATACAAATATATAGCTGTATATCTTTGTGAAAATGCAACCTCTGTAAGGCAAAGATCTAGCTTATCTGTTGCTCATACTACTACTTTTGGGAGGAAAAAACCCACACATCTGTAGTTTTTTAAAAAGGTAAATGTTGGTATAAGTGGTTACATGAAGTGGCTTTAAAAATCTCACCATGGGGTGGCAAACACATTCATTCACAGTTTGTCTCTTTTTTTTTTCCATTTTCAACTGAGAGGGGGAAAAAAACCCTTTAATTTTTTTATTCTGAAAACGGTGTGAATCTCATTTTGCAGTGCCAAAAGCACACTTTTTAAGGAAAATTTTTTGCTTTATTTTGTCTTCCTACAACTCTAGGCATAATTAGTTAGCCAGTAATGTTAACCAAAACATCCCATTCTCTCAGGACTTGGGTTTTAAAAAGTTTTACTTTATCAAATTACCAAACCCCATGCTGGATTTACAAGTAAAAAATAACCATGGTTCTTACCTTTCCGTCAAAGAAATAATGATTAAACATGTTGTAATGGCAGAAGCTCTCTTCTGTATAAAACTGTGAATACCTATAAAATAATTTTTGTTAGGTTATTTGAATAATGACAAATATTTTAGAGCAAATGTTTTCAAACAATTTAAAGGATTTGTGATTTTTAGTATCAAAATACATTTGGTTTTTGGCTGGATTTGATTATTCTCAACCATTTTTTCATCTGAGGAAATCAAAGTGTTTTCCAAACATCAAACTAATTTTCACAATAACTAGAGATGGAAAATGTTGTGTCATTATATCATTCTGTTCACTGTTATATACATATAGAAAAAAAAATTTTCCGAAGTGTAAGAAGTCAGTGGCAAAGCTAAAGAATAACAGAGCATGAAAATATTCCTTCTACCTAGTAAATAGATGGAATATAAAAAATTATCTGAGCCCATTACACAAATTAAAGTCAAGGTGTGACAGTGAATAAAAATGGAATTTTTTTTTTACATCATACATATTTAGGAACTTTAGAAAACACTGCACCACTACATTTGATTAGCATCAGTTAGTCACATTCATTTCTGATTAAGTATGAAAAAATATTCAACACCAACATTTTTATTTTCCAATATTAATCAGCTCAGCCTTATATTTAATGGCTATCAATACATTAAAAAGTTGGTACATACTATATTCAATGCAATCAGTACCTAGAAAGAGTAATGTATTTTCTAACTAGATTATTTTACTTTCTAACAGTTAATCCTCTTATTTATTTGAAAGCATAATTAGTAGACCTTTTTAGAAAAGAACAACTGTTTAATGTTCCTTTGATTATTGTTAAATAAGCAATAAAACAGTGAGATATACCCTCACCAAAGGTATCAGGTAGGATATCTTGGACAAGGTCCCAAAAAAGAGGAATTTCCAACAGAATAGCGAGGTTACAAGATACTGTGCTGAGTGTAACGCATTACTGGGCCTCCTTAAAAGAAATCAGCCTAACAAGCCATATAGGAAAAATTAAAAAGTATAAAATATGATTATCACCCAGATACAATATATAGTTAGATGGCTAGTTCACTAAATTAGTCCATTAATAAAAATATATCTGGGCACTGTACAAGGGCAAAATTAAAAAGGAGCTGGAGAATGGGCTAGATTGAATTTGGGAAGCTGAGCAAGGTCTGAACACAAAGACTCATTTTTTTTAACATAAACATTCTCCCACAAGTGACAATGATCCTGTTGTGGCTGTAGATCATGGAATGCTGCAATCTTCAAAGAATCAATTAGCAGAAGACTCAAAGAATAACAGAAAAATGGATGGTGAACATAAGCAACTTGTTTCAAGGTATAACCTACACTCAAGAAGTGGCATATGAAATATAATCTAGGAAATGGATTATTAAAAAAAAGTGGACTGGACACAAGGCAAAAGCAAGTGACAACATCTCGTAAAAGCAGGGCATGTTCATTTTCTGATGGGTGTTCCAGTGGGACCTATGAAATGTAAAAAGACTTAGACCACGTTGGGTGGACACTTGGTTACCTATATATGGAGAAACATGAACGAGAACCAAAAAGGATAAGAAGATATAAAAAAAATTACAATATGCATTAATAGAGGGACTAACCATACCGATGAAATCAATTTAATCAGATGTATTAAAGTTTTGAAGGATACCTCATTTATTCAGTAACCTTAAGCTGAATGTGTTGACTGTTTCCCCTGGAAAACAATCAAGAAATTACTGATGGAATACTTCTGGTATTTACTTCCATTGAATGTTTTGCAAAATTTGAAAAAACCTATTATTTCAAGTCTTTCGCCCTTCTAATCTATCACTGACATGGCTGCTAAAGAGATTTTTCTTTTTCTTTTTTTTCCCCACATTATTTTGAATATTTTATTTTTTCCCAATTACATGTAAAAATAATTTTTAAAATTCGTTTAAAAAAATTTTTGAGTTCCAAATTCTCTCCCTCTCTCCTTCTCTGAAATGGCAAGCAATTTGATATAGGTTATATATGTGTAGTCATGCAAAACACATTCCCTTATTAGTCATGTTGTGAAAGAAAACACAGACCAAAAAAAAAGAAAAGAAAAAAGTAAAAAATCATATTCCTAAATCTGCATTCAGACTCCATCAGTTCTTTCTCTGGATGTGGGTAGCATTTTTTATCATGAGTCTTTCAGAATTGTCTTGGATTTTTGTATTGCTAAGAATAGTTAATTCATTCACAAATGATCACTGTATAATACTGCTGTCAATGTACAAACTCTTCTCCTGGTTCTGCTCACTTCACTTGTCATCAGTTCATGTAAGTCTTTCCATTTTATTTTCTGAAAACACCCTGCTCATCATTTCTTACAGCACAATAGTATTCCATCACAATCATATACTACAACTTGTTCAGCCATTCCTTAATTGATGGGCATACCCTCAATTTCCAATTCTTTGTAACCACAAAAAGCTGCTATAAATACTTTTGTACAGGTAGCTCCTTCCCACCCCCACCTCGCCTTTTTAAAAATCTCTTTGGGATACAGATCTAGTAGTGGTATTGCTGGGTCAAAGGGTATGCACAGTTTTATAACCCTTTGAGCAAACTGCTCTCCAGAATGGTTGGATCAGTTCACAACTCCACCAACAGTGCATTAGTGTCCCAATTTTCCCTCATCCCCTTCAACATTTGTCATTTTCCTTTTCTGTCATATTAACCAATCTGATAGGTGTGAGGTGGTATCTCAGAAATGTTTCAATTTGCATTTCTCTAACCAAAAGTAATTTGGAGCATTTTTTTCATATGGCTATAGATAGCTTTGATTTCTTCATCTGAAAACTGCCTGTTCCTATCACTTAACTGCTTATCAATTGGGAAAGAACTTGTAGTCTTAAAAATTTGGCTCTGTTCACTGTGTGAGAAACTGTGTGAGCCTTTATTGAGAAACTTGCTGTAATTCTCACCCCCCACCCCCACCCGCAGTTTTCTGCTTTCTTCCTAATTGTGGCTGCATTGGTTTTGTCTGTGCAAAATCTTTTTAATTTAATGTAATCCAAATTATTCATTTTACATTCTGTAATGCTCTCTATCCTAAAGAGATTTTTTTCTTTAGAGCAAAGCTAAACATGTTACTCCCCTCATTCAACTGACCCCAGTGACTCCCTATTTGATTCTAGACTCTTCTGACATTTAAAGCTCTTCACAACTTGGCCCCAACCTACCTTTCCAGATTCATAAGTCAATCCCCTTCCTTTTGTTTCTCATACAGCACTATTCCTGGCACATAACAGGCAAGAAGCATAATAAATGCTTCTTGACTTGACTATACAATCCAGCCAAACTGCCCTTCTATCTGTTCCTTGCATTCAGTACTCAATATCTCCTATTTCCAAGCTTTTGCACACTGGTGATCCTGAATGCCTGGAATGCCCTCCTTCCTCATTTTTACCTTGAGAAACCTCATAAGGAATTCCTTATGGAATCCTCTGGCACCATCTTCTACATGATCTATTTCCTGATTCCTCAACTTGCTAGTGTCCTCACTAACTACTCTGTATTTATTTTGTATTTATTCTGTCTATACTTACATATGTTGTCTCCCAGATAGAATATCTGTTCCTTGAGAGCAGATATTGTTTCATTTTTAAACCCTTATTCCCATCTATTCCCAACATATAGCACAATGCTTGGCACACGGTAAAGGCTCAACAAATACTTGCTGACTGATTGATTTTTGTTTATCAAATTAATTCCTGTAGCAACTACTTCACATGAACGTTACAATTTTAATGACAATTTTGTTAAGCTCACAGAAGTCCTACTACAAGGCCTCCCAGTGGTGTGAGGATGACCTTGGGTTCTCAAAATTTATGCCACTAAAGCACAAACTCAAACAAGTTCTCCCAAGCTGGAAATGCTTCAAGTATAGTCCAAAAGGCAGCCTGTGTCTGATTTACAAGACTATCCAAATTAAGAATAGAGAAACTCATCACTGCTGGGTTAAGCCATTATATGATCAATGTCCTTCAAGCTTATTTAAGAGCTCCACCTCTCCCCTATTAACTTCCACTTCCAGCAATGGGTGGTAGAAAAGCAACACAGGCAGGGGGAGGGAGTCCAAAGAATTACACATTGTTTATAAATATTCATTGAACTCTTGGTACTTGAAATGTGATACCTTTGTTCAACAACCAAAGAGGTGACATACTGCTACAGGAACTGAACCACTTCAGTACTGACATTCTCTCTATGAATAAAGCCAGAAGACATAAAGAAGCTACATCTACATGAAATATACAGCTGACAGATTCTCCTCGAAGAGGCAAACAGAAGAATTGCCTCATCATGCATCAAAAGGCATCATTTCATGAGATACTTGACCATCTCACCACACAGTATATATACATAATGGGCATAATTCAAAAGCCCTCTGTGAAGATAACTGCAGCTTATGTGCCATCATCTATTGCAAAGGATGAAGGAATTCTGTAAAGAACGTGACAAGAACTTCCAAACCAAGTCACCAAACACTGTGATACTTGATCACATTGACGTGAATGAAGGTGGGCACGGAGAAGACAGCAAAAAAAAATGTTCAGAATTAAGAAACAAAGGCCAAAGGCTTGCACTTGGGAGCCTCACAGTCGTATATCATGAACACTTCCCTAAAGAAGAGGAATAAGATGCCTCACGAAAAAAGCATCAAACACTTTTAAAAAATGGAAACTCAATAATTCAACAGACAGGAAACAACTGGTTACAAAGTAAGGACTCATTTCTGAATCATCTCTATGTGTGCAGTCAGATCACAGACTACCTACTGATAAGGGCAAAATCAATATCAAATTGGGACCAAGATGATATGAAGATACCACATACGATTATAATAGCTTCAATCAGACCTATTCAAATAAGCTATTGACTCAAAAATAGTAAATAGCTGAAGAAAACTATGTCAATTGATTATCATTTATTATAGATATTTAGCCAATATAAAATAGTCACTATTATCACAAGAGGCCCAGGAACTTAGTCAACAAATGTTTAAATCATCTTGCCAAAGAGAGACACCATGGAGCCAAAGAAAACACTAGCTTAGAATATACTTATTTGTAAACTAATTAGAAGGTGGACAGTTACTAGCAATACTGCCTCACAGAACAGTTAAAAGCAATGAAAGGAAAAATAAGGTTACAGAAAGTTGACACAATACCCAATTAAATCAGAATCTAGAGTATTGGTAGATTAAACTGAAAGTACAACAAACAGATGCAAAACAAAACAGATCTTCCAGGATTTCTGTAGCAATTTCATCCTTAATGGCAGATAAACCATCTTATTTGGTTTCTAATGCCTCAGTCACATAAGTCATATATATGTGTGTGTATATATATATATATATATATGCATATATATATATACATTTATATATGTGTGTGTATATACATGTGTATGTATACCATATGAAGAAGTAGAAATGGCAATTAAAGAAATGAAGCAAGGAAGGGCAACTTGTCTAAACAAAGGTTAGAATAATTCATGCAAGAGAACGATTTTGAAAGCATCAAGAGAACAATTTTTTCAAGGTATCTCAAAAGAAAGGAATATATCAAATGACTGGGATGATATTATTATAAAAAATGACCAAGAGGACATTAGCAATGAATGATCCATATATGTGTTTTCATTATTATATGATATTTGTGAGGATGATTTTACATATGACTGGAAAAGAAGATGAGTTAGTCATGTAACGAGATTGATGAACAACTCAAGTTTCACATTGTTAATGTTAAATGGAATAAAATGTTAAAAGACCTTTAAAAGTTAAAAGGAAGACCTTCAGTGGCCTGAGGAAAACCTGTATAAAAGATTTATGAAAGAATATGGAAAGAAGTACATAAGATAAAAAAGTATGGATGAGTTGTGAAATGCACCACTGGGAAGAGTACCCAAAAGGATGAAACCACAGCATTATTGAAGTACTGAAGAAATTTTTAAAAATTCTAAATAGTTTCTAAAGTTCAACTTTTTTCCCCTCAGATCTGTGAAAAAAGGAGTTTCGAGAATGGAATTCCAGAATGAGGAATTTCAGTACGCAAAGTCATTCTACCTACCATAATCTTATAGTTGCCTGGGGCACTAAGGGGTTAAGTGACCTTCCCATGTTCACAAAGTGAGTATATGTCAGAAGCAAGACTTAAATCTAGGTTTTCCCAACTCCAATGCTAATCCTCCATCTACTACATCATTCTGCCATTCTCAAGTAAAACATATACCTTTGAAAATAATCAGTATTAAAAAAAAACAAACCCAAACAACCCTCTGGAAGCCATTGGGTCTATCTTGCAGCCTTCCTCAGAGGCTGTACCTGATTGATCCATATCCTATCCTAATTCTACAGTAATCAGATCACCATATTCAAGGTCTAATCATCTTGTTGAATGGAAGACTCAGGTGGAAAGTTTGAAAAGATCAAAGGAAGTCCTTATTTACTTGATTTAAAACCAGAAATTGTTGATATCACGCCATGAGAACCTTTGATCCCGCTTTGCTACTGGTGAATGGGTCTTGTGCTAGACACCCTTAGTCTTTCCTAGTCATGCTAATTTAATACCATTATCCCCATGTTTTTCATCATGTTTAACCAATATTCTTTCTCCTGTGGTTAAAACCTACTTCCTCTCATTCTGTAGTCAATGGAGATCCAAAAGAACTGATCACCATTCTCTGTATAATATCCCTTAATATTTCTGAATACAATATTAACATATCTACTGACTACAAAAAGTTTGTACACTGATGAAATGAACAAAGGGCCTAAAGAATAGGAAAATATTTAAAATACTGTTCAAGTGGACATGAAGAAACAAATATAATGCCACTGTTAATCACCATCTCATAAACAAAGATGTTAGTATAATGATTTAACTAAATTTTAACCTATTTATTTCTAATAGGTAATATACAAATAAAACGAGTAACAGGAAAGAAGGCTATCCTATAGTTGATAGTTTTCTTCCATTTTCAAAGTCTAGAAAAAGGCATCTTTTCCTATTACCTAACCTCGTCTTTTTTTTCCCCACTCTCATAAAAAGTTTAATACCCTCTTTTAATAACATCCATTTGGTCTTTTTTTAAATTAAGAACTAAATAAAAATAGTACCATAGGGCACCTGGACAAAATATTACAGGCAGCAGTGGAAAAGAAGAAGCCAAGATTTCAGTTCCAAGCTTTCATCAAGTTACAAACAAGTGGGCATAATTATTCATATTTTAAATTATGAAAAATCACTCAACAATGCCCTCTTAAAATGAAATTGGCCACAAAGAATTATTCTCTACACTGAATAAGGCAAACAAAACCAATCAGGGATGAATACACTAGAAAGCCACTCAAAAGGACATTCATTTAATTTGGCCATTCATTCTCTTTAAATAAGAGTCCGTTACCAAATGTGAAACATGTACTATACACAGGAAATGTAATCAAGAACTGAATGAAATTAGTTCATGAGATCAACCTAAGAGATTCATTTTTCAAAAATAACTATATTCAGATGATAGGTTGCCAAATACAGTTTCATATCTTCTAAGCTAAATTTATAATTAAAGCTTGCAGGAATCTATCCTGTAGCAAATATTAACTCTACTTTTCCCAAAAAAGAATCCTTATGCCATATCCATATGACCAAAATGAAATTGTAATCAGTCTAAGCAGCCCTTGAGTTGACTTTCTACAAAGCACAAAACCCAACGACTTGCAGTGGCAAAAGAACTGCTTGATGCTACCCACACAAGGTATATCAATACTCCGAGGATCTGTGATTTGGTTGGTTTGGGCATTCCCTCCATCAGTGCTAATCACAAACCCTCATAAATGATCTTTGAGAGTGGCTGTGGTCAAAAAACTCATGCCCTTGTTGCCAACCTGGTGATCAGCCTCTTTTGCATTTAGCCAAGTTGACCCTTGGATGACAGGCATACTCAAACAATTTCAAGCTTGATAGAACCTACCAGCCTTCAAGGATCCAGCATCACCCTGTGCCATAGTGATAAATTGGAGCTAAGCTCTGCTTTGGTGGAAGAGCTATGTTAGGAATGACCTCATCCCTCATGCAATTCCTGGGCACCGTGGGATTTGGTGCAAAGTTATACATGACTATATACTTAAATCACAGAGTGTTAAGCTGATCCATAGTTTGATTTCATCTGTGGCTACAAATGTGTTTCTACTAATTGGGGCTGCCATAAATTTTAAACGACATCTCCCCAGAATTAAAGCATTCATGGGCTGAAAAATTAGGGAAGATAGACCTGAATCTGTTTGTTTCTAACACATGAATATATATTTATAACAATCTGACCATCTCTCTCCCCCACCTCCTTTTAAAAGAAATATTCATTAAGGAAATATCTTTCTTTTCTTTTCTTTTCTTTTCTTCTTTTTGGCTAGGCAATGGGGTTAAGCGACTTGCCCAGGGTCACACAGCTAGTAAGTGTTACATGTCTGAGACCACATTTGAACTCAGGTCGTCCTGAATCCAGAGCCAGTGCCCTATCCACTGCGCCACCTAGCTGCCCCCAATTAGATAAATATCTTGAGGAATATTTCTTAATTAATAAATAACCCTTTCTCTCTGAGTTAAAACCAAGTTTAGACTACATTTGCAAAGAGGAAAAGTCACAAAGCAAGAGATTAAAGAGGAAATATCCACTCTCTACAACATTATATAAAAGTCAATGCTAGTCTTCTGGATAAAAATGAAATCAGACTCATGGGAAAATTTAAGGCTCTTAGAATTTGAACAAGTTGCTTGATACTATTTATGCTCATAAGCCATTAGAATTCCCTCTGGTTTCTTTTTGGAATTCTTCAACCTACACCACAGAATAGACCAAATTGAAAGCTACTATAGTCCTGAGAACATTAAAGAAAAATCATCATCACTGTACAACTTAAATTCAAATGCAAGAATAACACATTACATTATCACTCAATGATACTCAAGTGATCAAAGATCTCGCTGACATAGGTTGCTCCCTCCAACAGTGAGGCTTGCAGCCCAGCCGCTCAACCATATCCTGGGTGCTCTTCTTCACATTCTTGTAGGAAGGATCCACTCAATATGATGGGAATCTTTCTCTGAGTATTGACATAGTATGTGGGCACCAGGGGAGCACTCAAAGTAGGTCTGTTATCCCTCACTCTTTCCAAGATAAGCCCATTTCCTTTTCTGATGAATGACATTTTCTATGCTTCTGCTTAGCAATACCTGTAACATTACAACACTACAGAAGCCCCAAAGCCAAGTTACTGAAATGAGGCACTTGAGTTCTGATTGTGCCTCTGTTATTAAAGCTAAAAGATGACAGACTTTGAACTTGAAAGGGCCTAAGAGATGATTTTTACAGATAAGGAAGCTAAGGCCCAGAGCAGTAAAATGACTTTTCCAAGGTTTCATGGCAAGAATCACACTGAATGTCATTGTCTTTCCATGACAGGGAGGCAATGCCATAGAGGGCAAAGAATGTTGGATTTGAAGTCTGCAGACCTAGGATCAAATCCCAGGTCTGTCACCGACTGCCTGTACTACCTTATACAAATCATTTCCATCCTCTCAGACTCCTTCTCCCCTCTGTACAAGCATTGTTGAAGTGCCCACTAACAGCTTTATAATAAAAGTACTTATTAAGGCATTGGGCCAGGGGCTGGATATACAAAGATAAAATGATTCCTTGCCATGAAAGAGCACCCATTTTACTGAGGGGAAATGTCACTCACACACATAAACAAATGCAAGATATATGAAGTAGATACAAGGAATTTTGAGATTAAAGGCACTAGCAACTGGGAAGGTCAGCACAGGCTTACAGGAAGTGACACTTCAATCAAATTCGAAGAAAGTCAGGGATTCTCTGAGGCATAAGGGGATAAAAGAGTGCATTACGGGGACAGACGCTGCAACAAGGCAATCCTCCCTAATTGATTCCCCATTGGAAGCTATTCCAAACCTTCTCTTCCCTCCTCAAGCCTCCCACATTCCATTTCCTTGTGGTCCTCTCTTCTGACTGTTAAGCCCTTGGCCCAGAGAGCCATTCACATTCAAGAGGAGCCCAGGTCATGCTCATTTGATTCCTGGCTTCACTCCTCCTTCTCCAGGCTTTTCAATTTCCTTTCCCACATGTAGCTATCCTCCAAGTATGGAGTATCCCATACTTTTCAACATTCCTCTACATGTCTTCTACGAGGATGTAAGGTACCTGGAGATAAGGACTGTATTTTTTGTTTGTCATGTCAGAACTTCCTAGATTCTGTATGTTCAAATATAATATCTATGCAAAAGATTTCAAGGTCTATATATCCAACTCTTGTCTCTCTCCTGAACCTCAGTCCCTCAGAAAGAGAGTGAGGAAGAAAAGGAGGGAGGGAAGGAAAGAGGGAGGAAGGGAGAGGAAAGGAGAGACAGAGATAGAGAAAGAGAGAAGGAGGGAGGGGGGAGAGAGATGGAGAAGAAGAAGGAGAGGGAGAGGGAAAGAGAGGAAGGGAGAAAGAACATTTATTAAATGTTTACAATATGCTAGGCACAGTGCTAAGTGCTGAGCATACAAAGAAAGACAAAAACAGCCCCTGCCCTTAAGGAGCTTGCATTATAATGGGGGAGGGGGAGAATAGCATGTAAATAACTATTTTCATACAAGATATATACAAGCATAGATGGAAGGTGATTCTAGAGCGAAGGCACTAGCAGTATGGGGTGACTGAGAAAGTCCTCCTGTAAAGGTAGGATTTCAGGTGAACCTTGAAGGAAGCAGGGAACCTGAGAAGCAGGGAACAGGAAGGAGAATATTCCAGGTATGAAGGGTAGCCAGTGCAAAGGCACTAAGTTGGGAGATGGAGCGTCATGTGTGAGGACTGGGAAGGAGACCAACAAGGCTGGATTACAGAGCATGCACATGGAGAAGAAAACTGCAGTCAGCAAGGGGTCAGGCTGCTAAGGACTTTAAATGCCAAACAAATGACTTCATATTTTATCCTGGAGGTAACACGCCCCAGAGTTTCCTGAAAAGAGAAGCAACAGGGTCAGACCTACACATGAGGAAAATTACTTTGTGGGCTGAGTGGAAAATAAATTGAGGCGGAAAGAAAGTTGAAGCAGGAAGGTCGAGCTGTTGAAATAGCTTTTCAAACAGATAAGAGGTGATGAGGGCCTACATCAAGGTGGTGACTGTGTGAGGGGAGAGATATACAAGAGACAATGGGAAGGTAGAAACGAGATTTGACAACAGATTGGATATGTGGGATGAGTGAAAGTGAGGCATTGAGAATGATACTGAGGTTTTGAGCCTGGGTGACTCAGAAGATGGTGGTGCCCTCAACAGTACAAGATAAGTTGAGAAGAAGAAAGAACTTTAGGGAAAGATAATACAGTGGGTTTTGAACTTGTTGAGTTTGAAATGCCTATAGAACATCCAATTCAAGATGTTCAACAGGCAGCTGGAAATGGGTGACTGTAACTCATAAGAGAGATTGGGGTGAATACATTAATCTGAGAATCAGCTGCACAGAAACGATAATTGAGCCCTTGGGAGCTGAAGAGATCACCAAGTGAAATAGGATAGAGGGAGAAAAGAAGAGAGTCCAATATAAAACGCCGGGGGATATAAGCATTTAGTGCACATGACCTAGATGAAGATACAGCAAAGAAGAGTGAGAAGGCATGGTCAGACAGATAGAAGGAGTACCAGGAGAGAACGATGTCATGAAAACTTAGTGTGGAGACAGTAGCTAGGAGTGGCAACTATGGAGAGAGCAGTTGTAGGTCAGAAGGCAGACTGGACAGGTTTAGAAGTGAGACAAGAACACTGCATGTAGAGAGCTTTCTCAAGAGTCTAGCCAAGGGGCAGCTAGGTGGCAGAGTGGATAGAGCACTGGCCCTGGAGTCAAGAGTACTTGAGTTCGGGGCAGCTAGGTGGTGCAGTGGGTAGAGCACCAGCCCTGAAGTCAGGAGGACCTGAGTTCAAATCCGGCCTCAGACCAAACACTTGACACTTACTAGCTGTGTGACCCTGGGCAAGTCACTTAACCCCAACTGCCAAAAAAAAAAAAAGAGTACTTGAGTTCAAATCTGGCCTCAAAGACTTGACACTTACTAGCTGTGTGACCTTGGGCAAGTCACTGAACCCCAACTGCCTCGCCAAAAAAAAGAGTCTAGCCAAGAATGGAAGAAAAGATGGAATGATAGCTGGTGGGGGTGGTCAGATCAAGCAAGAATTTTTTAAAGATGGAGGTATGTAGCCAGGTCTGTAAGCATCAGGGAAGGAGTCAGTAGACCTCAAGAGACTGAAAAATAGAGAGAATCAGAATAATAGCGGGAGCAATCTGCTGCAGAAGACAGGAGATGGTATCAAGTGTGCATGTAGAGAAGTTGGCTTTGGGCAAGAAGGAGGGCCACCTCTCCTGAAGGAGGAGATAGAGGAGGATGGCATGTGCATGATGACATGAAAAGGGAAGAAAAGAGACCATTTAGAGAATGGGCTCAATATTTTCAGTGAAGTACATAGCAAAGCCCTCATCTGAGAGGGAGGGGAGGGAGTGCCATGGAAGACTTGAGAAGAAACAAAAAGGTTTGCAATAGCCAGAAAATGAAATCATAGCAAATCAATTATTCTCTAGTTGGTCTTCCCCTTCACTCCAATAAGCAGCCAATGGAGGGAAATAAACTCTTCTCCAGATGAAATGGACCAAAAAATTTATGTTTTGATATAACTTGAAGATCTGGTGATGAAGCAAAATTCTACAAATTCTTGGCTAAGTAAGAAGGAGCTCAAGCATTCACTTCAGAATGAAATGAGTGAGAAGTTTCACTCAATAGGAAGCCAAAATATAATAAACTTTAAAAACAAGACAAAACTATGTTTTGCAGGAAACAGATTAGGCAAAGCACAGGAACAGACTTTGTCTCCCAATATACAAAATATAACAGAATAGGGATCGAGTTTTTGTGTCCAACAACCAAAAAGTTATCTTATAAACAACTACTGCCTTTGAGACCCAATTAGAGGGGAAAACAGAGATAATAAAAAAACTAAATAAAGAAAATTGCAAAAACTAGGAGATGTTTGGAAAAAAAGAACAAATATCATGTCTTGTAAACCTACCTAAAATCAATATCCAGCAGAAGGCTTTTAACGTCAGACTCCTTGTCGCCTGATGCTTTCAATCTGATCAGCTCATGCAGCCTGAAGCAATTAATGAAAGCAATTTAGTAAGAAATTAACAACACCACAGACAGCTAAAAAAGCTGAAATGATCAATTTTTTCCAATGTTTGAAAGCTCGGTTCCACAAAACTTTCAATGAAATAAGCAATGGGATTTGGGCAGGTTTTTCAAAATCAACTTATCAGTTTTGTTAATTTTTAAAAGACAGTGGCCTTTCCTTATCTGAAACACAGAACTCTGAAACTGCAAAAGCCAAGCAGAGACAAAAAAAATCTCATAAATAAGAGAGAACACATAAGCCTTTCCAAGGAGAGGGAGGAAGAAAAAGAATAAAAAAAATAAAAATGAACATTAAGTATACCTTTCCTTTCTCTCAATGTCCTGATCAACATTTGGCAAGTATAGCTATGTTAGAGAATATGATAGCATATATGAAATCTCCAAAATGATTAACTCTTTGGCATCTACCACCCTGTTGGCCTAGAGGTGTTTCTCTAAAAGGAACAATAGATTGCTACCACCTACTTCATGTTAAGAACTATACTATATATCTCATATGCCCTGTGGCAAGTCATGTACTCCATAAAGATTTGTTTCTAGTGATGATGGAATTTTTAAAAAATTAACATACCTTGGTGTTCCAACACACAGCACTTTCCTGAATCCAAGAGTGGAAATTAGGTCTAGTAAGAACTGGCAACTTCTGTCTGTGAACAAATACTGAGCATTTGTCTTCTTATTCTCCAGTGGATACAGGAGCTGACTGGGTCTTTTTAACTGAGCAATGGAGATATCACAAAGTACCTGGTGATCACAATGCTTTCCCCAATCATCTGGTAACAGTAACTGTTGACATCTTCGGCAAAACTTTCTTTGAGATAAGGGTAGCTCAATAAACTTCCAATATCTTCAATACACAATTCAACAAGATGAACAAATTTTAAGTCAGTTTCTATGGATGACACTGGATTATTAATATTTTAATATTCAAAAAGTACTTTTTAAAACCCCAAATAATTATTTGAAAAATGGAAAAGAAAAATACATTGGCTATAATTTATATCTAGTTGAATAACTACAAAGTAGAAAAGAATCAGCAATTTCATAAGAATGAAGATGCCCCAATTTAGCCACTGAGTGAAGATCAATATCTATTTCAAATGTGAACTTAATATATAACTCCAACTCAGGTCACTACTACAAATATAATGCTTAAAACTATTGACAAATCTATGTATTTCTGGCTTTAAATGTTAAAACAGTCTTACTCAGTGTGTTAGTCATTACAAAATGAAAAGTTAAGGTCATTTTTCAAGCTCTTATGGCATACTTAGCAAGAATAATAACCTTCTAAAGAACAGATGTTTGCTATAAAGGAATTCTATTCTCAGCAATATTGATGAAGCCCAATTAAAAGGTGATTATGTTCCCCAACCCTTTGTCCCAGAAGATAGAAATGGATTATAATCCAGATCATGTTCAAAGTCTACCCCTGGAAAGAGCTGACATGATATTTTTTTTTTCTTTAAGGAAATTGTCATATGGCCCAAATGAGACGTTTCCAATCATTTTTACATCCACTTTTAAAATTGACATTCCTTATAATTTATTGTTCTCATGTAGATGCTGGCCAAGAGAAAAACAACTAGTCACTGTCAGTGTTTAAAAAATTTAGATTGCTTTCATGCTTTCAATGCACATCAGTTTTGAAGTGAAAGAAAGAAGATGCAATTATGAGGCACTCACTATGGGCCAGGCACTGTGCCTGAATTCAGGGTTCACTAACCTATGAGAAAAGAGGAGAGGGAGAGAGCAAATCCACTAGGGTTATGGCAGATGGTTAGAAATGTCTAAATCTAAATCTAAATCTAATTGGTCCTCCAAAGGATCCCTAGAGTTTGGGTAAATTCTTATGATTTCAGTGGAGCTAACTACTGAGACTTCACCAGGTACACAATGAACTAAACATAAAGTCAGTATAATCAATTCCAATTTCATCTAAGCACCAAGCCTTATGTCAAACCACCCTTGGCACTGACAGAGGTTCTTTGGAGCACCGATGTCAAAAAACCTTAAAAACAAATTCAGAGCTGAAGCTTGGAGACTGCCTAGTTCAATACTCTGAGGCAACTGAGACCCAATGGGTAAAGCACCTTACACCAATATCACAAAGAGATAAAGAAATTGGATTCAAACCCAGATTTATTGACTGCAAATCTGATAACCTTTTTCTAATACAACACAGTGTTTGACATGACAATAACACAAATGTTTCTGTTTCTAGAATTGCCCTTTGGATGACCTTATCCATATATCAGAAGAAACTTCAGTAATTCAGAACTGAAGCAGCAGTAGGTTGAAAAGGGCCACTAAGTAATTAAAATCAAGGGAGAAGTGAGAACTCAGCAAACCAATAGCAGATTTCACCTACAATTTTATACTTTTGTTCAATCAGCACCTCAAGGAGTTTCTAACAAAATCTTAGAACTGATCAGAGGTCTTGAGATGAACAATCTGCCAAGGGCCCCATTCTCTAGCCACCAAAAAAAAAAAAAATTCACATTGCTCTCCCATGACCTTCCTTAGGTTCAACAGATAAGACCAATCTACATGATATCTGAGAATTCTAGAACCTCCTCAGGTAAGACAGGAAAAGCTAGCTATCTGAGGCAACATGGTATAGCAGAGTGTTAGACTTGGAGTCAGAAAGAAGCCTGCCTCAGATGTTTACTTAGCTGTGCTACTCTAGGCAAAATACATGGACTTGACCTCTCCGAACCTCAATCTCCTCACCTGTAGAATGAGGGGCTAGACTTTCCTACTAAGCTTGAACAAATGTACAGAACAAATGTACAGTATGGAGAAATTCTGAATAACCAAAAATTAATCTAATGTTCAAGGAACATGAATATATTATCCAAATTCAATTCAGCTGTGGGATCTTCAGTACTAGTTTATAGAATGAGTGCTTGCCTTTACTTAAATAACAGCCGTCTGTTTCCTCTACAAAGGGTGTGATATATTACACTGAGAGTTAGCCAGTGTCAGGAAGACCTAGGTTCAAACCCACCTCTGATACATATGGCTGTGGGACCCTGGACAAATCACTCAGCAGTGTTCCAAACAACTAAGACCATATGTTGTAAAACAGTTGCTGATCTGCACAGGCAGAAGAACTTCCCTCATTGGTATTTTTCTACAATAAAAAGGCCAAAAGCTTTGTCTAAGTCTCTATCCAAGCAAAAAACTGACCAAGTCTTTACACAGCGTCAGTTTCAATGTTTACACTAAAAGTCTGTAAGGGACATACAATGACCATTTCTTTAAAGAGCACATTGCTAAACCATGAGACTGCTGAAAAAAATCTGGAACTGCACTCAAATCACTAGCTACATTAAAATGTTTTTATTTTGATATTATTCCAAGTTTATAGCATATGAGTCTTATTGTGCTTTTTTTTTAGAAAATATTTATCCCTATTGGCATAAACTTCATTTATTCCTATTGGCACTAGTTTTATTATTGGGGGGGATTGTTAATTGATATTTCTTGTGTATGCTTTCCTTCTCTCAAGATAATGTAATCATTTGAATAAATCACTAAATTAAGATAATCAGATACAGGTTTTTAAAAATTTGGTCAGAAAAATGTGAAGATTTGAAGAACTGTTGATTATTCCATTTTCCTTCCTTATTCATATTTACTACACATACCTAGGAAAAAAAAACATTCATTCTGCTGCTCAGCTCAGCATGATTCACAAATTGCAGGCTAGCATTTTGAAATGTCATTTTTATTGATCTCCTTTTGATGTTCCATTTGCCTTTCCCGGAGTAGACAAATTATGTTTATGGTATTTCCCTAATAGCAGACTTTGAAAATCCGAGTTTAAATGAGCAATGAAAAAAAAAAACAACCAAATGAAATATCAACTAAATAAAGCTATCTGGATGCACATAAATTAATGCTGATTTTAGCATCCATGTAAGTTCTTACTAGGACTCTATAGGTCACAGTGAGAGTGTGTCAATATCTTTGGTAAGGGCGTAATGGCACACCTTCAAGAAGCAATCTGAAAACCAAAAGGAAAAGCTGTTGCTTAACCACAAAAATAAATACTATACTTAAGAACTCATCCCAAGAGTTCAAGAGGTAAGAAGAATGATCCTCACTCTGTTTGGTGGAACTCAGAGAGGCGGGCAATACTGTCATCTCCCTAATACAAATTAGGTAACACATGGTTTTAACTTTTTTACCTACCATCACTTTTTTTGCCATAATTTTAAAACTAAATTATTTAATCAAAGCACAAGAAAACCTTGTTAACTAAGAATGAGTAGAAAGACCAGTTTGATTTAGAGAACATTCTCCTTCATAGAATCTTTTAAAAGAAATTTGGTTTCATTCTTTTCAAGCAAAGAAATACACGAATAGGCACAGATAAGTTTGAAAAAAGAATTACAATTCAAAAATCACAACCCCATTGTGATAATTGATGTTATCATAAGCATCAAAGCTGCATAACATACAGACAAAAATGAATTACCGGAAGGAAGCAAGCCAAAGCACACTAAAGAAATCCTTAATTTCTTAAGTCTTAGAAAAAGCCAAAATTTAGAAGAAACTATTTCAAACTCTTGACTCAAAGTAAATCATGTATTCTACATCCGAATCCTTCAATACTTAAAAAGAGTAATGATTTCTTTCATTGATATGGGAACCTCCCTAACCTATGAAGATCACAACTCTTCTATACCTTAGCAAAGAATTTCATGAACTGTTCTGATCAAAACAATAATCACCTGACAGCCAAGCTTCTGGTGATAAGATACCTAAATTAGCAAAGTTCAAATTAATGGAAACCAAATTAATGAAATTATATTATCAAAAAACTTTTAAATCCTTTAGAGTCAGCTGAAATAGCACTTGATCCTGAAAATCTCTGATTCCCACACCCTCCTTTTTGTAGGTGCTTAGCATAGTGTCTGGCACAGACTAGTTACTTAATAAATGCTTACTAACTGATTATTCATATGGAACTTATCACATATTACCCTCAACTATACTATCATTGTATGTGTAATGTCTCCTCTACTGGTTTATAAGTTTTTGCAGGCATCAGCCTTCTAGCTGAAGACTAAAACTCTATCTAGCACATAACGGGTGACAAGTAAGGAATAGGCAAAAGAGCCAGGATTTGGAATCAGAGGACCAGGGTTTGAATCTTGACTCTTTCCTTTACTATCTGTGTGACCCAGACCAAGTCACTAAATATTTCTCAGTTTCGACACAGATGTCATAAGGCAGGTGAAACAGATACTCTTAAGGTCCATCCTGGCACTAGACTGTGGAATCCCAAGTGTTTAACAAAAAAGCTGACAACAGAAGTATTTTAAGTAAAAAGGTTATGGATACCACCAATCATAAAGAAACTGAAAACTACTCTCAAGGAAGAATACTACCAAATTGTAAACAGCTAAAACACTCTCCTTCTGGGAGTCTTTTACTTCCCCTCCTCTCCTATCCAATATTTCATATCTCACGAGAGCACTTTACATGAAAAAGAAGGCATCAAGTATGCAAACTTCAGCTAATCTCCTGTAATTCCTTTTTTTCCTCAAAGTACTGCACTCTGAGAAGAGAAATTTAAGAGCTCTAACAACAGTAGACCAAGATCCTTATCACTGAAGAAAAATAACAAAACTGTCTAGATTTTTATAACCATCCCAAACTTAACATTAACCTCTTTTCAATCTTATCTTGCTTTATTGTTGTTCAGTCGTGTCCAAATCTCCCTGATCCCATTTGGGGTTTTCTTGGCAAAGATATTGGAGTGGTCTGCCGTTTCCTTCTCCAGCTCATTTTACAGATGAGGAAACTGAAGCAAACTGGGTTAAGGGACTTGCCCAGGGTCATACAGCTAGGAAGTGTCTGAGGTCACATTTGAACTCAGGAAGATGAGTCTTCCTAACTCCAGGCCCAATACTTGCTCATTACAGCATCTAGCTGCTCAATCCTATCCCACCTAGCCCCAAATAAAATCCACTAATCCATTCTTACTCACCAAGTAAAATATTTTACAGTTTCATGGTCTCCTTTCACTTCCCTAGCCTCCAGGGGGAAAAAAATGATATTTTAGTGTTGTTTAAAGGTTTGGTCACAGTGGTAGTTAGTTTTAAGGGAAGAGGTTACAGTTAAAGTAACATTTAAAAGCAATACAATATCAGCACCTTTCTATGTACTGCTTGTGGGACAGGGGAGGTTGGCAACGTCTGTTGTAAATTTCTCGGGCAGCAAGTCTAGCTTCTGACAACTGAAAAAAGAGCACAGATCATGTAAACAAAAATTCTCAAATATTCAACTATTTTAAACTGCAGGCATTTTTTTTACATGAAGAAACATAAAGTTTAAAGTTAAAATGCATTGTCTATTCATTTCAAAAAGAAATGTAAGAAACTTAGGAAGGCCTTTTTTTTAACCTCTGAAAGCACTAAAATTAACTCATGTAAGAATTTTTGTTTGACTGGAGAAAAACTGTAAACAGGATTCACTTGTTCTAAAGCAGTAATGCTAAAAACTTTTCCTTAAAAGTGTTAAGAGTTTTTATATTGTTTTCTATGCCACAAACATTCTTTCCATTATCTCAGTCTTCATGTAACTAGAATTTATCATTCAAAATTCAGAAATGAATCATAGGAAATTAATCACAAGGCATTTTCAGCATAACTGAAAGTGGAGTTTTTTGTTGGCCATGGTCATGACCAGCCCTCAATTTCTCTTTAGGGAAATAGTAGCCAGTCTACTGAGTTAGTACATCAGTACATATATTTATGACAGGCAGCGCAGAAAAACAATGAGCTGGGCCCAGAACTAAACAGGAGAAAGAGAGCAGCTGGATGGCACTAGGGAAATTTAAAGTGTGCTTTTAATGATCCTA
This sequence comes from Phascolarctos cinereus, assembly GCF_003287225.1. NCBI lineage: Eukaryota > Metazoa > Chordata > Mammalia > Diprotodontia > Phascolarctidae > Phascolarctos > Phascolarctos cinereus. Next base: position 172,130,831 of record NW_027556402.1, read on the forward strand.
AGCTGCTGCCCAACACAAAAACTTATCTTTTTCAATAACCGTGATGTCCCAATAATGATGTAGTTTGGAATACTATAATCTTGAAAAAATAAGTTACAGATTACCTAAAGGGCAACGGGGAAACGAGTGGGCATAGACTGCATTATAGTTCCAACAACGAAATGTGAAAGAAGTACTGTAAAAGACCACATTCAGTAAATATATGATTCTTAAAATTCATATGGTGAGAGTAAGGGAGTAAAATGTGGAGAGTCAGTACTAACACTGGAACTCGCACAACATAAAAAGAGCTAAAGGAAGGTCTCCAGCAAGTTCTCTGTGTGTAAGAATATGACAGGTTGAGAAGGTGTGGATTCTTCTTAACTCTGATATTGTTGCAACTTTAAATGTCCTTTTAAGAGAATGAGTTCTTGATTCCTTAAGGCTGAATCCTATTGATGGAGGCCTTCATTTTAATCCTAGTTTTGTATATGTTAACTGTTTTATCTTTCAAGGAATGACTGCTTGCCAGAATCTTGGTGAAAGGAAATAGAATTTACATAGCCAAACAGAGAAAAATAATAATCGAAAGCTTTTATTTTGTATTGTTATATAATCTTATGTATTATATGTATCACATCATCTTATGTACTTACATAAATATCTATGTTATATCATCTTTCTATGGATTTTAAATCTTACTCAAGCATTAAAAGATGGAAAGAGATCTAGATTTTCAAGACAATTTTACTGACCAGTAATTAATATCTTTGTCAATAATAAAAATTCACTAACTCTAATCTCTAGCAATAAAAGGCTATGGCACCATGTTCATGGTATAATGGAAAGTGATGTATTTGATGTGACATCATAAGACCTGGATTTGGATCTTGGTTTTTCTATTTATTACCTGTGTGGCCCTAGGTGATAATAATAATAGCTACCATTTATGTAGTGCTTTAAGATTTGCAAAACACTTCACATAGGTTATCTTATTTGAAACTCACAATAAGCTTGTAATATGTAGGTATTACAAGTATCGTTGTAGCCTCTAAGCTTCGGATTCTACATCTGTAAAATGAATGGATTGGATCACATCACCTTGACAGTCCTTCCCAGCTCTAAATCCTATGATCTCTCATACTTAATTTAAATCACAGGACAGTGAAAATGTCACTGGACTGTGAATCTGAGACTTGAGTTCTAATCTTAGCTTTAAGTAGCTATGTTACTTTGAACAAATCACTTAATACCTATGGGTCACAAGTTTCCCTATCTTTAAAAACATGATCCATAAAGTCCCCTGCAATGCTAATACTTTATGACATCCATATTCAAAATATATGTTATTCTTAGGAATTCTCAGTACAACTGTCCCACATATCAATACATCAAGGACCCATGATTTCATCAGTGTAGGAAATCCCAGTCTAGGAACTGATTTTGTGATCCTAGTTATAACTTAAGAGTCTTAAAAAGTTGCCTGAGGCTCAGAGAGGCTCTCTGTCACATCATATACCTATTTTCAGAAATCAGCCTTGAATCCAGGTATTACTGACTGCAAGTCCAGAACTCTATCTGCTATACAGCTTCCTCTCTATAGGCACAATCTTGCCATAACAGGAAACATGAAAAAAACATATCTCCAAAGACCGTCATACCTTTTCATCTTCCCACTGAAAGAAATTACAGTCTTTTCTATCTCTGCAAGCTGAGCAAGCATAAAATCTTCGAGCCTCTTCTTTACCTTGGTTCACCTTTACAAACAGAAGAGTAGGACCTACAGAAGAAAAATTAATAGCATCATCAGCTTATGAATAAGAAACATTTCTAGAGCTCCATTTAAATTGCTAGTTTTCACTTTAGTGAAAGTTTTAGGGTTTTTTGTTAAAAAGGCAGTACTGCAGAGCATTTGGAATTTAATACTGTGGGTTGAAATCCTAGTTTTGCTATGTGACCTTAGGTAAAATATCTAACCTTCCTAGATCACTATTTTCTCACCTGTGGAGACACTAAATCCCATCATGCTAAATCTATCATTTTGATTAATTTATGATTTCTACGGAACAATTTTCAGGCACGAATAATTTAAACATATCATCTTTTGAAAATTGAACACATTTAGAAATGAATGCCACTCTGTGACGCTTAGTGAGGTGGAAAGAAGCTTCTTTATTGTAAAATGGTGACAACAATCCACATTTGTAAAGCACTTTAAGGTTTACAAAACGCTTTCCTCAAAACATCCTTCCAGATAGTGTAATTATTATCCTTATTTTACAGCCCACAAATCTGATGTTCAAAGTTTAGGTGACTCACACCGCTATTAAATGGCAGATGTGAACTCAATTCTCCCATCCCCAGTTTTTTCTGACTTCCAAGTCCATCACACCAGGATTGTCTGAGCATATCAGTGCTGGCACTAAGGGTTGCTGTGAGAAACATTTGTATACTGTACTGTACAACACCATAAAAAACCGTGAACTATTCTCATTATGAGACAGTGGCTACAAAGCGAAGATTTCTCATTGTCTTGCTCCCTGGCCCACTCTGCTCTCTCCCATAGCCTAACACAAGCAGGAACCTGTGGCGTTGCTGACAAATAGTTCAAGGACGTCACCGGCACCTAGCCCCCCTTCTCCTGTCCAGCTTGCTCTGCCATGAATGAGCAGAAAGCCTATGCTTGTAAAGCCATGCTAGCCATGCTTGAGAGGGGCTCTAAATCGCTAATATCCCTGCCAAAAACAAACGTAGAGTCTGGAAGCTTTTCCTGGGACGTTGCCCTTTGGCAATTGTGAACAGTTCCAGCTAAAAGGCATGGGGCAGAACAAGGTTTATGGAAAGGGACCTTCTTAGAAATCAACCCCTTCATTTTATTGATGAGGAAACTGAGGTCCATAAATGTGAAGTGACTTGTCCAAGCAGTCCACGTATTACCCATTCAGGTTCTTACACTCGAGTGAAGGGACCAGACACAGAGAAGAGGGGGTTGGCCATAGAGACAAACCCGACTCCTCAGACCCCTCCACGTCCCATGAGCTACACGTGCCCGGCCGAAGCGGCTCCTGGACCCACCGTGGGGACACTGAGGAGGGGGGTCCGAGGTGTCTTGGGAAACCAACACCTCCACCCCTGACCTCCTCCCCCGTGCCCGACCCTCCTCCACCGCGGCCGCCGCTTCCTCCTTCGCCATGGTAGCTCCCTCCTCGCTCCTGGAGGCAGCCATCTTCCCGCTACTGTCCCGAAAGCCTCAGCTACCAACGACGATGTGCCGCTAGGCGTAGGCTAGAGCGTCGCCGGCCGCTAAACATCGCCCCCGCGGGACCTGGAGGAGTCACGACAGCCGCAAGGGCTGCTCCTGTCGTCGCGTTCCTACCCCTAGGGTGACAATGGAGGGGCAGATAATGAGGCTCCTGGCTCCCCTTTTAAAAGGAGATAAATATATAGTACTTCACTATTTCTGAGAATGTGTCCCAAATACCTTTAATTTGTACAGCAAAACGTATTGTAGAGGCAACTGGAGAGATTTAACTGGTTTCTTTAACTAATCTCCATGGGACGTAAGCTTCAGGCCCATCACCGTCATGGTTTTCCTCCTGTGGACATTCGGTAGGCAATCAATATCCTGGGAGCCATCACCAGTTGTCCTGACCTCTGTCTTGCCACTGAACTTCCATGACTGTAGGAGAGAGCCAGGCTAATGACTTTGCACAGCTCTGCCTCACTTAAATCCAATTCACTTGCAAATCAAGATATCACCCTGCTGATGTCATTGATACTCTCAGAGAACAAACAAACAAAAACTCAGAACTGAACGCCAGACTCCAAATGGGATCTGACTAGGGCAGAGAACAGGACTGTCCCATTCATCACTGGCCCTGAGCTTATTCCTCTCTTAAGGCACACTAACATGGTATTACCTTTTGTGGCTACCACATTATACTTTTGAGTCCTGGTGAGCTCAGTTGTTCCTAACCAGTGGGCCACTAGAGAATAATTACAAAGTATCTGTGAAACCGTTTGTGTGTGTGTGAGTGTGTGTGTGTGTGTGTGTGTGTGTGTGTGTGTGTGTGTGTGATGAGCATCATTATTTTGATCTTTATTTAGTGCCAACAGAGATATACTTGATTCAGTATGTGGTTATACCTTCCACAATAGCCCTTGCAATCTGGAAAATCCATGTAAAATTTTTTGGCCCTCTCTTCATTCTTTTTTTTTTTAAATGGGGTGTTTACAGTACCTCATTGTAAAATTTGGGTTGATATTATATAATACTATACATATATTTTATGCATTTCTGAGTTTCTAAACTTTTTCTGTGTCAGCTGCTGGTCTTCATGTGTTGCTTGTGGCTTCCACAATACTCCCCCAAAATTCCCATTTAATTTTTTATACTGACTCGCAATGTGGAAGGGATAAATATAATAAATGTACAAACATACTTTTGTGTACTGAATAATGTCCCACACCTACATTTTTTTTTTACCAGACCTTCGATTTCATTGGCTTAGAGAGCCCCTGGGGAGTAAATACCCCGTACCAATGCAGATAACTAGTATGTGTTGGAAACAGAATTCAATTCAGAGTCTTCTTCACTCCAAGGCCAGCTTAGTATAGCACCACTATATCAAAGCTGCCTCCCCTTTATCCCTCTATATTTTAGAAGTGTATATAGGGGCTGTGATGAATTTTTTAAAAATATAGTTCATTTTTAAAGTCATGCATTTTATCTAAAGATACTAATTTTTTTTATTGCACTGAATAGATGCCTACTATGTGCCAGGAGTTTTACAAATATGATTTCCTTGATCCTTACCACAACACTTAAAGGTAGGTGCTAATATTATCCCATTTTACAGTTGAGGAAACCGAGGCAGAGTTAAGTGACTTGCCCAGGGTCACACAACTTGTAAGTGTATGATATGGAATTTAAACTCTGGCCTTCCTGTTTCCAGGACAGCTAGTCAAGAAGACCCGAGTTCAGATCCAGCCTTAGACACTTATCATCTGTGTGACCCTGGACAAGTCACTTAACTCTGTTTGCCTCAGTTTCCTTATATGTAAAATGAACTGAAGAAGGAAATGGCAAACCCTTCCAGTATCTTTGCAAAGAAAACCCCAAATAGAGTCATATAGAGTTGGACACGAATGAACAATTTCCTATCTCCAAGCCCATCACTCTATCAACTGTACCACCTAGCTTTTTCTGAGAAATTCTGCACATTCAAAAAGCTTGTAAACCAATAATTTAGACTAACCCCCTAATTTTTAACAATGGAGAGGCCAAGTCCCATAGAGGAGAAGGAGACTCAACCAAATTAACGTGATTATAATAACACTGGACCTCTAAAGTCTCTGAGAATTCAGGCTCTAAAAACTCTTGCTTGTTTTTCTCAGATTCATTGTGAACTCTTTTGGGCAATAAATTTCTCAAATCGTGCTCCAAGCCCCAACTCATGCAATTTTTTTTCTATTTACAGACCATGCTGAGCTAATCCAACAGCAAGAGCATTTAATTAAATAGTGTAAATAAAGACAAGAAAGTAAGTAGAAGAATACAAACAAGATAATATTTGTAAAGTGCTTAGCACAACACCAGGCACATAGTAGGCACTTAAATGCTTGCTAGCTTCCTTTCCCTTTCTCTGATTCCATACACAAGGAGGTACAACCTTCTCCATCTCTCAAGGTGGAGGATGGGAAAGAAATCTCTGAGGAAAACATGAGGAGAAGCTGAAATTATGCCTTTGGGTGTGTGGGTGGGATGAAGAAACTGCTTCCTCTCAACATGCTTTCTGTGGACTGCTTTTGGGTCTGTTACACCCTTGGCTCCAGGTCTTGGCTTCCAGCTCGCTTGCACAGAGGTGATTTCATGGATAGATGTAGGCCTAGAGTCAGGAAAACCTGAGTTCCAATTTAGCCTCATGCACTTACTAGCTGCGTGACCCTGGACAAGTCACTTAACCTCTTTTTGCCATCTGTAAAATGGGGGTGATAATAGCAATTACCTCTCAGAGTTGTTGTGAGAATCAAATGAAATAATAATCTTAAAGTACTTAACATAGTGCCTGGCACATAGTAAGCACTATATAAAAGTTAGCATTATTTTTATTACAATTATTGTTATCATCTTCATCATTATTATTATTCTGGGGGTCACTTCCTCTTAGTATAGCTGCTACATCATTGTTTCCTGCTTAGTAGACCATGTGTGGTCCAGAACTTCAAACTACTCCACTTTGACTCCATGTTCATGGTTTCAAACTACCGTAATTTCTAAAAAGAAATGATGTTGGAAATTTCTCCAGAAGAATTACAGCTCAAAAAAAAAAGTAGCTGAATCGGTAGCATAATGAGTACTCAAGTCAGAAAGATTTGAATTCTAATCCTGCCCCAGAGACTTACTAGGTGTGTGAACATGGGCAAATCACTTAACTTTTCTCTTCTTCAGTTTCTTCATCTGTAAAATGGGAATAATAATGGCACCCATCTCACTGGGTTGTTGTAGGAATTAAATGAGATAGTATATACAAAGCACTGTGCAATCCTTAAAGCACTATATAAATTAACTATTATTGTTATTTTAACTTGTAAACTCTTGGCTAGGGAATGGATGAGGTATACGGAAAAAGGTAGAGTTAGACTCTAACTTGGGTGCAGCCTTTTGACTGAATCCAAGTTTTACAGAACAAATCCTTTTATTAAGGGAATTTGTTCTGTGAAGTTTGGATTCAGTCAAACAGCCACACTTGAGAACCTCGAGGGCCATGTGTGTCCTTGACATGGCAGGTTCCCCACGCCTGAGTTACAGCTTCCAAGGAAACCAAATTCTCATCTGTCCTCATTGGATTTGAGCTTCTTAAGGTCAGAGATTGTTTTTTGCCTTTCTTTGCATTACCAGCACTTAGCACAGAGCCTGGCAAATAGTAAGTGCTAAAGAAATGGTTGTTGATTTGACCTTTTTAAAAAAGGGAAGAAAAACAGATTCCCAAAAACTCATTAAAAATAATTAAAATCTATCAAAGTAGAAAATGATCAAAGCAAAAATAGAATGACAATATACTTTATTTTTAAAACATGCTATGGAATAACTGAAACAACTAAAATAATAGAAGCAATACACATAAAAAAGGCAAAAAAAAAAACCACAATGCACCTGAGACAGATGACATATTTAATGAATTTAAGCAAGAATTAATATTGGCAAGGACAGTATAATAGTGGATAAAAGAAAAGCTTATAGAGACATGGAAAAAAATCATAAGAGGAAACGTATGTCTAATTAAAAGACACATCCTCCAATTTGGGAGAAATCATTAAAAAAAGACTAACACGAAAAATGTAACTGAAAAAAATTAGAAGCAAAAGACTTGCTTTCATGAAAAATAAAATTGCAGACAACATAGACAAAGTAGGAAAATGAATTTATCAAATATAACTTTATTGAAAGAAATGAAAAACATACATATACAAGGGACAGATGTAGAGGGTAGGTTAAGATATAACAATAACAAAATTGTTAACATCCCAGAAAATTTAGAAAAACAAAATAATCTGGATGCTAAAATCCTGGAAATTATTGAAGAAAAATTTTCAGAATTAACAAAAACAAATGACAATAAACATTTTTATTTAAAAAAATCTACAGTTTTCCAGCACGAAAAAAATTAAAATTTCAACTTTCCTAGATATATTTTAGTTAACCAAGGGCCATGAATAAAGATCATGGCCACTTTCTTTTTTTTTTTTTTGATGGTGAAGCATGTTACCCTTTTTTAAAAAATTAATTTCTTTTGATTTATCAACAACCATTTCCATATGCTTCTGAGTTTAAAATTTTTCTCCCCTTTCCTCCCCACCACCTTCCCTAAGAGGGCACATGATCTGATATAGGCTATACATATACATTCCTATCAAACATATTTTCACATTAATGATGTTATAAGTAAGAATTAGAACCAATAGGAGGAACCACCAGAAAGAGGAAACAAAACTCAACAGAATGAAAAAAATAGCAAATAGTATGCTTCGATCTGCATTCAAACTCCATAATTCTTTCTTTGAATGTGGATAACATTTTCCATCATGAGGCCTTTGGAGATGTCTTAGATCCTTGTATTGCTGGGAAGGGTTAAGTTTATCAATATTAGTCATCGCACAATGTGGCTGTTATTGTGTACAATGTTTTCTTGGTTCTTCTCACTTCACTCAGCATCAGACCATACAAGTTTTTCCAGGTTTTTCTGAAGTCAGTCATGGCCAATTTCTCAAGGAAGATGAAGCATGATTGAAGAGATTGGAATATGACATACAGAAAATTAAGAGGCATAGGTTAAAGTGTGATTTGTTGATTAAAATTGATTTCATTAGTTATGCCTATTAATAACAATAGTAAGCATTTATAAACACTTAAAGGTTTGCAAAACACTTTACAAATATTATGTCATTTTATTCTCACAACAACTCTGGGGGATAGGTGCTATATTATTATCTCCATTTTATAGATGTGGAACCTAAGGCAGAAAGAGGTTGATTGACTTGGCTGGTGTGACACAGCTAGTAAATAGCTGAGGCCAGATTTAAACTTAGGTCTTCCTGATTTTCCCTGGTACATGAGAAGCCTATATATTTGTACACACTGGTAGAGAAAACACAGCAAGCTTGTGAAGTTACAGGTATCTTGGGGCTAATTTTCAGAGGTGAAGTAATTTTTAAACCTTGCCTCAAAAGCAGTGTTCTGTAGTGCACAGACTACTGGCCAATGAGTCAAAAGACTTGGGTTCTACTAATGGCTTTGCCATTAACTAGTCGTATAACCAAAAATCTGGGCCTCAGTTTCTTCACCTATACAATGAGAAGATCAGGGTAAAGGTTCTTTAAGTAACTTCCTGACACTATAATTCTATGATACAATCTAATTAAATCTCCTAATTAGCCCAATATTTACTGAAAATTCCTATAAAGTACTACAGAAGACATCAGAGGGAAATAACCACAGAAATAATGATTACAATTCTTATTTATATAGCACTTTAAGATTTACAGAAACTCTTTCCTCACACCACTCTTGCAAAGCAGAGAGTAAAAGTATTATTTGCCTGTGAGGAAACTGAGGCTTGGAGAGAAGAAATAAATAGCACAAGATCCCAAGAGTCAGAACCAAAGTAAGTTGTCAGAACCAGTGAAATCTGGTCAAATTCAATAAGCCTTTATTAAATACTTTCTGTGTACAGTGAAGGCATTGTGTTGGCACCAGGGATATAAAGAGAAAACAAAAAGTAGTCTCTGCTGGAAAGGAGACTACATTCTACAAAATGCACAGCAGACAAGGTCCCTGCCAGGGTGAAGGCCATGATCTAATAGAGAAGAAATATGTGAAAAATATGTTTAAAATGCAACATGTAAGAACTGCATGCCTGCTTTTTTTTTTTTCCTTATCAGGAGGTCTACAATATTCCACTACTTCAAAGATTCAATATGAGGAATAAAAATTAATAGTAATTGGAAGGTACTTTGAAAATGTAAAATCCTATAAATGGAATGTCTAAAGAAAAAGATGTAATCTCCAGTGGGGTCTGCCAGTTTCTGGGTAGAAATCCAAAGGAGTGGGTGCTAATCATCAGGAGGAAAGAGAAGGAAAGCTTACAAGGTGAATGGAAAGGAGCTGATGCCAGATAGAGCTCATTTTCTTTTAAAAGAGCTATTGATTGCAATGGGGAAGAAGGAAATGGAATGTTAGGAGGGTGATTCAGGAAAACAGAAAGTCCTTGGCCAGGATAAAAGCAAATCAGGATGAGGTAAGTGGCCTGTTGTCAGCAACTCAGTTTGGTGACCACAAGCATAAAATGTGAGTCACAGAGGGTAAACAGGTTATGGAACAAGGACACACAAGAAGCATTTTTTAAAACAGTTATTTTCAAATAGAGGAAGATGAATCTCTCTTTTAAAAGTCTCATTCCAGTTAGTTCCACTCAAATCTCAAGCAATATATATATATTTTTAGATCTTAGAGTAAGTACTACTGAATCTTAAAGCTAGAATAGACCTCGGATAACTGACCACAGGATCATAGATTTCAAACTAGGGAAGGGACTAGAAAGATCATCTAGTCCAACATCTTCATTTTACAGATGAGGAAACTGAGGCTCAGAGAGTTTACATAAGTAGTTAAATGGCAGAACCAGGATTTGTACACAGATTCTGACTCCAAATATAAGACTCTGAAGATTGTAAATAATGAGATAACTAAATAAAAGTCTCTACTTTGTTCTTACCTTCCTTCTTTTTCTTCCTTAAATTTACTAATACTAAGCACCTTCCATGTTCAAAGCATAGTCCTAAACTTTATAGATATTAATAACTGGATTTGAAAACTTTGAAAATATGCACCTGCTGAGGATAAATCATACGATGCAATTTGGAACTAGTCAACAAATATTTAGTTACCAAAAATGTAAGCAAAATTTCTGTACTCAAGGAGTTTAAGACCTAAACAACATGGATTATACATAGTTATGTGATGTCAAAGAGGAAGAAATATATCATGTTTTCCCACTAAAAATATTTGTGATTTTAGACCAATTTTCACTTTAAAGTAAAACAGCAAATTTTCCTTCACTTTGTCCATTTTTAATGAATGGGTCTTTCCTGTCTCTCTCAAATACTCAAATGGATCTGTGATGTCATTGATTAGAAGTTCCCTCCAATATGCAAATCTCAGCTCATCAATGTCTGCCTATTCTATGTGATTCTATGTGATCTTCATCTATGTCCTCCCAAAAATTTTCAACAATAGCTCCACCTAATATGCTGAAGGCCTTACTGACTTTCTTTTGATATCACAAAAGTACCAGTGAAGCACTTTGTACATCACCCTTCACTCTTTCTGGGTGACTGATAAATAGAAATATGTATGGAATAATTTTACATATATACCTATTTGTGTTTAATGGTAGCCATCTCTAGGGTGGGGGAAGTAGGGAGGAAGAAAAAAAAGAAATTTACATAATAATTTCATCATCTATTTAAAAGAAATAGCAATTTGTACATAATAGATTTGTAGTTTCATATACAATCATCTTTTTTATTATACTGTTATGCAAATGCTTATTTTACTGCATAAATTAAAAAATTTAAAAAATTAAAAAGAATACCTGTTCCACAGAGAAAGAAAACTATAGGCCAATTTCCTTAATGAAGACTTTAAATAAAATAGTAGGAGGGAGATTACAGAACTACCTCACAAAAGTCATATACTGGCACCAGTTGGCATTTATACTAGAAATGAAGGGCTAGTACAATATTAGGAAAACGATAAGCATAATTGACCATATCAATAATAAAAATCATATGATTATATCAATAGCTGCAGAAAAAACTTTTGACAAAATACAACACTTATTCTTATTAAAAATACTAGAAAGCATAGGAGTAAATGGAGTCTTTCTTAAAATGTTAAGTAGTATCTACCTAAAATCAAGAGCAAACACTATCTGTAATGGGGAAAAGCTAGAAGACTTACCAGTAAGATCAGGGGTGAAGCAAGGATGTTCACTATCTCCACTATTATTCAGTATCGTATGCTAGACATAGCAATAAGACAAGAACAAAAATTGAAGGAATAAAAATAGGCAATGAGGAAATAAAACTATCACTCTTTGCAGCTGATATGATGGTTTACTTAGAGAACCCTAGAAAAGTCACCTAAAAAAATAGTTGAAACAATGAACAACTTGAGCAAAGTTTTAAGATATAAAATAAGCCCATATAAATTGTTAGCATTTCTGTATATCATCAACAGTGTCCAGCACGAAGAAATAGAAAGAGAAATTCCATTTGAAATAACTACAGACAATCTAAATACTTGGGAGTCTACCTACCAAGACAAACCCAAGGAATATATGAACACAAACGCAAAACACTTTTCACCCTAATAAAGTCTGATCTAAGCAACTGGAGAAATATTAATTGCTTATGGGTAGACTGAGACAATATAATAAAAATGACAATTTTGCCTAAATTAATTAATTTATTCAGCGCCATACCAATCAAACTACCAAAGAATTATTTTATAAAGCTAGGATAAATAATAACAAAATTCATCAGGAAAAGCAAAAGGTCATGAATATCAGGGGAATTAATGAAAAAAAAGGTGAAGGAAGGCAACCCAGCAGTACTAGATTTTAAACTATATGACAAAGTGGTAATCATCAAAACAGTCTGGTATTAGGTAAGAAATAGAGTGGTGGATCAGTGGGATAGATTAGACATATAATACATAGTAGTAAATTACCATAGTAATCTAGTATTTGATAAACCCAAAGATCCAAGCTTTGGGAATAAGAACTTATCATGTGACAAAAATTGCTTGGAAAGCTGGAAAGCAGTTTGGTAGAAACCAGGCATAGACCAATATCTCATACTGTATGCCAAAATAAGGTTAACATGGGTACATAATATAGACATAAAGGTTGATATCATAAATAAATTGGGGGAGCATTTAAAAATTTACCTGTCAGAGCTATGGACGAGGGAAAAGTTTATGACCAAACAAGAGAATAGAGAGGATGCTGGAAAGTAAAACAGATAATTTTGATCACAACAAATGAAAAAGGTTTTAGACAAACAAAACCAATGCAGCCAAAATTAAAAGGAAAGCAGGAAACTGGGGAAAAATTTTCGCAGCATGTTTCTTTGATAAAGATCTCATTTCTCAAATACATAGGGAAATGAGCCAAATTTGTAAAAATAAGAACCATTCCCCAACTAATAAATGGTCAAAGGATATTAACAGGCAGTTTTCAGATGAAGAAACCAAAGTTATCAATAACCACATTAAAAAATGTCCTAAATCACTATTGATTAGAGAAATGCAAACTAAAACAACTCTGAGGTACTACTTCAGACCTATTGGATTGGCTAACATGACAGAAAATGCTGTAGGTGATGTGGAAAAATAGGGACACTAACGCACTGTTGGTGAAATTTTGAACTGGTCCAATCATTCTGGAGAACAATTTGGAACTATGCCCAAGGGGTTATAAAACTGTGCACACCTTTTGATCCAGCAAAACATTGCTATGTCTATATCCCAAAAAGAGATCAAGGAAAAGGGAAAAGTACCTATATGTATAAAAATATTTATAGAAGCTCTTTTTGTGGTGTCAAGGAATTGGAAACTGAAGGGAGGCCCATAAATTGGTGATTAGCTGAACAAGTTATGGCATATGTTTTTGATGGAATACTATTGCACTATAAGAAATGGTAAGTAGAATGCCTTCAGAAAAACCTGGGAAGACTTATATGAACTGATGCAAAATGAAGTAAGAAGAACCAGGAGAATACTGTACACAGTAACAGCAATATTGTAACAATGATCAACTCTGAAAGACTTTGCTACTCTGATCATGACAATGATCCAAGACAATTCCAAAGGACCAATGATTAAAAAAAAATGCTATCCTTCTCCAGAGAGAGAGAAAGAACCGATAAACGGAGTATAGATTAAAGTATACCTTTTCACTTTCTTCATTTTTCACCCTTTTTTTAAATCATGGCTAATATGGGAAATATTTTGCATGATTTCACATACAGAATGGATATCATATTGCTTGCCTTCTCAAGGAGTGTGGGAAGGAAAGAAGACAGGGAGAGACTTGGAGCTCAAAATTTTAAAAATATAAGTTCTAAAAATAAATAACGAATAAGCAAATAAACAAAGTGGAAGGGGGTGCTCCAGATGGGCTAGAGCAGAGGTGTCAAAAATGAATAAAAATGCAATACAGCACAGAAAAAAAAAGACAGTCCATTCAGATGCATGTTGCAGTCTGTGTCCATTGGGTCTTTCCTGTCTACATGCATAGGCCAAATTCCTTTGAGTGACTACAAATCAATTCCAGGATGTTCTGCAATATCTTGGGGCTTGATGCAATCAACAAAAAGTTATCTGCAAATAGGAGCATCTGGAAGAATTTATCATTCACAGAAAACCACTCCTCAACCTAGACTCTAAACTGGATCTCCTCCATCACAGTCATGGATGTTTTTGGCAAACATACTTTTCTTTTCCTGTTTTATGCCTTGATTGATGTTCATTAGTGGTAGTTTATTGAAAGGGTTATTTCTGCTATTATTATCTTCCAAGGAATCTTGAATGATCCTGATATTTGGATGAGAAATACCTTGTAGAATTTTGTTTTACCAAGCTGAATGTTTTTGGTGTTTTTATAATGAACAAACAATAAGCACAATGGTATTTTATATTCTCTACGTATTTCATTCAATTGTAAGATGGTCAAGATGTAGTCCATTGTTGAACATTGTTCACAAAACACTGCTTGATTCCTACTAAAATTATCATCAAGGATGACCTCAGTTCTTGTACAGGTGATCCTCATAAAGATTTTATATGAAAAAAAATGAAAAAAAAAGCTTTTATATGGTTGGGAGATTAGGCATATAGGCTAATAGTTAGAAATCAATTCCCTTTTCTTTTTGGAATCAATATGATCTGATATTTTTTCTATGCACCTCTGGTAGTTTCACCTGCTTTATATATCTTGTAAATCAGTCCATAAATGCCCTTGCAACTGGATGGTCACTGCCATGGATCACATACATGCATGTATATGTATATATGTAAAATACATCCACACATCTATACAGGTATATTGTATGTATATGAACACACATGCATACATGCATATATGTATTCCAGTCCACTTTTCCTGTTTATTCTTTTATTGTGATTTCTACTTCTTCTGTGAACCCCTAAGGGACTATAATATTATGGGACAAGTATATTGATTCTGCTCTTTTTGATAGATAAAGGTTTGTTGTAATATTTTTTAAAGACTTTCCTTTTCCCTTTTTCTTCCATTTCTTGTGCTTCCATTTTCATTTTTGCATGCCCTTCAGATGCCTTTGCTTAGTTGGATACCTGGCCAAGCTATTTTAACTAATTTTACCTAACTGCATATTAAAATATAATCAGTTTCATTCTTTGTAATGTTTGGTGTTCACCATGTTCAACACTTAGCAATTTTTTTTTGAAGGTGTTGATGATTACAAATGTACAAATCTTATCTAGAATCTACAACTCTTTTGCCTCTCTCCCTGAGAAAGCCATCTATAATCAGTACCATTACTTCCTTTGATCTCCCATTCAGCTAAACCGTCAACAATCTGGCTGCCAACCTCATCATTCAACTGAAACTGCCCTCTCCAAAGTCACCAATGATTTCTAATTTCCAAATCTAATGGCCTTTTCTCAATCCTAAGCCTCCTTGATAAAACATTTGACACTGTTAATCATCTTCTTCTGGATATTCACTTCTCTCTAGGTTTTCCTGACACTACTGTCTCCTGGTTCTCTTCCTATCTGTCTTTCTTAATGTTTTTTGTTGGTTCTTCATCATGACATGCCCTCTAACCTTGGGTTTCCCCAAGACTATGTCTTGGACCCCCTTCTCTTTTTGATCCTATAGGTTCAATTATCATCTTTATGCAGGAGATTCCCAGATCTATATATCCACCCTTACTCTCTCAGCTGACCGACAGCTGTAATGTTCAATTTGTTTTAAAATCAAAATACAGAAATAAATTCAATGTGGAACCAGATTTAAGATTGTGTTTGTCTACTGTTGAGCCAAATATTGCAAGCCTTTGTTTAAATAAAAGTCCAACATTGAAATTAAAATTATATATGATTATTATATTTTGTTAGATACCTTCCAAGTTGTAACTTACTTCATTAAAATTATTATTTATATTCAACAAAATTT
The DNA here is from genome assembly GCF_003287225.1 of Phascolarctos cinereus. Lineage (NCBI taxonomy): Eukaryota > Metazoa > Chordata > Mammalia > Diprotodontia > Phascolarctidae > Phascolarctos > Phascolarctos cinereus. Next base: position 172,146,592 of record NW_027556402.1, read on the forward strand.
GTAAAATAACAGTCTTGCAGATAAAAGTAAGTACATAAGGTCTTGCTGAATTACATCTTCTAATTCTTATAGAACATTCCCACTAAAATATTTGTAATTATTTTATAATCAGTTTCATAATTTTATATTTAGGGTTTTCATAACTATGTGTTATAATTATAATGTAAGTTTTAATTTATAGCTTTTGGGGACAAAGGTTATCATTGTAGTTATTGTAAGCACTTAATACAATTTCTAAAAGAATATTAAGTATATCAAATAGTATATTAAATTATTCTGGGGGCTCACAACACCTTTTTGTTGTTGAAAGTGATTTGCAGAACAAAAGAAAATTGGAAACCACTGGACTATTTAATCATGGGATCATAGATTTAGAACTGAAAAGGTCCTCTGATGCTATCTAGCCCAGCCTCCTTTTGCAGTTGAGGAAACTGAGGCCCAGGTAATTTTTTTGTCCAAGGTCATACAGTTAGAGGCATATTTAAGTGCTAATCCAGCTGTAACATTCTCTGAATGTGTGCAAGTTTCATGAGGACAAGGGACCATGTTTTAAATATTTTCATATTTGTTACTCAGTATGTAACAATATTTTGCACCTTGTAGATGCTTAGTAAATCACTGTTAAATGAACCAATCAGTCAGTCCCCTGAGAGTTATTATTACTACTCTCATTGGTAGAACTGGCAACATTATATTCTATATCATATGTAATATTCAATGGAATATTACTTATAACCATTTTACAGATGAGGAAATTAAGACTCAGGGAGGTTACATAACTTGCCTGTGGCGACATAACTAAATTGCTCAAGGTATGATTCAAATCCAGGCCTCTCCTGAGTATGAATCCAGTGTTATTTTTTTTCTCCCATGATTCTATGTTTTTATGCATTACTTGAACTATTGTCAAAGGCAGGAGTTGCTTCTTTGTCCAGAATAGATATGGTTTGGGGAAGTAGGATCCTGAATCATTACTACCCCCCATCAACCCTTCTCAGGACTATTGACTAGGTCTATTCCCATGGATCCTGAGTTGGAACCATACCTTTCTCTGCACACTCCCCTCTGATTCCCCACAACAAACAATCTCTTTTCCATACCAGGTTAAATATTTTTTTTCAGCAATATACTTAATCTTATTTCATCCTTGCCAAAACCTTCCTGAAGCATATATTTGGGACATAACTTAATAATGAAATTGGTGAAATATGATTTTTCTTGGTTGGGTAAGAACAAGGGATAGAAAATGAAAGAATGCATCTTATACTTTATTATTTACCCTAGGCAAGGATTACTAACAGTTTGATCAATGAGGTTTTTTCATATAATACTAGATGTCTATGTAGCAGGCCCTGTGAAGTATAACATAATGTGGTATGATATGACATGATATGATATGATGTGATATGATATGATATAATGTAATGTGATGTGATGTGATATGATGTGATGTGATGTGATGTGATATGATATGATATGATATATGAACAGTCTCGTTCATAGAGACCTAGTGAATTTTCCTATGTAATTACTATTCTTATGTAGATTTAAAAAACATCACAAAAATACAAATTATTCCAAAATAAAATATATTGTAAACTATAATCATCATATAAATAGCAATTATTATTATTATCATTACCCCTAGAAAAAGATTATTAACATGAATAAAGGAGAGTAAAGAGGACTACTACAATACTAAACCACTAACTCAGAGTAATCTTTCTAACGCATAGCTCTAATTATAATACTTCTTTGCTCCAAAACCTTCAATAGTTCACTATTACCAAAAAATTTCAACTTTCATAGCTTAGCATTCAAGTCTAATTTCAATTTACCATTTAAGCTTTATCTCTCCATATTCCCCTTCACTCATTCCATTGGATTTGAATAATGCAGTCTCAGAGTTGGGAGGGGTTAGAGAGGTCATTTATTCTAACCCATATTTGAATAGAAATTCCTTTTTCAACATCTCTAATCTGAAAAGTGATCAAGCATTCACTTGACAGCCTCCAGAAATGAGGAAACCATCACCTGAGGCAGCCTGTGCAGTTTTTGGGCTGCTCAGATTACAAGGAAATTTTCCTTTATATTGAATCAAAATTTGCCTCCAGGGTAAGAAAGGAAGGCCTGTGTTTAAAACTGGCCTCAGACTCTTGCTAGTTGTGTGACCATGGACAAGTCACTTACTCTCTATTTGCCTCAGTTTTCCCATCTGTATAGTGGTTATAATAATAGTACCTACTTCCCAAGGTTGTTGCGAATATAAAGTGAGATAGTTGTAAAGCACTTTGCAAACTTTAAAGTGCTATAGAAATGCTTACTATATTATTATTATTATTAGAGAATTTCATCTAGGTCTTAGAGGAAATTCTCTAGTAATAATAATAGAGTTATAGCCTTAGATGCCATTCCTTCAATCACCATTCTTTACTCTCGTTATCCAAATATTTCCAAATGTATATGACTATGATAAAATTGTAAGCTAGTCTACATCTTTCCATATCACAAAAGACTTCTTTAAATACCTTGCTGAACTCCAGATATATTATGTCCATGGTGTATACTTGATATGCCTATATAATAACTTTGTCAAAAAAGAAAACAAAGCTAGTCTGGAACAACTATGAGCCCACATTGGCTAATGGTGATTACTGTTTTTCTTTCTAAGTGCTCACAAACCAATCCTTTATTGATGTATTCTATTAATGCAATTTGACAGGACCTAAAATCAAGCTCAATGGCCTATATTATGGATAATCTACTTTCTTTTCTTCTTTAAAAATTTGCCCACCTTCAGTCCTGTAGCACCTCTATCATTCTCCATGATTTTTAAAAGAGTATCATTAACAGCTTAACAATCATGCCTGGAAATTCCTTCAGAATGTAATTCGGGAGTTTAGAACCTAGAGTCCCCAGACCCTAAAGGGGTAGAGAGATTGTAGGTAATCTGTGAACTTGGATAGGAAAATTTTCTTGATAACTGTATTTCAATGTAATTGCTTTCTTTTGTAATTCTGTGTATTTTGTGCATTTAAAAATATGATTTTGAGAAGGGGTCCATAGGCTTCATTTACTGTACTGCCTAAATGGTCCGTGACACAAAAAAGGTTAAGAACCCCTGGTGTAATTCATCCAGGATTGGTGACTTAAACTCATTAAAAGCAACAAGATCCCCTCTTTCAATTTCTCAGTTGTTCAGGTTTTCCATTCCTTGTTAACCATTTTTGTTTTCAGTTTCCTCTTCTGAAAATCATTCGCCTTCATAAAAATTGAATGGATTTGCTTTTTCTCCTTCATTATATCGTTTCATTCATCATGAGCATCAGTTCTATCCTTTTTTAAAAATCTTCTTCTTGTTCAAATGTAGCTTTTAAAAAATCCTTTTTTTTCCCTTAGCATTTATCATTAGCCTCAGCTCCTTCCAAGTTTCTACTTGTCCTAACACTATACTTGCCCAGCTGGTTACTCTCATGCATTCATCTTTAGACACTTGACCTTACTTCCATAGTACATTGACCCAGGGCAAATCACTTAACCTCTGTCTGCCTAAGTTGCTTTAATTGTAAAATGGGAAAAGTAATAGCATATTTGTAAAGTGCTTAGTACAGTGCCTGGCAGGCACATAGTCAGTACTTAATAAATGTTTCCTTCCTTCCTCAGAATCATTTCTGTTGCCCTCAGAATTTCATTTTTGAGAACGTACTATTCCTCTTGAGCTGATTACTGTAATTCCAAATCTGTTTCTCTTCCACCTTAATGCCCTTCCTCACACCAGCCTCCATATGGGAACTGTCTCTCTCTCTCTTCCCCAACTCCACTGTCTGTTGGAATCCTTTTTAACTTTCACTGTCCACAGCAGGTGCCATTACCTGCACAATACCTTCTCCAAAGCCCCCATCCAAAAAGGATCTCTTCCTCCTTATATCTTCATAGTTCATTGTCTATATTTCTCTTGAGAATTTACATGCCATTTTCTATCATAGGTATTTCTGTCCCTTCTAATCTCTCTCTCTAGAAAGTAAAATATTAGTGGGAAGGGACTATGCCTTAATCGCCTTTGCAGACCTAGGACCTTGCAAGGTGCCTTGCAAATAGTAAGAACCTAATAAAATATTAGTTGAATTGAATTGAATGCTATGCCTCAGAAGTCACAGTGAGTTTTCTTTTTATACAGTAGAAAGAAGTTATTCATTACCAAGGAACACTCAGATAAAACCCATCATACCTCAAGACTGTATTTGCCTAAATTGTAATTGTTTCTTTGACACTTGTGGCAAATGTTATAATAGCTCCTCTAAACCAATCCTGATTTGGACTGCAGAGTAGGGCTAATTCTCTTCCAAGTTAATGACATTCACCTAAAAGACTAGCCCAAGGCAATCAGTAAAAAAAACCAGGATTAACATTTAGATAACCCAATTCCAAACCCAAACCTTAAGCAGTGTCTTTTTAAATCTCCAGAAATATCTTTGCTGGTTTGTCTCAATCCCAGGGGATTTAAGAGAAGGTTTTCCCACATTTTCTCAACTGCTGCATTGGGTTAGCTAACTTCCATTAAAGCAATTTAATTTTTTCTCATGAAATAAATGCTTCCTTATGGACTCATGAAAGTTTGTAATAAAGTATGAATCTTTAATCTCAAAGCATCTGAAACCATTTTTTTCCCTAGACGTTAATATGCTGTTTTCATCTAGTAGAAGGAAAAAGTCAAGGCACTGAGATGATGAAAGCCTAAATGATAAAAGATTTAACCATGACCTTGAAGGAAGCCATTGTTGTTGTAAACAAGGACCCCTAAGTAGTTACTCTAAGTGCCAAAACAAATGTTATCAAACATGATCTGTTCATTAATTCCACTCATCCTGTTGTAATTCAGTGATCTCCAGCTATGGTGTGCTATGAAATCATCATAAACATATCTCCTGCCATGAGCTACAGTGGCAGTGGCTGGACTTTCCTTTCTTCTTTTACTACAGGGAATGCAGTTGGAGCTGAAACCAATAGCCCTTGAAGGCAAAATTCATATCTTGGGAAGTATCCTTTCTAAACAGGCAGAGAACTGTGGAGTTCTCTCTCCAGTAGGATGTCAAAGTGAAGCCCTAAAACAGTGGGGAAGACCCTCCACGTGACCCTCAGCTGGATTTCGTCCAGCTTCTGGTTGCTATTTTTGTGATCATTGCTATTGCAGCACAAAGAAGATTTCACCTCTAGTCAGATGTTCTGGTTACCTCATTCAGAATGAAGCCTTAGAACTAAGGTTTGAAGTTTATAAACAGATAAGGGAATTTTGGAGTTTATAAAACTGGAAATGGAACATTCTTGGCGAAGACAAGGTAAGAGTTACAACCATCACACTCTTAGATGGGAGGAAGAGTAAGGGCTGGAACTGAGTAGACTGAGTAAGCAGGAAATTAAGGTATTTGAGGAGCATCAATATGCTTTCTCCTTCTTGCAGTTTCTTTCTTTCCCCCATTATTTATATAGCATTTTATTTTACATAGCAAATTATTTATGTAGTGTTATTCACATGGCCACTACAAGGTTTGCAATATTATCTCACTTGATACTTACAACTTTATGACATCAATGCTACATATAATATCGTCACCATTTTACAAAATTGTCTCAGAAGAGCTGTGACTCGTACTCTTTCCACTGTATGTTTTTTCATAATTATTATACTTCCTAAAAATATTTAAAATCCTCTGTCCTTTAAAAATAAAATTTTATTGCTATTTTTTTCATTGCCTAGATTTCCTCTGGTATGCTTCTGCCAACCCTCACCAGAGAATCATTCCTTATTGGATAGCTAGGTGGCAGAGTGGATAGAGCCCTGGCTTTGCAGTCAGGCAGAGCTGAGTTCAAATTTGACCTTAGATACTTACTGGCTGTGTGACCCTAGGCAAGTAACAACCTTAGTCTGCCTCACTTTCCTTACTTGCATACAATGAGGATAATAGCACCTGCCTCAGAATTGTTGTGAGGATGAAATGAGATAGTATTTGTAAGGTGCTTTGTGAAACTTAAGGGGCAATATAAATTGGTAGCTATTATTGTTAACTATATAACAACAGCTATTACTTAATTAACAGTTATTAATTTAAAAATCAAGTGAATTTAATATAGGTCCATAAAGAAGAAAAATAAGTGTGAATTAGCTCCTTTCTGCAGTTCAAGATATTACAATATGTAAACTCGTCATTCAGTGGAACACGTCCCAGCTATTCTCCCAACTTGACACTCCATCTGCTATAGCTATCTCTGTTGATGTATATGCAATGTCCCAAAGGTCTTGGTGCAGTTTTAAGGGCACCCTGAATATGGGCAGGAACTTTTAGTCCCCTAAAAAGACTCTCCACCCTTGCCCTAAAGATTTGCATATTTACCATCTGTAAAATTAGAGTCTTGGAATAGATAATTTTTAAGGTCTTATTTAGCTCCAGATCTGTGATCTAGGACCAAATGACTAGCTGAGCAGATTCAGAAATTATCATCATTGTGGTTTTTCCCCAATCAAATGGTAAACACTAAGGCAACAAGTTTATAGTTTAACCTGGCCCAAATGACAGGATTTTAGTGTTGGAAGGAACCTCACAAATCATTAAGTCCAACCCTGAACCTGATGCAGAATCCCCTCCACAACACCCCTGACAAGCCATGAGTAATTCAGACTCACTTGAACACCCCTAAGGACAGGTTTAATTCCTGTGATATCTCCTACATTACCATGACATCTCCTCCCATTACCCCTAGCTGACAGTCATCTCTCCCGCCTCCAATTAACCTGCATAACAGTCATTTGTTTATATGTTGTAACCCTCAGTATATTATGTAAGCTCCTTGAGGGAAGGATTATTTTTCATTTTTGTCTCTATCCCTAGCATTCTTTGTATGTGTTAAACTCTTATTAAATGCTTATTGCATTGGGTTGGATTAAATGGGAGCTCTTTATTTTAGGAGATAGCCCATTTCATGCCCACTGAGCCCAGATCAACTCCTCCGAAACTTCTATCCACTGGTTCTAGTTATCTTCTAGTGCTACTCAGATTGTCTAATTCTTGAGACTACTCTTCAAAGACTGCAGTAAGTATACACCTACTGCCTTCTCTTCTCCATGAGAAATTCTCAGTTCTTTATATAATGTGGTTTTGAGTTCCTTTGTCAGTGACAGAGTTACAATTAAAGATCAGGTGGTTAATCTGACCATTAGACTGCCTGGGCCAGTTGTAAGTCTAGGAGCCATGAGAGGGCAACAGGGGCTTTGAGAGAAATATAACAGTGACCCCCAGCTAGCAGGCCACCACACATGGCTAATAACTTAAGGGAACCAAGGAAAAAGTTTACTACCAGGCATCTTTCCCTAGGAGAAGGGAGGAATAGAAAGGAAGGAGAAAAAGTAGGTGTCTGATTGAGTTCAGGGGTCAGAAGGGACCAAGCTATTTGATTTTAAGGGCAGAGAATAACAAAGCTAGGTACCAGAAAGCAATGAAATCAGGAAAAAACTGACCAAGGAAGAGTAAAGTTCTGGAAATAGAGGAACTCTAGAACAGAATCATGATTGAGCTGGGCTGAGGAATGTGGTCAAGAGTAAGATAAATTGTTCAGGAACAGGGCCGTGAGGTGCTTGGCCTCCTTTTGACCAGGTAGGGTCAAAAGTCACTCCAGTTATATAGCAATCTATTAACACTCTTGTGGTCATTTATCCTCAAGGATACAATGAAAAACTGTCAAATAGCAGATTGTGCATTATATCAATTGTATTCTCCTCCTGAAAAAGAAATGATTGACTCAGGGTGTAGAATAAAACACATAGGATGTCCCAAAAGTCATATTAAAGTTTAAAACAGCCGTATGCCTTTTGGGATAGCCTGTATTCTCTGGACACTGACAATGTGGGAATTTACTTTGCTTGATGATGCATATTTGTTACAAGGGTTTTGCTTTTCTTTTTCAATGCAGGAAGTGGGGGAGAAAGAAAATCAATTTTTGTTCACCCAAGAAAAACTTAATTACAAATTCAAAATAAAAAACTGTAGGCACAATTTGAAACAGTATTGTGGAGAAAAGTAGGTTTGGATTCAGACCTCACTGTGTAAACTCTAACAAAATTGACAATTTAAATATTTTTAAAATGGGTTAAAAAAAAAAAAGGAAGAAAAAACTGGTAATAAAATTGATCTTGGGTCATAGAGAATATTAAATATGGAGAGTTCAGAATCATTTTAAAGGTGAGGACACTGACACATTAAGACATTAAGAGATTTGCTCAAAATCATACCTGGCAAGTGGCAGAGCTGAGAATAGAACCTAGCTATCTTGACTCTTTCTCACCAGGCTCTGTATGTTTTCTACAACACCACATTGTAGGTTTTGCCTTGAATTTCTAGGTAATCCAGCCCTAATGATATTCCTCTGACTCAGGTGTTTTGGCCGTAATATAAGGGCAATAAGACTTGCCCCTGAATGCATTAGAAAGATGCTGTCATGATAAATGAACACTTCCAGCAATAAATTCAAAATATTAGGATGTGTAAACTTGTGTCATACTTTTTACCACAGGTGGAATATGTTCCAGCTGTTCCCCCAACTTGACACTCCATCTGCTGTCTCCCTGTAGTCCCATCAACCATTTCCCGTGCCTGGAATACATTCTCTCCTCTTCTCTGCATCTCAAAATCTTTTTCTTAAGACTCAGCTCAGACCCCATATCCTGTGAAAACCCTTTTCTGACTGCTCCCCTTCCCTGTGGTTAGTACTCTCTCCTTCCTCAACTTACCTTGTGTTATGCATGTAAGCTCCTCATCAGAGATTCCTCTGATTCATTTTCAGAGTCCAGGCCAATCAATCTGATGAGATTGAAGGGTCTGGACCTTTGTATGAAAGGCAACTCCTATAGAGGTATATGGGTAGCCCTTGCACCTTGCAGAGAGGATATAGGGGCTTTTCTATTGTTCCTCAGTGAATGGGTCTGCTTCTGCTCCCAAGATGATTAGGAACTGAGAGGCAGGGAGGATAGACTATTCTTGGAAGAATAGGGGTCTATGAAAATGAATTGGAAATATTTTGGTCTACTGTGATGCTCAAATAATAACAGCAGCTGTCTTACAGGTTCGTTGTGAGGATCTAATGAGATAATGTTTATAAAACACAACATAAAAAGCCTCTCTCTCTCTCTCTCTCTCTCTCTCTCTCTCTCTCTCTCTCTATATATATATATATATATATATATATATATATATATATATATATATACATATATGGGCTTATATGTTGTTGTTTGTCCTTCATTTTGGAAGAGGACCAGTGACATCATGGGGTGATGTTTTGACTGGACAGTGAATCGGATTTAAGTGAGGCAGAGTTGCACAAAGTCATCAGCTTCACTGTCTCTTCCAGAGTCATCAAAGTCCAGTGGCAAGACAAAAGTCAGGATGACTGGTGATGGCCTGGGATGCAGTGGATGATCTTGGTGTTCTCAGTATCTGACCAAGCTCTAAGAGCATGCTTCAGCCGCCTGCATGGCTGTGAAGACTTCTCCTGGAGGAATGAGTGGATGAGTAAGTGTCTGAGGCAGGATGTGAACTCATATGAGGCTTCCTGATTCTAGGTCAGGAGCTTTATCAGATGTGCCATCTAGCTGCTGCCTTCTTCTATGATGTTCACAACAGCTGTGTGGGAAGGAAATATTATGGCCCAGCATGCGGTGGATGAGCTTGGTGTCTTTAATGTCTGACCAAGCTCTAAACCTTCTACAGTGTCTGCTTCAACCACCTTCAGGTCCTTAGAACAAATTGTTCTCACCTGTCCTTTCCATGGGAAAAAGTCTTCTCATGTTTTATGGAGACACCCCTCTAACTCACTGACAGGTTTGAGACCCTTCAGCTGCGCTCAACCTGGTTTACTCCATTTGCCAAGATGGTTCATTGGGGTATGGTTGCTGTGCATGCCACAGCTTCTTAGAGCCACAGGTGAGAGCTGAGTGCTAGGTAGACATCAAAGGTGGATGAGTAGCCCTGAAAAGGGCTTGGCAAGCCCTCACACCAGAAGTGTTAGTCCTTTTTGAACACCCTATACTTCCCATATATAGGCCTATATAAATGCTTATTGTAAAGTCAATATGTATGTAGGCACTCTATACTTATTCCCTTGCTCTTTCCCTTCCTATGTGAATGTTGTATATGTTTTAAGAACTGGGTCTTTATTGGCCATTCTCCCTATTATAGAGATATAGTGACCCTTTATGGTCAGATCCCAGGTTTATACTCAGGTCCATGTGAGCCCAGAGTCCTTAGAGGGTGGGATCTTGGCCATGGGCCACTTACTTATTTATATATACTTGCTATGTAGTACTCTCCTCTGCTACTTCCTCAGTAGAATGTAAGTTCTTGGAGGGCAAGGACTGTTGGTTTGTTATTGTTGGGTTTTTTGTCTTTGTATCCCTAGCTTCGATCACAAGACTTCACGGTAAGTACTTTAAAATGTCCATTGAGTCATTTGTTGAATTTTATGCTATGGAATTCAGAATGTTGCACATTCTACTAGGTTGATGCATTGATTTGTTTGGCTTAACTGTTTCTCTTTGATATGAGAGGGTTTGAGAAAATGACAATGACATTATAAATAACAAAAGACACCAATAAAACATTAAAGCCAAATTTATATTATATATAGACTCACCAAATGTAGTTGCAACTAATATATTGGTTAAATGCAATTAGTGATTCACTTTTAAGTATCACAATTTAAAGAAAACAATTGCAGTATCTAACAGCTTCCTAATACTGTACTGTTCCAGAATCTGCCACTCAATAAATGTACTTGCAATGAACAAGAGCTTTTTCTTCCTGGCTGAAATTAAATTGTAAACATCAATGAATCTTGTTAAACAAGTTGAAGCAGCTATATAACTTACCATAGATGTTTACTTTTTTTTCTGAGTGTTATTATCTTCTCTTTGGGAAAGGCAAAAACAGCCTTCTCAGCTAATATCTTAAGGCCACTAAAAGCTTCATAAAGCCTCAGAGTCATATGTATGTAAGCATTATTGCTAGATAGCACAAAGACCTCAGGAGAGGAAAAACATACAACCCTTATTGGCAAGCTGCTTCAGCTGCTATTTCCAGGTTTATTTTAAGTAATTTTTTATGATAGATTGAACAACTTCAACCAAAAATGGAACAAATAAGTGAACAGAAACAGGAAATACAATCAACCACAAAATCATGAACTCCAAACTTTTACATTGTCTCTCTTTTTTCTTAGCAGGATGTGGTGTGGTGTAGTGGAAAGTACTGGACTTTAAATTTGGTAAGACCTGGGTTCAAATGCCACCATCTGACACTCATTGGCTGTGTGACTTTGGACACATCATTTAACCTTTCTGAGCTATAGTTTTCCCATGTGCAAAATGGAGACAATATCTATAGAACTTATTTCACAGGGCTTCTGTGATGCTCAAATCAGATAAGGTAAATAAAAATTCATGTACATTTATTAATGTCATTATTGTTATGTCAATTATTATAGTTTACATAGTTTTGCTTTCTTCACTCTATATCACTTCACAGTTCCTCATGTCTCTTTGTATTCCTCATATTTTCAACTTTGGTGGTATAATAATATTCCATTACATTTTTATAGCTTACTTTATTCAGCCATTATCTCCTCTACCCCCCTTCCCCCCACCATTTGATACATAGGTTGTAGGAGAGATTCATTAGCATTACGGAAGTCATTAGCTGGGTGATGAATTTTTTGGTTATTGTCAGACTAACAAGCATTTCTTAAATGCCTGCTATGTGCCAGACACTGCTCAATGCTAGGGATACAAAGAAAAGCAAAAAAACCCCAAAAAACAGCCCTTTCTCTCAAGGAATTCACAATCTAACAGCAACTCTACTAAATCATAATAGACCATCTACTAAATCATAGAAGAGTTGAGATTTGTTTCCGTGGAGGAAATACCACACTGAGGAAATCATAGATTATCAAAGTATTTAAGTGAAGTGGGTTCTTAATTATCTTTAAAAACATCCTTAGGCCATAGTCCTAATAATGGAATCAAAGACCTTGATCAGTATTGTTAATCTTACTGTGTATTGCCAGATTATTCTCCAGAAAGTTTTTCAACAGTTCACACCACTAACAGTGTAAGAGAACGCCTTTCTTCCTTCACATCCATGCCAACCTTAAATTTTGTCATATTTAACTATCTTTGTCAATTTGATGGCTGTAAAGTAGAACCTCAAAATTGTTTAATTTACATTTTCCTGCTTACTAGAAATAAATTAGCTCCAATATTGCATCACTATTGTCTCAATCTACATAGTTCCCATAACTCAATCCTCCACTCCACTTATCTACACAGGGAAATGGTCATACCCTTGACCTTGCCATTACCTTCAACTGTTCCACTTCCATGTTCATGAACTCTGAAATTCCTTTTCAGATAATAATCTTTTATCATTCTATCTTTCCCTATACTTCATAACTCTTTATTCTGATCTTTATCTTCATTATGATCTCCATTTTCTCTCATTACCCTTGAAAGGCAATATTCTCATTCCTTCTCTATCTTGATTTTAGCAAACCATCTCAATTTTACAATATCCTTTGAGTCTCTCATCTCTTTATCCTAATCCCTATCATTTTTGCCAAACTTCAACCCTGACTTACTCCCACCATTTTCCTCCTTCACTGCTATTCACTAGAGCTGAATGAAGCTAGAAGAAATCACAAAATAATACTGACTGGGTCCACTTTAGATTCATGTTATCTAAAAAAAAGAGTGGAGCCTTCAACAGAAACAGGGAAGTTTAGAAGGTGGGTATATTTAGAGGGAACAATTATGAGTCCTGTTTTGGAAATGTTGAGTTTGAAATACAGAACATTCAGTTTAAAATGTCCAATAGGTAACTGTGGCTCAGGGCAGAGGCTAGGCTAGACATATAGATTTGGGAGTTATATGCATAGAGATCATAATTAGACCAGTGGGAGCTGACAAGGGCAACAAAATAGATTTTTGTTCCTGCTCTCTAGAAGGCCCAAGACAGAGCCTTGGGAAACATCTAACATTAGAGGGCATGATCTGGGTGATGAGCCAACATGGAGAAAAAGAAGGAGCAGTTAGATAGGTAGGAGAAGAACCAGGAAAGAATAACATCATGAAAAGAGGAGAGAATATCCAAGAGAAGAGGTTGGTCATCAATGTCAATTCCAGAAGATAGCTCAAGAAGGATGAGGACTGAGAAAAGGCCATCAGATCTTGTAATTAAGAGACTGTTTAAAACTTTGGAGAGAGCAATTTTAACTAATGAAGTTGGAAGCCATTCTGCAAAGGATCAAGGAATGAATTAGAGAAGAGGAAATGAAGATAGCAAGTATGACAACTTTTTTTCTAGAATTTTGGCTGATAAAAGGATGAGAGATGTAGGATGATGGGATGGCAAGGTCTAATGCAGTCTTTTTATCAATGAGGAGACTTGAGTATGCTTGAAGGAAGTAGAGAAGGAACTAATATATAAGTAGAAGTTGAATATTAGAAAGGGGGGTAATTAAAGGGGAACGATCTACTGGAGAATATTGCAAAGCACAAAATAAAGTGCATATGGAGAGGCAGATGGGAGATGGAATATCCTGTGTAAGGAACAGCAAGAAGGCTGGTTTGGTTGGACCAAATAGTGGGGGAAGCAATATTCAATAAGTAGGGAAAGGCAGGCTGAAGCAAGGTTTTAAAGGGCTTTAAATATCAAACAAAGGAGTTTATATTTGATCCTAGAGGAAATAGGGAGTCATTAGAGCTTATTGAATAGAAAAGTGACATGGTCGGGCCTATGCTTTAGGAAAATCATTTTGGTAGCTATGTGGAGGATGGATTGGACAGAGAAAAGATAAGGTAGGGAGATTCATTAGGGGGCTATTGCAACAGTCTAGGTGAGAGGTAATGAAGATATGAGCTTTGGTAATGCCTATAAGTGTATCAGAGGAGGTTAGAGGAGAGAAATACTTTGGAGATAGACCTTATAAAATTCAGCAACTAATAAAACTGAAAATAAAGGGTGAAAGAGAGTTGATGAATTCTACATTATTAGTGGGAGGACCCATATTGTTATGCTCCCAGATCCAGTCACATGCACTGGAGTATTGGAGGGATACCTATGTTATATGGTTCTTGTGAAGGTCAGATGAAACAATGAGCCTAGCACTCTGAAAACTTCAAAATACTTTGTGTGCCAGTTATTGTTATTATTAAGTCAGATAGAAAGATGAAATACAAAAGATGAAGAATTGTGCAGAATGCTGGAAAATTAGCATAAAAAATATATGATGAATTTATTAGGAGTTTATGAGACAATTTACTTTTTATTCATATGTGCACTGGCCATTTACAAATATTTATCTACCCCACAGCATAAAGAATTTATAATAAAAGCAGGAAAGCTGAAATTGTAAATACTATTTTTATGGATCATTAATCAATTAGAATAGTAATCAATAAGGGAAATGTGATTAAAAGATGCATAGTTAAATTAAGACTAAAAATATACTGACTTAGGAGTGATCAGGACAAGGACCAATTTACAGGAACATTAAAATTATATGAAAATAATGACAATAATAATACAACATACAAAAATGTATTGGATCCAGCTAAAGTATTTATTAATGGCAATAATTATTTTCCCTGAATATTGCATTTAAAAAGAGAAAAGAAGATTAAATAAAGTGAGCGTCACTTAGAAATTTAAAAATCAGAAAATAAATAAACCTAAAACAAGCATATAAGAAGAGATTACTGAGATCAGAGAAATTATCAAAATTTAAAATGAAAAGTAGTTAATAAATCTTAATTTTTTAAATTAACAAGCATTCATTTTCTCTCCTTCCCACCCTCACCTTGCTCCTGCCAAATTAACAAAAGGAATAAAAAAACTCTTCTCACAAATATGCATAATTAAAGAAAGAAAGTGTCCACATTGAATTAAAAAAACTTATCCAATTCATTGCAGCTGTTTGGTGACATCAAGTCTTTCACAGAAAGGATGGGTTGGTTGGTAAGGTTAGAAGCAATAAGCCTTTATTATAGGTGAGTTTCAATTCACACAAAGGAAACCTTAAGACCTAATTGAGAAAGCTCGGGGTGAACAAAGACAATCAAGGATAACCAAAGGCACAAACAATCAAAGATAAACCTGATGGGGAGGTTGGGGCAATTAAAGATTCACAAAAGGGTAAGGAGCAATTAAGAATAAACCCAAGGAGACTGCTATAGCATTGGGCGCAATGATCACCAGCCCACATGAGGAAGAGGAAAAGAATAAATGCTACTACCTTTGATTCAAAGGTCCATGGACCATTATTGGCACATCTGAGTTAGACAATGATCTCATCACTCTTTTTTTAAAAATTAATTTATTTTGATTTATCAACAATCACTTCCATAAGCTTTTGAGTTTTAAATTTTTCTCCCCCATCACTCCTACCTCCCTCTCCAAGACGGTGCACAATCTAATATAAGCTATTCCTATTAACCATATTTTCACACTAGTAATGTAAGTAAGAATTAGAATGAATAGGAGGAACCACCAGAAAGAGGAAATAAATCCAATAGAAGAAAAAAAAATAGCAAATGGTATGCTTCGATCTGCATTCAAACTCCATAGTTCTTTCTTTGGATGTGGATAGCATTTTCTATAATGAGGCCTTTGGAGATGTCTTAGATCCTTGTAATGCTGAGAAGGGTTCAGTTTAACAATCTTAGTCATTGTATAACATGGCTGTTACTGTGTACAAAGTCCTCTTGGTTCTGCTCACTTCACTCAGCGTCAGACCATATAAGTCTTTCCAGGTTTTTCTGAAGTCAGCCTGTTCATCATTTCTTATAGCACAATAGTATTCCATTACATTCATATACCACAACTTGTTCAACCATTCCGCAATTGATGGGCATCCTCTCAATTCCAATTCTTTGCCACCACAAAAAGAACTGCTATAAATATTTTTGTACATGTGGGTCCTTTTCCCATTTGTATGATCTCTTTGGGATACAGCCCTGGAAGTGCTGTTGCTGGGTCAAAGGGTATGCACATTTTTATAGCCCTTTGGGTATAGTTCCAAACTGCTCTCCAAAATGGTTGGATCAGTTCACAACTACACCAACAATGCATTAGTGTTCCAATTTTCCCACATCTTCTCCAACATTTATCATTTTCCTGTTTTGTCATGTTGGCCAATCTGGTAGGCGTGATGTGGTACCTCAGAGTTGTTTTGATTTACATTTCTCTAACCAATAGTGATTTAGAGCATTTTTTCATATGAGTATAGATGGCTTTAATTTCTTCATCTGAAAACTGCCTGTTCATATCCTTTGACCATTTATCAATTGGGGAATGACTTGTATTCTTATAAATTTGACTTAGTTCTCTATATATCTTAGAAATGAGGCCCTTATCAGAGAGACTGGTTGTAAAAATTCCCAATTTTCTACTTTCCTTCTAATCTTGGTTGCATTGGCTTTGTTTGTGCAAAAACTTTTCAATTTAATGTAATCAAAATTATCCATTTTGCTTTTCATAATGTTCTCTATCTCCTGTTTGGTCATGAATTCTTCTGTTCTCCATAAGTCTGATAGGTAAACTATTCCTTGCTCTCCCAGTTTGCTTACAATATCAGCCTTTATATCTAAGTCATAAACCCATTTTGACTTTATTTTGGTATATGGTGTGAGATTTTGACCTATGCCTAGTTCCTGCCATACTCTTTTCCAGTTTTCCCAGCAGTTTTTTTAAAGAGTGGTTCTTATCCAGAAGCTGGGGTCTTTGGGTTTTATCAAATAATAGATTACTATAGTCATTGACTACTGTGTCTTGCATACTTAACCTATTCCACTGATACCACTCTATTTCTTAGCCAATACCAAGCAGTTTTGATGATTGCTGCTTTATAATACAATTTAAGATCTGGAATGCTAGGCCACCTTCCCCTGCATTTCTTTTCATTAGTTCCTTGATATTCTGGACCTTTTGTTCTTCCAAATGAATCTTGTTATTATTTTTTCTAACTCTATAAAATAATTTTTTGGTAGTTTGATTGGTATGGCACTGAATAAGTAAATTAGCTTAGGTAGAATTGTCATTTTTATTATATTAGCTCAGCTACCCATGAGCAACTGATGTTTTTCCAATTATTTAGATCTGACTTTATTTGTGTGAAAAGTGTTTTGTAATTGTGTTCATAGAGTTCCTGGGTTTGTTTCGGAGGTAGACTCCTAAATATTTTATAATGTCTACAGTAAGTTTAAATGGAATTTCTCTTTCTATCTCTTGCTTTGGGCTTTGTTGGTAATATATAGAAATGCTGATGATTTATGTGGGTTTATTTTATAGCCTGCAACTTTGCTAAAGTTGTTTATTATTTCAAGTAGTTTTTTACTTGATTCTCTAGGATTCTCTAAGTATATCACATCATCTGCAAAGAGTGATAGCTTTGTTTCTTCTTTGCCTATTCTAATACCTTCAATTTCTTTTTCTTCTCTTATTGCTAAAGCTAACGTTTCCAGTATGATATTGAACAACAGTGGTGATAATGGACATCCTTGTTTCACCCCGATCTTATTGGAAATGCTTCTAGCTTGTCCCCATTACATAGGATGTTTGCTGAAGGTTTTAGGTAGATGCTATTTATTATTTTAAGGAAGACTCCATTTATTCCTATGCTTTCTAGTGTTTTTAATAGGAATGGGTGTTGTATTTTCTCAAAAGCCTTTTCTGCATCTATTGAGATGATCATGTGGTTTCTGTTAGTTTTGGTGTTGATATCAATTATGCTGATAGTTTTCCTAATATTGAACCAGTCCTGCATTCCTGGTATAAATCCTACCTGGTCATAGTGTATTATTCTTGTGATAAGTTGCTGTAATCTATTTGCTAATATTTTATTTAAAATTTTTGCATCTATATTCATTAGAGAAATTGGTCTATAATTTTCTTTCTCTATTTTGACTCTTCCTGGTTTAGGTATCAGCACCATATTTGTATCATAAAAAGAATTTGGTAAGACTCCTTCTTCACCTATTTTCCCAAATAGTATATAGTATTGGAATTAATTGTTCTTTAAATGTTTGATAGAATTGCATGTAAATCCATCTGGCCCTGGAGATTTTTTCCTAGGGAGTTCATCAATGGCTTGTTCAATTTCTTTTTCTGAGATGGGGTTATTTAAGTATTTTACTTCCTCTTCTGTTAATCTGGGCAATTTAATTTTTGTAAATATGTATCCATTTCACTAAGATTGTCAAATTTTGGCATATAGTTGGGCAAAATAATTCCTAATTATTGTTTTAATTTCCTCTTCCTTGTGTGGATTCACCCTTTTCATTCTTGATACTAGTAATTTGGTTTTCTTCTTTCTTTTTTTAAATTAAATTAACCAAAGGTTTATCTATTTTATTGTTTTTTTCATAAAACCAGCTCTTAGTTTTATTTATTAGTTCAATAGTTTTCTTAATTTCAATTTTTTAATTTTCCTTTGGTTTTCAATATTTCTAATTTGGTGTTTAGTTGAGGATTTTTAATTTGTTCTTTTCTAGTTTTTTTAGTTGTATGCCCAATTCATTGATCTCCTCTTTTTCTATTTTATTTATGTAAGCATTTAGAGATATAAAACTTCCCCTAAGAACTGCTTTGCTGCATCCCATAAGTTTTGGTATGTTGTCTCATTATTGTCATTCTCTTGAATGAAATTATTGATTGTTTCTATGATTTGTTGTTTGACCCATTCATTTTTTAGGATTAGGTTATTTAGTTTCCAATTATTTTTCAGTCTATCTTTCCATGGTTCTTTATTACATATACTTTTTATTCATCATGATCTGAAAAGGATGCATTAAATATTTCTGCCTTTCTGCATTGGATTGTAAGGTTTTATGCCCAAGTACATGGTCAATTTTTGTGTATGTGCCATGTACTGCTGAGAAAAAAGTATATTCCTTTCTATCCCCATTCAATTTTCTCCAGAGGTCTATCATACCTAACTTTTCTCATATTTCATTCAGCTCCTTAACTTCTTTTTTGTTTATTTTGTTTATCTAGTTCAGAGAGGGGGAGGTTGAGGTCCTCCCTAGTATAGTTTTGCTGTCTATTTCTTCCTGTTGTGTGATGACTAATATTGATAAAATCAACTCTTCCCAGCAATACAAGGATCTAAGACATCTCCAAAGGCCTTATGATGGAAAATGCTATCCACATCCAAAGAAAGAACTACGGAGTTTGAATGCAGATTGAAGCATACTATTTGCTATTTTTTTTTCTTCTGTTGAATTTTGTTTCATCTTTCTGGTGGTTCCTCCTATTGGTTTTAATTCTTACTTACAACATCACTAATGTGAAAATATGTTTAATAGGAATGTGGAATGTATATGTATAGCCTATATCAGATTGTGTGCCATCTTGGGGAGGGTGGTGGAGAGGAAGGGGGAGAAAAATTTTAACCTCAAAAGCATATGTAAGTGACTGTTGATAAATCAAAATAAATTAATTAAAAAATTAGAATGGAAAAAAAGATTTTCTTTTTTCTATTTTTGCAAACTGTTTATGAAGCATAAGATTTATTTGTTCTTTAAATGTTTGATATAATTTACCTATCTATTCTTGTAGCTTGATTTCTTTTTCTGACTTTGATTTATTTAGATTCTCTATTTTCTATTTTGTCAATATGATTATTTAATATTCATCCATTTTAGTTCTCTCCCTCTCCCAGTGACATATACTTGAACATAGTAGTCTCTGCTAACTTTCCTTATTTTGTCTCCATTTGGAGGGGATTCGGTCTTCTCTTTTCTCTTAGTAATGTAGATTTGCTTAAAAAAATAAAATTAACTAATGGTTTCTCATTTGCATTGATCTTTTAAAAAGCCATGCTTTTTAAGTTTGAAAGTCTTTGTTTTTAATTTTATGTCTGATTTTTCAGAATTTTTACTTTTGTGCTTTGTGATAGTTATTTTGATGCTTTTAGTTGCATGCACAATTCCCTAGATATCTCTCTTTCATTAATGTGACTATTTCTGAACTATAAATTCCCCTTCAAGGACTGTTTTAGTTACATACTTTAAATTCAGGTATATTGTGTCACTATTATTTTCTCTAATGTAATCATTTATCATTTATGATTTATTCTTTGACTTATTTAGCTAACATTAGGTCTCCATTTAAATATTTTCCTTTTGTTCATTTTTTTCCTTACTGATAACTTTTATTGTGTTATGACCTGCAAACCCTCTATTTAATATTTCTACTTTTCTGCACTTGCTGGAATTTGCTTTATGCCCCAGCGTATGTCAAGATTTATAAAGGAGCTATCAAGCTAAAAAATAAAATATATTTCTTAAACATTCCTATTAAATTAACACCAAAGATTTAGAAAAACTACTCTTTTTTTAGAATTAAGTTAATGTTTATAATTTCTTGTTTAACTTGTTTAACTTTCTTATCTGAAATATGGTATGTTGAAATAATCTGAATATCTGAATAATATATATAATAAATATCTGAAATAAAAGTAAGTTGAAGTAACCTACAGTTAGTTTTGCTATCTGGTTCTTTTTTTATCCTTTAAGTACTCAGATGCTATGTCATTTGGTGTAATATATTTAATATTGACAAATTTCATTATTACGGTGCCTTTATGTATAACAGTTTTGATATTTGTCTTTCTTGATAGTATCTATTTGATTGTTCTCTTATCTAAACTCATGATTGCCACTCCAGCAGGATTCATTTAAAGCAAAAATAATTCTACACTAAGCTGTAATTTAACTCTATATAAATCTTTCTTTCAAGTGTTTCTTGAAGAAAGCATGAAGCAAATTGTTTTTTTTTCCTTCTTCTAATCATCTTCCATTTTGTGAATGAGATCATTACATTAACATTCAAGGCTATAATTACTAAGTTTCTGTCCTAGTTCAAATTCATATTACTTGATCTTGTCACTCTCCCCTCACTTCCTCACAATTATCTTGGTAGTCTATCTCCTATCTCTATGCTTTTCCATAGCCTATCCTCCATGCCTGCAATGCATTCCCTTTTTACCTCTGCCTTCTAAAGTCCCTGGTTTCCTTTAAGACTCGATTCAAGAACCATCTTCTACATAAAGCCCTCCTTGATCTTTCTAGTTGCTAATATTTTTCCTCTCTGGTATTGATAACCTGGTACCAATTTTGTATATATTTGCACATAGATGTATATGCTGTTTCATCTATTAGACTGTAAGCTCCTTCAAGTCAGTGACTATTTCACTCTCACTTCGAATCCTCAGGGTTAGCACAGTGCCTGTTGTAATAAGCAGTTAATATTTTTTCAAATTGATAATCTCAGTAGCTGCAGTTTCTTTTGTCTAAAGTTCTGTCATCTTTTTCACTTGCTTAGTCTACTCCAGTCCTGTGATCACACTATTTTAGTTTCACTATTGTTTTTAATATTTTGCTTGCCCAGCCCAGATAAGATTGTGATTTATGAGCAACCATCTCCCTGCTACCACCACCTCTTTGAATGATTTTCATTCAAGGGGTCAAAGATTATGCACAGTTTCATTTGTAGCCCTTTGGGCATAGTTACAAATTGTTCTCTAGAAAGTTGGAGCAGTTCACAACCCCATTTGCTTCATTGATGTAACTTATTTTTCCACATCCCCTCAAGCATTCATCATTTCCCTTTCTGTCATGTTAGCCAATCTGATAGATGTGAAGTTGCACATTAGAGTTATTTTAATTTTCATTTTTCTAATCAAAAGTTATTTAGAACATTTTTTATGTGACTACTGATAGCTTTGATTTCTTCTGAAAACTGCTTGTTCATTTCCTTTGACCATTTTTCAATTGAGGAATGGATCTTATTTTTATAAATTTGGCTTAGTTCCCTATGTATTTTAGAAATAAGGACTTTATCAGAAAAACATGCAATAAATCTCATCGCCTCTCCCCAGTTTTTTTCCTTCCTCTAATTTTGGTTGCATTGGTTTTGCTTGTGCAAAATATATTTAATTTCTTGTAATCAAAATTATCTATTTTACTTCCCATGATCCTTCACTTTTTTTAATTGATTGCCTTGATATTCTTGATCTTTTGTTCTTCCAGATGAATTATGATTTTTTTCTAGTGCTAAAAAATAATTTTTTGATAGTTTGATTGGTGCTAAATAAGTAAATTAGTTTAGGTGGAATTTTCATTTTTGTTATATTGCCTTGGTCTACCCATGAGCAATTAATATTTCTCCAATTGTTTAGATTTGTCTTTATTTATGTGAAAATTATTTTGTATTTGTGTTCACATAATCCCTGGGTTTGTCTTGGCAGGTAGACTCCCAAGTATTTTAGATTGTCTGCAATTATTTTAAATGGAACTTCTCTTTCTAGCTCTTCTTGCTGGGTTTTGTTGGTAGTATAAACGCTGATGATGTACGTGTTTTTTTAATATCCTGCAAGTCTACTAAAGTCGTACATTGTTTCAAGTATTTTTTAGTTGATTCTCTAAGTATGCCATCATACCATATGCAAAGTATGAGTTTTGTCTTATTTCCTGTTTTTATTCCTTCAATTTCTTTTTCTTGTCTTATTGCTAAAACTAGCATCTCTAATACAACATTGAAAAATAATCTTGATAATGGACATCCTTCCTTCACCCTGATCTTACTGGGAAGTCTTCTAGCTTATCACCATTACAGATAATGCTTGCTCTTGGTTTTAGATATTACTTATCACTTTAAGAAAGGGTCCATTTATTCATATGATTTCTAGTGTTTTAATTTGGAATAGGTGCTGTATTTTGCCCTGAATTCCTGGTATAAATCCCACCTGGTCATCATGTATGATCTTTGGGATATGATGTATTGCTATAGTCTCCTTGTTAGTGTTTTCTTTAAACTTTTGCACTAATATTTATTAGGGAAATGGACTTATAGTTAAGTTTTCTTTGTTTTTCTTCTGTCTGGTTTATGTATGAAAACCATATTTGTGTCATAAAAGGAATTTGATAGGATTCTTTCATCTATTTTTTCAAATAGTTTATATAGCATTGGGATTTATTGTTCCTTAAATGTTTGGTAGAATTCATTTGCAAATCCATCTGGTCCTGAGGATTTTTTTTTCTTAGGAAGCTCATTAATGGCTTATTCAATTTTTTTTTTCTACCACAGCATTATTTAAGTATTCTGTTTTCTCTTCTGTTAATCTGGGCAATTTATATTGTTGTAAATATTCAATGTTGTAAATTCAACATTTTCATTGAATTAAAAGTATTCAATGTTGTAAATATTCAAAAAATCCATTTCATTTAGATTGCCAGTTTTACTGACATATATTTGGGCAAAATCTAATAATTGATTTAATTTCATCTTCACTGGTGGTGCATTCACCCTTTTCATTTTTCATACTAGTATCTTATACTATTTTTAAAAATAAAAATAACCAATGGTTTATCCATTTGTTTTTTTTTAATAAAACCAGCTCCAAGTTTTATTAATTCACTAACTATTTGATTTCCAATTTTATTAATCTCTTCTTTTATTTTCAAGATTTCCATTTTGGTATTTAATTGGGGATTTTTAATGTGTTTTCTAGTTTTAATTGCATGCCAATTCACTGATCTACTCTTTTTCTCTTTTATTGACGTATGCATTTTCTCTTAAGTACTCCTTTTTCTTCATCCCACAAATTTTGTTTATGTTGTCTGTCATCATTATTTTTTTTTTTGAGGCAATTAGAGTTAAGTGACTTACCCAGAGTCACACAGCTAGTAAGTGTTATGTATTGGATCCTGGATTTGAACTCAGGTCTTCCTGACTCCAGGGCCAGCGCTCTATCCACTGTGTGACCTAGTTGCCCCCATCATTATTTTTTTTTCTGGTTTTTTTTGTGAGATACCCCATTCTACCTCTCCCTTTCTTCTTCTCCAAGTATAATCCTCCCTCATCCCTTAATTTTATTCTCCAGATATGACCCCTTAATCTTCAACTCACCCTGTATCCTCTATCTATCTATCTATCTATCTATCTATCTATCTATCTATCTATCTATCTATACATACATACATATAATTTTTTTCCTCCAACTACCCTAATACTGACAAAGGTCTCATGAGTTATAAATATCATCTTTACATGCAGGAATGTAAACAATTCAATCTTAATAAGTCTCTTATGATTTCTCTTTCCTGTTTACCTCTTCATGTTCCACTGGAGTCCTGTATTTGAAAGTCAAATTTTCTATTCAGCTCTGGTCTTTTCATCAGGAATGCTTGAAAGTCCTCTATTTCACTGAATGACCATTTTTTTCTCCTGAAGGATTATACTCAGTTTTGCTGAGGTGATTCTTGGCTGTAATCCTATCTCCTTTGCCCTCCAGAATATTATATTCCATGCCCTGTGGTCCTTTAATGTAGAAGCTGCTAAATCTTGTGTTATCCTGATTGTGTTTCCACAGTACTTGCATTTTTTCCTTCAGGCAGCTTGCAATATTTTCTCCTTGACCTGGGAACTCTGGAATTTGGCTATAGTATTCCTAGAAGTTTTCCTTTGGGGATCTCTTTCAGGAGGAGATTGGTAGATTCTTTCAATTTCTATTTTGCCCTCTGGTTCTAAAATATCAGGGCAGTTTTCCTTGATAATTTCTTGAAATATGATGTCTAGGCTCTTTTTCTGATCATGGCTTTCAGATAGTCCAATAATTTTTAAATTCTCTCTCCTGGATCTATTTTCCAGGTCAGTTGTTTTTCCAATGAGGTATTTCACATTGTTTCCTAATTTTTCATTCTTTTGGATTTGTTCTACTGTGTCATGATTTCTCATAAAGTCACTAGCTTCCAATTACTCTTTTCTAATTTTTAAGGAAGCATTTTCTTCAGTAAGCTTTTGGACTTCCTTTTCCATTTGGCCAATTTTGCTTTTTAGGGCATTCTCCTCATTGGCTTTTTGGACCTCTTTTGCCATTTGGGTTAGGCTATTTTTTAAGGTGTTATTTTCTTCAGTATTTTTTTGGGTCTCCTGTAGCAGGCTGTTGACTTGTTTTTCGTGATTTTCTTGCATCACTCTCAGTTTTTCCTCTACTTCCCTTATTTACTTCTCAAGATCCCTTTTGAGCTCTTCCAAGGCCTGGGACTGATTCATATTTTTCTTGGAGGCTTTGAATGTAGGAGCTTTGACTTTGTCTTCTTCTAGTTGTATATTTTGATCTTCTTTTTCCCAAAGTAAGGTAATATAGTCTGACTCGTTTTGCGCTGCTTGCTCATGATCCCAGCCAATTACTTGAGTTTTAAATTCTTTGTTAAGGTAAGAGTCTGCTTCCAATGTGGAGAATGTACTGTCCGAAGCTTCAACGGTTTGTACAGCTGTTTTCAGAGATCCTTAGCACTGGCAAAGAGATCCCTGCAATCCCTCTGTGATCAGCCACTGGATTCCCCCTCAGTCTGTGGGCCAGAAGCTCGGGAAGCAGCTGCCACCCCCAGGGCCACTCTCATGGGGAATGGAGCTGAGACCCCACCTTCCTCTCTCAGCACTGATAGAAACAGACTTTTCCCTCTGACCTTCTAAGTTGTCTTTGGCATTAGTGGATTGAGGAGTCTGGAAACCTTCACAGCTGCCCTAGATTCAGTCCTCTGAGGCCTGCTCCAGGTTTGCTGTGGCCTGCGAGCCCATGCCACTCTGCGCTGCGCTCCCAGCACGGCACAATACCCCTTTCTGATCAATCATCCAGGTTGTCTTGGGCTGAAAATTTGTTTCACTGTCTTTTTGTGGGTTCTGCTGCTTCAGAATTTGTTTAGAACCATATTTTATGAGTATTTGGAGGGGTTTGGGGGAGAGCTCAAGCAAGTCACTGCTTTCACTCCGCCATCTTGGCTCTGCCCCCCCCATCATTATTCTTAATGAAATTGTTTCTATCATTTATTCTTTGGCCCACTCATTCTTTAGGATTAGTTCCCAATTAATTTTTAATCTATGTTTCCACAGCCCTTTATTGAATGTCATGTTTATTCCATCATGATTTGAAAAGGGTACAATTAATATTTCTGCTTTTCTGCATTTGTTAGGTTTTTATGTCCTGACATATGGTCAATTTTTGTGAAAGTTCCATGCACAGCCGAGAAAAAAGATATACTCCTTTCTATACTCATTCAATTTTCTCCAGAAGTCTATCCTAACTTTTCTAAAATTCTATTCCTCTCCCCAACTTCTTTCTTATTTTATGCACAGATTTATCTAAGTCTGAGAGGGAAGAGTTGAGATTTTTCTAGTAGTGTAGTTTTACTATTTCCTCCTGTAAATCATTTAACTTTTCCTTTTAAGAATTTGGATACTATATTATTTTGTCAATAGATCTTTAGTATCCATATTACTTATCTATGGTACCTTTCAGCAAGATGTATAGTTTTCTGGCTTATCTCATTTAATTAGGTCTTTTTTCCCTAACAAAACTGACTCACTACCATTTCCCCTATGTAGACTGCCTCCAACTGGTGCAATAATAATAAAGTTCTTAAGAGTTACATGTATCATCTTCCCATATAAAGAGTCTAACCTTTTTTAGATCCTAATTTCTTTTTCATATTTACCTTTTTATGCTTCTTTTGAGCCTTGTTTTTGAAAGCCAAATTTTCTATTCATTGGTCTTTTCATCAGGAATGCTTGAAATTCTTCTATTTCATTAAATATTAATTTTTCCACCTGAAGGGTTATGCTCAGTTTTGTTAGGTAGATTTGTCGCCCGCGACTAAGTGCTGCATCAAATGGAGGAGTGTGAAATGAAGAGATGTGGGCCAGGCAGGTCAGTAAAAGACTGAGCCATTTATTATTCTGAGGGTCCAGTTTAAATAGTGAAAGCTAACAATCACCCCCGAGGTGCTCCCAAGATTCTTACCTAACCCCAGCCCTTATGGTATCCTTGACGGTTCACACCTGCTTGCTAAGGGTCAGAGTGTTCTAACACCTCCTAGGCATGGGAAATTGGTGAGCCAAATATTCTAAATAAATAAGCCCTTATGGGTAGGAAAAAGAAAGAGTCAAGCTCTAACCTAAATTCCTTATCCTGTACTAGACTCTTCAGCTCTGGCACTCAACATAGATTATTCTTGTTTGTAATACTAACCCCTTTGCCTTCTGGAATATCATATTCCAAGTCCTCTGCTCCTTTAAGTGGTAGCTACTAAATCTTGTGTGATCCTGACTGTGGCTAAACAATATTTGAGTTTTTCTGTCTGCTTAAAATATTCTCTCTTCGACCTGGAAGTTCTGAAATTTGGCTGTATTTCTGGGAGCTTTCATTTTGGGATCTCTTTTAAGAGGTGATTGGTGGACTCTTTGAGTTTCTATTTAATCTTTTAGTCCTAGGATGTCATGGCAGTTTTCCTTTGTAATTTCTTGAAATATGATATCTAGGCTTTTTTTTTTACCATGATTTTCAGACAGTCCAATAATCCTTAAATTCTCCCCAATCTGTTTCCACAGTCATTTTTCCAAAATGATAATTCATATTTTCTTCTACTTTTTCATTTTTTTACTTGTATTTTTTGATATCTCATGGAATCATTATGAGACTCCACTTGCCTAATTCTATTTTTTAAGGAATTATTTTCTTTAATGAGTTTATTATGATGAATTAAGTTTTATACCTCTTTTTCTATTTGGCCAATTCTGTTTTTTAAGGTGTTTTTTTTTTGCAGCATTTTTTGTCTCTCTTTTACCAGTCTGTTAATTGCCTTTTCAAAATTTTCTTGCATTGCTCTTATCCCCATCTGACCTCCAAGTTTTCCTCTACTGCTCTTCATTTTTTAAATAATTTTTTTTAACTCTCACAAAAATTCTTGTTCAGCTTGTGTCCAATTCACTTCTTTTTTTCCTTTGAGGCTTTGTTTGTAGCTGTTTGGACATCGTTCTCTTCTGAATTGCTGACTTGATTTTTCCTGCTGCCACAGCAGCTTTTTACATCAGGTTCTTTTTTGTTGTTGTTTGTTCATTTTTCCAATCTATTTCTTGGCTCTGTTCACAGGGTGCAGAGGGTGGGGGGCATTGTCAAATTTCAGACTTTTTCACATTGCTGGTGCTGCCATGGTGGTGTGATCTGAAGAGAGATGTGGTCACTGCTCTCCTAGTCTGCACTGTGGTCCCTACTCAGGACATGCCTCCTACTCCTTGGGACCAAAATCACTACTGCTCCTAAGGGACCCTGATCCCTTGTAACTACAAAGGATACTGCTCCTCAGGGCCCTTGCTCCTTCATTACTGCAGGAGCTTTTCTCAGCTTGAATTCTGACCAGAAAGTTAGTATAGGTAATGAAATTGCCAAACAGCACCCTGTCCTAACGTAAGGGTCTCTTATAATCTTTTTCTGACCAGTTGTTAGATCCCTTTGCCATCTCTATCTTGAGAGCTCTCAAAACTGCAGCTACTGCAGCTGCTGCCTCCAAAGCCCACAGCTGGTTTTGCTGCCACGTGGGCTCCAAACAGGCTTCCACCAGTGTCACAATCTCCAATCTCCTAACCTGACTTGGGTTAGAAAAAATTTCTCTCTGCCCTTTTCTTGGCTCTGCTGTTACAGAATTGAGGCTTTATTTTAATGTTCTTTTGAGGAGAATGTTTGGAGAAGTTAGCTGCTTCCTGTACTCTGTCATCTTGACTCTGCTCTTTTCTTGATGAGGTGGCATGGCATAGAGGAAAGCATACTGATACTGGAGCCAGAGAACTTGGTTTCCATTCCTGATTCCAACACTAGCTAGTGGATGTAGAATTCTCAAGTATAGACTTTATTTAGTTTAGTATCTTTTTCTGTTATTAATGCAGATATTCAGTAACATATATTTGCCTCTAAGAACTATTTTGATTACATCTTGTAGATATTAATAAGTAGCATCAGAAAGGCAACATTTTGTAGTGGAAAGTGAGGCCCTTTTAGGAGATTGGTGAAGTCCAAATTATTTCTGTAATAATACTGAGACATTTTCATTTCCAATACAGTGAATAACAATAGATACAATGCTCATAAACAACAGTTCTTTGAGGAGTCCTTAAGAGGGGATTGAGACCAAAAAGTCTGAGAACTAATTGTGTAGGAATCCCTGGCGAGAAAATTTCCCCTACAATGCATAGTGGCAACTGTTTTTCAGCTCTAAAGTCTTAAAAACTTAAATGCCTGAGGAAAGTGATTCAGAGATTCAGTTACATGTCTCTAAGGAACATATGCCCCCACATAATTCAGGATTTAACTTTAATACTAAGTTACACAAAAAAGTAAATATTGTTCCATTTATATTTTAATCTACAGTAATGTAGAAACACACATTTTAATTATTCAATAGACACAAGACAAATTTGGTCTTTAAGACAATGATTTTTATTATTTTAAGTCTTCTATTTGGCAATCTCAAATATACTCATTTTAAAAAGTCTGAATGAAGTATTTACACAAGAAATAAAATCCTGAAAAGTTTACAAAATATCACTGTTCTGACTTGTATTCAGAATTTAGAAATATTTATTATGCATATTTCCTTCAGTTTTAAGGCATAACCTGGCCATTTTAAATAGAAGATCCTAATGATATGCTAGCTTCTCTTACAGTATTATGAAACAGTAGCACTGAAGCAAATTTCTCTGTTTTCCATTAAAAAAATATAACATAGCAAAGTGTAAAATACTGAAAAACTAATTTTCAAAAATAACACTTAACACAGGTATTTATTTTCCTGTAGGTCACAACTTTTGGAAACACCAATTTTAATTACTATTCATGAAAAAGCAGATTAGGGTACATTTTAAAGTTTACAATCAACTCTACATTATCCTACGTTGGATGATTTTCTTTTCAGATTATTTGCGGAAGGTACGAAGAAGACAATGGTTTCTACTTCATTTTTGTAATGTGAGGTCAGTGGCCTCAAAAACTCGCTCACAAACCAGAAATCTGAAGTGGAGCCTAACTAGAGAGCCAAGGAATTCTCTTATTTCCTATTCTGGTTTAACATCTGATAAAGATATTTTACAGGACAAGCAATTAGTCTTCCCCCCACCCTCAGCCTGTGCAAACAACCAAGTCTGTAAACTAAAGAATGTGAAAGGACAGTTCTGGTGAAGGCCAACTGAGTGACATATTAATATGGTCACTCCTAGGATGAAGTAGCAGAGAGGTGATCACTGGGCTAAGTAGTATAGGAGGTAAAAGCTGAGTCTTTCTAGTAAAGTCTGATCTTCATATAGGTTATTTTAATTTAATTTAGCAAATGTTTATTGAAAGTTTTACAAATTCTCAAAGTGTCAGATTTGGCCAATTAAGTATACAAAATGCATTTCAGAAACAAATGTAAATGATTTTAGAATCATCTATTTAACCTGTCTCTATGACTTGTGCAGATCATTTTTAAAAATTGACTTATAATTAGAATACAAACTGAAATATCAAATAACATAAATTTTTTTTTTTAAAAATAAGCTGCTTTAAAGGCTCAGCACACAGTAGGACCCCAAATGCAATCTCATATATACTTTGGGGTACAATTTTTCATTTAAAAATTTATTATTAACAAAAGCAGCTTGTTCTTAGATCCTATGCAAGACATATAAATGAATATTTAGTGATAATACATACTTCAAAGCTTAAGTACCTAGAGACCTATATTGATACTAGCCAATGAATAACCCCTCATTTTTCACTCTCAAACTGAATTTTGCACCTTTATTATAGTAACATGAACAGTTCTCCAAAAATAATTTTAAAGTAGACAAACAGAAGAACAAAAGTCTAATGCAAATTTAAGTATTTTTTTTGGTCCCTAGTACAAAGCAGACTGGGCTTTTTCAGGTACATTTTTCAAGTTTCAGAAACAGCAGCTTTTTTAAAAGATGAAATATAACTATTCTAATTTATTTTTCTTGTAACTATTGCATTCAAACCCAGATGGGTCAGTTTCAATCCTAAGGCATTTTGGAATCTGAAGAAATTTAACAAGGATATCCCCTTCATTCGCAAGGGCAATATAAAGTGTAATATCTCACAAACTCGCATTCTCATATTAAACTGAACAACAGACATATAATTTTCTATTTTGAATTCCAAAGTGAATACAGTCATTCCAGCATATGCAAACTGTAAAATTTTCTTTTAAAGTAGTATCAACACAATAAAGTACATTCATCCTATAAAAATACAATATAAACAATGGGTTACTTGTTTATTCCCTGACGTAGAATTCACAATTTTTGGACACAAAAACTGTAAACTTTTGATTACATTCAAAATGCAACCTTTTTAAAGATTTAAGTTATCTGAGGTTTTGGCAGTTGGAGCTGTGTACAGAAGATTTATATTATTGCAAAATCTTTTACATAACATTTCTAATTAAGGGCAAGAGTCCAGTGTTTTTCATCTTACATCGGCTACCAGGAAGAAAAGAAAGGCTTCCTACAATTCACGGTCTGTGTGAATGAATTATTCAAATGGACAATCCGGCCCTGACTTCCACTCTGACTTCGTTCCACGATCACACGTGGCATTTGTACTAGCTGAAGAGGACTCTTTCCGTCTTTTAATGCTTGAGTAAGGTTTAAAATCTATAGAAAGACATAATAAGCAATAACAAAATCAATTAATATTTTCCATTATTTGGCCACATACAATTTCCATTTTTTTTAATCCAAAATTCTGGCAAGCAGTCATTCCTTTGAAAAGAAGAATCACTGGGTTCACCAAATCTCATTTTATCTTGAATTTAAATGAATAATAGGAAAGTTTTAGATAATTAGCTGTCTAAACTATAGGATTTCATGAAAATGATCATTTTTGCAAGTGATATAATCTGAGTAGCTCAAAAATCTTTGAAAAAGAGAAAATATTCCCTCAACTATGAAAAAAATCCTGATGTAGTAACTGAACAACTTCAAGAACTTCTAAAATAAAGGGAAGAATCAATTGGAGAATGGTTAAACAAGTTGCAGTATATGATTGTGATGGAATACTATTGTGCTATAAAAAATGATGACAAGGATGGGTACAGAAAAACCCAGGAAGACTTACATGAACTGATGCAAAGTGAACAAAACCAGAAGAACTTTGTACACAGTAAGAGTAAGATTTTAACGAAGATCAACTGTGAAAGACTTATTCTGATTAAGACAATTCCAAAGGAACCATGATGAAAAATACTTTCCACCTCCAGAGAGAAAATTGAAGAACCCCAAATGCAAACTGAAACATTCTTAAACTTTATTTTTCTTGATTTTTTATAACATTGATAATAGAGAAATATTTTGCATAACTTCACATATATACTGTATATCACATTGCTTGTCTTCTCAATGGGTGGGGGAGGGGCCAGAGGGAGGAAATCTGGAACTCAACATAAAAAATGTTAACAATAAATCAATTTTTAAAAAAAGAACTTCCAAAATATTTCAAAGAACAATAAAGAAATTAAAAGAGGTGCCAAATCAAAAGAAATGAACAAACAGGACAGTAGAAAATTTGGGAAAGTAACCTCTTCAAAACAGATTCTCTGAAAAAGAGAACAGAAGAGTTTGAACTGAAAAACTGCAGCAATGGAAAAAAAAGTCATCAGAACAAAGTCCAAAGACAAGAAATCTGAATGAAAACATTAGACCTCTCTATGAGCCAGAGCAATTGACCTTGAAAAAACAATGTACAGAGACAATCTGAGAATCACAATTCTTCTAGAGAAACATAATGAAATAAAGTTTGAATGTTTTGGAAGTCCCCTATTTCATTGAATGTCTGTCTCCTCCCCTGAAAGATTATACTAAATTTCGCAGGGTATTTGATCCTTGATTGTAATCCAAGCTCCTTTCCCTTATGGAATATCATATTCCACACCCTCCGATCTTTTAATGTAGAAGCTGCAAGGTTCTGCATAATACTGACTGTAGTTTCATGACATTTAAATTGTTTCTTTCTGGCTGCTTGTAATCCTATCTCCTTTGCCCTCCTGAATATAATATTCTAAGCCCTCTGGTCCCTTAATGTAGAAACTCCTAAATCTTGGCGTTATCCTGATTGTGTTTCCATATTACTTCAACTGTTTCTTTCTGGCTGCTTGCAATATTTTCTCCTTGACCTGGGAACTCTAGAATTTGGCTATAATATTCCTAGGGGTTTTCCTTTGGGGAATCTCAGGAGGTAAGCAGTGGATTCTTTCAATTTCTATTTTACCCTCTGGTTCTAGAATATCAGGGCAATTTTCCTGGATAATTTCTTGGAAGATGGTATCCAGGTTCTTTTTTTGATCATGGCTTTCAAGTAGTCCAATAATTTTTAAATTATCTCTCCTGAATCTATTTTCCAGGACAGTTGTTTTTCCAGTGAGATATTTCACTCTTCTTTTTCATTCTTTTGGTTTTGCTTTACAATTTCTTGATTTCTCATAAAGTCATTAGCTTCCACTTGCTCCATTCTAATTTTTAAGGAAGCATTTTCTTCAGTGAGTCTTTTGGACTTCCTTTTCCATTTGGCCAATTCCACTTTTTAAGGCATTCTTTTCCTCACTGGCTTTTTGGACCTCTTTTGCCGTTTGTGTTAGTTTATTTTTTTAAGATGATATTTGTTTTCTTCAGTATTTCTTTTGGGTCTCCTTTAGCAAGTTGTTGATTCGTTTTTCACGATTTTC
This sequence comes from Phascolarctos cinereus, assembly GCF_003287225.1. Classification (NCBI taxonomy): domain Eukaryota; kingdom Metazoa; phylum Chordata; class Mammalia; order Diprotodontia; family Phascolarctidae; genus Phascolarctos; species Phascolarctos cinereus. Next base: position 172,180,241 of record NW_027556402.1, read on the forward strand.
TTGCATCACTCTCATTTCTCTTCCCAGTTTTTCCTCTACTTCTCTTACTCGCTTCTCAAAATCCTTTTTGAGCTCTTCCATGGCCTTGGACTGATTCATATTTTTCTTGGAGGCTTTCAGTGTAGGAGCTTTGGATGTCTTCTTCTGATTGTATGTTTTGATCTTCTTTGTCACCAAAGATTCTATGGTCTGATTTTTGTCACACAATTTGCCCATGATCCCAGCCAATTATTTGACTTTTAAACTGTTAAGGTAGGGGTCTGCTCCCAGTGCAGAGAATGTACTGTCTCAATTCAGGGGTTTTGTGCAGCTGTTTTCAGAGATACTTCTAAGGACCTGTAAATTTTCACTTCTTCCAAGGTGGTTATGATCAAAGGCGAGGTGTTTACTCCTTTCCTAGCCTGTACTCTAGTCTATGAGAGACCACAAGCACTGTTTTCTGCTTTGGAACTGTGAGGATTCCCTCTCTATCACCACCACAAACTCCATTACGCCAGTGTTTCTCCTTGCCCCAGGACTGCCACCCAGAACTGTTACCCAGATCCAAGCACAGGCAAAGCAAGAGAATCCTGTCTCAGCACCAGCAAAGAGATCTCTGCAATTCTCCTCTGATCAGCTGCTTGATCCCCTCTGTCTGGGACAAGAGCTCTGGAAGCACCCACAACCCTGGGGCTGTGCCAGGACTGGGGCTGAGACTGAGCTCCATTCTCAACATGGTCCAACAGACTTTTCCATACTGACCATATAAGTTGTGTTTGGCGTTTATGGGTTGAGAAATCTGGAAACCGCCAGAGCTGCCTGTGATTCAGTCCCCTGAGGCCTGTTCCAGGTTCACCAAGGCCTGATCTTTGCCTGTGGGCCCCATGCTGAACTGTGTTCCTCTCTCAGCCCTAGGCAACAGATATTTTCAATCAACCAGATTGTCTTGGGCTGGAAATTTGTTTCACTCTTCCTTTTTGTGGGTTCTGCTGCTCTAGAATTTGTTAAAAGCCATTTTTTACAGGTATTTGGAGGAGTCTGGGGGACAGCTCAAGCAAGTCACTGCTTTTACTCCGATATCTTCCTTGTGGATTCTATGACTATTTTACCCTCTGATTCTAGGACCTCAGAGCAGTTTTCCTTGATGATTTCCTGAAAGATGGTGCCAGATTCTTTTTTTCATTATGGTTTTCAGGTAAACCAATAATTTTTAAATTGTCTTTCCTGGATCTATTTTCCAGGTCAGTTGTTTTACCAATGGGGTACTTTACATTTTCTTCTATTTTTTCATTCTTTTGTTTCTGTTTGACTGATTCTTGATCTCTCATAAAGTCATTAGCTTCCATTTGCCCAATTCTAACTTTTAACAAATTGTTTTCTTCTTTTAGATTTTGCACTTCCTTTTCCATTTGGCCCATTTTGTTTTTTAAGGAGTTGTCTTCAGTGAATTTTTGTGCCTCCTTTAAGGAGTTGTTTTCTTCGGTGTACTTTTTTTCCATTTGGCCGATTATATTTTTTAAGGACTTGCTCTACTATTAATTTTTGTCCTTTTCCCAAGCTATTGACTCTCTCTTACATCTCTCATTTCTTTTCCCTCTTTCCTTTCTTCTACCTCTCTTAATTGACTTTTAAACTCCTTGAGCTCTTCCAAGAAGGATTTTTGGGGTGGAGACCAGTTCACATTCCCCTTTGAGGTTTCAGATGTGGGTATACTGACGCTGTCCTCTTCTGAATCTGTGCCTTGATCTTCCCTGTCCCCATAATAGGAATCTATGGTCATCGTCTGTTTCTGCTTTTTGATCATGGTGTTTGCCTATTTCCTGACTTTTAAAAAAAAAGTTGAGCTCTCCTGCTGGAGTGCAGGGGGCACTGACCCAAGTTTCTTGTGCTAGGAGTCCCAGACTTGGTCACTGGCTTTGTGTGCTGGGACCTCAGATACTGGTAGTTAAAGGCTGTAGGGTTCTGGCAGCTTACCTGGTGCTCAGCTGGAGTCAGCAACACTGGAGCTGTTGGGGTAGGGGTGGGGAATCTGACCCCTGGAGGAATACCTGCTCACCTGGGCCTTGCACACCTTTGTTTGGCTGCTGGAAAGTGTCTGTCAGCCTGGAGATCTGCTTCCTGGAATTGTGCTGAGGCACTGGGAGATTTGTCTACTAGAGAAGGCCATTGCACATGGCTTGCCGAGTTGGTGTCTACTGATTCCCCTGCCTGTACTCCGGGGGGGGGGGTCCTAGTGTTGGGGCTTGCCTACTCCACTACCCTAGGACTCAGCATATCTCCCTGGTATGCTGAGGTGGGGCTTACTGCTGGCTTCCTGGGACACCTCCCTTCCTGTACTGCTCCCCCCTCCCCAGAGCAAGAGGGGCCTTTCCTGTTAATCCCCCAAGCTTCCTAGGCTACAAGATTGCTGTATCACATCTTTTTGCTGGCTCAGATATTCCAGGGTTTTTCCTGGGGTGATATTTTCTGGGCTTTCAGAGGTCAACAACGGAGGGTGAGAGCAACTTACTTGTTACTCCACCATCTTGGCTCCCGGAAGCGGAAGTCTCCATGACACTTCCTTAATATCCTTTGCAGGATCTCTGTGCATGTCCCACTCCCTATGTGTGGGCATATGCTGAAGTTGCCTTGGGCCTTACTTACTGTCTTTCCATATATTCTCTTTTTTGTTGATCTCATCAGCTCCTATCTATGCATATCATGTCCAAATTTTATTTCCAGCCCTGAGTTTATATTCTGAGTTCTAGTCCCACATCTTCAACTACTTGTTGGACATCTCTATCGGATGTCTTATAGTTATCTCCAAATTAACATGTCAAAAGAACTCATTTTTCCCCACTAAATTCATGTCACCCCCTAAATTCTCTACTTTTGTTGAAGACACCACCATTCTTCCAGCTAGCCATGTTTGAAGCCTAGGTCTTCATTCTCATTCTCACTTGCACTATATTCATTCAGATGCCATGTCTTATCAATACCACCTCCTCAACATCTTTTGTATGAATCCCCTTCACACTCTAATCACACTGCTACCAAGTTCAGTTTCCTATAGCCTCTCACTTCATAGTGGAAATAACTCTAATAGCCTACTGCTTGATCTCCTTTCATTCATCCTCTTTCCTCTTCCTAACCCACTTTTCACAAAGGTGCCAAACTGATATTCTTAAAGCAGAGGTCTAACCATGTCATTCCTGGTCACTAGCAGAATTTTTGTTTCTCAAAAAAATTATTAAATCTAACTACCTTGTGTCTTTACAACCTTGGGTTGTTGGGGTTTTTTCCTCTGAAGATGACCTATGAATTCTTTCAACTGGTACTTTGGTTTTTGTTCTCAGAAGTTCTGGGCTATTTTCTTGTTTTACGGTATTCAGGTTTGTTTTTTTTTTTAACATGTGTTCTGCTAGGAGTCCTAGATCCTTAAATTGTCTCTATTGAGCCTGTTTTCAAGGTCAATATGATCAATTTCAAATGGATAGTATGTTTTACTTTAATGTTATTGCCTTTTGCCTCTCTTCTTTCATTTCTGTACCTCTGTATACCCAGCGGCCATCACCAGTAGTCTTGACCCATGTCTGATAGCTCTGAAGGTAAGTGAGTCTGATGACTTTGCACTGCTCTGCCTCACTTAAATCCAATTTGCCTGCAAGTCAAGACATCACTCTCTTGATATCATTGGTCTTCTTGATATCAAATTGGTCTTATGAACAACAATAATTTGCATACCAACCCATTCACTCTTTTGTTTCTTCACTGAGATGTATCATCACAGATTCAAGTTTTTCTATTTTGCCAACTATTTCTGGTATGCAGGACATAAATCATGCACTCATAATTTCCATTTCTCTTTCAAACTATTCAGGAATTTTGTTGTGGTTCTATGGTCTCCTTGAAATCCACAGGGTCCTCTGCTTCATAAGGTGCTAAATCACTTTCCTTTGTTCTGAAGTATTTATTCAGTGATGCCTAAACTTATTTACTGCATCTGGAGGTCATATTTCCTTCTCCTGTTAAATGTCTTCTCTATTGGTTTATGTGCTCAAAGTCTTTCCGTTTCCTTCCTCCTGAAACTTTCAGTCTTTTTTTTCCCCTTTTATTTTCTCCTACTGCTCACTTCTGACTCCTTCCCCACTGACAGTAGTTTCCTTAGGGGCTAGATCTCAAAGGGTCTGTCTTCTCCTATGCTAGGCAATAAATAATTGACTAGCCTGGGTCTTTTCCCCAACTGACTTTCTGGGGAGATACAACTGGTCCTAGTTGGGTGCTGCTGGGCTCTTTCCCTCAGGCTTAAGAGAGTGCAACACAGTCCCTCACACATGGTGCCCTGTTCTGTTCTCTGTTTCTCAGTTCTCTGGCCCAGCAATACAGAACACTTCCATGCTGGTGCTATGGCTTCCTTTGAAGGTTTCAACCATTTGGACTTTTGGACTTCCAAGGGTGTGTGTGTACATACAGCACATGAAGGGGTGGGGTTGAGCTCTATTACAAGCTGAGACAGATGTCCTTCCCTGTTCCTTCTCTTCTTTCACTCTCCTAAAAAGCTCTGTTGCAGCAAAGAACCCTAACAAAGCATTGGCTATCAAAGCCTCAGCAAATTTCTTAAGTTTGGAGCTTGGATCTCTGTGGCACTAGAAGTATGGGAAAGAGGTTTCAGAGTGTGGAGATGCATTCTAATGCAAGCCTATGGGCAGAGTGGCTGGTATAACTGTGTTGCTGAGAGCATGGTAGGTTATGGGGGAGGAGGTGCTGAGTGAGTTAAGCATTGGTTCATGAGGGTTTAACTTTTTTAGGGTTCTTGGTGTCCTACACTATAAAGATGAGTGAAACTGCTTTATCTGTGGAACACAATTTCTGTTCTGGAGAGTTTTGAGACGTCATTAGGATCAGAGAAATGTCCAGTCCTCCAGCCTGTTGGTCATGTGACCCAGAAATCCTGACTGTGTCACTTAAAAAAGTTTCTGTGGTTCTCTATTTTCTCTAAGATACAAACTCTTCTGTTTGGTATTTAAAGCCCTTTGTAATCTGGCACCAACTTCATCTTTCCATGTTTATTACACGTTAATTCCCATAATGAACTCTACATTCCAGCCAAACTGACCCACTTCATATTCCTCACATACAATATTTTATTTGAGGAGGTGGAGCTAAGATAGCACAGCAAAGAAAGCAGTACAGCCAAGCTCCTCTCCCAAAACTCCTCTAAAGAGACCCAGAAAATGTACAACACCAAAAATCCCGAAAAACTCAGTAATTCATTTGTTTAGCAGGTCAGCATAGGGAGAAAGTGTTTAGGATTCGACCAGAAGCATGTCACGCATGGAAAAAGAGAAGGCAAGAGAAGATTCCAGATTCATTGCAAGGAACCTGCAGACCCCTACTTGGGTATTGCAATAGGGAAAAGTGGCAACTGGCAGTTTTGTAGCACACTACACATTTCTAGGCCAAAAATCCAGAGTGGACTAACAAGGGGACCTGTACCTGTAGCAGCACTCTCTGGCAGGGAGGCCCTAGGTAGTGGACCAAAACAAGAAGAAGTTCAGAAGCAAGCAGCAGTGATGTGGTTCAGACCTCAAAAGCAGAGTGGGGTTCAAGCATCTAGTCCTGCCTGTGGAAGAATGACTAGGGCAAGAATTCCAGACCAAGGGGATCCTATAATTCTGTCAAGCTGAACCAAAAGAGCTTTCCACACTAGCTGACAGGGACCGAGTCAAACAGCCTTTTACAGCTGCTCAGATTGAAACCCAGGTCAGGCACTTGCAGAGCTCAGATCACTGAAGGTCTCAATGTGGTCTGAACCATCGATAAGCCAAACATTAGCATTAGTGATTATGGCTTAGACAAGAAGGTTGGTCACAAGAAAATTATAGTGATCTTGACCTCAGAGGCAGAACTTTCAAATCTCCATCCTCAACACCGAAGATGGCATTTTTCAAGTCAAGTCCACAACAGGAGATACTCTGGTTGGGGAAGACTTTGACAACTTTGTGGTCAACTATTTATCGTTGAGTACAAGCACAAGGACATGACTGAGAATAAGAAGGCTGCCCACCTCCTCAGTGTCACTTGTGAACATGCAAAGTGCCGACTGTATGTAAACAACTCCTTTTATGAAGGTACTAATTTCTATACCTCTATCACTTGCACCTAAGAACTAAACGTGGACCTTCTTTGTAGTGCAAAGGAACCAAAAGAAAAGGCTCTAAAGGATGCCAAAACCTAGTTACAGATCCATAATTCTATGCTTATCCTCAAATTCCAAAAACTTCTGTAAGACTTCTTTAAGGGTAAAGAGCTAATCAACAGTAATGATCCTATTGAGGCTATTATTGCTTATACTGCTATACAGGCCACCATCCTGTCTGAGGATAAATCTGACAAAGTACAGGACTTGCTGCTGTGGATGTCATGCTTCTTTTCTCTAATATGGAAACTGCTGGCAGAATTATGAAAATTCTTATCAAACTTACTATCACTACTCCCCACAAAGCACCATAGTCCTTCATCATTTACTCAAACAACTAGCTTCCTGTGCTTATCCAGGTTTATAAAAACAACAGAAGATAAACTATTTGGCAAATCTGAGTTCATAGGAATCCTCCCGTACTCTGGAGTGTTCCTTAGATTAAAGTGAGCTCTGACATTCTCAAAGTATCTGCTGTGGATAAAAGCACAATCAAGGAGAATAAGATCACCATCAGCAATGACAAAAGGCCACTCAAGGAAAGACTACATTAAAGCACAGTCCAGGAAACTGGACTATGAACAAGGCTGAAGGTGAAAAGCAGAGAGAGAAGATATCTTCCAAGAACTCAACTGAATATTATGCTTTCATAAGAAGGCTGCAGTGAAGGATGAGAAGCTTCAAGGCCAAAATGATAATAAAGACAATTCACAATCCTTGACAAATGTAATAAAATGAAAGAAATTGATTTGATAAGAACCAGACTGTTAAGAAGGAATAACATGAGCACCAGTAGAAAAAACTGGAAAAGTTCTAGAATCCTATCATTTTTTTTTTAATATTTGAAAACAAATTTTTTTATTTTACATTTTTGACATACAGTCAATAAATTCATCTCTGCTTAGGCCATTTAACTGAATAAAAAAAGTGTTCTTACAGTAGTGGTGAACACCAAGGAAGAAGGCAAAATAACACTTCTTCTCTTGGTAATATATTGCTTCATTTGTGAATCTTTTCCAGGTTCAGCAAATACTGTATTAATATCAATATTGATATCTATTTACAAATACATAGAGACATGCATGTGCATGTATAACTATATATAACATGAATTATTTATCTCCTATGCTTCTGTCATTTATGGAAAATACACACATATGCAAACATATGTATGTACAGTGAATAGACTTTCAGGCGTGGAGTCAGTAAGACTCATCTTCCTGAGTTCAAATCTGGCTTTAGATACTTGCTAGTTGTGTGATCCTGGGCAAGTCACTTAACCCCATCTGCTTCCATTTCCCCATCTGTAAAATGAGCTGGAGAAGAAAATGGCAAACTACTCCAGTATCTTTGCTAAGAAAATCCCTAATGGGGTCATGAAGGGTTGAAACATGACTGAAAAAATGACTGAAATATATACATACACATACACGAATAACACAAGCACAGGAATCAGAGCTGGAGAGGTCTTAGAGATCCAAATCTTGAAGAGCAGAAGTTTAGAGAAATGTTAGTGCTGCTGCCTGAAGAGTCATTCAACCAAAGTACTGATCTGGAACCAATGAAGATCCAGCTTGAATAAGAGATCATGATGAAGTGAACTGCCTCACCTTGTCAATGAGGAAACTAAAGTCCAAAATCATAAAGTTTTCCTCAAGGTTACATAGATAGTATATAATAATTGACATTTATATAATGTTTAAAGGTTTATGAAGTACTTTACATATGCTATCTCATTTGATTCATATAAAGTAGGTACCATTACATCCCTTATTTTATAAAAGAAAAAAATTGAGGCCAAAAGAGGTTTTGACTTGCTCAGAGTCAGGGTCAACCCTATCGTCCTTAAGGCTAATCAGAGAATGGTAGTCATGACTATAGGTAGGTGTGGTAGATGCCTTGGTGATGGAGTAACTGGATCTACTACTAAAGATACTGACTAAATGCACTAAAAAAGAACATTTTACACAGCTTTTCAAAAACCAAATGAGCCAAATTTGTAGCAAAGGCTTGGTGAAGAGACAGTTTAAAGATTGCACTTGAGCTTTTGTGTAAATTCTAGGCATTCTAATTACCTGAATGTGTGCAGAAGGAGAGAAGTGAATAATATTGCACTTTATCAGCACTGTAAATACGTGGAAATGCAATTCTTGTCCTGAAGAACAGAAATCTACTTAAAATTGGCACTATTAAGAAAAAGATATTACTGGACCTTGGAGAAGACAGTTTCAGTTGTGCAGAAGGGTGAGAAGCCAGACTGCAAGGGGTTGAGGAATAGGAAGTGAGAAAGTGGAGGAAGTAAGTATAGATAGCTTTTTCATAGGACTTTGACTGTGAAAGAACCCTGATGAGAGCTTGAAAGGATAAGGTCAAGCGAAGATTTTTTGGATTGGGGAAATGTCGACGTGTTTAAAGGCAGCAGGGAGAGAGCAAATTGTTACATACATTTTGTCAGATGTTAATTTATTGATTTTGATGATTTTTTTCCCTCTTCTTTTTCTTTAAAAAATTCTTGTTTTAAGTGATTGCTCTCTTAGAAGGGGGACAGTAAGGGAAACAGGGAAATTTGGATAATATAAAATCAAAAAGATATCAATAAAAATGCAAATAAATAACTATATAAATGAAGACCCATCTTCCTTTTCCCCCTCCCAGTTAGGGAAAAGTAAAAGGATTGGCATGCAATAGTGAGGGCCCAACTGAAACTGGATAAAATTAATTTGTCATAGTTTCTTTTCTATACAAAAATTGAAATATTGCAAAAAAGATGACCTACCTGGCCTCTCATTACAGACATCTGATTTTCAAAAGTGGCCTTGTCAAATCCTTTATCAGTCTTTATGAGAGAAAGAAAAAAATATTGTTACTTAACAGCAAGATCTTGTCTACAAATTATTTGCTTTAGCATGAGTAATAATGAATTCTACAATTTAATTCAAGTTCACAAATTTAAATGATCAGATTTGATAATTCAACACAAAAAGCAGCATGAGTTTAATTCAAATAGAAATTCACTGATAAGTAACATTCATGCTTATGCAAAGTTAACTTTGCTGAATTTTAATGTTAGAAGACAACAGCTTATTTATAAGAGTAGTGTAGTTTTATTTCTATTATTTCTAAGCATATTCATGATATTTAACTAGTAACTATATTTTTTATTTGGCTAGGATTATAAGACTAGTGGAGAAGAAAATACCAAGATTTTAGGATATAAAACTATTAGAAATTTAAAATTTCTCTGTCCAAAGATACATGGTTTTTGTGTTACGTAGGTTATAAGACATCTGTACCTTAGTAAATTGTCTTCATGAGTTTCTGTGACAAAAGCAACTTATCACCTGGTGACTAATTTTCTCATGACTGGCCTCGCTAAACTTAAGTAGATTGATTCTTAGACAACAAACTCAAATTGTTCTTTGCAGAGTACATATTCAAAAGTCTTTCAGTATTAAAACACTTTTTAAATAATTTTTTTCAATTACCAAGCATTTATATCAGGCTACAATGGGGCAGCTAGGTAGCACAGTGGGTAAAGTGCCAGGTCTGGAATCAGGAAGACACATCTTCCTGAGTTCAAATTTGGCCTCAGACACTTACTAGTTCTGTGATCCTGGGCAAGTCACTTAACCCTGTTTGCTTTAGTTCCTCATCTGTAAAATGAGATGGAAAAGGAAATGGAAAAGCACTCTAGGATTTCTGCCAAGAAAACCCCAAAAATGGAGTCATGAGGACCTGGACACAAAACTGAAAAACTACTGAACAACAACACAACAAAAAAAAAAGCTGGTATATATTTGTGTATATACAGGTGCTTTTCTTTCTTCTTTGATCTCCTTGGAATATATGAGTAATAGTTTCTAGGTTAAAAGGTATGCACAACTTAGTATCTTTTTGAGCATAATTCCAAATTGCTTTCCAGAACAGCTGGACTAATTCATGGTTGTACCAAATATGTCAATGTGCCTATTTAATCACAGCTTCTCTAACATTTGTCATGTTCCTTTTTTGGGTCAATTTTGCCAATCTGATGAGTGTGAGGTTGATTTGGATTTGCTTTAATTTTTCATTTCTCTAATTTTTAGTGATTTGGTGTATTTTTTTCACATGTACATAAACAGCTTGGAATTCATGCTTTGAGAACTTTTTGTTCACAATCTTTCACTATTTATCAATTGGGGAAGGTCTCTGATTCTTATAGATTTGAATTGGTACCTTAAATATCTTGGAAATGAGATCTCTGTCAGAAAAACTTGCTGTAAAGATATTTTTCTAATTAACTATTTACCTTTTAATCTTATATACCCTGGATTTTGTATAAACAAAAACTTTAATTTTATATAACAAACATAATCCATTTTATCTTCTATGATCTCTAACCCTTTTTGTTCATGAACTCTTTTATCCTAAAAGTAATTTTCTTCTTTTTCTTCTAATTTGTTCATGACACGGCTTTTTAAATCGAGGACATACATCCATTTGGAGCTTATCTTAGTATATGTTGTGGGGTGCTGGTCTAAACCTGATTTCTGCCAGACAGCTATCTAGTTTTCCCAGAAATTTCTGTCAAAGAATGAATCCTGACACCAGCAACTAGCATCTTTCGGTTTAGTGAACACTAGGCTACTACATTCTTTACTACTCTACATTTAGTATCGAACCTGTTCTACAAACCAACTATTTTATTTTTTAACCAGAACAAAATGGTTTTGATTGCTGTTGCTTTTGTAATATAGTTCTGAGATCTGGAAGGCTAGGCCACTTCCTTCTTACTTTTCCCCCATCATTTCTCTTGAAATTTTTAATCTTTTGTTCCCCCAAATCAATTTTTTTTTCTTATTTAATAAAGTAATCCTTTGGTAGTTTGAATGTGTTAGCATTAAATCAAATCAATTTAAATATTATTTTTATTACATCAGCTTGGCCTAGCCATGAACAATTAACATTTTGCCATTATGTAGGCCTCTATTTCCATAAACAATGTTTTATAGTGGTATTAATATAGTACCTATGTGTATGTTGGTAGGTAAAATCCAAAATATTATATAATTTTGGGGTTATTTTAAATGGAATTTCTCTTCCTAATAGGATTATTACTAAACAGAAATGCTAATGATTTATGTGAAATCGTTATATCCTACAACTTTGTTGGTTTCAATTAATTTTTAATTGTGCCTCTGGGGTTTTCCAAGTACACTATCATCTCCTTGACAATAAGTGATAATTTTGCCTATACTGGCTCCCTCAATTTTTTTTTTTTGTGGGAGGGAGAGGAAGAGAGAATTTTCTTGCTAGAGCTAGCATTTCTGTGTTACTTTACCATGAACTTACTAGAAAGATTCTCAAGTTCATGTGATCTTAGGGTAGAAAGATACCCCACTACAGTTTCTCAATCACTACTCAGTCTGAAATTCTTAGATCATTGCTGGAGTAGTTGTGGCGGATGAACAGGAAGAAAGCCGAGTTATATACTGCTTCCTCCTACTCTGCCATCTTGGCTAGTCCAACCCTTCCAGTTCTTGCACTGACTGGTAAAGTCACTAAGAAACAAGACATCAGTGCCTCAGTTTCTTCATTTATACAATGAGATGGTCAGACCAGATAACCTCTATGGTCACTTACAACTATAAAACTATTATCTTATGTCTTCATGCAACAAGACTCTGGAGTAGGACTTTAGTGAAAGAAAAGTTTTAAAGTACTCAGAACTTTTTTCAACAACTATCACTTTCACTACATGAATGGCCTACTTCTTTTTTCTGATAACATTTTCTGTAGGACTTCTTTCATGGAGACCTTTTTGTCCATAAGCCATCATTAGTGATATGTTTCTCTCCTTTATACCCACCATTCATTATCCCATTGTCCTTGGGTCACTTTCACTTTTAATTCTCCAAAGGTCCATGGATAGATGAATGGTGGGTATAAATGTTTCATGTTTTGTAGTCAGAGCACCACTAAAAGAATAATGATATTTTAAAAAATGTATTTTTGCGTCAGGGACCACCTTGAGATTCTCAAAAACATTTGCAGTATCTCAAATGTAATCTTTTCTACTTTTTTCCTCCTATTTAATTCTGGGTCTAGTTCATTATCTATCAAATGATTAAGACACATGTATTGATGAAATTCAAGTGAACTTTCCATCTTGTTCCAAGTCATATTCTAAGCAAAAGACATTCCTCATTCATGTGGTAGTTCTTGTATGGATTATGAGGTCAATCCCTTTCAAGTGGTCATAAATTCCACTGAGAAAATCATATAACATTCTGAGTTTTAATGCCATTGGCACAGTATCAGCAAACAGGAGTATTTTGAGGACATCATCATTTGTATGATTCTTTTTCTGCTTAGATTCTGTAAAGGCCTTCAAGAGAGAAGCAAACATATACTATTCTGTTTTATGACTCACTTTATACTTATATTCAGGGATTACTGAACAAAGTTCTCTATTTTTGGCTGTATGTATCAAAGAATCTTGTATTATTTTAGTATACTGACATTGGAGGACTCTTTCAAGATTGCTATTTTTCTTTACTCAAAAATTTTTAAAAAATCAACATATATTATACACAAAGTGATCTTGCAATCATTAAAATTTCTAGTCATTCATGACTGGGAAATGGTTGGCTGTAGAAAACTATTTTGAAAACATATTCCCTTCTCATTTTCCTCAAGGATACCTGTAAAGCTTATGTATATAATTTTTATAAAGCTTTTAAGATGAAAAAACAGGCAAATGGTTTGGTAGTTATTTATATTAATATCATTTCCTATTAAATATTCTATAAATTAATCCCAAAATACTTTCAAAATTGCTGTCCAATACTGATCTTCCCTGTATGTAATTGGTCTGATTAAATCACAGCCATTCTTCTTGACTTCATTTTCTCATGTTCCATCTCCCCTTTCTTACTGGCACAATGGTGACTGAAGTGTTAAGAATTTGAATGGAGTTACACTGGCAGATTGTTCTGTTTTTCGAACATTTGTCCTTGTGGTTTCATTTAGAAATACTATTAGGACAATTGGGCTTAGTTAGGTTTCACATGGTATCTTCTGCAGTCTCCTTTTCCCAACTATCACTTTTTTTTTAACTAGATACTACTCATCATCTTTCACTGTAACATTTTGCAAATGACTTTATATAGTCTAAACCAGTGCTTGGCTGCTAGATGTCTCCTTCTGGCAAGGAGATCAAATGTTTGCTTACTGATAGGTTTCTGGGCTCCTTTGTTCTGGACATTGTGATGATTGCTTCATTTACATTAGATATACTTCTGTAAATAGTGATAGTTTGCTTTGATGTCTATCCCTTTATCCATTCCCCATTATTCAACATCAACAGCTTGTCTGAATAAATTAGGCTGAAGTCACTGCAATTGTCCATTGTGTGCCTTCCTGCCCTTATCCTCTCTTCTAGTTTGAAATTAATTTTGACTTTTGTTCTAACTAGGTCATGTTTAACTGTCTACATGTAGCTGATTTAGAAATGTAGACTCTCCAATCTCCTATTAAGTTAGCAAATACTGTAATTTTGTGATGTTACTAAGCACTTGTCATAGCCTTCCAACTTTCTTCTGGAAATATTATGCTATACATGACACAAGACATGTGAGTATTTTGCAACCCTGAACAAATGTCCAACATATTTCTTGACCATATATTGACCTGATTTGGAGAAGCTTGAATTATAAATAGAATTTCTCTTCTTCATTACTCTGTGTATCTTGTGACATGATATTTCTTTTTTGTTGCGTTTGGGCATACATGAAAATGAACTTTAGTATTCCAATGATTACTAATTCTAATTTTTAAAAAAAGTATGTGCATATACATACATACGTACACACATATGTGTATATGTGTGTGTGTATATATATATATATACATGCATGTGTGTATGTGCATATATATGGTATATATAAATGGGTTTTTTTACACATACACACACATATATGGTTTTCAGTTTAAAAAGTGCTTTTACATACATTACTTCATTTGATCATGAACAACCTTGTGATGCAAGTGGGACAAATGTCATTACTCCCACTTTACAAATGAGGAAACTGAGGATTAAACAGGTTAAGTAATTTATCTAGGATCAGACAGCAGGGTGGAGAGATGAGAAATGAATGCATACCTTTTGTTTGTGAGTCCAATTTTTTTTCCATTAAATCACACTCGAAAATTTTCAGATAAGATTTTAATTACCTTAAAAAGTTCATAAAGATCTTCACATAAATCTTGCACAAAGTTCATATCAGAGATACGTGGGAGAATTAATTCTTTAGTTTCTTCAGAAAAAGGAACTTTTGCTTGAGGAAGCCAAGCCCAATGAAAAGGATCTAATGGAGAATAAAAGTATTTTCAGCCCACGTGGAAGTTTTAAAAAATTTTCATTTTACAAAATGCTTAGATGATAAGCTTGAATGTAAGGATAGGAAATCCATCACCACATTGATTGTATATTTCTAAGGGCTGAAGGCAATACAAAGAAGGTATTTAATATCAGCTTAATAGGAGTATTTTGAAATTAAACTATCCAACACTGGGACCCAGACATCCTGAAATAAAGTTAAGCAGGCAAGTTAAATGCCCTACTAGAAATAATTTTTAAAGATCAAGGGTTTCTTAACCTAAACATTTCATATATTCCTTGGCCTCAGCCATATCTTTTAATGCAATTTATAATGCCTCAATGCTGGTCACCCCAGCACTAAGCCACTTACTACTCACCACCTGAAATGTCCTCACTGATCACTTCAAACAATCTCGTTTTCATAAATTGTATATTGAGATTTTGTGTTTAGAGATAAATTCTGACAGACTGGTTGTCATTCATTCTCAAAGAAGACCAAAATGATATCAATATGTTGGGGTTGAGATACAGTGTGTCTGGTCGGGCACAAATTGTCCACATGAACACCTGGAGAGAAGATGTCTAAATTTGTCTATCTCCCATTTCTTTTGAGCTACTGCAATTCTGCTTTGCTCAGAGAACAACAGCATCTTCTTTGATGGGGGCACACTATGTTGGGCAATCCTATGCCAGTGTCTCCAGTGTCTCACAATCAATTCCAAAGTTCTTCAAGAGAACCTTGAAAGTGACCATGTATTGCTTCTTCTAATTACCATGTGAGCACTTGCCTTGAGTAAGTTCTCCATAAAATAGTCTTTTAGGCACAGGTACTTTTGGCATTCAAATTAACTATGTATTCTGGGAAGGCATACAATTGTACTATTATCTCCATGATTTGAGAAACAGATATGGATGTGGCTAAGAGGTGGTATTGTTAAGTGTAGGTAATACCACTGAAATTTCTGTAAGCACATAATTTTTTTTTATCAGCAAGGTACATCTACTATAATTAAATCTGAAAACAGACATGGCTTAGTTCAGTTCATAATGATAAACCAAAATTTTTGTTCCATTCAGTTTTAGTCTCTAACTCCAATCTCTACAACATAAACCAGAAAAAGAATGAGGAATAAGAAGTAATAAAATAGTTTGGCCACAGTTATGCCAATAGTAGTAACACAGCCCTTTCCTCTAAAGAGCCATTTGCCTCTATAGCTACATATATAGTAACTAGGATTCAAACCATCAGAAGTTAATCATTTTTATACAGATAATGACCCTTTTAAGATGCTAGCAGGGAATCTAAGACTTCACAGTGCCACACAGTAGTAGTAGCAGTAGGATGAGGGGGCTTTGGTGAAGGCTTCTGGACTGGCTGTCAAACTTCAGAGATGTTTTTATCTGGAAAGCACTAAGATATGATGAAAGGTTGGGTACAGATCTATCATAAAGACATTTTTTCTCACTTTTCTTTCACAAACTTTTCTCTGCATATGGTAGATAGACTAGGCAGGATTATATTCCATTCACCATTTCCTTCTTCCATTGCCATGTGGGCAACCTTGGTTCCCTTACCTTTTTTTTTTTTTAAGAAAAAATATAAATATGGATAACCATAGAATACTCACATGCTCTCCATTCATCAGGATGTTTAAAGGGAAATGCTAGACCATTATCAATTGCAGCAATTTTAATAAGAGATTCTTTACCCATAGTCCACTCTGTTTCCTAAGGGGGGAAATTGTTTTGTTGGTAAGAAGCTTTATACACAAATACTTACATAGCGTAGAGTTCTTTTACATAATTAAGAAAATAGGAGAAATACATGCTTTGAAGGTTCTATCATAAACGTGCCAGTCAGTATTTTCACAATATGGTGAGTTTTAACAATTTCATATTGGAACAGAAAGAGCTAGTGTCAAATCAGGCAGAATCTAAGAATCATTAGTTTTGGGGGGTTTTTTTCCACTTTACATCTGTCATCTTTATTGAATATATATGGGAAAAGGGGCTTGGAAAATACATCCTCAGCTAAAATACAAGACAGAAATACAATAGGTGTTTTTTTCTCCTTCCAGTAAGGCTTTTAAAATATTATTGAAACCATGGGATGGATTAAATTAAGAGTGATTTTTACAAGATCAGTTTATAGTTAGAGAGATCCTCAACATTTACAGTATTTGCAAAACATTACATTTTAAACGGTACATATTTGAAACACATATGGTAGGGAAAAAAATTAAGGTCATCATTCCTTTAACATAGGAAGCAAAGTGCCTATTTACCACACTTTAAAAATCTGCACCCTCCTAAAGCATTGTACAAATTAATCAGTAAGAAAATTTCCCTTTTTCATTCCCAGATAGAGTTTCCGAATGGTAGCTTCCAAATATAGTAAAATACCATTATCTACTTCCAGGACATATTCTTTTTAAAATATATACATATTTTATTTATTTCATTAAATATTTCCCAATTACATTTCACAAAATTTTTAACATTCATTTTTAAAAATTTTGATTTCCAGATTCTCTCCCTCCTTCCTATCCCTCCTACAACCACTTCTTGAGAAAACAATATGATATCCATTATACATGTTAAGTCATGTAACACATATTAGCATATTACACAAGAAAACACACACACACACACACACACAAGAAAAATTCAGTGAAAAAGTATGCAGGGTTCCTGGATCCAGCAGATGTAAATATATAAGCATCTCCTATATGCTTATAATAGACTGACTGGCAGAGTACTAAGTAAAACCCAAATGAAATATGGCAAGGTAACAAGGTATGTCCCAGAAGAGAGAAACCAAAAATGGAACACAGGGGCTAGGAAAAGGTAGTTTTGACAATTTTTAAAAAATTAGTTTTCTTATTGAAGGCCAATATAATAAATGTACTGTTCCTTCTGTACTTTATGAAATGCTTACTTCAATAAAGCCAATTAAAATGCAAGAATAAAAAATGCAAAAATCAAATTATCACTAAAAACTCAGTCATCTGGAACACAGCAATAAAATAATTTAGGATGTGGCTATCTAAAATCCTTTGATCAAGTAAAGTCTGAATATGTAAAATAAGAAATATAGACAGATTAGAAAAAGTTTTAGAAAATGCCTCATTTAATATTTTCTTAAATGTTTAAGGGTTCCCCCCAAAAAACTTATTCAAGCATCTTGTGAGCTTTTCTATACCTTTGGTATATTTGACTGAAATTCAATGTCATTTGTGTTACACACTTGTCATTACTACTTTGACACTGGCTTCCTTGCTATTCCTTACACATGACATTCCATCTCCCAACTCTTAATAATTTTCACTGGCTGTCCCCCATGCCTGCAATGTCCTCCCTCATTATCTCCGCCTCCTAGCTTCCTTAGTGTCTTTCACATCTCAGCTAAAGTCCTATCTTCAGCAAGAAGTCTTTTCCAATCCTCCTTAATTTTAGTATCTTCTCTCTGAAACTATCCTCAATTTATCCTGTGTATATCTTGTTTTCATTCTGTCTCTACCATTAGTTTGAGTGCCTTGAAAGCAGGTACCTTTTTTTCCCCCTTTCCTTTGTGTCCCTAGCGCTTAGTACAGTGTTTGGCACAAGGTAGGCCCTTAAAAATATGCTAGTCAACTGGTATCATAACTGAACCATTAGCTGTATATAACCAATTTCTTGGTTGTATATGATATACAAACACACATAATGGTTGTTAAATTTATGTGTAGTCTATCATAATAAATTTTTTTTAAATTCCTTTAAGTAATTATTCACAAATAAGGTTATGTGACACTTCGTTATGGCCTAAGAAATATTCAATTCCATGCAGTGAAGAGTAATATTTGCATAATGCTGTTCACTAATCTATGAAAATGAGAGAAAAAGTAGACCAAAAGGGGAAGTAGCAAATAACAGATGTGGTAACAAAACCTTTGTATACTTAAACTCAATAGAAACTAATGGTTATCCAATCCGAGATTTCAAAAACTCCCCAGTTTCATTTTCTTAGCCTCTTACAAACAACAAAATGGAAAGAAAAAAAATCATCATCATCAACAACAACAAAACAAGGAAAAGAATAAAGAAAAGAAAAACAAGACAATGAAAGAAAAGATAAAAAGAAAAGGGGATAAGAAGGAAAAACTACAGAAGAAACACATTAAATGCTAAGAGGAAAAGGAAAACAAGGAATCACAAGATCAGAGAAGTTGAAATATCACTCTCCTTTAAATTAAGACATTAAGACGGATATTAGACACATCCTTTTATTTTCTTACCTTATTGGAACTTTTGTTCCCATCACTCTGTTTTTCATATCGGACTAACCAATTATCATTTCCCCTGTCTTTCAAAACAAAAATGTTATTTTATTTCATTTCTGTGTAAACTACAACTTATTTTAGAAAAATCTAAAGTCAGCTCTCAACTACCCACCTGTGTCTTACCAACGTCACTGATTATCTGTGGCACATTTCAAATTTATTCCTGGCTTCCCCCTGCCATCTAGCATCACTCTAAGAAAACAGCTTTCTCTGCTGCCAGTTTGAATAGGTGCTGGAAATGTTAATTTTAGACTAAGCCAAACCAAAGTAGAAAAATAAATCTTTTGAAAAAATTACATAATGCAAATTCAAGGCACTGTTTCTTTTCATTAATGTATAAAAGCAATAGTTGAATGTATTTATAGCTTATGCTATTCTATCTATGAATGGTCACATAATGCACTAATAGGCACTTAAAGGATATATGTATAACATACACTCAGTAAATTCTTAATTATCCATGTTTCTAAAGGGACATTTTCAATATGAACGTATCCTAGGAAACTGTTAACAGGTAATGGAATTATGATTCCCACAAAGATGGTCAAGAAACTCTCCTTGAAAAGACTGTCTTCACAGCAGAATCCTTTCAGCCCTGTATCTCTGCTTTCTAGGGCCCCTGATGGCATCATTTCCCACCTGGCTGACCTCCTGGATTTCATGATCTTCAGAAACTCATCATTCTGCAAGATGAAATCAACGGTAACTCACATCTCCTCAGATCATTTCCCACCCTAGCTGCAGGACTTCAACAGGCTGTACCACCTCCCCCTGGGTACTCCTCCCTTTTCAGCTTCTTCTAGTGTGTTGTGTTCCCCCATTAGATTGTGAGCTTCTTGAGGGTAGGAGCTCTCTTAAGCCTTTCTTTGTATCCTCAGTATTATCAAGGTGTCTAGCAAAGGATAAGCCTTTAATAAATGTTTATTGACTACTGACTATGCTAGTGCCTCTAGGATAAGATACAAATTCCTCTGCTTGGCATTAGAGCTTTTCATAATTTGGCTTCCACTTCTTTGAAGGCTGGTTACTCACTACTCCCCTTTATTACATAAACTCAATCAAGTGCTCCAGTCAAATTAGCCACCTTGTCACTATATATAATATTCCATCTCCTGCATAGGTTGTTACCATGCTAGGAATTCCTTTCTTTCTCATCTTCCTCCTGGAATCCCTAAGTCTCCTTAAGGGCTTAAGCTCAACTGCCCCCTTCTTAAATAGAACTTTCCTGACTTCCCCATTTGTTAGAGTCCCCACAAATTACTTTGTACCTATCCTGAATCTGTCTGTGAATACTGGGTTTGCCCCTGGGATGCTCCTTTAGGGCATGGTCTATCTCACTTTTGTATTTGTATCCCCAGTGCCTAGCACCTAGTAGCTGCTTGATAAATGCTTGTGTTTGACAGATTTTCTGTCAAATAGAAAGTAGATGTGGTCTTCATCTTGCTGCCAAATGTTTATAGTTCAAGACCCTAACAAGGGTTAAAAAACAACAATACCTTACACCTTACATTGGCTATAAGCTATTGGTTATAACTGAAGACAGAAGTTTAATACCTGTATTTCTGGTGATGTAATCCAAAACAACTAATCTCTCAAACTGTGACTGAAGCTGTTTTCTAACATTCTCAGGTAAAGGATCAGCTTCAAATTTCCTAAGCCAATAATCAGCTTCCTTATAATGATCAACAAACAGCTGAAAGGAGCCCACCTGTAATTTTAATGGCTACAGTTAGAAGAGGTAAATAAAACACAAAAAGATTCAATTTTAAAGTATAACCAATTTCTCTGTAACATGAAACAAATGCTCTTTGTAAACTTTTAAAAGAAAACGAAGCAATTCAAAGAGCTCTCAAAGAGGACAAACATTTCCTCTTTATTTTTATCCTAAAACATTACATTTCTGTGGTTAACTTAGAATGTCAGTTTCCTTAAACTCTGTAAAGAACTTTTAGATTAAATAATGGAAATCAGAGATACAAAAATATAACTTCTTTATTTAGCAATATTTACCCTTTCTGACAAAGGGAATAAAAAGCATGTAAAAGTTTTAAGTTCGATGCCCATGTGAAACATACGGCTGTGAGTGAAATTTTTTTGGAATTTCTCTATCTGAATACTAGATTTTAAAATGTCACAGCTAAACAATCAAGTAGAAGTTTAAAAACATAACTATCTTTACTGTTTAAAAAAACCTAGACATTCTGAGGTTTCTCCCAAATAAAATTTTTATACTAACTTACCTTGGGAGGTAGTCCTATTCGATGGAATTTTTTGCCCACGCTTGGTACTTTTTCTAGAGCATATTTTTTGCCTTTTGATTTTGCACGGTCTATTGCACTGTAGTTAAATGTCTCACTCACAAGCCAGACCACCTAAAAATACACACTTTAAGTTCTATATCTGACGTTAAGCGTCACTAGTGATGATTACAAAACAAAAAAATCTGATAAACACAAAGCTCAGGAGGCACAACAAGAAGTAAGGTCTAATTACTTTGTTAAACTTTGTAATAAAAGTTTTGTTAAGAACTATGTAGCCAGGCTTTGCGCACAGGTCCCGTGATAAAAATAGGTCTATTTTTGGAGGATCAGTCTAGGTAAGTTTGGAGGGACTTGTCAGCAGGCTTATTGCAGAATAAAAGTTTCAGCCACAGTACCTCATGAAGATGTTCTACTAAGTTTTAGCGGGGTTTCAATCTGAGCTGGTAAGGGGAGAACCCACAATGATGAAATCACAAATTCTTGCAAAATGTACATGTAAATATACTTTTTTCCTTTTAGGGAATTATAAAATTTTATTTTTAGAGTTTATATTATATATATATTATGTTTTACATATATTTATGTAATTTACTATTGGAGTTTATGGTTTTATGTGTATTTGTATTTCTTATTTTGTTCACTTATTTCTTTTATTGGGTAATCACATTTACAATAAATATTTTAAAAAATCAGTTTAAGAGTCATGATCTGTTGCTTCCATATTTATGAACCAGTCTACGTGGGCAACAAATTTTATGAACACAAACTGTAGCATATTTAAGGGAACTGTTTTGAAATCATATCACATACAGAACTGGGAGAGAAACTAAGGAAAAGAAGTCTTGTGTGGTGACAGAACAGTATCAAGGATGAATCGATTTATTCTATAACTCCAGAAGGCAGAGCTAGAACCAATGGATAAAAGTTAGAAAAAGCAAATTTTGGTTTGAAATAATAAACCTGAAACAAAGCTATTTAAAAAATGTAATGGGGGTGGGCAGAGCCAAGATGGCAGAGTAAAAGCAGTGATTTCCCCCAACTCCCTCCAAATACTTATAAAAAATGGCTCTAAACAAATTCTAAAACAGCAGAATCCATAAAAAGACAGAGTGAAACAAATTTCCAGCTCAAGACAACCTGGATGGTTGATCAGAAAGGTGTATCATGCCGGGTGGGGAGAGGAATGCGGTGTGGCATGGGTGCGCAGGCCACAGTGAACCTGGAACAGGCCTCAAAGGACTGAATCGAAGGCAGCTGTGACGGTTTCCAGACTTCTCAACCCATGAACGCCAAAGACAACTTAGAAGGTCAGTGGGAAAAGCCTGTTTCTGTGGCGAGAGAGAAGTTAGGTCTCAGGCTCAGTTCCCTAGGGAGCCCGCCCCTGGGGTGGTAGCTGCCTCCTGAGCTTCTGACCCACAGACTGAAGGGGAATCAGGTGGCTGATCAGAAGTGGACTGCAGGGACCTCTTTGCTGAGGCATGAATCTCTTGCTTTGCCTGTGCTTGGATCTGGGTCACAGTTCTGAGGGGCAGTCCTGGGGCGAGGAAGAGCACTGGCATGGTAGAGCTTGTAGTGGCTGTGGAAAAGAAACCCTCCTCACAGTTCCAAGACAGAAAAGAGTGCTTATGGTCACTCACAGACCAGAGCACAAAGACAGGAAAGGTGTAAACATCTCACCCTTATCATACCACCTCGGAAGAACTGAAAATTTACAGGTCCCTAGAAAGATCTCTGAAAACAGCTATACAAATCCCTGAAGCTTGGGACAGTACATTCTCCACATTGGAAGCAGACCTCTACCTTAATAGAGTTTATAACTCAAGTAATTAGCTGGGATCACGAGCAAACCTTGCAAGAAGTGTCAGACCATAGAAACTTTTGGTAACAAAGAAGATCAAAACGTACAACCAGAAGAAGACAACAAAGTCAAAGCTCCTACATCCAAAGCCTCCAAGAAAAATATGAATCAGTCCCAGGCCTTGGAAGAACTCAAAAAAGGAGTTTGAGAAGCAAATAAGAGAAGTGAAGGAAAAACTGGGAAGAGAAATGAGAGTGATGCAAGAAAATCATGAAAAGCAAGTCAACAGCTTGCTAAAGGAGACCCAAAAAATACTGAAGAAAATAACACCTTAAAAAATAGCCTAACCCAAATGGCAAAAGAGGTCCAAAAAGCCAATGAGGAAAGAATGCCCTAAAAAGAAAAATTGGCCAAATGGAAAAGGAAGTCCAAAAGATTACTGAAGAAAATACTTCCTTAAAAATTAGAAAGAGCAATTGGAAGCTAGTGACTTTATGAGAAATCAAGACACTGTAAAACAAATCCAAAAGAATGAAAAATTAGAAAACAATGTGAAATATCTCATTGGAAAAACAACTGACCTGGAAAATAGATCCAGGGAGAGAATTTAAAAATTATTGGACTATCTGAAAGCCATGATCAAAAAAGAGCCTAGACATCATCTTTCAAGAAATTATCAAGGAAAACTGCCCTGATATTTTAGAACCAGAGGGCAAAATAGAAATTGAAAGAATCCACCAATCTCCTCCTGAAAGAGATCCCCAAAGGAAAACTCCTAGGAATATTGTAGCCAAATTCCAGAGTTCCCAGGTCAAGGAGAAAATATTACAAGCAGCCAGAAAGAAACAATTCAAGTACTGTGGAAACACAATCAGGATAACACAAGATTTAGCAGCTTCTACATTAAGGAGAGGGCATGGAATATAATATTCCGGAGGGCAAAGGAGATAGGATTACAACCAAAAAGCACCTACCCAGAAAAACTGAGTATAATCCTTCAGGGGAAAAAATAGTTATTCAGTGAAATAGAGGACTTTCAAGCATTCTTGATGAAAAGACCAGAGCTGAATAGAAAATTTGACTTTCAAATACAAGACCCAAAGAGTCTGAAGAGGCAAATAGGAAAGAGAAATCATAAGAGACTTATTAAGGTTGAACTGTTTACATTCCTCCATGGAAAGATGATATTTATAACTCATGAGACCTTTGTCAGTATTACGATAGTTGGAGGGAAAAAATTATATGTATGTGTATAGATATAGATAGATAGATAGATAGATAGATAGATAGATAGATAGATAGACAGACAGATAGATAAATAGAGGGCACAGGGTGAGTTGAAGATGAAGGGGTCATATCTGGAGAATAAAATTAAGGGGTGAGAGAGGATTATACTGGGAGAAGGAGAAAGGAAGAGGTAGAACGGAGTAAATTATCTCACAAAGAACAGAAAAGAAAAGACTCTTACAGTGGAGGGGAAACAGCGGAAGGTGAGAAGGAATGAGTGAATCTATTCTCACAGGATTTGGCTTAAGGGGGGAATAACATACACACTCAGTTGGGGATGGAAATCTGTCTTACCCTACAGGAAAATAGGGGAAGGGGACAAGAGAGCAAGGGAATGATAGAAAGGAGGGCAGATTGGAAAAGGGGGTAATCAGAAGCAAACATTTCTGAGGAGGGACGGGGTCAAAAGAAAGAACAGAATAAATGGGGTAGGGTGGGACAGGATTAAGGGAAATAGAGTTAGTTTTTCACAACATGACTACTATGGAAGTGTTTTTCGTAACTGCACATGTATAACCTATATTGAGTTGCTTGCCTTTTCAATGAGGGTGGGTGGGGAGGGAGAAAGAGAGAAAATTTGGAACCCAAAGTTTTAAAAACACATGTTTAAGGGAAAAAAATGTTTTCACATGCAACTGGGAAATAAGAAATACAGGAAATGGGGTATAGAAATCTATCCTGACCTACAGGAAAGTAAGGGGAAGGGGATAAAAGAAGTGGGGGGGAGAGATAGAAGGGAGAGCAGACTAGGGGAAGGGATATTCAGAATGCATGCTATCTTGGGGTGGGGGGAAGGGCTAGATGAAAATTTGAAACTCAAAATCCTGTGGAAATAAATGTTGAAAACTAAAAATAAATAAGTTTAAGATTAAAAATAATAAAAAAAATTTTAATGTAATGGGCTACCTCATGAAGGAGAAAGAAGTCGTTTAGTAAGAGTATTTAAGCAGAAGCTCAACAACTGTCCATAAGTAATGTTGTAGAAGAATTGCGCAGTTCAGGTAAAAGGTGAAACTGGATGACTTCTTAGGTCCTTCTTGATCCTGGCATTCTAAAATGCCAGGGTAGAAACTCACTCAAGCAATAAAGCATCCCCATATAACCTAAAAGAAGTTATTTAATATGAACATGTAGACATTGAGGGCTTTTGTCAGCTTAGGTGAGGAGTCTCAATTAAAGAATGTCAAAAGTAATCACAAATCCATGAAAGGGTAAAGTGGGGAAAAAAAAACCCTGAATACAACAGGCTATGAAGCCTTACTATTTTAATGCAATTCTGAAAGTAAAAAAAAAAATCTAAAAAGGCATTAAAAAATAGAATTATTAGGACACTAGGGTATCTTTTTGTTTTCAAGAAATCTTTAAATCCTCACTTTCCAACACCTACTTCCTTTTCATTCTAAAGTTCTTTCCCCATCTTTTTCTTTCACATGAATAGCTCCCAAATACTTTTATCTTCACTAGTGTCAACTAATCTCTAATCATCTCCAGCTTAACAGAACACAGGAGCATAGACAGAAACCTGGAAGGACCCTTAGAGATCATCTATTTCAACTCCATATCTCCCCTTCTCCCCTGCCTCAAATTTAATAGAGGAGGACACTAAGGTCTGGAGAAGTTAAGTGGTTAGGACATTAAGCCCAAGATAGTGCAAGGAATAAGAGACAAAGGAAAGGTTTGAATTCAGTTCCTCTCACTACAAAGCCAGTGCTCTTTTTCTCTGTATCACAATGTCTCTCTAAGACTTGGTAAATGATTCAATTTGAAGCATTGTCATAAGGAACCTTTATACCCAGGAAACTGTAACTAGGCAGGCTTACTCCATATAACACATAAGGTATTATCTTTAAGCTAATTATCATTTTACCTTTGTTTTGGGTACAACTCCCAGACCAAGCTTTTCATCTACAAGATAGGCACCAGCTTCGGAAAGGTATCCCTGATTAGGTACAAGGCAACCTCTGCCAAAACAGCAAGGACAGCAGATCTTATGAAAATATTTGGTCCATTTTGGATTTAGATGACCATAAGGCTCTTCAGATTTTGGCTTAAAGACACCAATAATTTTCTAAAGAAGAAAAGTAACATAATTAGGTTTTAATTATTTTACACAATTGAACAAAAATTCATAAAACTGCATTCTACTTTTTAATAAATCTCATTTTTAAAAATAACAGATCTTAGCTGAATTCCGAATTTCCTGAAATAGATGATTTACTCTGTACAGTTAAAGTTAGAATCAGTGCTCTCTTGCTCCCCAAACTAGTGCTCTTTTTGCCCGTATAGTATGTTATCTTTTACCATAATACTAAAAATTCAGATTTATTATAGCATGTGAAGGTTTACATCAATTTGTCTTAACATTACATTCTTTACATTAGTTTTTTCTTCTTTTAGAAACCTTCCTTCTGACAAAGCAGTGCCTGTTCTTATGCTTAAAGATTTCATGTACTCAAATGATCTAAACCCGCAATAAATCATCATTATTTGTTTCTCACAAATAATATATTCAGAGACCTGGAGATTGTATTTTCTTTTGAGACAAGAAATAGTAGCTTTGCAATAGAATTACAGTATATCAAAGTATAATAACTAGTATTAACACAAAGATACAAAGCATAAAAAAAGAAATCAAGAAAAAACAAGAAAATCAAATTACCCACCTATATTATATGAGCTTAAAGAAAGCTAACAATAAAAAATTTTAAATTCTAAGAATTTAGTGCTTCCAGTTTTCTTAACGTTAAAACTATAGTAGCTTTTTGTGGAAACGGAGTGTTGAGTAAGTATTAATCAAAAGGTTTTGGGAAAAGTTCTCTGTACTTAAGGAGGGTGGAAAACTAGGATGGAAATGAGATGGCCAAATAAATTTATTTTTTGATCAGAACTATACATGGGTTCATTTTTGCTTATTTTCTTCTTTTTTTTAAAAAAGCAATTGGGGTTAAGTGACTTGCCCAGGGTCACACACCTAGTAAATGTCAAGTGTTTGGTCTGAGGCCGGATTTAAACTCAAGTCCTGCTGACTTCAGGGCCGGTGCTCTATCCACCGTGCCACCTAGCTGCCCCTCATTTTTGCTTTGTTAACTTCAAATAACAAATCTAGACAATGGGCATATGACTAGGCAGTGGTTTGTTTGAAAAAAAGATCAGAATATTTTAACAGATTGCATCTTTGATATTGAGTCAAGAACGTAACAACTCTAGCTTAATCTTAGGAGGATGGTATCCATGGCAAGTAAAATGATAGTCCTACAGTATTTTGACCTGGTCAAGCCACATCTAGAGTACAGTATTCCATTTTGGGAGCTACAGCTTAGTAAGGAGAAGCTGCAGTATTACAGAAGGATGACCAGAATGATTAAGGGTCTAGAGACCATGCCACTATGAAGTTCTGTTGAAAGAACAAAAGATGTTTACCACTGAGAAGACAAGACATGACAACTACAAAGACATTAAAGAATGATGGACAATTTAAAAAAAAAAAAGGTTAGACTTTTCTGGTTAGCCCCAGAGTACACAACTAGAAACAACAGGCAGAAGCTGTAGAGAAACAAATTTAGGCTTGGTATTATCATTATCAACACATTTAATTAAGTGCTACTCTGTTCCAGACAGAAGTAGCAAAACTTCTGAACTGAGCTGTCAAAAAGTGTAATATGCTGTCTTGGGAGGCAATAAGTTGCCCTCACCAGAGTTCTTCAAGCAAGGACTACTTACTGCAGAAAACATTATTAATAGCCTCAAAAATTTCTCAAAATACCATCTGTGTAATTGTTGTAGCCTCTTCACCCAGCAGAATATAAGCTTCTTGAGGACAAGGGAATGTTTCTATTTTGTTTTTGACTCTCTAGTACCTTGCACATAGAAAGCATTGAACATATGCTTGTTGAATCTTTGAATTCCAACTGAGGTATATGGGTTGGCCTCTGAGTATTTCCCTTTGAGCTCTGAAATTGTGTGACTGAAATGGCTGGCATAATCTCAAAGATGAGACAGTTTCTCTATGAAATAACTACACTCAACTTCACCAAATTTCAAAACTTTCAAAAATTTCATCAGCTTTTAAAACTGCACTTTAAACTACTGAAGGCAATTACTGCCTGTATCTAACTTAATAGCACAATGTCTAGAGACCTAGCAATAGCAGGACTTAATAAAATATTTTAAAATTAATGCTAGGCAATGAGACAGCAAATTTGTGACTTTCAGCAAAAGTCAGCCAACTAAAGTACTATATTCCTAAATAAAAACATTTTATTAAGAATTGCTGTCTATTTTTTATTTAGGGTTATCAGTTATTATTAGTTATCAGTTATTGAGGGTTGACTTTCTTTTCTGAACAGAAAGTGATCATAAGTTTAATGGAAAAAAATCTCTAGGAACACTAATTAATCATATAACTATTTTAAACAGGTTTTAGTAACCAAGTAAGGGCAGAACTCCTAATATTCAAAATATTTATCTTTAAAAATCTTTTATGTCAGAAAAATTACATCAAACTAAAAAGCAGACAACAAAATAATACGCACAATTCTGCAAAAACATATGTAAGTAAAACAAAGATTGGAATACAAATTTATCAAAAGTTAAAAGTTTGATAAAATCATTAGTTCTATTTCTGTAAGAATTGTGTTGGCGATAACTTTAAAAAAAAAAGATTCATACAGGAAAAGAATACAACATTTCCTCCAAAACTGATGTTAAATACATTTATTCTATAAAATTCTCACCCCTTTGGGATCCTTGACAAAATAACTTCCACTTGAACCTTGAGAGATTCTTTCTGGGAGAATTCCAGAGTCTATTGCTTGTTCTGCTTTCATTATCATGTCAGTAAATTCTGGATCCTCCAAGAATAAGTTCATCTCTGCAAGACCTACAAAATTTATTGCATTAAAAATGTTAATACAACATGAGATTTTACTAAATTAAAAAAAATAAAGACAAAACAGCAATGGAGGTGTGATCCAGGATTCCAAAGTACAAGTGAAACGGTATTATTTGATTTAAAACAATACAAACTAGGCCAATGATGAAAAGGAAAATGGTATAATATTATAATAACTATTTTAATCTTTGATTTTTCCTATATTTATTACTAAAGTTCAGACAGTATAAAATGAAATAATGATTCACGGCACTGTACTTTCTGATTAAACTTTCCTTAATCATTAGCAATTCTTTACCATTTTCAGTCAGTTCTCAGAATGATGGAAGGATGCTGTGACATGGATAAAAGAAAACAGGAGATGAATTACCAAACTATTTTCATCTATATTTGGAAGATATGTTGGATAGCAGTGTTTTGGGGGTTTTAAGAATTCAGAATACAATAAAATTTGATTAATTTGAACTGTCACTTAAAAGTCTGTGAAAGAAGCTAGACATTTGCTTTACAGATTACAAAGTATGCTCAGAAAATTCTATTAAAAGATTCTAGGGGTAAATTTAATCTTCTTAAAAGAATAAACTTCTCAACTACTCTAGAAGAATTTACTTGAACATAATATGGAATACTCATCTTTGCAAGGTTATTGAAAGGAAAGTACTCTGTGAACTTTAAAGCACCATTAATGTATGTGTCAAGCATTACAACTATGTTATTGTTACTACTACTACATAGCCAATGTTAGTTACAATCAATTCAAGTATCTAAGATATATTATCTATACTAGTTCCCTAATTCTAGATATGATACAAACCTAAAAGCAATAAAATAGCATTTATTTTAAAACTATTCCATATTTCAGGCTCTTCAGACCAGTCTTCCTCACCATCTAGATAATACACCTATGTTTTATTACACATTGAATGCTTACTTTAAGAACCTATATTCCAAAAGTTCATTTTAAGCTGGTCCTTTGAAATTCAGTAAATACATGATCATATAGAAGCAAAGTTATATATGGTAGCTGGGTTCTTGGGGATAGTCCACAGAAGGGCATTTAGCCTAGGCCAGGGCTGGACCATCTGACACTTTATTAATAGTGCCAAAGAACACATATAACAATGTTTCTAAGACAGTCACACAGTGAGCTAGTAATAAAAGTATAGTGTTCAAAGTGAGGAAGGTGAGGTGATAGTTGACTTTACTGTCATATGAGATCTGACTGAAGCAACTTGGGATCCTGAATAATAAAAGAACTGGGGGGGCGGGAAGGCGGGGGGGGGGGACATGATAGTTCCCTCAAACTATCTGAAAGACTGTTAAGCAGAAAAATTTTTATTTTATTTGTTTTGCTTGGCCCCACAGGGCAAAACTAGGATCTATAAGTGGAAGTGATAGGAAAGTAAATTCCTTATCAATATTAAGATAAATTTATTAACAATTAGAGTGACCCAAAAGTATATAGGCTACTAAAGGGAAAGGCTAGTCAACTATCTGCTGGGGATGTTGTAGAAGGGATAATTATGTTTTGGCCACACAACTCCCTAACTTTTAACTTGAAGTGAGATTGTCTGGCCATGAGACAAGAATATCCCTCATGAGTAGGCTTGAAGGAATAAGGTCTGTTCCTTAGCTGACAGGACACGGTGAAAAAAATACTGGGGGAAAGGTATTGTATAAGCCATGATCTAAGAGAAATATGCTGAAACTGAACCTAGAAGCCTACTGAAGCAACTGATCCAGAACAATTCTGAGGTTTCCCTATCACCTCCTGATTCCACGGCTCGCCTGTCTCCTTAACTTTCTATTGTAAAATCTATTATTTCTGGAGTTCTCTCTTCCCCAACCTCACTGAAGAACAGAATGCAATCTCACTATTTCAAGGACAGGGGGTTAATAAACAAAAAGCTAGTACCTCTTTAAGGTATTGAGTTTTTACTGCTAACAACAATGAGAAACAGAAGGTTAACAAATATAGCTCTCCCCATACCACTTTTTCTCACCTTCTTTATTCACTTAGGACCTGTAGGGAAAGACAAAGACTACACAGATAACAGTGCTGTCACTGGGTACACAAAAAACTGAATTAAGATTCATCCATGTTCAGGAGCATAAATACTTAAGAGACTATGTGGCATATTTTAACATAAGAATGACCCAAGGCAAAGAGGAAGAAGAGCAGAGAGAGAGGAAGTCTAGGAACTGTTAAAGGAACTGTTATAGTATAGAGAGAGGAAAAACATCCCTCCTTTCTCTTCGCTTTTGGCACCACCCTGCCCCTACAAATGCAAAAGTAGGCTTTCATTGGAATCAGTGTGAGTAGGCAGCCTAAAGAAGGGTATCTTAACAGCAGTGGTGCTACAGTGGCAAGGACTGGGAAACGCCAAATAGCAGCAGCTGGAAACGGAATGGCTATCTGAATGCATGGCGAGCAGTTGTCTGATAATTCAAATCTTATGTAAAGGAGGTGCTGGCTATATTTCAAGGTTAATAACAAGTCCACCACAGAAGAGTGTCTCAATTCTGTAGCCTATCATTGGAGGCTCTGCTAAGAAGCTGACTCTTCCATGAGCCAATTCTAGAAGTCTGTCAGATCTCTCCTTTATTTCCTACTCCCTATTATATTTATCACTTCTCATGGTGGGTTTCCCAAAAGTCTCTGAGCATAGACTCTGCTCTGTGCTTTGCTTCTATCCATATTTCCTCAGTGCCTGGCATACCAGTGGTGTTTATTAAATATTTATTGAATTGAATCCTACCTGTCAGCTCAACTTTCTGCTAGGATTAGCATTACCACAAAATAATAAAGAACTAACCAAAAGCAAAGTTGGGCTTTTACTTTTATCCTTAATTATTATTAACTGGCTATATCGTACAGTTCAAGTCTTCTAGCTCTTTCAGTCTAGGAGGAGGGAATACTTATTATTCTTATAAAATGCAAAAATTCCTTCTATAACATCCCTAACAGGTTGTTATCCAGACTTGTTTGAACAGATTTATAGTAGCTCACTACCATACCGGAGAGTCCATTCCATTTATAGAAACCTCTCCTAATCAGGCTCTGGCTTGTCAACGTTCCTCTCAAGATGTGACACTCCAAACTGAACACAAAACTTTAAATATGATTTGACCAGGGTAAAGTACAGTAGGATTATGATCTCTCTGGTTCTGCGTGCTATATTTCTTATAATGAAGCCTAAGATCCAACTCAGTTTAACAAACATTTATTAAGCACCTCATATATGCAATACACTCTGCTAAATAGTAGAGATTTTAAAAAAAAGATGCATCAGACAGCTTACACTTTAGTAGGGTGAAATAAGACATGTGAAAATAATTATAATAAACAGGTTATCATAGGAGAGGTCTAAATAGAATATAGTATGAGAGATTTGATAAGGGAGAGGTCACATTAAGGTGGGATTTAGGGAAATCTTCATGGAGGAGGGATAACCAAATAAGGCCTTAAAGGAAAGTGTTGAATGAATTGAACTGGCTGAGGTGCTCGTTCCAGGCCTGAAGAAGAGTACGTACAGAGGCTAAGAGATGGGAAAAGACAACATGAAATTAGGGAACAGATGGTTTTCCTCAAAATCAGAAACTGTTAAAGGTATTAGTATATGGTAAAACTGGAAAGGTAGGTTGGGGCCAAACTATACTAGCTCCTAAATGACCTTAATTAATAAAGTAGTATGGTCAGATTTGTACATTAGAATTTTTGTGGCAGTGATACGAAAGATATATTGAAAACAGAAAAATCCAATATTATCTTTTATTCTTTACTGTCAATTATCCTAACATTTCATAAAATCACTGCTATAGCTACAGTTCTAAGACAATCTGGAGACAGGGAGAAAAGTTAGAAAGCATTATAATAGCCCAAGCAATAGCTGCTCTGAGCAAAATGAGAGAGTCATGGAACAGGCAGCACAAAAGACACCACAGAGACTAGATAAGGCTTTGCAGCAAACTGGATGAAAGGGGAAAAAAGCAAAAGTGATTCATGTTTCCAACCTGGGTGACTGAAAAGACAATTAATACCAACAGAGAGAAGGAAGTTTAAGAAGAGTGGATGGAAATGGGTTGGGGTTGGGGAGTAGGGGTGAGAAAGAGAGAGGAAGAAATGTGTAGTTTGGGATATATTAAATTTGAGGTAACAGTAGTACATCCAGGCAGAAGTTCTGGTGCCTGGCAGCATCAGGTAGATTACTCTGGCAGCAGTGGTAGTTACATTACAGGATCACAGATCTAGAACTGGAAGGGACTTTAAAGGTTATTTAATCTAATCCCCTTATCTCAGAGATGAGGAAACTGAGGCCTAGAAAGGTCAGGTGATTTGCACTGTTACAGAGATATTATGGTTCGGGGATGGGTTGCAAATTTGAGTCTAGTAACCCAATTCAGCACTCCTAAAGAGAGCAAAAACTAGAGGTGGAGAGAACAACTGGTAGGCTATTTAAAAAAATCTAGAAAAGAGTAACTGAAGGCCTGAACAATAGTGGGAGATCCTCTTCACTTACAAAAGTACTTAAAAGTATTTAAAATAAACCAGAAAGATCTGTTTTGTTGTAAATTCAAAGATTTGAAAGATTCTACCCTAAGGAAGCCTCTCTGCATATAAAATGAATCTAAGGTCTCAACTATATAAGCAGGATATAGTGCAAGGGACAACAGATGGAATCTGAAGCTATGGGTTCAAATGTTGGCTCTGACATTTATTAGTTCTATGACCCTGAGCAAATTTATCACATCACCATTTCTGTGCTTTACCTGTAACAGATGATGGTGTTAGGCTAATTTATTGCTAAGTTCTTTGCAGCAATTTTGTGGTCTATTACCTACACTGCTTTAGACAGTATTTCCAAGCTAATTTTGTTCCTGAATATCTTAGGGCTTCAAATATACTTACAGAAAAGCCCACTGTTTACATCTAGGAGTAGGGAGCACCTTGGTTATACTGATGAGTAGACAGAAGTAGGCTGGGGAAATTTTTCAAGCGAAAAAGAGGCCATTAAACCTATTTTCACTGCCAAAAAATTACTACACTTAAATATGTTAGATATATATCAACTGTCACATTAACTTTTCTGGAAAGGAAAAATATCCTTAGTATCAACATTTTCCTCATCAAACTCCAATTAATGTACCAATTAATCTAATTTAGGAAATGCTGGTGGGCTTGAGGTTACAGCTAGCCCACAAAATAGATCAATGAAACAATTTAGATTAAAAGTGGAGATATTCTTATGGGAAGGGCTGAACATCTGTCTATTATCATCACTCTGAATGACAATTTGCTTTAAAAAATCATTAAATATTCTCCATAAGGATATCAAATTAATTCAAAACGTAAGCCATAGACATGCATACAAAACTTTTTTGACTATGCTTACAAAGTTTGAAATTCTCCATAGGGATATCAAACTAACTCAAACCTTGTTAAACCACACACACACACACACACACACACACACACACAACTTTCTTGGCCAACTCTTACAAAGTTTGAAATTCTCCATATGGATATCAAACTAATTCAAACACACACACTTACTGACAAAGCTTAAAAAGTCTAAAGTTCCCCAAAGGATTACCAAATTAACTCGAACTTTGTGTACACACACACAAACTTTCTGAACAATGTTTACAAAATTTGAAATCCCCCACAGGCATATCGAAGTAATGCAAACTTTGTTCAGTCAGGCAGACAGACAGACAGACAGACAGACAGACAGACAGACACACACACACACACACACACACACACACACTCTCTCTCTCTCTCTCTCTCTCTCTCTCTCTCTCTCTCTCTCTCTCTCTCGGTCTCTCTTGGACTATGCTTACAAAGGCTTAGATTCCCCACAGGGTTATCAAACGAACGCAAACGTAGTTAAACCACACATATACAACCTTTTTATAACAATGTTTACAAAATTTGAAATTCCCCATAAGGATGTCAAACTAAAGCAAACTTTTTTTAAGACTGACATACAACTTTCTTGGCAAGTTTACAAAGTTTGAAATCGCCCAAAGGGATCTCAAACGAATGTAAACTTTGTCAAAGCACGCACGCGCACGCGCGCACACACACACACACACACACACACACACACACACACACACACACACGTGTTCTTGACAATGTTCACAAAGTCTGGAATTCCCCAATGGAATAGCAAACCAACACAAACTTTGTTGCAGGCCCCACACCCCTTTCGTCGGACCACGCTTGCGAAGCTCAGACTCTCTCCGAGAACGACCCAATGGACAAAGTTTATGACGTGACACCGGGGGCCGGGCATGGGTTTGGGGGCCTCGCGGAGGCGGGGAAGGAGCCAGGGAGGCCCGGATAACGCCCCCGCTCGTCCCCCCCCGAAGTCGTGCAGGGTCTCTGGGTGGCGGCGGCCAAAGCCCCCCGAAGGCCGGGCAGGGTGAGCCGGAGGGAAGCCGCGGGGATGCTGCGGGCGGCTCGTTACCTGCCGAGAAGAGGCGGAGGCGGTCTAAGGTAGAGCTCCGTCGAGCCCTCCGGCCACGGCCCCGGCCGCCCGGGTCGGCGGCCTTTCCCCCAGGCAGGAGCAGCTCTTCCTCCTCGTCTCCGTCGGACGCGGTCTCCTCGTCCCCTCGGGCTTCGCCGCCGCCGTGCCCTCCTCCCTCGGGGTCCTCGAGGATCCTCACGGCGCCGCCCGGCGGGGCCCGACCCGGCCTCGGCAGCAGCGGCTCCCGCTCCTCGTCCTCATCCTCTTCGGGGCCCCCGACGGCTCCCCGCGGCCCCGGTTCCCCAGCCTCCGCCATGGCGGCGGACGCCGCCGCCTCCTCCTCCTCGGGCAAGGAGACCTGGAGGCAAACGGGTTCAGAGAAGAGGGCTGCCCTGGTACCCGCTGGACATCGCGGCGCCCAGGCCACGGCCGGCTGCCCGGAGGGTTCTCTCCTCCCGCCGCTGGGCAGCGCCACCGCCTCCTCCTGGAAGCCCGGCCCCACCCCCGCCGCCGCCACCAGCGCGCAGGCGCGAGACCCGAGGTCTGCAGCCGGCACCCAGGGGGGCGGGGCCAGGAGGCGGAGCCCGGGAGAAAGCCTGGGGATTTAAAGAGCCAGGAGCCCATCTGCCACGTCGTCCAGAAGTTGGGGTAGGGCTAACTTCCGGTCCTGGACGTTGTGGCTCGCTTCAGCCAACCCTTCCAAACTACTTTCTGCACAAATGACCATGGAAGGCAGGTAGCACAAAAATCATTAACTCACCAGCCCCAATTTACAGATGAAGAGACTGAGGCCCAGAGAGATCATAAGGTCACTGATTTAGCGCAGGAAGGAGCTTTATAAGTCGTTTAGTACAACCCCATTATTTTACAGATGAAGAAACAAGCCAGGTCAAATAAATAGAACTAACAAAATGCAGATTTGAACTAGAACTCAGACTCCAGATACTCTGGCCTGCCTTTTCCAGTCACTAATTAGTAAGTGTGGGTACCCTCCCAAATTCACATTTCCTGACGATTCTTTCCATTATATCACACAATTTCATCTAGACCAGTGGTAACCAAACTTTCTGGATTGCATATAAAACTCAATACTTTTTTTGCACAAGCATCCTCATATAGTAAATAAGTAAATATTTATATCCTCAATATTGAGGATAAAAATATCTTCAATAAGTAAATGTGTATTTACTTATTTATAAATTATTGACATATACTGCTGTATTAGACCCATCAACATTGATTAAGTACCTACCATGTGCCAGATAGTGTGCTAAGCCCTGGGTGTTATTATGTTTGTTATAAAATTTACACAAAATTAGAAATGGGAAAGGATGACATAGAGGTGAAATAATATTTGACCCTAGAAACAATAGGGAGCCACAGGAAGTGAGTGAGGAAGTGAGTAAGGCAGTGACACAGTCATATTTGATCCTTAGAAAAATCCCTTTGATAGATTGAGGATGGAATGGAGAGGAAAGAAACAAGACAAGGAAACAGTCCTGGGGTGGGGAACTGCAGCCTCAAGGCCACATGGGGCCTTCTAGGTCCTTGCATGAGGCCTTTTGACTGAGTCCAAGTTTCACAGAACAAATCCTTTTACCCCCCTAGGTCCTCAAGAGTGGTCCTTCCACTGAATCCAGGCTTCACAGAACAAATCCCCTTAATAAAAGAATTTGTTCTGTAAAACTTGGACTCAGTCAAAAGGCCTCATGCAAGGACCTAGAAGGCCCCATGTGGCCTTGAGGCTGCAGGTTCCCCACACTATTCAGAAGGTTGTAGAAGGCTTGATTTAGAGTGATGGCTGGGTAAGTATTTGCAGAGATAGAAACAACAAAATTCCACAAATGATAAAATGTGTGGTGTGAATGAAAATAAGGAGTTAGGGATGACACCAAGATTGTGAACCTAGGTGACTTGAAAGACAGTGGTGTGCAGCATAGAAATAAGGAAGTTTGGAAGAGGGATCACTTTCCAGGATAGGAGGATAAGGAGGAGAATATGATTTAATGAGTGGTCTTGTTTTACCAAAAATAGAAAAGGTGGGTCAGGGCTCTTTCTGGCTATTGTCCTGGAAGGCAGAATCTACTGAAAGGGTAGCACAGGGTAATCTGGGGATCTAGGGGGTGGGTATGATTGGGGCAGGAATGGGATTATGTCCCAGTGAGACCTGCACAGATGTTGGGGCAGGTGTCTGGGCTGAGGTTATATTATAACTGCCCCATATGGCTTACAACAGAAAATGAGGCATTTAATGATCATGGATCTCTTGGTGGAGAATATGCTGGTTCTAATGATGAAATCACAGTTCTTTTGAAATATTTACGTATACTATATACTATGAAAGATGACCACTTTTTTTAAGAATTGAAAATTGCTAAATCATTATCTTGTTCACCTCTGTTCACCACATGTTCACCTCTTTCTGGTTACTCATAATTTTTCTGTTTTCTTACCTTTTGGAACATTTTAGCTATTCTCCTTTTGACTGAGTGGAAATAATCCAAGGCTGTGGTCATTAGTTATTTAATATTTCTGTGGTACAACTGGAAGTTGGCCCAAAGGGGAGGACTAGGGTGTCATTGCAAGACAATAGGGAAAGAGTGGGATGGTTGTTTTAGAGACCTGCTCCTCAGCTGTAGATAGAAGGCAGGTTGGGTTGTTGGGTAGTTTATCATCTTTCGGGTCTTTGAGTGATCCTGGACCTCTTGCTGTGGGTCATCCCACTGCCTGGGGGTATGGAGAACACTGATTTTGTAATCCAGTGATTTAGACCATTAACTCCATGCAGCTACAGCCCAGCCAATATTTTTTCAACTGAGGGACTATTGTACTTATTGCACTAATTCAGTCCCTTAACCTTCCAGTCACCTCCCTTCCAGTGCCTGCTAATGAGATGTCCTGTGCTATGCTCTTGTGGGGATGAGAAGACATAGAAGTTTAGAGGTCAGAGAGCCCTTTGATCAGGGAAGGGAGGTGAATCAGCTAACTGGAGCAGTGTATTACCTACACATCATAACATAATAAAAGGCCACAGGCCATAGCAGCGGCAATCTGAAACTAAAAATATGAGCAACAATCAGTCAAATCCCACTGAGCAGCTTTGTCTCTCCAGACCTCTTCTCCACCTCTGGGTGTCTCTCTCCTGTGGGACAAAGGACACTAGACTTGAAGTCCGGAGCTGTTGTTGAGTCGTTTCAGTTGTGTCCAACTCTTCATGATCCCATTTGGGGTTTTCTTGGGAAAGATACTGGAGTGGTTTGCCATTTCCTTTTCCAGCTCATTTTATAGATGAAGAACAGAGGTAAACAGGGTTAAGTGACTTGCCCAGGGTCACACAGCTAGTAGGGATCTAAGGCTGGATTTGAACTCAGGTCCTCCTGTTGCCAGGGCTGGCATTCTATCCACTGGGTCACCTAGCTGCCCTTAAGTCAGAAGATCTGGGTTTAAATCCTGACTCTGACAGTTATTCTCTCTATGCCCAGGGCAACTCACTTCATTTTTCTGTGCCTCAGTTTCTTTACCTGTAAAATGGGGACAATAATACTTTATCTATGTAATGGGATTCTGGTAAGGAAAAAGCTTTGTTAGCCATGCAAAACTATTTCCCCTTGCCCTGTCCGTTCCTTTTCTTAGTCTACAGGGTATTCCATTGTCTGAGTCTCTGTGACACTCTCCTTCTCTTGCTCTCTGTATCTTTCTGCCTCTCCTCCCTTCAGCCTTCCTCACTTTCTTAATCATCCTCCATCTTCTACAGCTAGAGTAAAATAATCAATTCAACCTTCCCCACCCCACAAAAGAAAAAACAACAGAGAGTGAATGGTTTAAAGTAACAGAATTTAGAGACAATGTTATAGGTGTGTGTGGGTAGGTGGCGGTAGGGGGGGTCAGATTCCTTGCCAGCAATTTAATGTGAATTGTAGCCGAAATAATGTATTTACTGTTCTGACCTCAGTTCTGGGTCCTGGGAGTTGGAATCTTTTCTTTCCACTTTTCCTGGGTTCAGGGCTAGACCTAGGCAGAATCGTCAAACAAGATCAAAGCCAGCTCGGTTGACTTAGGACCAGTAAAACTGAGAAGTTTATGAGACACGGAAAAGCTCTAACATTTCAGTCTAATGGAATATGAGGACCTGACTGGAGTAGTAAGAAGGGAATTGGCGAAAGGGGAGTTGAGCTGACTTCTCCTTCTGTGTGTTCCCTTGTGTAAGGGAAAGTCAGGTCAAATACTCTTTACCCTACTGGTTACTTCCAACAAGTCCAAATGCTCTTATTAGGGAGTGTGTGGTCTCATATCCCAGGTTCCAGGTACCAGGAGTGGTTGGCTTCCAAAACAGTCATATGCTGGCTCAGTGGGAGATTGTTGCCAAAGACAAATTACTATAGCAATTCCTTATCAGGAGCAAAAAAGAAAGGTTTGAATAGGAATCTGGTTTTTTTTTTGCATTCTTCCCCCCCAATAGTATTTTTTCACAATTACATGTAAAAATCGTTTTTGACATTCATTTTTATAAGATTTTGAGTTCCAAATTTTTTTCCCTCCCTCCTCTCTCCCTTCCCTAAGACAGCAAGCAATCTGATATAGGTTATACATTTACAATCATGTTAAACATATTTCCACATTAGTCATGTTGTGAAAAAAGAATCAGAACAAAAGGGAAAAACCATGAGAAAGAAAAAACAAAAAAATTAAAGTGGTATGCTTTGATCTGCATTCAGACTCCATAGTTCTTTCTCTGGATGTGGGTAGCAACTTCCATCATGAGTCTTTTGGAATTGTCTTGGATCATTGTATTGCTGAGAAGAGCTGAATTTGTCGTAGTTGATTAATGCACAATGTTGCTCTTACTGTGTATCATATTCTCCTTTTTCTGTTAACTTCATTCAGCATCAGTTCATGTAAGTCTTTCCAGGTTTTTTTTGAAATGCTCATCATTTCTTTTTTTTTTCCCAGCCAAAGACAAGGTTTATTAGAATATCCGCCATATTGCCCAGACTTTTAAGGAATCTGAACATTACTGATATATTGGCTATATTTTAAGAATCAGAGTGTCTTAATAGAGACAAGACCTTATATACGGAAAGACTATGGGACGGATCTAGGAGTGGCCAAGTAGTTTGGGGTGACTGGAGGAGGGGTCTAAGGAAGAACTGGATGGGAGTGGCCAGTAAGCTGGGGTGAACAGAACACTAAGGTCCTGGACCTTGTAGCCATGGGAGAATGGAATCTAGATAGGATTAAGGGTGGGAAGTGGCCAGGGGCAATTGGGAGGTAACAGAACAGAACAAAATTGGGAGATTGAGCATAGCAACAATAAAAGGCTAGTTGATAGGATTATAGCCTCAGGTGAAGATCAGAGATTTGGCCAGGTGGGAGAGTCCAGGGTTTTTCCTTTTTTGGGGTCCAGGTCCCAAAGACATGGTCTTTTCCTTTTAGAGGTTAAGATCCCATTCTCATCATACCCCCCTCAAACAAATGGGACCCATTCTTTTGGGGTGAGGAAGAGAAGGTCTTGGCTTCTGAAACTGCTTGCTGCTGGCAAGGGGCATAGAGCTGTCACTGTCTGGAGGGTGTCCCAAAAAGAAGGTTGACTAGGACCAAGCACAGGCTGCATCCAGGGAATGATGGGGGGGACGTTGGCTATTACCTACTGTTTACTACAAACTGTAGGTGAATGGCCTGTAGTCTGGAAGACACAAATCTAAACACTTTTGCAGGTAGAAGTTTTCCATCCCAGGTTCGATAGTTATACAAATGAATTTGAATTTGTCAGAGGCTGACTTTCACGTCAATTATCACTGAAATTCCCCTCCCTAAACCAAACTGGAGATGTTTCTGATTTAACTTCCGTTGTTTGGGGTACTGAATGTCTACACACTCAGGTCAAAACAGCAAGATCTCACACACTTCCACTGATATTTTACTGACCACTTGCTCTGATTATAGAA
Organism: Phascolarctos cinereus; assembly: GCF_003287225.1. NCBI lineage: Eukaryota > Metazoa > Chordata > Mammalia > Diprotodontia > Phascolarctidae > Phascolarctos > Phascolarctos cinereus. The sequence continues at coordinate 172,221,740 of NW_027556402.1, forward strand.
ATTTGCTATAAAAGGATAAAGGAGGGACTAGATTTAGGGCCCAAATATGACAGGATAAAATAACCTTAGCTCTGTTTGGATTTAGATAATTCAGTTTTCCAACCAAGCAGTATCAAATCTACCTCATAGCCATGTGGGTAACATTTCTTTTCAAAGGAACATAATGGGGAAACTGAGCCTTAGACTGGGGCTAAAATTGTCCTCTAATCTTTTCCTGATGCTGAATTCCTGCCAATATCGAATTCTCTCTGAGTAGCATGTGGTATTTCTCTCAGATGGTGGATTATTGATTATCGATGGATTATTATGATCCATCAGACATCTCAAAATAAAATCCCATGAGCTTTTACCTCAAACAGCAAGTTTCACTAATCACAGTTTAGGAAAAACTTTTCCAGGGTTTACATCTCAAATTTAAATTTGTCCTGGTATAAAAAGCCAATCATTAAGAGATTATTTCTATATACTTGCAAATTCTCAGCAAGACAAAAGCCAAACACGCTTTTTGGCAAGTTAACACATTAAAACAATAACCAACAATAGCTAGATTATTTTAGTGGTAACCAAATTATAAAAAATTGCTTGGCATAACTGACACAAAAAGTTCACCAATTTGGAACTTGAAACAAACCCATTACCAATCAGGTGACTTCAATTTTGTTAAATGCATTTCCAAATTACTTTACACAGAGAATCAACATCTCATCATTAACAGTTAAAATTACAACTTTAAAAGAGCATGCTTACCGTGGTTGGGAGGCTAGCTTCTTTACCTTGAGCAGGATGTGCTGAACTTGGGTGATGCTTCCAGGCAAAGGTTACCCCAGGACCTAAGGCCATTGCCAGTGAGGCCCACCCTGTAGCTGCTGCCCTTCCCCTCCTCCTTCCTTTCACCAGGTGAGGAAGGGCAAATTTAAAGGTGGGAGAGGGAAGGTGAAACCCTCTTCTCCTATGAGAGGGATTAACAAATACCCTCTTGACTCAAGGGAAGGGAGTGGGAGAAGGGAGTGACCAGGTTTATAAGGAAGTGTTTCAAAACTCCTTAATGATTGATTACAAAACCTCCAAAATATGTTAAGATGTTTTTAGCTGTTCTAACTTTTCTCTGTAGCCTCTTTGAAAGAGGATTCAGGGGTGTAGAGGGGAGGGTGTAAGTAAGCCTTAGGGAGCCAAAAGCACCTGCAATTTTCCCAATTCCTTAGTGCCAAGAAAATTGACAGAATTGAGCATACGTTTCCAGATAAGGCATCTGTCCTTGTCCTCTGTGCTTCAGAAGGTGTACCCAGGTCCATGGCTTTGAACTGAACCAGTGGATTGAGAGCCTGAGAGGGTGAATACTGAACTATTGGCTAGATTTTAAGAATCTGAGCCTCATCATTTCTTATAGCACAATAGTAGGAATTTTGGTACCTTTCCTATTAGCTACTCTCTCATTCTTTTCAAATTACATAGCCTAGTGTTAACAAATGACCCCAGGTCTGTGTAGGGACCTGAAATGAAACAGAATCTGATAAACCAATTAAATGTATTTGTTGTTAGAGAAAACAACCTGTAGGGGAGAGAAGATCCTACAAAGGAATAGAGAGGTAGAAAGAGTTCTCTGCTCAAAGGGGAGTGGGAAAGGGGTGAGATCATATAGTTTCTAGAAGCTTTCAGAGGAGGAGCCAGGGCTAGAGGGTGTTAAGGCTAGAGACATTTGTAGATATGATAAGCCAGGGAATAAGGTGATTGGAAAGTCCTGAATCTTCAGCTGCTGCTCAAGGCCACCTTGAGCCGTTCAAGGATGGTCTGGCCTCTGCAGCCATTTCCAAGTTCATCTAGAGTTTACTTCGAAAACAATCACTGGTATGTCAAGCAGCTTTAAGCCTCAACATCCTTGGCTGGTTGTTATCTATCCCCATATCTGCTTGTTGTTATCTGCTTGCCTGTAAAGAAGGGAAGTTCTAGCAATAGTATAGTCATTACAGAGCTTATGTCCACACTAACATTCAAAGCCATACACAGTCTGGCATTAACCTCCATTCCAAGCTCACATTACAGTATACTTCAACTAGTAGTTAGTAGTCAATAAACATTAAGTTGTACTATGTGCTAGGTACTTCGTTAAGCACTGGGGCTATACTATACATAAGGAAAAAACAAGACAGTGCCTTCCCTTAAGGAGTTCACAGTCTAATGGAGGAAGGCAAAATACTAAAGGAAGCTGACTAGTGGGAGTAGGAACATCAGAGGGTTTATGGAGTCAAAAGCAAGCAGAATAACTGGTGTGAAATAAGGAGTTGGCTGAAAGTTCTGTTGTTCAGTTTTTCAGTCATGTCTGACTCTTCATGACCCCATTTGGAATTTTCTTGGCAAAGATACTGACATGATTTGCCATTTCCTTCTCCAGCTCATTTAATAGAAACTGAGGCAAACAGAGTTAAATGACTTGCCCAGAGGTCTTATAGCTAGTAAGTATCTGGACCAGATTTGAACTAAAGCAGAGGAGTCTTCCTGACTCCAGGCCTGGTGCTCTATCCACTGTCCCACCTACCTGCCCTGAAATGGAGTCCTCTACAGAGGGAGGCTTTGGGAGAAGTTTTTTTGCCTGACTCTCCAGTCCTCCAGTTGGACAGGCAGAGGCAACTGAGGGTACAAAGGAGGAGGTGAAAGTGCCAAAGCTGAAGTAATCTCCATGGTGTTGAGGTTTTAGGTGATGAGCTTATTCCTGAGGGAACCATACTGGACTATGCATTGTCCCTTATATATATTCATACTATTCTTTAGCACTTCCATATCTTTTCTCATTCTTTTCCTGTGACTGAAAGACTAGACTCCTTCTGCCTCCTAGTCAATCAGTGAACAACATTTATATTAAATAGTATTTGCCAGGTATTCCCAATGTTTTCTTGGTAAAATCCTACGCATTCTTCAAGGTCCAATACAAGTGCCACCTCCTCCACGAATCCTTGTATGATACTTTCAGTTGGAAATAATATTTTTCTTCCTTACACTTCCTTACACTGTATGTAATACTTTCCACTGTTCCTAGGCACTTTTGTTTTTTAATTATTTGCATATTCTTATTCTGGATCATTAGCTCTATGAGGATAGGGACCCCATTTTATATAACCTTTGTCTTTCCCCTCAACAAGTAGTGCAGCATTCTGTACATAGTAGGCACTTCATCAATATTGGTTCAACTTAATGGAATTGAATTTCTCTTAGCATCCAGCAGGTCCATGACTGTTTGGTAACTCTAACTGAACTTGCCTGCAGCATGTGTAGGTAGCATCTTTCCCTTGCTATTATTATTTTATTAGTGGTTTGTGTTAATAGGTGATAACAAATACTTCATTTTGAAAAATATATCTATAGGGGCAGCTAGGTGACGCAGTGGATAGAGCACCAGCCCTGGAATCAGGAGAATTTGAGTTCAAATCCGACCTCAGACACTTACTAGCTGTGTGACCCTGGGCAAGTCACTTAACCCCAATTGCCTAAAAAAAAAATTATCTGTATCCTGAAGAGAAGATGCAACTTAAAAAAAAGTTAAGGTGAGTTCTCTCTCTCTCTTTCTTGCTGCTGCTTATTTTGGGAAGAATAACTTTATGTTTGGGATATTTTTCTTTTTTTCTTTTTTATGGCTTTGAGAAGAGCTAAGAAGACATTTGAGCCTCTTTCTTCCTAATCTCTCCTCAGCTCTTATTTTTTCCTGAGAGTTTCCAAGTATCTTTTAATTTTCTTACATAACCAGAAACTCCAGTATACTACATCAAATACAATGGGAAAAGTACCTTTATTGCTCTGTCGTATCTTTCTAGAAATACTTTTATTGCAAGTTACAGCCTTCACTTAACGTTGCAGATATTCTATCTTTGTGTATCTTTTCTATCTCATGACCTTTAAACCTCATTTCTGTATATGATTAACGATTAGAAGTTGTTAAATCTAAGTTGAGGGAGCTAGACGAGTCAGTGGACAGAGTGCTGGGAATGGAGTTACGAAAATCTGAGTTCAAATTCAGCCTCAGACACTTACTAGCTGTGTGACCTTGGAGAAATCACTTAACCTTTGTTTGCCCAGGAGGCAGTTAGGTGGTTCAGTTTGTAGAGCACTGGACCTGGAATTGGGAGAACCTGAGTTCAAATTCAGCCTCAGAAACTTACTAGCTGTGTGACCTTGGGCAAGTCATTTCACTTCTCTTTGCTTTAATCCACTAGAGAAAGAAATGGCAAACCACTCCAGTTTCTTTGCCAAGGAAACTCCACGGATGGTATGATCCACAGGGTCAGAAAGAGTCAGACGCAACTGAACAACAAAAAAAATCTATGCTCCTAATACAAGGTAGCTATTTCCTAGGTTATTAAAATAACTTCTTAATTTGTCTCCTTGCATCTAGTCTCTCCCCTCTCCTATCTATCCTTCAATAGCTAGCTGTCAAATGGATATTCCTAAAGCATAGATCTGACTATGTCACTGGCTGGTGTAGAAGCTTCAGTGGTTCCTTGTGGTCTCTAAAGTAAAAGACAAGCTTTTTTGTTTGGCACTTCCAGACCTGCTAAGTGTGGCTCTACTACCTTCCCAGACTGACCTCACGTCACTGTCCCTCAGGAACTCAACATTCCTGGCAAACTGGCTTATGGCGATTCCCCCTAAGTGATCTCTTGTATGGAGGCTACACTCCTTCCTCTCCCTGTGCCCAGAATTTCCCACCTTGTTAGGGATCTGTAAGGATGTAGAGGGTCACCGGCTGTTCATGAGGTCTCACTGGTGGGCGGAGGCCCCTCTCCATCGCTGATCTATGAGCAAAGGTCGCCTGGTTCGGTGCTCCATTATATGGATCTTTAACAATCTTTAACTACCCTAGTTATTGTATGGTCATTAGCAGTTTATATGTGACTGGAATCAGATAAGCACAGGATGTGCATGCATTGTCCTTAGCACAGCATGAACTCTACCCTCATCTGACTTGAGAAGAAGTTCCTGTTACTTTACTACTTAAGTGAATGCTTTGTTAAAATTAAACCAATCTTGTCTCCCGCCTCATCAATGCGCATTTGAGGTAGAAGGTTAAGCTGGTCTTATCCCTTCAAGGTTAGTATAGGATCCTTGCTCTTGTGGTGAGCTGAGCTAGTCTCGAGACACCACCTCACTGCCTCCTTCATTGAGGGGGATTTAATTCACATGCTACCTCCAACACATGGCCTTTCCTGACCCCGCCAATTCTTAGTACTTTCCTGACCTCATTCCCACCAATTACTTTGTTCTTCCTTTGCATGTACTTTACATTTCCTCATCTGTGTACATATTGTTTCCCCATAATGGAATAAGCTTGTTGAGGGCAGACTCTTGTCATTTTGTCTTTCTATCTTCAGTCCCCAGAACTATGCCCTGCATAAAAGTAGCTACTTTAACAAAGCTTGTTAAATAAAAATCTGATTGAATCCATTCTTATTTTAATAAATGAGGATTTGTATTCCTGTCTATAAGGTAAAATTTCCCTAATATGATCAAATATTTTAAATTTGGTTTCCTTTAAAGATGTACACACCTGTTTTCAAAGATAGATCCATAGTGTGCCAAGATTCACTGTTGCCAATTTTTTTTTAAAATCTTATTTTCAACAAATTCTTGGAACATGTTTAAAAAGAAGCATATGTCCATGAGAGAAATCTGGAAGACATAGTCCCTGCCATTAGAGTTTAAAAATCTAATGAAGAAAAAAATATGTACATAAATAGTTATGATATAAATTAGAAGTCATTAATTTCTTGAGAGGTCAAAGAGTTTTGGGGAAAGAAGGGGATCAAGAAGTTTTCATGAAACTTGTCACCTCATCTAGGTCTTGAAGGAAGAGAAGACTTTCAATTGGCAAAGATTTGGAGTGAGTCTGTTTCAAGGATGAGGGATGGTACAGATGGAAGTATGTATGACTGAAACAGAATTGTATGAAGGGGAGTAATATAAAATAAGGCAGGGAAGATAAGTTGGAAACAGATAACGGAGAGTCTTGAATGCCAGGATGAGTTTGCATTTTATCCTTTAGGGTAGCTAGGTGGTGTGATGTATCAACAGGCTTGAAGTCAGGAAAACTTATCTTCCTGAGTTCAAATCTAGCCTCAGTCATTTACTAGATGTGTGACCCTGGGCAAGTTACTTAACCCTGTTTGTCTCAGTTTCTTTATAAAGTAAGCTGGAGAAGAAAATGGCAAACTACTCTAGGATCTTTGCCAAGAAAACCCCAAATGGGGTCACAAAGAGTTGGACACAACTGAACAACAATTTTATCCTTTAGGCAGTGAGGAACTGAAATTTTTCTTTTGAACCAAGGAGTCACATGATTAGACCTATACATTAAGTAGACTATTTTGGTATCAGTGTGAAAGATGGATTGGAAAAGAGTAAGATTGGAGATGGAAAGATCAGTTTGAAAAAACAACACTATTGCTGTAGTCTAATAATATCTGGCATTTTATATAGTGCTGTAGAATTTATGAGCTGCTTTGTATAGTGATCTTTGATCCTCAAAACAATCCAACTAAGTAAGGATTACCAGCATAATTGTCCCCATTTTTTAGATAAGGAAACAAGTTCAGAGGGGTTAAATGGTTTGCTGATAGATATTCAACTAAGTAAACAAAGGAATCAGGATTCGAACCTAGGTCTCTCTTGACCTTCAATTCTTGTGCTCTTTTTCACAATACCACATTGCCTTTTGGCAATAGGTAATGAATAGGCTTAAATGAGGGAGCTAGCAATGGGAGAGGAAAGCAGGGAACATCTTGCAAGGGATCTTATAGAAGTAGAATTGATAGGGATGATGGTGGTATCCTCAACAGAAATAGAGAAGTTGAGAGGAAGAGCAGATTTTGTGAGCAAGAGGGAGGAGAGTAAATTCAAATCTGACCTTGCTTAATTTGGTATATCTGTAGGACACCCAAGTAGATTATGCTAGTTGGTAATATAAGACTTGCATTCAGGGGATGTGCTGTGACTTATGCTTATTAGAGAAAAGGCTTTACTTTGTTAGAAGTTGATAGGAGAAAAGCAGAATCCTGTTGAGTAAAAATCTGGCTGGGTTTAACTGCATTGCCCAAAGGGTCACACTAAAGAGTGTTGCAGTTCTTCGGCTTAGGGGAACTTCTCGTCACTAAAAAGTGCAATGTTGATTTAATTTTTGCTAAAAGAGGGATCATTTTTTCAGTGCCCTTTTAAGGGGTGGCTGTGAATGACAAACTTGTTACTGCTCGGAAACAGAGGAGATTGGCTCTGTAAAGCAGATCACTAAGGCCTAAAAGGGAGCAGCTAGCAGAGAAGCAGCTTTTTGTGGGGCAGATTGTCCCAAAAGGACCTAGAACATCATGTCCTGCAATCCAGAGTTGTGAGTTGCTTTAGGCAGTGTGCTTCTCCCATTTGTGTGTTTCTCTGCACATTTCAATAATTGTGTGCCCACCCTCGCTAATGGACACTGTGTACTTTGATGTGACAGTGCTATCTAAGTTTGTGGGTAGACTATGATATTATGATTATTCCTGCTTTTGCCTTCTAATAAGTAAATATTGTTCTTGTTTTTGCTTTTGCCCTGTTAAACAAATGTTTTCAATGTTAATGGTGTCATGGTGACTGATTTCATTTAAATGGAAAGCATACCAGTGGAGGCTCAGAAGCTGTAGTTGCAAATAGTAGGAGTGCATCTCCATACCAGCATTACTCCCTGGATCCAGAGAGAATAGTGAGTTGTAGTTAAGGGACTGTGGCCATGGCTGCTTCCACCCTACCCCCTAAAAAAGTCCCCAGACTTGACAGTATGAGAACAGGTTGGCCTGAGTGAGGTGTTTCAGAGAAAAAGTTAGGGGTCCTGTGCATGCCCTATTGGATGTCATGCCCACAGGCTACACTGCTTCTGTGGGTAGGTTTGTGGCCATGCCTAAGCTATAGTAAGAAGAAACAGTCAGAGAGGTAGGAAGACCTTAGGGACAGAGCTGGGTCTCAGAGGCAAGAGTAAAAGGTATTAAGAAGAAGTGGGTCCCTGATCAACCATGGCTTCAGAAGACTGGTGATGAAACTTGCCTCTCATCTCTTGATAGAGGTGGCAGATGAGAGGTGCAGGATGAGACATATATTTTCAGACATAGTCAATGTGTTGATTTGTTTTGCTTGGCTATACTTATTTCTTACAAGGGAGGACTGAGGAGTAAGAGGTGGATGGGAGGAGATGAGCTAGTGAAAAGTGATAGGGACAAAAAAGACAGAAAATGAACATTAAGATAGCATAAAATGCATAAGAGAAAACAAAAATTCAGAAGAGGACAACTATATTACTAACTTATCCAATTTAATATACACATTTTAAAACAAATGATACATAATAGAAGTTTATAGTTCTTATACGGTATTTTGTTCTTTGTGGTATTTATTTAAGGTTAAGTTCATAATAAAAAAAATGAAAATACTTAAATAATTGTGTGGGGTTTTTTTATTTTAAATGAGTGCTTTAAGAAGAAAGGTCATAGAAAGGTTGAGGAGGGTTAAAGTGAAAAGGAAAATCTAGAGCTAGCCCCTTTTCTCTGGTCTTCCAACCCTTGGAAGCCTCCTTTCTAGAAACTGCCTTTCTGCCTCTAGCATCAAAGTCTTCGGATGCCTCATTCTGTCATGGAGGTGACCCTGGTTTCTCCAAGGCTATGCCAACAGAATATGAGATCTACCAACCTGGAAAGACTTCTCAGTTTGGGTTTGGTGATGGACTTTATGAGGCTTGGTCTAGCTCAGTTTTAGTCCATCTCATTACCAGTTTGGCTGAAGAATGATGAAGATTATGATTTTCTGAATTATGAACATAATGAAAACAATCAGCCATCACCACTGTACAAGGACCATCTGCTTCTAAGTTACAGAAAGATTTCAGTCTGGGTCAGTACCTATAGTGACCAAATTACAGGTCCTTGAATTATGGAACTATTTCTGCTTCAGGCCTCAAGCAGTGCTCCACTTTTGCTTCATTTCCTCATTTCCTACTGCCATCACCATCCTTTGAAACCTTCATTAAGAATGGAATTATGTGTAATGCTGGGGCAATATACTAGGAGATCAACATGCTGCTCATTTTTGTTGTTTTTGAGTTGTTTCAGTCATGTCTGACTCTCTGTGACCTCCATTTGGAGTTTTCTTGGCAAAGATACTGGAATGGTTTGCCATTTCTTTCTCCAGCTCATTTTACAGATGAGGAAACCAAGGCAAACTGGGTTAAGTGACTTGCCACACAGCAAGTATCTGAGGTCAGGTTTGAATTCAGGAAGGTGGGTCTTCCTGACTTCAGATCCAGTGCTCTATCCACTATGCCATCAGGCTGCCCGAATATACCGATCATACCTTCACTCTAAAAGCTGATCTAAATCTATTCAAGTGTTAAGACATGGAATTAACACAACGGAAACCAGCAAATGAATGGACAGTATGTCACTGACAGAGCATATAAGGCAAGAGTAAATATAGTTTAGGACTGGAAGGCAGGGATAAATAAAAGAATTCATTTCTGATCAAACTACGAAAGCTTCGCAGAAGTAGGATGTGAATGGTTTAAGTAAAGCTAGAAAGAAAGTTTGGTAGAATGGCACGTAGTACTGTGTCAAAGAAAGCAAAATCAACAGAGGAAAGGGGTAGCGTAGAACCATAGAAACCACAGAAAACAGTTTGCAAAGAGATTTAGCAGTACTGATATGGGAAAATATTGGATATCAAGCCAATAGACCTTGATAGTCTAGTCCAAGGATGTTAAGTGTTGGAATTATATTAGTAGCATAAATGGGGATAAAGAAGACATGGATAATGAGAGGCAGGATGTACATTGTTGTGTCAATTTGGAAACTTGCTGTCAAAATTTAGTAGGGAATGACCTACTATGACATATAGCATTTGGTGCTGTCCCAGATTTTATGTAATGAATTTCATTCCTTCCTAATTTAGCCTTTAGTTGGTTTAATTGGACATTGCTGGAAATAATTGGCAAAGTGATTCATCCGTTTATTTAAAAAGCAAATAAACCCAAATTTATTGTATGGTGGAAATTGTTCTACAAATACAGATGCCCATGAAAACCTGAACACAAAGTTGCCATTGGCAGTAAGCATTTTGGTACCAAGGAAGTAATAAGGCGTCAAGTCGGGATAAATGTGATCTCAATTTGCCATAGCCATTTGATCTGCAGTTAGGTGCAGGTTTCATGTGGTTGAGTCTAGTCCTCCTGTTTCTCCTAGGGACCTTCAGCCAGTGAGCTCCCACTGCAGGCAATGTTTTCTCCATAGCAATGGCTAATTCATCACTTTTCTAGTCCTGGCCTATCAAGCTTGGAATTCGAAGTTTCAGTTTAGTATCGAGAAAGAATTAGAGAAGTCTGAAATAACTATACTATTGTTTCATTGCCAGAGTTTCAAGGCTGTTTGAGTAAAAGATATAGTAGCACAAATTGTGATGGCTTTCCAAGTTTTCTGAGCAACTGCTGTGATGACCTCCATCTCTTAGAGGTCATCTCTCAGAGGTGTTTCTGTAATTTTGTTTGAATAGCTAACATAAAACATTTTCTGGTTTGTTTTTTTTCAGTCGTGTCTGACTCTTCACAACCCCATTTGGGGTTTTCTTGGCAGAGATATTGGAGTGGTTTGCCATTTCTTCCTCTAGCTTATTTTACTGATGAAGAAACTGAGGCAAACAGGGTTAAGTGTTTGAGGCCAGATTTGAACTCACGTCTTCCTGAGCCTAGCGCTCTATCTACTGCACCACCTAGCTGCTTCAAATAATAACTAACATTTAGATAGCACTTACTATAATCCAGGCACTGTGCTAAGTGCTTTATAATTATTGTTTTATTTGATCCTCACAACAACCCTGGGAGGTAGGTGCCATTATGATCCCCATTTTACAGATGAAGAAACTGAGGCAAAGTTAAATGACCACACTGTCTGAATTAGACATGAGATTATAATCTAGCTGTTTTGAATTAGACTTGAGATTATAATGTAGCTAAAGTCCCTACTTTGATCCTACTTTACTTCTCTGCTTGTTGTCAGTGATTAAGCTGATAGTATTTCACTGGATCTGTGATTTCATAGATAAGGTTATTCCCTCCAACAGTACCACTTGCAACCATTCCTAACAATATTCCATGGATACCTCTCTTGTATTTGGTCCGTCTGTCTGTTATTCCTTGTTGTCATTACCTGAGCAGCCCAGTTCTCTATCCGTGTCTTTATATATGTTCTTTTTTATTTTTTTATTTTGCAAGGTGTTTGAGGTTAAGTGGCTTGACCAGAGTCACATAGCTAGTGAGTACTATGTGTCTGAGGCCACATTTGAACTCAGGTCCTCCTGACTCCAGGGCCAGTGCTCTATTCACTGCGCCACCTAGCTGCCCCTATACGTGTTCTGAATGATGCCTTTCATGCTGCTCTTTTGTGTTCAGGCTATCCTTGGTAATATGCTGCAGTCTACTTCCACTCACCATGCATTTCTTCATTGCCCTGATGATCACCTGTGACTTAGATTCTTCAGACGCTTAAGTGAAATGGCTACCAAAACTACCCCCCACCAAAATTAGAAAAAGCAGACAGAATCTGCCACCTTCTTTTTACCTACATTTTCTAATGTTTTTCCAAACTATGCCAGGTTGCCTCCAAATCAAATCAAATCAATCAATTTTTATTGAGTATCTAACATGTGCAAGGACTCAGCTTGAAAGATCTTTTAGGACCTAGATTCAGGAAGATACTGTAATTTATTTGACAAAGCCAAATATGTCTCTTCTTCTAATATCAATATCACTCTTCTTCTAAAGGTTTAGTTGGAAATACTTCACAAACATAAGAAGGCTGGCCTCAGGGTAGCTAGGGTTTTATAGTCATGGTTAGAAATGAATAATGATAATTTCAGGATTTTTGTTGAAAAAGGAATAAAATTATCTCTTAGGCTGTGGTGAAGGATGTGGTTTTTTTTTGGAGGGGAGGATTTTAATTCATTTGATATACTACTTGAATCTTTGAAAATACAAGAAAATACAAGAAGAGCTCTGAGCTTCAAATCTGATGTGAGGCGCCTGACTATTATCTTTACCGACTTTGTTTTAACTGTCATCTGTCTGTGGACTTTGGGGTCATGGAAAATCTAATATTGGTTTCACCCTTTGGGAACTCTAGTATCTCAAGGAAATTTGCCTTTCTACCTCAGTGTTTTATTTAGTTTCAGTTTGGTAGGCTTTTTAAAAATGTTTTAAATATGGCTACATTAAGGAAAAAGTAATTAACTAATGCAGATTATGTGCTATAGAAATTACTTTGGAACAGTGCTAGTGTACCTTGTATTAATATTTCCTCAAAGTTTCATGTAAGTCAAAGTTTTGAAAAGCCAGTAGCATTTTAAATGGAGTAGGGAAGTAGGTTAACCTCTTCAGGTCTTCATTTCCTCCTCTGTAAAACAAGAGCTATGCTACGTGACTTTTAAGGTCACTTAAAATATAATATTCTGTGGCTTTGAAAAAAAAGAACATTAAAAATAATTACCCTCAATTTACATTTTATGAATGTTTATATTTATTTACTTATTCAATGAGCAGTCAGTAAGAGCTTTGAAAATTGTAAATAGCTGTAGAAATGTGGGCTATCATCATCTTATTGTGTTTAGTGCTGTGTGTGCCACATATGCTGCAAGAGATATGCAATGAAGACCTAGTCCTTGTCCACAAGGAATGATAAAAATACATACACAGAGGAGGAAGGGATCAGGGAAAATGTCATGGAGGGCTAACAATTGATACAAACTTTGAACAATGAATAGGTTCATCTCTTGACTTCATCTGTAAAATGAGGGAGTTGGATTAGATTATATAGCTAAGGTCTCTCATAACTTTATGGTTCCTTTTTGTAACAGTAGGGTCTGTGGGTTGGGGCATTGTGCCAACTCTTTTCAGCACTCAAGTGCCCTTCTGAGGTCTAGACTCGAGAGTATGTGGTTCAGATAAGGTTTTGTCCAGCGGAGCAGGGGATCTTCTAATGAAAAAGGCCTAGGCCAGGGGTGAGGAACCTGCGGCCTCGAGGCCACTTGTGGCCTTCTAGGTCCTTGGGTGAGGCCTTTTGATTGAGTCCAAGTTTTACAGAACAAATCCTTTTATGAAGGGGATTTGTTCTGTGAAGTTTGGATTCAGTTAAAGAGCTGCTCTGGAGGACCTAGAAGGCCACATGTGGCCTTGAAGACGCAGGTTTCCCACCCCTGGGGCCTTAGGCTCTCCTTTCTCATTTTCTTCAGCTTGTTAAATTCCTACCTTGGCACTTAGAGCTTAAGTTTCTGGCTGATGTTTACTCCTCAAAGGAAGGAGTAAAAAAAAAGTACTCAGTGTCTACTGTGAATGCAGTACAGGACAGAAATTTTATTCCCACACACAGAAGTAGTGCTAAACAGAAAAGACTCAGAACACATATTAACAGCACAGCACTCATTGACGTATGACTTAATAACAGGATTAGTAACTTAACTTCACAGAAGCACAGAATTTGAGAGTTGTAAAGGACCACAGTGGCAATCCAGCCCAGCCCATACCTGACAAATGTTTGTCCAGCTTCTGCTCGAAGCCATCCAAGGAGGGGCGATCAATCTATTACCTCTCAGTGCAGCCCATTCCAATACTAGGCAGCTCTGTTGGGAAATTTTTACTGATATCAATCCTAAATTTACTTCTTTGCAACTTCTCCCATGGTGCATATGCCTCTTGTTATTCTATCAATTATACACATAATTACCACTTATATTTTACAATCTAAATATTTTACAATTTAAAAATAAATTTTACAATCTGATCACAGAGACTGACACTTAAACCTCCTCAGAGCATAAAACAGGGTGGATAACTGCTGATGACGCATTTTACAATTCACCTCAGCTTTGCACTGCCTCTTTCAAAGGTCATGTTTTCTTGGTATCTTCCTCTTGCTGCTGGACATCTTTACCAATGAGGCAACTCACCAGTCATCTTCACACACAGAACCTCCAAGATCTCTTGAACTCTAAAGGTTGCCTTCAACTGAAGACTTTTACACCTTGAGGATGACACTTGGTTACCTGGTCAGAAAAGGAAACATGAAACAGAAACGACATCCATGGTCCCAGCTGCAAGGTTGCCTAGTGGAATCCTCCTACTCCAGGCATTGTGAAAGTAGTATCCATGCCAGAGTGGGGAAGGGCCAAGCCATTCTCTACTTCATACTGGAAGTCTTGGAGTTATATGATGTCACCTGGAGGGGCTTCAGAAGAGATCCAATTGAAAGCTGTTTCTCCTGCTATATAACTGCTATAACACCCTACCCTCCTGCTCCTGTCATAGGGAAGGACCAAGAGACCACTCAGGGTTTCTTCTTTATAGCAAAGTGACTCATTCTTTCAATTCTAGACTACTACCTACCTGGCTGGAAGTATTTAGCCTCTAGTCCCTGGACATCTCTTGCAGGGGAGAGATAGAGAGATAGAGACAGAGTCAGAGAAAGAGACACAGAGAGAGAGACAGAGAGAGACAGAAAGATAGAGAGAGAGAAAGAGACGGCTAGATAGTGAGAATGTTTTGGCTCTCTCTATCAGAGCCAGACCAGCTACATCTACCCCTTCAGAATTCTAGAATTCTGGGAGTCTTTCTCTACTGCCCTCTGCTAGAACTCCCACCAGCTTTGTCCTTTTTGGAGGGGCTCCACTTAACCACTTAACAGCAATTTGCTTTTACAAAGGGATATTCACATTCCAATTCCTGGATTCCTGTGGCTTATTCTCTTGATGACCTTCAAATTAATCTTCTTCACAGAAAAGAACAAATGCAAAGGCCAAAATGAAGAAGTTTTTCACAGGGCCACATGGCCTCATGGCATTGTGTCTCCCAAGGTACTGTAAGCAATGAAGTCACCAAGCATACTGAAGAAACATGGCAGAAATTGACTAAGGCTTTTGAATGCTTCCATAGCCAATCAAAGAGCCTCCCATTTACCATGTGGCTAGTAGACTGGAACCAGTTACAGGATTTCTACATGTGCTCCACAGTATCTTCAAGGTGCTTGGCTCTTTAATTTCTGTACATGGGGAGACACTGTCCCAGGCACTCTGCATATGTACCAGACACCCATTATAGATGGATAGATGGATGCATGGATAGATAAATGGATGGATAAGGAGGTAGAAGATGGATGAATGCATAGAGAAAGAAGTAGATGGATGTATAGTTAGAAAGAAAGAAAGATGTATATAGATGGTAGATGGGCAGATAGATGGATGGATAGAAAGATTGATAAGTAGATGAAAAGATAGATGACAGGTAGCTGGAAAGAAAGAAAGAAAGATAGATATGTAGAAAGATAAATAAAGCAAGCTTACTACATATCAGACACTGTGGGACAATTCTGTCTTTGATATACAATCATTGAAAACACCTGAATTTCAGCAGGCCGAAGGTGGGGATGGCATAGGAGAGGAGAATATGTCACAGACATAACAAACTGTGTGAGCAGAAGTGTAGAGATGATAAAACATAGGATGTATTTGTAGTAGTCCAGTTTGACTGAAGCATAGTCTGTGAGGAATAGTAGTGTTAGATAATACTAGAAAGTTATGATAAAGCCAGTTTATAGAGAGCCCTGCATGTAGGAGTTTGGACTTTATTTGGTAGGAATTAATAACAATAACAATAATAACAGCATTTATATAGTGCTTTAAGATTTGCAGAGTGTTTTACAAATATCTCATTTTGTCTTCATAATCATCCTGAGAGGCAGGTATTATTATTATTATCCTCATTTTATAGTGGAAATTGAGGCAGGCAGAGGTTAAGTGACTTGATCAGGGTCACACAGCTAGGAAATGTCTGAGGCCAGATTTGAACTCAAATATTCCTGACTATAGACCCAGTGTTCTTGGGAGCATTAGAAGATTAATCTGATTTGTAGGATGTATCAGAAGTTTCTGGAGTCTTTCTGACTGTAAGGCTAGGAGGCTAAAACAAAATCTACATTGCTTAAATACTCTCACAGCTCTATAATCTCACACATAGGGATATTCCCTTTAACAGTGCTAAAGACAAGTTGTCCATGCCTCCCCATGCTGTGCATCTCTTGCCCATATGCGCCACAGAGAGTGAGCCCAAAGTGCTGAGGACTTTCCTTTCTTGATGCCCAGCTCCAGGCAGCACACAGTCTCTCCACTGGTTAATTCATTATTCTCCCCACGTGACCAGCCCATCATCTCTTTTGATCCTACATTTCCTTGTTGACATCCTTTACATTGCTTCTCCTTTGAAATTCCTTGTTTATTATGTGTTGCAGCATGAAACTTATATTACCACCCTATCAGAAATGAATAGCAAGAAAACGAAAATGAAAATCCCCACAAAATGACCTTAAACTTTCTCAGAGAAACCTATCAAGGTCAGGACAATTTGACAGGCACATAGGCTTTTCAGTGCATCGATGTCAGATGGCATTTGAGTTGAAGAATTAGAATCTGATTGGCGGCCTAACGCCGCTCTCATTAACAAAGCTGCGCTAAACAAGTGGCTTATTTTTCCCCCTGCTTTGCTGACCTGAAATTCCTCTTGACTGATGATCACCTTCCTGGGAAGTAGCAATGGATTCTGTTAATTAGACAAATTGTACGGTTGTCTGTTGTCCCCACAGTCATTCTCCTTCAGAAAGGGAAACAGGAGGATGAGCTTAGCTAGCCCATCATTCAAATAAATGGAATCTGATCACAGAATCTGATTTTACCCTTTTATTCCTCGCTCCCTCTGCACTGATATGCCTTGTGTGGGGAATTCTAGCAACCAGCCCACAAGCCCTACCTTCCTTATGGGTGTAGCCCATGCAGCATGATGACCAGATAGGGGAAAAGACTAAGGGAGGCCCCATGGAGGCATGGCCTCCTAGCTTCCAAGTCTCTTACACTCACTTTGTTGTTTTACACTGAAACACATATCCAAAAGGCACACTCACCACTTCATTGTCTCCTAACACAAAGAGCCTCCTTTTGGCCTTTATATCTGGCAAAACATTAGAAATAAAATTCATCAAGTCATAAAATTTTCCATGGTGATAGAACAAGAAGGTTTTGAACACATACTTTGGGATATTTGAGCTTTCTAGTTCTTTGGGTTCTCCATAACAAAGAATTAATTTCACCTGTATAAAAACATTAAATGGTTGTATACTGAGTTGGAAAAATTTACCCAAAGTCTTAGTGTTGGTATGAGTATGAACACAGATGGCTTATGTTCTGAATGTGTCACAAAGGATGGGAGTAGGGCACTTAAAAAAGGTAAGTCATCATAAAAGCAGAAGTTGTACTTACTTTTGGTAGCCAGATTTCCAAAATTACCTGAACAGAGAGAATATGGTCTGAAATCTTAGAGGATAAAAGCTCGTTTTCTTTGTCTGAGAACGCCCTGTGATAAACAACCCAGAGCATCTTGCCAAGAGGGGAGTTTCAGTGCTGACTTTTACTAAAAAGAAATAGTGAGAAATTTGCTCTTTGTATGGATATGGCAAGAGCCATCGCTAACAAGTAGGCATTCTTCAGAGGGCAGCACATGATGAAATGAGACTAATAAATGTGGCCCACAAAAAAATGCCAATAATTACTGAAATCTTGCTTGTAGCTTTTTGACCTAGATGCCCATGAGAAAGCCTTGCTTTGTCCAGAAAGGCCTTTGAAACATGCCGACATAGTCTGAAAAGAGAATGCCTTGGGTTACATCTTCTGGACTCTACTAATTGGACTGGCCCCAGCTGCCAAAAGGGTAGCAGCGAGCCTTTATGTAGTAGGGAGGCTGTAATGATCTGACTCAAAGGAATTGTCACTGTTGCAGCCATAGATAGAACTTGGCCCCAGGTGGAGTGCCTTTGAGTGGCAGTACTGTTGACTGAGTGTGGACTCTTGGACAGTAATGGTGATAAGCAGGCTGATATATATTGACCTTCTAGACTCAGAATTGAGTGACTGTTCTTGGCTAATGGGACATGTCTTCTTGGTGGTTAAAGAGGCACATTCATGTTCATTACATATAGAAGGCACTTAATAATATGTTTGTTGAATGAATTAATGACTACTGTCCTTTCTAGGATTTTCTAATTAGTGAAAAGTTAGTTTATATGTTAGTGGGTAGGTGGCACAGTGGGTAGAGCTTCAGGCCTGGTGTTTGAACCTGTGTTCAAACCTGGCCTCAGATGCGTACTAGCTGTGTGACTCTGAATAAGTCATTTAATCCTGTTTGCCACAGTTTCCTCATTTATAAAATGAGCTGGAGAAGGAAATGGCAAACTACCTCCAGTATCTTCACCAAGAAAACCCCAAATGGGGTTATGAAGAGTCAGACATGACTGAAACAACAGAACAACAAGAAGTTCATGTGTTATTAAATGATTTTCAATGTGCATGAAACTGTAACAACACACGGGTTTCTGGCAGCTTAAAAAATAAAATATAACTATCCCTTTGCTTATTATTTAGATAATTGGCCAAAAAGTTATATGTAAAGGAGAATTTTGTGTGTTTAATCCCATTTCCCAATGACATTGTCCAAACCAGAAATGCCTTCCTCTGGCAAAAAGAAAAAAAAGGTAGTTCATAAAATTCTGTTAATTTAATATTAATTTCTAATTATTATTTAAAAATGAAAAGCATAACCAGTGCTTAAAGGGGGAAAAAAACCCTAAACTAAAACAAAAATGATTGAGGTAAAGATTATCTATCCCACCTGTTCCCTTCTGCAGTCACCCTAGCTACAAATCTCTTCCTACTTTTCTTCTACCTTATTCTGAAGCTGACAGTAATCCAAAGAAAGAAAGAAATGGAGAGAGTTTAGCTGACCTGAAGGGTCCTCAGAGATCCCATAGGGTAGTGGGTGATGGAGACCAAGCCTCATTTTGAGGGATGGAATCTAAATTCATCCAGCCATCTTGTTGTTTTTTTTTAAATTTATTTATTTTGATTTATCAACAATCACTTCCATAAGCTTTTGAGTTTTAAATTTTTCTTTCCCTCCTTTTCCACCTCCCTCCCCAAGACGGCATGGAATCTGATATAGGCTATACATATACATTCTTATTAAACATATTTTCACATTAGTGGTGTTGTAAGTAAGAATTAGAACCAATAAGAGGAACCACCAGGAAGAGCAAACAAAACCCAACAGAAGAAAAAAATAGCAAATAGTATGCTTCAATCTGCATTCAAAATCAATAGTTCTTTCTTTGGATATGGATAGCATTTTCCCTAATGAGGCCTTTGGAGATGTGTTAGATCCTTGTATTGCTGAGAAGGATTAAGTCTATCAATATTAGTCATTGCACAACATGGCTGTTACTGTGTACAACGTTCTCCTGGTTCTGCTCACTTCACTCTGCATCAGACCACATAAGTCTTTCCACGTTTTTCTGAAGTTCGCCTGCTCATCATTTCTTATAGCACAATAGTATTCCATTACATTCATATACCACAACTTGTTCAGCCATTCCCCAGTTGATGGGCATCCTCTCAATTTCCAATTCTTTGCCGCCACAAAAAGAGTTGCTATAAATGTTTTTGTACATGTGGGTCCTTTTCCCATTTGTATGATATTTTTGGGTTACAGCCCTAGAAATGACGTTGCTAGGTCAAAGGGTATACACATTTTTATAGACCTTTGGGCATAGTTCCAAATTGCTCTGCCATCTTGTTCCTAAGGCATCCTGGTACTATATATGTTTACCTAGTCCTCTTCTTTGTTTCTGATTTCTTCTTTCAGCTCTGCTACTTATCACTGGTGTCATCTTAGGAAAGTTGTTAAGCATCCATATGATCTCAGGATAGGCCACTTTACCCTTCTCACTACAAGGTAGGGCTGTGGATAGAGCTCTAGACCTGGAGTCAGGGAGACCTGAGTTCATATCTGGCCTCAGATACTTACTGTGTGACCCTGGACAAGTCACTTAACCTCTGTCTGCCTCAGTTTCCTCAGCTGTAAAATGGGGATGATAACAGTATCTAGTTCCCAGGATTGTTGTGAGGATAAAATGAGATAATATTTGTAAAGTGCTTAGCACAGTGTCTGGCACATAGTACATGCTTAATAAATGCTAGTTTCCTTCCTTTCTTCATCCTCAGGGCCTCAGTTTATTCATCAATAAAATGATGTTGGACTAAATGTTGTCAAAAGTCCCTTCTAAGGCAAAATCCTGGCTTCTCTATCAATACTCTGTACATCCAGGTCCTCAAAAAATTCAGATGGCATCCTAATTCATCCCAATGTTATCTTTATCATGATCATTGTGATCATCATCACCATCATCATCCTCACCTCTTTATATAGCAGCATAAACTTATGAAGTATGTACCTCACAGCAACCCTATGAAGTCATCAGTGAAAAGATTGCTATCTTCCTTTTCCAAACAAAGATACTGAGGTCTAGCGAGGTCAAGCAATTTGCCCATTGTCACATAGTTAATAAGTATTTTGACCTAGCCATAGCCCTGTGCATCCCAAAGGATGCTACCAGGAGACTTTCTGAGGAAGATTCTATGTATTCCCACAGTTACGTTTAGGCCACTTTGGGTATATGGGGTAGCAGTCCATACCAGACAGGCAGGATAAATCTACACTTACAAAAGTATATTGTACTATGAGGGCTAGCCTTCAGGTTGACTGAGTAGGGAAGGCTGCTAGACTCAGGCCAGGATCTTCCAGATCTGTTTTATTTTATCTTTTATGAGAAAGGAGAACGCAGGCATAATTGTCTGAAGAATTACAAAGCAAGGCAGTAGTGTGATATTCCACAAAGCTCTTGGGTCTCCTGATTTTTGGCACTTTACAACTCTTGAACTCTATTTTCCTTTAGGGGGTATGGAGCACATGCTAAGAGGGGATTCCTAGGTATAAGGAAGTAGAAACAAGCTGAATAGCCCTGAGATCATAACACTGTTTGACTTAAACAACTACAAGAGAATTTAAATGGAGCTACATCGAAAAGTGATTTCTATGGGAACAGACAACTAAGTTTATTTTTTTCAAGATTTTAATCTAGTCTCGTAGGCCAGGAGAAAATAACTCAATGTTCTGAAAATAAATTTCCCAGAGGAGGCCATTAAGGCAGCCCTTTTGTTTCCTGTCATACCCTGAATCAGTTACAAGGACAAACTCTATTTGTTTGGGTACATTAATTCTGCTCAATGGCCTTTGTATAAAATGAGCATCAAATTGATGGGACTGGACTCCAGTAAAGAAGAAGTTCCAATTTTCTTTGGATGGATTGTCCTGGACATGCAGTAGAAAATTATTATTAATAGTGATTCTTGTTTACTATCCAGCAAGCACAAGAGAAATACGGAAGCTAGAAATGCAGCAGTGTCCAACTAAGCACTAAATTGTATAAGGCAAATTCCCCAGAGAATAGTCCCCAATTCTTTAATCATCATTGTGATCCCACTTCTTGAGTCTTGGTCCATAAGTCTGCTCCAGTCTCTGTGGTTCATGCTTGAGGAGAACCTTAAGGAAACAAGGTAGAATCTCGATCTAACAGTGTGGTAGATGGAAAGGGTGCTAGATTTGGAGTCAGAGGACTTGGATTCAATTTCTGGTTTGACTTCTTACTACTTTTGTGACCCTGGGCAAGTCAATGAAACCCTCCTAGTCTTAGTTCTTTGTGTGTAAAATGAGAGGATTGGAATAGATGGCTCTCAAAAGACCCTTGCAGCAGCTCTGAATCTGTGATTGTATTAGAAGTCTGAATCTACTCCTTGGCAGATCTCATTTGGTCCTGGTATTTTACAGTAAAGTGGATTGATCTCTGGGCTTTTTTTTTTTTTGCAATTATGTAAAACATTTCCATATTAGTCATTTTGTACAAGAAGATTTGAATAAAAGAAATAAATGAAAGTGAAAAATAGCATGCTTCAGTTTGTATTCAAACAATATCAGTTCTTTCTCTGGAGACATAGTATGCTTCATCATTAGTCGTTTGGGATTGTCTTGGATCATTGTATTGCTGAGAAAAGCTAAGTCATTCACATTTCTTTGTCGAACAATATTGTTGTTATTGTATACAATGTTCTCCTGGTTCTGTTCACTTCACTATGCATCAGTTCATGTAAGTCTTTCCAGGTGTTTCTGAAATCATCCTGCTTGTCATTTCTTATGGCACAATAATATTCCATTACAATCATATACCATTTAGCCATTCCCCAATTGATGGGCATCCCATTGATTTCCAATTCTTAGCCACCATGAACAGAGCTGCTATGAATGTTTTTGTACAAATAGGTTTGTTTGGGGTTTTTAAATCTTTTTTGGATGTCTTTGGGATATAGACCTAGCAGTGGTATTGCTAGATCAAAGGGTATGCACAGTTTTATAGCCCTTTGGATATAGTTTCAAATTGCTCTCCCAAATGGTCGGATCTGTTCCACCAACCATGCATTAGTGTCCCACTTTTCCCACAACCCTTCCAACATCCAACATTTTCCTTTTTTTACATTGGATCAGCCCAGGAGCCAACTCAACTTCCAGACCTCCTTTGGAACAGACTGGGGCAGACTGCTAAATTCTTTTAAAATAGAAGAAAGGTATTCAACCTTTTATTCTAGCATCTCGGGGCTGTGGAACATAGTGAAGTTGCATTTACCTCACATCATTCCCTTTGATATCAGATTGCCAAAATAGACAAACTTATAGCTTTCATCTTATCTTCATGCTTATAATCATCTAAGATAAAGCCTCTTCGGAATATGCATAAAAGTTCCCATTAATTGTAAACCATGTAATCTTGAACTATCTCTCCCCCAATTCTTGAAGGTATAGTAATCTGCTAGAACCAAAGTATAATAGTTTAATACCATGTAATAGGTTAATTGTGCTAATCAGAACTTGGTTCTAGAGTAGATATTCCTAACCTTTTTTGTGCCATGGACTCCTTTAGCAGGCTGGTGAAGTATATGGACTTCTGTTCAGAAGAATGTTCTTTTTTTGGTTTGGTTTGGTTTGGTTTTTTCCCCACTGATTATGGTGACTTTATTGATGGTACGCAAATAGGATTTTATGCTTCTCCTCCCTACTTCAGGGGTACTTTGGGGCAAGGATTATGAATGGGGCATGGGATGCCCCAGTATAGGGAAATAGATTAGAGATGTAGGCTCTCCAGTGGTGGAACTCCACTTTTGGACTGGGGGTAAAGATCCATGGCTTTCTACTTTACTTCTTGGAGGCCATGTAGACTATGAGATCTGCTACACAGTTGCTATAACTGTATTCATTGACATATCCAAAATGGAGTTGACAAAATGGTCATTGAGGGCAATACCAGTGCCAGCATCAAAAGTAGAAATGTGGGTGATGCTGTTAAAGTCACAGGATACAAAGTGGTCCTCTTTGTAGCCCAAGATGTTCTTCAAGGATCCCTCTGATTTCTTGCTTCACTATTTTCTTGATATTGTCATATTTGGCAGGTTTCTCCAGGTGGCAGGTCAGATCCACAATAGATACATTGGTAGGAACATGGAAGACCATGCTTACGAGCTTCCCATTCAGCTCAGGTATACCTTGCCTACAGCCTTAGCAGCACCAGTGGAAGCAGGGATAATATTGTTGGTAGGGACATGCCCAACATGCTACAACTTGCCAGAAGGGCCATCTACCCTTTTCTGGGTAGCAGTAATGGCATGGACTGTGGTCATGATTCCTTTCAATACCAAAGTTGCCATGAATGACCTTAACAAATGGGACAAGCATTTAGTAGTACAAGAGGCATTACTGACAGTCTTCGGAATATTAACATTTCTCGTGATTCATTCCTATCACAAAGACAGGGCATCAGCAGAAGGGGCAGAGATAATGACCCAGTTAACTCCATCCTTCAAGTGAACCCTGGCCTTTTTTATGGTAGTAGAGACACCAGCGGACTCTTTGGCATACTTGATTCCAATATCTCCCCATTTGATATTGGTAGGATCACGCTCTTGGAAGATGGTAATAGATTTTCCATTGATCACCAGCTTTTCCTTCTCAGCTTTGACAGTGTCCTTGTGCTTGCCATGGGTAGAATCATATTGAAACATATAAACCATGTAGTTGAGGTCAGTGAAGGGGTCATTGATGGCTCTGCTTGAGGTGAACGCAACCTTGGTTACATGGTCCAATATGGCCAAATCCATTGACTCTAGCCTTCACCATCTTGTCTCAGGGTTGTGGCTACAGCAGGGCATCCTGATACTGAGCTTGGAAGAAGAGCTGAGAGCCTAGAATAATGCCCTTAAATGAATAAAATAAAATATATAGGATTGCCAAGTAAACCAATTATGTTGAAATATAGTATTAAAAAAACAACCAACAAGTTCATGGACCCCAGGTTACAAAACCTTGCCCTGGAGGATAAATGATGAAACAAACTGTCCTCCTCTCAAGAGAGAGGTGAGGGACTTCAGGTGTGGAATGTGGTACATTCTGTTATGAAGCAATTGCCTTGTTGGTCAGTTTTGCTTCACTATTCTCTATTTCAGAAAAAAATTCAGGGGATAAGGTAGTGGTAACATGAAATGAATGTAGTTTTAAAAAGACAAGCAAGCTATACATAATAAAAAATTTTCAGTTTCTTGTACAATCCTCTTTTTTCTGTTCTTTTATATATATATGTATATAATGTATGTCTGTGTCTGTGAAAAAGTATCCATTTCCTTTGATGTTTAAGTTCAGAATAAAAATAAAGTAAAAACAAAAAGCATAGGGAACCAATAAAACTTTTTCTTTTTTGGGGGGGAATCCAATATGGAACTGGAAGGAAGAAAGATATTTTACATGAGTGGCCGATGTGATATCTTAAGGCTGCATGAGATTGAAGATTTCCTGCATGGAACTTGAAGCCACTGTTAAGGAAAACATCATTAAAATTGTATCGATGTTATGATGGAAATTAAGTCATGTCTTTTGAAAGGTTAAAAATAAGATGACAATTTAGAAACAAAAAAAAGGTATTCTATCTAACTATGAATAGGGAAAATATTTGCATTGCAATAAAATTTATATAGGCACTTGATCAATTCTATCTTGAGTAGGATAGGCATCTTCAAATAGTAGATAGTAGTCTACTATTAGATCTTAAAGCCTTTACCTATCGGATCTTCAGTGAGATGTCACTGTGATATGCCTTCCTCTTCATCTTTTCCTATTGTGTCAATGGCTTGCCCTGTTACCGACTTCTCCTGGTTAACACTTTGTTCTCAGCATCTTGCCTCACTCACATCTTGCAGTACTTGACTGTCTTTTCCTTCCTTTGAACCCTGGTGATAAATTATCTTAACTTAAGGAAATTCACAAGTAGTTTCTCCGCAGGAAGAAAGGTTGCTGGTACCATGTCACAAAATTCAAGCTCTTTCCATGGATTAGGTCATCACAGTTTGCAGGTTGAAAGCAGTTTGGGGTATAAGTATCTTGAGTATTTCTAAGGTATCTTGAAGATTTGGGGGGTTTTATTCACATATGTAAAACAAAATAGATTCCACATAGAAATAAATATAGATACTGTAAACATGTTGGTTCTAATTCACTATAAGAAATGAAATGGGTATTAAAATTGGGAATGGGAGGAGAGTATTCTGGCTTTTTTTATCAATGGCATTGGTAAATTCTGGCCTCTGTCTCTGGTCAGGTTGGCTGCCTTTGTTCTTTCGTTTGGTTTTGGAGACTGTTATTGAGCCAATTATAGGAGAGTACAGTTAGTTCTTTCCTCCCACACATGCATTAAAAGAATTTTTATGGAATGGCAATCATCCTGTCATGGGTAGATGGATCATTTTCATTTTTCAATTATATGTGCTACAATTTAGGACTTTGGTTAATGGTTTTGCAAGACATTGATTAGAGAGGTCTTTTTTTCCCCTGATTAGAAATATATACAATGTCTTCTCTGTCTTATATTTGTATCTAGTCATAGTGAATCAAAATGTATGACTAGGGTGATCAATCACATGCTATACTGTATGAATTTTTCAGAAAACAACAATTATTTTAAAAAATCATGCCAGAAACTTGCCATTAGTCAGTACAAAGATTTGAGAAGTAAATCTTAAGTAAGTTATGCAGTTTCAATAAATGCCAGGAGGGAAGAGGAGGGAAGGAGAGAAGAGGGGTGACACTTAGGGCTGTTAATATACATTGTGAGGAAATAATAAAGTCAAAACTTAAAACAGATTTTTAAGCATCCATTAAATTCATCTATCCTCATTATCAAATACTGAAACAATCATTAGCCACTCTTCCTGGACATAAATATGTCTTGAGAGCGCTACACTTTTTACCAGATATCATCAGGAATAAGGGCTAACATTTACCTAGTACTTTACATGTATTATTTCATTTGAGTTTCATCACTACCCTGTGAGGTAAATTCTATAGGCATTGTTATACCCATTTTATCAATGAGACAATTGAAGCTAAATGAAATTAAATGACTTGCCCAGAGTAATGTTGCTCCTTTCAAAGAGAAAATCTGAAACTATATCTTCCTCACTTCTAGTCCAACTCTATTTATTAGGCCAGCAGTTCTCAAAGGGTGGTTTTGGGACCTGTAGGGGTCCCAGAGAGTCTTTCAGGGGGCCCACAAGGACAAAACAATTTTTATAATGCTAAAACATTTTAATTTCTAATATAGCAAATATCATTAGATTTAACCTATATAAACAAGAGCTCTTGGAGGGAGGGGTCCTCAATAATTTTTGAGAGTGTAAAGGGTCCCTATGACCAAATAGTTTGAGAACTGCTGTATTCTTGGTCCAAGATATCTGACCAATACTGTGGATGTTATTTCTGACTCTTACTGAAATTGTTGCCCAATTTCTTTCACCTGGATCATTTTGGGTAAAAAATTCCCTTACATTCACACCTTAATTAGCTGAATAATTGCCTGTTTGTTTTGCATATAGACTTGTATGTCTCCCATATTCCATAGCTTGCAGATTTTATTCAAATGGGTTGCCATAGGGCTCATTTTTCACATACCTGCAATTTCCACGTGAAAGCCAAGAAATAGGTCTGAGCAGGAGTCTGCAAAAAAAAAAAAAAAAGAAAGGAAAAAAAAAGAGTAATGCCCAATAGCTGTGAGATAGAGGAGGCTTGGGCAAAGTTTTTATGGTTTAGGCATTTAAGAAGATCGTTTCCCTCCCAGAGCCATTACAAAGTAGTATTACGTGCCCATAGCAGTTCTACTCACAACAATTTAAAAAGAACCAGAATTCTTTGCTTTGGTAAAAGCTAGCACTGTTGCCCAACTTCAACTGGTCTTTTTATCATAGCTAGAAAGGAAATAAGTGACTGGCAGCTAAGTTCTATTTAGCCTTCTTCCTGTTTTCCCTCTCCCCTCTACTTTCCTCTTTTCCCCTTTCCTTTGTTTCCCTCCTATCCCTTCCTCTGTTTCCTCTGCTTAAATTCCCTCCATTGACAATTTCATTCATTCTTGTAACATCAACTGTTACTTCTCTGTAGATTTTTCCCAAATCTATATTTCCAGCCCAAAATTCTGTCTTGAACTACTTGACTTACATTTTCAAAGGCTTTATGTCTGTCTTCTTTTACACCATCTTTGCTTTTTGAAATCCTGCCTGACTTTCAAGGGCCAGCTCAAATGTCACCTCTTGCATAAAGCTATTTCATTAATCAGAAATGATTTCTCTTTGCTCACCCTTATGCATTTATCAAAGTCTGTACTAGAGTTATGGTATATATAGTACCCAGGGGCATGTAGTATTTAGGTGTCTGGTATATGTAATATCTATGGGTAGCATCCGCCCACCCTAACTTACAGAGTGGGTTCATCAGATGAAGCTGTCCCATGTTCAAAGTTCTTTGTAGGTCTGCATCTTCTCTAAAACCATGAACCCCCATCAATGTGTTTGCCTTTTAGTAATCATCCAGAAGATAAAAATAGTTCAAAACAAAAGGCATTCTTTTAAAAATTTTTAATCATTAATTTATTTATATTTAATTTTCAACATTCATGTCCATAAGATTTTGAATTTTAAATTTTCTCCCCCTCTTTCTCCTCCCCCCTCCCCAAGACAGAGTGCAATCTGATATAAGATCTGCTTATACACTCATATTAAGCATATTTTCACATTTGTCATGAAGTATGAAAGGTTTAGAACTAATGGGAGAAACCACAAAAAAGAAGAAATAAAACAAAACAACAAGAACAAAAAAAAGGAGAGCAAATAGTGTGCTTCCATCTGCATTCTGATTCCATAGTTCTTTCTCTGGATGTGGATAGCATTTTCCATCATGAATCTTCTGGATCATTTCATTGCTCAGAAGAGCTAAGTCTAACAAAGTCTATCATTGCACAATTGCTGTTACTGTGTACAGTGTTCTCCTGGTTCTGCTCAGTTCACCCAGCATTAGTTCATGCAAGTCTTTCTAGGTTTTTCTGAAGTCTGCCTGCTCACCATTTCTTATGGAACAATACATTCATATACCACAACTTGTTCAGCCATTCCCCAATTGATGGGCATCCCCTCAGTTTCTAATTCTTTGCCACCGCAAAAAGAGTTGCTGTAAATATTTTTGTACATGTGGGTCCTTTTCCCTTTTTTATGATCTCTTTGGGATAGAGACCCAGAATTGGTATTGCTGGGTCAAAGGGTATGCACAGTTTTATAGCCCTTTGGGCATATTTCCAAATTGCCCTCCAGAATGAGTGGAGCAGTTCACAACTCCACTAACAATGCATTAGTGTTTCAGTTTTCCCATATCTTCTCCAACATCCTTCATTTTCTTGTTTTATCATGTTAACCAGTCTGATAAGTGTGATGTGGTACCTCAGAGTTGTTTTGATTTGCGTTTCTTTAATCAATAGTGATTTAGAACATTTTTTTCATATAGATATAGATAGCTTTAATTTCTTCCTTTGAAAACTGCCTATTCATATCCTTTGACCATTTATCAACTGGGGAATTACTTGTATTCTTATAAATTTGACTCAGTTCTCTATATATTTTAGAAATGAGGCCCAAAAGACATTCTTTACCATAGTAAAGAAAGAAGTAATAAAACATTTCCCTCCTCCATAAATCTGGGATACACTCACCCACAAATATACATACCATCAGTGAGAAGAGTGGATACACAAAGGGAGCACTCATGGAGAGGAACACATGTAGGGAACAATTATGGCCAAAGTCCATGCATTGGAGGCAACTCATGACCAATCTTAATTACCTTTATTTCTCCAGCATATACCTAGCACATGTTTAGGTTGAATAAAAGAGTTGTTGAATGAATAAATGAATTAATTTCTTCTGGCTCTCAGAGATTTAATCTTTTCTATAGACAGATAAATATGAGGTAGAGATGATATTTTGGAAAGATATTCTGTTCACAGATTGGCATGTTACTTGTGCCATCTAGAGCAATGGTTTTTGAACTTTTCTAGTCTGAGTACTATGGGGTAAAAGACCTTTCAGATCATTTGTCCCAGTTTCTACCATGAATAAAACTGCCACTTGAATTAATAGATGAATAGCACTACTTTTGGTGAGACATAAGTGAGGCAATGTCTGGTTTTTATTAAATATCATGAGCAAATTATTAATTCATGTCAGAAATTAAATTGACAGTCATATTATAAACATCCCTAGACTGCACTTTGAGAAGTACTCTTCTAGACAGAAAGTCACACTTTATAATACACAAATTTCCACTCATCTGGATATTTGATGCAAAAACATTTATTTGATTGAATTATCTAGGTTGCTTTTTTTCTTTCAATTTTCCACCTTCTTTCCCTAGTAGACCATAGTTCATAGTCTGAAAGTATTGCTGAGAAGAAAAATGGATGAGAACTTTTTGCTTTAAAATATATGAAGTTGGGGTGGCTAGGTGGCACAGTGGATAGAGCACTGGCCCTGAAGTCAGGAGGACCTGAATTCAAATCCAGCCTCAGACCAAATACTTGATACTTACTAGCTGTGTGACCCTGGGCAAGTCACTTAACCCCAATTGCCTAAGGGGGAAAAAAAATTTAAAAATATGAAGTTAAAGGAGTTTTAGTTAGATGGACTGGTGAAGGCAGAGAACCAGGATATATGGTTTTCACTCTCAGAACAAACACAGAAGGTTGCTATTTCCCCCCAAATCTTACCTTCTGCTAGACCTAAGGTTCTCTTCATGAAAAACTCCATAGAAAATCAAGATCTGGGAGGTACCAGTTAATCTCCTTCAGTTTAAAGCTTCACCAAGAATGGCTTGACATGCTAATAGAAATATGGTTCACTCAAAGAGCAAAGCTCCTTTCAGTAAGTCACAGCCTGGGTGTTAGCAGTTACTTGACTCTTAAATCTAGCTAAACTCTATTTTAGTAAAATCAAAAATAACAACATTTACCATAAACATCTCTATACCTATGTGTTGAAGAGAATGTGCTGATCTGCTTTTTGCAGTTATTTCCTTGTCTGGGCTCACTATTGATGAAATCATAGCTCTGGTTTAAAAAAAAAAACATGACATAAGCATCTTAGAGAGCATTTAAATTCATGAGTGGATTAAAAAAATAGACATGTTCTTAATGTTTGTCTTGATGTATTTCATCTAATTCAGAGGTTCTTAATCTGGGGTCCATGAGCCTGTGGAAGGATTTCAAGGGGTCCATGAACTTGGATGGGAAAAAGAAAATTCCTCTTTATTTTCACTAAACTTTAATTGAAATTTAGCATTTCCTTTAATTATGAATTTTTAAAAATAAAAATATTATTCAGGGAAGGGTTATATAGGCTTCACCAGACTGCCAAAGGGGTCCAGGGCAAAGAGATTAAGAACCCTTGATCTAACTCAAATCCTGGGCTTCTGCTCCTTATTAAAGTTTTTGCCTGAGGCCTTAAGACTTTGATGATATTTGTCAGTTTCCTGGAAGAAACAAATTCCTTCTTGGAACCAGTACAAGGAAACTTAGCCTTGGCCCCAGGGCTTTTGCCTTTGAGTACTTTCTAAACATCCTTCCTCACAGTCTCCTAACCAAGGCAAAGAGTCTCCTGGACTTTCTGGAGCCTTGAATCTACTTGGGTGCCTGGATTCAGAGACTTCTGAACTCTGGGTAGCCCTGGTTTTAAAGAAAGATTCTCTCATTAAAGTCTCACTTCACTTATTGGACATTTGGAGCTGGCTGTCCTGGAGACATTTCAAATTCAACATGTCCAATATAGGATTACACCCCAATTACTCACCCATCCTTCTACTCACTTTCTCCATTTCTCTTGAGGCCACTACCATTTCTGCAATCTTCCAATTTTTAACTCAGAAATTATCTTCAACTCCTTCCTCTTATTCACATGCCAAATCTTAACATTTCTACCTCCACAGTATCCCTCACATTTGTTACCTCACTTTTCACATAGCTATCATTTTTTTCTTCTTGACATTCATTTTTAAAATTTTGAGTTTCAAATCTTTCCCTTTCTCCAGCCCCTCCCCCTCCCATTGAGCAATATGATATCCATTATACATGTGAAGCCATACAAAACATATTTCCATATTAGCCATGTTGTACCAAAAAAAAAGAAAGAAAGAAAAAGTGAAAAAAAAATGAGCATCAATCTGTGTTCAGAGTTCATCAGTTCTCTCTCTGGAGGTGGATAGCATTTTTCATCATAGGCCTTTTGGAATTGTCTTGGATCATTGTCTTGATCAGAATAGTTAAATCTTTTACAGTTGATCATTGTTACAATATTGCTGTTACTGTGTACAATATTCTCCTGGTTCTGCTCATTTCACTTTGCATCAGCTCATATAAGTCTTCCCAGGTTTTTCTAAAACTATCCTCCTTTTTATTTCTTATAGCACTTCATATATTCATACATATATTCAACTTGTTCAGCCATTCCCCAATTGATAGGCATCCCCCCAATTTCCAATTCTTTGCCACCACAAAAATAGCCTGTATAAATAATTTTGTATAAATGTCTTTGTGTGTGTGTGTGTGTGTGTGTGTGTGTGTGTGTGTGTGTGTGTGTCCTTTCTCTTTTTCTCTGGTCCCTTTAGGATACAGATCTAGTAGTGATAGTACTGGGACAAAGGGTATGCATGGTTTCATAGCTCTTTGAGCATAGGTCTAAATTGTTCCCCAGAATGTTTGGACCAGTTCACAGCTCCACCAACAATGCATTAGTATCCCTATTTTTTCCACATCTCCTCTAGCATTTATCATCTTCAGTTTCTGTCATGTTAGCCAATCTGGTAAGTTTGAGGTAGCAACATAGCTATCATCTTAAGAGAGTCTTTCATTATCATACACCTGGACTATTGCAGTGGCCTCCTAATTGGCCCCCTAGGCTCATCTCTTCTCTCCAGGCTAAGTGCTGCTAAAATGATTTTCCTAAAGCACAGGCCCTACCATATCACTCTACTCCAGTAGTTTCTCTACTGATTCATTGCTACTGTGAAGTTTCCTGCTCTTAGGGAGCCCCAGGACTCTTTTAACCCTTTTGTGAGTTAGACAGTTTCATCTAACCAATACAGCAAGAATCTCTCAAGTCACGTCTGTCATTTTCACTAATCTGTTTCCTTTTCAGATGGGGCTCCTCCATACCCACTTGATATTTTGGTTGGGGCCAGCAAATACTTTTCAGTTTTCATCATGTCCTTGGCAGCTAGCACCAAAAAAGGTGGAATTTATCCTTTAGTAATACAGGAGGATTAGAGTGGAGCTGGCTATCTTTGTCCTGTAATTCTACACCTATACCCAAATTGCCACATTTGCTGTATTTAAGAGTTCTTAATCAATATTGTCACTTTTGGGGTGTTCTGTCCGCATTCCTACATAATTATTGATTAACTGATGTCTTCTCACTGTTGATATAAATGGAAATATAAAACAAGCAGGGATTTTATCCCCATTTCCTCAAAGACTGAAATAATTCAACCTAACACACTGGTGACCCCCATAGTTCACAAAAAACAATTGCTCTTCTTACATCACCTATATTACCTACATTTCAACTGATCTGTCTCTAGAACTTCATGTTTTCTCAGATGCTCTTAGTCTGTTTTTTTTTGTCTCTCACTGTTAAGTTCTTGCCAGACCTACAGATTATCCCTTGCCCCCAAAGATATATCATGCACCCCTAGTGCACTTGACTTTTACTAACATGAAAAATGGTGCTGACCCTGTATCTTTTGACTAATACTAAATCAACATTTGATAAAGTGACAGAACAACTGGGAAAAGGAGAATATGTATTTCATGTTGTTATATAAGCCTACATAATTTATAAATTATAAGACTGGAGAAATAATAATTTATTGTTTTTGGGCTCTAGAGAGTGTGCTAATTTGATTCAGTGACAAGGAGAGCAATTGCAAATGACCAAATTTTCTTGGTTAGCAAACATATGAAAAAATATAATCTTGTATGGGTTCTAGATATCAAATGTGCTTCACTTTTAAATGTTTGTTTTAATAGCTTATGAAAATGCTGTGGTGTATTTTATTGCAGTAATGAATTTTAGGAACAAGAGACCTCATTGCAGCTTTTTAGTACTAAATCTTTGCAGTGCAGAGAGTAAAGGCTTCATGTGCTTCAGTGAATTACCCTCCGGTGGCTCTATTCGTCCACTCGCCTCTACCCATTTTTTTAAGCCACTGAACTTGAGTGTGGAAGAAATGCTAATCGAGCCTCATAGAATTAGTGCCTAGAGAACTGGCAACTTTACTAATGAGCATCAGTCTACCTTATTCAGGTTGAACTTCAGCCACTTAATTCAAAGCCAAGAAACCTATTGCACACAGGCTCTAAAAATGGCCTTTTATTGGCTCTAAAGCTGTTTTAGAGCAGTAGTCTCAGACTTTTTAAAATGATGGATGAAGTGTTAAAGATAAAGTGTTCATATATTACTACCCAGCCTTTACTCCCCCCAAATAATTTCTGAAACTCTATGTGATGCATGCGAGAGTAAGATGAATGTTTGCTTTAGGAGACACTGCCATTCATTCTTCAAGACCTAGTTGGGATTTTTTCCTCCTCTGTGAAAACTTTTCAGACCACTTTAGCCCATTGTCTTCCCTCCCTCCTTTCAATTTCTACAGAACTTATTGCCTGGACCATTCACTTGGCAATTGATCAATCATGTCCTGCTTTAAAATAGTTTCCTTTGTTGTTGTATATATGTTGTAATGGAAAGAACACTAGATTGGAGGCAAGTGGATTTGGGCTTGAATTCTGCTTCTGCTGGTGACTACTTTTGTGAACCTTGGTCAGTCACAGTAGCTAGGTGGCACAGTAGTGCACAGAGCACTGGGCCTAGAGTCAGGAAGACATCTCCCTGAGTTCAAATCTGGCCTCAGACACTTACTAGCTGTGTGACCCTGGGCAAGTCACTTCACCCTGTTTGCCTCGGTTTCCTCATCTGTAAAATGGGTTGGAGAAGGAAATGATAAACCACTTCAGTAAGTTTGCCAAGAAAACCCCAAATGGGGTCATGAAGAATAGGACGTGACTGAGAACAATTGAATAAAAAATGCCACACTCTTATTTCACCATGTAGTCTTCCATGCTATCACCCCTAACATTCCATTGCCATGATCTCCTACCCAGCCTAGAGCCCATTAGGGATGGGATGAAAATCAGACCACCTCTCATAGTGAAGCAGTACTCACAGTTGGATTGTACTCTTTGCCACTGCCTCTGGCTATCCCTGCCTCAAGTTGTTTTTACCCCAGGGAAAAAAAATTCCTAGTTATGTCTCTGATTAGACCTGTCATAGCTTACTGTTTATAGTCTAACCAATAAACTACATTTTAATTTTCTTCCCACTCTAGACAATGGTATGGCCAACATCTAGCATGGGAAGCATTTCTACAGTGCAAATTATTTAGAGGAAACCATCACCCAAAATGTGTTTTCCAAATACTGAAACAGGCATCCCCAAATATAAATGATCCAACAGAAGTTCCATGTGGCTAAAGTTTATTCAGTGAAATGATTTTGCATCCCCCTCTTGTGTCTTTCTTGGAAATGAATGTTTTCTATATGTGCTTGATACTGTGGAAGACATAGACTCCTCACATATAATACTTTTTTTTAGTTGTTGATGTTTTTTTTTCCATTCACAAGTTTCTGCCTATTACCAACAAACTGGAAAAGATGGGGAGAGATGTTAGATTCTTTAAAATTCAGCTGTTTGGAGTTTCATCTGTGACCAAAATTGAAAACATCTAAAAGTAAAATTAAATTAGAAGACTTGATTATGGTTGCAATGAGTTATACTCTGAGGTTTAATATATCAGACACGATAATTTTATGAGCAAGTTAAATTATATATAATCCATTATTATGTTACAAAATTAATAAAGTAACATTAGATCTATATTGCACCCTTAAAAATAAGTACTGCATATATTTCAATTTTTCTAAACATTTTTAGCCTGTCTATCCTTCTCCCTCCCCTTGCCTCCCCCAAATGTTTTCTTCCATGGTTTCCAAATTTCCATAAATTGTTCTTCCCTTAGGAGTCTTTTTACCCATCTTGGACCTTAAACTGTTTAGGATATGCTATACTTGTTTGTTGTCTGTAAATT
This sequence comes from Phascolarctos cinereus, assembly GCF_003287225.1. Lineage (NCBI taxonomy): Eukaryota > Metazoa > Chordata > Mammalia > Diprotodontia > Phascolarctidae > Phascolarctos > Phascolarctos cinereus. The sequence continues at coordinate 172,257,309 of NW_027556402.1, forward strand.
CTTCTGAATTCTATGAACTATGTAATCTTTAATGTGTCCTCAAATAACAGTATGGAGAACTGTGTACAGCATGCTAATAAGGAACAAATTTCTGATGAATGTAATTGTTACTTTATTTAAGTATTTTGTCATCCTTATTTAAAGATAGTCTAAATTTCTTATTCTGGCATTCAGGGCCTTCCAACAGTATTCTCATCTTCCTGTACTTGCATACCACATCCTTATGTTCTAAGCAAGTTGATTTATCTTTTCTTCCACTAAAGATCTACTCCAGGACCTCATCGAGGTGCAGAGATGACTAGGCCAAGAATCCTAGGTCCTTGTGTCAGGTTCTGGGAATACAGAAAGACTTCACCTAGGGGCCTGGTGTTTGACAGTAGATAAGCTATCTCAGAATCAACATAACCAAGGTCAGAGACGTTTATCACTTGGTGGTCTGCAGAGAGATAAAAAGTTTGACCCCAACAACTCAGGAAGACTCTCTACAAAGTCACCGAGGAATTGCAATTTGCATTAGAGGAGAGGACCCACACTGATATTGTAATGACAAAGCCATGTGGTATACTGGGAAGCACACAGAATTTGCATCAAAAGACCTGATAGTTTCAATCTTGACTCTGCAGTTTACTACCTGTATGACCTTAGGTAAGTCATTCATACTATGAACCTCTGTTTCTTCATCTGTAAAATAAGGGGGTTGTGCCCTCTAAAATCTGTTTTAGCTCTAAATCTATGATCATTGAAGTATTGAAAAAGCATTTGTACTTCCCTGCCTCCTCACCTCATACCTATTTTCCCCACATAGGTGAATAGAGTGCTGGACCTAGAGTCTAGAAAACCTGAGTTCAAATTCAGCTTCAGATACTTTCTAGCTGTGTGTCCCTCGGCAAGTCACTTAACTTTTGTCTGCCTCAATTTCCTCAACTGTAAAATGGGGATAATAAAAGCAACCTCACAGGGTTGTAGTGAGAGTCAAATCAGGCAATATTTGTAAAGCACTCAGCACATATTGTTATTTTTGTTGTTTAGTCATTTCAGTCATGTATGACCCTTTGGATTTTCTTGGCAAAGATACTGGAGTGGTTTGCCATTTCCTTCTCCATCTCATTTTACAGATGAGGAAACTGAGGCAAACAGAGTTAAGTGATTTGCCCAGAGATGTACAGCTGGTAAATTCTAGTAAAGTGCTCAGCACATAGTAGGCCCTTAATAAATTCTGTTTCCCTTCACCTTTTCTCCCTCCTCCATTTCATCTTTGTCTGAATCCTTAACATCTTTTAATAACATATAACAGTTATAATTTATACTATTTATTGTGTACTATGTTGTTTGGTTATCTTTTTATATCATCTCCCCAAGTAGATTATAAACTCCTTGGGGGAAGGGAATCTGCTGCCTTGAGGCCACATGTGGACCTCTAGGTTCTCAAGTGCAGCTCTTTGACTGAATCCAAACTTCATAGAACTAATCCCCTTAATAAAAGGATTTGTTCTGTAAAACTTGGACTGTCAAAAAACCTCACCCAAGGACCTAGAAGGCCACATGTGGCCTTGAGGCTAAAGGTTCCCCACCCCTGGCCAAAGTTTTCATTGTATCCTCAATGCTTATGATGCCTGGCACGTTGACTTGATTCCCCCAATGTTTCACACATAGTGGGTGTGTGCATACAGATAGCATACATATTGTCTCTGTCCATCTGTCTGCCTCTCTCTCTTTCTCTCTCTCTCTCTCTCTCTCTCTCTCTCTCTCTCTCTCTCACACACACACACACACACACACACACACACACAACACACACACACACACGATGTCCCCAAAGTCTTAGTGCATTTTAAGGTTTATTATATATACATACAAACAGGAAGTTTTTATTAGGGTCTTATGTGACTATGACTATAAAGAAAAGATTAGCAGTCCTTTCTTCACATGATTGATTAGAACATATGCCAAGAAAGTCCCATGATCAGTAATAGAGAAATATGGTGAGAAAAAAGTCAGTGAAGACAGCTGACCTTTGGTTCTGAAAGAGAACATAGAGATCTTCATCCCATGTACTCCTTCCGAATACATAAATATCCTTGTGATTCATCAGGTCATTAATCTGGTAAGAAGCTGCTAAGTGGACAGACTATCAAAAACAATAGATGCTTCAAAGAGCCATGAATTATCGGCTTCATTCACCTGAAAGCAAAGGCTATTCTAGAAGTAAAATTCAACTCCCAGGTTCCTAATTTTCTGTCTAAAACTAGGGAATGAAGGGGCTCAAGACCCTTCTATGTGTATGGGTTTGTATTTTTTGTTTTTGGTCAGGTAAATAAAACTTGTTCTTTATTTAAAAAAATAATAAACTGGGGAATGACTGGGCCAAATCTTATAGACCCTAACCATGTCTATAAATAGTCAATGAATACTTATTGGTAACAGTGATGATAATGACAAAAATGATGATATATGGCTGATTTGGACAGAATTAAGAGACCTGGTTGACCTGATTTACCACAGCTCGTTTGGATTGTGTAATAAATGATAGATCTGGAATCCCAAGGTCCAAATGAAAACAGAATCTCTTGATTTCACCTGAATTAGCCTTTTCCCTATCAGAGTAAAGATTGGTTGACATGGCCCTACTGCAGGACTCACACACAGCCTTTGGAGAGATGTATTCTAGAGACTTTTCCCTAATGAATGAGGGCCTGTCTTGGCCTTGAACAACATGGGAACATTATCCATAGGCATACCCTGCATTGAATCATACACAACAGTGACATAAATATACATATGGTACTTGAAACATTTGAAAGAAAAGTACTGTGTAGTGAACATATGATCAGTCAATAAACATTTAAATGCCTATTATGTGCCAGAAACTGTCCTAAATTCTGAAGGAGCTCAGTGTATATACTGCTCAGTAAGAGCTAGAAATTTCTCCTCTTTCCTCCTCTTTCTTCTCCTATTATTTCCTTTTCTACATTATCATCATTACTGTTATCAAATTCTTAAGTGGAGTGGGAATTAGAATTGGAAAAAAACAAAATCTGTGTTTTTATGGACTTCATTTTCTAAGATGGACATATTGACAGAGACACACAAACCAAAACATTTATGAGGGATAAAGTACACATAACACAAAACACATGCATAAAAATTAGTTCAGATAATCACAAAATAGTAACAATATATAACATCTATAATTTCAGAGAGGTTTTTCTTTAGATTGTACTGCAGACCTACAGAGGAAACCAGAGATATATGGAGGGAATTATAAACCATCTCCTTAAATCAAAGTATATTGATATAATATATAACAGAACCAAGTATAAAGTGCTGTTTTGAGCTCTCTGAAGGATGAAAAGTTAACTTGGATTCTTTGTCTTTGGTCTTATCTCAGTATCTGTAACCTAAACACATTCGTTTAAGATTGAAGACAAAATAAAACTATACTGACATATCTTAAGACACATAAAGACAACTTATTCATTTGACTACTCTTTTGCAACAGAACTATAGCTGACTCAACTTTCCAAGGTGCAACTCTGTCATAAAATAGGGATGAACAGTGGATGAACTGACACCTGTAATGGGCTTTTATTTCTATTGTAGGACTGTGCTTAGTTTCTAATATAATACTAACTACCTTCACTCTGAAAAGTCCTGTCGTAAATCACTGAATTCAGCATTATTCTTAGGTGGTATATGGGACTAACATGCTCTTAAAAATGAAATGGTTTGTTATTTATGTGGAAACCAAAAGAGAATTCTCCAGTATTAGTCTGGGTCACAAATTATATGAAATTTTCATTATTTCTGGAGGTGTAAACATATAGTAAAGAGCTTTGGTTGAATAGTTTTGACCTTTTTGTAAAAAAAAAAAGGTACGTAAGCTGACAATAGAAATATTGGTAACACTCAGGTAGAGGAATAAATATCCTGAACATAATTCTATTAAACAGCTTGTTATCTTGTTTTTGATGCAATTATACTTAACTCAAAATGTTCTGACAGAATTGAAGATCCCCAATGAATATTTTTGTTAGGCTGTTAAGAGTGTTGAAGAAATGCTTTTATAAAACCTATTAACTGGAAGTCAAGCAGACTATTTAATAATTTATTTATTTTTATAGGATAACTTTAAAATTTTGAACTCAGTCTAATTCCATACCTTTGGAGTTATTTTGATAAGGAGCTACTATTAATATTAAAATGGTGATGTCATCTACTGGTTGCAAACCTTTGCAACTAGTAGAGCTCTTAAGAGCTCTTTGGTCTCTTAGGAGACCAATATATTTAAACTGGTTGCTTAATCATATATAGCAACATAGACACCAAACTGAATTCTGTGATAAGACTGTTAGTATATTTGAAAATTTCAAGTTATTTTTAAGATATACTGGGTTTGGCAAAAATTTCCATTGATGTCGTCAATTGCTTTTTCTCTTGGGGTTAAAAACTATGAACTAGATCTAAAGGGATCATTCATCTATGCACAATCAAACCTATTGATTTTATGTCTAATAATTTCTTCCATCTTTTGATTGGTTATGTTGCTTCTCTCCATCAGTGGGGCAAATATATTATTCCTTTTCCTTCTATATTTTTGTTGGAGAGTTTAGTCCATTTACATTTAGTTTTGAAATTATTAGATTTGTCTTTTCATTATGCATTCTACTGATAATATGGCATGAATGATAAAGCACTTATTATATGCTTACTAAATGGCAGGTACTGTGCTAAGCACAAATACAAGAGAGCAAGACAGTCTCTACTCTTCAGGAGCTCATAGGGAAATCAACATATAAACAGGAACTAGAAATCAGGATGAGGGGATGTGAAATTGTGTGGAAGTTTGGTTATGGCTAAGATAAGGTGAAAGCTCACCAGTCAGATTCTGATTCCAGGTGCAGAGTCTTCCTCCCAGTGGTTTTTGTGGGAGGGGATAAGGATAATGAGGATGACCTCAAGAGTGGAGGCTGCATGCTTTAGAAATGGCTGGAAGTAAAAGTATTAAAAGAGAATACACATTCTAAAATTCTTATTTCTTTTATTAATTAAAACTTAGCAAAAAACACTCCAAATAAAGTTCATCTGTCTTACATTAATAAATAACCATGTAGCTATCTCTTAAAATTACCTTGATTTCATCTCCTCCCCCATTTTTATTCCACATCTTTTTTGTTTGTTTCCTGAAGCACTCTTCTGAAGTATTTGGTGATTTAATCAATATAAAATCCCAAGGGCTCTCAAAATATTAGCAACTGGTTTATTTTTATTTGAGAAGTTTGAATTATGTTAAGTACTTGTATTTTTGGCTGAGAGTCTTGGATGTTGTTGAAAGACTCCTTTTAATTGGATATGTCTTTCTGCAAACTTTCTAAATCTTTTCAAACATTCGCCTTTTTCCTTGAAACAGCATACTGAGTTTTGCTGTATTCCTAAAGGGAGAATTGGATATGGATTAGGAAGATTTTCCCTAGTGTGTATATTACTTCCTGTTGATAAGTTTGGAACTAGGGTAAAAACATTACCTTTATCACTTGGGTGTCAATCTTTGGTTCCATAAGAAGGCCATGGAGAAGTAGTGCACTAACTGGTGCTATATATAATAGAATAAAATCAGTCATCTGGCCTAAAAAAGTTAATGTGTTCTCTAAACACCCAAGTTAATACAGAAGTAATTTCAGCTTTGAGGAACATAAAGAAAAATAGTACCTTACATTTTATGTTTAAAAATTAAAAAAAAAACTTTCAAGACCAATGATAAAGAGTATGAAAAAGAAGTGAGGTCTATGAAGAATCCCAATTCTGTGACTCAGATCTCACTCCTCTTTGCAAGAGGATCACAGTTATAAAAAAAAAAATCAGTGAAAGGAAGTCTAATAAGCTAGGCTGTCGTTTTGCCTCTTATTTTTATGTAGTATTCAGATCCCTAAAAAAACAAAGGGTACCCAAAATTTCTCCAAGAATCCCTGAAATTCACTGGAAATACAACTGGAGGTCCACATTCATCCCTCCCTCTGACAAGCAAAAAAGGAAAACAAACTCATAAAAGCCTCCAAAGACATGCGGAGTTCCTAGAAAGGGATTAAATATTTAGGGTTTATTAATCCGGATTTCTAGGGATGGTGAGAACAATATTTGAATCCCTCCTCCCTGTCAGTTTCTCTTTAAAAGGTGTTGAGGCCATCCTTGAGACTTGACTGACTCAGGAGATTAAAGGCTCTTGCTGTTAACATCACTTCCAGGTCTCCAAAGTACAAAAAATATTCATGAAGTGTTCCAGGTGTGCACTTTGATACTTGGCATTTGGAAAACAATGGGCAATTCAGGCAAGGGAGCTTTGCTCAGCTGAATCAACTGAAAGTGTCCCCAGTGCCTATCCTTGTTGAATACCCTTTTCCTGCTATGGCTAAGTAAATTTCCTTTTGTTAACTATTAAATGAGCCCCAAGTGATTCTTTTCATTCTAATATCAAGTATGAACTACCAGGGGACTGAACAGAGTCAGGTCCAGACAGAGCACAAGGCCATCAGGCAAACCTTACTTTATGAACTTATAGTTGATGAGGATTTCAGACAAGTTCTCCTTTAAAAGGTAAGCAAATCTAGGTAGTCTTAAAAGTTTTAAAAAATGAATATGTATGAGCTCTCCATATTATACTCTAGGCAATTTGTGAGGTACCAGTGTTCTAGGAATACAAAATCTACATTGCTCATGTTTACTTCCATAATCATAATGGGCACAGTAATACAATAGAGAGCCATACGTAAAGCATTAAAGCAAGCAAAAGTTATCTCAAAGAAACCGGTCTGACTAGTAAAGGAAAGGCACAGGAAAGCAGACTGTTTAAATGTAGTCTAAAACACAGGAAAAAAAGATACCATTTTTTTCCTAGTGGAACCCTGAAAAATTAGGGCATTCCGGTAAAGTCCCAGACTAAGAATCTCTCCAGTGGGTTCCTGCAAACAAATAGGGGATCTTAATATATTCCAGATGAACCCCACACAGTACAGTACCCCTCTGGCCTACTTTTTCAGTTTTTTTCTCACACTCAAGGATTGAATCCCCAGTGGACAACAACTTCAGGTTCCATCTGTGGGTTGGCCTTTCCATCACTATAGTAAGGTAGCACTCATGAGTCCCCACTGGTGTACTTCCCATTAACAACCAGCAAGTAGACACAATTAGATCTTAGCAAAAGGATTTACTAAGATGGCATAATAAGAACATAGTAAGTACAAAACACTTCTTATAAATCTGGACCACCCTATCTGTCACAAAATGTGCAGTGTCCATAGGAAGAGTGGGGTCAAATACAATTGTAGTGAGAATAGAGTTGTAATGAGTCACATGTATAGGTTCCACATATGTTAAAGGCATTTCACAGTTCCTGGTACTGCAGAGCTAGAAATTCTTTCTCTTCACAGAGTGCTTATTGGGTTTTCAGAGTCTACTTTTTATAGCCTACTCTCTTCTTTGCTACAGGGTTATGATCTTTGGAGCTGCTTCCTTCTTTAGGTGACTTATCTCTATAACTGTCTGTTTGGAGTATGTGTCTCTTTTCTCACTAGATACATTTAGTTCTTCAAAGTGACATGACCAGTCTGGATAGGAAGGAGGGAGACATTTCTTCTCTTTTCCTTTCAAGAGCATTCTCCTTAGGAAGTTTCTGGTTTATTATGATCACTCTCTCTCTTGAACAGTAACTCTGAAATTCATATGGGCTTAGCTATTTAGAGCTTACAAAGGTATGGCTGATTTGTTTGCTCAATCGTTAAAGTTTTTGCTTTCTCTGTTCAAGCAGAGAGGTGTTCATACTTCATAAAAGGATCAAGACATAGACACATCTTTTTCAGTTAGTTTAGCACCTTAGTAACACCTTGAGATTACATTTTGGGCCTTCTGTGACTATGTGACAGAAGTAGGAAAGAAACTCATTCCTTTACATATATATAATAACTTTGAAATGTTTAGTTATTCACATCAACAGAATAGAATAATGGTATGAATGCTGCAAAGTTGCAGATGAAGCACCATTCTCCTCACAAACATATATAGTACCTGAGAACATGCCTGTGGAACCTGTCAAGATGTGCCATGACCCTAATCCACTGAGGTTTCTAACAGGCTGGGTATCATGAAATTCTGGCAGCAAGGAATTTTGAGAGAGGGGCAGTAATAAAAAAAAATTAACATCCTTCTTTGTCCAATGGTCCTATAACCCTTCTGGGTCACTAATGTATCAGTGGGGTATGGCTTTGTCCAATATGGTAGACCTTTTGCTATATGACTTGGTGAGAAATAACCTAGTTGACAATGTAGATTAAGCATCTGTAGGGCATTGTACTACCTGCTAGTAGTGCAAAACTGAGGGTAGTCCCTGCCCTTAAGGAGCTCACTGTCTATTAGGAGATAAAATATGTTCACTGATAAGTAAATAAGTATGTAAGAAATTAATACACAGTAATTTGGGAGGCAATAATGACTGGGAGAATTAATTAGGAAACTCAAAGGAAATAACACTTAAGCAGAGCCTTGAAGGGAGTGAAAGGTTGTAGAGATAAGGAGGAATATTCTAGGACTGGGCAAAGATAAAGAGGTAGAAAATAGAATGTTGTATATAGGAGGCCAGCTTAGCTCAAGTAGAGAGTATGTGAAGAAAAAAAAAGTTTCATTAGCCTGGAAATTCAGGCTGAAATCACATTGGGAAGGGCTTTAAGAGTTTTTATTTTATCTTAAAGTCAATGGAGAACTACTGAAGCTTCTTGAACATAGGAGTAATGTGGCCAGACCTGAGTTTTAGGAATGTTAATTGGGCAGCTGAGTAAAGGATGAATTCTAATGGAGAGAGACTGGATACAAGGAGATGCATTAGGAGACTGTTGCAATAGTCTAAGTGAGAGGTGATGAGGGCCTGAACTAGGATGGTGGTGGTGTGAATAGAGAGAAGAGAGTAGATACAAGAGATGAAGTAGAGGCAGAAGTGAAAAGACTTAGTATCTGATTAGATATAGATCTTAAGGGGGAGTGAAGAGTTGAGGAGGACTCCTAAGTATAAATCAAGGTGACTAGAAGAATAGTGGTATCTTCAAGAGAAATAGAGTATGGGCCGTACTAAGATTATAAGGAACTCATCATACTCATAGTAGTTTCTCTTAGCTTCTCACTGACAATTCTGGGAAGTGGTTTACTATTATTTCCACTTACAGGCAGGGAAATAGAAGCACTGAGAGATTATTAAGTAAGTGGGAGCACCAACAAGTAGGTCGATAGCAAAGTGCCAGTCTATCATCAATGATTTGACCCACTGCCTCTCTCTATGATTGGTTTACACTATGAGTTCAGGTGAATGATCAATCCTCTTTTTCTGTCATCTAGAATATGATATTAAGGAAATTTGCCAATTTCCTCCCTCTCTGAGAAATAGCTGGTACTTAGAACCGATTTGAATCTCATAGGAAGAATGAAGATATGATAAGATGGCCACTTTGAAACTCTAAAGTGAACATTAGGCCAACTTGATTTCTTTTCCAAGTAGTGAGAAGAAAAGCTATCATCAGACTGTCCTATCCACTACAAATATGGTTTGTTCATTTGAATAACAGTTTAGAGGAGAGTAACTGAATAATTTTTCTAAACTTTGAAATCTAGAGATATAGATCCAAGATAACTTGGATATCCAGGAAAATGAATACTTTAAGTATGGTAGCTAAGTCAGGACTTGATCTTGTAGTAGGTAAGGCAGCTTGGTATGGTGGAAAGCATACTGGACATGGGTTCAACTCCCAGTTCTGTTGTTTCCTAACTATGTCCTTTCTAGACTTTAGCTCTCTCACTTATAAAATCAAAGTGTTGGACTAGACAGGCTGTAAAGATCCTTCTAGCTCTAAGTCTCAAGCTCCTACATTGTGAGCTAGTCTATCATTCCTGACAGAATTGGTTTGCTGGAATGAGCATGGCATTGTATATATTAGTTAAGAGTTTGCTTATTCTCATGTAGGAGATGAGCATAATAACAAACTCAAATTTACCTAGCAATTTAAGGTGGATTCTTATAACATTCCTTTGAGTTGTATGATATTATCATCATCCTCATTTTACAGATTAGGAAACTCATGCTGGGAGAGTTTAACTAACTTGCCTAGGGTTATTCAACAATAAGAGTTTGAATCAGGATTTGAACCTATGTCTTTCTGACTCCAAGTCTAGCACTCTTATCAACTGTACCACTGCTTCTCCTGCTTATACATGTTCTGATAAATGTACAACATTTGTTGTTGGCCCATTGTTTCAGTCATGCCTGATTCTCCATGCATGGCAGAGATATTGGGATAGTTTGCCATTTTCTTCTCCAGCTCATTTTATAGATGAGGAAACTGAGGCAAACAGGGTTAAGTGACTTACCCAGGAGATCACACAGCTAGTAAGTGTTTGAGGCCAGATTTGAATCAGTAAAGATTAGTCTTCCTGACTCTAGGCCAGAGGTTCCCAAACTTATTTGGCCTACTGCTTCCTTTAAAAAAAATTACTGAGGCAGAGACAAGATGGCGGAGTGAAAGCAGTGACTTGCTTGAGCTGTCCTCCAAACCTCTCCAAATACTAATAAAAAATGGCTCTAAACAAATTCTGAAGCAGCAGAACCCACAAAAAGACAGAGTGAAACAAATTTCCAGCCCAAGACAACCTGGATGATTGATCAGAAAGGTGTATTGTGCCAGGCTGGGAGCACAGCGCAGAGTAGCATGGGCGCGCAGGCCGCAGCGAACCTGGAGCAGGCCTTAGAGCACTGAATCTCGGGCAGCTGTGGAGGTTTCCAGACTCCTCAATCCACCAATGGCAAAGACAACTTAGAAGGTCAGTGGGAAAAGTCTGTTTCTGTTGGTGCTGAGAAAGGAAGGTAGAGTTTCAGCTCCATTCCCCAACAGCGTGGCCCTGGGGGACAGGGGGTAGGGGGGGAAGCTGCTTCCCAAGCTTCCGGCCCACAAACTGAGGGGAATCCAGTGGCTGATCAGAGAGGGACTGCAGGGATCTGTTTGCCAGTGCTGAGGCAGGAATCTCTTGCTTTGTCCGTGTTTGGATCTGGGCCACAGTTCTAGGCAGCTGTGCTGGGGTGAGGAGGAGCGCTGGCGTGGTGGAGCATGTAGTGGCTGTGGAGAGAAACCCCTCCTCACAGTTACAGGACAGAAAGGAGTACCTGTAGTCACAGGCCAGGAAAGGAATAAACACCTCGCCCCTTATCAAACCACCTTGGAAGAACTGAAAATTTACAGGTCCCTACAGGTATCTCTGAAAACAGCTGTACAAACCCCTGAAGCTTGGGACAGTACATTGTCCACATTAAGAAGCAGATTCATACCTTAACAAAGAGTTTAAAACTCAAGTAATTGGCCGGGATCATGAGCAAGCAGCACAAAAAGAGTCAGACCATAGAATCTTACTTTGGTGAAAAAGAAGATCAAAATATAGAACCAGAAGAAGACAACAAAGTCAAAGCTCCTACATCCAAAGCCTCCAAGAAAAATATGAATCAGTCCCAGGCCTTGGAAGAGCTCAAAAGGGATTTTGAGAAGCAAGTAAGGGAAGTAGAGGAAAAACTGGGAAGAGAAATGAGAGTGATGCAAGAAAATCATGAAAAACAAGTCAACAGCTTGCTAAAGGAGACCCAAAAAAATACTGAAGAAAATAACACCTTAAAAAACAGCCTAACCCAAATGGCAAAAGAGGTCCAAAAAGCCAATGAGGAGAAAAATGCCCTAAAAAGAAAAATTGGCCAAATGGAAAAGGAAGTCCAAAATATTACTGGAGAAAATACTTCCTTAGAAATTAGAATAGAGCAATTGGAAGACAGTAACTTTATGAGAAATCAAGACACTGTAAAACAAATCCAAAAGAATGAAAAATTAGGAAACAATGTGAAATATCTCATTGGAAAAACAACTGACCTGGAAAATAGATCCAGGACATAGAATTTAAAAATTATTGGACTCTGAAAGCCATGATCAAAAAAAGAGCCTACACATCATCTTTCAAGAAATTATCAAGGAAAACTACCCTGATATTTTAGAACCAGAGGGCAAAATAGAAATTGAAAGAATCCACTGATCTCCTCCTGAAAGAGATCCCCAAAGGAAAACTCCTAGGAATATTATAGCCAAATTTCAGAGTTCCCAGGTCAAGGAGAAAATCTTACAAGCTGCCAGAAGGAAACAATTCAAGTACTGTGGAAACAATCAGGATAACACAAGATTTAGCAGCTTCTACATTAAAGGACCGCAGGGCATGGAATATAATATTCTGGAGAGCAAAGGACATAGGATCACAACCAAGAATCACCTACCCAGCAAAACTGAGTATAATCCTTCAGGGGAAAAAAATGGTCATTCAGTGAAATAGAGGACTTTCAAGCATTCCTGATGAAAAGACCAGAGCTGAATAGAAAATTTGACTTTCAAATACAGGACTCAAGTGGAACATGAAGAGGTAAACAGGAAAGAGAAGTCATAAGAGACTTATTAAGATTGAATTGTTTACATTCCAGCATGGAAAGAGGATATTTATAAGTCATGAGACCTTTGTCAGTATTAGGGTAGTTGGAAGAAAAAAATTATATGTATGTATACAGATAGATAGATAGATAGATAGATAGATAGATAGATAGATAGATAGATAGACAGATACATAGAAGGCACAGGGTGAGTTGAAGATTAAGGGGTCATATCTGGAGAATAAAATTAAAGAATGAGAGAGGATTATACTTGGAGAAGAAGAAAGGGAGAGGTAGAATGGGGTAAATTATCTCACAAAAAACCCCAGAAAAGTCTCTTACAATGGAGGGGAAATGGAGGAAGGTGAGAGGGAATGAGTGAATTTTATTCTTGTAGGATTTGGCTTAAGCAGGGAATAACATACACATTCAATCGGGTATGGAAATCTGTCTTACCCTACAGGAAATACTTCTGCTGGAATATATGACTGAACTGAATTATGAATTCAGCCATGAAGAATTAATGGTATATAATGTATGATCACATGTTCATGAACATGTCATATGTTATAGTTATACTGAAAGACCAGAGCTGAATAGAAAATTTGACTTTCAAATACAGGACTCAAGTGGAACATGAAGAGGTAAACAGAAAAGAGAAATCATAAGAGACTTATTAAGATTGAACTGTTTACATTCCTGCATGGAAGATGATATTTATAACTCATGAGACCTTTGTCAGTATTAGGGTAGTTGAAGGGAAAAAATTATATGTATGTATATGTAGATAGATAGATAGAGGGCACAGAGTGAGCTGAAGATTAAGGGGTCATATCTGGAGAATAAAATTAAGGGATGAGGGAGGATTATACTTGGAGAAGAAGAAAGGGAGAGGTAGAATGGGGTAAATTATCTCACAAAAAACCCCAGAAAAGTCTCTTACAATGGAGGGGAAATGGGGGAAGGTGAGAGGGAATGAGTGAATCTTATTCTCATAGGATTTGGCTTAAGGAGGGAATAACATATGCATTCAATTGGGTATGGAAATCTGTCTTATCCTACAGGAAAATAGGGGGAGAAGGGGACAAGAGAACAGGGGGATGATAGAGAGGAGGGCAGATTGGGAAAGGGGGTAATCAGAAGTAAATACTTCTGAGGAGAGACAGGGTCAAAAGAAAGAATAGACTAAATGGGAGGGCAGGATAGGATTAAGGGAAATAGAGTTAGTTTTTCACAACATGTCTGCTATGGACATGTTTTGCATAACTGCACATGTACAACCTGTATTGAGTTGCTTGCCTTTTCAATGAGGGTGGGTAGGGAGGGAGGAAGAGAGAAAATTTGAAACCTAAAGTTTTAAAAACATATGTTTAAAAAAATGTGTTTTCACATGCTACTGGGAAATAAGAAATACAGGAAATGGGGTACAGAAGTCTATCCTGCCCTACAGGAAAATAGAAGGGGAAGGGGATAAGAGAAGGGGAGAGAGATAGAAGAGAGGACAGACTAGGGGGAGGGATATTCAGAATGCATGACATCTTGGGGTAGGGGGAGGAGGGAGAAGGGGTGAAAATTTGGAACTCAAAAACTTGTGGAAGTGAATGTTGAAAACTAAAAATAAATAAATTTATATTAAAAAAAAAAAAAAAAAATTACTTAGCGCCCCCCTGGAAATCTACTTTCTTTAACTCTTTAATGTTTCTTTTTAAATTTATAAATTTTAAAAATATACAAATTTTTTTAAATGATGCATCTTAAATTTAATAATTTATTGTAAATGTGTGGTTTTTTTTCCTGCATTGAAATTTTGATGAAAAAATATTATGTCATGTAACTATATAGTATCATATTATAAACAAGGATCATTACATACACATATTCCTGTTGATCCATGATGGACTTCCCGATGATGCATGACACACTCACCTGTCAACACTTTCTTATTAAGACCTGTTGGCAGACTTGGCCACTGATTGGTTATATTATAACCAATTATAACTTGCTATAATCATAACTTGTTATAATCATTATAACTTGCATTTTGTGTGTTTATTTGGAAAATGATTTAATCACTATGACTTTAACTCTGTTATACAACAGATGAAATGTACAGTTTTTCAAAATTTTCTTTTCTTCTTATGCTTCCACAGCCCCCCTTTTTTATTCAGTACCCCCCACTTGTACTAGAGGCTACTACCACCCCCCTGGATCATTCCAGTGCCTCCCAGGGAGTGGTATTCCCCACTTTGGGAACTATGCTAAGCCCAGGACTCTATCCCCTCAGCCACCTAGCTGCCCTTATGTACATCATTATTTTAAGATTAGTACCACATATTCCCTTCTCTGTCCCACAAAGATGCAAAGTATTCTTACAGGCCTCAAGCTTTCCATGACATCAAAAGCCCAAATTTTTAACACAAACATTTTGTTGGTGTTTCTGTATTGCAATGAGAATCGGAACACCACTACCTCTGAAGAATTAAAGGTGAGCATCCCGCAGAGGGCAATGGACATGTAACCAATGAAGAACTCTAAAGAAGAGCAGAAGTAAAGAAAACAGGCTGGCCAGATGGCAACAGTAAGGGATAAAGTGGTGGATGAGCACCTGTGGTGAACTTTTGGAGGGACATTGACAAGGGTTGGAAAGGATTGGCAAGCATGAGTAGGTTGCCTTCTGTTGGTTGGAGAGAGCTGCTGAATCAATGAGATCCCAAATCCATTTAGGAATGTTCCCATATGTGTAGCCAATTTCAGAATAATTAAGTGGGACAAGTGTTAGCCAATGTGTCAAGATTGTACATAAATAAGAAGTAAAATCTTAAAGTAGCCAGTTGTGTACGATAGTATGAAAAGAGTACTGAATTCGGAATCAGAAAGCCTGGGTTCAAGTTCTGGCTTAGCCATTTATTAGTTAAATGACCTTGAGTAAGTTAATCTTTGGGGCCTCAGTTTTCTTTTTCTATAAAATGACTTAAAAATGAGGATAATACTATTTTCACTACCTATGTCCCAAGATTGTTGTGATAATCAAGTGGAAGCTAAGTAGCCCATTGGATAGAGTGCCTGGCCTGGAGTCAGGAAGACCTCAGTTCCAATCCGGCCTCAGCTATTTACTAGTTGTATGATCATTGGCTAGTCACTTAACTTTTGCTTGCCTCAGTTTCCTCAACTGTAAAATGAAGTAACCTCTCAAGGTTATTATGAGGATCAAATGAGATAATAATTATAAAGCATTAGCACAGTACCTGGCACACAGTAAATACTACCTACTATGTAGCTATTATTATTGTTATTATATAATTGTTGCTAAGCATTTTATAAAACTTTAAGCTATACAAGTGGCAGCCCTCATTATCGTGTCCCACCTGCTATAACATATATGAATACCTAAATTTGGACCACTCCATAGGGTGGTCCTATATAAGGTTTAGAGTCTCTATAAGGCTTGGTGGTTCATGATTTTGTACCCAAAGTTACTTCTGGACCAAATATAACCTGAACCTCAGTACAGTTCCAGACTCTGGAGGATCCCTGGGCAAATAGGAGCCCACAGACACTCCAAACAACTAACTGAACTCCAAATTCAACCTTATTATCTTTGAGTAGCTCAGAGTCTTTAAGGGTTTGGGGAAAATGAGGACTATTTCATCCCACCTGAATCTTGGGAACTAACTCAGAACAGTAATAAACTTCCATAAGAAACATGCTTCCTGGAACAGGTCCCCAATCCACACATTTTGTTTTAGGTCTGAATGCTGGAAGATCCTGGGTTTCCTAGGGTGCTAGAATATAAGGGCATTCAGTGGCATGGGTAATTTGGCCACAGGGATGATCGACACCCAGAGGATGTGAAATTTTTATAGGCGCAAGCATGCAACTGTGTTACAAGAATACAAAATTGTATGAAATTTTTTCATCATTCCCCTCACCCATTTTCTAACTTGGTTTCTTTTTTTTTATTCTATTTTACTGTGCACAGCTTAACATCCTGACAAGACAATGTTGGCAAGCTGTAATGAACTTTGAAAAATATACTTTTGAAAAATCCATTCAGTGTTGAAGGAATCTTAAGAAGGGTACCATTTGCTTGCAGAAAGATGAGTTAAAACAGCTCTCTTGTGATGGCTTAAGATAAATTGGTGATGAGAAAGTTGATGCATAAATATAAAGCATGAGGCATTATTACACTACTCTGACACTTCAGAGAGGGAAGATGGTTAGGGGAATATTTTTTTTCCTGATGAAATAACTCAAAATACTCAATGTTCTTTGTATTTAAAGATGACACTGCTTCCAGCATAGTCTGTCAGTGGCTGTCAATCCCCAGCTCTCAGAAGCTGTATCACAGTACTTTAACTTGTTTTTTTAGTCTTTGTAGTCAGCATGTCTTTGAAGCAACTCCTTGGCTCATCTCTTCCTCAGTGCATAACAAAAGCAGCCTTACTCCAGCCCAGCAGGAGACCAGGTAAATGCCTGGCAGCCACTGGCTTTTAGGAGTATCTTGGGCTTTTAGGACTGAGACAGTCAGCTGCTGAGGTATGTGCTGTCATACTTTTGACCCTGCCCTAAGGGCATGTCCTGCAAGTCATCACTGACCTGTAGGAGCTCCCCTGTTTCATTTTTTAAAAATCCCTTGTACCTTGCATATCATAGGAACTTAATAAATCCTTTCTGGACAAATGAATGAATCCCCATGTAGAGTCCACAAGTTTGTGACCATCTCAGTCCATTCCACTACCCTCTTCCCCTCTTTCCCCAACACACATACGCTCACTCTGAGTTCCAATAAAACAGGTCCCTAATAAATGCTTTGGGGATCCAAAAAGAGTCAACTTATTACTTTTAATACCAGAAATAAAAATAAAAGCTAACAAACTTAGATAGCCTGTCCTATTTTTGGGGGGAACTACATGGCACAGTGGATAGAGTGCCAGGCCTGGAGTCAGGAAGAATCCTCTTCTTGAGTTCAAATCTGGCCTCAGACATTTACTAGCTGTGTGACCCTGGGCAAGTCACTTAACTCTATTTGCCTTAGTTTCCTCATCTGTAAAATGAGCTGGAGAAGGAAACAGCAGAGTACTCTAGAATCTTTACCAAGAAAACCCCAAATGGGGTCATGAAGAGTTGAACATGACTGAAAACTGACTGAACAACAACAAAATTCTATTTTTGGACAGCTCTGTAGATTTCCCCAGTTGATATAAAGAAGTCTAATCCCTCTTCCACAAAATACTTCTTCAAATACTTACAAACAATAATTATATCCTCCTCCAACCTTTCCCCAAGGCTTTCCTTCTGCAGACTGCAAGTCCATTATTCTTTGTATTATACTGAAATAGAACTAGACACATTAGCTTTTTTTGGATGCTACATCATTTTACTAACATATTAAACATGTAGTCCACTAAAATTCTGGGTCTTTTTTATGTAAATTCCTCTCTCACCACTTTCTGAATCTTATTCTTACTCAATTGATTTTTTGAACCCTGATATAGAACTTTACATTTAGGCCTCATAAATGGGTTCTTATTAGTGAAAGCTGTTCCATTCTATTGATAAAATTTTTGTATTGTGCTTCTGTTATCCAATGTATTCAATATCCCTCCTAGCTTTGTATCACCCTTTTACTTTGTATCATCTGAATCGTTGATAAAAATGTTAAATAAGACTGGGTGTCATGGACAGAGGTTTGTACCACTTCACTAAAATCCTTTTTCTCAGTTGTTATCAAACCATCAATACAATTTTGATACAAATGAATGAATGAAAAAGGATTTATTAAGTTCTGACTATCTATCAAGGAGTATGCTAAATGCTGGGGATAAGAATAGAAAAGGAAGTAGGTTTTGCGTTTCAAGGAGCTCCCACTCTAATTGGAGGAGGCAACACTTAAGAGTTTAGCTTCAGGGCAAATGTAAAGGCCTGGAGTCCTTAGGGTGCATTTCCATGTCAGATGACAGTTTCCAGGGTTCTGGAAAGTGTAGAGGGAGGGCTCCTGCTGCTGCTGCTATATAAATGCTGCTAATAGCTAGCATTTATATAGTACATAAAGGTTTATAAAATGCTTTACAAATAGTATCTCATTATCATGGTAAAGCCCCAAGGACCTCAGAATCCAGTGGTAGGGCAGATGATAGGGCCTGGTGAGCCTTCATTTCACTAGAAAAATTACAGTTTTTGAGTCTCATTATCTCAGTGGTGTAAACAGTCATTGCCAGCCTTAATAAGGTATGAACAACCTAGGGTAAGGGGGAGGGGTGGAAGGAAGTACAAGGAAGCAGGGGCCCCGAATAGTGGATCTTTCGGTTGCCTAGCTGCCCTGGGCCTGGGAGGATGACCCAGAGGTGGATGAAATAATATGCTTATTTAGCCAGATCTGAACCTGCCTAACTGTACATTTAAATAAATGTGTATATCCAGTCCGTATGATTATTTTGGCTTATATGTGGTAAAGCGCCCCTGTACAGATGGGTATACCTATTTGAACAGCCATATGGGACCTATCTAAATACAGAGAACAATTTAGGTCCATTCTCAACCAGAATATCAACACACTTTTAAAAAAGGCTGTTAGTAATGCAAATGTTAAATTATCTCTAAGGAGCTAAACAGAATAAGCAAAGTCTATTAGAAGATACTCCTGAGACATGTATGCTTTGAAAACTTTCCTTTGATTACTTTGAAAGGTAGAAAAAGGCAACTGAACTATTTCTCACTTGGGCAGAAGTTGGTTTATTTTATTTAGCACAAATCAAAGTTAAAAGTTTTGAATTCTTGTAAATGGTTCTCTGTACTTGAGCCATTTAGGTTTGGGTCTTCTATCTGGACACATATATGTGCATGTGTGTGTGTATGTGTATGTATATATACATATGGAGATATATTCAGTCAGTCAATTAATAAAGATTTATTTGTTTATCACTACTATGTGCTAGGCACTGAGTTAAGTGCTGGAGATACAAATATGAAAAAGAAAGACAGTCCTTGTCCTCAAGGATCTTATAATATAATTGAGGAAGAGAAAGCATAAAGGAAACTGAAAAGAGGAAAGGGACTGGGGGAGAAAGGACCCAGCATGGGGGCGTGGTAGAATCTAGTCCAAGGGGTAAAAGATGGAAATTTTATATACATACATATATATCTACACACACACACACACACACACATACACACACACACATAATCATCACATATGTTTCAGCAGCATTGCATTTCTACAACTTTTTCTTTATTCCACAGCTACCCTATGAGGTAGGTAATATAATTATTATCCCTCATTTTATAGCTGAGAAAACTGAGGCTCAGAGAAATGCAGTGACACATAGTCACAAACCTAGTGTATTGAGTTTGGGATTTGAACTCAGGCTTTCCTGACTCCAAGGCTCTATCCACTCTTAAAGGCATTCAGTAGAGAAATATATTGTTATCACAGACAGAACCAGGATTTGAATTGGTCCTTCCAGTCAAATATGTCTTTTGAAATCACTTTGTTTCTTCCCTGAGGCAATTTTCTCCAGTACAAATAAAGGCTGATCCCAGGGTGTTGTCTCTGGATGGAAGCAAAGTGAGTTCAAAAGTCAGATTTAATCTAAGAGACTCTCACTGGCTGGCTGACTGTGACCATGGACTTGAATCTCAAAAGGGCTAAAATATCCCTGTGTCTTCTCTGGAAATAATTGTCCCCACTCCCTTTCAGGAAAGAGGCTACATAGTAGCCACAACTCATCAGAGACTATTAGATGGCAATATTATCTCAATGCAGAACCATCAAATGGCAACCTCAGGAATTGCAAAAAAGATTTTTGTGACTATATCCTCTGGGTTACAACGTCAGCAATTTCAGCAACACTCATTGAGGCATGAAGATATGTTGTCAATTAGTCAATAAACATTAAGTGCATACTATATGTCAGGCACTGTGCTAAATGCTGGAGATACAAATATGAAAAAGACAGTCCTTGCCTTTAAGGAGTTAATAATCTAATGAGGGAAGAAGACACAAAACAAAGCTGATAAATTGGGGGCAGAGGGGGAGTAGATACTGGGTTGAGGCATGATAAAATTCAATCCAAAGTAATGCAGCTGGGTGGGAAATGAAGAGTGGCTGGCCCAGGAGGTCTCTTTAAATAAAGGATTGAGGAGGAGTTAGTGTTGTTTTATGAACCAATTGGTTAGGTTTTCTTAGGCATATATAACTAGAAAAAGTCATGAATAGGATACAATTAAACCAATTTTTTAAAAAATAAGAATGTAACTCAGCTTCCAGGATCTTCAGGAAGAGATTAGAGTAAAGAATCAGAGAGGCCCACATAAGCTAGGAAATGCAGAGAGCAGATGAGCCCAGACATTGCATTGGAAACTTGATTGGAGCAAGACTGGCAGCTGTTGGAAAGGACCCCAAAGGCAGTGAAAATGAGCACAACTCAGTTCCAGTGCTTTCTTCTCTCTCTTCCCTCAGAGTGCTTGCTGAAGATGTGTCCATTGTCAGTTTGTCCAGTCTTTTCCTTTATGTCCTCTACTTAGACTAGCTGGGAAGAGGAGTGGTGGGATGGGACATTTATTATCCATGCTGCAACAATCCTGAAACCTTTTGAAAGTCTTTTGTTTTACTGTTTGGGGTTCTATGCTATGTTATTGTCTTAATAAGTCACATGGCCATTAAAAATAAATTACTGAATCCTATGAATTGGGGATTGTGAATGAGGAGAAAAGAAAATTACGACTCATACGATAGGGGCTTGAAGAAGATAGTTGAGGAGGATTTGTTATTTTTGGTAATTTGGGGCATATTCAATATTAGAGAGGGCTCACCTTGAAGGCAGAAAGAACTAGATTCAAGTCTTGTCTCTGACACATATTAGCAGCATGACCTTAAGCAAGTCATTTAACCTATTAGTGCTTTAGAGAGTTCTGTAAGTCCTTAAGCTGCAGAGAAGTGGTAGACATACAAGCATTGATAGATGGAGTCTTCTCTCCTGGGATCTTTTTTTTTTTTCTGGTGAGGCAATTGGGGTTAGGTGACTTGCTCAGGGTCACAGCTTGCTCACAGCTAGCAAGTGTCAAGTGTTTGGTCTGAGGCTGGATTTGAACTCAGGTCCTCCTGACTTCAGGGCTGGTGCTCTATCCACTGTACCACCTAGCTGCCCCTCTTCAGGGATTTTTGTGTGCCAGTGAAATCACAGGTCTAGTACCTATCTTTATCCCTCTTCCAAATCGTGTCTTAGACAATAGTCAGAATGCCATCTGGTGGACAATTAGTATCTTATTACCATTTAGCTGGTTAATTAATTAATCACATGACATTTTACTGCCCTCGATAGTTACAGAGAGCACAGGAATGAGGCAGGTGTAGGTGACTGTAGCCTGGCAGAACCTCTGTCATATGTACCACTATGTAGCATCTACCTCCTGAACCTGCTGACACCAAAAATTATGTTTTGATTGATTACTCATTTGTGCTTGGATGAATGAATAAAGCACTTATTATGTGCAAAGCACTGGGAATACAAATAGAGAAGTCAGAAGGTCTGGTCTCTGCTCTCAAGGAGTTCACATTCTAGTTGGGGAGACAACCCATATGGAAGATTTCAGATGCAAGTCAGAGGGAAAGGTACCATGGTCCTTAGGGTATAGAGGCAAAGCAGACAGCAGTGCTTCTTCTTTAATGTCATTTCCACGATAAAATCATATCAGTTTCTGATGATAGAGCATTCGACGGTGTCAAAGACTTTAGTGGCAAGAACTTTCTTTTCTTGAACATCAGTAGAAGTCCCAGAAGGCTGGAGGACCTTTAGGAGTGGTTGCCAGGCTATATCTCCACAGGATTTGCTTCCCAGGCTGATGTCTGAGGATACTGAGCTAAAAATATTGCTGTTCCCAAGGCTCTTGGGTTCAGGGTTCTGGGTTCTCCCTTAGGGTCTGAAGATAGATAGTGATCAAGGTGGTGGTGGTATTTTGATTTGTCTGGCATATGTTGCCCTCCTGTCTCTCCTTCAGGGTTGCCTTGTTGCTTCAGCTAATCTGGTTTTCCTACCTTTTGTGGAGCAGTCAATAAGTGTTGTTGGTCTCTAATTCATGGGACTTGCTTCCCCTGATGATGACTATGAGGGCTGAGCTGGAAGCAGAAATGATGGTCTGGTGGGGTCTATGAAGGTTCTGTCCCTAGGCCTTTGACTTTACTAACTTGTGTAAGCTTGCTGTTAGGGCAACTCCTCTCCTTGGAACTTGGCCAGGAGACTCTGTCTTTGGCAAGAGATTACAATACTTTTTCAACCTGCATGATTGCTGAACCTGAATTCAAAATATGCTTCTAGAACCTTCATGATCCTTGAACTGGCCTGGCTTCCTGAATGTAGGCTACCACCTGTCCCTCCTTTTTTTTTCTGGTACTATTCTTTGAAACCTGTTTCTAGCACTCACTTCTCTCTTTCTTTTCTGTCCCTTGTTGCTACACCCTCCAGACCAGTGAGCATGTTGTCTAGATTTTATTTATAAGAGAAGGGAGAAGATACAATATACCAGGGTAAGATAATAAGATGTGCATATGGAATAAAACTCCCAGATTGAGTGACACCTAAACCTTCTAATCTAATTGTAACAAAAGTTTCCTAGACCTAGCCTGATTCTCTCTCCGGACTGGGCAGAAGTGTCTAGTATCTTTCCTGTTCTAGGCCAGAATAGAATCTCTTCTACAATAACACCCTGAAGATGATTTTGAGAAATATCTACTTGGGTTCACTGAATTGAGCTTGTTCCTGGTCTCCAATCCCTATGTCTCAGCCAATTATTAAAACTTCTTAACTGGTGTGGTAGATTTATGGTATTCCATATTTCTACTTGCTATTTCACTTCTTCCTTCCTTGGACTCAGATAAATACAATGGGGTGCTGATAGCTCAAATGTTGAAATACTTCGACTGTTTCCATGTTACTCACAAAATTCACAAAAGACAACCTCTTCTCTTATTGGACTTGGTCTATAAATAGGATCATTTCAGACGAAGATGATCTAGTGCTTCCATAAGAGTCACAGACTATGCCCCAGTGGCAGTTCAGTGCCACACATAATTACTGCTGGAATGTGTAAAGTAAAACAGTAATCCTTTATTGTTCAGCTGCCCTGTTTTTGTTCTTTTATGGGAAGAAGGATTCGTGAGAGATAGGCATTCTCACTTTATACCTTCAGCTTTTAAACTCATATATAGTGATTGGATGCAGATGTAGAACATGCAATCATGCTTTATAACTGGATTTCAATTGGTTATAATTATACCTTCAGCTTTTAAACTCATATATAGTGATTGGATGCAGATGTAGAACATGCAATCATGCTTTATAACTGGCTTTCAATTGGTTATAAACTAATATTCTTGAGCCTTTGCTAATTACTAATAAGAAATCATGCCAGTTTGTGGCAATATTAGTATAAATTCTGCTAATTGCAACTGCTTTGGCATTTCTTCCTGGACATCTGATGAGCAGATGATTCCCAGTCTTCAATTAAGCAAATATTTATTGAACACCTAGAATGGCTTTGGACTAACGTCCTAATCTGGTGCCTCTTGGTGTGGAGGTGAACTTGGATTCTCAAAAGCTGTTTCAGGAAAGCACAAGCAGCTCCTACCAAGGTGATAACTTGGAGTTTGAAGCTAATGATAGACTATGTATGTCTTTGTTGTCTGAGGACCTTGTTAAAGTCAACCTTGTTAAGTTCAGAGAAACTTGCTGCAGGTTTGGCTGCAGGGTGATGACTTTTTTTTGGCTTCAACAATTCTTCAACACTGTTATGTTATAGAAGGAGTTTTTTTCCCTTCGCTTTCCCTGACCATGTAGAAAGGTTTTGGTTTGTGTCATTGGAGAGAATATGCATACCCATAAAATGACATTTCCTTGAAATACAAAGTATGAACAATGCATTGTGCTAGGCACTGGGCACCAATCTGTTCTTTGGCAACAATCTCCAATTCTGCATTTGGACCAATGCTTTCCAGCCTAAATGACTTAAATGATCATGATTTCTGATCACTGTGTTTGCTAACAATAATATGGGAAACATCTGCTTACTTCATTCCACCCCATGAAAAATGCTGGTTTAGAAATGTGTGCTTAAAAGTGGCTCCAGAACAACTAGGGAGTAAATCGAGGTTTTCAACCACTTAGAAGTGTTTCCCAGCCCCTATTCCCGTCCCTCCCCACACTGTGCCAGGAACTCGTCACGCATGCTCCGTTCCTCCGTTCCTCCCTAGTCTCAAAGGTTAGGGAGGCGGGGGACGGAAGGGGGTGGGAAGGGGAGGCGCATACGCATGCGCACCGCCTGCCTGTCGTCGGGCGCTGACTCACAGTCGACGCTAGCTCGCTTACTAGCTGGACGCTGCTCGGTCTGCGAGTCGTTTGCCTCACGCGCGACTGTGGTCGTGGGCGCCATGAATTGCGAGAACTTCGCGGCGGGCGAGCGGTTGGTGTCTCCGGCCTACGTGCGGCTGGGCTGTGAGGCCCGCCGCTCCCACGAGCACCTCATACAGCATCTGCTGGAGAAGGTACCGACGTGCCCGGGCCAGCGGCCCATCAGGAAAGTCCGGTCCTGACCCGGGGGGCCGAGCGCCCCCAGCCTGGGCTCCAGTGCCGGGGCCTCCTGGGCCTGGGGGTCTGGGCGGGGCGTAGAGGGGTCTGGGTGGGGCGTAGAGGGGTCTGGGTTGTGCGCCTCTAGGCGAGGGAAGTTAGATTGGCACGAGCTGCGTGTAGAGGGCGAAGTCCACTCCTTCTCTAGGAGCTGCCCGTAGAGTGGGCGCGCCCAGCCCTGACGTCAGTCAACAAACATTTATCGGGCTTGTCCTCTATTCGGGCGCTGTGCTAAGCAAGTTCCCCCCCCCTCAGTGAGCAGTGGCCAAAGATTGAGCCCCGTGCCTTCTGGGTGGTCATGGGCGTGTCACTTCTCCCCTCTTGAGCCTCAGTTCTCCATTGGTTAAATGCGGTGTGAAACTTGAACTGAAGGGCGCCATAACTCTGTGGTTAGAGGGATGGGCCTTGGATTCTGGCCCATCTGGGTTCCAGCGTGATTAAAGGCTAGTCCTTTAACTTCCCAGCATCCCCAGGCAATTAAGACTGTAATTTACAGAGGAGCTGGCCATATGCCTAGGTGAAAGTAGAGTACACACCTAAGGAAATTTTTTTTAAAAAGTCAATATTACGTGCCAGCGCTGGGGGAGAGGGGGAGAGGGAGGAAGGGTTAGTTCCTGCTCTCAAGGAGCTTACAGTCTGAACACTGCACAAGAGGAAGCTGAAAAGGGAGGAGGTGTAGGGTAAGGTACTTGGTGCAGAACATGATGGAGAAATCCAAAGGAGTGCGGCTAATAGGAAATAAAGAGATTGGCTGGCCTGAGTGCTCTCCTTAGATGGAGGCTTTGGGAGGAGCCTCCCTCTGCCTGCCAGTCTGACAAGGTGTGAGTGAGTACCAAGGCCGATGTGATCTTGCAGGATGGTCACCTAACCTCTGTTTGTCTTAGTACACTAGAGAAGAAAACGGTAAACCACTCCAGTATCTTTGCCAAGAAAACCCCATGGGTAGTATTGGTATGCTATGGTCCATGGGGTCAGGAAGAGTTGGATACAACTGAACAACAGTAGCTAACTATATACATTTTCTAATCTGAGCCTTCGTATCCCTGTAAAAATAGACGGTAGAGGTATTTTTCAGATAGGGAAACTAAGGCTCACAGAAGTTAAGTTACCCATAAATGCCAATGATCACAGCTGCTAAGTATTAGCTGTAGAATTGGATGGGCAGCAAGGTGGCTCAGTGGATAGAGTGCTGGTCCTGGAGTCAGGAAGAATGATTTCCTGAGTTCAGATTTGTCCTCAGATACATATAAGCTGTGTGTGACCTTGGGCAAGTCACTTACCCTATTGCCTCAGTTGTCTCTGTAAAATGAACCGGAGAAGAAAATGGTGAACCGTTCCAGTATCTTTGCCAAGACAACCCCAAGTGGGATCAGGAAGAATTGGATATGATTGAAAATAATAATGTGGAATTGGAACCTTTGGCTTCTTAATTCCAAGTCTGGCACTTGATCCAGTATATGAAACATAAAAACACCAGTAAAACTCTTATAAGGAAGCACAATAGTATCAAATAGCTACTGAAGACTGACTAACTTTCAAAACATATTTTCCTCTTCCAAAGGGTAAATGTCCTGAAGATGGTTGGGATGAAAGTACCATTGAGCTGTTTCTCCATGAACTTGCCATTATGGATAGTAACAATTTCCTGGGCAGCTGTGGTGTGGGAGAAAGGGAAGGTAGAGTAGCATCTGGGTTAGTTGCCCGTCGACATTACAGGTAATTTTTAAAAGTGGTGTGTGGTTTCTATTATGTCCTGTAAGGATGCTTAATTTTTTAATGTCTTCATAAAATGTTTTAAATGTTTTAAAGATCAGATTATATGTTTGTCTATATTTTCTAATTTAGAAGTTCTTTAAAAAAGACTTAGAAATAAACTTATCTGAAAATCATTCTCATTCAGCTGCATCTTATTTTCTGCAATACATGTGGAAAAGTCTAAATTTTATTTTAAAAGATTGAACTTTATTTTTTCTACCGACTCACCTTAAATTTTAGAGGTTTTCCCCATTATTTACCACCTATTTGTTGGTTACTACATGTTAGTAATAACAGTAAGAATTCATGGACCATTTAAATCACTTGGTTTTAATATGATCTTATTGAAGTGAAAACCATGTTGTTTTAATTTTCATTTATTTTTGTTTTTTCTTAATATTTCTAAAATTTTATCATTTATTTATTTTCAGCATTCTTGTTAAATTTTTGAGTTCCACATTCTCTTCCTTCCTTCCATCCCTTCCCCCTCTTCACCAAGAAGGCAAGCAGTGTGTCAGACATGTGAAATCATGTAAAACATTTCCATATTAGCTGTATTTCCCAAAAAAGCAAGAAAAATAAAGAAAGTGAGAAAATTATACTTCAGTCTGCACTCAAGTTCATTAGTTGTCTCTGTAGGTGTAGCATTTTTCATCTCATGAGTCCTTTAGAATTTTCTTGGGTTGTTGTATTGTTCAGAGTAACCAAGTCTTTCACAGTTGATTATCATTAATTACAACATTGCTGTTATTGTGCACGATGATCTCCAGGTTCTTCTCAAGTCACTTTGCATCAGTTCATATAAGTCTTGCCATGTTTTTCTGAGACCTTCCCCATTTCTCACTGCACAATAGTACTCCATCACAATCATATGCCACAACTTGTTCAGCCATTCCCCAATTGATGAGTCTCCCCTAGATTTCCAATTCTTTGCTACCACAAAAAGAGCTGCTTATTATAAATATTGTTGTACATTTAGGTCCTTTTTATTTGATCTCTTTGAGATACAGACTGAGTAATAGTATCACTGGATCAAAGTTTTGCAATGCTTTGGACCTAAAAACCATATGTTTTAAAATATCTCTTTGAAAGGAAAAAAATAGATATGCATTAAACATATATAATAGTGAAGTTTTATATAAGCCAAATTTGGTGGTAAATGTAGGTGCCATATTCTGATATTAGTGTATTAAAAATTTTGCAGTAAGCCACAATAACGAACATATACTCAGGCTAATAGCAACAGTGAATTTAATAATATATGTGAAAACACTTTGAAAATAGTTTAGCACTAGAGAAGCTCTTTTTTTTTTTTAAGGCAACTGAGGTTAAGTGACTTGCCCAGGGTCACACAGCTAGTAAGTGTGTCAAGTGTTTGGTCTGAGGCCAGATTTGAACTCAGCTCCTCCTGACTTCAGGGCCGGTGCTCTATCCACTGAACCACCTAGCTGCCCCCCAGTTAGCACTATGAAAATATAATTGTTGAAGCATTGCATTTTAGAGTTCATCTTAATGGTCCCATTATTTACAAACTGAATGTTGCATTTATCAAGTGCCTGCTCAGTGTCAGGCATCATGCTAAGTTTTGGGCATGCAAAAAATGGCAAAAGACTGCCCCTGCTCTCAAGGAGCTCACAGTTCAATGGATTATTATTATTATTAATAATTGACTATTATTATTCTTATCATAATGAAGCTTAGTACTGGTATGCTCTGCTTTATCACAGCCTGCTATAAAATAAAATTTCTGACTAGCAAATTAGGAAGTGATTACTCACATTAGAGGGGTTTTTTAAAAATAATTTGGTGGTTTTTAATTATTAGAACCTTTATTTCACTTATAATATAGTTTAATTTAGGAGCAACTTTTCAAGGAGCTAATTTTTTGTGTATTGTCAGGTATACCACTATGGCAATTCAATTCAACAAACATTCTTTAAGTGTTTGCTGTAAATAAGGCACTGTTAGAGGCTAGAGGTCTGAAGAGATGAAGAAGTGAAACAGACCATGCACTTAAAGAACATGTAGTCTAATGAAGTGATAGAAATGACAAAAGTAAGATTATGATAAATGCAAAAGGTAAGTATGAAATTTGCAAATACAGAGAGTACTTGAAGATGGGAGAAATCAAGAAGGAGGTGGCACCTGAAAATCAAATGGGGAGTACGTTTTAGGTGTGAGGGTAGGCCTGCATGAATGCTTAGAGTGGAAGAAAACAATATTGAAGTACCATGATAGTAGTCCATTTTGATTAGTATGAGGAGTTGATGAATATCAGAAATGAGAAATAAGGCCAGACTTTATTTGGAAAGCTGTGATTTCTACTACCTACTTCTTTTTTTTTTTAATTTGATTTTTGTTCAGTGAATAAAAATCCATTTTTTCTCCCTCTTGTTTTCTTGCTTTGGGGAAAAAAAGGAAGAAAAACATAATTCTTTTAATATACATAGTCACATAAAACAAATTCCCACATTGGCCTTGTCCAAAAACTTTTGTACCTCTGGCTTCACTTTGAATGTATCATCTCCCTTCTCTTGAGGGGGAGAGCATGCATCAGTCATTTGGAGTCATGGTTGCTCACTGTGTTGATCAGAGTTCTTAAGCCTTTCAAACTTTTTTCAAACTTGTCACAATGTTATTATATACTTGTTCTTCTGGTTCTGTTTACTTCTTGTTGATCAGTTCATATAAGTCTTCCTGGTTTTCTCTAAAATTATTTTGCCATATCAACTAAATGAGTTTTTCTCTCAGGTCAGTGGTCCAGATAAATCCTACCACATAGAGCTTAAACAAGGCACTCTAGGAAGGTGTGAAAATTGCACCCCTGTGTTTGTACTACTCACTTGAACTTTGAGCCTATTGTAACACATGTAACTTAATGTAACACAACATGGAGCTCAGCATTTTCTGGCATTAAATAATATGCCTTTAAAAAAGCAATACTTTAAAAGTGTCCTTTGTTTTGTTCTCACTTCATTTTTTATACCTTAGACTATTGCCTTCTTTTTCTGCCCTAATCCTGGTTCTGTTTGTAAGCTCTAGCATCAAGGTAGCACAGTTTCCTTTTATCTGGGGAGAAAATGGCGCCTTAAAAAAAAAATAGGGTGAAACATGTCACTCGCTCCTCCTTAGTACCCAGAGTGTTGACCAAATTTTAGCTTACTATCCTGATTAAAGGAAGGAGGGATTAAAAGGGAAAATTTATTTTTCATGGATGATTAATTGGTCATTTAATTATTATAGTTTCTATATTATAGATATACCTATTGGGAATATAATAGAGGAAATTCTTATATCTGGTAAAAATCTTAACTGGATGTTCTCTTGATCCCTTTTAAGCCTCAGATTCTACCCCTAAAAGCTAACTATTGCTTCTGATTTTCTAGGCTATCTTGTTTGCATACATGTACATGAATTATTTTGCATAAGACTTTTCTTCCCATTCATTGACCCTTCTTTTGTTTAGGTTCATTCATGGAATTGGAAGATCAGGTGATGTTGCTGCTGAGCAACCCAAAGCTGCAGGTTCTAGCCTTTTGAACAAAATAGCCAATTTATTAGTTCTGGACATCGTAAGGCTGGCTGGTGTGTATTATATTAATTCTGCTACTTTTTGCTGACCTGCTAGTGTGTATTATATTAATTCTGCTACTTTTTGCTGACCTGCTACAAATGAGGGAGTTGGGATAGATGGCCTCTGAGTTCTCTCTAGCACTGAATTTGTGATTTCATGAAATGCTCTTAGTTGACTTAATTTCTAATTGCTTCTTTATTTACAGGTGTCCGTTCAGTGGCTGACTGCTTTGTTGTTCCAGTGGCGACTGGTATGAGTCTAACCCTGTGTTTCTTGACACTACGACATAAGAGACCAAAGGCAAAATATATTATTTGGCCACGGATAGATCAAAAATCCAGCTTTAAATCCATGATCACTGCAGGTAATGGAATGCATTGTTAATTATTAATTTTGCATTAATATAACATTGAGAGACAATATGGCTCATTAGATAGAGTGTTGGACTTGGAGTCAGGAAAAAATGGATTCAAATCTTGACTCCAACACTAGCCATATGACCATGGGTAAGTCACTTAACCTCTCTGAGCCTGAGGCTCTAAAAATTATTTACTATGTTGTCTTCAAAATTTGCATTTCTAGAATGATTTCCTGCATTGATAAAAATCACAGATCATTGATGTAGTGAAGTTAATGTTATATAGAGTTTTAGACTTGTTTAGAATCATAGATGATAAACTAAAAATTTATTAAACAGAATACAGTAAAAAGTTACCACAAGTGTGTGTGTGTAGACACACATAGACACACACACCCACACACCCAAATCTAAAAAACCATTACCATGAATTAAATAGGTACCCTTCCAACTGACTGGATCAAATATGAATAATAATTGAAAAATTGGAGAATAATTTTAATAATGATAATGGCTAACATTTCTAACTTTAGGTTTTAAAAGTACTTTACATATATTATCTCATTTGAGCCTTACAACAGCTTTGTGAAGTAGGTTCTATCATTATCTCCATTTTATAGATAAGGAAATTGAGAAAGAGAAGGATTAAATAACTTGTTCAGGTTCTCATAGTATATTAGATAGGATTTGAACTTAGGTTTTCCTGCTCTTAAGTCCAGCTCTCTTCTATGCCACACTGTTTTGAAGAGAAATAAAGGCTGATGACTAGGTCATGATATTCAAGGAGATTAAGAAGTAGACAGTTTAAGGTTATGTAATGAGACGAAATCACTTCTGTAATTTTTGAGAAGGATAAAAGATCAAAACAGAGCAAATAGTGTTAGAAATCTAGATTAGGATTTCTGTGTTTCCTTAAATAAGGCTTAGATCATAAATTAGAAGACTTAGCATATTTTTTTGTATAGTTTCAAATTAATTGAACTACTGTATTTGTACTGTCTTTCTATAATGAACTACTTATCAAGCCATGAAGGTACTCCACTTCCATCAGAGTTGATCAGATAATGCAAAGAACTCCCATTGTCTTGAAAGTATCTGTATATTTCAAGGTCAGAAACCAAAGACTGATTCTGTAGGAAAAATTTTCATTAATAATTCAGAATAACTCTTCTTGTGGCATTGTATTTGCAAGAGAGTGAGCCCCCAGGTTCTGTAAGAAATAATTTATAGCTACTGTTCTTACTATGTAATTTTGATAAATGCCATTTCTTTGAAAGAAGTCAAGATAGACTTACTTTTTTGCAGATGTAATGTGGAGAGGGGTCTGTGGTCTAAAGTTTATTCTTATTGTTGTATTCCAAGGATGTTGAAGGATGTGAAACTAAGTGCAGAATTTCTCTGTTATAATTTTGGTAATTCTATCTCATGTTAGAATTTCACACTTCTTATGAGCAAAAGGTAGAGTTGAGAAAAAAGATGGATGCAGATGCACAGGGAAAATTATCAGCCAACACAGATTTTAAAGACAGATGCAGAAGATGGAAGCAAAGGTCAGTAGTAGAAAATGAATACATAAGTGTGACATGCTCCTGTAAGAATAGTACCAGAAGAACCAAAGCTCAGAATGAGCTGATGCTGCCAGTTAAAGAAAAGGATAGCAAAAAAGATTTTGTTAGCTGTATTGGAGGGGAAAAGAAAATTGGAGAAGAGAGAGACCCTCTACTTGGAGTGTAAGGGATGATGATGATAACTGAATGATAGACATAAGACAGAGCTTCTCAACTCTTGTTTGTTTTTCTCTGCTGAAGAGAATAATCTTTGGACTGGAAAGAACAGAACAAAATTACTAATAGGGAGCTGATACCTGTACTAAGCTGAGAGATGGAAAGTACTTTAGCTGTCCTTGGTGAGTTCAGTTTACTAGTCTCAGATGAACTATATTCTAGGATACCAAAGAACATAACATGTAGGAATCAGTCATTGGAGTGATCTTTGAAAGGTTGTGGAATCCTGGAGAGGTGCCACAGAACTGGAGAAGGGCAAATGTCCTGATTTTCAAAAAAAGGAGAAGAGTGGCATCTGAAAACTATAGGTCGTCTATGTGTGACTTACATTCCTTTCAAAATTCTAGCATGTATTGTTAGAGATGTTAGTGAGTATCCAAAAAAGTAAATGTCTATCTTGAAAGTGAAGGATTCATCAAAAACAAGTCATGACAAACTAACCTCACTTCTTTTTTTTTTTAATAAGGTTACTAGACTTGTAGATCATGGGATTGTAGCAAAACAGTTGACAGTCTCCCATGCTGTTCTTATTGAAAGAGCTTAGAGGAATGACAGTGTGGTTAGATGGATTTGAAGTAACTTAAATGTTTGGATTGAAAGGGTAATCATTAATCACCTAGGTGGTGTAGTGGATAGAGCAGTGGCCCTGGAGTCAGGAGGACCTGAGTTCAAATCCTGCTGCAGACAAATAACACTCACTAGCTTGTGTGACTCTGGGCAAGTCACTTAACCCCAATTGCCCTAACCAAAAAAAGAAAAAAAAGAGTAATCATTAATGGTCCATTGTCACCTTTGAAGGAAGCTTCTAGTGTAGTAGGCCCCAAAGATTTGTGCTTTACCTGGTACTTTTGATGTTTAACATTTTTTTTTATCAGTGACTTAGATAAGGGGATAAATAGCATGTTTGTCAAATTTTCAAACCAGGGGCAGATATTTTAACACACTGCGTGACAGGTTTGGCCACAGTTCTTGATGGGTTTGAACATTGAGCTGAATCTGGTAGGATGAAATTTAGTAAATGTAAAGTCTTATACTTGTTTCAAAAGACCGATTTCACAGCTACAAGATGTGGCACTTATGACTACACAACAGTCTGCAAAAGATTTGAGAGTATATAGTGGATTGTAAGCTCAATATGGCAGTAAGAAAACTGAATGTAGTCTTTGACAGTATGAAGAAAAGTGTTAGGACTAGGGAAGTGATAGACCTGTTGTACTTAGACCACATCTGGAGTATTGTGTTCACTTTTGGGTACCTCATTTTAGGGAGGCTGTTGATAAGCTGAAGATCATCTAGAGGAGGGCAGCCAAGATGCTGGAGATCTCAAGATATTGTTGCATGTAGATCAGTTAAAGGAAATGGGGATATTTATCTTGGAGAAGAGAAGATCTAGGGGAGAACATCATAGGTATTGTGAAGTATTTGAAAGACTATCATGTGGAGGAGGGGGGCCATTTGTTTTGATCTGTATATTGCCACTGAGGAGAAAGTGAGGCTAGTGACTTTGCACAGCCCTACCTTAAATCCAGCGCACTTGTAAGTCATGGCATCACTTTCCTGATGTCATGATCCTTTTTGAGAACGAAGGACAAAAACAACATGTGGAGGAAGATTATATTGTTTTCTGTTCGGTCTCAGAGGGCATAACTAGCTGCAACAGAAGATAGTTGCAAAGGGACAAATTTAGGCTTGAAAAACTAACAATTAGAATTATGCAAAAGTGGAATGAATGGACTATCTTGGAAGTTGTGGGTTCCCCATCACTGGAGAGCTTTAATAAAAGGTTAGTTGATCAATTGTTGGGTATACTTCTTGTATATATGGGTTTGACTAGTTGGACTCTGGGGTCCAACTCTGAGTATCTGTGTGGGTAGTTATACTTTATATCATATGAGAGTTGAGAGGCTGTTTGTTATCTGAGGACCGTATAATTGAATTTGGGGAAATCCATTACCAGAACATTGATCAGCCAGGTGATACATATTTTTTATCTTAGCAACCCAAGAAGATCAGCTTCTAAGGTGTTTAAGAAGTTTCAGTCCCTATATAATGGATCACTAAAGCATATTGTAATTTATATTTAAGAGTAAGTGCTTAGTGACAAATTTGCTAGGAATCATTCTTTCCTCTCATCACCAAACCTTTATTATTATCTTCCCTTTCTTTTCCTTCCTCCTTTTCTAAGACAGTGATAGTTAGATCTGGGAGTTTCTTTCCTTTAAGGAAAAAAAAAACTATGTAACTCTTGGAACTGAATTCCACTTATATTTATGAGACCAAAATCAGATTTCAGACTCAGTAGAACTCATTATTGATGCCTCCTATCTTCCATTTTGAACTTCACAATTTCTGTTGCGGGTACAACCAGCCTTCTGGTCTTCCAGTTTTTCAACCTCAGTGTCCATACTTGACTCCCTGCTTTCTCTCCCTCATGGAATTTCAATCTCCACAATACCTCTTCTGTCCCCTCCTCTTTACTCATAAAACCATCATCCTCATTCGAGCTTTAATCACCCCTTGCCTGACCTAGTGCAATGATCTTATAATTTTCTTCTTTACCTCAAATCCCTGTCTCCTCTAGTCTGTTTTTCACATTGCTGCCAAAGTGATATTCCTAAAGCATCGGTTTTGAACATGCCACTCCCCTGCTCAATAGACTCCAGGGCTCACCATGACCTCTGGGATCAAATATAAACTCATCTGTTTGGCTTTTAAAGCTTTTCACAACCTGGCCTCATTTTTTACCTTTTCAACTTTATTAAACATTATTTCCCTTCTTGCACTCTGTAGTAGAGCCATGCTGGCTTTCTTGGCTGTTCTCACATGTTGCCTCCCATCTCTGTCCTGCTGCCTTCTGTAGTGGCTGTCCTTCATGCCTAGGATACGTTCGCTTCTCGTCTTTACCTTTTGGAATCCCTGGTTTCCTTTGAGACATAGTTCAAGTGCCACTCTTTGCATAAGAATTTTCTTGATATCTTGCCAGCTGGAGTCTCACCCAGAGTTCCTTATACCTGCTTCGTATTTGTTTTACATATGCGTATATATGTATGTACTCATATAAGCCCATAGTTTCTGGCACATAGGAAGCACTTAATAACTGCCTCTTGGTTGATAAGTTGATTGAAGATGGAGAACAAATTCTGAAGCCATTATAACACTCTCGAAAACTCATTCAAAAAATATTACTGTATCCTGGTTTTACCAGTCTGCGGAGATAATAAAGCACAATTCCTATTCCTAACCAATGCTGTTGAGGTCTGAGAAATAGAGGTAAAAGGGAAAAAAAATGGGAAATAGTAATAGCAGGTTATAGAAATAGTATGAAGTAGTAGAAGAACTGAGGCAACAGGGATTTAGAATCCTTTCACATCTCTAGCTTTCTAATGACAGGAAATATAAAGATTAATTATTAGCAAGAATACTTGTATCAAATGGATGTGATCTCATCAGTTTGGAAGTTTTCTCCACAGTACTTATTATCACCTGTTAAACAGGAGGCACTGGAGTGGGAGCAGGAGCAGGAGCTTTCCTAGCAGGTTTACTAGTGATCTGGACAGACAGAAGGACAGGAAAATAGCTTCAAAGGGGTTAAATAATTACTTTATTCTTCTCAAGTGGGTTGCTGATAATGGGAGCATCAGCTCCTACAGCTTCCCCTAATTACTCTTCTCACAGGGGCTGGTGAGAGTGGGGCAACAACACCTACATAGGTGTCCTAGCTCATTTCCCTAAGCCTTGTTGGGGGTCCAGTTGAGGCAGCACAGCATTCCAGCTTGTGCATTCCCCCCTAAACCTCAGTGGGGGCCGGGTGAGGCAGACACACATGCATTCCCCTGTGTATTTTTCAAATCCCCACTCACTGACCAGCGCTCACCTGATTTATAGGGAGCACACAAAGAAGGCAATTAGCCAGCAATAGCCTCACAAGTTTACATGAACTCTAGCAATATTATGCTGACTTAGCACTGCACAAGTAGTAGATTATTCACAAAACAACTCAGATGTTTACATTACCTCATCCCTATATCTCACTGTGCAGTCGCAATAGAAACTGTTTATGATGTGAAAACCTGGGAACTAGAGATATTTTAGCCATGGGATCCTGGTAACTAGTATCTATGATTCTGGGAACTATTATCTAAAAAAGAATAACAAAGTCCATCTTACTTACACCACTCATTCATGCTTGTCCTTGTATGATTCTTGTCCATATCCTCCCATAAGTTTGACATAAGGGGGTCCCATTGTTGTAAAGGCCTTCCTTGCTTTTTCCTGACCTTTTACTACCTCTCATCTTCACCATGTGATCTTGGCCCATCTCTTCCTTTCGTGAAAATTGTAGGTGACATATTTTACTCTTGTTCTTCAAATTTTTTCATTGTTTATGTGTTGCAGTCTGCTAACATGTGCTATGTACCTCTCCATTACTTTGTGTGATACTTATTTTTACTTCGGTAGAGCTGTTTGTATTCCTTGTTTTACTGCTGTAGCAAACCCAATAGAATAATAGTACTAAAAAGATAGGCCATTGTTTTCATGGGAAGCTTGGGGTCAGTAATGGAGCTTTGCAGTTTCTTGCTTGCTTTCCTTTTGTCCAGCTGTAGGTCCAGCTTGTTCATTTGTGTGCTCTCACTCTCCCTGTTGGCTCTCTGCTCTCCACTCTTTCTCATAAGCTCTCTAGGTTGCCCATTCCAATGCATATTGTAATCTGGGTAAAAGAGATTCTTTATCTAGTTGGTCTTTGTGGTGAGGATGGGCAAGTGAAACTCTTGACTGATTGTAGAAGGCTTCTAGGAGACATTACAATCCAAAGGGAATCCTCTTTAATTTAGACTCTGTGTTTGATTTCCTTTGTCATAGGGGCAGTCATATTTGTTAAGAAAGCTTTCTGTTTTATATTTTGCCTGGTCTTTTTGAGCAGAGAGTAGTTGAACAGTTATATTTGTTGTTACATCTTTCAAAGATACTTCATATACGGATTGATGACATTTTTGGGAAGAGAGCTACTTTTTCACAGTCAGCAAAATAGTGAGCACAGTAGGTTCTCTACCTCATTTAGTTAATTGTGGAACAGTTAAGATAGATCCATTCATTGCTGAATATACCTTGCAAAAGCTTGCTTGTACCCTACTGTTTTGACTTCATTGGGTTAATTCCAAGGGTTGGAAAGGTAATTAAGCTTTTCTTCACTTCTCAGCATTTAGCTGTTAATGTACCTAAATGAAGTCACATGATAAACACTACTCCTGTGCCTCTAAAAAGTAAAAGCAAAACCTAGTACCCACAATGTTGAATGTTCCAGTGGGATTTATTGAAGGATATCAGTTGTGGATGAGATGAATTATATCTGGCTGGATCATGAGTGTAAGGAGTGCAAAAGCTTCATGGTCCTCTTGAGTACTTCAGGGTGAAGGGCATACTCCTCTGAGTCTGTAGAGTTCCTTTTAGTCTCCTCCCAACCTTTTACATGCCAGTATAAGTACTAATATCTGTATAATGGTAGCAAGATGAATCTTTGGATCATTCTTGCATATATAATGATGAAGTTATGTTTCTGATGTCAGCCTTTATCGGTAAGGCCTCTTTTCTTCAAGTATTCTTGAAGCTTTATAAGCCTTAATTGCTCAGGAAGGTTTAAAAGCCTTAATTGCTCAGGCAGATACATGTATAAATTCATGTATAATCTTTTCTGAGTAATAGTTGGCCAGGGCACTTAAGATTAGTTTTTTTTAATACATTCATTATTAGTCATTGAGGCAATTTGGCTTTGGTATATATTCAAGATCCTCAGTGACCTTAGGTGCCTATTTTTTTGACATACATTTTTATTTGTGTCTTACATTTGTGCATCGCATAAATTTCTTTCTGTATCTCTTTTCTCCTTATATCAGAGAGTTATACCTTAAAAAGAAGAAAAAGAAAAGAAAAACCCAAAACCAATTAATACATAGACAAAATCTGAAAATAATATGCAATATATCATACCCATGGACCTTCAACTTTTGCAGAGGAGTAGGAGGGAGGTATTTTCTGATATCCTTTTTGGGCTTGAGCTTTTCCTCCACCCTACTGCCCCCCACATTAATTTTCTATCATTTGGTGGTTCTTTCTGTTTACGTCGTTATAGTTGTGTTTTTGTTTTCTTGGCCCAACTTCGCTTTGCATCAGTTCATGTAAGTCTTTCCATGCCTCTCTATGTTCATTGTATTTGTTATTTCTTATAGCATAGTAATGTTCCATCATATTTCTATACCACAATTTGTTTAGTCAGAGGCATCGCTTCCCTTTTTTCTGTAGGAAGAACTAGAATGGACTGGTCGTTATAATGTAAGATTGGTATATAGTTGGTGACATTGGCAGTTGGGTGGTTTTCACAGCATGGTTAGTCTGCTTACCTTTGATATTAATAAATATCCTGAGAATGATCTTGAGAAGAGCTACTGGTACCTTGGGGTGGGGGGAACCTTTTGCAGAAGTTAAAAATCTGTCACAGAAAAAAACACAAACAACCTGTTGAATTTCATGCATTTAGATTTATGAGGCTTCAAGCAGCTTTGCTTCAATCAAATGGGATTACAATAAATCACTCTTAATGCAGTAGAAAAATCCCCAAAGGAGGTTGTGCTTGTGGTTTCAGAAACAATACTATGGATTTCATTTATTACTTATTCTCACTTCCTTCTACTGGTGGGAATACAGACATCAAAGTTTTTTTGTATAGATGGGAGAATAGACATATATAGGTTGGTAGTTGTTTTCTCCATAGCATTATTTGGTTTTGTGAGATTTTGGTTTCTTCCCCTCCTCAGATACTATTACAATAACCTGCAGGTTGACCTGTCTGTCAGGTCATCCTCTGCACGGTTTCCAAAGTGATCTTCCTAAAATTCGGGTCTGACTTTGTCTTTGTCTTCTCTTCCCCTCAGCACCCCCTTTAGTCAAATTTCAGTGATTCCCAGTCTCCTCTAGGATAAAATATAAAATGCTTTGTTTAGCATTTGAAGTTCTTCATAGCTCCCCCTCCCCCACTCCCCTGTCTTCTTTAACCTTACCGTGCTCTACACAATACCTCCCTCCCTCTTCCAGCAGTCCATATACTTTGCGGTCCAGTGACACTGACTCCTTGCTGTTCCTCACACAGGAAAATTCCATCTCTTGACTGAACGTTTTCCTTGGCTGTTCCCCATACGTGGAATATGCTTTCTCATGTGAGCCTTCTGGTTTCCCTAACTTCTTTAAATCTTGGCTAAAATCCCACTTTCCACAGGAAGTTATTTCTCTACTCCCTTAATTCTAGTGACTTCCATCTGTTGATTATTTACAATTGATCCTGTATATAGCTTGTTTGTTCATAGTTATTTGCAAGTTATCTCCACCAGTATTGAGCTCCTTGAGATCTGAGACTGACTTTCGCATTTGTGTTTTCAGTGCTTAGTACGGTGCCTGGCACATAGTAAGTGCTTAAATATTTATTGGTTGACTGATTGAATATCGCTCTTCTTTCTATGTGCTTAATTTTATTCAATTTTTTTCCCATCATTTATACCTTCTTTGTAAACACATCTGAGACAGTGATATTCAATTGTGGTTATTTCACTGTCCTTAATGGTGAAAATTTGTTATTGTAATCTTTGTAGACTTTTTTTTTCTCTGTTTGACAAGGATATATAATGAAATCATAAATGTGCATTGCAATAGAATGAAATAAACATCAACTTCAATGAAATATTAATGTCGAAGCATATATGTAATTCAGGGCCTCCTTACTGTTTGCCTAATTGGTCTTCTTGTTGCCAGACTCCTCCCTCTAGGCCTTCCTTTGTAATTTGCCAGATTTGATATTCCTAAAGTATAGATTCACCCCCCCCCCAAGATGTTTCATTAGCTTCCTGTGGCCTCTAGTATAAAATAAAGTAAAACTTCTCTTTGTTATTCAAAACCCTTCATAATCTGGCTCTCTTTAGTCTTTCAGATTGATTTCAGCTAACTCTCCTTTACTTGAAAGGCTGAATGGTATGTTGTAAAGAGAACTGACCTTGAAGCCAGGAAGATCTCATTTCAAGTCTTGTCTTGTCACACATCTGTATAGTAATCTAAGTAATTTGTGGCAAAGGTATCGCCACACTGGTAGAAGGAATTTTCTTATCTGAGACCTCCCTAAATCAGGTAGTTCATTTATGGAGGATTTGGACAAGATTACATAGGATGAGCAAGTGTGAATGCATTGTGATAGAGGGAGTATATGAATAGAGATGAGATCCTAGATCCGTAAGCATTTCAGAAGGCGGTTATCTATTTAGAGTACTGAACTTGGAGCCAGGAAGATTTGAGATCAAATTCTGACTCAAGTACTTACTAGCTGTGTAATTCTGGGCAAGTCACTTAATATCTCTGTGTCTCAGTTT
This sequence comes from Phascolarctos cinereus, assembly GCF_003287225.1. NCBI lineage: Eukaryota > Metazoa > Chordata > Mammalia > Diprotodontia > Phascolarctidae > Phascolarctos > Phascolarctos cinereus. The sequence goes on from NW_027556402.1 coordinate 172,298,280, forward strand.
CCTCATCTATGAAATAAGAGGGTTGGTCTTGATGACTTCTGAAGCTCCTTTTAGCTCTAGATTCATGATCCTTTGATGCTATTTTTGAACAGTGAAACATCATTCATATCCTTCAAATTTAGTGTTTTCCTGGTGTACATTCTACAGTTCATTCAATCTTCGCTGAGCTTTGCCACTCTGGCATCTTGGACAAGTTAACTTAATCTCTCTAGCCCATAAGTTTCCTCAGCTTTAAAGTAAAGGAATTGGGCTACATGATTTCTGAAAGTCCATCTAACTTTTAAAATTCTATAATCTTATTACTCTAGGTTGCTTGGGTATTTAATGTAATAGTTTTTACCTTTTTAAACTAATATTTTGTTTGTTTTTTAGGCAGTTGGGTTAAGTGACTTGCTCAGGGTCACACAGCTAGTAAGTGTCAAGTATTTGGTCTGAGAGCAGATTTGAATTCAGGTCCTCCTGACCTCAGGGCCGGTGCTCTATCCACTGTGCCACCTAGCTGCCCCTAACTGATATTTTAAAGGGCAGTTTCATCACAATAAAAAAAATTGTGCTTATGGTTGATATGCAGATAGCCTTAAATGCTTTGCCAATTTGCTGTTTCTACCAGTTGCCTTGTACTCATAATTTCTTTTTTTCTTTCCTTATAGTAGTTGTTTTATTTATTTATTTATTTATTTTGGTGAGGCAGTTGGGGTTAAGCGACTTGCCCAGAGTCACACAGCTAGTAAGTGTTATGTCTCTGAGTCCGGATTTGAACTCAGGACCTCCTGACTCCAGGGTCAGTGCTGTATCCACTGTACGACCTAGCTGCCCCACTTTATAGTAGTTATCTTCACAATGTACTTAAAATAACCTCTGTATTTTTTCTAGCTAATGTCTTATCATGCATTTCTGTATATAAATGTATAAATTTATACTTTGAAAATAGAAACATACTATCTTTCCTGTATGTGGAATCTTTAACTTGTTCTGGCTTAATGATGCATACTTAATACAACAAATGTCTGAAACAGGTTTTTTTGCCTTTTAAAATGTGCTAGCTTTCACTGTTCCTGTTTATTCTGATGTTAAATAGTTGCACTTAATTGGTAGAATTTGTATGTAAGTGGTAGATCAATCTTCAGTGATTTCTATATCTAAAATTTATTATCATTTACTTAAACATTCATCTGAAATTGATTTTAAGCCTGATTCCATTACTTCAGTTTCTGTGTTACTTAATACTTAATTGAAGAAACATTCTTTTTGGCCATCATTGTCTTTATATTTATATAATTATACTTCCATGTCTTATTTCCTACATTGCTTGGATGATCTATCTTCTAGCAGAAGGAAAAATCAGCCAGGCTTCAGTGATAGAATAGGACTGACTCTATTTTTATGCTATTTTTATAATCTTGCCTTACTATGAATAGTTGGATACATGAATACTCCTTTTCTTTTTGGATACCTTTGTTAGGTTTTGAGCCTGTGGTAGTAGAGAATGTATTAGAAGGTGATGAGATACGCACAGACCTGAAGGAAGTAGAAGCTAAAATCAAGGAGCTTGGGGCTGATAACATTCTATGTGTTCATTCTACTACATCCTGTTTTGCTCCAAGGGTGCCTGATAGGTAAGTCATTCATGTATATTATTCTTTACATGTTAACAAATTTTGTTAATAAAGTGTATATATCATTATTTTAATATGTTTGATTAACTTTTGGGAATAATTAAGTAAATTAATCTCTTTCTAAGAGGATGTAGAGAATTCCTCTGAAATGTGGAGGAAAGCATAACGGAATAGCAAAAGGATTTACTAAAATAGAAGAAAAAAAGGATCTAATACAATGTAAATGATTCCTTTTACTTGAATAGATTCAAGTCTCTCTACCTTCTGCCTGTGTTAAAATTATGATTGCTTCCCCTCCCAGTACTGTTAGCTCTTCTTCATGAAAAGGTGCTGTTTGTCTTGTTATTTAAAAGATGCTTTCCTGCTGTGCTAAATGTCATAGTTTCTCGTGTTCATTTATTTCTGCTGCCATCTCTAGTTCAATATTCTTTCACTCAGTGGGCTGATGTTTTCGATACTTCTGATAAACATGGTTGGGAGCCATCGATGATATTTGCCGTGCAAGAATAAGAAAATAAACTTTTAATGATAGATGAGGATTAGTAATGTTGAGCATATACCTTATAATGATACATATCTAGTTTTTAGCTCAAGATAAAATAATACTTAAATTTATACTTTAAAGATGTTAACATACAGCCCCTTGGAAAAACATTTAAAATTAAGACAATCTTGCTTGAAAAGTATTTTTTTAAAAATTGTCATACTTAATCTTATACACAGTGGTTCTTTTCCTTTGTTTTTATTGGGAAGAGATATTATGATGTGCAAATGTAGATATTTTGCTTTCCAAATGAAAGAAAGTATAAATTTCCTAGTTCAAATTTTAATTTGTACTTGTTTAAATCAGGCAGGCATTCGGTGAGTGCCTACTGTGTGCATACACTGTGCTGGACATTGGGGATGCAAAGACAGAAATGAAACAGTCCTGTCCTTTGGTTCTGTTGGGTTAGATAACATGCTTATATAAGCATATACAAAATAAATATGTAAATGTGAGTTAATTGTGGGGTGAGGATAGGGCAGTAGTAGTTAGAGAGATTAGGAAAGGCCCTCATGTAGGAGGTGAAGCTTGAGCTAAGCTTTGACAGGAACTAAGGATTACAAGAAGTAGAGGTGAGGAGAGAGTGCCTGCCAGCCTTGGTAAACGGCCTCTGCAAATTCACTGGAATGGGAGATGGAGTGTCACGTGTGAGGAATATCAAGAAGGCTACTTTGGTTGGACACAGAATGTATGAAGAAGGAATAACACATGTTAAGATTGGAAAGGTAGGTCAGAAGAAGGCTGTTGTGAAGGACTTTAAGTTCCAAACAGAGGAGTTTAGATTTGGTCCTAGAGGCGATTGAGGTTTAGGAAAATCACATTGGCATCTATGTGGAAGATCATTGAATGGGGGAGAGAAAGGATTTGAGGCAAAGACACCAATTAGGAGGCTTCTGTAGGAGTTCAAATGAAAGGTGATGAAGGCCTGAAGTAGGGAGGTGGAAGGGGATATTGTGGAAATGAGTAGGTAGAACTTGACTACTTATTGGTTATGTTGGGTCAGGGAGTGAGGATGAAGCTATGTGACTAGAAGGATGGTGTTAACTTTGACAGAAACAGTGACGTTCAGAAGCAGAATGGGATTGGGGAAAAACATAGAGTTTGATTGTGGACATGCTGAGTTTGTAATCCTTACAAGACATCTAGCTTCTTAAATAGAATGTTTTCAGCTTTTTTATTTAATTTTTTAAGTTAAAAAATCTATTTTTTCTTCCTTGGCCCCCTTACCTCCTACCTCACAACTCCCCCCTTGAAATAAGGGAAAATAAAACCCTCATCATAAATATGCACAGCTGAATAAAACAAATTTCCACATTGGCCATAATTTTGCACACAGAATGGACCATCCCTTTGTCAGGAGGTGGGTAGCAAGCATCCATCATTAATGTTTTAGAATAATGATTGGCCATTGTAATGATCAGAGTTCTTAACTCTTTCAGAGTTGTTGGTCTTTACAGTGTTTTTATTGCTTAAATTATTTTCATGGCTTTGTTCACTTCACTATTCCTCAATTCCTTCAAGTTTTCCTCGGTTTTTCTTTCTTATAGCACAATGGTATTCCATCACATTAATATGTTGTAATTTATCTAGCCATTGCCCTTGTGATGGTCACCTCTTAAGTTTCTACTTTGCCACTATAAATATTGCTGCTATACGAATGGATACTTTTCTTCTTTGATCTCCTAGGGGTTTAGTTGTGTTAGTGGTATTGCTAAGTCAAAAGGTACTCATAGTATGGTGATTTTGGGGGGCATAGTTCCAAATTGCTTTCTAGAATGGCTGGAAACACTTATAATCCTTGAATAGGCATTTAATTTGCCTGTTTACCACAGTACCTTGAACATTTATTATTTTTCTTTTTTGTCAACTTCACTAATCTGATGGGTGGTATTGAGGTAGAACCTTTCATTTGCATTTCATTGCATTAGTATGAGTTGGAACATTTCAGTAGCATTTTTCTACTTATTAGTATCTTGGAATATTTCATAGAGTTGGGACATTGCATGCTTTGTATTTATTTTTCTGAAAACCACCTATTCATCTTTTGATTATCAATTTAAGAATGGCTCTTAGTCTTAAAATTTGAAGCATTGTCTTACATATCTTGGAAATGAGACTTTTATCAAAGAGACTTGTTGCAAACTTTCCCCCATTTACCATCTAATTTTACTTACAATTGTTTTTGTTCATGTACAAATGTTTTAATTTTATGTAATAAAATTATCCTTGTTATTTTCTGTTATTCTCTCTACCCCTTGTTTGCTCATGAGCTCTTCTTCCTCATCAATACGTCTGAAGGGTAATTTTTTCCTTGCTCTTCTAATTTATGTTGTCAGCCTGTGTGTGTGTAAGTCATGTATCCATTTGGAGATATACCATGTTGTGAGATTTTGTTCTGTAGAGTACAGTTAAGTTACTTCTGCTCTAACTCCACGCTAGACTTTGCAAAATCATAGTGTGGAAAAAAATGGAGTTTAGAGGCACAACCCTCAAAAAACTTTGTTAGTGATGTGTTTTTTTTTTTAAAAAAGATAGGAACATAAAAAAAGCATAATTTTATACACGTTAAATGGTTGAGAAATACGTACATACTATAATAAATGTTAACAGTGACCATGGCCTCAGACTGTCTGGGCTCCTACTACTTGGCTTGCATATAGGTTACCAAGTGGGCCAGGTTAGTAAAGTGTCAGGAAAGTTGAACAGGCCATTCCTGGTCTCCAAGTTGGAGGCCGTGGGCAGAAAGTGGAATGTGGTGACGTGGACCAGCTATTCTTTGTCAACAGCTCTTGCTGTACCTGAAGATATACAGTAACTATGATATTAGTTTTGTTTGTGCAAAAAAAAAGACCTGAAGTTTTCTTGTAGAAGTGGGTACCAGAATAGTTGTGGCTTGTAAGTTGTTGTGAAGAGGTGTAGTTTTCTCTATTCTTGCTGTTTCTCCAAGAAGGAATTGTGCAAAAGCAGATTTGAAATATGCATTATGTTCAAATTCCTCCTTGATAATATCAGTCAAATTGGAATAGATTTACATTTTCAAAACAAGTGTTAATAGCAGAACTGATTGTACTTAGTTTCTGCCAAATTACCTTTCAATTATTCCAGAAGTTTTTTCAAATAGTTGCTATATCAGTAGTTGGGGAGTCTTTGGATTTATCAAACACTAGGTCACTGTGTTCATTTGCTTCTGTACATACATTGTATACCTAATCTATAGTATTGATCATCCTCTATTTCTAGTGCCAGATCATTTTGATGATTACTGTTTTGTAAGTATAATTTGAGATCTGGTATTGCTAGGTCCCCTTTTCCCACTTTTTTTCATTGTTTCCATTGAGATTATTGACCTTTTGTTTCTCTTGAGGAATTCTGTTATTTTTTTCCCCCAGCAAATAATCCTTTGGTAGTTTGATTGGTATGGCACCTGAAATAAGCAAATTAATTTAAATAGTATTGGTCATTTTTACTATATTGGGTCAGTCTATCTATGAACAGTAAATATTTCATTATTTAGGTCTGTCTTTAATTCAGCTAAAAGTGTTTCGTAATTGTATTCATGTAGTTCCTGTGTGTGTCTTGATAGGTTGACTCCCAAGTATTTTATATGTTCTGTAGTTTTAAAAATGGAACTTATCTGTCTTTTCCTGTTGGGTGTTGTTGATGTTAGAGAGAAATGCTGAAAACTTAACATGGATTTTTGTATTTTGCAACTTTGCTGTTATTATTTCAGTTACTTTTTTAGATGGCTTGCCATGTTTTTCTAAGTAAACCATCTGTAAACAGTAATTTTTTTTTCCTTCTTGCATGTATTCATTGCTTTAATTTCTTTTTCTTATTGGTGCTGCTAGCATTTCTAACACTTTGTCAAATAGTGACACTTGGCATTCTTGCTTTACCCCTAATTTTATGGAAAGATTCTTTACTTAATTCTTATTACATAAAATATTTTCTCTAGGTTTTGGATAAATACTATCTGTTATGTTAAGGAAATTATTATTATTATTCCTTTGTTGTCTGGGTTTGTTTTTTGAATATGAATAAGAAGTCATATCTTGTCAAAAGCTTTTTCTGTGTCTGTTGATATAATGTGATATTGTTGTTCTTATAAATATGGTCTGTTATATGGATGGTTTTCCTAATATTAAACCAACTCTGCATTTCTAGAATAAATCCATCTTGGTCAAAGTGCGTAATCTTTGTGTCATATTATTGTAGACTCTTAGTTAATATTTTATTTAAAATTTTTATGCCAATATTCATTAGAGATATCAGTCTGTAATTTTCTTTCTCTCTTTCCACTCTCCTTGACTTAAGTATCAAGACCATATTTATATCTTCAAAGAAATTTGATAGGACTCCTTTTCCAAGACCGAAGTTCAGACGGCTGAATCTGAGATCCTCCACTCTGGTATCAGAACCATACAGTTGCAGCTCTGTTCTTTTCTGTTCCTTGCCCAATAAACAGCCGCAGCCTAGACTGTTTCTTGCTTTGTTATGCTTCCACAATTTCACAGTCCCTAAGCATAGGTCTGCTTCTCAGTCCACACTGGATCTGCAACCCTATTCTGGGGTCAGAGTGACAAAGCTGCCTGATACTGCCTGTTCTGGTCCTGCACAGAATCAGGCTTGCCTCTGCTGGATCCATAATGGCCTCTTCATGCTCTGGCTGAAGGCCCTGTTCAGTCCTAGGGCTCAGTGGCTTTGTGAGATACCCTCCTGACCTGACCTTTATCTCAGAGCCAGTAGACCTCTCTCTATCTTCCTATGCTGTCCTGGGATAGACACATGACTCAACCAATCAATAAACATTTATTAAGTGCCTATGAGGTGCCAAGCACTGTGGTAAGTTGGGGATACAAAAGGAAGCAAACGACAGTCTCTGCCCTCAAGGTGTTTACAATGTAATGATTGTAATGATTCACTGTATTTTCTTTTTTTTTTTTCCTCAAGTAAACAAGCATTTATTAAGGGATTATTATGTGCAAGATACTGTGCTAAGCACTGGAAACACAAATGCAAGCAAAAAGAAAGCTATTCCCTGCCTTCAAGAAGCTTGCATTCTAATGGGAGGAGAGATAACACATAAAAAGGAACTGAAGGGAGATGGGGTTTGGAGAGTAGATTGAGGGATGGCATGGTAAAGAAAATAGAATGAATTATCAGTGCAGCCTAGGAAGGAATAAAAACTTGGTTGGTCCAGGCTTCCGTTGTAAAGTGATTTCTAGGAAGCGCCAGCCATTTACAAGGAGAGGCCAGAAACATGAGGCATACTTCTAATGTGAATTCAGGAGTGAGGTGTGGTGGGGTTTTAGGTTAAAAGGTTTCTGTGGAAAGGTAGAAAAATTCTTGGGGGGATGAGTCAGTAGTACAGCTTGGAGAGGCATGCATTCATTCACCTTATAGCCCAAACAGATTGTTCACTCTTTGTCCAACATTTTAATCTCCAAGTCCATGCTCAAGTCATCTCTTCTGTGTAAAATGCCTACCTCCTGAATCTCTGCTTATAGAAATCCTATGTGCCCTTCAAATCTTAGATACTATGTTTGATCCTCTCTTGTATCACTTGTATTTATCTATTATCAGAGTAATTTGTTTAATTGTTTTAACCATGCTGCTGGATTACAGGCCATTTGAAGACAGGGATAATTTTTTTTTCCTTTCTACTTTAATATTTTATTTTCCCCCAATCATATGTAAAAACCATTTTTAAGTTTCAATTCTAAAAATTTTGAGTTCCAAATTCTCTCCCTCCCTCTTTTCCCTACCCTCTCCCTGAGACGGTAAGCAGTCTGATATAGGTTATATATGTGTGGTTATGCAAAACATTTCCATGTTAGTCATGTTATGAAAGAGAACACTGATAACATCAAGAAAAATAAAGAAAGTAAAGAAAAAGTATACTTCAATCAACATTCAGACTCCATCAGTTCGTTCTCCGGAGATAGATAGCATTTTTCATATAAGTCTTTCAGATTTGTCTTGGATCATTGTATTGCTGAGAATAGCTAAGTCATTCACAGTTGATCATCGTACAGTATCGCTGTTACTGAATACAATGTTCTCTGGTTATGTTTATTTCACTTTTCATCAGTTCATGTTAAGTCCTTCCAGGTTTTTTCTGAGAGCATCTTGCTCATCATTTGTTATAGCACAGTACTGTATTCCATCACAATCATATACAACAACTGTTTCATCTGTTCCCTAATATATGGACATCTCAATTTCCAGTTCTTCACTACCACTAAAAGAGTTGCTATAAATGTTTTTGTACATATAGGTCCTTTTTCTTCTTTTTTTTTAAATAAAAACTTCTTTGGAATATAGACGTGGTAGCGATATTGTTTGGTAGAGGGTGTGCATGGTTTTATAGACCTTTGGGCATAGTTTTAAATTGTTCTACAGAATGGTTGAATCAGTATACCACTTCACCAGCACTGCATTAACGTTTCAGTTTTCCGCGTCTTCTCCAACATTTATCATTTTCCTGCTTTGTCATGTTAGCCAATCTGATAGGTGTCATGTGCTACCTCAAAGTTGTTTTAATTTGCATTTCTCTAATCATTAGAGCATTTTTCCAAGATTATAGATAGCTTTGATTACTTCATCTGAAAACTGCATGTTTATATCCTTTGACCATTTATCAGTTGAGAAATGGCTCTTATTTCTATAATGTTGACTCAGTTTTCTCTATATTTGAGAATTGAGTTCTTTATCAGAAAAACTTGCTATAAAATTTTTTTTCATAGTTACAATTACTATGTGTTACCTTCCATCCTATTTTCCCCATTTATCCTGCACTTTCTTTCCTTTCTCAAAAGTGTTTTGCTTCTGACTTTTAACACCCCAATCCACTCTCTTTTCTCTTTCCCCTCCCTTTTCCTACTTTCCTGTGTGGCAAGATAGATTTCTCTACCGTATATTATTCCCTCTTTTACCTGGTTCTGGGAGAGTAAGGTGCACACGTTCCCCACCACATCCCCAATCTTTCCCTCCACTGTAAAAGCTCTTTTGTGCTTCTTTTATATCAGATAATATGTTCCATTCTACTCTTTCCTTTTGCATTCTCCCAGTGCATTTGTTTCTCATTCCTTTATTTTATTTTTTTAGATAGTTATCCTATCATATTCAGCTCATACTTGGGCCCTCTGTCTATATCTACTCCATCTAACTGATCTAATAATGAAGAAGTTTTTAGGAGTTACAAGTATTATTTTCCCATGTCAGAATTTAAATAGTTTAACCTTATTGAATCTCTTATGATTTTTCTTTCCTGTTTGCCTTTTTATGCTTCTCTTAAATCTTGTATTTGATTATCATATTGTATCAGATTTCTATTCAGCTCTGCTTTTTTTCTTTCTCTCTTTTTTTTTTTTGGTGAGGCAATTGGAGTTAAGTGACTTGCCCAGAGTCAGACAGCTAGTGAGCATTATGTGTCTGAGGCTGGATTTGAACTCAAGTCTTCCTGACTCCAGGGCTGGTGCTCTGTCCATTACTCCACTTAGCTGCCCCAAGCTCTCCTTTTTTCATCAGGAATGCTTGAAAGTCCTGTATGTCATTGAATATCCATTTTTTCCCCTGAAGGGTTATACTCAGTTTTGCTGAGTAGGTGATTCTTGGTTGTAATCCTAGTTCCTGTGCTCCCTGGAATTGGAATATGGCAAGCCCTCTGACCTTTTAATGTAGAAACTGCTAAATCTTGTATTATCTTGATATATCAAGATATATATCAAATATCCATGATATTTGAATTGTTTCTTTTTGGTTGCTTATAATATTTTCTTCTTGACCTGGGAGTTTCAGAATTTGGCTATATTATTCCTGGGAGTTTTCCTTTTGGAGGTGATTGATGGAGTCTTTCAATTTCTGTTTTACCCTTTGGTTCTAGAAAAATCAGGACAGTTTTCCTTGATAATTTCTTTTCTTTTTTTTGTGAGACAATTGGGGTTAAGTGACTTGCCCAGAGTCACACAGCTAGTGAGTGTTATGTGTCTGAGGCTGGATTTAACTGGAAGTCCTTCTGATTCCAGGGCCAGTGCTCTTATCCACTGTGTCACCAACTGCCCCGGTAATTTCTTGAAAGATGATGTCAAGGCTTTTTTTTTTTTTATCACGGCTTTCAGGTAGTCCAGTAATTCTTAATTGATCTCTCCTGTATCTGTTTTCTAGGTCAGTTGTTTTTCCAGTGAGATATTTTCAATTTTCTTCTAATTTTTCAGTCTTTTGATTTTGATTGTTTCTTGAAGTCACATGGAGTCATTAGCTTCCACTTGCCAATTCCCAATTTTTAAGGAATTGTTTTCTTCAGTGAGCTTTTGTACATCCTTTTCCGTTTGGCCAGTTCTACTTTTTAAAGGAGTTCTTCTCTTCAGTGTATTTTTGTACCTCTTTTTTCCACTTGGCCAATTCTGCTTTTCAAGGCGTTCTTCTCTTCATTGGATTTTTGTGCCTCTTTTACCATTTGGCCTATTCTATCTTTTTAAGGTATTATTTTCTTAAGTATTTTTTTGTGCCTGCTTAACCAAGATGTTGACTCTTTTTTCATGATTTTCTTGCATTACTCTTTCCTTTTCCCAATTTTTCCTCTACCTCTTTTACTTGATTTTAAAAATCCTTTTCTGAGTTCTTCCATGGCCTGAGCCCAATTCATATTTTTCTTTGAGGCTTTAAATGTAGCAGTTTTGACTTTGTTTTCTTTTTCTGAGTTTGTTTTGGTCTTCCCTGTCACCATAGTCATTCTCTGTATTCAAGATCTTTTTCGACTGTTTGCTCATTTTTCCAGCCTATTTCTTGATTTTTAACTCTGTGCTGAAGTGGGACTCTGCTTCTAGAACACCATCCCAAGGGATCACTGACTATCCTGAGCTTCAGGCTTCTTGTGCAGCTGTTTTAAGAGATAATTCTGGGGAACTGTAAGTTTTAGGTTCTTCTGAAATGGTATGATCTAAGAAGAAGTGTATTTCCTACTTTGTTGATCTGTGCTCCAGTCTATAAATGACCGTAAGCACTCTTTTCCGCCCTGAAACTGTGACCAGCTTCCCAGATCCCCTACAGCCACAAGCTCTGCTGTGGTAATAATCCTCCTTGTGCTGGGAGGACCCTGAGATCCGGAACAGCAACCCAGATCCAACTGTTGTTGGCAATATAACAGAGTACTGCCTCCATTGTCAGCAAAGGGACCCTTGTAATCTCCTTCAGATCAGTTTTCTGACCCTCTTACCCACTGTGGACTGAGAGGTCTGGAAACCACCACTGCTGCCACTGATTCAGTTGTCCCCAAGGCCTACTGCTAGTTTGCTAGGGTGTGGCCTACACTAGACTGTGCTGCATTCTCACCCCATTGTGACAGACCTTTCTTGCCGATCTAAGTTATCTTGGGCTTGAAAATTGTTTCACCCTGTCCTTTTTTTGGGTTCTGCCCCTGTAGATTTTTTTGAGGTATTATTTAAAGTTATTTGGCACAGTTTTGGGAAGAGGTCAGGTAAATCCCTGCCTTTTCTATGCCATCTTGACTCCACCCCACTGTGTTTTCTTCTCAGGCTTCCCAATCACAGCTCATTTTTATTATCTTTCTCAGTCTTTGCTGAAGTAGTTGTAGGAGAGAGTTGATCTGTACTACATTGTCATTACTGTCTTCAGTATTTCCAGTTTTGAAAACAACATTTCCTCTACTTTCTAAGTTTTATTTTAACACTTAGAATGGTTGTGTTAATACATTTTAAAGAAATACAGTGATCTTTTTCTTTCTCTCTAGCTTAGGGACACTTAGTTTGGTATATCACATAAATATCACGTAATTTAGCAATAATGAATGCATGTTAATTTTTATTACAACACAGTTTTTAGAGGACTACTATAAAAAGGTAAATAAACCCAGTTCATGATAATAGATCTGGCTATTTTCAAGAGCATAGGATTTATGTTTGTAGGTTATAGTGCTTTGCTTTCAGTAGGCATACTCAAGTACTGGACTAGGCTAGGAGAAGGATCTCGTTCCGACTTCACTAGCTCTATGACCCTGGGCAAGTCTCTTGTCATTCGTTATACCCAGTTCCCTCATCTGTAAAATTAGGATGATAATACTTGCTCTGTGTATCTCATATGAGAAAATATATTTGAAAGCCTCTTCTGGAGCCAGGATGGCAGAGCACAGGCCACAGGACACAGTTGACTCTCCCAAAATTCTCCTCCAAACTGTTTTAAAATAATGCCTCAAATAAAATTTTGGTGTGTCAGGGGCTTAACAAAAGGTCAGAGGAAGACATTTTTCCAGCCTGAGAAAACTTAGAAAGTCTGCAAAGGAGGTCTTTAACACTGGAGTGGGCACAGGCCTGGAGTATGGCTGGAGTACCACCAGTCGGCCTTGTAGATAGCCATGACAGCAGCAGTCCAGAGATGGTAAAGGGGGTCTGGTCAGAAAGAGATTACAGGGGAATCTTTGCTGGTACTGGGTGCAGCTAGTATTGATTGGCAGCTCTGTTGCCCCTAAAGAGTCCTGAATTGCAGGTCAAGACATAGAGAAGTACTTGTAATATGCCACAAGGGAGCAGTTCCAGGACCCACTAGTATTTGTGGCTTCAGGGAGCCGGGGCCCTTCCTGGGTAGATACCAGAGCTATAGACCTGGAGAGCAGTCACCACACCTCTCTTAGGATATCACTATCTTGAAAGCACCAGAAACTTGCAGACTCTCAGAACTAGTTGTGAAAACAGCAGCATGGAAAAGTCTGAAGCTTGGGATAGTGTCTCCCCACTCCCAGGTGAGCAGAGCCCAACTTTAACATAAAGTTCAAAGTGAAGAAATAAGCTGGGAAAATGAGCAAACAACAAAAAAGGAATTTGACCATAAAAAGCTACAAAGGTGGCAGGGAAAACAAAGGCAAACTTAGAAGATGACAACAATGTAAAAACAGCTATGAACAAAGCCTCAAAGAAAAATACTAATCGGACCCTAGGCCAGCAAGAATTCTTGGAAGAGTTAAAGAAAGAGAGACGAGTAGCAGAGGAAAAATTGGGAAAAGAAATGAGAGTGATGAAAGAAAATTATGGAAAGAGACTTAGTAGCTTGGTAAAAGAGGCACAAAAAAAAAACTAGAGAAAAAAATCATCTTAAAAAACAGAATTGGCCTAATGGTAAAAGAAGTACAACAATTCACTGAAGAAAAGAACTCCTTTAAAAGCAGATTAGCCCAGACAGAAAAAGAGGCACAAAAATCTGCCAAAGAGAACTTCTTAAAAAGCAGAATTGGCCAAATGGAAAAGAAGGCACCAAAGCTCACTGAAAAAAATAATTCCTTAAAAATTAGAATTGGGCAAGTCATTGGGCAAGCTAATGACTCCATGAGACTTCAAGAAACAATAAAACAAAGTCAAAAGATTGAAAAATTAGGAGAATATGTAAAATACCTCATTGGAAAAACAACTGACCTCGAAAACAGATCCAGAAGAGATCATTTAAGAATTATTGGACTACCTGAAAGCCATAATCAAAAAAAGAGGCTAGACATCATCTTTCAAACAATTATCAAGGAAAACTGCCCTGATATCTCACATGCGGTGGTAAAATAGAAATAGAAAGAATTCACTGATCACCCCTGGAGATCCCACAATGGAAACTTTCCGGAATATTATAGCTAAATTCCAGAGCACCCAGACCAAAGACAAAATACTTCAACCAGAAAGAAACAACTCAAATATTGTGGAGTTATAGTCAAGATGGCACAAGATTTAGCAGATTCCATGTTAAAGGAGAGGCCTTGGAATATGATATTCCAGAGGGCAAAGGAGCTAGGATTGCAACCAAGAATCACCCAGGGGTGAGGAACCTGTGGACCCAAAGCCACATATGGCCGTCTAGGTCCTGAAATGTGTCCCTTTGACTAAATCCAAACTTCACAGAACAAATCCCCTTAATAATATGATTTATTCTGTAAAACTTGGACTCAGTTAAAAGGCCACACCCAAGGACCTAGAAGGCCACATGTGGCCTCAAGACTGCAGGTTCCCCACTCTTGTATCCAGCAAAACTGAGTATAATTCTTCAGGGGGAAAAAATGAACATTAAATGAAATAGATGGCCTCCAAACATTACTGATGAAAAGACCAGAGCAGGATAGAAAAATTGACTTTCAGATATAAGACTCAAGAGAAGCATAAAAAGGTAAACATGAAAAAGTAATCAATTATACAGGACTCAATGGAGTTAAACTATTTACCTTTCTTTGTGGGAAGATGATACATGTAACTCCTAAGAACTTTATAATTATTAGAGCAGTTACAAGGGGTGTACCTACACAGAGGGCAAGGTTATGAGTCAGTTATGTTGGAATAATCTCCAAGAAAAAGAATGTAAGGGTAAGAAAGAGAGATGCCCTGGGAGAAGGGGAAAGGGAGACATAGAATGGGATAAATTTTCTCACATAAAGGAGGTGTGCAAGGAAGAGTTTTTATAGTGAAGGGGGAAAAGGGGCAGGGGAAGATGGTAAGCAATGCTTGAACCTCACTCTCATCAGAATTGGTTCAAATTGGGAAGAATATATATACACATTCAGTTGGGTATAGAAATCTGTCTTGCCCAGTTGGGAGATAGGATGGGAAAGGAGATGAGAGATATGGGGTGAGGTTTTAAAGGGGAGGATGGATTAGGGGAGGCACTGGTTGGAAGTAAGACAGACTTTTGAGGAGGGAGAGAATAAAAAGAGAAGGATAAACAGGAAAATGGGATGGAGGGAAATGCACAGAGAGTAGTCATAACTGTGAATGTGAATGGGATGAGCTAACTTCCCATAGAGTAGAAGTGGGTAGCAGAATGGATTGGCAACTAGATCCAACTATGTGTTGTATTCAAGAGACACACCTGGGACAGAAAGCCAGTTGAAATGAAAGGTTGAGTCAGAGTCACTTCAGCTGAAGTGAAGAGGGCAGAGTTGGCAATCATATTCTCAGACAAAGCAGAAGCAAAGTTAAACCTAATTGAAAGAACATAATCAGAGAAGCCACATTTTGCTAAAAAGTACCGTAGACAATGGAGTAATTATTTTTAAAAATTTACAGCAAGTTTCTCTGATAAATGCCTCATTTTTCAAATATATAGGGAGTTGAGTCAAATTTATAAAAATAAGAACCATTCCCCAATTGATAAATGGTTAAAGGATATAAACAGGCAGTTTTCAGAAAAAGAAATCAAAGCTATCTATAGTAACATGAAAAAATACTCTAGATTACTATTTATTAAAGAAAGACAAAACAACTCTGAGGTACCACCTTGTACTTATCAGAAATGGCAAATACTGGGCAGCTAGGTGGTGCAGTGAATAGAGCACTGGCCCTGGATTCAGGAGGACCTGAGTTCAAATCCAGCCTCAGACACATAACACTTACTAGCTGTGTGACCCTGGGCAGGTCACTTAACCCCATTGCCTAACTAAAAAATTAAAAAAAAAACCAGAAATGGCAAATACTGGAGAGGATGAGAGAAAATAGGTATTATGAATTGTTGGTGGAGTAGTGAACTGGTCCAACCATTCTGGAGAACAGTCTGGAACTATATCCAAAGGGTTATAAAATTGTGCATACCTTTTGATCAAGCAATACGACTACTAGGTCTATACCCCAAAGAGATAAAAGGAAAAGAACCTTTAAGTACAAAAATATTTATAATAAGCAGCTCTTTTTGTGGTGACAAAGAATTGGACATGAAGGGATGCTCATTAATTGGGGAGTGGCTGAACAAGTTGTGGCATATGATTGTGATAGAGTACTTTCATGCTGTAAGAAATGATCAGGGAGAGGAGGTTTTAGAAAAAACATGGTAAGGCCTATATGAACTGATGAAAAGTGAAGCGAGAAGAATTTGGAGATCATTGTGCACAGTAACAGCAATGTTGTAAAGATAATCAACCTGAAAGACTTGGCTACTCTGATAAATACACAGTGATTCAAGACAGTTTCAAAGGACTCATGATAAATCCCATCCACCTCCAGAGAGAGAACTGATGAACTCTGAGTGCAAATTGAAGTATAATTTTCTTTCTCTTTTTTTGACCTTTTTTTTTTTTGCAATATGGCTAATATTGAAATATATTTTCCATGATTTCACGTGTATAATTGATATCATATTGTTTCCCTTCTCAGTGGGTGGAGGAGAGGTGAAAGGGAAGGAGAGAATCTAAGTTCAAAATTTAAAGAGAAAAACTAAAAAAAAAAAAATTTTTTTTTAAAAGGAAAAAAAAAGTCTTCTCTCCCAGCCTGTTTCTGACTTTTCAGACTTCACCACCATGCTACAGTTATCTTCTCACCCTGGAAGATCCCCCCTCTTCTTGTACCTTTTTACTCTGGAAGATTCCTCAACACCTGGGACCCCTTCTTCCCATTGGTGAGTTCTTCCTGAAACTTCTATTTTGAGGAGAGGCTGAGGCCAGCCATCCTTCACCCCTCTCATAGCCTGTTCCTGACTTGACAGACTTTGCCACCATTCTACTGTATGGGTACCTTCTCTTTCCCCACTCCCTTCTCAGCTCCCTTTTATATGTTGTCTTCACTTATTAGAATGTAAGCTAACTGAGGGCAGAGATTGTGTTTATTTTTGCTTGTATTTGTATTCCCAGTATCCCTGTGCCTGTCTCTGGTGCATGAGAATCTTTTAAGAAATGTTTATTGACTGACTGTGTTACAAAATTCTACATGTAGATATGAGTAATTATGTTATCTTAACAGTAATATAAATTTATGTCAATTTAGCTGTTGAATCATTATTTCTGATTAGAGATCTTTTGTAGCTTGAGTTCTTGAAAAATTCACAGGTGTTAGAAATAACTTCTATAATATTTTACAAATTTCTTTGATGTTTTTATATGACCTTGTATTTGGCTGAAAAAATGAACAGGTAATCAGATTTTTCACCAGCCTAATAATAATGATAATAGTTAATATGTATATAGTGCTTGAAGATTTCCCAGGCATTTTACATATACTATCTTCTATATCTTATATCCCTGAGATTGAATGGTAAGGAACTAGACTAACAACAAATATGTCTTCGCAGATAAATTAATTTTATAATTATAATCATAATTAATTTTATAGTTATACTTAATACAGTATAATTATATATTACTTCAGCATTTCAAGTGACCAGAATTTGTTGGTATGAATATTCTTTTTTACCAATGCAAATTCAGCTCTGTTGCAACATAAAGATAGGCTTAGAAAGTTGCAGTTGCTGTTGCCAATCTAAAAATGTTGTTTTAAACTTCAGTCAACCAATAAACATTTATTGAATACCTACTACATGTCATCATTGTGCTAAGCAGTGAAGATATAGAAAGAGGCAAAATCAGTCCTTGCCCTTTAGGAGCTATCTAATGGGGGAGACAACATGCAAACAAATATATAAAAAGCAAACTATAGGCAGGATAAATAGAAATAATTAATAGAGGGGAAGCACTTGAATGAAGGAGGGATAGGGAAGGCTTCTTGTAGAAGTTGAAATTTTAGTTGAGATTTAAAGAAAGTTTGGCAGGTTAGTATTGGAAACGGCGGAGGTAGAACATTCCTTGCATAGGCAACAGCTGGAGAAAAACCCCATACCTGAGAGATGGATTGTCTTGTTTGTGGCATAGCCAGGAAACCAGTGTCACTGGATCAAAGAATATGTCTCATGAGGTAAAGCGAAGAAGACTGGAAAAGTAGAAGGGGGCTAGGTTATGAAGGGCTTTGAATGCCAAACAAAGTGTTTTCTATTTGCTCCTGGAGGCAATAGGAAGTCACTTGAGTTTATTGAGTAGGGGAGTGATTGGGCCTACACTTTAATGGCCGAATGGAGCATAGATTAAAGTGGGGAAAGATTTGAGGCAGGCAGATCCACAGCAGACTACTGTGATAGTCCATGTGATGAGGTCCTGCAGTAGAGTGGTAGTAGCATCAAAGGATAGAAGGGGGCATATTCGAGAGATTTTGCAGAGGTGAAATCAATAGGCCTTGCTAACAGTTTGGATATGGGGAGGTAAGAGATAGTGAGGAGTCCAGGATGCCTTCTAGGTTGTGAGCCTGTGGGACTGAAAGGGTGGTGTTGCTCTCTATAAAAATAATGAAGGTTGGGGGTAGGGGAGGACCAGGGGTGGGGAACCTGTGGTCTTGAGGCCACATGTGACCCTTTGACTGAATCCAAACTTCACAGAAAAAAATCCCCTCAATAAAAGGATTATTGGACTTGGACTCAGTCAAAAGGCTGCACCCAAGGACCTAGAAGGCCACAGGTTTCCCACTCCTGGTTTAAACTTCAGGAGAAAAATAGTAAGTTCCCTTTTGGACATACTGAGTTTGAGATGGTTACTGGATAGCTACTTCAAATTATCTGAGATGCACTTAATGCCCTTTAATAATATTTTTGTATTATTGTAGTTCCTCTTCCAGGAGATAATCTAGGAGCTATTTTTATTCTTCATTTAATTTTTATTATAGTTTAGAAAGAAACTTTGTATGTTTTCTAGGATTTATAATGTGTTTAAAAACTATTTCCCTTTAATTGTTCATGTGAGAAGCAGTTGTATGTAAATTTGTTTATAGGTTTTATTTTTAAAAATTAATACTGAAATGTTTTCATTTAACAGAAATTCAGACAGGTCATTTGAAAGTTACAGATATAGCAGTATTATACTTTTTTTTAGTTTTTAAAAAAGATTACATCTTATAAAAAGAAATGATTTACACAATAACCAAAATGATTTTACAGACTGTTTTTGTCTGGCATTTAAAGCAGTCTATAATCTTGCGTTTCCAGTCGTAGCTTCATATTGTCTCCCTTTATAGGCATTAACTTCTGTCAAACTGCAGTACTCCTTTCATTAGCATCAAGGAAACAAATACTGCATTTGCATTAATTTTGGCCAAAACTGCGTTAATATAATATAGATTCTTTTATATTTCACATAAGCAAAAAAAATTCCTTTATTAGGTTCATACAGTTGATAAGGGTTCTGAACAAGTAATATCAAAAGTGGCTTTTAGTTCTGTGAAGGGGCATCTTCTTATTAGGCTTTGGTCTAAAGCTATTAACTTTTTCATAGGTTATCAAATTTTCACTATAAATTTTTAAACTCTCTCAATAACAGTATTTTAGATTTATAGTTGAAAGGATATCTCCTTTAAAGTATCCTCAGTATCTTAATTATCTAAAAAGTTTTTAAAAGTTGGTACCAACATATAAAAATAAATTTAAAGTATTTTGTAATTTGTGACTGGCAAATTTGATTTCTTGGTCATAAAAATTTAGCTCTTAATTTTTTTTTGGTCAATATACACAATTAAGTAGAGATTTAAAAATGCTTCACTAGTTTGACACAGGTCAGAACTTACTTTTTTAGTGTGTTAGACAGTTATATTAAAATTGTCTAAATATGTGCTACCTTTTATCACCTGATATCATTACTTGAATTGAAAAGTCCTTTGCTTGTTGCTATAAAATAACAAAATGACTTTTAGTATATTTGTGTTCCACTTGTGTCAGTCATTGAACTTTATTGCTATAAAGATGAAAGCTGAATACTGTTAAATCAAAGAATAATTTGAATACTGTAAGTTTACAGTATACCATATGAGTGTCACTAAATTATATTTTTATGTTTATAGATTAGAAGAACTGGCTGTGATATGTGCTAATTATGATATTCCACATATAGTCAACAATGCCTATGGAGTACAATCTTCAAAGTGTATGCATCTCATACAACAGGTAAAAAATAGTTTTTAATTAAAAATTAAGTTTTCAAGTGTAATAAAGTTTATCTTTTAAAAACAGGGTACTTTTGTAGTGCTTATACTACTTCTGTTACATATTAATCATCAGAGCTTAGAATATCAGTTCTGAAAAGTCTAGAATTAGAGAGTGTGAAGGCCAGAATAAGGTCATAGAGAAAGAGGAAGTGAAAACACATAGATGCATAAATTTTATTCTTTTAAGAGGGATACCTAGAGCTCAAGTCTTCCTTTATGTGTTTAGAATGGGGAGAAATCCAGTACTCCTACTTCTTACTCCCATCTCAGTGTAACTCGAGGAGTACTCATATTTTACCACAGAAAAACCAGATGACTGGTTCATGTTGTAGCTTTGCCATGTACTGACTGTAATGACCTTGAGGAATGCTTGAAATGAAAAGGTTGAGGTAAATGATCTCCACAGTTCTTCTATTCTGTGACTATGTGTTACCTTCAGACTCTTTCATTTTTACAGCAGACTTTTTCTTACTGACATCATGACCTCAAGATGTGGACTAAGGTTCGGGTACCCAACAGCAATTATTTCTAGACCTTCGATTATCTGTCAGTACTTTTCCCAACTAAAATATGTTGACCTCAGTCTGCTCTTCATTGTCATGTATTTGTCTTTATGATGAAGGAATGGGAGTGCTGGTGTAAAGTTTTGCTTACTGGTACATTACTTCTTGCCATTTTTGCTTGCAGTGTGGTCTCAGTTTTTTCTTTTGGGACGTCTTAAGAAATATTTAGTAGCCTGAGATTGTGAAAATGTAACTCTGACCTTAACACTTGTGTTCTTAGCTGTTTTTACCTCATTCTGTGGGTCTATTATTTTTTTTTCTTCATTATGCTAGTCTTGGGATTTGTTCATGGTCAACTTGGGTCATGGGGTAATCAAAAATAGTGATTTACAAAGGATGTTAAAGATTTAAAGAGTTAAGGTGTAGCTTCTTTACTACTCTGTTTCTGATTCCATGTGAGTGTTAGGCTTTTGATCTCAGAGTAGCTTTTATTCTCTATGTTTGGACTTCTAGGTCACATGACCAACAAGATGGAAGACTAGACATTTTCTCTGATCCTCACAAACTCTCCAAACTTCTCCAGACCATGCATCAGAGACAAAGCAATTTCATCTCTCTCCATGGTCTAGGACAGTGGTGTCAAACTCAGATAGAAACAGGGGCCATTAAACTGTACATAAGTATATCATTAGGCCACATATTAACTTTGTTTTAAAATGTAACGGTATCTATGTTTTATCATATTTTTATTTATTTTGTTAAATATTTTGCAATTGCATTTTAATCTGGTTTTAACTGCACTCAGGTGTTCTGTGGGCTGGGGACGTGTATTTGGTACCTCTGATCTAGATCACTAAGAACCCAAACAAGACAAAAACTCTGTGAACTAACACCGAACTTGTACACACTCAGCACCCCCTCTTCCACTGCCCACCATGCTTTTAGCAGCAAGGCTGCACTAACCCAGCCCATGGGCTTATGACAGAAGGCAACCCCATATCCTAACTAACCTTCATTTCTAGTGCCTGGAGATCCAAGCTCCAAATTCCAAAAAATGTGCTGAGGTCATGATTGCCAGTGCATGATGATAATGATGTGCTGCAACCCAGCTCTGCAGGAGAGCAGAGGAACAGAGGGAGTGGGGCAGAACATGTGTCTAGGCTTGCAGTAGAGCTCTTCTCTATACTCTGATCCCTGCCTCTGCCCAGATATCTGCACATATCCAAATTCCTAAAAATTCAAGCAGCAGAAATTTGTCCAGGCTGATAGTAGAAGGGTGGCAGTGTTCTTTATTGTTGGGTCAGAGGACTGAGGACCAGAGGGAACAGAGCAGGACACAATGTGTGAAGGGCTATGTAGCGTTTCACTAAGTCTGAGAGAAAGAGCCCCAGGATCCAGCAAGGACTAATTCTGTCCCCCCAAAGCAGAGACCTAGGCTGATAAAATGTGAACAAAATATGAATAGGAGGAGACTGAGACACTTGGAGATCCAGCCCCCAGGGAAACCATCATCAGAGGGGGAAGGGAGTCAGCAAGTGAGCAATAGGGGAAAATAAATGAAAAAAAGACTAAAAATACCGAAGATCTCATGAAGAAAAAAACTCAAAAGACCATGAGCCTAAGTAGATAAACCAGTAAGAAAAACATACTAGCTGAAGGAAATATGGTTTTTAGATCCAGCAAATGAGTTCAGCATTTATGAACAAATGCTGTAAAATAAGGGAAAATGATTTAAATCTGAGGAAGGCAGAGGATCCCTCTGTATTTTCTTTTTTTCTCCTTTTTTAAAAAGTAATTTGTTTTTTTCATAATTACATATAAAACCAGGTTTTAACATTTTTTTAGTTCCAGATTCTTTCCCTCTCTTTTTCTTTCCCTTTTCCCTTCCCTGAGACAGTAGGCAACCTGATATATAGTTTATAAATGTGGCATCATGCAAAACATTTCCATGTTAAGTCATTTTGTGGAAGAAAACTTGAACCAAAAAAAAAGAGAGAAAGAAAGTGAAAAATAGTATGCTTCAGTCTTTATTCACACTTCACCAGCTCTTTCTCTGGAGGGGGATAGCATTTTTCATCATGAGTCCTTGAGATTGTCTTGGATCATTGTATTGCTGAGAATAGCTAAGCCATTCACAGTTCTTCATCATACAATATTGCTGTACATCTGTATGATGTTCTGGTTCTGCTCACTTCACTGCATCAGTTCATTTAAGTCTTTCCAGGTTTTTCTGAAATCATCCTGCTCCTCATTTCTTATAGCACAATAGTATTCTGTTACAGTCATATACCGCAGCTTGTTCAGCCATTCCTCAATTGATGGATATCCCCTCGATTTCCAATTCTTCGCCACTGCAAAAAGAGCCACTGTAAATGCTCTTGTACAGATAGGTCCTGTTCCCTTTAACCCTATGTATTTTTAGTAGAGCATGGAATGATAAAATGTCATTCCTGAGTAATTTAAAAGAGAAATGAGAATTGTGAGAGCAGAATTTATGGCCTGTGTTTCTGGATTATTGGCAAAATACAAATAATTGGCAGAATAGAAAAATTTGAATTTGCAGTGGCTAGTCTCACCAAAGAAACAAACAAACAAAAGAACAAGGGATTTGGGAATGCAAATTATAGAAGTCAGAGAAGAGAAGCAAAAGGCAATAACATTAAAAGAAAACATACTCTCCATACAAGCAAAATATAGTCCCTGTGTTCTTCCCAAGTGTTATAAAGAGCAGATACGGAGCTATAGGTTAAAATATGGTTATAATCCATATTTATAGGAAATTTGTGGATGCAAATAAAGAAAAATCTGTCTGAGCAGTACTTGATAGATAGTATCATTTATCAGATGAGGGAGGGGACTGAAGCATATTAAGGTAAAGCACAGGTTGTATAGTCTAGGACTAGGATTTAATTTCATATTTCCCATTTTCAAGTTTTCTAGTTGTCAGTAGGACTTATTGCCATTCAAATTTTTACTTGAAAATGTTTGTTAGCAATAGAATTAAATAATTTAAAAATAATTGTGTGTAGAGAATTATACAGAGAAGTATTACTTTTAGGATTTGTAAAACAGAACCAATTGTTTCTTTGATCTTACAGATAAAGTTTTGTCTTGTTTTATTTTGCATCATACTTAAAGCAAAATTTTGTGTTTAAAGTATTCACGTAAAACAGGAATCCAATTCACTAGGAGCTTCGAGCAGTTATTGTCCAGATGGATAATTGTGGACCTTCTTTGGATTCTGTTTAGTCATCCTGAATCTTACAGACAATGGTCAGAGCTGCTTTCTTTAGGTGTAGAAAATACTATTGGTACTTAACGATTAAATCTTGGATGTGTGCTTTGGGAGACCAGTGACTCCTATGTTTGTATGGAGTAATTAAAGTTTCTAAGTTTCTATTGCATTGTATTTCTTATTTGCTGAGACAAATATTGAAGTATATTGGAATATTAGCTGTTAAGAATAATTTGGGGCAGCTAGGTGGTGCATTAGATAGAACACTGGCCCTACAGTCGGGAGGACCTGAGTTCAATTTTAGCTTCAGCCACTTATTAGCTATGTGACCCTGGGCAAATCATTTACCCCTGATTGCCCCCCCCAAAGGATTCATTCTAAATAACAGCTGAGAGATGAAAGTGATATAATGTAAATGTGTGCCCATAAGACTCAGAGCTAAGTTCCAGTGATTTTTAACCAGTGAGAATGGCTTAACTTTCCATATGTTCTTCATTTTTTTACCTAGACCCTACAGGCCCCATGCCATCTCCTCAGTCTTTGTTTCTGAGACCTTTCCTCTTGGGGTGCTTATCTCCTTTTCTCTGGTTTTCCAGGGAGAGTGGAAAAGCATGAATCTTCTACTGAAGTTACTATTCTGTTATATATGCCATATGCATTATATATATGTCATGCTCATTCTTGCTTCTTTGTATTAGTTTATGATATTTCACCTAAATGGAATACTCTCTTGGTATACTTTCTGCAAGTCCAAGTCTTAGATTTCTTTGAGCCACAGTTCAATTCCTACTTGGAACTTTTATTATTCAGTTGGACATTTGTTAATAGCATTTGAGGCTCTTCTCAATCTGGCTCCAGACTACCTTTCCAAGCTTATTTCTCATTGTTCCCAATCATGTACTCTACCTTCTAGCCAAACTGGCCTACTCTGCTACTCCCCAAATTTGGCATGCCGTCTTATGCCTTCGAACAGACTGACCATGATGCTGGAAATGGACTTGCTTGCTAGACTATCCTATCTTTGAGGATAGGAATCTTATTCTTTTTGTATTCCCACAATTCTAGGAAAAATGGAGCTAAATATACCATTGACTTGATGAATAGTAAACTTTAAGACTAATATTTAATTCTGCTAACTAGCAGAATTAAGCCTGTAAGAAAACTATTTTTATTTTACTTCTTTTAATTTGTACTTATTTTAATAATATTCCTTGGTATTTCTTACTCCAGTTATTATGTATCTGATGGTAACCTATAGCAATAAATATTTAATATTTCATGTCATTTGATTTTAGGGTGCTCGAGTAGGTAGAATAGATGCCTTCGTTCAGAGCTTGGACAAAAATTTTATGGTTCCAGTAGGTGGTGCTATCATTGCTGGCTTCGGTGGTTCCTTCATTCAAGAAATCAGCAAGATGTATCCAGGTAAATAAACTAATTGTCCTTCAGAAGAAATTGCACTTATTTTGCCCCTGTGATAGCTTTTCTTTCCCAGAGTGCTGTCTTTTTATGAGAGTAATCTGTTTTTTATTATTTCAGGAAGAGCCTCAATTTCCCCAGCTTTAGATATTGTCATTACCTTACTATCACTGGGATCGAATGGCTATAAGAAGCTTTTAAAAGACAGAAAGGTAAACGTGTTTTTAATTGTAAATATATTGTATATTGCAATACCACCTGTTACTGTGTGTGACTGTTGTCTGGGAGGAGCTAGGAGTGTTGATTTTTGCTAGTATCAATGCCTACGGGACTTTCTGTGATCTGGACACAATGAAAATGCATGTACTTAGTACCAAGGATATATGGGTCATTTCTGGAAAAAAAAAACCAACTACTGCAACTTCCAATTGGCCTAATTACAGTTCTGATCAATACCACTTAAAGGTGGAGGTTCTTACATAGCAAGAAGATGCTAAAGAATTTTTGTTTACATTTCTGTCCTAAGATTGAAGAGCTGTTGAGGTCTTGAGGATTCAGCCAGGAGGGGAGGTGCTAGAGAATGAATTTGACACTTTACCTTACTCCACAAATCTGCCCTTGCAAAAGCTGGTTTCATTATTGTTATGGAAAGGCAAGAAACCTTTAAAGTTTTTGTTTTATCATTGTCTCTGAAAACTTATTTAATAATCAGTCCAAGAGAATAGGTATAGTTTGTGGTGGGCCTAGTGAGTAACAGTTGTGGGAGATTAAGTGTATCACCTGTCTGAAGGATCTTTCAGAAGCTGGTTGTAAAGGTAGCTGCCTAAACAAATAGTTTCCGTTCATTGTAACTTCTCAGCCTGTCATCCCATGCATGTGACAGATACGCAGTAACATAAGTGTTAAGTGGGGAGTTCTGTGTTTAATTCTGCCTGGTCTTCTCTGTTCCCACTCAATTTTTAGAATCAACCCATGGAACAACAATTATTTTATCATAACAATACTTATATATTAAGATATGTGGAATTAAAAATCAAGTCCCCTGGCACTGAATTCCAATAATACTGTCTAAATTATTTTGGGTACTGGAATATAGTTGCTTTTGGTATTCCTTAAAATAAATGGACTTATTAGAATTTGTAAATATTATTGTATTTGTCCTATAGTAGCAACCCAACATAAAGAATTGAACCAAGGCAAGGAACGATTTTTTTTTTCATATTTTACTTGAAAATTTACCTATACACACTAGATAGAGCACCGGTCCTGAGGTCAGGAGGGCTTGAGTTCAAATCCAGCCTCAAACACTTACTAGCTAGCTGTGTGACCCTGGGCAAGTCACTTAACCCCCATTGCCTCCAAAATTGAAAAAAAAAAAGAATACAGAAAATTTACCTATACAATACTATAGAATTTCATGTTTACATAAGATATTAAGTTTTCTTGGCCACATTTCTAGTGCATTCATACTCAGGATCAGACAAAAATTAGGTGTTGAGTAATGGTTTGAGTATTTAACTTCTACAAATAATACTTGTTGTCCAAGAAGCTGACCCTAGAATTACTCTGTCACACTGGAGAGTCCTCTCCTTTTTTTCTGAGACCGTGTCCCAAAGGAGTATACTGTAATAATTAGCAACTCGCCAGATAACTGAAAAAGTTTTACCTAGTACAGGTGCGGAAATAAAGACGTTAAACATTTAAGACACAAGAATTTCAGACATAATGAAATAGGGGAAGGAAAATCTTGTTCGTTTATAGGACAGTCATCAGAATAAAATACTGTCCATGATGAAAAAAGGATTCTAGTCCCAAAGATTGAAATTTGATTGTCTTAGAGATAACATTTTCCCTAATAACGTATAATTTTGAATGTTATTCATTTGGAAACTAAGACTCTATATAAGTATTACGGACTTTTCAGGAATGCATTTGAATGCAGTTAAACATATGAAACTCTGTTCCCCTCACAGTGTGTCAGAGGCAGTTGTCTGTTTCACCTTAACTTGTCCTCTGAATCACTGGTGTCAAACTGAAATAGAAACAGGGCCACTCCTCTCTACATAAGGATGTCTTGCAAGCCATGTATTGGTTCAGTTTTAAAATGTCATTTTTCAGAGTTTTTTGTTTGTTTTGTTAAGTATTTCCCAATTACATTTTAATCTAATTCTAGCTGTATTGAAATGTTGTGTTTGATACCTCTACTCTAAATGATTAATAAGTACTTAATTAATTGAGCCAACTTAGCCTTCAGGGCCAATTAAGGGAAGCAAGGATTTAAACTCTTAGTCCTCACTGGCTTAGTTGGGGAGATAAGACATATACACAAAAAGATGATGAGTAATTATGGTATGGTGAAAAGTGTACTTGACTGAGGCAAGAAACCATAGTTCTAATCTTGGTTCTGCCATTAACTAGTTATGTGACCTTGAACAAGTAACTTTACCTCTTTAGGCCTCAGTTTGTGTAAAGTGAGAGAGTTGAATAAGATGAAACCAAAGCCTTTACAACCTGAATTCTGTGATTTTACTGCCACATGCTACATAATAAACACTAAATGAATGTTACAGAATTTAGAAAACAGGAAGGAGGAGAGATCAGGAAGGAGAGATCACTAATAGTGATCAGTGAATGCTTTACAGAGGCATTGCTATTAGATTTAGTAGCATAAAAAGTTGGTTAGACATTAAGGGAGGAAAAAAGAAGGGAAAGTCCTTTTAGGCAGAAGCAACAAGGTAAGCAGTGTCTTGGAAATAGGAATATGAAGAGTGTATTCAAGACACCGTGAGCAGGCCAGTCTGGTAAGATAGTTAGTAGCAAGGGATGAATTTGGAGAAGTAGACTGCAGACAGATTTTAGAGGATCTTAATGCAAAGTAAAATGGTTTGGGTCATTCTCATAGATAGCTGGGAGTTGTTGTAGGCTTTTGAACAAGAAAGTGATAATGCAGTGTTCTAGGAAGATTAACCACTTTAAAGTGTCACTCTGATTCCTCATGGGATGGAAGGAACCTTGGCTTCTTGAAAGCTCTGCCAGCACAGTACAAACTCTGGTCTCACCTACCAAATGGAAAAGCTTTGAGTATGGTCCTGTCAGTGTACTATAGCCTAGTTAACTGTGGAGAGGATTCAGCACTGAAAAGCTGAATTTTTTGGTAATAGTACTCATGAAATTATTTAATCTACTAAGGCGTAGATGAAGTTTCATTCTACATTAGTGGAAGAAATAATCATATCCGTGATGTCACTTTGGATATCTTTCGAGGTATTGAAAAATGTAGTGGCATTATATATGCTGGGTTGGAGTTGGAAAGAAGTTGGAAGTGTTAAGAATGGTTCTGACTACTTGACAGGTATATCATATTGGGGATTTCCTATGATTATGGGTTGGGCTAGATGACCTGAAGTTTCTTGGAGGTCTAATCATGCTGTGGTGAGACTTAACCCTAAAAACTCATGTGTGAGCAAGAATCTTGTTTGAAAAGTCATTGTGTTTCAGTTGTGTTTGTGTCATTGTACTTTGTCTTAAAGGAGCAGCAGTCTTATTTGGGGAGAGAAAACACCAGAAACAACCAGCAAACAATGAGTATGATGATATAGTGAGTTCTGGGGAATACAAGAATCAAGATTGAAGGTTTTATTTATTAATACCTTTTGGGAATAGAAGCATGAAAATTAGCACAATTCATTATTTTGCTTATTGGTGTGCCCTGTTTAGGAATATTAGCTTGTGTTGATTAGCCTGAGATTTAGGTCTCACATACCTATCAGAAACTCTTCAGGAATACTTCATTTGGGACTAGGAAGAAAATACAAGATAGTGAAGACGAGTGTTTATATTTTAGGTTGCCCCATTTAATTAGAGTAATATTATCCTTTTATCTGTGTACTCGTGGAAGAAAATTGGTAGTCTTACTTGTTTAACCCTCCAAGATGGTTGATTGACGTGACTTGGTGGGCTTTGCTAAATTTCATGTGTACTTTCACAATTTATGTTTTGATGAGAATTTAGCTGTTTTGTAAACTTGGTTATTTAGACTTACCAAAGATTTTTGGGGGTTAAATTTATTTCTTTATAGTGATTACTATCTTTCTCTTCATTTTTCCTTTCAGTTTTGGTTAACTCATTTCCTACTTAGTAAAAAGAGTATAATACATAGCCCTAGCATGGTGACTTTTCTCTAAAATTTTAAATAATTAGTTTTTAATTGCAAAACATACTTGGTAAAGTAGAAGCTCTTAAGATTTGTGCGTGTGCATGTTGTCATAGCAAAGAACCATGATATTTTATACTCAGATGGTATTATTTCTGTTTCTTGTACACTTTGTATTGAAATTAAAGTGACAGCAACAGTTACTGGATTTTACTTAATCATTCATTAACTCTAACAGATTAACAGAAGCCTTAAGTAATTCCTTTGCCATACTGTCTTATACCCCCCAAACCACAAAACTTCCGTCTCATTAACTATTTCAGATACAGTTTAGTTTTTTACATTCTGCAAAAGAAGTCAGTTGGTATTTGTTTATAGTACACATTTTCACATTTTATTTAGGAATACACAAAAAATTAAATTCTTGGGGTTTTTTTTGTTTTTTTGGCAGTTGGGGTTAAGTGACTTGCCCAGGGTCACAAAGCTAGTAAGTGTCAAGTGTTTGGCTCCTGACTCAAGGGCAGGTGCACTGTGCCACCTAGCTGCCCTAAAGCAAAATTTCTTATATATTTTGAGGGAACATATTTCAGAGGACTCAGAAAAAACAAGTAATATCCAACATCCTAAAATTTTACGAGGAATGTCATCCTTAAGAGGGGATGGGAAACTCTCATAAATGAAATTTCAAAAGACATAAACACAATTGAGTTCAAAGGGAAAAAAAAGGTTGGCAAGTTGTCTAAAGGGAGACTTATTGACTAAGTTAGACTCAAAAAGATGTGTATTGAAATAGTGCTCTATCCACTGCACCACCTAGCTGCCCCCTCACAAAAAAATGAAATTCTGTAGCAAATAATACATATTAACAAATAGAGTGATTTCTTGCTTTACAGAATAGAAATATACCATTAATTACAATTTGGTTCCAGCTTACCTTTCCAAACTGAACACTGCTTTTCAAAATCCTACATTCTAGCCAAGCTGGTCTATTTGCCATTCCTGTATGGGACTTTTCATTTCTTATTTCTTTGTCTGTTCTGCAGTCTGTTCTTCATAGAACATGAGGAATGCACTTTCCTTTTCATTCCTTTTAGACGCTCCCTTCCATATTCCTTCAAGATCAGCTCACTTGCTGTGTCCAACTTGAAGTCTTTCCTGACCCCAAAATTGCTACTGCCTTCCATGCTGAAGTTTGTATTTGCTCTATATGTATTTCATATTTACTTCTTTGTGTCTCTATTGTATCCTTGAAAGCAGGGACTATTTAATGTTTTTGTGTTTTGTATTTATTTGTAATTTTGTGTTTTTTTTTTATCTACAGTATCTAACATGGTCCCTGGAACAAAGTAGGTAGGCATTTAATAAATGCCTTTTGAATCATGATTAACCACAAAGCAGATTCT
Source organism: Phascolarctos cinereus (assembly GCF_003287225.1). Lineage (NCBI taxonomy): Eukaryota > Metazoa > Chordata > Mammalia > Diprotodontia > Phascolarctidae > Phascolarctos > Phascolarctos cinereus. Next base: position 172,328,921 of record NW_027556402.1, read on the forward strand.
ATCTTGCTACCATATTCCATTCTTAAAATTTATATTCAATTAAAATTGTTATTTTATTTTAAAAAATTTCCCACAATTACATGTAAAGACAATTTTTAACATTCATTTTTAAAAATTTTGAATTCTGAATTCTCTCCCTCCTTTTCTCCTTCCTTCCCAACTCATTGAGAAGGCAAGCAATTTAATATAGATTATACATGTTCAGTAATACAAAACATTTCCATGTTAGTCCTTTTATGAAAGAAAACAGACCAAAAAAACCCCAAGAAAAAGAAAATTAAAAAAAAATTTTCTTTGTTCTGCATTCAGTCTCCCATCAGTTATTTCTCTGGAGGTGGATAGCATTTTTCATCATAAGTCCTTCAGAGTTGTCTTGGATCATTGTATTGCTGAGAACAGCAAAGTTATTCACAATTGTTCATCATACAATATTGCTATTATTGTTTACTCCTGGTTTTGCTCACTTCATTTTGCATCAGTTCATGTAATCATAAACTTCACATTGCATCAGTTCCAGGTTTTTCTGAAAGCATCCTGGACTTCATTTCTTAAGCACAGTAATTTTCCATCACAGTCACACACCACATCTTGTTCAGCCTTTAGCCAATTGATGGGCATACCCTCAAAGTCCAATTCTTTGCCACCACAAAAGGAGCTGCTATAAATATTTTTATATATCTATCTGTCTGTCTATCTATCTATCTATCTATATCTCCTTTTCCTTTTTGTTTTTTATTTCTTTGGGACACAGACCTAATCGTGGTATTTGCTGGGTTAAAAGATATACATGGTTTTATAGCACTTTGAGCATAGTTCTAAATTCTCTCCGGAATGGTTCAGTCAGTTCACAATCACACCGACAGTGTTTTAGCGTCCCAATTTTCCCACATCCCGTCCAACATTTGTCATTTTCCCCTTCTGTCATATTAACTAATCTGATAGGTGTGAGGTAGTACCTCAGAGTTGTTTTGATTTGTTTCTCTAATCAATAATGATTTAGAACATTTTTTCATGTGACTGTAGATAGCTTTGATTACTTCATCTGAAAACTGCCTGTTTATATCCTTTGACCATTTATCTATTGGAGAATAACTTGTATTTTTATAAATTTGACTCAGTTCTCTATATATTTGAGAAATGAGGCCTTTGTCACAGAAATTTGCAAAAAATTTTCCATAGTTAATAATTACTAATTGTGAATTTCCCTCCATCCTGTTCTTTTTCGCTTTCTCAAAAAATGTTTTGCTTCTGACCATTACCTCCCCCAGTCCGCCCTTCCTTCTGTCAGCCCCTCCCCCTTCTCTTATTGCCTTCCCCTTCTGCTTTCCTGAAGGTAAAATAACATAGATTTCTGTACCCAACTGAGTGTCTATTTTCTTTGAGCCCATTCTGATGAGAGTAAGGTTCAAGAATTGTCTGCCACCACACCCCCTTCCCCCAGTTCTCCTCTACTCTAAAAGCTCCTTCCCACCTCTTTTTTTCTGAGATAAATTACCTTATTCTACCTCTCCCTTCTCTCTTCTCCCAATGCATCTTCCTTTTTCATGCCTTAATTTTATTTTTTTTAGATATCATCCCGTCACAGTTAACTGATACTTGTGCCCTATGTATATGTATACTCCCATCTAACTGCCCTAATAGTGAGAAAGTTATTAGAAGTTGTAAGTATTATCTTCCCATGTAGGAATGTAAACAGCTTAACTTTATTGAATCCCTTATGATTTCTCTTTCCTATTTACTTTTTTTATGCTTCTCTTGAGTCTTATCTGTGAAAGTTATGTTTTCTATTCGGTCTTTTCATCAGGAATGCTTGCAAGTCCTCTATTTCATTGAATGTATATTTTTTCCACTGAAGGATTATATTCAGTTTTTCTGAGTAAGTGATTCTTAGTTATAATCCTAGTCCTCTTGCTGTCTGGAATGTCATATTCCAAGCCCACTGATCTTTTAATGTAGAAGCTGCTTTATCTTATTTATCCTGATTGTGGCTCCATGATATTTGAACGGGGGCTTTTTTGGCTGCTTTTAGTATTTTCTCCTTGACGTATGAGCTCTAGAATTTGGTTATAATATTCCTCAGAGTTTTCATTTTGAGATATCTTTCCGGAAGTGATCAATGGATTCTTTCAGTTTCTGTTTTACCATCAGATTCTAGGATATGAGGGCAGTTTCCCCAGACAGTTTCTTGAAAGATGATGTCTAGCCTCTTTTTTTGATCATGGTTTTCAAGTGGTCTCTCCTGGCTCTGTTTTCCAGGTCAGTTGTTTTTCCAATGAGATATTTCACATTTTCTTTTAGTTTTTCATTCTTTTGACTTTATTTATTGTTTCTTGAAGTCTTATGGAGTCATTAGCTTCTACGTGTCCGTTCCTAATTTCTAAGGAATTATTTTCTTCAGTGAGCTTTTGTGCTTTCTTTTCCATTTGTCCAATACTGCTTTTTAAGGAGTTCTTCTCTTCAGTGGATTTTTTTTTCTTCTTTTACCATTTGGCCTATTCTCTTTTTAAAGGTGTTATTCAGTATTTTTTTTTGTGCCTCCTTTATCAAGCTGTTCAATCTTTCTTGCATAGTGTCTTTTTCCAATTTTCTCTCTACCTCTCTTATTTGATTTTTTAAATCCTTTTTGAAGACTCATGATGGAAAATGCTATCTACATCCAGAGAAAGAACTATGGAGTCTGAATGCAGATTGAAGCATACTATTTTGTCTCTCTCTTTTTTTTTTCCTTTCTCATGGTTTTTCTCTTTTGTTCTGATTCTTCTTTCACAACATGGCTAACATGGAAATATGTTTAATATGACATGTGTAGCGTGTATCAGATTGTGTGCTGTCTGGGGGGGGCGTGAAATTTAGAACTCAAAATCTTATAAAAGTGATTGTTGAAGACTAAAAATAAATAAATTTAAAAAAAAACCAAACTCCTTTTTGAGCTCCTCTAGGAATTCTTTTTGGGCCTTGGATCAATTCATATTTTCCTTGAGGCTTTGGATGCAGCTGTTTTGACTTCGTTGTCATCTTCTGAGTTTGTGTTTATATTTTTCTTGTCACCATAGCAGCTTTCTGTGGTCCAGTTCTTTTTTTGTTTGCTCACTTTTCAGCCTATTTCTTGACTTTTAACTTTATATTAAAGTTGGGTTCTGCTCCTGGGATGGAGGGGCCACTGTCTCAAGCTTCAATTTTTTGTGCTGCCTTTTTCAGAGCTCACTCTGGGGGTCAGTAAGTTTTCGTTTCTTCCAAGGTAGTGTGATCTGAGAAGTGTGGTCACTGCTCTCCTGGCCTATCCTCTGGTCTGTTAGTGGCTACAAGCATTCTTCTCCACCCTGGAACTGTGACCAGGGTATCCTGTACATAGTCCTGTAGACAATCCCTTGTAATCTCCTTCTGACCATTTGTACAGCTCCCGTACTATCTGTGGACTGAGAGTTCCATAAACTACTGACTCATTTACCCCCAAGGCCTGCTGCTGGCTCACTGGGGCATAGCCTGCACTGAACTGTGCTCTGATGTCACTCTGGTCAAACAGACCTTTCCTGCCAAAATTCTAAGTTGTCTTATACTGGAAAATGGTTTCACCCCATCCTTTTGTTGGTTCTGCTATCTGACTCTGTACTTAGAGCTTCATGAGTTTTGCTCTTCTTTTAGCTAAGTAATTACATTAGTTTGTATCACATGCCCATATCAACAGCGGTGTTGCCATCTAATTGGTGAAAAACTGATAATAGTAGCTCCACAGAGTCCTACCCCTATGCTTGGCTATAGTGAGTGTAATCCGTGGAACATTGTACAATGTTGCTAGTGCTTTGAATATGATCCCAGTGATACAGGGGTGAGGGCTAACCCTGCTAAGAATGGAGAGGCTTATCACTGTAGGTTGGCGGGTAGGTTTTGAATTCTTAGGCCATGTCAACCTATGAATAAAAGAAATATTAAAAGTGTCCCTAGTCCTGTGTGACCCCTTCCTCTTCTGTGATAGTAGTGGAATATTGTAAAAGGGGGAAAGAAGACATAAAGAATCGTAATTTTTAAATCATCTAAAACATTAGCCTTAAGTATTGATTTTCTAGATGCAAGATCTTTGTTCATTGGTTAACAGAACAGCATCCTACTGGAAGAACTAAAACACAACGATAGTAGTGTTTTTGTGATAACTTAAATAGAAAATACCAAGAACTTGGAGGACTGGTTAGCAAAGAGCCATGGCAGAACAATGTCAGTACAATCTAGGGCAAAGAGTATTCATAAGAAGGGAATGGTCAACAGTTTCAAATATTACAGGACGTTCAAGAAGGATGAAGACTGAAAAAAGGTCATTGGATTTGTCAGGATTTGTCAAAAGATCATTGGTAATCTTGGAGGGAGAAGTTTGAGTGATGAGCTTGGAAACCAGATTGCAGAGTGTTTAAAACAAGTGGGTAGTGAGGAATTAGAGACAATGAATTTTTTTTAGGAATTTGGTTGTGAAAGGATGAATATAGGTTTGATAGCTAGAGGGGATGGCAGAATCAAATGAATGCTTTTTGAGTCTGAAGATCTGGGCATGCTTGAAGGCAGTAGGGAAAGAGCCAGTTGGTGGAAGATTAGGAAAGGAAAGAGGATGATGGAAGGAGTAGGCTCCTAGAGAAGCCTGAAGGGAATGGGACAAAGGACACAGGTAAAGTAGCTGGCCTTGGCAAGAAGGACAGTACCTTTCTGTAAGACTCTAGAGCAGAGGAGGAGAATTAGGGATGATGTTGAGAGATTTTGAATTTAGAATTGAGTAGCATAAGCATATTCCATGTTTATGATGTATGGCTTCAATATTCTTTGTAAAGTATGAAGTGTGGTCTTTTTTCCTGGGGCGGGGGGGGGGGGAGAAGGACTGTAAATTCCAGTTTGAAAAGAAAAATGAATGTTTGGAAAAGCCTCAGGGGAAGTGCAGTAGGGTGTCAAGGGAAGTATAAAAGGATTGTTGTGCAAAATTGAAGGTTTAATTAGATAATTAGATTAGATAATACAAATTTGTAGTGGATTTAGTCCATATAATTGTGCTGCTTTGTCCAGCAATAGTCCTGCAACCTGATAGCACTTTTATCTCATGAGTCTAAATTCAGCGCACTTTTCTACTATACCATAATTGTTAGACCTCTTTTTAGATATATATATGTCTTATCTCCCTACCTAGCTGTGTAAAGATTAAGAGCAAGTCAGGAGAGAGGAAGGGAAATGATGGAAGTAATGCAGGGTTCAGGTTTGGGATAAATTGCAGTAGAGCCAGTTAACTACACATCAGTATTTTGAAGGGAGAAAAATGAAGCCAGAGAAGCAGTAATAGATTAGGAGAGGAGGGAGGCCCAGAGTAATGAGTTTTGAGAGGTTGAAGAACAGTTTTGAGGTGAATGAGGCATAGGGAGAAAGATAACAGATTGTGGTAAGAGAGGAAGAAGATAATAATGAAATTAAGATATCCTATATAAGACTTACTTGTGACTGAAATGAAGTGAAAGTATAGGTCATAGGGATTTAGGAACATGTGTAAACTGGGGACCAAGAGTATTTAAGAGGTTTACCAACATGTATATTGAAGTCTTTAGGTAGAAGAGAATAGCTTGAGTATAGAGAAAGACTGAGTCAGGTATTGAACTCCTTGAGAAAGGTGGGAGAATGATTTGGGAAAACTGGTAGATAATTATCTCCAGGATCTAGATGAAGCAGACCACCAAAAGGAGAGGTTGTTGATTGATTGCAGCAGAAAGAGGAACTGAAAGTTTTATTAAGAGGCCCCAGTGTGTAGGGGAGCATGAGAAAAACTGTGACCATTAATGGGAAAGGAGCGCCCAGCAATGGAACAAATTTGCTAAGATTTCTATTGTGTTTTGTTTTTGTCATCATGGCATTTGGATTCCTAATGTGGCAGTCTCTGTGGTTCTATGCAAAGTAGAAATGTCCCAAAGGAAGATGAAAGGAATTGGGGCTGCACCAGACTAAATATAAAATGAGAAAATCAATGCTTCAATCCATTGGTGTCAAGCAAAATAGAAACAGGCCACTAAACCATACATAAAGGATCCCTGGGGCCTTTGACTTAGAAAACCACATATTAACATTGTCTATGTTGTACAGTATTTTGATTTATTTTGTTAAATATTTCCCAAATGTATTTTAATCTGGATTGGGCAGGACTGGAGAGTGTTGCTGGCCATATTGGGCTACGTGTTTGACACCTCTGTTCTAAGTAACATAATCTTTGGAAACTTAAGGAAAAGCTTGTACGAGAATCACAGGATGAGAAGGCGTGAATGAGGTACAATCTTCAATAGAAATACCTATATCAATAAGTGGAAATTATGATAGATGGTTTAAAGTTTACAGAGGATTTTACATATGTTATCAATTTAATCAGCTTAAAATCCTAGATATGTTGTATATTGGGAGCAAGGGATGTTTGTTGGAATGTTCAGAAGTAATGAGATACTTATTTTGGGATTATATCTTTACAAGTAAATCAAACTTTAGGTTTTAACAACTTCATCTAACAAGCACATCTTTTCATTGAAAATGTGGATATTTTCCATAAACCCTAATTGCAGATATTTATTATAAATATTGTTTTTTTATTGGATTTGTTGCAGAAGTAAGGACCTCTTTTGTTTAAATGTACTTGCTTTTGAACTGTGAAAATTCAATAGTGATAGTTTATTGGTTCAGCTCTGGAGTAGCTAAGGTAGAACTATTATGCTTTCAGCTAGAGCTATTTATATACTATCACTGAGAACTCCTTTTTATATTATTGGCGTTATTGCCTCCTATAAAAAGAGTGTTAAAAGAAAACTTGGGAATTTTTTTATTCTATGCCCTTATTCGCGGCAATGATATTTTTAGAGGTTATTTCATCATCCAAGCTTAGATCTTTGCAGAAAAGGCTTTATCTTTACAGTAAAGGCAGACAAGGACTCAACTTGAAAGCCTTTCCTTCTCAATCCTTCTGTTTTGAAGGGGTGAAAGGATAAGACCGAGTGGAACTCAGTGTGTGAATTGTACCCCTTTGCCTTTGTCTCCCCTCTCCTGATGGAGAAATCTACTTGATTGAGGAGAAAGTTGTCTGAAAATTGTCTGCCTTTTAGAAAAAAAGTCTAAACTACAAGAAACTGCTTCTGAACTTCTCTATGCAAAATGAAAAATAAACCTTAGTGGTTATCCTTATTCCAGTTTTGCTTTAAAAGAGAATATTTATCTTGAACATTCTAGTATAATAGGTCAGGTAAACATTCCTTTAGAATTTGTTTCTGTTAACATCCATTGGACTAGTTCTGTACCAAGGATAAGCTACTACTGCAGGGTGACTGGGTATCTACAATATGAAATAGAATGGAAAAGAAGTGCTGCTATAGGAACATAAAATATATCAAACCATATTATTAATAATAAGTTATCGACATTTATACGGTACGCTATAGTTTACACACTGCTTTAGAATATGATTCTTACAATTCTTACACCTTAAAGAAGGTGATACAGGTTTTATTTTCCTTATTTCACAGATGAGGAAACTACAAGGTTAAAGGAATTAACCAAGGTCACTCAGCTAGTGAATTTAAACCCAGGTCTTTGAACCTAAATCCAGCTCTCTTTCCACTCTACTGTTCTTCTCATGGTCATGGAATATTTAAAACACTAACTAGATTTGTAGTCATTATTTTGGCTTGCAACATTAAAACAGTGGTGCAGTTTTATTTAGCCAGTCTTCAGATAGCTTTAGTGGTAAAAATTCCTACAAATGGTGGTTATAGTTACATAGGAAATCATGAAGCTGTCTACATCCAGTGGTATTATGGTAAGCATTATGATCTCAAACACAGGTATAGACAGGGAGAGTGTGTGTGTGTGTGTGTGTTGTGTGTGTGTGTGTGTGTGTGTGTGTGTGTGTGCGTGTGTTTTGACTCTGCCCGTAAGATTAGGGTAGAATAACACTGAAGGACATGAAGTTCAAGGCAAAGCCCCTAGTCCCAGTCTTTAGACTCTGTCCAAGTATAATAAACAGGAAGTTCCTCCCCTTAGGACATGGAGTTCATATACTGCCATCCCTTGCTCTCTGCACCCTAAGAGGAATCTTAGGGGGTAAGGGTAGCTAATAGTACTCTCAGAACTCTTGTCCAGGTTTATAAGCTAAGGCATCCCAACATAGTGCCAGAGGTTTGACATGTCAAAGGGAATTCCTGTGAGAGGCAATAAGGAAACAAATACTGTGGGAGGAAGAAGCGGGTAAAGGCAGTCAGGTTCATTCAGTGCGTACTTCTGACCAGAAACAGCTTGGGCAGAAGGGATGCTACCTTGGTGGGTCATTCACAGGTCAATTGTAGTGGGAGAGATTTGGCCATATAAGAGTGAGGGGGCCTTGTATAGGGGCTAAGGTGGGATCATTCCCTTTACTTGCCCCTTACTGGGATTAGACTTGACCAGAGCCTGTTGGTGGGTGTAGGACATAGCTTTTGATACGCTGACTAGGCAACTCCAAGATGGTGGGGAAGGATCCCAATAATGAAGGGGCAGGGGCTCTTTTGGCCGGCAAGCAAGACACTCTAGAGCAGATGAGTCAAAGGTCAGTAGGGGTGGGGGGGGTGAAAATATACAAACACTGTATTAGACTTCTTCCATCAAGTTGTCTTTGCAGTCTTTGACTGTTTCCTTGTTTTTATGAACTATTATTACCTATATAATTGTACAATAATGACAGTCAAATGTGAAATTCCATTTTCAGCTTAACCTAAAAAATGAAATAGTATGTATTTCAAAGGAACACACTAATCATTGTGTCCTTGTATAAGAATTTTTAAATGATTATTTAAGACCAACTTTTGCAAGACTTGGTGAATTTTTTGCCTCTGTGGGGGTTTTAGAGGCATTATGTTTCATGACTGCAAATCAATTTGCAAAAAGTCTACTGAAGTGTAATACTTTAATATAATTTAACATACCCATGTACCAGGGTGTGAAGTTGGATTTTTTTTCTTTATTCAGAAATAAGCTGACAGTAGCATTCAAGTATACAGTTCAGTTTATCTCTAGTGAGAAGTCTTCTAAAATTAAGTTAAATATAGTACAAAGGGTAGAGAGAATCAATAATATTTCATTTCTTTTAAGTAAGGTCTTTATGTATTTGCTTGGTATGCTTATAAATTTCTCAGTATAGGAATATTTTATAATATATGTCAGTTATAGATTTAACCATAATAAAAAAATAGTACCCAGTTCTGAAATATCTTTTATCTGTCCTATAGAAAACTGCTTAGCTAAGTCTTTATATAGGAAATAGATGTTTAATATATTTTTTAAATAACTTTTTAATACTGTGAATGTTAATGTAAAAGTAGTAAAACCTTAACACATAGTAAGTATCTTGTACCACTTGCTGTGTATAGCACTGTGGCATAATAGATTTCTGGATTTGAGACCAAGAACCTTTGGTTTGAATCTAAGCTCAGATACTTATTAATTATATGATTATTGTCAAATTATTTCACCTCTCTGAACTTCGGTTACCTCATCTGTAAAATAATTATAATAGTTAACATTTATATAGTACTTACTATGTTCCAGGCACTGTGCTAATATAAGTGCTTTATAATTATTATCTCATTTGGTCCTCACAACAACCCTGGTAGGTAAGTGCTGTTATTATCCCGATTTTATAGATGAGGAAACTGAGACAAACAGATGAAGTGAGTTGTGCAGGGTTACACAGGTAGTAAGTGTTGAAACTGAATTTGAAATCAGGTCTTCCTGACTCCAGACTTGGTACTCTATCTGCTACAATCACCTAGCTAAAAATAATACTTGTATGACCTATTGCAACAGGGAGCTTGTGGGAAAAAAAAACAACTTTGTAAATGTCAAATTGATATGTAAAATGAATTACCAGCAATTAAATAATTGGGAATTCTTCTGCTTACTAGAAAACACTGCACACAGTAGGTAGCTCAGTATATATACTTCAGTTCTCCAGTGGAACTGTAATTTCCTCATAAGTTCCTGTTAATGATACAGATCATGAGCTATTTATATTTGCCTATCATGTTTGATTCTTATCCATATCTTTCCATAAATTCTTCATGAGGTTTGGGAGGGGTCATTTTACATTGCTTGTATACCTTTGGAACATGAGCAGTACTCATTGATTATTCCTCACTCTTGCTACTTTATTGGCCCATATTTTCTGGTCATACATCTCTCTGGTGACATCTTTTATGCCATTTCACTTGTACAATTTTGGTTTTAGTTGTATTGCAACCTAATTGCAACTTCCCTGTGCCTTTCCATTGCTTTTTGGGTGAACTTCAACTTGAATTCTCAGGAAACTGATATTCTATGACTTGTAGTCATGTAGCCCTACTAGAAGAATGTTGTTAAAACAATAGGCTTTTATTTAGGGAAGAATTATCGTGTTATTGAAAATCCCATGTTATTGCCTACTCTCCTCCTTTTCAACTCATGGCTTAGTTTGTTGGCCCATGAACAATATTTGTCTAAGATATATGTACTAATAATGGACCACCTCTTTGGATTTTTTATCCAGTTGTATATCATAAACATGAGACATTCTTTATCCACTTAGTTTTTCTAATTTAGATGGTTAGGTGGAATCCTCTTAAATGATTATAAATGGCATTTAGGAGTCTCTGCAGTATAGTTATACATAACTATCAATAATGTAATTTTCAATTATTTTAACATTTTTGTGGTCTAAAGATTTTCATATTGCAGTGACAGTTGAAGCCACATTACCAAATATAAGGATTGTTACAGCAGTTTCTACAGTAGCATTAACAAATGAATAATAAAAATGACCAGAGTGTTACCGTTAGAATATTAGAAATGAGCATTGAGCAATTATCTTTTTAGTGTGTCAATAAATTCAAAAGAGCTCTAGGTGTTTCTGTTGTTAGGTCTTTGGAACAGTTTCTTATTTACAGAAATATCCAAAACAGGGGAGTACAAATTAACTATAAATCATATTACTGAAATTGTACTATTATTATCACATATGGGATGGTTATGGCAACAATAATACAGTAAGAATTTATAAGCCCATAATAAAAAAAATCACCCCCATTTATTCATTTACTTTAAGGTTTACACAGCACTTTACAAACATTATCTCATTTGGTCCTCACAACAACCTTGGAATGTTGGGTGCTATTGTTTCTATGTTATAGAAGAAGAAATTGAAGCTAAGAGAGGGTCTTACTGCTTGTAAGTTGTCTGAGGCAGAATTTAAACTCGGGTCTTCCTGATTCCAAGTTCAGTATTCTTTCCACTGATGCTGTTTCTTCATTTGTAAAAGGTCATGCATGTTTCCAGTTCCTGAAGGATGTGCCAACATTGAATTTACTTAGCTATGTACCTTTTTTTCTGCCCAAGAAAATGTGGAGTTTTTGGGAACTGGGACTAATTCATTATTGTCTTTGTATTCCCGCTTCTTATCATGGTGCTTGGTATATAGTGGATATTTAATAAATACTTGTTGAATAAATAAATGAATGAACAAATGGATTTACTATGTGGGATCAAAGGAGAGTTGAGACCTACTTGTAATTCCTAAAAAAATTCTTCAGCTCCTAGGGAATGTCAATGGATGGGTTAATTTATATGGCAGGTTTAATTTATTTTACAGGGTTTTTTTATGTTTATGTTAAGTCTAGCAATTAATAAGTATTCTTTTAACTTTTTTTGAATGTCATCTTCTCTCTTATTTTTTCAGGAAATATTTTTATATTTATCCACTGAACTAAAAAAGCTATCAGAACTCCACAATGAAAGACTGTTGGATACATCTCATAATCCTATATCTCTAGGTAATTTTCCTTCTTATTTCTTATAAATATTTGTGACTTAATGAGCCCTAAACTACTTTCTAGAAGGAAATAAATCATTTTTGCTAGCTGGGTAGACTTTCTGGTTTCATGAATTTCACTAACTAAATCCTCTGATCTAGTGAAGTTTCACATAACTTCTGCGTGACTTATTTCTAGGGAGTCTCCTACACACTGAGAAAATCTCAATCAGAACAGATATATTCATCATAACTGCTTAGACTGCTCATGTATATCCATTATGGCAAGTAATAGCAGGAATTCATTGTATAATATATATTAAACCTTATTTCTGACAGTCTTTTTTTAGAAGTTGTATTGTTTTTGTACCAGTCATTTTTCCTTAATTTCTTTTCCCCATTCAGAAGCCTTCTCTTTTAAAACAAAAAAATGTAAGCAAAAGCAAATAATGTAGTTGACTATGTCTGAGAATGTGCAGTGTTTAGGATCTGTAGTCTCTCATCTCTCCTGAGAAGCAGGAAGAGATAAAAGTAAGAAATTCTGCCAAATACTAAGCAAATCTGCCAGTCTCCTAGCAACAGTATGGGGGGGGGAGCTAGATTTGTTTTTTTCTTATGTCATTGATATATAATTTTGGAGAGAGAAAAGTTTAGCCTTATAATTTTTATTGATGTAGGGAACTCTTGTAAGAAAATTCTCTTTACCAGTGCAGATTGACAGTTTACAAACTTAGAAAGTAGGTGCACTGAGAAGTTTTTTTCCTAGGGTCACAGAGCCAGACATGTGACAGACAGAACTTGAACCCAAGTCTTCCTGACTCCAAAGCTGCTGCTTTTATTCACTATAAATTCTTTAAAATTAAAAAGAGAAATGTCTGTGAAAAAAGGGAAAAAGAACTATTTTTACAAAAATATTTACAGCAGCTCTTTTTGTGGTGGCTAAGAATTAGAAATCAAGAGGATGCCCTTCAGTTGGGAAATGGCTAAAGAAGCTGTGGTGTATGATTGTGATGGAATATTTTGCTATAAGAAATAACAAGTAGGATGATTTCAGAAAAACTGGGAAAGACTTACATGAACTGATATAAAGTGAAGTGAGGAGAACCAAGAGAACATTGTCCACAGTAACAGCAATATTGTATGATGAACTGTGACTGACTTAGCTATTCTTAACAATACAGTGATCCAAGACAGTCCCACAGAACTAATGATGAAGCATACTATCTGTCTCCAGAGAAAGGACTGATAGTGTTTGAATACAGACTGAAGCATGCTATTTGTCATTTTTTTCTTTTGTTCTTTTTCTTTTATTCAAGTCATCTTGTACAGAATGACTAATATGGAAATGTTTTACATGATTGCACATGTATAACCTATATCTGATTGTTTACTGTCTCAGGGAAAGTGAGGGTAAGAGAGGGAGGGATAGAATTTGGAACTCAAAACTTTAAAAAACCTGCAAATGTTTAAAAATTACCTTAACATGTAATTGGGGGGGAATAAAATACGTATTTTTAAAAATATATGCAGGATGTCCCAAAAGTCTTAGTGCAGCTTTAAGTTGTAGGTGGGATACACAGGGCTAATTCAATATTAGGAAAACTATTAACATATTATATCAGTAACTATAACTATATAACAAAAACAACAAAAATCTTATGATTATATCAACAGAAATAATGTTAAACGTACTCAAGCAATAAACTCCCTGAAAATTAGAATAGAGCAAACAAATCAGTTAACTCCATAAGACAGCATGAAATACTAGAACAAGATCATAATATTCTGAAAATGTAAGATCATAACCAACTGGAAATTGAAAAACATGTCAAGGCCAGATCCTTTAAGAAGAATTGAACTCCCTGAAAATGGATTTTTTTTTAAGACCTGGACACTATTTGAAGAAATCACAAATTAAAACCTTTCAGATCTCTTAGAACCAGAGGGCAAAGTTAAGATGGAAGGAATTCACTTAATACTTCCTGAAATATTCCCCACCACCTCCTCCCCTCTAAAAAAAAAAAGAAAATCCCAAGGATATCCTTGCCCTAATCTAGAGTATCCTTGTCCGTGAAAAAATATTGCAAGCATCCAGAAAGGAATTCAAGTATGAAGGAACCACAGTCACGATCATACAATACATGATAGCTTCTACTATGAACGTCAGGAGATTTTGGAATACAGTACTAGGAATTATAACTTAACCTGCAAAGCTGAATATCATCCCTTAGAGGGGAAAAATAGACCTTTTATGGAATAGAGAACTCTAAGAATTTCTGATAAAAAGACTAAGCTGAGTAGGAACTTTGAAATACAAACACAAGAGTCAAAAGAAACAAAGGAAGGTAAAGTTACTGCAACAGTTGGAAGGGTGTGTATGATGATGCATTGCTAACATTCTAATAGGAGTAAAATGTGAGATAGTTCTCTCAGAGCTTTAATGTCTTCAATGGGATTGAAGGATTTAAGTAAGAAAGAAAATTTGGGTGTGGATTCTGTTCTGAGGGTTTGAAGATAGATAAGAGGTGGACGAAAGGAATACACTAGACTGAGATAAGAGTGTGGAACTTGCTCATAATTGGAGTGTATAAAAAAGCTATACAAAAATGGAGGAAAGGAGTGGAAAGGAAATAAATCTTGCTCTTACCTGAAATAGACAAAGGAGAATTGAAAACACACTTAGTTTGGTTTAGAAACATCCTAGACTCAGAGGGAAAATAAGTAGGGATAAGGAAAGAAGAGCGGAATAAGAAAGGCATGATGATACCAGAGAAGTAGTAGCCTCTAATAAAGCAAACCTTCTGATCCTGAAGGGGAGATTAAAAGGGAAAGAAAAGAATTAGTATCTAAGGGGATGGAGAATACTCTTCAACTATAGAATAGCAGAACAAGGGAAAGAAGGAAAAAAAGAAAAAATTAATTGGGATCTAAGGGGTATGGAGATACCCATCAACTGGAGAATGGCAGAACAGATTATAGTATATGAATGCAATGGAATATTATGATGTTGTAAGAAATGATGAAAGAATTTCATAGATACCTGAGTAATATGCAAAGTGAAGGAAACAGAGAACCAGGACTGCCATTTTATGACAACATAAACATTGTAAAGAAAAATAACTTTGAAAGTTTTAACTAATCAGTGAGGTGTACAATCACAATTCCAGAGGACCACTGATGAAAGATGTTCTCTATTTCCTGAGAGAGAGAGATCATGGAGTCAAGGTTTCAAAAAAAGTATTGATTTTTGAACATTGGCACCATGGATTTATTTTCCCTCACTTATTCTAATTTGTTAAGAGGGATTTTTTTCTCTCAAAGGTTGATGAGAAGTGACTAGCACAGTGATGCCCCCTAAAATAGTTCCATTGAAACATTTTTCAAAGTGTTTCAGTGAACAAAAGAAAGCAACAGTTTGAAAGTAATGTATGGAATTTGTTATATACTTTTTTTGAAAAAGTGTTATAAAATAGTGATTCATGGTTTCATATGCAATGTTTTTATGTTCTGTATATACAAGAAAATATTATTCTAGTATTTAAGTTCATAATTTAAAGAAATCAAAACAAAGATAAATGTTCCCAGTTTTCTAAAAAGCAAAAACTGTTATGAAACTCTTTAAAAATAAAAAAAAGCTACATCTTATGAATGATGAACAAACTAAAATTCAAGTCTCAGAATTATCATTGTTCAGTCCTTTCAGTTGTGTCCTATTCTTCGTGAACCCATTTGGGTTTTTTGGAGGGACAAAGATACTTGAGTGGCTTGTCATTTTCCTCTCCAGCTTGTTTTACAGATGAAGAAACTGAGGCAGTTAAGCTACTTGCACAAGGTCTCACACAAATAAGAAGTGTCAGAGGCTGGATTTGAACTGAGGTCTTCCTGATTACATTATTTCACCTAGCTGTCCAGTCTCAGAATTGTCTTTTTATAAATGAGGCAGCATGGCTTAGTAAAGAGCACTGGGCTTAAGAGTCAGAAAACCTTGATTTGTGTCCCAGCTCTGACACTTTCTAGCTATGTGAACATGGATAATTTATTCAATTTCTATGAGCTTCAGTTTACTCATTAAAAAATGGTTTTAATAATTCCCATACATTCTTCCTCACAGGGTTGTTTTAAGAAACACTTTGTAAACCCTAAGGTATTATATAAATATTGTTAATTGTTAATATATTTAACACAGCACGGTCTCATTTTATACAATTCAGGTATTTATAGGTAGGAAAAAAGTACTTAAGATGTATATGTTCTGCAGTCTGGAGTTATACCCAGAGCGTTATGAAACTGTACATACCCTTTGACCTAGCAATACCACTATTAGATTTTTTCCCCAAGGTGATCAGGCAAAAAGGAAAAGAACCTGTATGTTCTAAAATAGATATAGCAGCTCTCTGTGGTGTAAAAGAACTGGAAATTTAAAGGAAGCCCATCAATTGGGGAATGACCAAATAAGTTGTAATATATGATTGTGATGGAATACTACTGTGCTGTAAGAAATGATGAGCTGGTTGATTTTAGAAAAAAAAAACATGGGAAGATTTGCATGAAATGAGCAGAAGCAAGAGAACATTGTATACAGTAATAGTAATATTGTTCAAGGAATAATTATGAATAGCCAAATTACTCAGAGTATTATGAATGCTCAAATCAACTACAAAGGACCTATGAAGGAAGATGCTACCCACCTCCAGTGAAAGAACTGATGAAAGAAGTATGCATAGTATTGTTTTACATATATTTATAGATCTTTGTCAAGTGGTGGCCTCTCTAGTGTGGTGTAGTTTGGGAGGAAGGGAGATAATTCAGAACTTAAAATGTAACCAGAAAACAAATTTAATCTAATTTAAAAAGATGTGTGTGTTTTGCTAGCTGTTCTCTATGTATGATGTTCCATCTCTTGCCTTTATGCTTTTATGCACATTTTCCCCATACCAAGAATGCTGTCTTTTCTGTGTTTCATAGTATCTTTCAAAGCACAACTTGGATGCCATCTCCCATACAAGGCCTTCTCTAATGAACCCACTGTCGTTTCCCACCCCCATTTTACTGGCACACTCTCTTAAACCTACTTTGTATATACGTAGTCATTACTTATGTAGGTGTTATGTCTTCCTAGTAGAATGTAAATTCCATGGGGGCATGTACTACTGTCTCATTTTTTATCTGTATCCTTACTGCTTAGCACAATGACTTGTACATAGAAGGCACTTAGTAAATATTTATTGAATTGAATTGAATTGGAATCACATTTCCTGTTGACTTACAGCATAACTTCAGAGTTCTGTTAATATAGGTAAAAAAATTTTGGCAATTGGTATTGAAAATCACAATTTAAATCCTAAAATTTACTTCTAGGAGCATTGAATTTTTTTAAGCAAATATTTTATGTGCATATAATTTACCCATACAACCTCTGCAAAAGAACATAGGCTCCATATTCCACTTACATAGTCTTTGCTTAGTCAGTAAAAGCAAATATATATTAAAATACATTCCATGTAGGAAGTTTTCATAAACTGCATTGGATTTTTGAATATTTGAGCAGCTACATTGACCATATCATCATTCTCATCATTTACTTGGCTTTCTTACTAGCTGGAAAAGTTACATAGTGATACTTTTTAGACATTGAGGTGGTTATAATCAAATGAATTTGCATTGCTGTGATGTTGTTAATAGATATGCACATTGAATTTTGGCTTTATTTAATACTTTAAAACAAAATTGTCAGCTGAAAATGACTAAAAGATGATGGTCCTTGCACTTAGCACACCTACTAGGTGCTTAATAAATACTTGTTTCCTTCCCCTTCTGCTTCCCTGTTCCTGAAGTTTTTATAATTTCTGGAAAAACTAAGGCTGTCTTAAGACCCTGTTTTTCTTTATTCAGCTATGTCCCTTAAAACATTGGATGAGAATTCTGACAAAACTGTCACACAGCTTGGATCTATGCTTTTTACTAGACAAGTGTCTGGAGCCAGGTAAGCATGTTTGAGAGAGGTGGTTTGTGTTTTGAGTTTGGCTTTTTAAGCTTGATGTTTAATAACTATATTTTATGTAATAATCATATGTTAAGTATATGCTGAAGCATACTTGGAGACTATTGAAAAGAAGACTGGTTCTTTCCAGAAGTACTGTTAAGAACTTGAGTATGTCATCTAGCCCATAGTCTTCATTTTTAGATATTTTTATATTTGAAGCATTCCATTTTTTAAATTCTATTTTTTAAAGATCTCAAAGTTTAAAAAAACCAAAACTTCTCTTGGTAAATAAGATGCTAATAATTCTAACTTGATTATTTTAAGTGATTGCAAGTATAACTTTTTTGTGTTCTCATAAACACAAATGGATATTTCACCAGCAATTTTTAATAAAAGACAACCACTGTGAAGGAAAAACTTAGTTCTTGAATTAAATAGAGTGTGGAATTCCATCTCTGGGAAAATTCACTTGAAAATTTTACTGTATATCTGTGTGTATTTAGCTTGGAAGAATGTGTATAAAATCTGGCTCATTTCATTTAATCTTTTATTAGGTCATGGAGAAAAAAGAACTAAAATATTTTTATGTAACTGTTCTTTATTTGCTTCAATTAAAGAGTTTATATTTTTCTGTGGAGTGCATAAAGGGTAAGGATTTCCCACAGATGACAAGCTCTTTTACCTTTGATTATTCGGTGTTCTTCATTGGTGAACTTCTACCGTATGCATCTTAGTTTTGGTTCTTTTAAACTTGTCATTTTCACCTAATCTTCAGCTTTGTTTTTGATTGTCTTTATATAGGTTGATTTTTTAAAACTGATTACAAGTGCCTCTAATGCATAAGATTTTAGGGAAAGAGCTTGAAAGGATCTTAGATGGCCCTGAGCCTAACCTTGTCATTTTACAGATGAGAAACTGAAGCCCAGAGAAGGGATGTGACTTGGTCAAGGTCACAGAGGTAGTAGTAAGTGATAGAGGGGAGAATGAATTGAAATTCTCAGGTTTCAAAAGAAGTGCCTCTAGTTGACTGAGGCCCTCTGCTCCAAGTGTGCGAGTTTAGGTCTACTGATAACAAAAACTAGCCATGAAATAATAAAAATCACACATTAGAAACTACCCTTAAGATCTGGCTGTTATTAATTGCCTGCCTAACACCGTACCTGCTGCAAGTGTGAAAGTGGCCAGTTGGGTCAGGGACTTAACTGTCCCTTCTTCTTTATTACTTGCAATGCATCCTTAACATAGTGCTGAGGACATAGTAGAAAACAAATAAGTACTTCTTGATTGGGTGATGCAAGACATTAAAGTGGGGTTACTGGTGCCAAGTAGAAGTGGCATAGCCATGTTTTTAGGGATCCCAGAGAAATTTAGAATTGGAGTAAGGTTACATATGTATAGTAATGTTGATGTATGTGGTTTTGGGGTTTGTTCTCCACTGACATATATATGATACTTCACATTAAAATTTTGTAAATGGTATTGTGTCAATAGCATCAAATATATTAAATAGTGAATGGTTTACCAAATAAATTTTTTCTTTCAGGGTTGTGCCTCAGGGGATTCTGCAAACTATGAGTGGCTACACTTTCAAAGGCTTTTCTTCTCATGCAAGTAACTATCCTTGTGCTTATCTCAATGCCTCATCAGCAATTGGAATGAAAAAACAAGATGTAGAATTGTTCATAAAAAGGCTTGATAAGTGCTTGAAGTCAGTGAGAAAAGAAAAAAGCAAAGAGAATGGTGGTGACAGTGCAGTTGATAATTGTAACATCACTGAAGATGTGAATATTCAAGAAATGGCCTTAAATCTGGATAATGCAGTTGTTCTCGATGAATGCAAAGAAGTTTATTCCTGACATATGCAGTCTTTCTGTTTATGGTTTGAAATAAGTTTTTGAAGATAACTACAATGAATAATAATTTGTAATTTTTTTTATATTAATAATTCATTTGAAAATGTGTAGTTAATGTGCCTGAACAGAGAGTGAATTGAGTGTTAGCAAATATTATTATCTTTTGAATCTTGGGCTGTTTCATAATTATGCCTCAATCTTTATAATCTTCCACAGAATAAAATATACTTAACATTTTTCTAACTGAAAAGTAGTCAGCTATGCACTTTTATTCAAGTAGTCCTTACTAATATAAGGATAGTAAAATTGCATATAATTCTCTGAAATATTTGAACTGCTTTTTTTTCCTGACTGCCCCCTCATTTACACGTTATATATGTTCTAAGTTATGTCCTGTTGTATAGTTCATATGTTTGTTGATAAATAACCATATCCTAAGGAAGGTTGATTAAAAACATGCTTATTAGTTTGTTTTTATTAAAATAAAGAGCTTTTCAAGAAATGGTGAATTTTTCAAATTTTCTATGGTGACTTTAGTTATCTAGTTTTATTTTTTAATGAAATACTTCTTTATGGGTTCACGATGTGATGGAGTGACCAGAGCACTGAAAAGTGGGAGGCCTGGATTTTCATCTCATGTTTGTCATTGTGTGATTATGTAAGCCTGAGCAAGTCAATTAACTGCTGGGATTCAGGTTTCTTATCTGTAAAATTAAGGGATTGATATTTAAGATCCTTTTCTGCCAAAATTCTCTGATCCCAGATTCTTTGAACAAATACCTTGTATTTTGGCATATGAGAAGTATAAGTGATGGTCAACTTCAGTAGTTCCAAAAATACATTTTTATTAAAGAAAATTTTAAAATGTACCTACACTTGTTTTTCTTTAAGCTCATAATAATATTTGATCTTTTGAATCTATCTGCTGTAAGGCACCATGCTTACATAATCTTTTGTGGGGCAGCCAACACTAGGATTGATTAACTCAAGCATATTTGGATGTATGCATCTGCTAGGGTAGAAAATGAAACAGTGTGAAAATAGTTGCTTCTCATGAAGTAAAATTCTTTAACTTAATAACTGTGGTATATATAAGGTATTTGGCTTATGTTCCACATAGATCAAAATGCCAGAAAAACTCCCAATTGAGATTTGACTATACCTTTGATTTCATGATTGCATCTTTTTTGATTGATTTTAAAAATGAGAGAATTTCCTGGTACTTGAGCTTACATAAAGCATTAGTTAAACTTTCAGACTATTGTCCAACATCAGCTACAACTTATACAAGTTCCAGTAAATGTAAAAGGAATACTTTATAAACAAATATAATAATGTTTTAAAAATCTTTTATGTCTCAAAACTCTTAATTAGAAAATTTTATATTCCAAGCATCACATTCATATCTGTGTTTTCTTTTTGTTATCTTTTGAATTCCAACAATATTTTTAAAATTAAATTGCTTTTGAAATTTTGATGCATTTCACATAAATATTCATGAATAAAAACATTGTGCAATGATCATACTGGGGGTTTTTTTATTTTTATTGTTTGAAATGGGATTGTAAGACACATAAAAAACCAACCAGATGTAACAAAATCTCTAGAGCATAAGAAAGAAAATTAAGTAATAATGCAAGTGTAAATGCTGGCATTGCAGCTTCATATACGTGTAAGCCAAAATTGTTTTGTAGAAAAAGTCATCTATATTGTGGAATCATCATTTAGCTTAAGAAAAGGTAGAGCCCAGAGACTAGCAAATGTTTTAATCTGCAATGTGTCAGCAGTTCTTGGACTTCAGCTGCTGAGCAGATAATACTAATTAAAGATAAATTACATGAACTCACATATAAATGATAGATATGGTATAACATTCCTGTTCTTAGTGTATAAAGTTTGAGCTGCTATTTTTATTATCATTTTTAAAGAAGTTTTAGATTTCTGGTTTAAATTCTTATTGGCCCTAAAACAGCTTTGTGATCACAAAAATAAAAAGTATTTTGAGCATGTGTCTAACCCCAAAATATACAACATAAATGTCTTTAACATATAACGTGTTCATTAACACATGTTCATATATTGTATATTGTTAATAGCAACAGTATAACTGTAACATATGACATGTTCATGAACATGTGATCATACATTATATACCATTAA
Organism: Phascolarctos cinereus; assembly: GCF_003287225.1. Taxonomy (NCBI): domain Eukaryota; kingdom Metazoa; phylum Chordata; class Mammalia; order Diprotodontia; family Phascolarctidae; genus Phascolarctos; species Phascolarctos cinereus. The sequence goes on from NW_027556402.1 coordinate 172,350,723, forward strand.
TTCTTCATGGCTGAATTCATAATTCAGTTCAGTCATAATATTCCAGCAGAAGTATTTCCTGTAGGGTAAGACAGATTTCCATACCCAATTGAATGTGTATGTTATTCCCTGCTTAAGCCAAATCCTACAAGAATAAAATTCACTCATTCCCTCTCACCTTCCCCCATTTCCCCTCCACTGTAAGAGACTTTTCTGTTTTTTTTGTGAGATAATTTACCCCATTCTACCTCTCCCTTTCTTCTTCTCCAAGTATAATCCTCTCTCATCCTTAATTTTATTCTCCAGATATGACCCCTTAATCTTCAACTCACCCTGCGCCTTCTATGTATCTGTCTATCTATCTATCTATCTATCTATCTATCTATCTATCTATCTATACATACATATAATTTTTTCCTTCCAACTACCCTAATACTGACAAAGGTCTCATGAGTTATAAATATCATCTTTCCATGCAGGAATGTAAACAGTTCAATCTTAATAAGTCTCTTATGATTTCTCTTTCCTGTTTACCTCTTCATGTTCCACTTGAGTCCTGTATTTGAAAGTCAAATTTTCTATTCAGCTCTGGTCTTTTCATCAGGAATGCTTGAAAGTCCTCTATTTCACTGAATGACCATTTTTTCCCCTGAAGGATTATACTCAGTTTTGCTGGGTAGGTGATTCTTGGTTGTAATCCTATCTCCTTTGCCCTCCGGAATATTATATTCCATGCCCTGCGGTCCTTTAATGTAGAAGCTGCTAAATCTTGTGTTATCCTGATTGTGTTTCCACAGTACTTGAATTGTTTCCTTCTGGCAGCTTGTAATATTTTCTCCTTGACCTGGGAACTCTGGAATTTGGCTATAATATTCCTAGGAGTTTTCCTTTGGGGATCTCTTTCAGGAGGAGATCTGTGGATTCTTTCAATTTCTATTTTGCCCTCTGGTTCTAATATCAGGGCAGTTTTCCTTGATAATTTCTTGAAAGATGATGTCTAGGCTCTTTTTTTGATCATGGCTTTCAGATAGTCCAATAATTTTTAAATTCTCTCTCCTGGATCTATTTTCCAGGTCAGTTGTTTTTCCAATGAGATATTTCACATTGTTTTCTAATTTTTCATTCTTTTGGATTTGTTTTACAGTGTCTTGATTTTCATAAAGTCACTAGCTTCCAATTGCTCTATTCTAATTTTTAAGGAAGTATTTTCTTCAGTAATCTTTTGGACTTCCTTTTCCATTTGGCCAATTTTTCCTTTTAGGGCATTTTCTCCTCATTGGCTTTTTGGACCTCTTTTGCCATTTGGGTTAGGCTATTTTAAGGTGTTATTTTCTTCAGTATTTTTTTGGGTCTCCTTTAGCAAGCTGTTGACTTGTTTTTCATGATTTTCTTGCATCACTCTCATTTCTCTTCCCAGTTTTTCCTCTACTTCCCTTACTTGCTTCTCAAAATCCCTTTTGAGCTCTTCCAAGGCCTGGGACTGATTCATATTTTTCTTGGAGGCTTTGGATGTAGGAGCTTTGACTTTGTTGTCTTCTTCTGGTTGTATATTTTGATCTTCTTTTCACCAAAGTAAGATAATATAGTCTGACTCTTTTTGCGCTGCTTGCTCATGATCCCAGCCAATTACTTGAGTTTTAAACTCTTTGTTAAGGTAAGAGTCTGCTTCCAATGTGGAGAATGTACTGTCCAAGCTTCAGGGGTTTGTACAGCTGTTTTCAGAGATACTTGTAGGGACCTGTAAATTTTCAGTTCTTCCAAGGTGGTATGATAAGGGGTGAGGTGTTTACTCCTTTCCTGGCCTGTGACCACAAGTACTCCTTTCTGTCCTGTAACTGTGAGGAGGGTTTCCTCTCCACAGCCACTACAGGCTCCACCACGCCAGCGCTCCTCCCCATCCCAGCACTACCACCAAGAACTGTGACCCAGATCCAAACAGGGACAAAGCAAGAGATTGCTGCATCAACACTGGCAAGGAGATCCCTGCAATCCCTCTCTGATCAGCCACTGGATTCCCCCTCAGTCTATGGGCTGGAAGCTGGGAAGCAGCTGCCCCCCCCCCCACCATGCTTTGGGGAATGGAGCTGAAACTCCCCTTTCCCTTCTCAGCACCAACAAACAGACTTTTCCCACTGACCTTCTAAGTTGTCTTTGGCATTAGTAGATTGAGGAGTCTGGAAACCTCCACAGCTGCCCTAGATTCAGTCCTCTGAGGCCTGCTCCAGGTTCATGAGGCCTGCATGCCCACGCTGTGCTGAGCTTCCAGCCTGGCACAATAAACCTTTCTGATCAACCATCTAGGTTGTCTTGGGCTAGAAATTTGTTTCACTCTGTCTTTTTGTGGGTTCTGCTGCTTAAGAATTTGTTTAGAGCCATTTTTTATGAGTATTTGGAGGGGTTTGGGGGAGAGCTCAAGCAAGTCACTGCTTTCACTCCGCCATCTTGGCTCTGCCTCCTATTAAAGGATTTTCTAAATCATCTAGTCCTTTATTTGGAAATGCAAAAATTATACCTATCTGTGTCATTGTCCATTTCAGATTTGCAAGGCCTCGTATTTGAATTCTATAGGTATAATTTTAATTTCATAAAATTAATGTGCACTAATTGGAATCCCATTTATATTCCCCATTGAAATCTAATTTATCCTGTAGGGCTTTGACCATTATTGTTCTAGTCCCTGGGCCAGCTTTAATTTTAAAAGTATAATTGATTTTAGATAAATTATCTGAAACATTTCAGAAAACAGCTTTTTCAGAGCTTTTATTTGGGAGTCTTTCAGTTTCCTTTTGTATTTAAATTTGAAAATCCCTTCAGACTCATGTAGAATATAATTTGCTTTTACTTTTATTTTATACAAGTGAAATTTCAGGTCACAACACAGGAAAGCTAACATGATGTAGCAGAGAGATAGGGACTGAACCTATGATCTGGGTGATAGAGAACTCCCAAATGAGGAAATTCCTCTACTAATGCAAGTTGGCACCGTTTCTGTAGTAAGGTGGTTAAATGACTTAACATAGTCACATAACGATTATTTGTGTCAGAGGTAGTATTTGAACCCAGGTTTTCCTGGCTCCAAGGGCCAGCTCTCTATCCATGAGGACACTGCTGCTGGAGACAGACATAGATGGATTGACATTGATAAAACTGTATGTGCATATACAATAGAGACCTGTACATAATTTATATTAATTGATCAAAGTTTTTGATGCAATCAGCAGATCATAGTAAATCACTCAATAAGGTTGTTATATTAAAATTCATGATGGAATTACTAGTTATATTAGTTTTGCTGTTTAGTTTCTGGTCTTTTCCCTATTACTTGCGGAAAAGCAGCCAGGCTAGCATTATTTAATCAGTTCTACACAACCATGCTTGAAAATGCAGCAAAACCTAATTGTTCTTGTTAGACTATTTAGAACTTTAAAAATGATGAACATGGTTCAGCAGGCAGCCCACACCAAAAGTAATTCAGAAAAGTATGCTATTGATTATCCCATAGATAAAAAATAACCACACATGATGTATCATAATGTAACCATTATCTTATTATAGGTTAGTCTTGAAAGTCTGTAATCACACACATATGTATATGTATATATAAAATCACATATGTCCTGGGTGGCCATGACCCAGTGCTTGACAATTCATAATTGTCTCTTAAGGTCTAATGGTATAATGGAAGGTCGATTCACTTGCATATTGCACTTTTGGCATTGTGTCTGGTTTGTGTGTTTGTATGTACACATAACTACATATCTAGATGTATACATAGAGTAATAGTAATTCCTGGTTGTCACTAAATTCTAATGCTAAGTAATTGGAAAGTCATAGTGGATACTGCATCAAATTTAGAGTAAAGGTGGTGGCCTCGCACTTTGTCTTTCTTACAACAGAGACAATTGGGGGTTCTATGAATCTAGCCTTAGATTTCCAGGTTTGGAAGAAATTGATATTGTCTGTCTAGGTCACGGGTGGGGAACCTGTGGCCTTGAAGCCACATGTGACCTTTTAGGTCCTTGGGTGCGGCCTTTTGACTGAGTCCAGGTTTTACAGAACAAATTCTTTTTATGAAGTCAGTAGACTAGGAGGCGAAAAGTTGGAGGGAGGTAGTTCAGCAAAGGGAGTTTCTTTCTAGAAGAGGGAAAGTCAGCTATTAGTGGTACTGTACATCCCAGTAAAATCAAACACAAGTACCTACCATGAATTAGGCCCTGGTATACAAAACTCAGATGGAACAGTTCCTGCCTTTGTGAGCTTACATCCTATAGTGGGAGAGAACATGTCTATATACAACTATATACAAAATATATACAAAGTAAATTCAAGGTAATGGGAGGTGGAGGGAATGGGAGGAGACAGCAGCAGCCAGGAAACATGTCATATAAAAGCTGGCATGTCAGATGGGCTTTGAAGGACACTGAATTCTAAGAAGTAGAGCTGAGGAAGAGAATACATTGCAGGCATTGCAAAGACAGGAGATAGGGCATTGTGAAAGAGAACCATTAGGAAGGCCCCTTTGGCAGAACCGAAGATTCTGTAAAAGGGAGAAATAGGGAGACCCTGGAGCTTTAGGAAAATTGTTTCAGTAGCTGTGTGGGGCGTCTTAAGGTAGGGAGGCCCATTAGGAAATTATTTAGGTATGTCTAGAGATGTGATGAGGGCCTAAACTAGAGTAGTTGTGGGAGTGAAGAAAAGGGGACATTCTAGAGAGATGCAGAATTGACCAGATTTGGCTAATGGTGGATATATGAGGTAAGGGAGAAGTTGAGGATGTCTCTAAGATTGCAAACCTGGGTGACTTGAAAGTATGGTAGTACCCTCAATAAAAAGAAAAAGCTAGGAAGAAGGGTAGTTTTTTGGGGAAAGATGATGAACTCTGCTTAAAGATGTTGAGTTTGAAATACCTATGGACAACCAGTTAGAAATGTCCAATAGGAAGTTGGTGATGCAGAATTGGAGCACAGGAGATCAATATCATTGGTATTGTTACAGAGTGGCTATCATCTTAATCTGTTCATTACCATTTTAAAAAATTTAGACTGACTTTGGAATTTTTTTCATTTTTTCATTTTTGAAGTTAGCATTGGTTTTAAAATGATATTCACTTTATAGCCATCTTTTCCAGAAACCAATTTTTTTCCCACAAAATATGAAGGATACCTATTCAGTTCTTTTAATAAAGCAACACATACATGAAAGCAAGAATCATCTTCCTTTCCCATATTCATGCCTTAGCTATGCAATCTTACATTAATAAAATGTTACATAATAAAATAGTTTACATTTATACATATACATGTGGAATACAATCATACGTATATGTCTGTCTGTATTAGTCTGTAGTGTGTCTCAATACAGAACAGATTTGATGGTTTTAATTTAACCAAGTCGTTCAGAGCAGTGGGACCAGTTATGTATGGACACAGTAGCAAAGACTGTTACTGTTGAATCACTGTCTTCTCCACACCGAGTAGTCTCAAGTTCTTTAACCTCTTCTTCTAGGACACATTTAGAATCGTATGATTTTGGAAGGGACCTGAAAGATCACTTAGTCCAACCCCTCATTTTACAAATAATGTAACAGGCCTTCAAGGGAGGGGTAGTGACTCATCCAAGCAAGAAAAGTTGTAAATTAAGGGATTTGGGATTTGAACTGAAGTCCTCAGATTCCACCAGCAGGGAATTTCCCACTACCCCACAGTTTCTGTCCTCAAAATAACTGTTATTGCCTTTCTATACTTTTCATTGTTGTTCTTTTCATTGTTTTAAATGTTCCGAAATATGGTGTTTTTCACAAAGGTCTAACATGAGATATAATGGAAGAACTGCTCACCTCTCACATGTCAAACTTTTCAGCATTGTCTCTGGCTTTGTGTGTGTGTGTACATTATACATACAGATTTAATAACAATAATAAGTAATATGTAGCATCTGTGATGTGCCAGGCACTGCACTAAGTGCTTTCCCGTGATCTCATTTGATCCTCCTGAGAAGCAGGCACTATCATTGGCAAGTGGTGATTCAGTGACTTGTCCTGGGTTACACAACTGGTGAAGTGTCCGAGGCTGGGTTTTAACTTAGGTCTTTCTGACTTCAGGCCTGGTGCTCTAGCTCCTGTGCCACTTAGCTGTCTTCATTTGTAAAATGTTTTAATGAAAATAGTTAAAATAACCTATTGTATAGCACCTAGGGCCGCTCTAATGTGGCCCCTCATTAGCTAATCTCAGACCCATGCTACTCAAGAGGTAATCATCTCCAGCCCCCAGCTCATGAGCCCCCATTTAAACTGGATCTCCCTTAATAGCCATTAACAGAACACATCATGCTACAGAAAAACAAAGCATATCTATTTAAAACAAAGTAAGGAAAGTTACAAAGGAAAAACACATCGGCAAACACAAGGATGCACACTCCCATGGATTCCTATGACTTCAGTAAAAGAAGGAACATCTGTAGCCCTCTAAATGACTAAATGCCCCTAGGGTTGCTTTCTGGATGGAAAATATTGCTGCCTAGGAAGATGCCCTTTGTTACTTCCCCATTGATTTGCTACTGCCATCTGATGGGCTGTTACCTCTGCCAAGCTGCAAGTGGTTATTACTCAAAGACAAAAACCAAGTTCCTCAAAATAAGGAAGCCTTTTATATCAAGAAAAATCCCAAAATGAAATTGAGGATAAATTGCCAGGAGGAGCTTTTGATATCATATTAATTAAATAAATGAATGGTCAGAACCTAGTGTTGTTTTTTTTTTAAGCCAAAGGCAGGGATAAAGTCAAAATAACTAAGGGTTGTAGACTAGCTTAAGTTTAGAGGTGGCTTGTAGGGCACAGGTCAGTCAAGTGGGGAATGGATCTTATGAGGTACTTGAAGGTCTTTCTAGAGCAGGAGCCAATAAGGAACCAAAAATCCGCAGGGCCATTTAGGGAAATTCCAAAAAATCGTGACCAAGAACTGAAAACTTGGAATCCAGAAAGGAAGAAGGCAGCAAAAGTCATTGGGATCAGAAAGGCCAATAAAAGGGACTCCTGAGAGTAGGAAATAGGAAAGGAGTCCCAAAAACCAAAACCAATTCATGGGTGAAAGAGGCTCTGGAAATGCAGGTGTTCTTAATTTGCATGTTTGTATCTTAGGCTTTGCTTTAAAAGCTTGTCCTTTTATCTGTTTTGATGTTTGCTTAAATTTAGCTGTTTTCATAAAATTCAATTTTATTTAAAAAAATTTGAATCTCAGTGATGCAAATCAGTGGTCTAATGTAAATGATCACCATCTTGAAAATCAGAAAAATCGTAGGATCTCCTAATTTTATAACCAGAAGGTACCTTAGACATCATTTAGTACAACTCCCTCATTTTGTTGATAACACTCACAATATCTAGAGAAGATGAGAGAGTTGTCCAAGGGTCACATGGCTATCTTTGGTCAGAGGTAGAACTTGGACCTCAGCAACCATGCATCTTGGGAGTCTGGATCACCCTCACGGGGTACCTCTTTGTTACCTACTGGTTATATAAATTGCAGGGTCACTTCAAAATGAGATGAATGAACTCCTTTGGATATCGAATCTGCAAATGTAAAAGTCGTGAGGTACCTTTGTGACAGTCTTCTGAAGATGTGTTCAGAACTGTAAGTAGTAATTTTTGGACCCTGGGGCAAGCAATAGAGTACTTGACATACAAAACAAAGATGCTACGCATAAGAAAAGAACCTGGATGAGTGTGTACCTGTATGTGTGTGGATGTTGGTATGGGAGGGTGGGGCATGAATAGGGTAAGGTGTGACAAGGCTGGGGAGGTCACTTTCTCTTTTATTTAATTATTCTCAGCCTCAGTTTCTTCATATGTAAATGAGGGGTGACCAGTTAACCTGGATGGTTCATTCTACTTCTAAATTTGTGGTTCTAGTATTTCTAAGTAGGTGTTAAACTCGGTTATTCCAAGTGATACCAGTACCCTGGTAAAAAGCCCCAAATTCCCTACCCTAGTTTTCATTCTGGAGGTGTTTGCTGATTTCTTGGATCTGACCCATCCTTCTCCCCACCTTCTCCCATCTCTCTTTATTTACAAAGCCCCTGTAAACTCTAACAACTTTTCTATGTAGTCAGGAGCCTTCCACACAATGACCTCCTGCTAACTTTTGTTCCAGGGCCAGTAAAATACTTTTCCATTTATATTTACTAATTACAGGCAAATGGGCCTTGTAACATTAGGAAATTCATAGTTTTATTTGTATTTACAATCATCATCTATTTTCCATTTATTACCTTCTATTCGTGCTAAGTGTATTTTTAAGCCAACTCAGTTTATGCTGTTTCCCAGGAAAACAAAACAAAACCAAAAACTGCTTATATTGCCATCCCTATGGAGCCCAGAGCTTCCTAGGCATGAAATTGACTGACGCACACAAAGGCAGCAGGTGCGGATACGCATGTCACTAGCCACTTTTTTTTTTTTAGTGCATGTTTATAATCAGCAAATGGATGTGGCTGGTTAAATGGTTCCCTGATACTGATGGAGAGCGGATGCCATTATAACTTGAACTCATATTGCCATGCAGATGGTGGAAATAAACATCCAATTTTGTACACAGTTTTGTTGGTTTTTCACTTTGAAAAGATCAACTGGGTGTCAGGCGTTCTCTGCCACCAAGCTGCTCCAGGACAGGACAGTGCTGTTTGCTCTCGGCCTTTCTCTTTGAAGTGGGACATGGCATGATTCCCTGGGAACTGGGAGGGCTTACAGTCTTGTAGTTGCTTCCCTGGCTTCCCAAGCAGCAGAACATACTTTCACAGAACCCAAATGTACATCTGCAAAATGCATCTGCATGAAAAACAGTTTGACTTTGCTGACTATGGAAGCATATTTGAAAACCTCCCTTTTAGTTTCAATGGAAATATTAAGAAATACTATTTCTATGACTTAAAACCTTTTCCTTTTAGGAAAATGGAAAGAACAAAAGCTAAGGGCTTCCTTTGAAATGGACTAAGAGTGATAACCTAACTTAACTCTTGTCTAGATAAGATGATTGACTCCCTACTACCTGGAGTAATTGATTCTATGACTCACCTAAGGACAATGTCTGTTCTTTTTTTAAATTCAAGGTTAAGACAATGTTCATAACAACTCAAGGGGAAGTAGTTCAGAAAGTAAGTATTATGATCTTTTCCTTCTTCAAGATTCTTCTAAATGTTCCCTGAAAACTTCTTGGGGCAGAGAGTCATGTCAGAGGGCATGGGACCCTATGCTAGTTTGATAAGTGGCACAGTGGGCAGAGCTCAGGCCATGGAGATAGAAGGACTTGAAGTCAAACCGGCCTCAGACATTTGCTAGCTGTTTGACTGTGGGCAAGTCACTCAACCCTGTTTGCCTCAGTTTCCTCATCTGTAAAATGAGATGGAAAAGGAAATGGCAAACCATTCCAGTATCTGCCAAGAAAACCCCATGAAGAGTGAGACACAGCTGAAATGACTGAACAACAACTCTCTCCCCAAGTTAGAAATGGTTATGTATAGAATAATGTTAAATTCAATAAAATTATTTCTGGATGACTTGAGTGTAAGTCGAAGGGTATTATGTTAGAATTAATATTTTTTCTTTGCATTGAAAACAGTCACACATCCCAACTTTCCCATCTTTTCCCTCTGAGTTCCCTCACTTCTGCACTGGAATAGCTCTTGAGGTTCCCACTCCTCTTAGTTTCCTACTGTCTACTTCCTTGTGGGTTCAAGGAAATGGGGCATGACCTCAGGTAAACTGAAACAGGCATCATTTGTCTTTGTTCCTCTGGGACTTCTCTTTTCACAGACTTTATTTTTTCTTCATACTTCTTCTTGCTCCTTCCCCATAAAAAGCTACTCTTGGGAAAGGATTTGACCAACTTTTCCACACTGCAAATTGTCAGTTCAATTTACCAAACATTTATGAATCACCTACTGTGGGCAAAGTACTGTTCTGTATAATGGAAATATAAAAGTGAAAATGATGCTGCTGCTTGACCTGTCTTTTATTGTCCTAGGGGGTCATGATACATACACAAATAACTATTATAAAGGGTAGAATGTGATATGGTCAAAGAAGAAATCCAGACAAAATACACTAGGAAAATTTTAGGAGGTAGGGAACATGAGAAGAAGGGAAGGGCTTTAAGATGAGAAAGGGAGGCTTCATGGAGGACATGGAACTAGAGCTGAGCTTTGAAGAAATAAAAGATTTCAAAAGTCAGAAACAAAGAAGGAGTGCTTTATGGGTATGAGGGATAATATGCACAAATACACAGAGACAGGAGAGGGCAGGACAAGATCAGAGAACAGCTAGTATTCTGCTTTGGCTAGAATGTTGAGTGTGAGAATAACGTAAAATAAGAGAATTATAACATCCCTGCTCAGATGGGTGAGGGCAGTTCCCTGAAGAACAGTCCTAAGCTGCTGCTGACATGTGTAGGGAGATGTAGCTCTTGAATGACTGAGGGATCTTTGAGCCCAGGATGCTCTTTATAGGGGAGATATGGCACACATGGGGGAGATAGACTTTGTATAGACTGGAGAGAGGAGAGCAGAGTTGAAGAGAGATAGCAACAAACTTTGGAAAGGCTAATGGAGTCCTGGGAGTCAGATGTGGGGAAAGTTGTCCCTTGAGTCCCCATGCTTACACCTCTAGAATCCACTATGACCATACTTCTCTTGTGGGGGGCCATCTCCAATTGTCCTGATCTGTATCTGGCAGCTGGACCCAGATGGCTCTGGAGGAGAAAGTGAAGCTGGTGACCTTTCATAGCCCCGCCTCACTTAAATCCAATTCACCTGCAAGTCATGGCATTATCTTCTTGACATCATGGTTCCCTTAGAGAACGAAGGACAAACAGCAGCTTCTCTGGTGGGATCTTCTTCCTTGGTGGAACTGAGATTCTGTCTCTTTTCCAAGTGGACAAGCTATTTACCCGTGTGTATTCTATTGCCTAACCTAGTCTCTATAACTTCCTTAATTTCTGCTTGCTCACTATCTGAGATTGTATTTCAGGCAACAAGAATTTACATGAAACTCATGGGGGAGAGCTAAGGGGACTGCTAATAAGCAAGAAAAATGTCCTCCACATGCAGAGAAAAGCACTTTCTCCCATAATACCTCACTACCAGTGAGGGGGAAGAGCACCTAGAGGACATTCACGACTAGAAAAATACGTTCGTTTGACAAGAGCACGTTTTTAAGAAACACAAGAAGCCAGGAAACAATACCAAAGAAAGTAATGCCTCTGATACTGAAATGCTTCTGGTGTTCTCTAATGAGGTAATCTGGTGCACTGCTTTCTCTGCTGAGCTAAAGTTCTTTGGTGTTTTCTTCTATCTGCCAAGGTGCTCTCTACTAAATGTTCCAGTTGCTGTTGCTACTGCTGTCTGCTATGTATCTCCAAGGTTGCTCTCTGCTACCATCTGCTGCTTTTCCACTACTGTGTGGTCTCAGAAGAGTCTGACAGTGCCTTAGTTTAATAGCTCCAGGGGCCATCTTTAGCTCTTTTGTCATTAAAGAAACCCTGAGGTCTTTTAAAGTCTATTTTCAAAACCGAATTCTGCTTTCTAGACTTGGGGTTTCTGATCCCAGTCTCCTATTTGGCTAACCCTTGTCAAATGCTAATAATTATTCTACATCCCTTCCAAACATTTCAGGGGCTCCATTTAACAATCCTGACCAAGTTGTGGTATGGCCTCTCTTGAGATGACAGTTGGGGCACCAATCAGGAGAGCAGGGCTTCATAGTAGAGATTTCTCCAGGGGGGGAAGGCAGCTGGTGAGGAGGTAGAGAATTCAGGAGAGCGAGTCTGTGCTAGGCTCTATACTATGCACTGGAGATAAAAAGACCAAAACAAAACAAAAACTAGTCACTGATGTCAAGAGGCTTCCATTCCCTGGGGCAGGGGGCAATACAATTAAATAAATGCAGAATGATTTGACATTGGGTGAGTGCTGAGAACAGGCCATCAAATTTAGTAATTAAAACATAAGGCACTGGAGTTCTTTACATGCTGCCGATTGAAGGATGGCTGTTTCCCAGAAAATAAGAATGTTTTAAGATGAGTTTATGGGTAGAAAGAAAAAAATGAAAGGAATGGAATGGGAGAGGAATGGAAGGAATGGCTTATTTTTCATTTTATGTTCTCTCGTTGCTGCTATCCCAACTTGACTTTGGTTTAATACAAACCACTACCCCCTTTCAAAATTCTTATTTATTTATTTTTAAAAAATCACTTCTGTTAACATCTTTTGTTTTCATATTACCTTCCTTTCTAAATATATACCACATCTTTTCCCCACCCAGAGAACCATCCCTTATTTTTAAAAATTTTTTCTCTTCTTCCCACATCCTAACATCTTCCCTCCTCCCCCACCATTGAGAAAGCAAGAAAAATAAAACCGCTGTAACAAACATATATAGTCACACAAACAAAACAACTCCCCACATTAGCCATGCCAAAAGAAAAAAAAAAGTTGTGTCAATCTTCACTCTGAGTCCAGCTCTTCTATATCCAGAGGTGGATAGCATGTTTTATCATTAGTCCTCTGGAACTGTGTCTGTTCATTCCATCTTTCAAAGTTGTCTGTCTTGCAAAGCTGTTTTTATCATATAAACTGTTTGTCTAGTTCTGTTCACTTCACTCTCTATTAGTTTATATAATTCTCTCCAGATCCCTCTGAAACTATCCCTTTCATCACTTCTTACAGTACAATAGTATTTTATCACATTCGTATACCAAAACTTGTTCAGCCATTCTTCAATTGATGGGCACCTCCTTAGTTTCTAATTCTTTGCCATTGCAAAAAGGGCTGCTCTAAATATTTTTTGTACATATGGGTCCTTTTTCTCTTAGATCTCTTTGGGAAATAGTTGCAGTAGAAATATTGCTGGGTTAAAACTTATGCACAGTTTAATAACTTTTGGGGCATAGTTCCAAACTGCTTTTCAGAATTTCAGGACAAGTTCACAGATCCACTAAGAAAGCATTAATGTATTTTTTTTTCCCACAGCCCTTCCAGCAGTTGTTATTTTCCTTTTTTTGCCAACTTTGCCAAACTAATGAGTGTGAGGCAGAAAGTCAGAGTTGTTTTAATTTGCATTTCTTTAATTATTAGTGATTTCCTTAATTATTAGGGGTTTAATTATTAGTGATTAATATTTTTTCATATGGCTATTTATAGGTTGGATTTCTTCTTCTGAAAACTGTCTGATAATGTCTTTTGACCATTTATCAAATGGGGAATAGCTCTTATTCTTCTAAATTTGACTCTGTTCCTTATATGTCTTAGAAATGAGACCTTTATTAGAGAAACTTGCTGCAAAGATCCCTTCCCACACTTACCTGCTTCTCTTCTAATTTTAGTTACATTAGTTTTGTACAAAAACTTTTATGTAATAAAAAATGTCCATTTTACCTTCTGTAAACCTCTATCTCTTGTTTGGTCATTCTTCATAGATTTGACTGGCAATTTCTTCCTTCTCATTTGCTTATGATGTCACCTTTTATGTATAAGTCATGTTTTCATTTGAAGCTTGGAATTCTGGTACACAGTATGAGATGTTGGTCTATAAGGAGTTTCTGCCAGAGTGCTTTCTGGTTTTCCCAACAGTTTTTGTCAAATAGCAAATCCTTACCCCAGTATCTAGGGGCCTAGGTTTATCAAACACTAGTCTACTGTCAAGTCATCCCTTATAATAAAGGGTGGGGGGAGGGAGAGAGCGAGAGAGAGGAGAGAGAGAGAGAGAGAGAGAGAGAGAGAGAGAGAGAGAGAGACAGAGACAGAGACAGAGACAGAGACAGACAGAGAGAGAGGGAGACAGAGAAGCAGTGCAGCAAAACCAGCTGAGAAATCAGCAGTTTCTGGCAGTATATGTACTATTCCACACCCATAGTCCCCCACTTACACAAAGAGGGGAAAGAGGCACATTTCCTCTTCTTTTGTTTCAGCGAGCAATCTAATATCAATAGGTTTAATTTAATTTAGCTTAATTCAATTCAACAAACATTTATTAAGTATATATAGTTACACAGCATTCAGATTTTCTTCCATTTGCATTACTGTAATCATTGCCTCACCACTTTCTATGGTAAACAAACTGCTTGTGAGATTTCCCCCAAAAGACCCTACCCAACTCTCACTATAACTTGAATAACACAGACAGAGGGAAAAGGGCCATCTGTTTCAGGGCATCTTCTCTTATCAGCCTTGAGAAATGGGAATAAGAATTAGTGACTGTGGACTCTGCTCTTGCCAAGTTTGGACCTTGGCTGACCTCACCTTTTTCCTAAGAGCTATTGGAAAACCTTTTAATCCCTCTCTCCTTTTCCTCCACAATCTCCTTCTTGACTTCTACTCCTTTCCTCTCCTTTCTTTCTCTTTTGCTTTCTTTTCCCTTTCTCTTCTCCTTTTCACTTTCCTCCTCTTTTACTTTTAAATTTTCCTTCTCCTCTTTTCTCCCCATTTTTACCAATTGACATTCCTATATGTTCTTCTCATCCTTAAGCTCTAGGTGACTGTTTTTTGCTGATACTTCCAAGGAGGAGAAATCTATCCTTTCACTCCCACTCTGGATGCTTAGATGAGGCCTGGGATCTCTTAAATGATCCATGGAAAAGAGTTATTCCAGAGCACTCCTTGAATCAGCACTTCTTGAATTCCCCAAACAGGGTGTTCAAATAGGGTTCTAAATAAGGAAGAAAAGAGGGAAGGAAGCATTCTAAATAAACCAGTGTGACTGTGTAGGGACCTCAGATTTTTATATATAACTAAACACACACACACACACACACACACACATATATAATGACACATATATAAAATGTATGTAATGCTATATATATATGTGTATATGCATATATATATGTGTGTGTGTATGTGTGTATGTATGTATGTATGTATGTATGTATGTATGTATGTATGTATGTATATAAATACCCCAGTAGCTGGGGTCTAGGTTTATTAAACTCTAGGCTACTGTCTAGCTATCCCTTATAATAAAGGCTAAAAGAGAGATTAAAAAAAAGCAATTCAACAAAACCACCTGGCAAATAAGCACTATCTGGCAGTATATTTAATATTCCATGTCCACAGTTCCCAACCTTTACAAAGAGGAGAAGGAGGCATATTTTCTCATCTTTTGTTTAAGAAGATGATCTAATATCAATAAGCTTAGCAATATATAATATGTAATTATATGTATAATATAACATATATACTTAGGTATGTATATTTACACACATGATTACATGATATATGAATTATATCATATTTATATATCATATATAATACACACATATATGCAATGTATATACATATATTTATATATACCTATATAATGGAAATGAAGAAGCATCTAGGTTGCTCTGTGGTTAGAGCATTGGGCTTGGAGTCAAGAAGACCTGAATTCAAATCAGATCTCAGACACTTACTAGCTTTGTGACCCTGGACAAGTCACTCAAGGTCTGTTTACCACAATCCACTGGAGAAGGAAATGGCAAACCACTCCAATATCTTTGCCAAGAAAATCCTTGGGTCCATGGGGTCTGACAACAACAGCAATGAAAATGAGACAAAACATGATAAAACATGAACAGAAACAAATGAACACAAACGCTTTGGAGGAATAGGGCCAGAGGGTCCAGAATAAGCTTAATCTTAGTGAAAATGCTGAGGAAAACAAAAGGACTCTATTCAGAGAAAGGACAGAAAGGGATAACACTGTGATTTTGGGAATACTAGAAGCTAATGCTTATTTAGCACTTCAAGATTGCAAAGTGCTTTATAGACAATATCTCTTTTGATCTTCGAAATGACTTTGAGGGACAGGTATTACATACATTATTATTGCCTTTTAAAGATGAAGATCCTGAGCCTCAAAATGTTTGACTTTTCCAAGATTGCAAGAAGAAGGCAATCTAATATCAACAAGTTTAATTTAATTTAGTTTGAATTCAACTCAACAAATATTAATTAAGCACCTACTATGTGCAAACCAGTATGTCTTAAACAAAGACAAAAACAAAAATATAGACTTGTCTTTAAGGTGATTACACTTCACTCCATAGGAGGGGTCCATAAGTCCACAGGAGATCGTTTGAAGAAAGAGAAGAGGAGAATAAGGAAGGTATTCATGTAGGAGGTGGCGCCCAAAATGAACTTTGAAGAAAGCTCAGGGTGACAAAATGGGGAAGTGAAGAGAGTGCCATCCATCCATGAGATAGCCAATGAAAAAGCACTGAAATGGGAGATGGAATGTTGAAATTGGTAAACAGCAGGTAAACCAATTTAATTGGAATACAAAACATATAAAGGGGGGAAATATAAAATAAGTGTGGTGGGGTAGGTTGGAGCTAGATTGTGGAGCGCTTTAAATGTCAGGCTGAGGAGCAGCAAAAGGGAGCCACTGAAGACTTTTGAGCAGAAGCATGATATAGTTAGACCTGATACTTTTGTAATTGGAAAGGAGTGAACCTGAAATCTGGAAGACTAGTTAGAACAGTAAAAATCCAGGCAAACAGTGTCAGGACTATTCAATTTCCCATTTGTTTCCACCTTTTACATCAACTAGAGCGTTCTTCTAGCTGGAAAAGGCAGAACAAGCATCATTAAGAAGGAACTGAAGCCCAAGAGAGGTACAATAAGGGATTCAAGTTTCTGGGCCCAGATACATTATATTGAATTCAACAAACACTTATTAAGTATACATTTTGTAAAAGGTACATACCCCATTTGGACTTCCTACAATTCATCACTTTGTTCTTTTCTAGTGGGCACATCTTATTGTATTTTGTTGTCCCTGCTTTTGTCTTCTTCCTCTACTAGACTATAAATTCCATGAGGGTAGGAGATACACCTAATCTAAAATTTGTATCTCTTTCACTGCCTCTGTTCTCTATACAGTAGGCACTTAATCAGTATTTGTTAAGTTAATGTTATTATTGGAACCATACCATGCAAATCCCATTTCCTTTTTTTTTAATAAGCTAACTAGACTAGTAATAGCAATAACAATGATGATGATGACAGTGATGACAATATACATTTATAAAATGCTTTAAGTTTTGTGAAGCATTGTACAAATGTTATCTCATTTTAATTCCACAGCCACCTTGGGAGAAAGGTGCTATTATTATCCCCATATTTTTTCTACTGGTGAGAAACTGAGGTAGACAAAGTTAAGGTGACTTGCTCAGGGTCACACAGCTAGGAAATATGTACGGTCAGATTTGAACTTGAGTCTTCCTGACCCCAGGTCCAGCACTCCATCTGCTGTATCACCTAACTGCAATGTCAAATGCACAGAGTACCTTTATTTCAAAAAGACATTTGATGAAATTTTCTCTTGATAGCCTAATGGATAAGATGGAAAAACACAGAGGTCAAATGACAGCATACTTAAGTTCTTAGCTGACTGACTGAATGTAACTAAAAAGTCTGACTGATTGATTAGTGTTTACTGGAGGAATGTGTATGCATCTTCTCTAGGACAGGAGCAAAAGCAGGAAGCTGGCAAGAGTCTTAAAGTATGACTTCATTGTACCTCACCCTGAGCACAAAAAAATGCTGACATCTCAGACCTTGGTTGCATCTATCAAACCTGAGCCAGAATATCTACCTAGCACCATTTCTGGCTTAGATTCAAGGTCCCTGGATCTTTGTTTATATACTGGTGTATCTCATTGGTAAAGACCTTTCACCACTGTGGACTGGTTGCAGTTATATTCACTGAAGATTTTGTAGTAAGAATTCAAATAAACACCTTGACAGGAGAGGCCTGACACCACCATGCTATGGAAGTCTGCTCAAGGCTCTGTCACATTCGATATTTTTTATAAACAACTAAGGAATGTGCAGGTCCTCAATTGTTATTATTACGATTTAGTTTCTGGACCCCTAACCAATCTGATCACCTTTTCTGGGATCCCTTGAGTTGTCTCCTATCTTGTTGCCAATATTGCTCCTCCATTTTAATCTTAGATGCACCCCCCTCCGGCCTCTTCTAGGTCCTTACTTCATCAATTGTCTCTCTGTCTCAGTCTCTCTCTGTCTCTCCCCATCCATCTCTCTATCTCTGTCTCTGTTTTTCTCTCCGTGTGTCTGTCTGTCTCTGTTTTTCTCTCTGTGTGGTTCTGTTTCTCTCTCTGTGTCTGTCTCTCTCTGTCTCTTTGTCTCTCTCTCTCTCTGTCTTTCTCTCCCCTTTTTAGTCTCTCTCTCCCATATGAACTTGCTCAGTCACCCTCTATTTTAAGAAAGCCTCCTCTAAACCTTGCTATATAACATCTTGAGTTACTATCACATCATTCTCCATTTCACTGTCAGACTTTTGAGACCACACTTGCTATCCTTATTTCCCTCACAGTCTACTTGGTCCTTTACCTCTTTGCTGCCCTTAACAACTTTAACCACTCCTCTCCTTGAAACAAACTCTGTAAATAGCACTACCACACTCCCTATATCCTAGGCTTGTAATGAATCATTCCTCTTGCTTCCTGAAGACAATCATTCACTAAACCATGGCTACTTCACCTTTGAAATCCATTCCCTTCTCTTCCTTTCCACCCCAGTTCCATTCCTCATCACCTTCATTGCCATAATGTTTTAGTTTTAGTTTTTGACCATCATCCTTTAACTAGCGTCCCTGTTTTCAGGGACCCCAATTCATTTTACATACTGTTGCCATGTTAGCATTTGAAAAATGCAATTCCAATGATACAATTCCTCCGTAATAGCTTACCATCCACTATGAAAAACTTCTAAGCTTTTTTGCCTGTTATTCAAAAGTCTCCAGGTTTTGCTTACAGGATAACTTTCCAATCTCATTTTTTGACATTTCTCTTCATTTCCCCTACAGTCCAACTGGACGAATAGTTATCTCTAGAACATTCCACTCCACATTCTCTTTCTGTGACTTATGAGCATGGGATTCAGAATGTTCATCTGAATCCTGGATTTCTCACTTACCTTAGGTAAGTCACTTAAAACTCCCTGAGACCCAGTTTCCTCATCTGCAAAATGAGGGGGTTAGACTAAACAACTTCTGAATTCCTTTTCAGCTCTTAGTCAAATCTTTTGATCCTGTCTATAATCCCCAACCTGACATGTCCTTCCCCTTGTCAATCCCATGTCCTCAAATCTCACCCACCATTCAAGTTCCAGGTCTCATTTCCTCCAAGAATTCTTTTTCCCTGATGTCACCTTCCAGAAGTAACATATTCCATTTCTAAACTCCCAGAGCAGATCTTACTTTTCTTATTGCCTTTGCCATTATACCTTATATTTACTTGTATACATATATTTTCTCTCCTTATGGACCGTAAGGACCATGTGGGCAGGGGCCATTTCTTTTTCTTCCTTATCTCTCCCTGCACCCCCAATACCTAGCATAATGCCTTGCACCTAGTAAAAGCTCGCTGAGTAACTTTTGAAGGAATGAAGCAATGTTTATGATGATTATAGACTGGACTTCCAACATAAAGGCATGATTCTGAGACGTTAGGGAATAGGAAGGAGGAATGCAGAGTTAAGGTTAAGACAGAGTAGTAGAGATTAGTGGTATCTTTATTGGATTGGGAAAATTCCTTTGGCTCTTTGCCCTTGCCCAAATTAAATGGTAGATAAATGGAAATGCATAAGCAATTTCCTGATAACATGGGAAAATCCAAGATGGGTTTTATTGAAAGCCCCTAAGTGTGGAAATGCACATGAATTTGTCAGCCTTTGTGCTGGGATTTTACTTCTAGGATAAAAGTCAGCAACTGAGAAGGGACTGTCAAAGACAAAACTGCAGTTCAAGCATTTTTTGAAAGCAGAGAAGAATGTAAAAAAATGATCTTCTGAAAAAAAAATTAGTTTGACCAAAGAAGATCAAGACATTGAATACTAATAAGTGCTCTATTTAAACCAGTCTTTTTTTTCCCCTCAAGCCCTAACTATAATATATATGTGTAAACCAGCTTGCAAATAGTGCTTTAAAATATACACACGGCATCGCAGGGAAATGTGCGTATGTAAGTGAAATGGAGTATGTGGATCATGGGCAGCAATAAGCCAGAATCCTGGCTCCGCTAGGGGTTGCTCACTGCAGCTGCATTTGGTTACTTTTATTGGCATATAACTGGGAAGGGAAATTAGGAAATGTCTCATGTGGAAATTTGGTGGCTAAAGTCCTTGAGAGCCATCTACAATAGATATCTTCACTTCCTTTCCTTTCATTCTCTCAGCTCTTTGTAGTCTGGCTTCCAACTTTATTATTCATCTAAAAGTGCTCTCTTTAAAATTACTACCAATCTCTTTTCTCAATCCTCATCCTTCTTGAACTCCCTGCAGCCTTTGACATGTCAATCAACCTTTGGTCTTTGCTTCTCTCTTCTCTTTAGGTCATCTTGGCAATACCCCCTCCTGGTTCTTTTCCTACCTATCATATTTCTTTTTATCAGATTCCTTAGCTGTATCTTCATTCAGGCCACACCCACTAATCACATGTGTCCCACAGGGCTCCGTCCTGGGCCTTTTTCTCTTTTCCCTCTATACTATTTCACTAGGTGCCTCATCAGCTCTTACCTATTCAATCATCATCCCTCTGCTGATGATTCTTAAATCTACTTATCTAACCTTAACCTCTGTTGACCTCCAGTCTTACATCTCTAACTGCTATTAGACATTTCAAAATAGAATGTAAAATTTTTTTAAATGAATATTAATATGTTCCATAAACATATTAAACTCAACACTTCAAAACTCAAATAATTTTCTTTCCTCTTAAACACTCCCCTCTTCTTAACTTCCTTATTAATATTGAGGATATCACCATTATCCCATCACCCAGGCTTACAACCTAGGTATCATCCTCAACTCCTCACTCTGTCACCCCCCCATATCAAATCTGTTGCCAGGGCTTGTCGATATTATCTTTGTAACATCTTTAGTATATGCCCCCTTTCTCTCCTTTGCCATTGCCACCACCATGGTGCAGACCTTCATCATCTCCTACAATAGCCTGCTGGTTTTTCTTCCCGTCTCAAGTATCTCCTGGCTCCATACCATCTTCTACTCAGCTATCAAAGCGATTTTCCTAAAGTGCAGGTCTGACTATGTCACTCCATTCCTCCAGCTCATAAACTCTCATAGCTCCCTATCACTTTCAGAATCAAACACAAAATCCTCTCTTTGGAGTTCAAAGCCCTTTATAACCTGCTTCCCCAGTCTTTCCAGTCTTTTCCACCTTCCACCCTCGAATACCCTGCAATCCACTGGCTTCCATGGTGTTCCTCAAACAAGACACTTTATCCCTCAATTCTGGTCATTTTCACTGGCATTCTCTCATACGTGGAAGTTCTCTCTCCTCATCTCTGCCTCCTGCTTTCCCTGGCTTTCTTCCACACTGGGTTAAAATCCAACCTTCTCCAGCGAACCTTTCCCATTTCCTCTTAATTCTAGTGCCTTCCCTCTGCTGATTATTTTCAATTTTTCTTGTATATATCTTGTTCATACATAGTAGTTGCATGTTGTGTCTCCCAGGAAATTGTGGGCAGGGACTGTCCTTTTCCTTTCTCTGTATCTCCATTGCTTAATACAGCGCCTGACACATAGTAGATGCTTAGTAACTGTTTATTGACTGACTGAGTGTGGGAAATAGCCCCAGAGCTGTTCCTTGAAGGCAACTAGGGATTCTGAGGACTTTTAGGAGGGAGTGCATTATAGAAAAAGAGTGGGGGCAGCTATGTGGCACAGTGGATAGAGCACTGGCCCTGAATTCAGGAGGACCTGAGTTCAAATCTGACCTCAGACCAAACACTTGACACTTACTAGCTGTGTGACCCTGGGCAAGTCACTTAACCCCCAATTGCCAAAAAAGAAAAAAAAGAAAAAGAGTGGCAGTCAATGCAAAGCCACCAATGTGGGGAACAGTTAGCTGAACTGAAACTGGGTGCAGTTCTGAATGGAAAGAAATGATCTTCTTTCTCTGGCATTATAGCCTTTGGGGGTATGGAAGGAGGTAGGGGAAAGTCTACAGTTGGTATAAGGTAGTGGGAATTGTTGGTTAAGGGCAGAGAGAGCTGAAGCCAGCTCCTACTGACTCACAAGAGCTGATTGTTAAAATTTCAGCATGAGGAGTTACACCTGGGAAATTGGAAAGTGCTAAAAATTTGGGGCTTTATTTTTGCTTTGTTGATTTCCTAAACTTAATAAAGTAGTAGAGAAAATATCAATGATGCAGATTAAACTTAAAAGTGTTTCTGGCACTCATTACCCACCCCCACCCCAGCTCATTGTTAAATGAGTTTACCCCTGGTTAAGGGTCAGGTTACTTTTAAAAGCAGTTCATACTATTTCTTGAGAAGTTTTTGGCTTTATGCCCCTAATCAGTGTTTTTAAATTATCATTACCAATCTATTATTTATTAAGTAGCTGCTCACAGACCTGTCTAGGGAGTTAAAAAGGAAGTAGAAGAGACTTTCTGTGTCCTCATTTTCTTAATCAAAGGAAGCCAGACACAACTAATTATGAGCCCTGTCACGTCCTTGAGAAAACCCAGGACTGAGAGCATTAACAGACGATGGGGAACCCAGGAAGGGTTATATAGAGCAGCTGGGGGTAGTCAAGGACAGCTGAGAATTATGAGGATGTGAAGTTCATGAGGTAGAGCCGACAACTCCAAGCTGGGGGAGTTCCAGAACTCAGGTCTAGGCAGGATTAGGAAACAGGTCTGTACCTGTGAAATCTCCCCACCTGCAGAAGTTCAAGTTGAGAATGGACTCAGAGAGGAGACAACTAGAGTTAAAATTCTCTTGTCAAGCAAATTCAAATAAAAAAAAATATTTTTAAGCAGCTTGGTGGGGTGGGGGGAGGAGGGAAGATAAACAATTTTGGATCTCTGGCCTCTGGAAATGTGCAGTCTAATTAATACCCAAAGGGATACAACATGTTCAAAAGTAAGCATGATGCAAAATATAACGTGATGAGATAAAGAAAAGGTCCAGGCAAGGTGCTGCGAGAAATTTGAGGAGGGAGAGATTACTTTTACCTTGGGAAGTCAGAGAAGCTTCGTGGAGTCCATGGACTCTAGGCCTCGAAGGAAGGAAGAGACTCAACAGATGAAGATGCTGGGTGATGATTGGGCAATGGCATAAGAAAAAGCCTAGAAATGGAGGAGGCTATTTCTAGGAAATTGGTAGGTAGGGTGGGAAGGAAACTGTAAGACAGAGAAATAGTAGTGAATGTCAACACCAAGACTAATAAGAAGGAAAACCAGAGACAAGCCACATGGTTTTGGGGGCCTCCATGTCCTGTTCTGTAGAACTGCATTATGGGATTTCTAGAATCCCTTCCAATTCAAAATTTGAAGGACTAAAACTCATATGTGGACACAGATCAGGAATAGATGTAGGTATGATAGCCAGGTAGGGAGTCCTACAAGTCATAAACTTTTGGGAACAGCTATGTTTTGGCGATTAATCTATAAATATACAGAGATATAAAAAGGAGTAAGAAAGCAAAGAGGGGCTAGAGTAAGGATGAAGAAATGGAGCAATGTGATTGACACCAGGGAGCTTACAAAGAAGCATTAGCAGGCACAGTTGAACTGCCAGGCTTAGCTATTTGTTTGTGTTTCTTAACTCCCCAAAACTGTCAAAGCAGCTAGTCTCCTGCTTCAAAACTGGCAGGGGAAAAACCAGCACATTCTTTTCTCTTTTATAAGCAAGAAGAGTAAAAAACCTCGTCCTTCACTGGGGGGCTACCATGTCCTCAGGTCCTGTGCTAGGCAACGAGGGAGATAAACAGTTGAATGAGATAGTCGCGCAGTTCCCTCTCTAGTACAAGCTTGTAAATCTCAATCCCCTCCCCCATCCCATGCTTCCTTTCCCCACAAAGCACTTCATCCTTTTTTTTTTCCAGGTGAGGAAATATTTTACAGGTATTTCTGTTACCTAGGAGCCAGAAAGACCTTGAAGGGTGTTCATTTCAGCACCACAGGGTGAACAAAGACCATTTTATATTATTAGCACTCAGTTCACTTATGTGTAAGAATAACTATGGTTCTTATGGGGTTTTTTCAGATCCTCCATGTTTTATAGTGGTAGAAGCTGCTGTAAACTCCAATCTTTGACCTATAGAAAAAAGCCACATGACCCTTTTCCATTGTAAACATGGTTCCTAGAGACCATGGAAGAGTCTCTTACAGAAATCTCAAAGTGAAGTGCTCACTGCTTAGCATCTTTAAGGCCCATCTCAGCCTCCCTCCTCCAAGAAATCTTCTCTGATAACTCCTATCCCATTCCCCATCTACTCTATAGCTCCTGATATCTGTGCTATACATTCTGATGCTCCATTAACTGCCAGGTACAATTTCCTTATAAGCTGTCTTAAGTTGTTTTCTCATTGTTTCGTGTATGTGAGTCTAATGGCCTGAAAGCAAGTACTATTTTATACTTCTCAGTCTCTTACAGTGTCTAGCACAGTGCTTGGCACGTAGTAGGCATTCAAAAAATAATTGAATGCTTATACTGTGTTCCTTTAAGTGAGTCATGCCACTAATATATACAGGCAAAGCAGAATTAAGGAGAGAAGTGACTTTACCAGCTTGTTTGCTTGTGCTTCCTTTTAATAAATATATTCTGAGTTTTGGAAACACTAGATACATATTATAAAATTGTAATGACAATAATATATTTTAAATCTTCAATGGATATCATTCATGTGGATATTCCTTTCATTGGTATCCAATGCAACTTGTATGGTTCTTACTCATGTCTTCCCAGAATGTCTTTATAGAAGACCTACCCATCATGCTGGAGACCTTTTGTGCAGTGTTTGGGTTATCAACCTATTTGTCCTCATTCTCATTATTAAAGAAACGCTGAAATCACTGCAGTCTTTGAAACTATTGTCTTCATAATCAAAGCTCTTTCTGGTTATTTTTAAAAAATGTGTATTTGTATTTTGTCTCCTTGAAGAAGGGCAACTAGATGGTGCAGTGAATAGAGCCCTGGGCCTGGAATCAGGAAGATTCATCTTCCTGAGTTCAAATATGACCTCAGACACATACTGTGAACCTGGGCAAGTCACTTGACCCTGTCTGCCTCAGTTTTCTCATCTGGAGAAGGAAATGGCAAACTACTGCAGTAGCTTTTTCAGTGTCTTTTCAAAGAAAGCCCCCCAAATGGGATCACGAAGAGTAGGCCATGAATGAAATGACTTCACAACTGCTTGAAGAAACAAAAAAGTTGAGAGAGTTTGCTATGTGGGATTCTTAAAGGCAAGGAGAAATGCCATTTCATAGGATTCTTGGATTCTTTTAATGTTAATGATGAGCATAAGCAAAAAGATCGCCATGGACCTACTGCCAGCTTCTGTGCCAATGGTTGTAGCCCAGGATAAAGAGGTAGAGAAAGTCTAAGGAGAATTTGGCAAGATCCTCCAAATCAGGTCAACATACACTTAGATATTCATTGACTTCAACGTGAAAGTGGGCACAGGGGAGGCTGATGAAAGGAGATTTGAAAATATGGCTCAGGTATGAGAAATGAAATTGGCCAAAGGCTTATTATAGAGTACTCAGAAATCTATTTATCATTAATGCTTTCTTCTTTTATTCACTTGTATCAGAAGAGAACAAGAAGGTTCTGGACATGTTAAACACCAAATATCTCACAAAATGAAATGGACTATATATTAATAAACAGAAAATAATTGATATTGGTGTGGGAGTCACTACATAAGAAACTATCTGTGTTCAATCAGGCCATCAGTTAGAGCAAAGGTCAAAATTAGCATAAAATTCAAAGTAAAAAAGTGATTGAACTAGAACAAGTATGCAATGATGAAATCCATACCAGAGGAGATATGATTATTGTCTGTTGATTGAGTTTTTAATGACCAAAAAAGAAAACACTAATAACCACTAATCCACATGCCTATTTTCTCATCTTTATAAGAGTGGTTTATACACATAACAAGGGTATCCTTGATGAAAACATATGAAAGGGGAACAGGTGAACAGTTGACTGAGTACTGAAGTAATTACAAGATCCCATTACATCTATTCTTTGTTGATTACTTAAAAAAAGTGCAAAATATTGCCCTAAAACCTCCTATCTAACAAGAAGTTTCTCATGTACATATGCATATATTAAGATCATAAAATTTCCTCATAAATACAACCATCCTATAAGGAAAGTACTATAGCTGTTAATATTTCTACTGTATTGGCATAATTCCAAATTGTTTTCCAGAGAGCTGTACCAATTTGCAGTTCTACTAACAATGCATGAGTGTGCCTCTCTTTCCATAATCTCTCCAACAGTGACTATTCCTATCCTTTTTTATCTTTGCCAATTTGCTAGATATGAAGTTAAAACCTTGGAGTTGTTTTGATTTGCAGCTTCTCATTTATTTAAATTGTGGTTCTAACTACCATTTTCTACCCTAATTCTTCCCTGTCCCTTTGCTTCATGGTCTAACAGATGCGTTTGCTCCATATACCCCTACCCGCTATTTCTGACTGCTGCATACCAATGTGGTATATTGGTATTTACTTCCCAGCATCCTCCAGCTGTGCCACATGGCTAGAAGTCAAACCTGAATGATGCATGGAAGAGACCATCCAGGAGTCTGGAGCCATATTTTATTCCATTTCATTTTTTTATAATCAGATGACACAAGCAGAAAAGAGATATAGTGTTAAATAGCTAGGGGCCTGTCCTTTGCTGGCATATTCTATACTAAGGAAAAAGTCAGATAGCAGTGATTTTCCTAAATTCATAAAGTTGCAGAGATATTTTTATGTCCCCACTGAAAAACCTTTCTGAACGATAAATGTTTCTGAGGCTGATGACAGCCCCCAGATGAAAAGTCTTCCCAATTTATTGCAAGTCAAAGAGGCTTGGCTTGGGTGAATGAGGCTGGCACCACATTAGAGGAACAGCTGGGAGATCAATTTGGGTATGGGGTTATTAGCTGTGAGTTAGGTTTAGAAGTGTATCTTTGGGGAAAATGGATCTTGGGCAAGGAACTCTCACTGCTGTGAATGATCCTGACAGCATCCGGAGCAGTTTGGTAGGATTTAACTGCCCTCAGCTGCTAAACACCAGCCCCTGATTAGAAAGAGGACTCAGCTCGTAAGAATAACAACAAGTTGACTGAGACCCCTGTTGAGAGCACTGGCTGACCCAATCGCAGAGAAATTCAGCTTTGGTCCATTTCATCTGCGGGGAGAATGGCATTCACTGGCATCCAGGAAGCCTCAGAGATGGGCCATGCTGAGTAATCCAGTGGTCACAAGCCAGTACACTATGTTAAGATAAAAGGTCAGCCTTAATAATGGGGAAGCTAGGGGAACTCTGCCTCCCCATACTCTCAACAGCATGTCAAAAAGAGCCTCAAATTAAAGGTCCAATAGGTAATAAATATTTCCATTTGCATATTGCTTAGGGGTGACAAAGTGCTCCACACACATATATTCTCACGTGATGCTCAAACCAATATTGTGAGGTATGAGTGTTATTATCCCAATTTTATACATGTGGAAACTGAGGCCGAGAGATCAAGTGATTTGTTTGAGGTTGCACAGTTAATAAGTAGCAGCACAGATGGTATTCAAACCCTGGTCTCCTGGTGGGAAAGCCAGGACTTTTTCTGCTGCACTACCCCCTTCTTACTGACAGATGGTGTATTTCCTATATGCTTCTCTTGGGGCCCACTTAAAGAAGGCAACAGATCTGAGATCCTGAGAGATCTCCTCTAATTAAAGGCTCTATGCTTAGAAGCGGCAGCAACAGCTGTATCAGCCTTCCCGGGCCAATTTCTGCAAATATTCCAAATACCTCAACATCCTGAACTGTGCACTTGAGATGTTTCAAAGTGCAATAGTGATTGTATACCTATCAGACTTAGTCACTACAGGCTGGAAGGTCATAGTGAAGAGCAAGGAGATGTAATAGAAAAGACTGAATCCAGAGTCCAGAGACTGGTCTTGGATCTGTCATTAAGTAGCTGAGCCTGAACAAGTAACTTGACCTCTGTGGGCCTTAGCTCCTCACCTATCACATGGGAGACTCTGACCAGATGGAGCCCTCTGGACTTTGCTGCTGAACACCACTGTTTCTTAAAAAACTTCTAGCAACGTGTCTCACATCTAGTCCTTTCTCTCTATTCACGTAGACACCACCTTAGCTCAGGCCCCCATTACCTCTGAACAATTGCAGGAGCCTCCCCATGTGTTTCCCTCCCTCACGTTTCTCCCACCTCCAATCCATCCTCCACACGGATGTTAAAGTTGCTTTCTTAAATCATAGACTCCCCATTCTTGATAAACTTAAATAGCTCCCTATTAACTTTTAGGATCAAATACCCAGCATTTTATATACATTGTCTTATTTGATTCTCAGTCCTTTGCGGTAGACAATGATACCATTCCCATTTTACAGATGAAAAAGCTGAGGCTCAGAAAGGTGGTTGCCCTATTTATTCAGTCTATGCTTACTAGCTATCTGACCTCACTCAAATCACTCAACATCCTGTGCCTCAGTTTCCTGATTGGCAAATTGAAGGTCCTTTCCAGCTCTATATTTGTGATCTAAAGAGATTAAAGAAATAGTGCATTCTGATTATGGGTGAATCCAGCCTTGCCTTTTGTAACCACACTCTGTTCTGGTACTTCAGGATTTGAACCCAGGTCTTTTTGGCTCCAAGGCAAGGCCTTTAGCGGCTACACCACGGTATGTAGCACCAGCAGCAGCATCTTGGAGCTCTAGCTCCAAGTTTTGTTAGCATTTGCTCTGTTGGGTAAATTTCTAGGTCTTGCTGAGCCTGTAGGCTTCGAGGTGGCTGTCCATGTAGAAGACTCGGGCAAAGGACTTGATTCTTGAAAGGTGATCCTGTTGAAGCTGTAAACCCTAAGTGAGAAGTGCTTTGGCCTCCAGGAGACAAGATTCTTTGTGTTTGTTGTGGGGGATGGGGTTGTTGGTATTAAGCAGATGGGGCCAAGAGCAAAGGAAACCCAAGGCTCACCTTTCCAGGACAGTAGTCAGTTAAATGGTGGGGAAACTCCCCTAGGTGAAGTGGCAGCAGCCTTAGATGGAGCCTGCCCAGGTAGCTGCCTACAGAGCCAGCCCCCAAGCGCTCCACATTAACATAATGTGGAAAATCCAATTTATGCTTGTTTACTCCTGTTGAAGCTCTGACTGGACGCCTCTCGAAAGGTAAAGCAGGGAAGAGCTATGGAAATGTCAAAAAGCAATTGATGCAGCTAAATCATGGTTGTCATCTACAGAAGCATCCATATATTTTGAGCCTGCTTTCCCAGCAATCTTGGCTAAGGCACCTCTCCTATTGGTGGGGGAGGGTGGAGGGGGTGGGGAGGGGAGGAAATGCTGGGATTTCAAAGAGGCTGCCAGATGGCGGTGAGAGGCCCAGTGCACACATGTCACCCAACCTGACAGAATCTGAAATTATGCAGATGGAAAGGCAGCCCTTTCGATACAGTGGATAGGGTTGATGAAATTCACTGAATACCTATGCAGGGAATAATACACCTTGATAACTGACCATAAACTCTCACTAAAGGTCTTTTAAACCGAGACTGGGGGCACGTGCAATGATCGCAGGTTCAGTCAGCATCTGGGGATGATATTCATTGGAGTCATCCTCTCTGGAACTAAATAATGCAGTTGCTCTTTCAAGGTTGCTGACATAAGTCCAAGGAACAGCAAACAGTAAACAGCTTTCGCTTGGGCTGTCCTACATACGTGAACAACTACTTTCTCCTCCTTTTGCCTGCTGTACAATATCCCTCCCCTTCTTTAAATCACAGTCCCAGCTCCCTCTTCCTCCCTCTAGAAAAAAATAATAATAGCATTCATATAGTATTTTACGGTTCACAAAGTACTTTGCTCACAGCATTCTGTGAAGGAGATATAATGAGTATCATAAGATGTTGTATGACTAGGAACTTTAGAGGTCATCTGAGCCAAGCCTGCTTATTTTGTAGATGAGGAAAATGAGGTTCAAACAGGTTTAAATGATTTACCCAAGGGTATATAGTTAAGGGTCAGAGCTAGAGTTTAAACCCAGGTCTC
This sequence comes from Phascolarctos cinereus, assembly GCF_003287225.1. NCBI lineage: Eukaryota > Metazoa > Chordata > Mammalia > Diprotodontia > Phascolarctidae > Phascolarctos > Phascolarctos cinereus. The sequence continues at coordinate 172,380,785 of NW_027556402.1, forward strand.
CTGATTCTAAAGCTGGCTCTTTTTCTACTATACCACATTCTTGGGTTAATAACACAGACCTGTGAGATAACTTCTTTTCCTGCTGATTACATATTGGTTTATCTTACCTTTGCTACGAGATCTATGAGGTTCCGCCACCCTATCCATTCTTTACTATGTTATCTTTGCTTAAGAGATTCTTTTGCAGCACAAAGGACCTGGGTGTGCATTGGGAGACATTTGATCCTATCATTACCTCCACTCAGAAGAGCTGACTAATTCAGTAACTGACACCTTTTCCCAAGGGTAGTCACCAGCACATCTTACAAGCACATAGGTTCACAAGCCTCAAAATGTGAACAGTTTTATTTAGTTAAGGGAGATAGATTTTGTACCAAAGACCACTCAAACTAATTATGTTTACTAGTATAGCAACCCTTCTCATAAGAGGTCTGTCTCAACGACTTATATATATACTGGGTGGGGGAGTATTCAGACTCAGATCTTCCTGGCTCCACAGCCAACCCCCTTATCCACTGTACTATGCTGTGCAGAACAGAGTTTGCCTCTACGCACTAAACATCCCTTCCTTAACCCTTCTGTCTGCATAGCCCCTTGTTTTCATTAGCTCTTGCCTCTGGCTGTTCTCAATTTGTATCGCCCTATCACTGTCCTGGGCCCCTCTTCCTTCTGAGCTCCCAGAAGGTGGTAGCAATTCATCTCCTATCCCTTTCTGCCTTCCAGCACCCTGCAGTTGTAAGGTCCCTTACGTTCTCTTTAGCCTTGAGCAGTGATGATCATTTGTCTTGCCAGTAGACCAGCTCTCTGACAAACTGACCATAAATGATGGGTTACCTCTGGTATGTTTACAACTTCAGAATGCACTTTTGGTTTGGAGTGCCACCATTCTTCTGAAATCTTCCTTGGTAAACCGGTCATAAGCTACCATAAACAAGAATTATTCCTGGAGATTAGAAGAATGATGGCCTCATAGAAAGAGCACTGGACCTGCAGTTAGAGAACCTGAGTTCAAATCCCAGTTTTGCCACTTACTGTCTTTGTGACCTTGGGAAAGTCCCTTTATGTCTTTGGGTCTCATTTTTGTGATCTGGGGATGGATCTGATGACCTTTATGGTCCCTTGTGGCTGTAAATCTATGAGCCTTGTGAACCACATTAAAAATGGGGAGCCCAACCTCAACTTCCATTTATAACTTCTTTTCCCCCCAGTGCCTGGATGCTGTGCCTCCTACTTGTGTTAACATTTCCCCCTGTGGGATTTTCTCTTCATTCCTAGCATTTCCACCCAAGTTGAGTTATCCAACCCTCTACGGCTACTTACAAAACAAACAGGAAAGGGAGGAGGAAAGAGCAGAAACCTTCCAATGCTATTTGTCTTATGAAGAGAGAGGTTTGTGATCCCTGCTGGCACTAACATTATATAGCCCTGACTGCCTGGAACGCTGCAGTACACCTTGTGACTGTTCAGGGTTGGGTGGGGACCTTTTCAGCTTTTATTACATCCCCATTTAATTCTCTGCAGTGACTCTTCCAACCCTTCTCGTTTCTCCACAAGCTCCACTCAATGCCTTATATGTAACACAGATGACCCAGCCTCCTATTTCACAGAGAAGTTTGGGACCATTCCACGTGATCTTTCTCAGCTCCCTTCCTGACTTCCTCTGAGATTTTCAGCATCATCGATCACTCTCCTCCTTTGCTATGGTCCCAGAAGTATATTCAACTGCAGAGGTCTTCTCCCTGCTCCTACCACCACCATGGTGCAAGTGGGTGTTTCTTGTACATGCACATAGACTACTTCATGGACATGCTACTACCCCCTCTACACCACTTCCTTTACTGACAACCCCCCAACCATCAGCATCTTAGCCAAGTCACTATTGTCCCAGATCAGCTGGGTCTTTACTGCCCTCACTTGGCGTCTGCTAGTCTTACTTCTTCACTAGTCCCCGTGGCCCTGATTTAATCCTGTGTGCCATATATTGCAATCAGGACAGCTTATCTGGATCATAGTATCATGCATTTAGAGCTGAAAGGGACCTTGGAGATCACTAGCCTGAGCAGCTCATTTTTTTATTAATTTATTTTGATTTATCAACAATCACTTCCATAAGTTTTGAGTTTTAAATTTTTCTCTCCCTCTCTCCCCACTCCCTCCCCAAGATGGTATGCAATCTGATATAAGCTATACATATACATTCCTATTAAACATATTTTCACAATAGTGATGTTGTAAGTAAAAATTAGAACCAATAGGAGGAACCACCAGATACAGGACACAAAACAAAACAGAAGGAAAAAAAATAGCAAGTAGTATGCTTCAATCTGCATTCAAAATCCATAGTTCTTTCTTTGAATGTGGACAGCATTTTCTATCACGAGACCTTTGGAGGTGTCTTAGATCCTTGCGTTGCTGAGAAGAGCTAAGTCTATCAATGTTAGTCATTGCACAACGTAGCTGTGTAGTGTTTTCCTGGTTCTGCTGAGCAGCTCATTTTATAGATGACAAAACTGAGGTGTAGAATAATAAGTAACTTACCCAAAGTCTCACAAGTAATAATGCTAACCATAAGAAAGCATTAAGATTTTTCAAGTATTTTACACACATTTATGATCTTCAAAACAGCCTTGTATAGTAAGTATTATTAATCTCATGTTACAGTTGAGGAAACTGAGGCTCAGAATTAGGTCAAGTGCCTTGCTAATGATTACATAACTACTAAGAGCCAAAAGTAGAATTTGAACCCAGGTCTTCCCTGATTCCAAGCCCAGTGCTCACATTCCCAAAAGTTCTAGGAAGCAACTGTCTTAAAATGTAACTAAGGCAAAAAAACCCTGTAATCTAGACTATAAAGCATTAATTTCTTTTGCAACATCTGTGACAAGTTAGCCTTCATTTCATGATCTCTGATGACAGGGAACTCACTCCTTCCTAAGGCAATGTATTTCATTTTTGACAGCAACCATCATTAGGACGTTTTTCCTTATATTGAGTTGGAATCATCTCTCACCAACCTCCCATTGGTCCTAGTTCTGCCCTCAGGAACTACACAGAACACACCTAGTCCTTCTTCCTTACGGCAGTCTTTTAATTGCTTGAATACAGTGATCAAATTCTTTCTCAGTCTTTTCTGGCATCAACATATCTAATAGAATTCTTCAATGGATCCTTGTATGGCATGGTTTCAAGTCCTCTCACCCTCTCTGTTAGTCTCTTATGGAAACCAACACATAAGAAACACAGCTTTGTTAGGATCCCTTCCAAAATGTGACCCTGGGGGGCAGCTAGGTGGTGCAGTGGAAAGAGCACCGACCCTGAAATCAGGAGGACCTGAGTTCAAATCTGGCCTCAGAACACACACTTGACACTTACCAGCTGTGTGACCCTGGGCAAGTCACTTAACCCCAACTGCCTAAAAAAAAAATGTGACACTGAATTGAGCACTCTTATTCAGATGAGGTCTGACAAGTAAGACATTCAATTGAACCCTGAACTCTTCTGTTCTGGCTGCTATATGTATATTATGAAACCTTGGATAATATTATCTTTTCTGGATGCTACCTCACACTCATATTGAACCTGCAGTCTACTAAAACCCTCGGGTTTTTTCAAATTAGCTGCTGTCTATCCAATCCTGTGTTTTTGTTTTCCAATCTAAGTGTGACCTTACACGTATTCCTAATAAAATCAATCTTTTTAGGTTCATTTGATCATATCAGGCTCTAAATATCCTTTTAAAATCCTCATCTTGTAATCTATGGATAAGGTGCTGGTCTTGGTGTCAGTAAGAACATAGCGTCATAGATTTAAAATTGGAAGGGAAAGATCATTAATTCCAATCCCCTCATTTTACAAAGGATGAAACTGTGTGACTTGTCCAAGGTCGTACCAGGTAGTAAGTAGAATAAGCAGGATTTAAATCCAGGTCCTCTGCTTCCTCCAGCACTCTTTCCACTGCACCACAGTCTTGGGTTCAAGTCCTGACTGACACATGCTACTTGTGTGACCATAGCAAAGTACTTAATCTATCAATGCCATAGGTGATATCTAAGATTATAAATTACCCACAAATTGTTGATCTGTATTAATGGAGGGAAATTCCTTACTGGGAGTTAACGTAACAGTAGAAATCACGGCTCACTCTGTTAGTCAACAAGCATTTCCCAAGGGCTTACTATGTACTGGGCGGTGTACTGACCCCACCCTCAACTCCCTAAAAAGTATCATCCATCTGTCTCTGCTTTTTTTACCCACTAATTGGATTAACATTTTTCTCATGGATAAAATGAAGAAGTTGTACAGACGATCTCTGAAGTTACATTTAGTTCTAAATCCTGTAATTGAAATGGCGGGGATTTATGGTGAGTAGGTCTTGGGGGTCAGGCAAATCTTTCCTAGGCAGCACCTTACTTACCCCAGCCACCCATAAGGCCCTCTGAATTCCTTTCCATTAGGAGGAGCATTAGTGCTTTTTACACATAGTAGGCTCTTGATAAATGTTCCTAAACGTCCACTGAGGGACATGGAGAAAAGGAGAAGTGAAAGAAGGCCTTCCAAGGCTACTTCACTCCAGATGCACTTGGAAGAATCCGACTTATGCACTTAGCCTTACTTTGCCATTTTTCAAGCTGTCACTTTTTTTTGGCACCGTACCCTCGGAGACATTTTAAACCTTTCCAAACAATCAACAAAATGAGGAAGCAAAACGTTGCTGTTGCAATGAGTCATGAGATCATAGTCGGCTACAAGCCCACTGTGTCAGACAGAGCTTCAGGAAGCCTCTGGAAAGAAAACATCTGTTTGCTTGTATCGTCTATGCATTTGGGGCATGTGTTAGTTCAGTTTGCCACTTGCTAGTCTGTTGCAAATCTCACAATTTCAGAGTCCTGGGGAAGAAGATAGTAGAGAAGAAAAAAAATAATAAAGTCTAGGAATGTATGACTGTTGCTTAACAGTACTGGGTACCTGTGGCTTGTGTTCAATGGATAGGGAACCAATCAGTCACTGGGGAGGGAAAGTATTTTATGAAAATAATGGTTCCACAGCCAAGAAGAGGCTAGGCTGTACTCAGCTCTTAGAGGTCTCTTTCTTAACTCTTTGATGCTCATATGCAGGCTATAGACCATACTTGTATAAAGCTGAGGAAGGATGAGCTCACTGGGTTTATGCAGGCGTGGGAGAATACACAGAAGCTATAGTGGGGCAGATTTTCCTTTCAATACCTGCTTTACCCCTGTGACATTTATGCTGCAAAGGGAGCTAACAATAGTGATTCTGTTGGAAATTCTTCCCCAGGGTGGTGGGGTTAGAAATTGGAGGATCCTGATGGCAGGAGCAAGGCCAAGATATCATGATGTTTTGTTGTACAACTTTCAAAAGTACACAGGGAAATATTAGAGCCATTAGGCCATTGCTCTACTGAGAAAGGGAAGGTAGACGCTGCTGAGAAGGTCAGTGTAAGAATAAAGATGTTTAATCATTGAAACTGTCCCAATATGCAATGGCTTCTCTTGAGGAAGTAGATTCCCCATTGTCAAAAGTCTTCAAGTAGAAGTCAATGCCCACATGATGAAGATATTGTAAAAGGCATTAGGTTGATCCTTGAGGATTCTTCCAATGTTGATATGCTGTGACAATCCAGAGAGGGTCCAAAGGACAGAAACCAAGGTGATGAGAGGATTGAAGACCATTTTATTCTGGAGGTAATTTGAACCTACTGAAGATTTTTTGAATAAAGAGCTAGTCAGACCATACATGGTTGGATCTATATTTAGGCATATAAACTTGATAAGGTATGTCAAATCGATAGATTGGGAAGGAATTGGATTTTGCTCAAAATGACTTAGATTGTTATGTTAAACACCTAGAGTTCATAGTTAGCCTACATCTTTGTTTCTTGGGTCAAATCTTTATGATCTCTCATGGCATTCATTTTGGCTGGAAAGTCATCTAATCTCTTATCTTATGTTCTCATATGAGAGGGTATTATTGTTGTTCAGTCATTTCATTCACACCCCACTCTGCATGACCCCATTCAGGGTTTTCTTGTTTGCCTTTTCTTTCTCCAGCTCATTTTACAGATGAGGAAACTAAGGCTAACAAGGTTAAATGACTTGCCTAGGGTCACACAGCTAATAAGTATCTGAGGCTGGATTTGAACTCAGGTAGCAGGAGTTAATTTAAAAAACAAAATAAAACAACATTGATTTGAAGTCAGAGTAAATGACTTCCAATCCCAGCTCTGCTGTTTACTAGCTCTATGACCTTGGGCAGGTCCCTTAATATCTCTTGGACTCAGAAACCTCATTTTTAAAATAAGGAAGTTGAACAAGGTATTCTCAAAGATCCCTTCTAGCTACTGTTCTTTAATCTCTACTTTACTGCTGACTATAATGATTAGTAATTGCCTAAAAAGAAGCTAGAGACTCTCAAGAAGTAGTAGGGCATTATATATATTAGTGGGAGCCTGTAGGAGGTATAGTGAGTTCTTCAGCACTGGAAGTCTGTAAGTGGACTGGATATGCTGGGGGGGAATAAAGTATTTTTTTGGGAAGACCAAATGTGAACACTATAGGTCTGCCATCCCAAAGTGTATTAATGTTTGCTAAGCTGATATCAACAATTGAGAGGATATGAATCCAACTTATGGTTGTCTTATCAGGTTGAAAGTTTAGAATCAACATTCAAATACAGGTCCTTGGACTTGAGATCCAGCACTCCCCACTACCCTAGAAAGACAGGGGTTTTAGAAGAGAAAAGAGATCTGGGCTGGCATCTGAGAAAAGGACTTGGATTTGGCACTAGAGCTTAAAGGCTAGCCTTTTAGCTAGCTAGATGGAACATACCTAACAAAGACTAGTGAGATATAAACTTACCTCGTTGTGCAGATCTATTCAAGAAGATCTTAAACTAAAGATGAAAGGGGAAGGAGAAGATTGCCTATATATATCCACCAAGCCAGATGCTACAGAGAATAGGAGGTATAATACAGGAAAAAGAAGAAGAGGTTCAGTATTAATTCATAGGATTCAATATTCAAGAAAGGGGTCAGCCATGAAGCCCAGAGTGTCATGTGTATACATAAATGCACAAAGAATGGACAATAAACAAGGTGAAAAGGGAGGTCACTTTGACCTCCTAGGAAGAACTGAGATTTTAATGAGCTGAGTAGAATATGGCTCTTATTCATAAGAAACAGAACAGATTTTTAAAGGTCAGTGGAGTAGCATTGCATATTAAGAATATGTACTTTTAGGGACAGCTAGATGGCGCGGGTGGATAGAGCACTGGCCCTGGAGTCAGGAGGACCCGAGTTTAGATCCAACCTCAGACACTTAACACTTACTAGCTGCATGACCTTGGCTAAGTCACTTAACTCTGATTGCCTCACCTTTCCCCACCAAAAAAGGATATATGCTTTTGAGAGAAAGTAGAATCTGAGTGGGGGAACCATGGTAGAAAGCATCTGAGTGAGAATCAGCCAAAGGAGAAACTGAAGTTGTATTGTCACTGACGTATGCTACAGAACCTCTGGACAGGAGGAGGAAATAGGCAAGGAATTCAGGAAACTAATTATGAGTCTGGTTATAGGGCCATAGGGGACTTGAAGCATTTAGACATCTCCAGGTATCCTTTCTATGTGAAATGCAGAGAAGCTGACAAATTCTTGACTTAAACAACAGTAATTTCATTTTTCACAAGGTGGGGGAGAGTGAGAAAGGGAACTCTCATTCTGGATTTGATTATGATGAAGAGGAATTGACTGCTGAATAGAAATAATGGAAACTTTCGAAGTTAAGTGACCATTCTGTTTTTGAAATCATGATAGAGGAAATGGAAACTACATATATAGTACCATGTGGGTTCTAGATTTTGTGAGAGCAGATTGCAAAGAACTGAGAGAAAAGGTTCCATGGCCTGAACATTTTTAGGAAAAATCAGTCTAAGAGAGACAGTATCTCTTAAGAATGAAATTTTAAAGACAAAAATGTAAATCATTTCACTGAGGAAAAAAGAGGCAAGCTGTCTGCAAAGATGTACACATACAGGGAACTTACCAACCAACTTAGATTTCGAGAAGATGTATACAAGCAAGTGTATGTAATGTTGGAGGGATACTAAAGAACAGCATCAACTTATTACAGTGGAATCAAAAATCTTTAAGGTGGTTATGAAAGTTAAGGACAAACATAAGAGCTGTGTTGGGGGCAAGATAGGAGATCAAGAAAAGATATGGCCACTGTTTGGGTGGATGGGGAGAATGAGAACTGACAATGATGAGAAGGTGGGACTACTTAACCTTATTTTGCTGCTATTTTCTCTGCTAAGGAGAATGATCATTGGACTGGGAAGAACAGGACAAAATGGCAAAGAACTGAAACCCAAAGCTAACAACAACAACAACAACTAACCTTCATATAGTGCCTCCTATGTGCCAGACACTGTGATAAGTGCTTTAAAATTATTAACTCATTTAATCTTCACAACAATCCTGTGAAGTAGGTGCTATGATTATCCCCATTTTATAGATGAGGAAACTCAAAAGAGCACCTGTCTTCAAAGAGCTCAAGGCAGCAGGTCTAGATAACACTATATCCCATGATACTAAAAGAATTGCTAAGACACTGCCAATGATCTTTGAAAAAAACATGGAAGATTGGGATAGGCTTCTTGCAGAAAGAAGGTGGGATTTTAGCTGAGACTTAAAGGAAGCTAAGGAAAGAGTGAAGGAAAGTTTTCCTTATAAGTAGAGCTATCAAAAGTAGAGTGGGCTACAGAGGGAGGTAGTGGGTTGCCCTTTTCTGGACATATTTGAGTCAATCCTGGGTTTCATTGAAGAGATTCTTATTCAAGTATGGCTTGGACTACATGGCCTCTGAGAATACTTCAAACTGAGATTCTGTGATTGGGGCTAAGGCTTCTTCTCAAGCAAGCTGGCTTTGGTAGATCAAAGGGATAACTTTGTTCAACAACTCTGTAATTATCAATACTAGGTGAGGCATAAAATGTGGCAACGTATACTCACCAAAGCAGAGTCTCACATCACAGGGCAATGTCCTGTGCATAATCTAAATGGAAGAGGGATCACCTAATAGATGGTGAGGCTCTCCAAAAGTTCCTGTATGCAGCTGACAGGCTGAGTTTTGCTGAGCTCTGGAACACTACAGGGTCTCCTTAATGAGATCCATGATCACACAAAATAAATTAGCTTTGTAATTCACACAAGAAACACTGAGAGGACAAAGATTGCATTTTGTCCAGATTATGACATAGAGTTGGATGGGAAGCCTATTGAGTTAATCAGTATATATATCTTGGATAGTCACTGGAGTTAAATTGGATGCAGAATTGAATAGGAGGAGAAAAGCAGGATAGATCTCACGTGAGAAATTGTGCAGTGATTTCTACCATCCTAAACTGTTCCCTGTTGCCAAAGGACTTTTAAAAAAAATACCAAGATTCTCCTAGTAATGCTGTATGACTACAAATCATGGAGGTGTGTGATCTCAGAAGGATTGTAATTGTAGATGACCTAAAGGAAAATGACAAGTATGTGACAAGTGTGTGCTAGCAGACTGGCAAATAGTATCAATGACTTGTACACAAGAGGTAATTATTAAAGACATCACCCAGTACACGCAGGAAAAATATGAAGGCTGGTCATGGAACAAGAGAAAATATCAGAGAGGCCTTCTAAATAAAGCCCTAGTATTGATTCAATTCAACAAGCATTTATTAAGTGTTCACTATATACCAAGCACTTTTCTAGGCACTGGAGACATGAGAAATAAAAAATAAGAAGCAGTCCCTGCCTTCAAGAAGCTTACATTCTAGATGAGAAGTATCGTTTAAACATAAAGGTAAATACAATTTCATTTGAGGGGGGAAACAGCATAAACCCCCCACTAAATATTAAAAGAACCAGAGGAAGGTGCCTTTGAATGGATCCTCTGTGGAGGATTCATGAGAAAAAATAGGTAAGACCTGAATGGGGATGAGAGGGTATGGGTGGGTTTCAATCTGTAGGGAGAGGCCACCTCTATGAGCTCAAGTTAAAGTGAAAATACTTGTTTAAAGTTAAAATTCTGCTGCGTAATTGGGTTTCTCTCTCATCTTTCTATTTTGTTAACACCAAGAAACAAACAAACAAACCCGCACTCCCACACTGTCTTTTTCCCTCCTTCCTCTTTTATCTGCTCTTTCTTACAAAATCTAGCCAAGGTACAGTGTCATGCCACTGGTGAAATTCATGGTCCAGGACTGATTTTTGCATCATGGTGAACTCTTCAAGAATCTCAGTCCCAACACTCTAGAGTCCAGAGGGTGCAGAATGACAGCAATTTTCACTCCCCCCACCCCAATCTACCTGCTAGAAATTTATTTCAGTCTTTTGCAGGGTGAGTAGGAGACAGAAGGAGTAGTAAAATTAGCATGTCAGAGATAAAATAGCTGTTTGAATAAAACTTCCTTTTCCTTACCTGCAAGTTCATTTTGGGACTAAAACGATTTCCAGTTTAGTCCCTTTCAGGCTCCTATGTCCAGAGGTAGGGGGAGGGGTTCTGTAGGGGAAGTGGGGGTGGGAGGGCAGTGTGAGGCTCTGGAGAGAAACACAAGTCAGCTATTCATCTCCCCAAGTTTATTTACTAAAACAACATTTTTATTACCAATACATGTTAGAAGGGAAAATATGACAGCCTCCATTTTATGTGGCCATTGCTTTTTAATCTGAGCCCGCCTGAAGGTTTCCTATCAAATCAGTCCTTTCCCCCCCCCCTCTAGTCGTCAGCCCCATGATGCCGGCAGAAATGAATGAGGGCCAGGCCTGCTCTTTTCTCATCTGAAAGGGCTGAAATTGCTTTGTGTAAATGTGTGGAAAATGCTGATATTTGGTTTCTATAAATATCTCGCCTCCTGAGTGCCGTGTTTCATTTGTGCTGTTTCCTTGGACGGCTTGGCTGCTTATCACTTTTATCCAGGGCGCTGAATACAAATGAACTCCTGCTACAGTTTACCCGGCAACCAATATTTGGAACATTTGCGGCGGTTATGCTTTTAATGAGGGAGAGGAGCGGCTGAATGGAGGCGAAGATTGCCCATCAGGCCGGCCAAAGGCTGCCGGTGTGCGAGCCTTCATTTGCACGGGGTGGGAGCCGCGAACGTACGGCCCCTGTGCTGTGCTCTACGAGCCAGGTAGCCCTCCCCGCTGCGGGCCAGGGCGCGGGGCAGCCGCAGAGGGCTATCTATAGCGCTCTATTTATAGCAGCGGCTCCCGGAGAACCTTGACAAGCCACGTTAATGACGGGGATCCATTGCAGCGTAGCTGCTACGCTGGGGATCGGGAGGGAGGGAGAGAACGGGGGAGCAGATGCCGCCAGCCTCAAGGTTGCTGCATCGGAAAATGAATGCCCTTCCCTGGGGCTCTAAGTAGGGACCGTAGGGGGAGGAGTGCAATGGAACGCTCTCACTTTAACACCCCCGCCCCAAAAGATGTTTTAGTCTCATAGACTTTTTAAAGTCAGAATTTTCCAGCTGAAAGGGACTTTTAAGACATCATCAAATGGACCAATCTATTCCCCTTATTTTACAAATGATGAAACTGAGGCACTCAGTGTTGCTCCCCAAAAGAACGCAACATTCTGGAAGACAAGGGATGTTTGGTTTTGTCTTCGCATCCCCAGCCCTTAGCACAGTGCCTTGCCCGTGGTGGATGCTTAATAAAAGCCTGTTGACTTAAATTGAAAGGTAGGATTCTTCCATTGCAACACTCTTCTGTAGGACCTCAGGGCAAGGTCGCTTATCCTCTCCAGACTCATTTTCCTCATCTATAAAAGGGAGATAGTACTGGTAGTGCTTAGGTGATGGGGAGTTGGGAAATGGCTTCTCCCTAGTTAGTCTCCCCCTCCCTTCTTCTTACACACACTTCCCAGGATCGTCACAGGATTAAATGACAAAATTGCTATAAAACACTTTACAAACTTTGCTGTGTAAATGTCATCAGCAATAATACAGCATGGTGCATGGTAAGTGCTTGTTGCATTTGTTTATTCATTCATTTGGAGGCAGACGACCTGGGTTCATATTCTGGTGCTGTTACTTTCTATTTGTGTGATATCTTGAAAATAATTCAGCCTCTCTGGGACTCCTTTCCTTATCAGTAAAAATAAATTGGACTACATGACCTCTAAGGGTCTCTTCTGGTTCTAAATCCATGATTCTCTGACCCCAGTCTAGAGTCAGATGTTCAGTACACAAAGTATTAGCATGAGGGAATGGTTTAGAAAAACACCTGAAAGAACCTGGGTTGTAGTCCTGGGACCTTGGTCTTAGAACCTCTCTGGCTTTCATTTTCATTGTCTGTAAAACAAGAATTCAACTAAATGACATCTAAGATCCATTCCCCTTATTAAATTGAATATAGCCTTTTAGAAGGATTAGGTCAACTCATGATCAAGCTGTCTGGGTCAGTCACAGAGAAACCTGAACAGCACCTCAGAAACAAAGAGAGATTCAACTAATCTTAAAGCCAGGGGCAGAAGGGAGCCCCTGGGTCTAGATTGGCGCTCCAGATCTCTCTGGATGCTGGGCCAGCAGCCCCTAGGAGAGGTCTATGACAGCCAGGGAGCTTCTACTGACTTTTAAGACAGATAGCTTGGCTCCACCACACCTTAACTATATCAAAAAGGTTTCTCAAGCATTAGGTCAGGAGGGAGCTTTAAAGATCATCTAGTCCTGGTGTCCTCAACCTGGGAATATATTTCTGGGGGTCCTTGAATTTGAATGGAGGACAATTATATCTTTATTTTCTTTAACCTCTAACTGAAATTTAGCATTTCCTTCAACAACAAATCATTATTCTGAGAAGACGTTCAGAGGTTTTTCTTGTAAGCAGGAGCTTTCCTAGCACTAAGAAGAGAGAATCCCTTAACCAGGAGAAATAATGTGAGATTTGGAGGTCCCTGTTAAGAGTTCTTTTGGGTTTGCATCTCAGCTCTATCTCATCTCTTTTCATTCTCCCAAAGTCTTAGAATAGGCAGTGTTGGTGTAAGCTAATAGTCTGAGCCCAGCTCACTTTATATTTCTGGTTACTTGATTAGTTTGCTCCTCGGTTGCCCTCTGCCTACCCTTCTTGCAACCTCAGCTCTTTCTTTAACTTCCAATAAAGTCCTGTTGAAAGGCTTCATCGTGACATGGAAGTGACCCTGGGGTCTTGAAGGCTTTGCTTCCTACCAAGCTGAAAAGGGGGTTTTTGAGTCGTGTGGCTTAGTGATAGGACAGCTATCTGAGGATCAGTTGAGCTAAATGTGGTCTGCGTTGGTAGAGAGAGCACTCACATTGAGAAACCCAGGGATTGTCGAGGAATTGAGTTTTGAGGAAGTATACCCTCTCTCAAGCTTTCTAGTAGTACCATTTGGAGCTAATGTTTTCATTACCCACTATTTCCTTTTCTCTGAGACCATATCTCTTGTTTCATTACCATAATAGAAGGGCTAAGGGGTATATAGTGGAGAGAGGATTAAGTCTGGGGTCAGGAAGACCTGAGGGTTCAAGTGTCATCTCTGATGCATTCTAGCTATGTGACCCTGGGCAGGATAGTTAACCTTGCATTTCTTAGGGCAATTAGGACTCTAGGTTGTTATTGTTGTTGTTGTTTTTTGGTTATTGTTGTTCAGTTGTGTCCAACTCTTCATGACCCCATGGATCATAGCACAATAATACTGTCTATGGTGTTTTCTTGGCAAAGATACTAGAGTGGTTTGCCATTTCCTTCTTCCAGTGGATTAAGGCAAACAAGAGGTTAAATGACTTGCCCAAGGTCACAAGCCAGTAAGTTTTGGAGATCAAATTTGAACTCAGGTCTTCTTGACTCCAGATTCAGTGCTCTATCCAATGAGCCACCTAACTGCCTCCTAGGCATATAATTAAGTTACTTGCCCAGGATCACACAGCTAGAATCTGAGGTCAGATTTGAACTCAGGTCTTCTTGACTACAGGTTCAGTGCTCTATCCACTGAACCACCTAGCTTCCTCCTAGACAAATAGGGTTAAGTGACTTGCCTAGGGTCACACAGCTAGTAGGTATCTGAGGTCACATTTGAATTTGGGTCTTCCTGAGTCCAGGCTCAGCACTCTATGCACTGAGCCACCTAACTGCCTTAGTGGTTTGCCATTTCTTTCTCCAGTGGATTAAGGCAAACAGAGTTACTGACTTGCCCAGGAAGGATTACACAGCCAGTGAGTATCTGAGATCAAATTTGAACTCAGGTCTTCTTGACTTCAGATTCAGTGCTCTATCCGCTAGCCACCTAACTGCCCCTAATACTCTGTTACCAAGTGGCTTATCTTCATTTGTGGAGGGAATTTCCACACCAGAGATTCTCTACTTATTAAATCACAGGTCTGGATTCCCTTCCCCCATACCCCCCAAAATAGTAGGACTAGTGGAATCCTTGCACTAGAGACCCATAACATGAAGGATTCAAATATATTTGAGATATTTCTTATGGTTCTGGCTCATAGCCTGAACCTGGGAAACAGAATAATTCATGCATTGTATTCTAGGATACAGATACAGATTGATCCAGGATATGGATTGATTTCTCACTACAAGCACATGATATTACAGAAATAGTTTTATGTAAAAAGCAAAACAGAACTCTGAAAACAAACAATAACCTTGCTTTAGCATACCCAGCATATGTAATAGAGCATTGGGTTTGAAGTCTGAAGACCCAGGTTCAAATCCCAGCTTACCTACTTACTATTTATATGATTTTGGGCAATAATCATAATCATAATTTATGTAATACTTTAAGGTGTGCAGTTATGCTGTTTGATACAGCGACAACTCTGTGAGGTAGGCACTATAATGAATCCCCATTTCAGATGAGTAAACTGAGGCTCAGAGAATTAAGTGACTTAAGGTCACTAAGCTAGTATCTGAAGCAGGATTCAAATTCAGATCTGCCTAACTCCAGGGCCAAAACTCTATGTGTTGTGTCCCCTTGCTATACCTTTAGGTCTCAGTTTCCTCACCTATAAAATGAGGGGTTGCAATATGATCTCTAAGATTCCCCTTGACCTAAATCCTAGGAATGATTTTGAAAGGTCTATGTCACTTTGCAGTCACTTCCAGTCCCAGATCAGAAGGCTCCTCTCCCTCTGCAGTTCCCTGCTGCTCCCCAAAGGTACTGCTCATTGTCTTGGCTCTGCTCCATCTGCTGGGGGGTTTTAAATCTTTCTTTCTTTCTTTCTTTCTTTCTTTCTTTCTTCTTTCTTTCTTTCTTTCTTTCTTTCTTTCTTTCTTTCTTTCTTTCTTTCTTTCTTTCTTTCTTTCCTTCCTTCCTTCCTTCCTTCCTTCCTTCTTTCTTTCTTTCTTTCTTTCCTTCTTTCTTCTTCTTCTTCTTCTACTTCTTCTTCTTCTTCTTCTTCTTCTTCTTCTTCTTCTTCTTCTTCTTCTTCTTCTTCTTCTTCTTCTTCTTCTTCTTCTTCTTCTTCTTCTTCTTCTGCCCTTGGGGTTCTCTCTTTCTTGCCTTTCTCTACATTGAGCATAATCTCCTCTCACTGAGGCTTTGCTTCTTTGCCATCTGTCCTGATGACCTCCTGCCTTCTTGGAAGCTTCAAGGAAGCTAGCCTAAGGAGCAGGGGTCTATCCCTATTCAACTTCAAGAGAATTCCTGGCCCCAACTCCAGGCTCAGATTTGAGTGAGGACTAAGAATCTTGATGTACTTTTGACACTTAAGAGGGCTCTCTACACTCCCTACTTGGTCAGCAACCAATCTCTAACTAATTACTTGTCTTTATGTACTGAAGATTCTGTCTGAAGCAATAGTAGTATTTAAATCACCCTGTCTCAAGTATTACCAGGCCATTCTAATGTGAACAGTTGTGGGGGTTGTGGAAAGCTGTATATTCTCAAAATGACGGGTTCTTAACTTTTTTGTTGTTGTTGTTTCAGTCATTCTCCCAGACCTGTCCCTGACTTTCTGGACTTTAAAACCATGCCTTCTCTACTTCTGGCTCATCCTCTAACTGCCCTCAGTGACCCACCCCTTTCACTTTTCATCTCCCCTTTTGTGTGGAGTCTTCCTCCATTAGAATATATGTTCCTTGAGGGCAGGGACTATCTTTTTGCTTCTGTTTGTATCCCCAGAGCTTAGCACAGTGCCTGGCTCATAATAACCAGTTAATAAATGCTTATTTCCTCCCTCCCTCCCTCCCTCCCTCCCTCCCTTCCTTCCTTCCTTCCTTCCTACCTCCCTCCATTTTACCTGTCACATTCTGATGGACCCCAATCTCAGCATAAAGTTTTTACATGCATAAAATAAAATACATAGGATTACAAAGGAAACCTATTATATTGAAAACCAGTTATGAGGATGCTTTTTAAAAGCCAAGTTCATGGATCTCGGATTAAGAACCCCTGCAATCTTCTGGTTTGTATTTCCTCTGGGAACAACATTCATTGTGAGAGAAGGGGAGGGGGAAAGGTCCATGCATCAGTAACACTAGTATAAGGCAGTCCTAGATTTGGGGCTATTGAGTTGTCGATTACACACCTTCATGTCATCAACTTAGAGCCCTTAGAGCAGCTGGACAGCCAGTCAATGGCTTCAGGTCAGTCAGTTGTCTTCCTGATGTACCTGATATAAGGCTTCTTCTACCTCAGCCTCAGTCACGCTCCCTCCCTCAGGCTGTGCTATTTCCAGCATTAGACAGAAGATGGAAAGGGAGGAGGGAAGAAGTGAGGAAAGGACAGAAGGAAAGAGAGTGGAAGAAAAGGGGGAGGGGAAGACATTAGAAGAAGGGTAAGGAATCAAAGGGTAGAAATTTCAGTACCAATGAGTTGGCTCATACATTTTAGAGACAGCTATGGCCTGTATTCCACCAGGGTGCAGGGTGAAGCTAATACTTCTGATGAGATGGTAGTAGCACCCCTCCCCCCCAAAAAAAACCCCCAACCAAACAAAAAAAAAACCAAAACCCAAAACCCGAAACAACAACAACAACAACAACAACAACAACAACCCAATTTATTTTCTAACACTGATGCTTGCTTTCCCTGTAGGGAAATTTTGCAGTGAGAAAGAGAAGGAAAAAACAGGTCTTCAGGCCGGTTTTCAAAAAACCATCAAGCTTCCTTTGTTGTCTCCTCAAAGATGAAAGTCTTCTCCAAAGAGGACCCTAAGGAAAATCTTCTTTCCTCTTGAGATTTGTTGTGAGAAAAATAAGGCAGGAATTGTAAGCAAGATAAGAATTTTATGTGGTATCCTAAGATACTGAATTATCTTAAATAAGTGAGGATACATTGGAAAGCTTATCAACCTCAAGTCTTGGAAGTAAATCTAAATGCAATTACTCAAAATAAGTGGCCTTTTTGGGTCAACATCCAGAGCAAGTTGGTGTGGCTTTCCCAGTGCCCAATGTCCCCATTCCTTGTAGTAGTTTTGGGTACTCAGGAAGTTTTCACAAAAGAGTCAGGTCAATGATGCTCAAAGCAAGAGACTTTTATTTGGCATGTTTTAATTCACATAAGGGAAGACTCGAAGTTTAAAGGGAAGCTCAGGGTGGGAGCATGGAAAGGAAAAGCCAGGGCAATAAGTGAAGAACACCATCAGACCTTGGACATGATGGTCTTTAGGCCCCAGTAGGGAGAGGAAGGGTGTTCTGAATTTCTGCACAGAGGCAACTGATTCATTCGGAACATCTAGGGTTAATACTAAGATTGTGGGAGGCTGCCTGGATTTCTTCCATCAGGGAAGCTTGCTGGCTGCCTCTCTCTATCCCTCTCATCCCATTCCACCCCCCCCCCCAATTCCATGCTAAGGTTGACTAATTAGCAACTAAGGCTACCATTTGCACCAGAACAGCCTTCACACTACAGTAACCAAAGGTAACCTACCTCCTGGGACTGCAGCAAAAGTGTGCATTTAGGGTTAGGGATTCTATAGGGAAGGAAGGGGTCCCACTCAGGCAGATCTGATTGGTTTCCCACTTTTGATCTCATAAGTAGAGAGACACTGGGAAGTGGTTTGTCTAAAATTATCCAACATTTCCAGCATTTGCAGGATAAGGAAAATTTTGAGAACTTTTAGCATGTAGTTTTCCCCAGAATGGGCAGGTTACCAGGCAAGATGAGGGGATATGTCTAGAGCAGAAATATCTTGCCCCATACCAGCTCTGTAGATCTCAGAGAGGCAAAACAAAAGGTGTTTTTACACAATCACATAGGAGGAAGAGTGGCGTAACAAGAGGTGAGAGTATTGAGAATACCTCCTGAAAATGAGACATGAAAATGAATGACTACAACACTCACTGTTTTCTGTGCACTGAGAACACCAAATAATGTATTCTGGGAGATCAGATCTGGCAACTAAAGTCCTAGATGAGGAACATATTCTATTTCAAGTTTTAATTGTGGTTGCAAATAATGAATGCGATGGCTCTTAAAAACCTCCAAGGACTTTGCTTTATGTCCCTTCTTGTTTCTCTGTAATAAAGAATGTATAATAATCAACAATAGTCAGTATTGGGCATGGGCAAACATGTGAAGCAGGTAACATGTGTCTTCAGTTCCCTTTCTCTCTTTTCTAGATTTTTTTTTCATATTAAGTGCTTTCTTAACACTTCCCCCCTTCTTGTACCTGTGCAGTTAATTTTGAAAATGGAAGTAAAAGACTTCATAATTATAAGGTTCCCTTCAATAACCCTTTGGCACAAGGGTTAACCTTGATCCTATAACTTTGTGTGAGGTAGGTAGGGCAAGTTATTATTGTCACCATTTGAAGAGATTACCTGCCCTGAAATTGAACTCAGTCTTCATATTTAAAATTCAAGGCTTTTACTATGGCACTACATTCATCAGCAAGGTTCCTGGCCTGGCTTCTCCTGAATTCTATTGTTGTTCCATTTAGACATACGATAGTGAGAGCTAAAGCTGTTTTGGAGTCAAAGAAACAATCGGCCAAACAACACAGGAGAGTTTGAAAACATTGGCCTCCTGTAAACATCGGCATCTCAACAGCTCACTGGGCTTTTCCAACCCAGTGGCTCTAGATTGCCAGATCTGAAATATATGACCATCCCTACTCTGTGTTTTGGCTAGAGAATTCTTTTCTTTTCTAAATCCAATCCATTAAGCAGGCCATTCCTACTCAATGCCCTGTCAGCTAATCATGGAAAATGATTTTTTTTGTGTGTGGAAAATGAAATCGCATCTGTAAATAGCTGCAGTCATTTGTGCCGAGATTTCAGTTCATCACCAATCTGCAAATTCTCATTGATTGCCAACAAGGGGTAGAGTTGTGGGTTAAGGACTGTGGGGGAATACAAGGGAAGTAGAGGACATGGTTCCCATCCTCAAGGGCCTTCCAGTGTCATGGAGGAAATCATATCAATAGCTAGCATTTGGATACCATTTTAAGACTTGAAAAAAGGCTTCCACTTCTGGAAGCCAAGATGGTGGAGTGAAAAGGTAGTCGCTCTCACTCTCCCCTATCAACCTCTGAAAACCCAGAAAATATCACCCCAGAAAAAAAACCTTGGAACACCTGAACTAGAAGAAAGACAGGGAGCAGCAGTGCAGCAGTCCAGCAAATGGGTCTCCCAGTGGCTCAGCAAAAATAAGGGAGACAGAACTACAAGGGGCCCCAGGCAGATAAGTACCCTTTGGCATTCATCTGAAAGGAGGTGAAAAAAACAACCTAAAGGCTTCCTACAGCCCTGGACTTGCTGATTCCAACCCAACACCAGGTGAGCTGTCGGAGCCTGCAGTCTCCAATTGTGAAGAGGTCCTGAAGCCCAGGTGGCAGAGCGGGCAGGCACCAACACCTGGGCCTCCAAGTGGCTCGGTGAGGGCGGGGGAAACCGCTGGAAACCAGCTCAGAAAACCACCAGGTGCCTCGGCATTCCACTGCAAAGGAATCTCCTAGTGCATTAGCAGAAAGGAGGGAGACAACACTGCAGGGCCCCAGGCAGATAAACACCCTGCAGCCCATCTAAAAGGAGCTGAAGAAAGCTAAAGGAAAGGAAAAGCAGGCAACCTAGAATTGCCTGAAAGTTCCAGCCTTGCTGATTCCAGCCCAGCACGAGGTAGGCTGCAGGAAACCTACAGCCTCCAATTGCCAGCATAAGAGGCCCCAGCACAAAGCCAGTGACCAAGACCTAGGCTCCCAACACAAGAAGCTTGGGTCAGTACCCTCTGTTCCCCAGCAGGAGAGCTCAATCTCTTTAAAGGCCAGGGAATAAAGAAACACCATGAGTAAAAAGAAACGTACCATAGATTCATATTATGAGAAGAGTGAAGATCAAGACAGAAATTCTGAAGAGGACAACATTGTCAACAAACCCACATCTGCAACAACAAAAGGGAATATGAACTGGTCTGAAGCCCAAAAAGCCTTCTTAGAAGAGCTCAAGAAGGATTTTAATAGTCAAATGAGAGAGGTAGAAGAGTCCTTCAAAAATACAATTGGCCAATTGGAAAAAAAATACACTGAAGAAAACAAGTCCCTAAAAAACACAATTGGCCATTGAAGAAGGAAGTACAAAAACTAACAGAAGAAAACAATCTGTTAAAAACTAGAATTGGACAAATGGAAACTAATGTCTCTATGAGAGAGCAAGAATCAGTCAAACAGAAACAAAAAAATGAAAAAATATGAAAATATAAAATACCTCATCAGTAAAACAACCGACCTGGAAAATGACTCAGGAGAGACAATTTAAAAATTATTGGACTACCTGAAAATCATGATGAAAAAAAGAGCCTGGACAGTATCTTTCAGGAAATCATAAAGGAAAACTGCCCAGAAGTCCTAGAACCAGAAGGGAAAATAACCATAGAAAGAATCCACCGATCACCACCTGAAAGAGATCCCAAATTGACAACCAAGGAATATAATAGCAAAATTCCAAAATTACCAAATGAAAGAGAAGGTGCTGCAAGCAGCCAGAAAGAAACAATTTAAATATCATGGAACCACAGTCAGGATTACACAGGACCTTGCAGCTTCTACATTAAAAGACCACAGGGCATGGAACATGATATTCCATAAGGCAAAGGAGCTTGGAATGCAGCCAAGGATCAATTACCCAGCAAAAATGAGCATCATTTTTCAAGGGAGGAGGTGGATATTCAACAAAATAGGAGACTTCCAAACTTTCCTGATAAAAAGACCAGAGCTCAACAAAAAATTTGATCTTCAAGTACAGGACTCAAGAAGGACTTAAAAAGGTAAATGGGACAGAAGGATACAATATGTTGTTAATGGGGGGGGCTGTTTAAACCCCTACAAGGGAATATGAGACTTGCAACCCTTGAGAACTGTATTGTTATTACACCTTGTTAAAGGAGTATACATAAAGAGGGTGGATATTAGTTGACTTTGATGTAATGATAAAAAAAATCTAATCAAGTGGGTTAAATGGATCCAAATAAGTGGATCAATCTGATCTTAGAAAATGTACTGAGAAAGGAGGAGGCAGACAAGGGTAAATTACATTACAGGAAAAGACACAAAATCCTATTACAGCAGAGGGAAAGAAGGGGGGAGCATTGTTTGAACCTTACTCTCATCAGATTTGGCTCAAGAAGGGCATATAATCAGTTAGGTATAGAAATCTAACTTGCCCTATAGGCAGTAGGAGGGAAAAGGGGAAAGAAAAGGGAGGGGGAAAGAAAAGGGAGGGAAGAAGCAGTAAGACTAAAGGGAAGAAAAGGGAAAGGGATAAAAAAGGGGGAAGGGACTGAAGGAGGCGGTGGTCAAAAGCAAAACACTAGTGAAGGGGGAAAGGAAAAAGGAGAAA
Source organism: Phascolarctos cinereus (assembly GCF_003287225.1). Taxonomy (NCBI): domain Eukaryota; kingdom Metazoa; phylum Chordata; class Mammalia; order Diprotodontia; family Phascolarctidae; genus Phascolarctos; species Phascolarctos cinereus. The sequence continues at coordinate 172,402,590 of NW_027556402.1, forward strand.
GAAAAGCATAAATAGGGGGAAAAAGGATGGAGAAAAAGACACAGATAGTAATCATAACTATGAATGGGATGAACTCTTCCATAAAATGGAAACAGATTGCAGAATGGATTAAAAACCATAATCCTACAATATGTTGTTTACAGGAAACACATTTGAAAAAGAGTGACACATACAGGGTAAAGGTAAAAGGCTGGAGCAGAATATATTATGCGTCAGCTGAAGTAAAAAAAGCAGGGGTAGCAATCCTGATCTCAGACAAAGCAAAAGCAAAAATAGATCTAATCAAAAGAGATAAGGAAGGAAACTACATCCTGCTAAAAGGCACCATAGACAATGAAGTAATATCATTACTAAACATATATGCACCAAATGGTATAGCATCCAAATTCTTACAGGAGAAGTTCAGGGAGTTACAGGAAGAAATAGACAGCAAAACTATACTAGTGGGGGACCTGAACCTCCCCCTCTCGGCACTAGATAAGTCTAACCACAAAATAAACAAGGAAGAAGGAGGTGAATAAACATTAGAAAGTTAGTATGATAGACCTCTGGAGAAAACTGAATGGGGATAGAAAGGAATATACTTTTTTCTGCAGTACATGGCGCATACACAAAAATTGACCATGTACTAGGGCATAAAAACCTCACAATCCAATGCAGAAAGGCAGAAATATTAAATGCATCCTTTTCAGATCATGATGCAATAAAAATTATATGTAATAAAGGGCCATGGAAAGATAGACTAAAAAATAATTGGAAACTAAATAATCTAATCCTAAAAAATGATTGGGTCAAACAACAAATCATAGAAACAATCAATAATTTCATTCAAGAGAATGACAATAATGAGACAACATACCAAAACCTATGGGATGCAGCAAAAGCAGTTCTTAGGGGAAGTTTTATATCTCTAAATGCTTACATAAATAAAATAGAAAAAGAGGAGATTAATGAATTGGGCATACAACTAAAAAAACTAGAAAAAGAACAAATTAAAAATCCTCAACTAAACACCAAATTAGAAATATTGAAAACCAAAGGAAAAATTAATAAAATTGAAATTAAGAAAACTATTGAACTAATAAATAAAACTAAGAGCTGGTTTTATGAAAAAACCAATAAAATAGATAACCTTTGGTTAATTTAAAAAAAAAAGAAAGAAGAAAACCAAATTACTAGTATCAAGAATGAAAAGGGTGAAGCTACCACCAAGGAAGAGGAAATTAAAACAATAATTAGGAATTATTTTGCCCAACTATATGCCAACAAATTTGACAATCTTAGTGAAATGGATACATATTTACAAAAATATAAATTGCCCAGATTAACAAAGAGGAAGTAAAATACTTAAATAACCCCATCTCAGAAAAAGAAATTGAACAAGCCATTGATGAACTCCCTAGGAAAAAATCTCCAGGGCCAGATGGATTTACATGTGAATTCTATCAAACATTTAAAGAACAATTAATTCCAATACTATATAGACTATTTGGGAAAATAGGTGAAGAAGGAGTCTTACCAAATTCTTTTTATGATACAAATATGGTGTTGATACCTAAACCAGGAAGAGTCAAAATAGAGAAAGAAAATTATAGACCAATTTCTCTAATGAATATAGATGCAAAAATTTTAAACAAAATACTAGCAATAGATTGCAGCAACTTATCACAAGAATAATACACTATGACCAGGTAGGATTTATACCAGGAATGCAGGGTTGGTTCAATATTAGGAAAACTATCAGCATCATTGAGCATATCAAAACAAAACCAACAGAAACCACATGATCATCTCAATAGATGCAGAAAAAGCTTTTGATAAAATACAACACCCATTCCTATTAAAAACACTAGAAAGCATAGGTATAAATGGAGTCTTCCTTAAAATAATAAATAGCATTATCTAAAACCTTCAGCAAGCATTATATGTAATGGGGACAGGCTAGAAGCATTTCCAATAAGATGGGGTGAAACAAGGATGTCCATTATCACCACTGTTATTCAATATTGTACTGGAAACTTAGCTTTAGCAATAAGAGAAGAAAAAGAAATTGAAGGCATTAGAATAGGCAAAGAAGAAACAAAGCTATCACTCTTTGCAGATGACATGATGATATACTTAGAGAATCCTAGAGAATCAAGTAAAAAACTACTTGAAATAATAAACAACTTTAGCAAAGTTGCAGGCTATAAAATAAATCCACATAAATCATCAGCATTTCTATATATACCAACAAAGCCCAACAGCAAGAGATGAAAGAGAAATCCCATTTAAACTTACTGTAGACATTATAAAATATTTAGGAGTCTACCTCCGAAACAAACCCAGGAACTCTATGAACACAATTACAAAACACTTTTCACACAAATAAAATCAGATCTAAATAATTGGAAAAACATCAGTTGCTCATGGGTAGGCCGAGCTAATATAATAAAAATGACAATCCTACCTAAGCTAATTTACTTATTCAGTGCCATATCAATCAAACTACCAAAAATTATTTTATAGAGTTAGAAAAAATAATAAGATTCATTTGGAAAAACAAAAGGTCCAGAATATCAAAGGAACTAATGAAAAGAAATGCAGGGGAAGGTGGCCTAGCAATTCCAGATCTTAAATTGTATTATAAAGCAGCAATCATCAAAACTGCTTGGTACTGGCTAAGAAATAGGGAGGTGGATCAGTGGAATAGGTTAAATATGCAAGACACAGTAGTCAATGACTATAGTAATCTATTATTTGATAAACCCAAAGACCCCAGCTTCTGGGATAAGAACCCACTCTTTGAAAAAAACTGCTGGGAAAACTGGAAAAGAGTATGGCAGAAACTAGGCATAGACCCAAATCTCACACCATATACCAAAATAAAGTCAAAATGGGTTCATGACTTAGATATAAAGGCTGATACCATAAGTAAACTGGGAGAACAAGGAATAGTTTACCTATCAGATCTATGGAGAACAGAAGAATTCATGACCAAACAGGAGATAGAGAACATTATGAAAAGCAAAATGGATAATTTTGATTACATTAAATTGAAAAGTTTTTGCACAAACAAAGCCAATGCAACTAAGATTAGAAGGAAGGTAGAAAATTGGGAAAGAATTTTTACAACCAGTCTCTCTGATAAAGGCCTCATTTCTAAAATATATAGAGAATTAAGACAAATTTATAAGAACACAAGCCATTCCCCAATTGATAAATGGTCAAAGGATATGAACAGACAGTTCTCAGATGAAGAAATTAAAGCCATCTATAGTCATATGAAAAAATGCTCTAAATCATTATTGATTAGAGAAATGCAAATCAAAACAACTCTGAGGTACCACATCACACCTATCAGATTGGCCAACATGACAAAACAGGAAAATGATAAATGTTGGAGAAGATGTGGGAAAATTGGAACACTAATACATTGTTGGTGGAGTTGTGAAATGATCCAACCATTTTGGAGAACAATTTGGAACTATGCCCAAAGGGCTACAAAAATGTGCATACCCTTTGATCCAGCAATAGCACTTCTAGGGCTATATCCCAAAGAGATCAAACAAATGGGAAAAGGACCCACATGTACAAAAATATTCATAGCAGCTCTTTTTGTGGTGGCAAAGAATTGGAAATTGAGAGGATGCCCATCAATTGGGGAATGGCTGAGCAAGTTGTGGTATATGAATGTAATGGAATACTATTGTGCTATAAGAAATGATGAACAGGCTGACTTCAGAAAAACCTGGAAAGACTTATATGGTCTGATGCTGAGTGAAATGAGCAGAACGAAGAGGACTTTGTACACAATAACAGCCATGTTATGCAATAACTAAGATGGTTAAACTGAACCCTTCTCAGCATTACAAGGATCTAAGATATCTCCAGAGGCCTGGATGGAAAATGCTGTCCACATCCAAAGAAAGAACTATGGAAGAATCGCTATCACTTATTTTTACCTTCTGTTGAGTTTTGTTTCATCGTTCTGATGGATCCTCCTATTAGTTTTAATTTTTACTTACAACTTCGCTAATGTGAAAATATGTTTAATGCATATGTAAATGTAAAGCCTATATCAGATTGTGCGCCATCTTGGGGGGGGAGGAAGGGGGAAAAAATTTTCAACCCAAAAGCATATGGAAGTGATTGTTGATAAATCAAAATAAATTGATAAAATTAAAAAAAACCCCTATTACAGCAGAGGGAAGGAAGGGAGGGAGATGAGCATTATTTGAACCTTACTCTCATCAGATGTGGCTCAAGATGGAAATAAAATAATCAGTTAGGTGTAGAAATCTAACATGCCCTATAGGCAGTAGGAGGGAAAAGGGGAAAGAAAATGGAGGGGGCTAATAGAAGGGAGGTGGGACTGAGGGAGGTGGTGGTCAAAAGCAAAACATTAGTGAGGAAGGAAAAGGAGGAGAAAGAAAAGCATAAATAGGGGGAAAGGATGGACAGAAAGACACACATAGTAATCATAATTGTGAATGTGATATATGAATGTAATGGAATACTGTGGTGCTATAAGAAATGATGAACAGGCAGACTTCGGATAAACCTGGAAAGGCTTGTATGGTTTGATGCTGAATGAAGTGAGCAGAACCAGGAGACTGTTCTACACAGTAACAGCCACATTGAGTGATGACTGACTTTGACAGACTTAACACCTCTCAGCCATGCAAGGATCTAAGACATCTCCAAAAGCCTCATGATGAAAAATGCTATCCACATCCAAAGAAAGAACTATGGAGTTTGAATGCAGATCGAAGCATACTATTTGCTATTTTTTTTCTTCTATTGTGTTTGTTTCCTCTTTCTGGTGGTTCCTCCTATTAGTTCTAATTCTTACTTACAACATCACTAATGTGAAAATATATTTAATAGCAGTGTATATGGATAGCCTATATTAGATTGTGCGCTGTCTTGGGAAGGGAGGGAGGGAGGGAGGGAGAGAAAAATTTAAAACTCAAAAGCTTATGGAAGTGATTGTTGATAAATTAAAATAAATTAATAAAAAATAAAATTTTTAAAAAAGACTTGAAAAAAGGTTTACATATGTTAACTGATTTTATCCTAACATCAACCTTGATCAACCTATTATCCCCACTTTACAGATGAGAAAACAGAGAGAGACACAGAAGTTAAGTGATTTGCTCAGGGTCACACAGTTAGTAAAGTATCTGGAGACAGATTTGGACTCAGGTCTTCCTGACTCCCAGTCCAAGGCTCTATCCCTGTGAACCTTGGCTGACTCTAGAAATTAGGAAGCCTGTGAGAAACAGCAGAGGGCAGCATGGAACAGGTCCCCAAATGAGTAGAAAGAGCGCTGGATTTGGAATCATAGGTTACGGGCTTGAGTAATAATAAAAATAGTTAACACTGATATAGCACTCTAAGGTTTACAAAGCGCCTTACATATATTATCTTAGTTGATCTTCAAAAAGAATCCTGCGAGGTTATTATTATTCCCATTTTACAAATGATGAAACTGAGACTGATCAAGTTAGATGACTTTCCCAGGGCCAGATAGCAAGTAAATGGATGAGATGAGATAATAATTCAGGGCTTCTGCTACTTGGTACTGATGAAAACTTGGGCAAATCACTTAATTTCTTGAGGTTTAGGTTTCTTTACCTACAAAATGAAAGGTTAGATCTGGATACTCTCTAAGGCCCCTTCCAACTATAAACTGATGATCCTATAAGAAGAATAAAATAGACAGTAAGTACTAAAGGTGTCCAGGGAAGGAGAGATCAATGTACATTGTGTTAAGTAGGGAAGGTTTTGTGCAGTAGCTGAGACTTGAGCTAGGCCTTGAAGGATGGATCAAGTTTAGACAGAGAAGAGCAGGGAAGACTTTCAAGTGAAAGGAGCAAGGAATGAGCATTGAATGAGCCAAGGAGAATAGGCTGACTGAAGTACTCTAGAGAATTCATGTTAGAGAATGGTGGGAACTGGGGAGTCAGGAAGGGCCTTGATGTCTGGGCTGAGAAATTTGGACTTTATCTAATAGGGGAGCTATAGAAATTTTTGTGCAGGAGAGTGAAATAATCCAAGTGGTGTTTTAGGAAGAATAACATAACTGTTGTATGAAGGAGGGATTGGAACTGGGGAAGAGAATACATATTTATCAAGTGCCTACTATATGCCAGATACTATGCTTTACAAATATTATCTCATTTTATCCTCACAACAACTCTGGGAGGTGGGTAAAACCCCCATTTTACAGTTGAGGAAACTGAGGCAGGCAACAATTAAGTGACATGGATAGGAACTGTCTGAATCTGGATTTGAACTCAGGCCTTCCTGATTCCAGGCCCAGGTGACCAGTTAGGAAGCAATTGCCTCTCTAGCTAAACCTTCTAACAGAGGCATGAAATGCAGAAGCGGCAGTGGGAATAAAAAGAAATCGAAAGATACAAAAGACCTTTTGAGAGAGGAATCAATAACAGGTAGTGACTGGTTAGCTATAGGACCGGGAGGAGTCAAAGATAACTCTGGGATTCTTATTCCCAGAACTTGGTTTTAATCTCACTCTAGATATCTGATTTTTCTCTCCCAGAGTATGTGACATCTTACAGAATTACTCAGACAACCCGATTTGTTCTTGTTTGTTGAGCAGTTAATCTAAATGGAAAATGTGCCAGTATTATTAATACCATTACTAACGGACTTCTTAATTAAGTAGCATATACTATGCAGTTAATATAATCAACTGCTTTAGAAAATAAAATTAAAATCTATTTCCCATTACTTTTGTGGTTCTAGCTATTTGCAAATTTATCATGATCTTGGAGCAGAGCACAAGTTTTGAGGAACATTTTAGGATATTCAGCTGTACTCTCAAATTTGTATCAGAGAAAAATTGAATAATAGAGCTGGCAAGACCTTTGAGACCACTGTGGCTCAGAGACATCTAGTTAGCACAGGGGATAGAGAGCCCTAGACCTGGAGTCAGGAAGACTCGTTTTCCTGAGTTCAAATCTGACTAGTTGTGTGATCCTGGCCAAGTTACTTAACCCTGTTAGCCTCAGTTTCCTCATCTGTAAAATGAGCTGGAGAAGGAATTGGCAAACCACTCCAGTATCTTTGCCAAGAAAACCCCAAATGGGGTCACAAAGAGCTGGACACGACTGAACGCATCCAATCCATTCATTTTCCAGATGAGTTGACTGAAGCTCCAAGTGCTAAGGTGACTAGTCCAAGGTCTCTTGCCTATGTTTCTAGCATATTTCTTCCTTTACTAAAAATTCTTACAACACCAGCTACTCTTTCTAAAACTGCTTTTTTCCCTTGGCTTGTTCTAGCTGGTTTTGCAAAAGGAAGATGCTGATGTGATCAGATCAGAGGGTTTTCAATCATGAGGCTTTCAGTAAGCAGTGGAAAGTTTCTGTAATGTTTGTTTAGGGGACTGAATGACCCAGATTTGGCTTAACCCAAACCATCACTAAACCGTCTATTATGTGTTTGAAGTCTTTAAGCCAGTTTGAACTTGATTCCTTTAAGTTAGCCTTAAAGGAGCCCTTAGGTATCTGCCATGCTATTTGATCTCAATTTTGTTGACTTTGATTTGAACTTTGTCTTTATTGAAAAAATGGAATTTATGCTGGAGTTGTATTAGAGAAAAATCCAATAATTTTAGCCGTTGCTTTGCAACTCCCTCCCCCTGAAGGTATCATACCACTCCAGGGGTGGGCCTCACAGTTTAGAAAACTCTGAACCAGCTTAAGAAGGTAAAGTTTATGTAAGCAGAGTGTCATAACAGTTTAGTTTAATAACAAGAATACTTAAATTGTACCTGAGTTTGTTTTTCTTGCTGCTTTACTTCTGAGCTTTTAAAAGTAGAAATTATTATTATTTTAAAAATGTTGTCAAAGTGCCATGATCCCTGGCAGAAGCATGGTCTGAGAGACTAGGAAGGACTCAAGAAATTTGAAAAAAATCCAGCTGCCACTGACCTTGACATAGAGTCTATTTGGTGTATGCTACACCTTAAGGTGTTTAACAGAGACACATAGAAGCCACCTAGTAACCAGGTTCTACAGTGCCACTCCTAAAAGAACTCGCACAACTTTCTTGCTTTTTCTCCTAATACTGTATAATCATCTCCTTGTATAAAGGTCAATTGATAAATACCAACCCAGAAGTCTGGCCTAGTCTTGCTTTTATAGGGTGGGTACAGGAAGTCTCTGAAGGAGAGAGAGGCTGGTGATCTCATCAGTTTTATTGGCTATACCTGTAGCCATTTTTTTTCTTCTCACAAATTAACTGCCCTGAGGTTCTGGTTGCAAAAAAAATGTGTCCAAGATCTTAAGTAAATCTTCATATTTTAGTTACAAAGAACACAAAGAGAGAGGATTGTGTACTATATCCCTGATCTTCTCAGATATCTATATCTAAAATTAATCTGGGGCAGTCAGGAAGACTCATTTTCCTGACTTCAAATCTGGCTTGAGACGTTTATTAGCTGTGCGATCCTGGACAAGTTACTTAACCCTGGAGAAGGAAATGGCAAACTACTGCAGTATCTTTGCCAAGAAGACCCCAAATAGGGTCATGAAGAGTTGGACACAATCGAAACAACTGAACAACAAAAATTATTCTAAGCATCCTTCTATAAACAGATACCACCATGGTATGACGGGAAGAGTACTAGATTTGGAGTCAGAGATAAGTCCACCTTGGAATTAGGGTTTCTATTTGTGTGGTATTGGGCAAGTCACTTCAACTTCTCTGGGCCTTACTTCTCTATAAAATGAGGGGGAGGTGTCTCTAAATAAGGGGGTCTTCCATCTCTAAATCTACAATTCTATGACTTACTGGCTGCTGATTGAGTCCTCGTGGCATTTATTTCACCTCAATGTTGTCAGTTTTATACTTCCTCATCTTATTCAGTTTTCCCCAAGACAGATGTATATCTACACACACACACACACACACACACCACACACACACACACACACACACACACACACGAGGTACCTACGATAGTTAGGGTCTTAACGTCTTACTGCCTCATCATAGTGTGGTTCTTGTTGTACCAGTGGAGCTCAACTTCAACCTCCCTCAGGTACTAACCAAGTAGAAACATCTTTGCAAATGAGTCTAGCTAACTGTTCACGGCAGTATATCAGCAATCCAAAGGCCACTACCATGACTAATTTTGAAGAGGATCATCTCTAGAGGGTTCATCATAAGGTAGTGTCTTATCTCAGCCAAGCAACTAATGAGAAATGTTATCTAACCCTGGAAGGCTTGCACCTGCTTCTGTTGGAGGAGGGCTTAATCATACCTGAAATCACAGATTGTCAAGACGTTGAAGAAAGCACAGGCCCCTGTGCTAGCTCAGTGAAGGATGGAAATGTCACTGAATATTTGCATTTACATTTCCACAGTTTATTAATCAATAAACATTCATCAAGCCTCTATATTGTTCCAGGTACTGTTCTAGGTTCTGGGGTTGCAAAGAAAAATGAGTCATTTTAATGTGCTACACATGTGGTTAAAAAACACACTGCTTCTTCTTATTAAATAGATTTGTGTTTTAAGAAGCTCTTTTACCCACCCTACATCTCCACTCAGCTAGCTCTCTTCTGCTGCTCCATTCCTCCAGTGGGCCACTGGGGAAAAACTCCCAGGACCCCCCTTGGGCAGTCCAACCAGAACCACTCTCCTTCAAGAGAAACTTCTCCAGTAATTTATTTTTCTGCCACACAATATGTTTCCTACCTATGAAGGATGATATTTTGCTTACGTTCACTGCCTTTACTCTACCCTATTCTGCAGTAAAAGTCCCCAAATGATGTTTGCATTATCCATTAAGAGGGTGATCTCAGTTGGCTGTCATCCAGCTGTACTGCTTTTACCCGTCTTTGGGTCCAAGCATAACGTCACCTCTCTTTAATACATCATCCACTCCGCCGTCCTTTTCTATTACTGCGCTTCAGCGGAATGTACCTTCCTTATTCTCCATCAACAAATCATGTACACATGCACAATAGCAGGCCAATTGCTTGAAGATTGTTATTAATGCCTTGCCAAAAATGAGGAAAGAGAGTCAGGGTCCTGTGGAAGAAAGGGCTCTTCCTTCTTGCTTGCCAATTGTGGGATCCCTAGAAAGCTTTGAAAGAGAAAAAGTTTCAGAAAGGGTAAAAGCGTAAATTAGAGAAATGGAAACAGGGGCAGAGCCAAGATGGCGGAGTGAAAGCAGTGACTTGCTTGAGCTCTCCCTCAAACCCCACCAAATACTCATAAAAAATGGCTCTAAACAAATCCTGAAGCAGGAGAACCCACAAAAAGACAGAGTGAAACAAATTTCCAGCCCAAGACAACCTGGATGATTGATCAGAAAGGTGTATCGCACCGGGCTGGGAGCGCAACGCAGCGCGGCGTGGGCGCACAGGCTGCAGCAAACCTGGAGCAGGCCTCAGAGGACTGAATCGCGGGCAGCTGTGGAGGTTTCCAGACTCTTCAATCCACTAATGTCAAAGACAACTTAGAAGGTCAGTGGGAAAAGTCTGTGTCTGTCGGTGGTCAGAGAGGAAGGCGGGGTCTCAGCTCCAATCCCCAAGAGCCTGGTCCTGGGGGGGCAGCTGCTTCCTGAGCTTCCGGCCCACTGACTGAGGGGGAATCCAGTGGCTGATCAGAGAGGGATTGCAGGGATCTCTTTGCCAGTGCTGAGGCAGGAATCTCTTGCTTTGCCCGTGTGTGGATCTGGGTCACTGTTCTGGGCGGCAGTGCTGGGGTGAGGAGGAGCGCTGGCGTGGTGAAGCTTGTAGTGGCTGTGGAGAGAAACCCCTCCTCACAGTTACAGGACAGAAAGGAACACCTGTGCTCACAGGCCAGGAAAGGAGTAAACACCTCACCCCTTATCATACCACCTTGGAAGAACTGAAAATTTACAGGTCCCTACAGGTATCTCTGAAAACAGCTACACAAACCCCTGAAGCTTGGAACAGTACACTCTCCACATTGGAAGCAGACTCTTACTTTAACAAGGAGTTTAAAACTCAAGTACTTGGCTGGGATCATGAGCAAGCAGCACAAAAAGAGTCAGACTATATTATCTTACTTTGGTGAAAAAGACGATCAAAATATAGAACCAGAAGAAGACAACAAAGTCAAAGCTCCTACATCCAAAGCCTCCAAGAAAAATATGAATCAGTCCCAGGCCTTGGAAGAGCTCAAAAGGGATTTTGAGAGCAAGTAAGGGAAGTAGAGGAAAAACTGGAAGAGAAATGAGAGTGATGCAAGAAAATCATGAAAACAAGTCAACAGCTTGCTAAAGGAGACCTCAAAAAATACTGAAGAAAATAACACCTTAAAAAACAGCCTAACCCAAATGGCAAAAGAGGTCCAAAAAGCCACTGAGGAGAAGAATGCCCTAAAAAGCAAAACTGGCCAAATGGAAAAGGAAGTCCAAAAGCTTACTGAAGAAAATACTTCCTTAAAAATTAGAATAGAGCAATTGGAAGATAGTGACTTTATGAGAAATCATGATACAGTAGAACAAATCCAAAAGAATGAAAAATTAGAAAACAATGTGAAATATCTCATTGGAAAAACAACTGACCTGGAAAATAGATCCAGGAGAGAGAATTTAAAAATTATTGGACTCTCTGAAAGCCATGATCAGAAAAAGAGCCTAGACATCATCTTTCAAGAAATTTTCAAGGAAAACTGCCCTGATATAGTAGAACCAGAGGGCAAAATAGAAATGGAAAGAATCCACTGATCTCTCCCTGAAAGAGATCCCCAAAGGAAAACTCCTAGGAATATTGTAGCCAAATCCAGAGTTCCCAGGTCAAGGAGATAATATTACAAGCTGCCAGGAGGAAACAATTCAAGTACTGTGGAAACACAATCAGGATAACACAAGATTTAGCAACTTTTACATTAAAGGACCGCAGGGCATGGAATATAATATTCTGGAGGGCAAAGGAGATAGGATCACAACCAAGAATCACCTACCCAGCAAAACTGAGTATAATCCTTCAGGGGAAAAAATGGTCATTCAGTGAAATAGAGGACTTTCAAGTATTCCTGATGAAAAGACCAGAGCTAAACAGAAAATTTGACTTTCAAATACAGGACTCCAGTGGAACATGAAGAGGTAAACAGGAAAGAGAAATCATAAGAGACTTATTAAGATTGAACTGTTTACATTCCTGCATAGAAAGATGATATTTGTAACTCATGAGAACTTTGTTAGTATTAGGGTAGTTGAAGGAAAAAAATTGTATGTATGTATATATAGATAGATAGAGGGCACAGGGTGAGTTGAAGATGAAGGGGTCATATCTGGAGAATAAAATTAAGGGATGAGAGAGGATGATACTGGAGAAGAAAGGGAGAGGTAGAATGGGGTAAATTATCTCACAAAAAAAAAGTAAAGAAAAGTCTCTCACAGTGGAGGGGAAACAGGGGAAGGTGAGAGGGAATGAGGGAATCTTATTCTCATAGGATTTGGCTTAAGGAGAGAATAACATACACATTCAATTGGATATGGAAATCTATCTTACCCTGCAGGAAAATAGGGGGAGAAGGGACAAGAGAGCAGGGGGGTGACAGAGAGGAGGGCAGATTGGGAAAGAGGGTAATCAGAAGCAAATACTTCTGAGGAGGGACAGGGTCAAAAGAAAGAATAGAATAAATGGGAGGGCAGGACAGGATTAAGGGAAATAGAGTTAGTTTTTTACAACATGTCTACTAAGGAAGTGTTTTGCATAACTGCACATGTACAATCTATATTGAGTTGCTTGCCTTTTCAATGAGGATGTGGTGGGGGAGGGAGGAAGGGAGAAAATTTGGAACTCAAAGTTTTAAAAGCACATGTTTTAAAAAAAATGTTTTCACATGCAACTGGGAAATAAGAAATACAGGAAATGGGGTACAGAAGTCTATCCTGCTCTACAGGAAAATAGAAGGGGAAGGGGATAAATAAAAATAAAAAAAAGAGAGAGAAATGGAAACAGAAAATCAGAAAAGAGAAAACAAGATTTTGATGGTTTACCCTTCCAAGGAGTATTTGCATTTTAATGAGGGACAAAAGTCTTAGGCTAGAGGAATGAAGCATTAATGGGGGAAGTCAGTGCACTGGGGAAAAGGTACTTTTTAGGAGGGAGGGAACCTATTTCAAGACCTCTTAAAGCATACGAATTTTAGCATTTTAGAGACCCACTCTTGTGGCTGAGGCCAGAGCTGTAATTAGAGTGGGGTCAACGAGGACTTTGCCCAACTGTACCAACAGCTGAGAGAAGGGACGAACTTTCTCTTACTGGGTTGGTCCTCCAGTCCACTGTCTTTGTGCCTCATGATATTCTACTGGCCCTGTGTTGGGTAGCACCACAACAGTCCTGTCCTTCTCCCTGGGTTACAATGGTTTTACCCCTCTGTTGTGTCTTCCACTTGCTGCCTCCCTCCCGTCATTTACTGGGGGAGGCTGTCCCCTGTGGGGTCCTCCCCTAGTCTATCCCTTGCTCAGCTGAATTTGCACTAGGTAACAGAATTCCTAGTTATGGCCTGGTGGATGCCAGTTCTTATTCAGTGCCTCAGAAGGCTGAGCTCATCTATCCTAATTCACTTTGTTTCCCTTTCATTTTTTATCTCTTCCCCTCTATTGAAACAAAAGCAGCTGGTATCACCTGAAGGCCTTGCCTTGGGTGAGGGCTTGGTAAAGTTCCATGTCTTCCTCTCGGACCATTCCTGTCATAGATCTTCATGAAGTGAGCTCCCATTTAAATTAGTGAAAAGTTCTGGGGAACAAAAATCGATGTCAGGATGTCACCCCTAGGTCTTTAATGAAATTGAAATGATGCTTGACTTGTCTCCACCTCCCCCCACTTAGAAGCCCATTATTCCCCAAGCACTTAGCATTCAGTATTGATCTCTGGAGCGCTACACATTCAAGACCATTAAAGGAAGAGTTGCTGAAGTCTGTTAATTTAGCTTCCATTGTGGGTTTATTTTTCACTTGTTGAATTTCTTTATCTCCTTTTTCCTGGTTTCTCCCATTTAAACAAGGCTTCATAGTGAAGGAAGCAAAATTGTCAAGTTGAAAAAAAGAGAAAGAAATTAAGGGAAGCCACAGTTTTCTTGGCAAAGGGATCAAGAATTCAGCTAATTCAGGAAACTGTTAGCACAGTGGTATAGGTGAGAGACTGAATAAATTTAAGGCTTATGAAATCAAAGTCAGGCTGATTTCTGGAAAAAAACCCTTGTTTAGAAAACAAAGCATCATCCTTGAATACTTCAGAAAAGTCATAGTTTCACAAGCGTGTACTCCTCCCATCCTCGGTAGATGCAGGTTCTAATCAATTCAATAAGCATTTGTTAATCACCTATTGTGTACAAGGTGCTGTAATACCTGAAATTTATAGAGTGATTGTTTTACATACATTATTTTTCTCCTTTGAGCCTCACAAAAAATGCCACAAAGTAGGTAATTCAGTTATTATCCTCATTTTAGTTGAAGAAACTGAGGCCCAGAGAGCATAAGTCACTCATGGTTCCAGAACTAGGAAGTATCCCAAGGCAGGATTCAATCCCAGGTCTTCCTGACTCTAAGTCTCACAGTCCAGAGTCTTTCATGGAAGACTCTCATGGAGATGTCTTTCTATTTCTATGTTGCTAAAAATTGGTACATGTACTAACCATTGTACAAGGGTTTCCTAAATATCTTCCCTAGGTCCAGCATCTGTGAGGTATTATGAAGATACAAGTGAATAGGAGATATAATGTGGACTCCAAGGGCAAAAGCATATAGTACTTAGGTATTAGACATGGGCTCTGACCAGTCAGTCAATAAGCATTTATTAAGCACCTACTGTGCACCAGGCACTGTGCTAAACCCTGGAGATACAAAGAAAAGCAAAAGACAGTCCCTGTCTTCAAGTCCCTGTCTTTAGGAGAGCCAAAAAGCAAACAAATGCACAGGAAAGAGAGGAAATCATGGAGGGAAGGCACTAGAATCAAGCCAGTTAGGGAAGGCTTCCTGCAGAAGATGGGATTTCACTTGGGACTTGAAGGAAGCGGGGAACCCAGGAGGCAAAAATGAGGAGGGAGTAGGGTGGGGGAGCAGCCAGAGAAATTGCCAAAGAAATTGAGAGATGGGGTATTTTGATCTAGGAACAGGATGAAATCATAGTCTTGTCAAGAGATCAGACATTACTCACATTCACAGCATATCACATTTCTCGGGGGAGCCTTCTGTGGTCCTCTACATGGGAAACCATCGCTCCCTCTTCAAATCCCTTAAAGTATTTAGTTACTTTTTTCTCTTTACTTATCACATTTTAAGCTGTATTATGGTTCTTTGTGTAATGGCTTATTCCTTCTACCCCACTCTTTACCTACCATCTTAGGTTGTGAGCAACTTGCGTGGGAGTCACGTCTCACTTGTCTTTCTATCCTGTCCCTGTCCAGCCCTGAGAGTGCTGGATTTGGCAAAATGTTCTTAATAAATGCTGAACTGAATTGGCTATTCAGTGTGTCACACATATCTGTTGAATGAATAATAACTCACATTTATGTAGTTTGTGCAGGAGAAGCCGCCTAAAGGTTGTCATGAAAGAAAGAGACAACTGGAATAAAAAATAGGGGGAGAGAATGAGGATAAGAAAGGGATGTGCATGTGCACATGTGCACAACTGACATGCATACAATACCAAGGGACCTAGTCTACAGAAAAGCTTCCACAACATTGGGTAGACCCCCTGAGCCAGATTTCTATGATCTAGAGTTGCACAGGGTGGGCAAACGTGGATGTACTGAGATCTGCATGGCTGGTAGGAGTAGCCACAGTGAGATGGTCACAGAGCCATTGAAATATTGAAGACACACAAAGCACTTCCCTTCAGTTATAGTCCTTCTGGGAAGGCTTGGACTAATTACCTTGCAAAGGCACCTAAATTGCTAACAGCCTTTTCTTTAAGGGTATTTAAAAGATATTTCTTCCAATCACAGGAAGAGAAGAAGCTACTGTATCAGGACTGGAAGTTCTGATACATATTATATTATTACATATTGTATTGTATTAATATATATATTATATATATACACACACACATATATACATACATATATACACATATATACATATATACACACATATATACATATATACATACATATATACATATATACACACATATATACATATATACATACATATATACATATATACATATATATATGTGTGTGTGTGTGTGTGTGTATAGTATTATAAGTTTTCCTCCTATAGTTCTGAGGCTCTCTCTAGTGAGAGGAAAGAGGATAATTAGAAAGGGTGAAGGTGATGTGGACTTGTCCCAGACACATGAAGCAGCAGTTTGACCAGGGTGACAGGTAGCAGTGACATCTATGATCCCCTTCTTCTCTGAATACACATGCGAGATCCATAGTGCAAAACTTATTATCCCTGTTATCTATTACTGACGAGGAAGCTAAAGCTTGGACAGGTCCAGGGACTTGTGCATGGAGCATCAGAAGTGCGGTCCAAACCGTGGTCTCCTGATTTCTATCCCCATGCTCCCTGCTTTGCCTCACACTGTGTCTCTGAAAAATTGAATCAACAGGGGCAGCTAGGTGGTGCAATGGATAGAGCATGAGCCCTGAAGTCAGGAGGACCTGAGTTCAAATCCAACCTGAGACAAAACACTTGACACTTAACTAGCTGTGTGACCCTGGGCATGTCACTTAACCCCAATTGCCTAAAAACCAAACAAACAAAAAAGCTGAATCAACAGAAAACAACACAAGACTAAGGGCTAGAATCAGGGGTGGGGAAGCTGTGGCCTGAAGGCCACATGTGGCCTTCTAGGTCCTTGGGTGCAGCCTTTTGACTGAGTCCAAGTTTTACAGAACAAATCCTTTTATTAAGGGGATTTGTTCTGTGAAGTTTGGATTCAGTCAAAGGGCCACACTTGAGGACCTAGAGGGCCACATGTGGCCTTGAAGCCAAAGGTTCCTCACCCCCGGTAGATTGTGGTCTACAGACCAAGAACATTAGAGGCCTGTACAAGAAGGGCTAAGTTATAGGAACGGGGATGTTCCAAGAAGTTGCAAGAAAAGAAGGCTTCATTGCAGAGTCAGGAATTGAGTAGGGCCTTGGAAGTTGGGCCTGATGCACACAGCCTTTATATCACATGTTATGACGTGTTCTGTGTGCATGCTTAGGGTCTGAATAGTTACTACAAATATATTTTAGCACTCAACAAAACGTTCCTATTTGTTAACGGGCCTTAGTTCTGTTGAGCCCATTCATGCTTCTTTGCAGGAGCTCAGCTAATAATAATAATGTTACTAACAACAACAACAATAATAACTAGCATTCGTATAACCCTAGCTGTGATTTTAAAGTGGCTTACATAGTAATAATAGCTGACTCTTATAGTCATTTAAGTTTTACAAATACTTGTGGATAGAGTACTGGCCCTGGATTCAGGAGGACCTGAGTTCAAATATGACCTCAGACACGTAACACTTACTAGCTGTGTGACCCTGAGAAAGTCACTTAACCCCATTGCCTAACCAAAAAACAACAAAAAAAGAAGTTTTTACAAATACTCTGCATAATAATAATAATAGCTAGCATTATATATGACTTTGAGGCTTGCAAAGTACTTAACATCTGTTATCTCATTTGATCCTCACAACAACCCTGAGGGGTGGGTGCTGCTATTAATCCCATTTTACAGATGTGGAAACTGAGGCTGAAAGAGGTTAAGTGACTTGCATAAAGTCACAGAGCTCCTAGAAAGAGTCTGTTGTTATTGTTTGTCCTTGTTTTCTGAAAGGACCAATGACATGATTGGGGTGATGCCTTGACTTATGAATTGGGTTTTATTGAGGCAGAGTTGCGCAAAATCATCAGTCTCACTCTCTCTTCCAGAGTCATCAAAGTCCAGGGGCAGGACGAATGTCAAGACAACTGGCAATGACCCGGCAGGCAGCGGATGGCCTTGGTCTCTTGATGTCTGAGCAAGACACCTTCACGGCTGTGAAGACTTCTGCCAGGGGAATGGGCGATGAGTAAGTTTCTGAGGCAGCACGTGAACTCATGGCTTCCTGCCTGCAGGTCTGGAGCTCTATCACGTGTGCCACCTAGCTGCTGCCTTCTTATGGGAGATTCACACCAGCCCTGTGACAAGTAAATATTACAGCGCTCTCTCTCACATACACACAGTTTCTTTCTCTCTCTCTCACATACACACACACACACTTTCTCTCTCTCACATACATGCAGTTTCTCTCTCTCTCTCTCACATACACACACTTTCTCTCACATACATGCACACTTCCTCTCTCTCACATACACACACACACTTTCTCTCTCTCTCTCTCTCTCTCTCTCTCTCTCTCTCTCTCTCTCTCTCTCTCTCTCTCTCTCTCTCTCTCTCTTTCTCATAGAATCGAGGAGAAAGTTCCCAACTTCTGATTTCCTGTTAACCAACCCCCCACAAAAACAACGACAACAACCACCAGCTGATATGATGGAAACTTTGTGGGTTCACTGGAAAGAATATTGACATGAAACTCAGGAGAACTAGTTTCTTTTCTTTTAAATAGCAAGATGATCACTTTCCCTCTCTGGCTCTTAGTTTCCTCACCTGTAAGAAGGTGGGATCCAACTAGATGACTTTTTAATATCTCTTCAGAACTAAAATTCAGTGATTCAGGAATTCTATGATTGGAAGCAATGGCAAGGTGATTTGGGACAAGGTGAATATTCCTCTAAGGATACAAAAGTAGCAGAAGACACAGTCCCTTACCTCGAAATACTTTTAGTTTTGTTGGGGGAGACAAGACATCTGCAGTCAATTTGTTCAATGAGTGCTAGTGGAGTGGAGATGTGCCTGCTAACTACCCCAACCCAGACTCAGTTTGAAAGCCAAAGATGCTTTAAAGACAGAGAAGGCAGGAATGAAAAGTATTGAAAGAGCTGGCAAATTGTCAGATGAGGATGACCAGCAGAAATTTAGTTGTTGTTCAGTCATTTTTCAGTCCTGTCCAATATTCTCATCCTTTCAATCAACCCTGGCCCCCCTCCTATGGTTGCTCTCTATCTTGTCCATAGCCCTTCTAAATTTGCTGTCATTCATTTGTTTCAGTTGTGTCCAACTCTTCATGACCCCATTTGGGGTTTTCTTGGCAAAGATACTGTGTGGTTTGCTGTTTCCTTCTTTTTATAGATGAGGAAATTGAGGCAAACAGGATTAAGTGACTTGCCTAGGGTCACACAGCTAGTAAGTGTCTGAGGTCAGATTTGAGCTCAAAGAAGATAACTCTTCCTGACTCCAACCCTACTTCTATCCACTGTACTACCTAGAAATTTAGAGTTAGCATTAAACAACAACAAAGGAAAGGCAGAAAGTATGTTGGTTTTGGAGTCAGAAGACTTGGACTCAAATTCTGGCTTCTCCTTACTTTGTGACCTGGGGCAAGTTATTGTACCTTTTTGAGCTTCTTTATTTTAAAGTTAACTCAACCGTAAAATGAAAGGGTTAGCCTAGATGACCTCAAAAGTCTCTTCCATTTCTAAATCTATGGGGAAAAATGAGCTTTTGTCATAATGATCAAATAAAAGCCACAGCTGCTGGTGGGGATGAGCAGGCAGCAAATTTATCCTCTTCCTTCTCTTCTTCTTCATTCTGTGAATTTCCTCAATGCTTTAAGATTTACAAAGGACTATACAACTATAAGTTGTGGTTCAATTTGCATTCTGTTGCTAAGGCTAATTATTTTAAATCATACCTTGATTAGGCCCATTGATGGACATGGGAGAGTGACAAACTCTTGTGCTATACATCCACAATTATATTTGAATTTCACAAATCTTGAACTTATTTCAGTATTAGACAGCTAAGCTCAGGCAAGATTTCTATAAAGCAGGACTACTCATCAAGGAGGTACCCAAAATAGGACAAAACAATCAGCTCTGCAAATTAGAACATGAACAGGATGATAGTTCATGAATTTGCCAATTTCCCCTTTGTCAACAACATTATTTAGCCTTGGTGGTAACCCATTATTGTGTTTAGAGTATGCCTGCAGTGTCCAGGGCAGGGGAGTCAGTGGTATTTAAGTCGTGTATAGTGTCTTGACACATGTTGTATCAGAGTTACAGAAGTGAACTCTCTGTGGGTAGCTTATATAAATTAGACAAGAATGATAAAAATTCGCAGGATCAAATTGTTTTCCAAAACGATTAGCAGGGGTTCTCTAAGAGTAGCTTCAAACATAGATAATGAATCTATCAACCCTACAAGTATGAAAATATTGATATGATATTTTCAGTCTCCAGGGCTCTTGATTGTTCAGGGCCTAATTATCCAGGATTTATTGTTATATTTGTTCTTGTGTTTCCTTGATTTTTATTCTTTTTCCTGTTTATTAGCATTTCCCCCATAACAGGGCAAAGGACTACAAAGAATAAATGCCGAATGAATTGCTTTTTGGTATTTGTTCCGGTAAATGTCCCCTACAATAGCTCCTTCCCCAGCATCACCAATAACTGAGGGCTGGCCACTCATCTATCAGACCAATAAGCCTCAAAGGCTATCATTGTATCTATGGGTAATACATTGATTCAGGCCTTGGGGGATGCAGAATGAGATGAGTATTCTGCCCTTAAGAAGTTTACTATCTACAGTTATAGAATTATCTAAATCATACAAAAACATTATTATAGATACTATAAAAATTTGATTATATGAATTACACAGAGGGAATTATGCAAAACATAATTAGTGAATCACAGATTTTTAGAGCTAGATGGGACCTTACTGTTTATCTAATCCAATAGTCCTCCCTTTTATAGAGGAGAAAACTGAGACCTACAGATATAAAGTGACCTGCCCAAGGTCATGTAGACAGTTTGGGCCAGAGCCAGGACTAAATCCTAGGTATTCTGACTCCTTGTCCAGAGCGTCTCCTCCTTCTGCTTACCTCCCTGAGGAATTAGCTTATCGTACCCAACCAGCATATATTGCTGTATACTCCATCTTTGCCCATTTACAAAGCTGATCTGTATGTGTGTTGGGTGGGGCCAAGGGGGTCCACTGCAGATCTCCATATGCTTTTGTGAGATTCTTCTATCATCATAAGAAGAAGGAAGCTGTGAAAGCTATATCCATCCATGAGAGCTCTCAGTTTAAAGGTTAATTATTTCAGCAGCTGAAGAGGCTGCCCTCTCAGGCATTGCAGGAGACTGGAGAATTTATTACCCAAGGCACGGTTGTCATTAGGCATGCAGGGGAAATCGGCTCATTACAAATGTAGTGTGAAGGAGACAGGCTGCTACTCCAGAGGGGAACAGGCATGATGGAGGTAAAGACAGGCAGCAAGACAGCTCAGCAGAAGCAATCCACCTAGCTGCTGCTGTTAAGTCTTTTCCCATCTGGAGCAAGGCACATGAAGGAGTGAGCTGGTCAGCACCAGTTAGGGACTCAAGAGGAAAAGTGGGGAGAAGCCTCATCACGGCAGCCTCCATGTGACGGAGGGCTTTAGTACAGGAGCAGACAGCCTGTTGACTAAAGGGGCGAAGATGCCACTAGTGCGAACGGTTTACTGAAATTTGGCAATTAACCCTCGGTCACCTCTATTATCTACTTGGTTTTGTTAGAATTAGGTACCAGGAACAGATGGGGATTTGATCATTGCAGATAAAGCTTCTGGTCACCGGTGTCAATTGAAATTCAGAAACCCCAGGAAAAGCTTTGCAAATGTTCTTCCTGCCCATTTCACCCCCACCTGCAGTATACCCCCCCTTCATTGTGAACTATCCCACCCCAACGACTTTACAAAGCTGCCTGGGGAGGAGCTCTGCTGCATCCCTGGTATGGGTACCAAGACAACATTTTTACTGGCTGCCTGTTATGTGTAAGATCTTGTGCTCCAGGGGCTAAGAATCTAATTAGGGTGCAGTGACCCTTCATGACTTCAGCCGGCTGAAGGAAAGGCATGCCTCTCCATTCTCTGCTGAGAAGTGGTGGACAGGAAGTGGAGAAGGAGCCATACATTGAACTTGGCCAGTGCTTTGATTTGTCATGCTTAATCCTACTTCTTTATTACAGATTCCATTGGGTGGAGGTTGGGAAATGAGCTCAATAAAATGTTTATATTTTTAAAAAGAATCTAGGGAGAATACAAATGAAAAGCTAAACTAATTTAGTCACTAACTTCCTGTTTGACTTTGAGCAAGTTGCTTCTACTTCTTTGGGCCTCAGTTTCCTCATATGTAAGACAGCAGGATTGGGCTACTGTTTTCTACAGTCCTTTCTAGTTTTACATTTTTATAACTAAAAAGCAATGCAAAACTGTACCCTTCCCTCCTCTGGAGCCTTCTAGCCCATTCTTTGTGCCTGCCTCATGTACTAATTGTATTTCATTTCATGTTATATTTATGTATGTGTCTTGTAATACTGGCTAGATTGTAAAGTAAGCTTTGTGTTTGATAAAACTGTGGAGTAAGCAATTCTGGGCAGCTGTGCTTTGCAGTGGGTTGGGCCAGTGGGAGATCCCAAGGTGAAGCACAGAGATAGCATTGATTTCTGGGAAGAAACATACCTTCTTAGGAAAGAAAACCCTGAGACCCTCACTCTAGGGCAAAGCTCAGTTTACACTAGACTAGTTATAGCTCGAGGCTATAAAGAGGAAGAGGAGGATGAGGAAGGAGCAGCAGTGACATACAGGATATTGGGGAAATGTTGGTGGATCCCTCCAGCACCTGGCTGAGAGCCGGGCCATATTCTCAGGGACCATGCAGTCTAATCAGCATGTTACTGGGAAGGCAATTGCCTCTGAAACGGTTGGAATACCACCTGGGAGACCAAGAACCCCAGCCCATTTTATCTAATGGGCATATTAGAAGGGAAGAAGCTGGCCATCTCTTCTCCATTTTCTTTTCCTATTTTCTGCTTCTCTTTTTCTTCTTTGTCTTTTTCCTTTTTTTCCCCTTCTCAACTCCTTCCTCTCTTTCCTTTTCTCATTCTTGATTCTTTTTTTTTGCATTTCCTTCTTCCCCTTCCACTTTATTCTTCCCTTTATATCCATTCTCTCTTCTCCTTTCCCTCCCTCTCCCTCCCCCACTTCCTTCACCCTTCTGTTCTCCTAAAAGTGGTTTCAAACATAGATAATGACTATCAATGAGATGAGTATGAAAATATTGTTACATTTTCAGTCTACTAGGACTTTTGATTGTTCAGGGCCTAATTATCCAGGTCTTTATGATTTCATTTGTTCCTACTTCTCCTTAATTTTCAGTCCTTTCCATCCTTATTAGCATTACCCCTATAGCAGAGCTGGGGAAATAAAAGAATGAAAGACAATCAAGCTTCTTTTGATGTTTGCTATGGCAAAAGTCACCTACAATAGAGGTGAAACTTGAAGATCAGAATTAGCCCATAATGCAGCTCAAACCAGATTAAAATGTAATTGAGAAATGTTTAAATTAATATGTAACAATACAACATAGATAATATTAATTTATGGTTTTCTAACTCAATATGTGAACCACAGGGATCTTTTCAATTTGAATTTGATGCTACTGACCTACAGCATCTCAGTAGTGCGAATAAATGACCCTTGGTCACTCATCTATCTGACTACTAAGTCTCAGAACTGGAAATTACCTCAAAGGCTATCATTACATCTGCTCCTTGTAATACTTTGATTCTGGGTGACGGCCAGACTTGGGGGTGTATTGGGCCTCTCCCACTTCTGTCAGAACTGCACCTACAATTAAGATGTCCTTTATACTGTCGATGTTCCCCTCTCAACCTTTTTTTTTTTTGCCCCAGGTGAATAAATTCCTAGTTATATTTTTGTAACTACCAACCCAGCCTGGAGTTGATCAGGACATCCTTTTATTTCAACTTCCCTCCTACACTCAACTCTGTTGGGCTCCCTCACATTGTGAAAATGCCTTTAAACTTGATTTGTAACAGGGTTTGAGGGGCATGCCAAGATCACCAAAAATGGAAGCATTCATGTAGGAAATGCCAAAGACCTGCTCCTGGGAGAACACAACATGCCCTGGGGCCAGCTGTATGGGTGGCAGCCTCAGTTTCAGGAACTTCAGGGGGAAACTGCTCGGGCCCTCCGAAAGTGCTGGATGCCAGGCTCAGGTGCACTTACCTGACAGGTCCCACATAGTGGCTATGGGCAAGGAGGAGTGAGCATATGCTGGTGAGTGTGGTCACAGAGGATGGAGACCCTGCTGGCTGTGGGCACCTGCAGAGTTCCTGGTTTTGGTTCTAGGGAAGAGGAGTGAACTGAAGCTTGCAGTTTCAGAAACGACTGAAGGGATCAAGAGCATTTGTGGTGACAGCATTGCTGTGGCCCCTGGTGAAGGCTCAGAGGCAGAGAGGAATATTTGAAGTCAGGCCCCTGGATAGAACTCAGAAAACAACAGGACCTGAAGCCTGAGACCTCATACCTTAGGACTAGAGCTCGACTTCAACACTAAGTTAACAGACAAGCCCTGAAAGAGTTTTTGGAAGAGCTTAAAAAGGACTTTTAAAATAAAATAAGAGAGACTGAGGAAAAAATAGGAAAAAAATAAGAGTGATGCAAGAAAATCAAGAAAGTTATGAAAAGAAGGCCAACCAATTGGAAAAAAAGATACAAAAACTTATAGAAGAAAATAACTCCTTAAAAAATTAGAATTGGGCAAAGGGAAGCTAATGATTTCATAGACACCAAGAAATAATAAAACAAAATCAAAAGAATGAAAAAGTAGAAGAGAATGTGAAACATCTCATTAGAAAAACAACTGACCTAGAGTTGATCAAGGTAAGACAATATAAGAATTGTTGGACTATCTGAAAGTTATGATTAAAAAAAGAGTGTAGACACTATGCTTCAAGAGATTACTAAGGAGAATTGCCCTGAAGTTTTAGAGTGAGAGGGTAAAATGGAAATAAGAAAAAAAAATCCCCTGATCAACACCTGAAAGAGATCCCAAGATGGAAACTCACAGGAATATCATGCCTAAGTTTTGAAGCTTCCAGGTCAAGGAGAAAATACTACAAGCAATTAGGGAAAAAAAACCCAGTTCAAATACTGTGGAACTACAATCAGGATAGCACAAGATTTGGAAGTTACTACATTAAAAGACTGAAGGGCATGGAATAATATATTCTGAACAGCAAAAGATCCAGGCTTACAACCAAGAATAACTTACCCAGGAAAGCTGTGTGTTATCTTTAATGGAAAAAAATTTATTTTTTAATGAACTAAAGGACTTTCAGGTATTTGTGAAGAAAAGACCAGAACAGAATGTAAAATTTGACCTATTAGACTCAAGAAACATAAGAAGATAAACATTAAAGACCAACTCTAAAGGACTTAATAAGGTCAAAATCCTTATTCCTTATATGGGAAAATGTTATCTGTAACTCTTTAGAATGTTGTCATTGCATAGATAGTTTGAAACACATACATAGATAGAAGGTTTGGGGTTGAGTTGAGTATGATAGGATGATCCTAAAAAATAAAATTGGATAGGGAGAGGTAAAATGGAGCAATTATTTCATACAAATGAAGTGTGACTGGAAGAACTGTTACAGTGGAGGCAGGAGAGGGTGGAGGACTGATAGGGTTAGAACCTTATTCTCATCAGAATTGGGTTAAAGAGGGAATAGCATATACATCTAGCAGAGTATAAAAGCCTCCTTTTTATTTTATTTATATTTATTTATTTATTTTTAAAAAGTCTTAATTACAGAGAAATAGGAGGGCAAGAGGATAGGATAAGGGAGGAACTTTTGGAAAGGTAGGTAGATTAAGAAAGAGAAAGGGAGAGGATAAGAAAGGCATTCCTAGAAGGGGTGCAAATTAGGGAGGCAGTGGCTAGAAGTCAATTAGACATTTGAAGAGGGATAGGGTAAAAAGAGAGGGAGAGAAGGATAAACAGTGATAAAAAATAGGATGAAGGGAAATGAACAATTGGAAATTATAACTTTGACTATGAACGGGATAAACTCACCTCCTAAAATGGAAATAGATAGCAGAATGTATTAAAAACCAGAATCTGACAATATAATGTCTACAAGAAACACATTTTAAAATGAGAGACATACATAGAGTGAAAATAAAAGGCTGGAGTAGACTTTATTATGCTTCAGCTGATGCAAAAAAAAGGCAGGAGTAGCAATCATAATCTCAAAGTTAAAGCTAAAATAGACAATTAAAAGAGATAAAGATGGAAACTACATTATGATAAAAAAATGCCATAGATAAG
The DNA here is from genome assembly GCF_003287225.1 of Phascolarctos cinereus. NCBI lineage: Eukaryota > Metazoa > Chordata > Mammalia > Diprotodontia > Phascolarctidae > Phascolarctos > Phascolarctos cinereus. Next base: position 172,428,817 of record NW_027556402.1, read on the forward strand.
TAAATAATATCAATACTAAACCTATATGCACCAAATGCTAAAGCATCCTAATTTTAAAGGAAAAGATAAAAGAATTACAGATTGAAGTAAATAGCAAAGCCATAATAGTGAGGGGCTTCAATCTTCCTCTCTCAGAACTAGATAAATCTAACCAAAAAAATAAGAAAGAAGTCAAGGAGATGAATAGAATCTTAGATAAGCTAGATATGATAGATATCTGAAGAGAACTGAATAGGAATAAAAGGGAATGCACCTTTTTCTCATGGTACATGCTACCTTTACAAAAATTGACCGTGTGTTATGGCATAAAACTTTATTAAATGCAGAAATATTAAATGCATCCTTTTCAGGTCATAATACAACAAAATTATATTTGATAAGGGACCATGGAAACATAGATTAAAAATTAATTGGAGACTAAATAACCTAATCTTAAAGAATGAGTGGATTAAAAAACAAGTCATAGAAACAACAAATGATTTTATTAAAGAGAATGATAATAATGAAATGACATATCAAGATTGGCTAAAATAACAGAAGGGGAAAATGACAAATCTTGGAGAGGATGTGGAAAAATTGAGACATTAATACACTATTGATGGAAGTATGAACTGTTCTATCTCTCCATTTTGGAGAGCATTCTGGAATTGTGCCCAAAGAGTTATAAAACTGTATATACCCTTTGACCCAGCAATACTATTATTAGGTCTATTTCCCAAGGTGATCGGGAAAAAGGAAAAGAACCTGTATGTCCTAAAATATTTATAGCATCCCTCTTTGTGGTGCTTAAGAACAGGAAATTGAGGAGATTCCCATCAATTGGGGAATGGCTAGATAAGCTGTGGTATATGATTGTGATGGAATACTATTATGTTGTAAGAAATGATGAGCTGGTTGATTTTAGAAAAATTTGGAAAGACTTGAATGAAATAATGAAAAGTGAAGTGAGCAGATCCAGGAGAAAGTTGTATACAGTAACAGCAATGTTGGTCAAAGAATAATTGCAGTAATAATAGAAGAACAACCAATACTCAAATCAACTATCAAGGACCTATGAAGAAAGATGCTATTCACCTCCAGAGAAAGAACCGTTAAATAGAAATTTGCATAGTGTGATTTTACATATATTTATAAATCTGTATCAAATGATGGCCTTCTCTAGTGCAGGGTGCAGAGGGAGAGAGGGAGACAGTTCAGAGCTTAAAATGTAACAAAAATTAAATTAAAAAAGAAATGATTAATATAACTAATTTAAACTATTTTCTTTCTGGAAGAAGTATAAGAAGTCTTGTATACAGAGTGAAGTGGGAAAAGCCAGCAAAATTATATGCACAATGACTTAAATAGTGTAAATAATGTTTATCCTATGTAGTTGTGAGGATCAATCTTGTTCCTAGAGAAAGAGATGAGGAAGTATGGCTTTCTCCTTTTTGGAGGAGGTAGGGAACTATGGGTATGGAATACTGCAAAAGCTATTTGGACAGCATCAACTGATTTTACTGATTTTTTTCCCCTTAATTACAAGGAAAAGTTCACTGGGCTGCTGGGTTGGTCTCTATACATATATGACTGATATAAAAATAAAAGGCATCAATAAAACTTTGGTTTTTTTTTTAAACCAAAGTAACAGAGAAAACAAGAATATATTCTGGATTTGATTCTCATTTAGCAAGAAGGAACTGGTTGTTGGGGTGGAGTTGATGGGAACCATGAGAAATGACCATACTGCTCCACTTTAGAATTGGTGGGAGAAAAGAAGAAAAAAAATCTCAGCATAGTCTGTTCACTCTACATGTGGAAATGAATAGTAGGATGTTGTGGCTTAAAATTCTCTGGGGCAAGTCAGCCCTTATAGCATGAAAGACTTTGTCAAATGTTTTATTATAATTTAGGTAAGCCATGCCTATACCATTCTACTTGGTCTGTCAGGCTAGTAACCCTGTTAGAAAAATAAATGAGGTTAGTCTGGCATGACCTGTCCTTGATGAGGCCATGCTGGCACTGGGAATACCACTTCTTTTCACTAGTCATTCTTTTAGTAATGCATTCTACAGTTTTTTTCCAGGAATTAAAATCAATTTTATTGGCCTATAATTTGCATACACTATTCCTTCCCCTTTTTTGTAAATTGGGACATTTGCCCTTCTCGAATAAAAGGGCACCTCTCTTATTTTCCTCTGTCTTTTGAAGATCACTCCCAGTGGCTTAGCAATCACACCTGCCAGTTCTTCCACTGCCCTGGGATGTCATTCATCTGAGCCCGTTGATTTAAACTCATTAAAAGCAGTTAGGCTTTCTCCTGTGGTCTCCTTACTTATCTGGAGTATCAGTTCCCTATTAGGCATTTTTGTTCTGTCCTTTCCAGTTCAAAGACCACTCTCTTAGCCGAGAAACAAAGCAAAACAAGACTTTAGCCCCATTGTTTTCTGTCATCTGTGAAAATCTTAGCCATTCAAAGAAGTAGTGTTACCATTTGTTGATTTTCCTCTTTATCCCAATATAGCTTTAAAACCACTGTTTTTGGTTATCCTTAGATTTCTTCAACATGCTGATCTGATTCTGAGCTTTAGCGCTCCTGGCATCATTCTCACAGGATGCTGCTACATTTTTACATACATCTGCTATTAGTGTTGTTGCTTCCATATACTATAAATGTCTTTTAAAAAAAGTCTAAAATGACATATTTCCCTGTACATCCATATTGTTCTCTTTAGGCAGCTATTCCTCTACTCTTTATCCTTTGTGTCTTCAGACCAACATCCAGTAGTTTCCTATTTTAAACTAAATATTGGAACGCAAATACCACCATTCTCAAAATTTGTCACCTTTGCACAAAGCTCTCGTCACCTCACTCTAGTTTTGGATTTGGTAACTAAACATGAGTCAGAGTAATTTTGTGTTTAATTTGGTCACAATAGTACATTCTATGAATGTGCATTTAGTCTTAAGTGTTGTTATTCTTAGACTATGGTTGTGCTTATAACTTAAAATTGTAGAGGGGAATATTGTTGAGAAATCTACTCAAGTGTTCAATTTACAAAAATTTGGGCGGCATGACATTTTTCAGAATCACATGGTGTTAAATACAAATCTTTTATGTGGTGCTGTTGGGAGATGTTGACTTGGGAGAGAGTATTTCTTTTTCACTACCATGGAATCCTCCTTCACGTCCATTATTCCTTCTACCTAATAAGTAAAAAGTCACATTATCAAGTATTTTATAAGCTTATGAAGCTTTATAAGTTTATGAAGTACTTTCTTCTGTGAAGTATGTAATATCAATTATTCTTATTTTAAATATGAGGAAACTAAGTGAGAGTTGAAGTAACTTGCTTATTTCTGTTTAGCTTCATCTATTCATGGACAGGTAGAAGTTGCATGCAAAGTGTTTCACATCCTATATGTATCTTTCTGCTACTAGTAAGTGGAGGTATCTAGGGCTAGAACCCAGATCTTTTTGACTCTCAATCCAGTGCTCTATCCACTGTCCAAAGTAAAATGGAAGCCTTAATTTGGAATTCCAGCTGGAAATCCAGCATACATTCTTGGTTGTCAGGTTGCTTTTCCTCCTCTTAATTAGAATGACATCTACCTCATCCACAAATCTTGCATAAGTTTTTTAAAAATTCAGAACAATTGCTTCTTTTATTTCTACTTCTAATGATCTCTCCAGTTTATTCTTGGTACACATTACTCAGTGGAGTGATATTTTGGTTAGGAATCCATTTGTTCTGTGCCAGTAATGGGGACATAATTCTTTGTAATCATCTGAAGGCTTCATTTACGTCACTGTTCACTACCTACATGACTTAAGCCAGGGCAGAAGCAATGACGTAAATCAAATCTTCAGACAATCTTGTGAAGATTTATGCCTTTATGAAGAAGCATCTCTTCCCCCAATAATGACATAGGACCAATAGATTTATTAACAACATGTGACTCAGTTGAATAATGTGTACCAAGAATAAATGAGAAAATCTATTAATGATGAAAACAGAAAAGGCAATTGCTGAGTTGGGGATTAGAGAACTAATTATAATATAATTTTCAAGTAAAGAGAAGAGGACTATTATTACATTGAATATTTATTAGATGTCACATTTTGGTTTTTACTCTTTAAATTGGGGAAGGCAATCAGGGTTGGTTTTAAATATGGTGAGATTTAAACGGTACCAGGAAGGAAGCCTCCCTCCAATTAGTTCCCCCTTAAGCCAGATACTGAAAATGAGGGGGTTGGACTACATGGCCTCTAATGTCTCCTATAGCTCTAAATTTATGATCCTATGATTAATCAGTCAATCAAAAAGCATTTATTAAGCACTTATTATGTGACCAGTACTGTGCAAGTGCTGGGGATACAAAGTAATAGCAAAATTAGTCCCTGCCCTCAAAGAGCTTACATTCTAATGGAGGAGACAGTGTATACATGTATAGACATATATCTTACATAGTAAGTAGGTCCAAGGTAGTATTAAAGGGGGAGACACTAGCAGGTGGGAGGCAGAGTCCAAAAAAGGCTTTCTATAAAAAGTATCATGTGAGCTGAGTCTTTAAGGAAGCAGGAAATTCTAAGAGATGAAGATGAGAAAGGAGAGTCTTCCAGGTATTAGGGACAGTCAGGGCATAAATATGGAGATGGGATTTAGAATATCATGTGTGAGGAGCAGCAAGTAGGTCAGTATGGCTAGACTGTATGGAGGAGAATGCTATATAAGAAGACTGGAAAGATAGAGAGGGACCAGATTGTGTTTATATTTGAGTAATAGGGAGCCACAGGAATTTACTGAGCAAGGAGGTAATATGATTGTACCTTTGCTCCAGGAAAATTATTTTGGAAGCTCTGTGGGGGATTGACTGGAGTGGGGTGAGATGAGGCAGGACGACCAATTAGGAGGCTGTTGCAATAGTCCAGGCAAGCCATGATGAAGGCCTGAACCAGGGTTGTGGCTGTTGAGTGCAAAGAAGTGTATAAAAATGAGATATTTTGTAGAAATAGAAATGGTAAAATTTGTTAACTGATTGGATACGTAGAATGGAAGGAATTGAGGATGACATTGAAGTGATTCTGGGCTAGAAGGATGATGATTTTCTGGACAGTGAAAGGAAAATTGGGTAGGGAGTGAGTTTTGTGGTGAAAATAATGAATTCTATTTTGGACGTGTTAAATTTTAAATGTCTACAGGAATCCAGTTCTGAAAGTCTAATAGGTAATTCATGACATGGGAATGTGAGCAATGGCAGCTCACTAGAGAAACTAAGACCGTATCTCTATATGCGGGAGTCATCTGCATCAAAATGATGAGTGAATCCATAGGAGCTGAGGAGATCACTAACTGAGAGAATGCATACATGCATATATACATACATACATACATATACATGCATACATATATACATATATACACACATATATAAGGAGGGAGGAAGGGAGGAAGAGAGAGAGAGAGAGAAAGAGAGAGAGAGAGAGAGAGAGAGAGAGAGAGAAGAGAGAGAGAGAGAGAGAGAGAGAGAATGTCATGAAAACCCAGGAAGCAGAGAATATCCAGTAAGAGAAGGTTAGCAACAGTGTCAAGTTGTAACAGAGGGGTCAAGAAGAAGGAAGATTGAGAAAAGGCCATTGGATTTGGCAAGTAAGTGGTCACAGGTAACTTTGGAGGGGTCCATTTCAGTTGACAGATAAAGGTTTCAGAGGATTTAGAAGAGTGAGAGGAAAGGAAGTTGTGACACCGAGTATAGATAGCTTTTTCAAGTAGTATATATAAGAAGAAATGAAATATAGGACAACAGTAAGCACAGATGGTAGAATCCCTGCTTTAGGGTTTTGTTTTTTGGTAGATTGGAGATTCTTGAGTATGTTTGTAACAGCAGGAAAGGAACCAGTACATATAGAAAGATTGTGAAGGGGGTGATTACTCATCTGCTTTCCTACCCTGGAGCTTCTTTCTTCACCTGGGACCTTCTCAACCTAGAACATTCCTCTGACTTGCTGTCCCCTTCTCCCATTGGTAAGTTCCTTCTTGAGGCCTCCAGTTTAATTGGTGAGTTCCTTCTGAGGGCCTCCATTTTGGAGATAGGTACAGCCAGCTATGCTTCATTCCCCAACCAGCTGCAGTTCTGATTCTCTGTGCCTCGCCCCTTTTGGGGGTATTTTCTCCCCTCTAATCTTGTCAGATTTTTTTTACATGTTGTCTCCCTTCATTAGAATGAGGGCAAGGAATGTCTTTCTTTTTGTTTGTGTTTATATTCCAAGTCTAGCACATAGAAAGTGTTTGATAAAAACTTGATGCCTGCCTGTCTACCTGTCAAGCTAGTGGGGATAATTTGTTGGGGAACATGGCGGGGGATAGGATCAAGGGTACATATATGTGGGAGGGTTTTCTTTGGCAAGGAGAAGGGCCATCTCTTCATCAGAGGCTCAAGTTAAAGAAGAAGCCTTGGGGGTGTGAGATGAGGGAGAGAATACTTGATTTTTTTTTCAATGAAGTATGATTTAAAGTACTTAGATGAATGTGTTGTGGGAAGAAGTGCTGTGAGAGGCTAGATGAGAGAAGAGAATGTTTGGAATAGCCTCTGTGGTTAGTGGAATAGACAATCAATTATATAGGAGTAGAAGGGTTGCCTGGGATCCTACAACTCCTGATATTCTATCAGCACCATGGTCAGGGGTAAGGGTAAAGTAGAATCTCAGTCAGCAGGACATTAAGGGACAAAGCTGAGCTGCACAATTGAGCTCTGGCATTATGGGCATACAGGAACACAATGTGGTCCCTTATTGTAGCTCTGGCTAAGTTCTTATCTTCACCACTACTCTTGGCCATGTACTAACAAAATGTAGAACATATAGGAAAATACAGAATGCAGAACGATAACAGAATGAAGCATGTAGTAGTTGTTTGTCCTTCACTCTTGAAGAGGACCACTACATCAGGGAAGTGATGCCATGACGTGCAAGTAATTTGGATTTAAGTGAGGTAGGACTGTGCAAAGTAACCAGCCCCACTATCTCCCTTGGAGCCATCTGGGTCAACTAATGAGATATAGATCAGGATAATTGGAGGTGGCCCTGGATGCAATGGGGAGACTTTAGCCTTTTTAAACTAAGGTCTTTAACAGCTCTCCATCTGGCTGAGGCAATGCATCATTCAGTGATTAAGGCTAGGTAAGAAATAAGGCAGAGAATGGCCTCTTTTATTTAGTAAAAAACCCCAACAATTTATATCTTGCCGCTAGACCCAGATGGCTCTGGAGGAGAAAGTGAGGCTGGTGACTGTGCACAGCCCCCTCTCACATTCAATTCACTTGCATGTCATGGCATCACCTCCCTGATGTCATGGTCCTCTTCAAAAATGAAGGAAAAACAACAACCTCTGTGAGAAGTGGTAGGAGCTGCCCACTAGAGACCCCACCGGAACTGGCTAGTTGGGCTACACAGCTTTTCTTTCTTTCTTTCTTTCTTTCTTTCTTTCTTTCTTTCTTTCTTTCTTTCTTTCTTTCTTTCTTTCTTTCTTTCTTTCTTTCTTTCTCTCTTTCTTTCTTTCTTTCTCTCTTTCTTTCTCTCTTTCTTTCTCTCTTTCTCTCTTTCTTTCTCTCTTTCTTTCTTTCTTTCTTTCTCTCTTTCTTTCTTTCTTTCTTTCTCTCTTTCTTTCTTTCTTTCTTTCTCTCTTTCTCTCTTTCTTTCTCTCTTTCTCTCTTTCTTTCTTTCTCTCTCTCTTTCTTTCTTTCTCTCTTTCTTTCTCTCTCTCTTTCTTTCTCTCTTTCTTTCTTTCTCTCTTTCTTTCCTTTCTTTCTCTCTTTCTCCCTTCCTTCCTTCCTTCCTTCCTTCCTTCCTTCTTCCTTCTCCTTCCTTCCTTCCTCCTCCTCCCTCCCTCCCTCCCTCCTCCCTCCCTCCTCCTCTCTCTCTCTCTCCCCCTTCCCTCTGTCCACATAGGGTATCATACCCTTAACTGTGGGTACTCTGCCCACAGGTATGTAAATGTTGATCACTGAAACCTCACAAATTATCTTGGGGTTCACAGGCTAGATTTTTTTCTTAAGGACCATGCCTTAAACCAAAATCACTCTGGCTCTCACTGATTGGCCAACAATAAGTCCCAAGCCAAAGCCCCACTTGTTTGAGTCCTGATTGGCTCAGAGTGAATGTAAATAGCAATTGTTTGTTTTGGCCAGAAATCCTGAGGGTCTTCCTCTCCTAGACTGCATTTTTTTTGACTAGGTAAAGAGGCCATTCTCTGCCTCATTTCTTACCCAGCCTTAATCATTGACTAGGTGTTGCCTCAGTCAGACTGAGATCTGTTAAAAAGGCCAAGGTCTCTCACTGCATCCAGGACCATCTCCAGTCATTCTGATATATATCTCACCACTGGAAAGTGAGGCTGATGACTTTGCACAGCCCTCTCTCACATCTAATTCACTTGCATGTCATGGCATCACCTCCCTAATGTCATGGTCTTCCTCTTCCAGAATGAAGGATGTACCAGGAAATTTAAGGAAGAGTGGAGCCTATTGCTGGAAGTAACTTTATTGTGGAGTGATTCAGATTCAGAAGAGTCTTCTAAATTCAGGTTTGGCGCAGTAAGGCTTTGTTGGTACTCCGGGGGCCTTTCCCAACACAATCATTTCTTTATGGGTCCCTCTAAGTATGTCAGCCCTACAGAAGGCAGAGGAGCCTGGTATCTATTTCCTCTTCCCCTGGGTTTCTTGTATAACATGTATGTACTCAATACCTCTCATTGGGTGAGTAAGCCTTCCAATATAGGCAAGTCAGATTTGATAAGACCATTCTGAGACAATGTAGATGGCATCTTCTAATTTTGAGCATTTTTACTTGCTTTCTCTGATTCCTGGATCTCTTTCCCTCTTCATTTCTGCCTCCTAGTTTCCCTGGATTCCTTCAGATCTCAACTAAAGGCCCACCTTCTTCAAGAAATCTCTCCCTAGTCCTCCTTAAATCTTAGCACCTTCCTTCCAAGACTACCCCAAAATTTATCCTGTAAATAGTTATATGCTTGTTGTCTCCCCCATTAGACTCTGAGATCCTCGAGAGCAGGGACTGTTTTTTTGCCTTTTTTGTATCCCCAGTGCTTAGCACAGTGCCTGGCCCATAGCAAGTGTTTGTAAAAGCATTGGCATTAAAGGCAGTTCCAAAAGATGTGTCTCTAGGGTTTAGTACAGTGCCTGACACATAATAGGTGCTTTACAAATATTTGTTGACTGAAAAATGGTTTGAACAATGGAAATATTGTTAGAATGAATATATAACGGTTTGCTGAGGTGGCACTCATTTGGATGTTGGTGAAAATTTAATTGTGGTAGGTTGGTGAAAGTTCAGTTAGTTTTCCAGTTATGTCCTGCAGAAGACATAGTATTTGCCCTCAGAAGGCTTATAGCATCCCTGTGAGGGTGACATATGTCCTCAGGCACTTAAAGATAGCATCTGATAATGTCCCTTGGGTAGCATAGGTCATAAACGCTATAGGATTTCAGAGGAGGAAAAGCTGCATCTCCATTTGCGCCTCCATCTGTTCATCTCAGCAATTTATTCTTGGTAGTTAGGTGGTGCAGTAAATAATGTTGGCCTTGGAGTCAGGAAGGTCTCAGTTTAAATCTTGCCTTTGACACTAACTAGCTGAGTGATGCTGGGCAAGTCACATCCTCTCTTACCTTGATTTTCCTTATCTTTCAAATGGGGGTAAATGACACCTTCCTCCCAGGGCTGTTGTGAGGATAATGATTTAATATACGTAAGCAATTTTGCAAACTTCAGAGTTTTATATGAACGTGTAGTTATTATTGTTGCTGTTGCTATTGCTACTGGCTTAGTTCCCTCATCATCTCTGAAGCTGCACACTTTGTTATATGGTTTCAGATAGCCACTGACCAAGAAGAGGCACCCAAATGTTCAACGTAGACAAAGACTTTTCAGTACTGTGGTTTGTCATCCATTTAAGATGCTTGAGGAGGGTCTCTAAGAAATGCTCTTGCTGATAGCTTGCATATCTTAATCACACTTCATTTTTGGCCTAGACAGTCAGATGCCTGGCATTCCACCATTGTAGCTTCACTACATTGGGTTAAAGTAACATCTTAAGTCATTAAGTTAATGGAATAATTGATCTTAACCCTGCCTTTTTGCATTGTCATACATTCTGGAGATACACAGTGGGTGTAGAGTGAATCTGAAAGTATGCAATGCCTGAGGGAGGGTGCTAATGTTTGTTCATTTATTCATTCAATATTTATGAAGCCTACACATAGGCACTGTGGAGGGTATAGTCTCAATCCCCTTTGTTGAAGATTGTAAAGTGATTGTTGGTCCTTGCTTACAGTTTGGTTTTCTTCTGTTGAAGAATCTAGTTTACCATCTCTCTTCTTCTGAGTCCTAGTGAATGGAAAGAAACTGAAGAAGCTTTAGGCTCCTGTCACTAATTAGATTACAAAACCTTTGCAAAAAGCATGAGCTATTAGTTTGGGAAATATTCTTTTCTACTTAATTGTCAGAATCAAGCTTGCTCTATTAAATGAAGGTGCTGGAATAATAACATAAGACATTTTATAGCCTTAATAAACATCAGCCAAAGTAATGATAACCAAGCAGTAATGATTATGCATGATGTTCAAAGGACTTTGTGACAGAATGCAACGTGATTACCTGTTTAATATGCTGGATAAACATAGATTTCCTAGCCAATATAAATGGATCAAACTTTTATGTGCAGTGATTATAACATCATTTGCTATAAATGGTGCATCTAACTCTAATTTTACACAACATTTTCCTATCATTTGATGTAACCCTTTAGCTCTAATCATTATGGAAAAACGTGCAATGAGCATCTTTGAGTATGGGAACACCCATTCGACCAACTTTCATGTATTATTCTTTTTATAGCTTTCAAATACCTATACACCTTTATCAGAAGGTATATTCCATTTGACAACCACATATTGACACGGGCCCTCTAGAAATGATATGAAGGAATGTGGGACATCATCTCATACTTTGGAGAGGAGAATCAGGTTGATCATGAAAGTATGTTAAGATTTTTTAAAAAATAAGAATGTAAAACAGTTATGTACTATGGGTTGAACTACCACTCTGAAACAAAATGAATTTTTCTCAATTTTGCTTAATAGAGCTTCATTTTAGAAACTAAATAGCTTTTAGTAAACTTATATACCACTATCCTTGGTCTTTGAAGATAATGCTTAAAAAATATTATAGTCATTGGCCATTCCTGTGGTCTTATCACTTTGAGTTTGCAATAGAAAAGGCCCTTGAAGTCATCTTCCTTGGATTCAAGCACCAGCTATTCAATTTACTATCTATATGACTTTGGTCATTTCATTTTCCCCCTCTTAGCCTCAGTTTCCTCATCTGTAAAATGAGGAGAGTGGGCTAAATTGGGCTATAAAGGCTCTTCCATTTTGAAGTCCTACTATCTTATGATCTTATGATGCAAATTATCTAGTTCAAGTCTCTTCCTTTACAAACAAGGAAACTGAGAGATTGACTAGAAAACTATAAGGTACCTTCTATCTCAATCTGTGATCTTATAACAGTGTGTCCAACTTGACTGGGACCCCTTAGTTTCCATGAAATGGCAGTGTGAGGATTTTCATCCCTATGACTCTTCAAGATCACAGGGTAAGAAGTTTAAGTGCCTAAGAGATATAGAGGTGTGGTTGTCTGAGTTTTTAAGGTTTCCAGAAGTGCTTTGGCTCTGCCCAAGGAGGCTTATTACTCTATCATTGTAAATGAAAGGGTATCAGATTCAGATCAAGCACCATTTTCTAGAGAAGGCCTTTCTCTGTCTTCTCTCTTCTACCACTCCAGCTACCAGTGCTTTCCCCCTCTAAGGTTACCTTACATCTTGTATGTGTCTTTTACATGCCTATAGATGTTCCTGCTGTCTCTTCCATTATGATGTAATTTCCTTGAGGGTAAGAACTGTTGTTGCTTTATATATAGAAAGAGCTTGGAACAGTGTATGGTATATGATACAAGTACTTAATAAATAATTTGATTAATTGTGGCTCTTACGGGGCCCAACAAATTGCAGTGGGGAAGGGGAGAAGAATAGGGAGGTAAATTTGGAGATGTCCTTGATTCCAGAGTCCTCAGTTGAGGATGAGTAACAAGAAGAGGGGGTACTTAATGGAGCAATCTAGTAGCTCTAGGTTTTTGGGCAATATTTCAGCAGGAGGGAAATTGATTTAGAGTCAGGAGAGCTTGTATCCACATTCTTGCCCTGCCACTTACTACCTGTATGACCTTGGATAAGCCAGAATACCTTTTTGGACCTCAATTTCCTCATCTGTAAAATGAAAAGGTTGAACTGATGATCTCTAAGGTCTCTTCCAGATTTAAATCTAATTAGACTCCTCTGTGATATTGGGCATGCCAACTTTCCTTTCTGAGTACCAGTTTCTTTACTGGCAAAATAAGGGGTTGGATTAGGTTATCTCTAAGTTTCTGACCAGTGCTAAATTCTGTGAGCCTATGATCTATTGCACATAGTAGGCTCTCAAGAAATGATGATCAATTAAATTGAATTATCTGCTTGTTGTTACTTCTTAGAACTAAATGGCTATTTTACATCATTTGAAGTTTGGTTTTTCTGTGCAGTAAAACTGCCACGGGTTTGGGATAATTTGGGCAGGAGCTGAGCTGACATTTATCTTTGCACAACCCATGAAGAGTTTTGCTGAGCAAATTAATTGACCAAACAGAGTTAGGTCTGTTTCAACTTGGCTGCTTGGCATCCCACATCTGCCTGGATGTCTATTTATTTGCTCTGTTATCACCTTTGAAAGAGGTGGCTGATTTTGATTCCACTTGAAACACCGCTAAAGGGCATCCAGACAGACCTTAAGTTTGATTTGCATGTCAGTCTGCTATCTTGAAACAAAATGGCAGCCAGTGTAACTTTTCAAAGGATCATATCTTCTCTAGTGGAATCATAGTTCATGAAATTACCAATAGCAAAAGCTAAACTATAGGGAGAATGTTAAGTTATATACAAAAGCAAATTTTCCTAATATCTTAAAGTACTTTGATTTTTTTTCTTTTACAAATTTTTGCTAGGCTAATTACAGGTTAGTTTTCCATATTCATTAAAGCAGATCTCCAAAGAACTTCCATTTGGTAATCCTTTAGCTTCGTGTTTAGTTCCTACATGTTCTTAAAAGTAATATAACCTCACTTTTTAAAAAATATTGTACATACTGAGATTGCAACTCTGATGAACTGACCACCTAGCCTGAATGTCAAATACATGTTTGCCTAAAAGACTATTTTATGGAGAACTTGCACAAGGCAAGCATTCACACAGCGGTCAGAAGAAGTGGTACAAGGACACTGTCAAGTTCTTTCTGAGGAACTTTGGTATCTGTTGTGAGACAGGGGAGACACTGGCATGGGACCAGGCAGCATGGTATGTCTGCATCAAAGATGGCACTGTGCTCCACGAGTGAAGCAGAATCACAGTAGTACAAAGGAAATGTGAGATGCACACATCCAGAAACATCTCCTACCCAAATGTTCAAATGGACTACTTGTGCCCACTCTATGGTAGAGCCTCCTGAGTTTATGTTGGACTGATCAGCCACAGTCCAACACATCTGACCTTGACCAAACATCAGGGGAAGTACGAAAGATAAGCAACAACCTATTGGCTTCCCTTCACCACTCTCCTCCCGTCCGTCTAACTCTTATGAACAAGTGAACTTTAATGTACTCATCTTGTGTTCACTTTGCTATGGCTTCCACACTTTAATTCACCATTCAGTAGGTGCTATTTGTATGTATGTGTGTATATGTGTATGTGTACATACATGTGTATATAAAAATCACATGCCCTTTTCAGCACATTTTGATCCACCCAGCTAAGTTTCAGTAAGTATGTCACTTGAAATCTGATTTCACATTAAGGCTGAAGTGGTAGTTTTCTTAACCCATTTAAGGAATACAAGTCAGAAGGCCTGGATTCCTGTCTCAGCTCTACCACTCATGCTTATTGTCATGTGATCTTCAGCAAGTTGAGTTACTTCTCTGGGCCTCAGGTTTTTTTTTTCTTGTCTTAAATTTGGAGTAATAATATCTGCCATGCCATTCTTATGAGGTTGTGATGAGAATCAAATGAGATGATGTAGGTGAAAGTACTTTGGAAACCAGAAAGCCCTATACACATATGGAGAATAGGAACTAGGCTTACGATTTCACTTCTATTGTGAACTCTCAGATGAGGAAATTCCAAACTAGGTTGGCACCTTCTCTGCAACTTATAGACAGAGCTACCTAGAGCACTTAGGCAGTGACTTAGTTATAGGATACTTTCTCAAAGTCAGCCGGTGTGTATTAAAGGTAAAACTTGAACCCGGGATTTCTCAGATTCAAGACTGCTTCCCTATCTGCTATGCTATGCTGTCTTTCATTAATTAACTAATTAACATGATGAGTTGAAAGCCTTAGTTGAAGTAAATAATTCAATAAAAGCAGATGCAAACAACTCAGTCTCATTGTACAAACAGCAGGTATTAAGATTACACAGCCTGTACTGGTGACTGTTGTACTTATTGCCCTTTGCTGCCTATTTGCTGCTGAGTACACTCCCAAAGCCCAGTCACGGGCATTTGGCAGTTCATGAACTGCATTCCTGGATGATGCTTAGAGATGGAAGAGTTGTCAAAAGCACTAGGAATGTAAACTATCATGAACCCTCAAGTCTTTGTCCTTCAGTGTCACCAAGTAACCTTTATCAAAGGGAATTAACAACCTTGCTTTATTCCATGGGGATGCAGGCATGGGTTGGACCAGGGGTGGGGAACCTATGGCCTCCAGGTCACATGTGGCTTTTAGGTCCTTGGCTGTGGCCTTTTGACTGAGCCCAAGTTTTACAGAACAAATCCCCTTAACAAAAGGATTTGTTCTGTAAAACTTGGACTCAGTCAAAGGACAGCACTTGAGGACCTAGAGAGCCATATGTGGCCTCGAGGCCATAGGTTCCTCACCCCTGGGTTGGACCATAATCCATCCACGCAAAGACAGGCAGTACTAACTAGCAACATTCTCCAAGCAATCAAACCTTTTGAACAGTTGGCGGAGCCTGGGATAATGATCAGATCAAAGGCTCTAATTAAGTCAGTGAAGGCCATGTGGAGACCTTGATGGTATTCTCAGCAGTCCCTGAACTTAGTGTGATGCACTAAGGATACTAGGTTGAGGTATGGAAATATTATGTAAAACTGCCCCTGAGATTCAAGAAAGGCAAGGTTAATGATTCTTTGCAGCAGTGGAGAACAAAGACTGTTAGGTGGCAATCAGTTCATAAGGAAGATCAACAAGATAGAGAACTTGGTCTGACAGTTATCAGGGATCAAGTTCCTTGCCTCCTGTCCTCTAGAAGGTCATAATAATGACAACATCTGTGATGTACTGTGATGATGCATTTATTCAGTAGCCTGGATGTCTAAGATGGAGCCGTACATGGGTATATGGGCAGCATCTACACTAAGATATCTGAAGGTTCCTTTCAGGTCCATCTTTCATTGTTTCTACAATAGGCCTGCCATCTTTGAGAAATGAGAATTCTAATGATAGAAGCTGAAGGGGGAAAAAGACAAAAAGAAACAGGAGCAAACTGTCCACCCATGTGAGATAAATGAATTCTGAGCACTTAAACATGCTACTCCAGCAACTATGGAAAGAATCTGAGAGTCAGTGGAACTGAGTTCTAGTCTCAGGTGGTACAAATAAGAGAGAGCTGGACTTGGAGTGCAAGGACCTGGAAGTAAATCCTGGCTATTTCACAGAGTACGTGTTGGCGCTGGATGGAGGTGGTATAGCAAGTCGCTAAACCCAAATGTTTGGGCCGTAAAATGAGGAGATTGGGAGCAAATTATCTTTAAGAACCCATCCTGCTCTATAGCCTATGACACTGTAGCTAAGATCATCTTGGATGATCATCTTGGTTTTTTGCATTTGTATCCCCAGTGCTTGGCACCACCCCCTCTCTCTCTCTTCCTCCCCTCCCTCCCTCCTTCCCTCATCTCCCTCTTTTTCTCTTTATTTCTCTCTCTCTCTCTTTCCTCCTCTCCCTTCCCCTCTCTTCCCCTCTTCTTTCCTCTCTTCTCCCCTTCCTTTCCCTCTTTTCCGCTCCTCTCTTTTCTCTTCTATTCCCTTTTCTCTTCTCTTCTCTTTTCTTCTCTGTCTCCATTCAGAAGTTCTATGATTCTATACCTAAAGTAAGTGCTCCCTAGATATGATTTAATTATTTTCCTTTGGGAAAGTAGCCATTTACCGTAACAGTTTACTAACTGTGAGATCCAGAAAAGCCATGGCTAACATCTGAAAGGTGCTCTAATGAGAATCTGTGGATGTAGAATCCTAAAGGGACTAAATCAAATGAGATTAAGCAGTACCTAATTAACATAATATATGAGTTGAAAGCCTTAGTTGAAGTAAATAATTTAATAAAAACAGATGCAAACAACTCAGGCACATATTGGGGATAAAATAAACTTGCTAATCAAATTAAATGCAATTTCAAGTTACCAGTTTTCTCTTTTAGTAATCATTTAAATGAAATTGAACAAACTTGCCTAATATGTACCACTAGTTGATAAAATGTACCTTCACTGAAGGTTTTGTTTAAAACAGAGAACACTATACATAATAGAAGTTCATGGTTTCAATATAATCTTCTTTTGTTTTTATTAAAATGTTTACTGATGATTGTTAAATTCATAATAAAAAAGAAAAGAAAAAAATTAACCAAGCAGCAACTTTCCCCTCCTTCCAAACAAAACAAAATAAAGCAGGGGCCTGTATATTAGAGAATGGCTGAAAACTGTGGCATATAAATTTTAAATTACACATAAATGTAGTGGAGGTGATAACAATGAGGAATTCAGAAAAGCATAGGAAGACTTGTATAGACTGATGGACAGCAAATTAGGTAAAACCAGGAGAACATTCTACCCTACCCTCAAAGAGAAAGGAAAATAACACTGAAAGACAATTGATTTCTGATTTAATTTCTGGGGGGGGGGCTAGGTAATGGGGTTAAGTGACTTGTCCAGAGTCACACAGCTAGTTAAGTGTCAAGTGTCTGAGGTCAGATTTGAACTGAGGTCCTCCTGACTCCAGGGAGAGTGCTCTATCCACTGCACCACCTAGCTGCCCCTTCTAATATAATTTTAATGACAAAATCTTGACACTAGAGGATAGATGATGAAATATACTTCCTCCTTTTAGAGATGCAGGAGACTAAAAGTACAGAATATTGTGCTTGCTGCTTAACTATCTTTGTTATAAGGGAAACTTCACTGCAGGATGGGAGAGTTATGTCATGAAATCACCATGAAATAGATATCCAATATTCAATTAACATTTATTAAACACCTACTGTGAGTTAGACACTGTGCTAAAGGGGAAGTCTTCCCAGACATGAAGGTGGCTGAAACATGTGCTTAGAGTGTGCTCAGACATTGAAGAGCCCAAAGTCATCCTCAGCATTCCAGGCCATCACCAGTTGTCTTGACTTTTGTCTTGCCACTGGACTCCAATGACTCTGGAATAGAGAGTGAGACTGATGACTTCATAAAACTCTGCTTCACTTAATTTCAATCTATGCTCATGTCAAAAGACATCACTCATACCATTTTTACCATTTTACCATTTTTACCTAGTGATGTCATTTTGGTCCTCTTCATGCACAAAGGACAACAACCATTGCAGTAGCCTCCTCTTTGGTTTCTCTGCCTTGAATTTCTCTTTACTCCAATCCATCCTCTTCACAGCAAATAGAGTGGATTTTCCTAAAGTTCAGGTCTGACTCCTTACTCAATAAACTTCAGAGGGTCTCTGTTGCCTTTGGGGTCATTAAAAATTCTTTTGTCTGTCATTTAAAGGTCTTGCTCCTTTTCACCTTTCCAGTCTTCTTACATCTTATAACCCCCCCCCCCATTCTGTGATCTAGTAAACTGACCTCCTTGCTGTTCCTTGAACAAGATACTCCACTCACTGACCCCTATGCCTGGAATGCTTTCCCTCCTCATCTGTTCCTCCTGGCTTCCTTCAAGACATAGCTATGATCTCACATTCTACAGGAAGCCTTTCTTGATCCACCTTAAGGCTTCCCTAGCCCAATCTTTAGGTTGATTGTCCTAATATATCCTGATATTCTGCGTATATCCTGATTGTACATAGTTGTTTTTATGTTGTTTCTCCCATTAGACTGGGAGCTCTTTGAGAGCTCAAACTTGACACGTGAAGTTATTGTTTCGTCATTTTCAGTCATGTTTTTCTCTTTATGACCCCACTTGAGGTTTTCTTGGCAGAGATACTGGAGTCCTCTGCCATTTTCTTCTCCAGCTCATTTTACAGATGAGGAAACTGAGGCAAACAGGGTTAAATGACTTGACCAGGGTCACACAGCTAGTAGGCATCTGAGGCCGTATTAGAACTCAGGAAGATGAGTCTTCCAGACTCCAGGCCCAGCACTCTGTCTAGTGTGCCACCTAGCTGTGGCACATAGTAGGTTTTTACTAAATGTTTATAGAATGACTGACATTGCATTAAAACAGAGAAAACTGTTCTATTGTCTTGGGCTCTTTGCCATTCCCCACTCACTGCTCCAGCTCTCATTTCTCTGCCTTTATACTGGAGGTGCTCATGTCTGGAAGTCTCTCCCTCCTCAGCTCCAACTCTGAGAACCACTCTAGTCTGTCAAGGCTACATTGAAGTGAAAACCTTTTATGATCTTCTAAGCTGCTACGGATCTCCCTCCCTCCAAAAACTACCTTGTGTTCTTTTTGTATCTAGTCAGGAAAAACTTAAATATATGCATGTTGCTTCCATCATTAGAATGTAAGCTTCTTGGGGTAAGAGACTTTTAAAATTTCATCCTAATATCCATAACAATTAGCACAGTGCCTGGTGCATAAGAAGCTTGTTTATGGATTTATGTTTTTTTTTTTCCCCTTCAAATGATGCTTCTTCCTCTCCAAGACTCGGTAACTCCTATCCCTTCCTCTCTTTGCCTTAATCCACTGGCAAAGGAAATGGGAAACCACTGGGGCAGATAAGTGATACAGAAGATAAAAAGCTGGGCCTGGAATCAGGAAGATCTGAGTTCAAATCTGACCTCAAACATTTACTAGCTGTATGACCCTAGGCAAGTCACTTAACCCTATTTGCCTTTAGTGAATTGAGAGTGATCTAATGTGTTACTCTTTTCAAGAAAATTTAGTTATAGAACCTCTTAAAAAGGAATAAATGGCTAATGACAGAATTTCAGGCCCATTAGAACTTGGACATTAGATTTTTTAGGTTAGAGACTTTCCTCAAATGTCTCATAACACCATGTATGTAAGTGATCTCCTACTTTGTCTATGTATCAGGCCAGCCCTGCCTAGGAAGAAAGGGAGAGAACAGGTATGGTATTGGGGAAATGAATGTCAAATAACCAAGTAGCCTAGCTTATAGATTCAATGGGGAATTCTGGACCTCATCAGGGAATTGTGAGTCAATATTTGAATGTTCCTAAAGGTTCCAAGATACTCAAGATCACTTTTCTTTTGCTTTATGGGAGCAATGAGATTTTCCAGAACTGCTTGATTTCAACCATATTATATGTGGATGGAAAGGGAAGAGAGAGCCATGTATTTAAACAGTAGGATTTCTGCCACTTGGCAGTACCCCATGCCTGATGTTTGAAGATAGATTGACTTGCTGTCTTCACCCAAACAAGATGTGCTACCCTTCCACAGCAGGATATTACTCCTCTTCTTCATTTCAGCTCTTGTTCATTCTGATGAAACTAAAGAGAAACACCCCCAATTAAATAGACTTTTGTACAACATCTTCTTAAAAAGAAAGAAACAGTTGATGTCCAATCTAGCTGCCAGGCAGGTAGCACAAGAGAGGCACTGTGAAAGAAAGAAACAAAATGCATGAAGTTTTCGCTCCCTTCACTAGAGAGTGAATTTATGGAAAGAAGGCATGTATGGAAAAAGGGAAAAAATATATATCCTTTTAGAACCAGAGATAAACAGTTATTCACAAAATCATAGAATCTCAGTTAAAAAAGGACCTTTGAGGTATTATCTTGTCAAGAGCTTTTTGAATCCTAATGTATTAGATATTCCTCTCATCAATAAATTTGATTAGCATAGAATCCGTTGCTGATTTTTTTTCTTAAAAGAATAGGAACAAAGAGTTCTGAGGTTTTCCACTAGAGACTTCCATTGAGGCTGGCATTGATCCAGAACTCATGACTTTTTGGCTTTGGCCAGTGTTCCAGTTCTGCCATCTTTATCACGTTCTCAGGAATATCACAAGAGACTTCGTCATCTTAGTGAAATCAGTGGTATTTTCTTGATCTACTGTTACAGTCTGGAGATCCTGATAAAAAAGAAAATCAAATTGGTTTGGAATAATAATAATAATAACAATAATAATAATAATAATGAATATTTTTATATTGCACCTACTATATGCCAGACATTGTGTTAAACACTTCACCATTATTATTTTTATTTATATATTTTGTTTTAACATCCCTTACATTTCCCAATGTATTCCTGTCTTCTCCTCCCAGAGAACCATCCTTTATAACAAAGAATCAAATGAGAAAAAAGTTCAATAAAACTAACACTTTGATAAAGTGTGACATTATCTACAGTGTTCCATACCCATAGTTCCCTACTTCTCTGCAATAAAAGTAGGAAACTGGCTTCTTATATCTCTTCTTTGGGCTAAGCTTGGTCGTTATAATTTTGTAGCAGTCGAAATTATTTTGTTGTAGTTGTTCTATTATCTATTTACATTGTTGTGGTCATGTGTATTGTTTTCCTTGCTCTCCTAACTTTACTTTGCAGCAGTTCATATGTCTTCACAATCTTCTCTGAAATTGTATTCTTCATTTCTTATGGCACAGGTACATTCCATTATATTCATGCACTGTAACTTATTTAGCCATTCTCTGATTGATGAACATCTATTTTGTTTCCCATTCTTTGCTGCTACAAATATTTTTGGTGCTCATAAGACCCTTCTTTTTTCATTGATATCGTTGGAGTAGATGCTTAGTAGTGGAAATCTTGGGGTCTGAGAGCTTAGAAAACATAGTCATTTTCTTTGCATAATTCCAAATTGTTTTGCAGAATGGTTGTATCAGTTTACATCCCTAACAATAGTGTCCATCATTCCACAACCCCTTCGATATTGGCTATTCCAATCTTTTGTTATCTTTGCTCATTTGCCAGTTATGAAGTGAAACCTCAAAGTTGTTTTTTTTTGCATTTATCTTATTATCAGTGTTTTGGAGCCCACTTTCATATGGTTACTAATAGTTCGCAATTTTTTGAGAATTGTTTGTTCATATTGTTTGACCACTTATTTATTAGGGAGCATGGCTTGTTCTTGATGAAGCCATTCTGGTTGACAATTAGCTACCATCACTTTTGCAAAATCACATAATGTTGTTGACCAAGAAAGGATCTCAGATTCCATTCAGTCCAACAAGATTTTGAACAAGAATGCCTTCTACAATAGAATTAACAAGTGGTTATCTGGCCTTTACCTGAAGAACCTCAGGGAGGGGAGAATTTTCAATCTCTCAAGATAATCCATTCCTCTTTGGGGCAACTCTAATTGTTAGGATTGGGGCAGCTAGTTAGTATAGTGAATAGAATGCCAGACCTGGAGTCAGGAAGACTCATTTTCCTAAGTTCAAATCTGGTGTCACGCACTTACCAGCCAGGTGACCCTGAGCAAATCATTTGACCCTGTTTGCCTCAGTTTCCTCCTCTATAAAATGAGCTGGTGAAGGAAATTGCAAACCACTCCAGTATCTTTGCCAAGAAAACCCCAAATGGGGTCACGAAGAGTTGGACAACATGATTGAAAAGGACTGAGCAACGACAACAATGACAAAATTGTTAGGAAGCTTTTCCTTCCATTGAGCCTAAATCTACCTTTCTTCAACTTCTACCCAATGTTCCTTGTGTTGCCTAGCAAACATTTACTTAGTGCTTAAAGATTCGCAAAGTGCTTTAAATACATGATCTCATTAGTTCTTCACAAAAACCCTGTAAAGTAGGTTATTATATTCATTTTATTGATGAAGAAACTGAGACTGGAAGAAGTTAAATGACTAGCCCAGAGTGATATAGTTAGTAATCATCTGAGGTAGAATTTGAATTCAGGACTTCCTGAGTCCAACACTCTAGTCTCTCTTCTGTATGGTAGCCCTTCACTTAGGGTAGCCATTTGAAAACAATGATCACATATTCCCTAAGTCATCTTTTCTCCAGGACAAACGTCTCAGTTATCTGAAATGATCTAGGGATTTCTGACTATCCTAGTTACTCTTCTCTGGGCATTCTCTAGCTTATCAATGTCTTTTCTAAAATGTAGCATCAGGAAATGAAAACAATATTCCAGATGTGCTCTGATGCAGGTAGAGTAGAGAGATTATCACCTACATAGTCCTGAAAAGACACTATGCCTCTCTTAATGAAGCCTAAAACGGCATTAATTTTTTAGATTGCCATATGAGAGTTGACTCATATTGATCTTGGGCTCTATTAAAGGCTCATGATCTTTTGAAGAAGAAAAAAAAGCAAAAGCTACTATCTGCCTCTTCCCCATGTTGTATTTATGGATTTTTTGAATCAAAGTATAGAACTTTATGTTGATCCCAATTACACTTCATTTGCTAGATTTAACCCCATGTTGTAAGCGGTCAAAAATCTTTTTGCCTCCTGATTCTCTGTGTTAATTACACGTATTTTGGCTTTGTGTCACCTTCAAATTTTACAAAGATGTCAATTATGTGTTTATCCTAGTCAATAACAACAACAACAAAAAGTTAAGTAGTATGGGATTAAGTACCAATCCTGGAGTTAATCCACTAGAGATCTCCTTCTAAGCCAACTGGAACCATTACTAAGTAGATTTTTGCAATAGACATTCAATAACTCTGCATGTGTCTCTCCATTTTGTCCAGAAATATAGTATGAGTGAGGTTGAGATAGAACCTAAGTAAACTATGTGCCTTTTAAGACTAAAAATTTTCAAGATATAAGAGGTAAATAACAAAGACAATGAAATACAAAGGGTACATCAAACAGATGGTGTTTGTACCTTATAAAAGGCAAGTTCCTTTTAGATTTGAGAAGATCATTTTGTACCTGGTAAAGAGTATGAAATTTGAATGGGCTTATTTGCATAAGGAAATTCTAAGAAAACAATGAGTAGCCAATGGAGGCAAAGAACTTGACCCTTGGGCATAGTTTCTATCTTTAACTATTCCCTACCCATTCATTCCCATGAACCAACTAGAGAGACATAGAATTTAAAAATTTGGGCAACTTCAACCCTGGGTGGTGTCTGGTGATTACAAACAGCATCAGCAAATGCCCATAACCTAGTTATGATCTAGGCAGAAGAGATGAGCATTTTGAAAATGTGCCATAAGTACATAAGATTAAGATGAAATCTCTCACCAAAGGAACCCAACCCTATACTGTCTGGGGTTGTTAGAAGGAAAGACTATGCCCAAGAGCATTCATTTGCCATGATGATCTTGCCCATAGTGAAGATTTGGAACCAAGGCCTTGAGAGAAGAGAGAACATATAAAGGCAATTTCTTCCCATTCTAGAGTAAGGATCCCTCTTCTTTCTGAAAGAAGGAAAAATATAGCAATGCCTTCGATGAGGGTTTCAGCTAAACTGGGAGATGGAGAAAATGAAAGACTTTAGCTGTTGGGAGAGAAGCAAACAAATAGAACAACCTGTTGTCCATCACAGTGTAAGTAGAAGAGGAGAGCGGTTCTGTACAGACTGAAGGCCATTTTGTATTTTTCTTCCATTGCTAAAGAATTCATCACCAAATGGCCAGCCAGGTGATGAGCTTGTCTGCATTTCGTTAGGCTGGTCCTTGTCAAAGAGACTTGGTCTCTTGCAAAGAAAATGGAAACAAAATAAGAATTGAATAATTCTTGCTTCTCTCTGTTTTCTGTTAATGCCTCCATCTACCCCTAAGGATAGTCCTATTTCTTCTTTAAATGTCCTCTTGACTCATTCCAGTTAAAAAAAAAAAACAGCCCAGCCCCTTTTCGGTCATCCTTAATTTTCCTCAACATTTTCAGTTCCTTCTGAACCTTAGCTCTCCTGATGCCATTTTTATAAAACCCTCGTACTCTTTTGGATTCATCTTTAGTCCTCTGTCTTTGTTGTCATCATTTGTAAATGTTTTTCAATCTCAGGAGGTTGATGAGTTTCCTTTCTAGCCACACCAATATCTTTTAAGAAGCTTCTCCTTTTTTTCTCTTTGGAGTTGTTTGTGTTTATATCTTCAGAACTCTCTTGCGAGCTTCCCAGCCCTTTGGGCTTGATTCCCTTCCTAAAACTTGAGGCCATAAGATCTTATGTAGTCTTAGAACTCTTAATTCCACTCTTCCCAAGTCTAGGATGCACACTAGTCTTCACCCGACTCTCCCCTACCTTTTACTCTATCATCAGCTCTATGATTTCAAACTCCCTTACTCTTGATGGTCTTGCCGTTTGACAACCAGTTGGTCATTACTGGTCAACATCGGGCCCAGAATAGCAGTTCCCCCGTGACTTTCTCCACTTTTGAAGAATGAAATTGTCATTAAGGCAATTCCATACTTTTAGCAGAGAGAGGAGGAAGGTGGGGCTGTACCATATGTCTGCATGGTTAAAGTCACCTATCACTACTTTGAATCTGTTCCAATTTAATTCCTCTCTGTTCATGTCAGCCAACCAAGTACTAATTTCTACTTTACTTTTTCACTGTTGGAGACCAGTTTCTACTGAGAGTCTTCTCTGTGAGCTGGCATCATTTCTCCTGAGTAGGACACATATATTGTGGGGAGGGGAAGAAGAACAGAAGCGGGACAGTCAGTTGGCCAGTCCTTCAATGTTTTGTACATTGTTTTTTTGTTTGTTTGTTTATCAGAAAAGCCTTATAGCACTCTACATATAGGGCAGAAAAGACAGCTAAATTCTCTTGTTTTTCTGGCAAAATCCAATTGTAATAACTGAATTCAGAAATACTACAGTAAAAGTGATCAGGTTGAATACCTGTGTAAGTGTTAAAATTTTTAAATTCCCAAACATAAAACAAGACATTATTAATGAATTCTATTACTTTTCCTCTGGGGTAAACTATAAAAATCGTTCTGTCTCATATTGTAAGCTACAGGGAGTGTGTGGCTATTTCTGGTGCAGAGAATGGATGCAGTTTTCCCATCTGGCCCTCTCATGTCATGGAGGGTAAAGGATGATCTATAATCTTGGAAGTTAAATGTTTTCATTTCCTCTCTCTGCTCAGTTTGGTGGCTGTCTTCTGACAGGGAAATTCTCTTCTCATCCTGGGTTAAAACCAACTCAAGGTGAAAATCAAGGAATGTTTTCAGACTAGCAAGCTCCTAGAAGTTTAGGGTTAGATAGATGACTATTATTAAGTACTTACTATAGGCCAGGCACTGTGCCAAGTGCTAGGAATATAAATACAAGCAAAAAGGTAGTCCCTTATTCTCAAGGGGAGAATATGAGAGAAAATGAGAACTTTAAGGGAGCTGACAATGAGGCAGTGGGGCAGGGCAGGGTAAACTAAGAATGAAGTGAGCATTGCAGAGGCTTCTAAAGAAATAAGGATTCAGGCTAGGAGCTCAGTAATCAGAAGAGCAGGCCTCAGGGCAGAGTTATCCTCAAGTGGGTAAGGCTACTGAGGAAATGCAGCAGGGTTTAGAGGAATGCTGATAGATGTTTAACAAGTAGCTCTCTGGGAGGAATGTACACATGATAAAAATTTAAGTTTGATTTAAATTATTCACATTTTATCCATCACTGTCTTAAGATTAGACAATCAACAAAACAATAAATCAAGCCCTGATTTATAACTTGATAATTTCTGAGGTGTAAATGAAAATTTAACAATTGGCTCTCCAGAGCTGATTGAGCTGGCTCCAGCAAACCACTGAGTTTATTCTAACCCTTGCATCAATGAATGGCCTATTACAAGAAGGGCTCAGATACATGCTAGGGCATCTTCTCACCCTTTTGGTTTGTGGTCACTAGCCAGGAAACCTGGGGAAATATATACCCAGTACCCTGTAAAATATACTAATATCAGATTTCTACTTGCAGAGCATATAGTTCACAATATTGCAAACCTTTTTCCTTTTCCCTTTCCTTCCTTTTCCTTTCCCCTTTCCCCGCCCTTTCTCCTTCCCTTTCCTATTCTCTTTCTCCTTCCCTTTCTCCTTTCTTTTCCTCTTCCCTTTCCCTTTCCCTTTCTCACCCCTTCCCTTTCCTCTTCCCTTTCCCCTTCTCTTCCCTTTCCCTTTCTCCTTCTCTTTCCTCTTGTCTCCTTCCCCCTTCCCTATCTCCTTCCTTTCCTCTTCTCTTACCTTTCCTCTTTCCTTTCCCCATCTCCTTTCCTTTCCCCTATCCTTCACTTTATCTTTCCCTTCCCTTTCCTCTTTCCTTTCCTTTTCCCTTCTCTTTCACTTTCCCTGTATCTTTCCTTTTCCTCTTTCCTTCTCTTTCCTCTTCTCTTTCCCTCTCTCCTTACCTTTCCCTTTCCCATTCCATTTCTTTTTCTCCTTCCATTTTCCCCTTCCCTTTCCCCCTTCCTTCCCTTCCCTTTTCCCTTCCCAAAACAAAATGGACACACTTCAATGAGCAGCCATCAGTTCCAGAGATCTGTGTAAATCTCCAGAGCCACCTATTGTCTATGATATAGCTCTTTGGTGAAGATCTTCCCCGATAAGGCCTGTGGCTTGGCAGTCTTGAGTCCCAATTGATACCTGATGTTCCAAGATCAGTGTGGTGGCAAGTCATGTTTCTTTATTTCCATTTCTCTGGCATAACAGAAAAACTGGGGAAAAAAACCTCATAAAACTGGAAAGCTGAATAGAAATTCAGTCATGCCTGGCCTAAGAAACTTGGAGCCATCCCAAAGATCCATGAAGAACACTAGGAAGGAGAAAAAGATGGAAAGAAAAATAAAGATGAATACACCAAAAATACATCTATGGAATCTTTTCTCACTAATGCTGCTGCTCTCTACTTACAAGCCATTCTCCACTCCAGTTTCTTTAATCTCCTCCAATCCCTTGGGATGTAGGTTGAAACAAATTATTTCCCCAAGTTACTCAAATGGAGAAAAGAGAGCAAGGACAAATAGCCTGGGACAGGCTGTACCACTTGTAGTATGTTAGACATTACACAAAACATAAGCAGACCAGGAACTAGGGTATGGTCACTGGAACTTTGTACCAAAGTCCCAAATTTCTAGGCACCAGCATCACTACTCCCTTCCCCACCCAGCTATACACCATAATGAAGGCTTTGTCTTATAGCACCTCCTTACTGATTCAGGAGCTTAGGATTACTAGTCACTGACCCTGTTAGTCACACCTCAGGTGAACTCCCAACTGATACCACTCTCCCCAGGTGCAAAAAGTTGCTACTTACAGCTTTTGACATAGCTCTTGTCTTTTACAATCCTCCATAATTATCTTACATTTTAGAAGAAATGTTTTCAAACAATTTGAGATAAAATCAGAGAAAATATCTGAAGTGCGTTTCCCCTTAGAACCTTGTATAAAGCAGTGCAATAGTTGTGTCTCCCCCCACCCCCCGCCACTAGCAATACCAAAGTCTTCATGTAGAGGTATTTCTTGAATTCAGTCCTTTAAGCCTGGTGAAGATCAATACACAAGGGATGGTAAATATGGTGGCAGGAGATAGAAACTAGTACATCACTCTCAATATAACTGAGCACGTGTTTATATCTGGCCAAAAGCAAGTGCCCCACACTGAGGACAAGATCGGGGATTTAGAACTGCCCTCTTTTCTGATGAAATCCATTCAGCATCTACTCTTATCTATAGGCATTCAAGCTAATTCAAACCGATAGATAGCCTTGCCCTTCTTGAAATGATGGATCGCTCCCCTATAGAATGTATCTGTATGACTTTATGATCTTCAAAGAATCCAAGAACTGCAATGTCATCCTAAAGATAAGGACACTTAGTAGACATAGATACTTGGGAGAGGGGTTTTTCTTTAATATTATATAAATGTATTTCAACACAGGGAACCTGTTCCAGGTTAAGGACATTTAGGGAAGGAAAAAGGAGGGAATAGCCATTTATATATAGCACCTATTATGTGCCAGGCATTGTGCTTAAATACTCTTACAAATATTATCTTATTTGAACCTCACAACAACCCTGTGAGGTAGATGCTATTATTATCCCCATTTTATAGTTGAAAAATTGAGGCAAATAAAGGTTAAGTGATTTGGCCAGGATAACACAGCTAATAAGTGTCTGAAGCCAGATTTTGAACACAGGTCTTCTTTATTCCAGGCCTAGTGTTCTATCCATTACACCACCAGCTTGTTCCAGTTTCAAATGATATTGGAGCTTGGCCAACTCCTGCCCAATCACCAGGTTGCAATAGTGTAATGATGTTTCCTCTTGCCTCTCTACCTCAAAGCTGAGTGAAGCAAGAACCCAAGACAAATGGAAAAAACCATAGAATCTCACCTTTGGGGGAGAGGTCCCAACCCCTAAATGAATAGGAATCCTTTCTAAAATATACCTGACAAGTGGTCATCCTACCTCTCCTGGAACATTTCTAGTAATGAAGAACTCTTCCTTACCAAGTTAGCTAATTTTATCATTGGTCATTTCCAACTGTCAGAAGTTCTCACCAATATGACTTTCATGGGATCTGTACTCATTCTTCCCTCCTAAGGCTAAGAAGAATAATTAATCCCTCTTCAAATGTTTCAGACTTGAGAACAAGTGCCCCTTAAATCTTTGCTTCTCCAGACTGCTAGCAATTGTTGAAAGGTTGTGGAACATGTTAGAGGTACCATAGGACTGTTTTTTTTTTTTTGAGGAATCCACAAATTATAGCCTGGTGATCTTGACTTTGATTCCCAATAAAATTCGGGACTATATTATTATAGGGATGATTTGTGGGCATTAAGAAAAGGAGGAGATGATGACTAAAAGTCAAGATGCTTAGAATGGAAGATCAATGGAATGCTATAGACATAGTATACCTAGATTTCAGTAAAGCATTTGACAAAGCCTCCCATAAAATCCTTGTGGACAAGTCAGATTTGCTAGATGATAATGTGTTTCAGCGGACCTGAAACTGATTAATGTCTGGAACCAAATATTATTAGTAATAAAAGTAGTGACTGAAGTTTGGATAACACTTTAAGGCTTATGAAGAACCTTATGCACATTATCTCACTTAAGCCTTATAATTCCGTTAAGATAGCGTGCACAAGTGTTTTCTTTCCCAGTGTGAAGATGAGGAAACTGAGGTGCAGAGAGGTTAGGAGATTTACATGTGGATATAGTAAGAGTTGGAGGTGGAATTTGAATCCAGGTCTTCCTGAATCTGGGTTTAGTACTCTGGTCATTAATAGGTTAATTGTCAACTTGGAGGGAGGTCCCCAGTAGGATCTGTCCTTGGTTCTGTATTGTTAACCTTTTTTTGTCAATTACTCAGATAAAGGTATAGATAGCATGCTTATGATAGTTTTGTATGACACAAAGCTGGGAGCAGGGGTGTGCTGGAGCCAGGTCCAACCAGGTCAGGAATGCTGATCATTAAGTTCAATGTAAACACTTACACCTTAGAAATCACTTACAAATCAGGATTGATTTATCTCTTTGTTGATTGTCTGGGCTTAAGAAAGTGACAGAAAAATGTTAAGAATGCAGATTAAACTAAAAAGAGTGTGTAGCTGGTTGTTAAACATTTATCTGCATATCCCTAGCTGGGAGAGACATTGAGTGGGACAGTCAAGATCATAGCTCAGAAGCCTTCTAGTTTCCACAAAGATTTGGCTAGTGTAGAATGGTGGTCTAAATCTGATAAGATGAAGTTTTGTAGCTATAAACACATAAAGTTCTACACTTGGGTTCAAAAAGTCAATCTCACAGATACTACATAGAAAAGGCATGTAACCATAAACTATAGTTTCCATGGAAAAGATCTTGGAGTTTCAGTGGGCTGTGAGCTTAAATATGAATCAGCATCTTGCCATGGCTGCAAAAACAAACAAAAAAACCCAAACTAATGAAATCTTACCTTGTGTTGAGAGGCAGGAGTGAAGTAACAGCTTTGCTATACTCTGCTCCAGTCAGATGGCATCCATGGTACTGTATTCAATGCCAAAGACCACATTTTGAGAAGGACATTGACAAATTGGAGCTTGTTCAGAGCAGGGTGACCAACATGATGAAGAGCCTAGAGGTCATGCTGTATGAGGATTTGTCAAAGTAAGAGGGGATGTTTCACCTAGAAAAAAAAATGCATGACAAGGGCTGGGAGACTTAGAGGAATGATATGGACAGTTAGCTTCAAATATTTGTGACATTGTCATGTGGATGAGGGATTCTATTTGTTATTCTTGGCAGAAGAGGGCAGTACAAGAAGTAATGTGTGGAAGTTGTAGAGAGGCAAATTTTTGGCTGTACATAAGGAAAAATCTGGCAGAGAATTAAAGCAGTCCCCAAATGAAGTGGGTTACCTAAGGAGGCAGCATATTCCATTTCACTGGAGGATTTCAGTCAGAAGCTGGTTGGCCACTTCCTAGCAATGGTGTAGCAAGGATTCTTTTCATTCATTCATTCATTTGTTTGTTTATGCATTTTTAGTTTTCAACATTCACTTTTATAAGATTTTGAGCTCTCAATTTCTCCCCCTCCCTCCACCCCCCTCCCCAAGACAGCATGCAATCTGATATAGGCTATACATGTATGATCATATTAAACGTATTTCCACATTAGTCATGTTGTGAAAGAAGAATCAGAACAAAAGGAAAAGCCATGAGAAAGAAAAAACAAAAAACAACAACAAAAAAGAGAAAATAGTATGCTTAGATCTGCATTCAGACTCCATGGTTCTTATGTGGATAACATTTTTCCATCATGGATCTTTTGAATCGTCTTAGATCATTGCATTGCTCAGAAGAGCTAAGTCTAGCAAAGTCTGTCATTACACAAGGTTGCTGTTACCGTGTACAGTGTTCTGGTTCTGCTCACTTCACTCAGCATCAGTTCATGCAAGTCTTTTCAGGTTTTTCTGAAGTCTGCCTACTCACCATTTCTTATGGAACAATAGTATTTCATTACATTCATATACCACAACTTTTCAGCCATTCACCAATTGATGGGCATCTGCTCAGTTTCCAATTCTTTGCCACTACAAAAAAAGAGCTGCTATAAATGTTTTTGTACATGTGGTTCCTTTCCCCTTTATTATGATCTCTTTGGGATACAGAGCTATTAGTGGTATTGCTGGATCAAATGGTATACATGGTTTTATAGCTCTTTGGGCATAGTTCCAAACTGCTCTCCAGAATGGCTGGATCAGTTCACAACTCCACCAACAATGCATTAGTGTTCCAATTTTCCCACATCTTCTCCAACATTTATTATTTTCCTGTTCTGTCATGTTAGCCAATATAATAGGTGTGATGTGGTACCTCAGAGTTGTTTTAATTTGCATTTCTCTAAACAATAGTGATTAGAGCATTTTTCACATGTCTATCTATAGATAGCTTTAATTTCTTTATCTTCATGATATGATATTTTTATCATATGATATGAAATTATCATATCAGGCAGGATATGAAAACTGCCTGTCATATCCTCTGACCATTTATCAATTGGGGAATGACTTGTATTCTTTTAGATTTAACTCAGCTCTCTATATGTTTTTAGAAATGAAGCCTTTATCAGAGACACTGGCTATAAAAATTGTTTTCCAGATTTCTGCTTCCCTTCTAATCTTGGTTGCATTAGCTTTGTGCAAAACCTTTTTAATTTAACATAATTAAAATTATCCATTTTGTATTTCATAATGTTCTCTATCTCTTGTTTAGTCATAAATTCTTCCCTTCTCCATAGATCTGACAGGTGAACTATTTCTTGCTCTCCTAATTTGCTTGTAATTTCACCCTTTATAGCTAAATCATGTACCCATTTTGATCTTATCTTGGTCTTACAGTGTAAGATATTGGTCTATAGCTAGTTTCTGCCATGCTATTTTTATAGGGTTGCTCAGGTGTGGTTGGACCAGACATCCTCTGATGTCAGTCAGTCAACAAGCATTTTATTAAGTACTTACTACACACCAAGCACTGTGCTATAGGCACCGCAGATACAAAGAAATGCAAAAATGTGATCTCTGCTCTCTGAGAACTCACATTCTATTGGATGAGACAACATGTAAAAAATTATACTTATCAGATATATGCAACATTTATTGTGTATATATATGTACACACACGTATATATACACACACACATAGCGTTGTGTGTGTGTAGTGCATGTATACAATGTATATACATCAAGGACATGCACAGAGCAGAAGGAAAATTTGAGTCACTTGACATGCATTCCCAGCTGAGGTCAAACAAGATGATGCTCTATTTTCTTCGTTCAGCTCTCATACTATAAACAAGTATCCATTTTGTGGTCTATTTAGTGCCACGTTTTTTTAAATTTTTCATATGTATACACATTTCCCTCTGCTCTGTGCATGCCCTCATTGCATATACAAATACATACAACGTGTGTATGTGTATGTATATGTGTGTATATATATATATATGTATATATATACATATACACACACATACAACGTGTGTGTACACAATGTGTATATAGATAAATATCTATGTATCTATTGATCAATCTATCTATTCCCATCATTTGTGGTAGTTATGTTCTATAAAGTCCCAGTGAACATCAGATTAAGGAATATTGAGCCATTGTTCCTATGAGAAATATAGGTTTAGGTTCCTGTGAGCCTCAGGTCTCAGTATTTACTTTGGCACTTTCTGAAGCGGCCTCATGTACAGATTGGCAAATTTCCTCTACCTTTTTCTGGAGATATCA
Source organism: Phascolarctos cinereus (assembly GCF_003287225.1). NCBI lineage: Eukaryota > Metazoa > Chordata > Mammalia > Diprotodontia > Phascolarctidae > Phascolarctos > Phascolarctos cinereus. The sequence goes on from NW_027556402.1 coordinate 172,461,794, forward strand.
TATAGTTGATTGATTAACACTGAGCTCATGGCCAATAGCCCTATACCTCATACCTGAATGAAGCTTATCTAACACACATATTTTCTCCATAAGGTACATCACAACCTTCTAGCTAGATAACATTTCAACACTACAGTTGAAGGCTATTTTTTGGGTAAATTTTTAAATTTAGTTTAAGCTTAAATACAAAATAAGAAAAGAAAAAAAAACATTGCCATGTACACAGTAGAATATGAGAGGATTCAATATAAAACAATAAATTTCCATTTGAAGAAAACCTACATAACAAACACTACACATTGTTTTCAAAGCTGTCCAGCCTTTCTTTGCTTCTTTGTAGGTTTTCTTTTGTTCTCTACTGTGCACTTTTTACTTTATTTTTCCCCTCCTTCTCCCCTAAAGAAAGCTACAAGTGTATGTATATGTATATGTATATATATACATGCACACACATACATAGATATCTATAAACATACTCATTTATACACACATATGTACTCATAGACATATATGTAATACTGTACTATGCTTATTTCCACTTGTCAAATGTTTCTCTGAAGGTGGATATTGAAGGCCATTTTTAAACAGTGAAATCACCCCCCAAAAGCCAAAAAAATTATGGAAAAACATGGCACTAGGCTACAAAAAGGACACTTGTTTACAAGAATGCAGAGCATCATCTTGTTTGACCTCACCTGGGAATGTACATTGGGTGACTAAAATTTTCCCCTTGCTCTGTGCATGTCCTTGAATGACTGTCAGAGTACAAGAAATTTTAATTGTGGGGTTACAAATAAATTTTAGCAAGTAGGAGAATTCACAAATACAAAGTCTATGAATAATTAAGATTGACTATACATATGCATATGTACATACACATATATGCATACACAATATACAGTATGTAATATACATACACATATATACAAATACATGTATGTATAGACATATATGTATCTACACACACACACACACATATATATATATATATACACATACACATGCATATAAGACCTTACATGTTTTTCTGTTGAGTTTAAAGTACTATTATACCAGATTTCTTGTGTGTGTCCATATGTTGCATATTTGTGAGTGTGTATTCAACAATCTTTTATTGTGTTCAGCTAAAAGTGAGGTTCATGTGATGCTCCACTCCATCCCTTCCCTTTCCTCCATGTTTGTATACACTTCTCACCCACTCTAATTTTTAAAAAATATTAATTAATTTGTTTTTAGTTTTCAACATTCACTTCCATAAGATTTTGAGTTCCAAATTTTCTCCACCTCCCTCCCCTCCCCCACCCCAAGATGGCATGCAATCTGATATAAGCTTTACAGATACATTCATATTAAACATATTTTTACATTAGTCATGTTGTAAAGAAGAATTAGAACCGATGGGAGGAACCATGAGAAAGAAGAAACAAAAAAAAAAGAGAGAGAGAGAGAGAGGGCAAATAGTATGCTTTGATCTGTATTCAGACTCCAGAGTTCTTTTTCTAGATGTGGACAGCATTTGCCATCATGAGTCTTTTGGAGTTGTCTTAGATCCTTGCATTGCTAAGAAAAGGTAAATCTGTCAAAGTTAGTCATCACACAAAGTTCCTGTTACTGTGTACAATGTTCTCTTGGTTCTGCTCACTTCACTCAGCATCAGTTCATGTAAGTCCAGGTTTTTTTGAAGTTCTCTTGCTCATCATTTCTTACGGAACAATAGTATTCCATTACATTCATATACCACAACTTATTTAGCCATTCCCCAATGGATAGGCATCCCCTCAATTTCCAATTCTTGGCCACCACAAAAAGATCTGCTATAAACATTTGTGTACATGTGTCACCCACTCCAGTTATGAGACATAGTAGTTGCTGTCCCTTCCAACTCAGATTCTATGATTCCATGAGCCTATGGGTGGGTGGGCAGGGTGGAGTGTTAAAGGTAGAGTAGGAGTAAACAGGAAGAAAAGGGCAGTTTGAAGAGGTAACTTTACAGTCATCAGGAAATCTCTCCAGAATGCTATAAGGACAGAATCTAAGATAAATTACACAAGGTAAATTAGTGACAAGTTTAGAGTGAATCCCAGGTTTAAGGATATCCACTACCACACAGGATTCATGAAAGAAGGAAAAAGGAAAACAAGCCATGAATGGTATCTTGAATTTGATCAGCAGCCAACGGAGAGAATGGCATATTGAGGTAATGTGGTCAGCTTGGGCTTGGCAAACCACTGAGGGAAACATAACCTTTGCCCTATCCCCAGAGAATCTAATTTGCAGCCACTTAAACCAAATGTATTTTGAGGTTTGGATGAATACTATTTCTCCAGTGGTTTCAAGTACTAAAACTAGAAGTGATGAATCCTCCTGAAGTGTTTCTGAATCCTTCAGCATGAGTGCTGGTCAGATGATAGCGGGAAGGAGTGAAGGTTGGGAGTGCTAACTTCCAATTACCTACTGAATCGAGTCAGAACTTGGTAGCTCAGCATTATAGTGTTCTCTTCACTCCCCCTCCCACTGAAGTTGATCTAATGTGACTTTTGTAGTTCTATACGACACGTAGTGTGTCAAACTTAAGGCAGGGCCAAAATATTCCAATGTTGGAATAACAGATCCCCATGTGGGAGAAGGCAATCACCAGCCAGGGAAGAGGAAACAGAGTCCAAGCTTGCAGAAAGCAAGCATAAACCCAAAAGCCAGGCTGTCTAAAGAGTACTGACCTCTAAGGTGCTAAGATTAGGTATAGGAAACCTGAACAGTCACAGTTCAACCTGTTCATATAAAATGTGAGAGGACTGAGACCCAAGAAAGTTAAGTTTCTTGCCCATGATTATAGTAGTAAGTACCAGAAGCAGGATTTGAACCCTGAACCTTGGACTTTTCAGTCATTATTTTTTCCATTGTTCCATGCTGTCATAATGCAAGGGTTTCTGACATGCCACCTATCTGACTCAACCCGATTTTCTAAAACTTGGGTCTTTTTTTCATTGTGGCTATTTGCATTCTTCATCCCCAAGTATATGGTCTGATATGTGGTCATGAGTCATGTCTCCCAAGACTCTTCCTGTGGCTTGTATGTCACCATTTGGGAGTATATTTATTTGGATGTTGTTCAGTTTTTTTAGTCACGTCTGACTCTTCATGGCCCCATTTGGGATTTTCTTGGTAAAGATGCTGGAACGGTTTGCCATTCCTTCTCTAGCTCATTTTATAGATGAGGAAAGTGAGGCAAATAGGGTTAAGTGACTTGCCCAGGGTCACACAGCTAGTAAATGTCTGAGGTTAGATTTTAACTCAGGAAGATACATCTTCCTGACTCCAAGCCTGGCACTCTAATCATTGTGCCACCTAGCTGCTCCTTTATTTCGGCACATACCTTATATTTCTTACTAGAATGCAAGCTTTTTGGGGAGTAAGGGTTTATTCACCTTTTATTGTCATCTGTGCTTAGCACAATGCCTTGCATTTGGATAGTAAGAGCATCATTAAAGTTTGCCACACTGATTTGAACTGAATCCTTCAGAGACCTAGTCACATGACCAACAAGATGAGGACTAGACATAATTTTCTCTGATTCTCATAACTTCTCAAAATTATACACAGGAGATAAATCAATTTCAGCTGCTACCATGGTCTAGGACACCAAGATCTTAAATGAGGTAAGAATGTAATACACTAACAATAGAGATAGCTAATAATCCCTAGCAATGTGCTCACTCAGAACCCTGCTCCCCCACCATCCATCGTACTCCAGCATCAGGTCTGCATAGGCTGACCCACAGGCTTGCAAGAGAATTAAACTCACTTAGATTCTTATAATCTAGCCACTGCTCAGATTCTGATAATCTAGCCACTGCTCAGATTCCTTAAGAGTCTGCCCAATACGACTGATGCTCTAATAAAAGTTGTCTTTGGCTGAAAACAAAAAAGAGAGAATTAAACTCTAGATCCTTTTGCCCTACCTTCCTCCCAGTGCCTCTAAAATTCAAAGTGCAAAACCTTGCTAAGGATTGAATAGCAGCTTGACAGCACTCTGTGCTGCAACAGACATAACTCGTCCAGAGAATTGAGGAACAGAGCAAACTGGGACAGAACATGTGGGGGGCCTTGTGGCACTCTACTAAGCCTGAGAGAGAACCCAGCATCCAACTGGAGCCAGTTTTGTCATCCCAGAAGTCATCTGGGGCATAGAGTGAGGACTGAGAAATATGAATTGCTCGGTGTGGGAGGAGGTTATGAGGGCTTTGAGGTTTGGGCCCAGGAAAACCACCATCAAAGGGAAAAGAATCAGAAAGTGAGCAACAGGACAATATAAGAATTTTTTTTAAAAAGACAAATCACCAAACATCTCAAGAGGAAGTAAACTCAACTAAAGATACTAAGCATAAAGCTAAACCAACAGGGAAGATTAATAACAGAAGGGAATATGGCCTCCAGATCAACTAAAAGAATCCAGACATTTATGAATAAATATTGTAAGATTAAGGAAAATAAATCAGTAGCTAACGAGGCAGAGGACCCTGTGGATTCCCAAGACAGCATGGAGGCACAGAAATAAGTTCTTATATGTTTTTTTAAAAATAAATAAGAATTGTGAATCACATATGTTTTTTTAAAAATAAATAAGAATTGTGAATCAAATCCTTCAGTTTTGTAAGATTTCCAATCTGGTTTGTAGCATTAGCCTAAAAACTAGAACATTCTTTGGTTCTTATTCCTTTTTAAGACATCAGTTCTTCACTCCTTACTGTACCAGGAGTGGATGTTTTCAAACATAAGGCCATAAATATTTCTTCCATCCCTGCATTATTCACCTTTCTCTAGATTAGAGATTATTAATATAAGGTTTACAGATGCCTAGAAATATTTCTGGATTTGGATGGGAAAAATTTCTTCTTTATTTTCGTCAACCCCTAACTGAAATGTAGCATTTTCTTCAAATATGAATGTAGGCAACAAACATTTATCCTGTCAAAGGGGTCCATAATACAAAAGAGAATGAGAACCCCTGCTTTATTTATACCATAGAAAAAAAAAGGATTAGTGTTGTTCAGTCATGTCTGACTCTTCACTACCCATTTGGGGTTTTCTTTGCAAAGATACTGAATGGCTTGTCATGTCTTTCTCCAGTTCATTTTACAGATGAGGCAAATAGGGTTAAGTGACTTGTCCAGGATCATACAGTTAGCAATTGTCTGAGGCCAGATTTGAATGCAGGAAGATGAGTTTTTCCAACTCCAGGCCCAGCACTCTATTCACTGAGCCACCTAGTTCCCCCTTTGGGTCAAGTAGGCGGCAGTTTAGTTTAGCTGACAGAGTGGTGGGTTTGGGATTGGTAGACCCAAGTTAAAATCCCCTTTCTTCTACTTAACAATCACTGACATTTTATAGGGTGCTTTAAGGTTTGCTAAACATATCTACACACATATATGTAGATACATATAATACACAATCTTATTTTACATATATATCTTACATGTATAGTCTTATTTTAGCCCCATGGCAACCCTGTGAGGTAGGTTCTATATGTGTCAGTAAAATGACCCATTTCACAGATGATCCAACTGAGGTTCATAGAGATAAAGCAAATTGCCCACAATCAAACAGTGAATATCCAAGGTAAGATTTGGGGGATAGAAGGGAAGGGGAGGAAAGGACATAAGCATTTATATATTTCCTACTATGTGCCAAGCACTGTGCTAAGCCCTTTTTATACATATTACAATTCTCACAACAACCTTTTAAGGTAGGTGCTATTATTATTTCCTTTTTATAGTTAAGGAAAATGAGGCAAATAGACATTAAATGACTCTTCCAGGGTCACCCAGCTACTAAGTGTCTGAAGCTGCATTTGAACTCAGGTTTTCCTGACTCCAGGCCCAGTGTTCTATCTACTACACCATCAGCTGCCTCTAGGGTTTGTACCTAGATCTTCCTCACTCCAGGCAGGGCTAATACTTTATCTACTATGACATGTTGTCTTCTAATCTCTGAATCCATTCATCCTTCTGTGACTCAGTTCTCTTATCTGTAAAAAGCACTACCTATTATGGGCCAGGCACTATGCTAAAGCCTTTTTCAGCTCTTACAACAATTCTGGGATGAGGATTCCATTGTCACCCCCACTTTACAATTGAGGACACTGAGGGTAAGTGACTTACTCAGGATCACACAGCTAGTAAATAGTTGAGACCACATATGAACTCATATCTTCCTGATTCCGGGCCCAGTGTTCTATCCACTATACCACCTCACTGCCTCTAAAAGCAGAGAGCATCCACTGGGCAACTTCTAAGATACTTTCTAGTTTCAAATCTAGGTTCCTATAAAACTGGCTCACTGAGGATCATCCAGAGGGCTTTGAGAAGCAAACACAGGTGGAAAAACATGGCAGAACTGGTTTGGGGCTTAAGACGCTGCCATCCACACCTGCTTGCACTAGTTTAATCCTGGCCCAAATGTTTGTTTACTGTCATACACAGGCTAAGTGTAAATCTGTAATAATTGGCTTTTAAATTTTTCAAAAACTCTAGTTGTTTCCTGGAAACAGACTGTGTCTCCCTGGTTGTCTGTTGTGAGTTGTTTTTTTTTAACTGCTTAAGGACTTGGAATCAAACCAATGTAATCTACATTCCCGTTTTTTGCCTAATTTATGAACTATGCCTTATAATTTGCAACCACTCATTCACTGTTAACTTAGTCTCTCTCTGTTAGCCCCATCGCCAATCCATCTGCTCTGTTAGCCATGCTGCCTAAGTGTTCTCTCTGCTCCTTTTCTGGTCAGTAGAGCTCAGATTCCTGGTGTCAGAGTGGGCGGTGTGAGAGTAGCCAGTAAGTGAGTGGGCAATGGAGGTAATCACAAGAACAAAATCTGACATTTTTGTAATAGTTTCCAACTTTGTAGAGTGCTTTTGAGTAATATTGTCACACAATAATCCTTTGAGGTTAGAAGGGCAGTTATCATTATATCCATTTTTCAGATGACAACACAAAGGCCCAAAAGAAGTTAAATGATTTGCTTGAGGTCACAACAGTTAGTTCTGACAGAACCGTGACTAGTAGCTAGGTGTTTTGACATCCAGATCAGTGCATATTCTACCATTCTTTAATTAGGAATTTGGCACTGATTAAACTAGAGTTTTTGAAAATTTAAATTTTTGAAAAAATTTTCAAAATTTAAAATTTAAATTTAAAAATTAAAAAAATTATTACATATTTAAAGAGACAATTCGAAGTCTAAGAGAAAGTTCCTGAAGCCCTTTGAAACCTACCTCAACTTCCCAGTCCCAGAAAGGGGGGGATTTATTAGTTCTTTACTGTGTTCTAATGCCATCTAACACAAGGTAACTTCCTTATTCTTTGTTCCTTGCCAAGTGACAGGAATGTGGATATAGTGGAAATATAAATGTGGATATTGGAATGTGTAATACAGTGGAGAGAACATTGAAAGGAGACTTGGGTTCCGATACTGATTTCGTCACTCAGCTACGCATGGGACATTAGGTAAGTAAGTCATCTAATCTCTTGGGCCTCAATCTCTTCATCTGTAAAATGAAAGAGTTGGGTTAGGTGACCTCAAAGGTCCCTTCTAGCTCTGAAATTCTATGAGTCAATGATTCTAAATGGATACATCAGGACAGGAACAGAGCTATAAGAATCATAGGAAGGGCCTGTTCTCATCATTTAACACAAACTCTCCACTTCCCTTACTCTCATATTACCCTCATAGGCACTAAGGCCTTATCTAGCCCTGACTATAGCCCTAGCACTTGGCAGAGGCCCATGAACAGGGAAGGGATTCACAATGGGTCATTGGTAGTCTTTACTACACAGCCCTTTGACCATTAATATGAAATGTTCCCTGATGACATTACAATGGATACGAGACACTGCTAAAGAACCTCCTAGTGGTTCCCAATTGACTAGCAAATATGGAATACATTCTTGATGCACATATCCACAGTAGTTCTAATCCACCTTCACAAGCGACTTCGTACTACTTCAAATCAATTCAATTCCAATTCCACAAACACACATTAAGAGCCTACTATGTGAAAAACACTATACTGGTTGCTGGGCATACAAAGATGAAAAGGATTGACCTCGCTCTTATTGAAGGGAAATAATAGAGCCACTCTGTGTTATGTTTAGTGATCAGCTCTCTTAGAAATGATTTTTGCTAGTTATACTAAGCACCTAGACAGCTCTGTTAACCAAGTTTCCTTGTTTGAAATGAGAAGTCTTTGGTTTAAACTTCCAAGGGTTTACAGAGACCTCTAAGCAACAACTTTAGACTACAAGGCTTGAGTTAAAGTTACTAAACAGGAACAGGGCATTTCTCTAATAGAAAGGAAAAACCAATCAGAGTGATATTTCATAATGGTAATAGTAATAGCTAGTATTCATATAGCACTTTAAGGTTTGCAAAATGCTTTACAAATAGTATCTTATTTGATCCTTTTCTTCCTTCAAGGTGACAAATCTACTTTGAAGTCTTCCTTCCTTTTTCCTTTGCTCCTGTCTATGGACTCCGAGATCTATAACACCGGAGCCTCCTTTTTGCTTTTTCAACATGACACTCCTTATCCCAACTCTAATCATTTTCACTGACTGTCCTCATTGCCTGGAGCTCTCCCTCTCTGCATCTCTGTCTGCTGGCTTCCCTGACTGCCTTTAAGTCTCAGCTGATGTCCCATCTTCTTCAAGGTGCCTTTCCCATTCTTCTTTATTTAGTGCCTTCCCTCTGAAACTATCCCCAGTTTGTGTGTGTGTGTGCATACACACATAAGTATATATAAATATGTATGTGTACGTGTGTATATATATATATATATAGATATCTATATCTATAGATATCTATATATATATATATATCTCCACGTGTGTGTGTGTGTGTGTGTGTGTGTGTGTGTGTGTGTGTGTGTGGCTGTTATTATCCCCATTTTATGGATCTGGAAACCAAAGCAGATAGAAGTTAAATGACTTGCCCAGGGGAATCACATAGCTAGGATTCATTTGAGGTCAAATTTGAACTCAGAACTTCCTGACTTCAGGTTCAGTGCTCTATCCACTTTGCTTCCAGGATAAGATGAATCTTTGTCATAGACAAAGATTCAAGTAGTCGTAAATTATGAGTACAAGTCCAATTGTCTCTAGTCACATAACAATTGTTAGTATCTCCTGATACGTTACATCATATGACAGTATTGACACACAGACAATTAATATCAAACAAGGGACCTATTAAATTCAAGTAAGGACTAAACTTTTATTAAATGGTCATTGGAAAAGTTTGAGACCCAAATTCTATTTCTATGCCCTTTGAGATCCTGTACTCCTACACTCTATTTAGTAGTATTCAACATATAAACATATAACCATAATACAGAATTAAGTATTACAGAGTAAAGGAGAGGTACAGACAAAATTGTCTAGGGAAATTTGAGCAGGGAAAGATTGCTTTCATCCAGTGGGATGGGGATAAAAATAACCAGTCAATCAGCGTGTTAGCTAGTATTCATTAAATGCCTGCTCAGTGGAAGGCATTGTGCTAAGTGGTAAAGCTACAAAGAAAGTTAAAAGATCATCCCTGCTCTCAAGGAGTTCACAATGCAATGGAAGAAACAGCATGCAAACAATTATGTACAAAGAAGGACAAATTGGGGGTAGTTTCAGAGGGAAGGCACTAAATAAGGAAGAATGGGAAAGGCTTCTTGAAGAAGGTGGGACATCAGCTGAGACTTGAAGGCAGTCAGGGAAGCCAGCAGACAGAGATGCAGAGAGGTAGAGCTCCAGGCATTGAGGAAAGTCAGTGAAAATGATTAGAGTTGGGATATGGGGGTACCATGTTGAAAAAGCAAAAAGGAGGGTTCAGAGTCATGAGATCTTGGAGTCCACAGACAGGAGTAAAGGAGAAAGGAAGGAAGACTTCAAGGTAGAGGTATCACCTTGAAGGAAAAAAAGGATTTCCTTAAAAAAAAAGATTAAGAAGAGGTACAGTTATATAAATACAGTTTATAAATATGCAATTATTACAAATCCCCAAATTAACTATAAAGGACATGCAGAAAAAGAACTGATAAATAGAAGTATGCATAGAATAATTGTATATAATGTACTGTCTATCTACTATCTATACCTATTTGTGTCTAATGATAGCCATCACTGAGGTGGGGTGGGGTGGAAGAAAAAAGGGGGGAAAGGAAATTTACATGTTAACTGTTGTGTATTTAAAAGGAATAGCAAGTTGTACATAGTGAATTTGTAGTTTCACATGCAATCATCTTTTTTGTTGTACTATGTTATAGAAATGCTTGTTTTATTCCATAAAATAGAAAAAAAATTAAAAAAGGAGAGATGAGGAGGAGGTGCAGTCCAATCACTAGTCTAGAACATAGAGTGGAGAAGGAGAGCAATGTGAACTAAACTTAGAATGGCAGGTTGGAGGCAGATTCTAGAGAACCTTAAATATCAGGTTGAAGAGCTTATATTTTATCTGAAAATCAATAGGAAATCATTGAAGACTTTTTGAGAAACTAAATGACTGGATCAAACCCATATATTACAGAGATTTTTTTCAGCTAAGTAAAGGATTAATTGGAGGGTGAGAAAGACTGGAGGCAGGAAAACAAGTTAGCAAGCTATTACAACCATCTTCTCTAGGTGAGAGGGGAAACGGGACCAAAACCAACACAATGACAATATAAGCAGAAAAAAAGACATGTAAAAGAGATATTATAGGAAATATGAAAGAGAATGAGGAATCAAAGATAACCCTGGTTTCCAACCTGGGTGACTGAGAATATGGTGATGCCATTAACAAAGAGAAGGAATTTTGGAGGGGGGTACATGTTTAAGAGCAAAAATGATGAGTTCAATTTTGAATGTGTTGAGTTTGAGGTGCCAAACATGTTTAAAATTGAAGATATAAGGGGCAGCTAGGTGGTGCAGTAGATAGAGCTCTGATCTTGGAGTCAGGGGGACCTGAGTTCAAATCCCAGCCTTAGACACTTGACACTTACTAGCTGTGTGACCCTGGGCAAGTCACTTAACCCCAGTTATCTCTCAAAAAAAAAGATAAAATTGAAGACATAAGATTGGGAGTCAGGGGAGAGAATAGGGTTGGATATATAGATCTAAGAGTTAACCCCCTAGAGATAACAGTTAAACCCATAGGAGAGGATGGGATCATTAAAGGCCAGGAGCAGGGCCTGGAGGCAAGGGAAGGAGACATTTATATTTAGGTGGTGGGAGGATGATGAACCAGAGAAGTCATAGTAAAATAGGTAGAAGGAGAATTAGGGTGGTGAAATGTAATGCAAGTCTAATTGTGCCAATCCAATAAGAGGCCAGGAGGGGAATATTGCCAAGTCTTTGGTCATAGTGTTGATGCATCCTGGAGTACTGCGGCCATACCAGCGTTATTCAGTGGCTAACAGAGATCATTGGAAACTTTTGAGAATGTAATTCCAACAGAGCTATAGGGCAGAAACTATCATGAAAGAGGATGAGGAGTCAGAGAGTGGTGAAGGAGTGGAGGTCACAAGTATTACTCTTTCTTTACTGGAGGTAGCGATGATTATTCTTTCTAGGAGTTTTGAGGAAGCGGGGGTAAATGCAGGAGAAGAGCTACATGGGATGAAAGTTTAACGAAACTGTGAGATCAAGGTAAAGTTATTTTTTGTTTTTGCTTGTTTTTTATAATGAGGGAAGACATGAAAACAGGAGAAGCTTAAGCAAATTTGTCTAATGTCCACCCCCAGCAATCTCACCCCCCCCACCCAGCTCATCAACATGCTTTTGCTGATACAAAATACTTGAAATGGTCTCCCTTACCATCTCTGCTTGTTGAAGTGACTCACTTCCACCCCAGGCCTACCTCAGGAGCTGTCTAATCTATAAAACCTTCTCTGATGTGTCTCCCCACTGAAAGTGATCTATCTCTCTTCAGATTTCTCAAAGGACATTGCAGAACCACAGGACTTCAGAGATAGAAGGGGCCTTAGTTGCTGTCTAGTCCAAGTCACATGCCCCAAAGTATCCCTGCTACAATATAACCAACAGATGATCAACCAGTCTTTGCTTGAAAACCTTTTCAGTGAGTGGGATTCATTTTGGATAAGTCTAATTGCTGGGAAGTTTTTCCTTAAATCAAGTCTAAATGTGCTTCTTTGCAGCTTTCATTCATTGGTGGAATGTACAGTTCTGCCCTCGTGGCCAAATGGGACAAGTCTAAGATGTCTACCTGACAGTGTTTCTAGCACTAAGATAAATTATAGTCCTATCACCTTCTTATTCCTGGAAGTTTGATCTCTCTTAATTCAGCCCAAGATTTTATTAGCTTATTTAGTTTCCATGTTGATTCATGTTGAACTTGTAGCCCACTAAAACTCCACTTGATTTCCTCCTTTTCTTACATTCTCCTTTTGTCTCATAGCTTTTCATAAATTCATCTTTCTACCTAGCCCTCTACTGTAAATCAGCTCATAATCACATTGAAAATTGGGCCTCTGTTATGGCCTTCTTTGTATCCCCAGAGCCTGACACAAAGTAGATAGAATATTTGTTGAATTAAATAGAATTGAGTTATAAGAATCACTTCTTTCTAGAACTGTCCTCCTAGGAGAGAAGTTCTTCTGTCCATAAAATGGGAAAGATTCATTTTGGTGGGCCTCATGCTTTAGAATGATGGTTTAATAAATATTCCATAGCATGTTATTTTCATGTTCTTTCTTTCATTCTGTTTCTTTCATTCAAGTCTTCTTGTACAAAATGACTAATATGGAAATGTTTTGCATGATTGTACATGTCTAACCTATATCTGATTGCTTATCCTCTCAGGGAGAGGGGAGGGGAGGGAAGGAGGGTTAGAATTTAGAACTCAAAACAAAAAACCCCAAATGTTTAAAAATTGTTTTAACATGTAATGGGGGGGGGATACATAAATAAAGGAATAATCTATCTATCTATCTATCTATCTATCTATCTATCTATCTATCTATCTATGAATTATAACCAAGGACTCTTCTCTAGGACTTGCATGCAAAGTTACAGAGGGATCGCTGATTTCAACACATTAGAGAACTCCTTTCTTTCTTTCTTTCTTTCTTTCTTTCTTTCTTTCTTTCTTTCTTTCTTTCTTTCTTTCTTTCTTTCTTTCTTTCTTTCTTTCTTTCTTTCTTTCTTTCTTCCTTCCTTCTACTTTCCATTCAAATAACTCACAATAAATGCCATTCTAGGGTTTTCCTAATAAGTATACATATAGTCTAAAATCCTCGGTTTAGTAAATGTTATAAGGAAAAAACAGAATAGAGAGTCAGAAGACTTGGGCTTGAATCCCATCTCTGACATTAATTAATTAATGTGATCATATTAGTTAATTAATGTGTTCTCAGTAAAGCCACTTAAAATAAAAATACACTTAATCAACACTGAATGGGAAGGTATTAGCTAGGAATTGTTCTCCACACACAAAAATGGTCATCCTCCCCCATAGACCTTCATGCTATACTCTCCAAGACAACTTAGTGCTGCTCCCCTGCTCTTTCTCCTGGGAGTTGTTATATTTCACTCCCTCTGTTTCCTCATTGAGCTGCTGCTGGATTCTGCTGTTGGGCTTTTCTGCTGAGCTTCTGCTCTCATCTACTGCTAGACTTCTTCCCCCACAGAGAGGGCTGCTGTTCTTTTGTGAAATAGCCCATGACTCACACTGCTCAAGCACTTTTTTCAGCCGACCATAGCTATTCGCAGCCAACACAGAAGAGAGTCCCTTACATCAAAGTTTTTCTTTTTCTTTAAAAAAAATTACCTTACTCCTCTTCCGCATGAACTCCCCAAGACTGACTTGATATTTAGATTGAGGTTAGTATTTATTTCAACTCTCGTAATGCCACTGGCAGCTAGTTCCAAGGCCTTCCAAATTACACTGGAGTTTTAATTAGGAACATGGGATCTGGTTATATTTCTGCAGCTATGCCCAGGTCAGTATCTCCCTTACATAAGATGATTTTTTTTGTCCTATTATCCTAAACTCTTGTTTATCTAAGGAAGGTCAAGGAATGCCATGGTCCAGTTTTTCCCCCCCAACAGGCTGACAAATTTAGGACCTGTGGGTAGGGCATAATTCCTACTATATATAAACTACTTCTTGAGAGCCCCTAATTTCTTTTTAGGTAGTTACTAATCATTATAGTCAGTAGTAAAGCAGAGATTGAAAAACTAGCTGGAAGGGATCTTTGAGAATATCTTGTTCAACTTCCTTATTTTAAAGACAAGGTTTCTTAGTCCAAGAGATGTTAAGGGACCAGTCCAAGGTCATAAGAGCTAGTAAATAGCAGAACTGGGATTGGAAGTCATTTACTCTGACTCCAAATCAATGCTGTTGTTGTTGTTGTTTTTAATTAACTCCTGCTACCTGAGCTCAAATCCAGCCTCAGACACTTACTAGCTGTGTGACCCTGGGCAAGTCACTTAACCTTGTTAGCCTCAGTTTCCTCATCTGTAAAATGAGCTGGAGAAAGAAAAGGCAAACAAGAAAACCCTGAATGGGGTCATGCAGAGTGGGGTGTGACTGAAGTGGCTGAACAACAATAATATCCTCTCATGAGAAGAACATAAGATAAGAGATTAGATGACTTTTCAGCCAAAATGAATGCCACGCGAGATCATAAAGATTTGACCCAAGAAACAAAGATGTAGGCTAACTATGAACTCTAGGTGTTTAACATAACAATCTAAGTCATTTTGAGCAAAATCCAATTCCTCCCCAATCTATCAATTTGACATACCTTATCAAGTTTATATGCCTAAATATAGATCCAACCATGTATGGTCTGACTACCTCTTTATTAAAAAAATCTTCAGTAGGTTCAAGTTGCCTCTAGAATAAAATACAAACTCTTCAACTTGACCTTTGAAGCTCAGTACAATGTTGTTCCTACTTAATTTTTTTCCAACTGAAAAAAAAATGTGATTCTCTTTTCACTTACCCTCCAGTCCAAATAAGACTAAGCTACCAGCTGTTTCCCACCCATAACATTCCATCACCAGCCCCAGTACCTTCGTACAAGTGGCCTCCTGTATCTGGAATGCACTTCTGTCTGGTAGAATCCCTAGCTTTATTCTGAAATGCAGCTAAGGTGCTACCTTCTTCGTGAAGCCTTTCCTAATCGTCCCAGTTATTAGCACTTTTCCTCTTCCAATGATCTTGTTAGTACTCTGAAGTTACTTTTGTGCTTGTCATATCCTTGTCAAAAGAAGATAACCTCCATGACATAAGGACTGTTTCCTTTTCTATATTTTCTATATTACTTAGCACCCACTGCAGTGTAGGTGTATGTAATAAAGGCTTACTAAATGGAATTGAATTGAGCTGCCCCAGGATTCAGATGCCACCCTAATACCTTGTCATATCTCTCCCAGCTTTTAGAGGATAAAGTGCCCCACATCAGTAAATATCTGTCCCACTTGATCAAGTGATTGCTCTAGAGATGATTATAAGTTGTTTCTATGGCAATAAAGCTTTGCCTCTTAAAGGATCTGCTATCTGATGTCAAAATGTACATCTATTTGCCTTGAGCTACCATCAGGGTGGTGATTATCACTGTCTTATCTCCAGTATTCTGGATGGTGTGGACCAATTATTTCTATTGTTCACCATTCTGGTTATGTTGCAGTTCGTTTGGTGGGGGTTTCCCACAAGCAGCTATTTCATAGATAACACTGGACATGCTAGGTTTTTTTTTCCTCACAATTTCTCTTGGGAGTCGCAATCAAATCCTGTATGACTCTATGGACAACAGTGTATGTACTTATGTATCAATGCCTGAATTAAGCATTTTCCCCCCAACAAATTATGGTGGTAGAGTTTTTCTATCAATAGCTCCAGTGTGCTTTTAAAACCTCCACTATTCTCCAGAGCCCTACTCGAAGAAGACCAAGAAAAAAAATCAGGTGCTCAGGGCCACAATGGTGGCATTCACATTTCTTCCTGCTTAAAGAAACCTTAAAAAAAATCTTCTTAAAATATGGTGCCTATGATTTCCTTTCCCTGACCAGGGCCATAACTACATAGGGGTATTTGATACAGTATACTTTGAGTCTAGCTGCAAATGCCTCCCAGTCCTACATACATTTTCATTTGTGGATACCATATAATTATCTCTCCTCTTCCCCCACAGCCTGAGTATGAAATCCCTGAATACTGAGGGCTCTACCAATGGTGCTTTAGTTTGGTCAGCATATACTTTGGGGGTTTTGGAGACTTGATATTTTGACCAGTGATGTAGTGGAGAAAGCCCTGGATTTGGAGTCAGAAAACTTGAGTTTAAATTTTAGAATTGATAAGAATTATCTAGGTGACCTTGGGCAAGTAATTTCGCTTTTCTAAACCTCAGATTCCTTATCTGTCAAATGAGGGCAATAGGCTAGATAATTACTCACATTTTTATAGCAACTTGAGGTTTTTCCTAGGTTAGTATATTAATGTTGAGGCAGCTAGGTGGCCCAGCTGATGGAGTACTGGACTTGGGAGTCAGGAAGACCTGAGTTCAAATCCTGCCTCTGATACTTCCTAGTTGTGTGACCCTGAGTGAATCACTTAACCTCTGTCTGCTTCAGTTTCCTTTTCTATAAATTGGGCATAATAATAGGACATACACCCCAGGGTTCTTCTGAGGATTAAATGAGTAAAATGTAAGTGCTTTGCAAACTATAAAGGGCTATATGAATGCTGGCTATTATTATTATTATTATTGACTAAATCATTTGTCAAGTGCTTTGCAAACTTTAAAAGGCTATATAAATGCTAGTTATTATTATTGTTATGGACTAGATTATTTTCAAAGTCCCTTCCAATTCTAAAATCCTATGATACTTTGAACTCTAACAGGTTATCTTCCTTTGGTACATTGATGGATTCCCCTGGGGGAAGGCCTGTCACTTACTGTCCCTGTGACTTTAGAGAACTAGTCACTTCAATTTTCGGGCCCTCAGCTTCTTTATTTGTTAAGTGAAAGATCTGGGCTGGATAATTATTTAAGCTTCTAGAGCAACTTAATATGTCATTAGACAATGATGACCCCTTAAGTCCCTTTCAATTCTAAAATTTTACCATCCCCTGAATTGTAACAGGTATCTCCCAGCTTCCTTTGGCTGATGGTGGGGGAAGGGGGGAAGCCCGACTTACGAGGGGGTTGGACTAGAAGACTTTGAGGTCCCTTTCAGCTCTAAATCCTGAGCCAGGTCTGAGTGGCAATGGGAAGGTAAGGAAGGGACTACTACCCTCTTTCCATTCCCCAAAAGGTACACAGTTCTTCCTTCCCAAGGTCAGCCACTCTTCTCTTCCCACCTCCTGGAACTCCAGGAAGAAGTAGGTTGGAGGGACTGGCTGGGGTATGAGATGGTGAAGATGGAGGGAGTTGGAGAGAAGAGGCCAGGGGATGAAGCTAACTCTGAACTCTCACTCTTAGAGGATTAAAAAAAAAAAAGCAAAACACCTTCACCCCACCCCCACTTTTAGAAAGGAGCCCTTAATACATTATTCATTGGCCAGAAACAGGCTGCAGCCAAAGTGCTGATGTCAGGAAGGAGTCAGTTCAGCAAGCAAGATCAGCAGCAGCCCCAGCAGCGGCAGCAGCAACATCCCCAGCGGCGGCAGCAGCAGCAGTAGCAGCAGCAGCAGCGGCAGCCGCCTCCCTCCCAGTTGCATCCAGAGTCCTGGCTATCGCCGGAGCTTAGCTGGGAGAAAGAGCCAGCGTCGGGGTGGGGGGTCGGGGGCCAGCATGCTGCTCGGCTGCGGCTCCGGCTCCCACACCCGCCGCTTCAGTCCCTCGAAAAGCAAAGGCGGCGGCAGCAGCAGCAGACACAGTGTGAGCGGGCGCGGCTGCAGCGTCCGCAGCCTCCTGAGCGGCGGCAGCGCCCGGGCGCAGGGGCCCTCGGCCGGGCTATGGTTGTGCTGAGGGGCTGCTGCGGGGGCAGCAGCGGCGGGTCGCTGCTGCTGCTGCTGCTGGCCGCCGCGTGTCTGCTGCAGCGCGCCCAGGTGAGGCGGCTGGTCCGCTGCCCGGCCACTTGCAGCTGCACCAAGGACTCCATCATCTGCGTCGGCTCCTCCTGGGTGCCAAGGATCGTCCCGGGTGACATCAGCTCCTTGTGAGTGGAACCTCCTCTTAACTCCCTCCTCCCTCTCGTCACCCCGACTCCCTCCTCGGGGACTTGCCTCCTGCGCGAAGGTGCCTCGGGACCAGACCCCCAACCTCTCCCCTCTTTCTTCCTCCTTTTCTCCTCTCCCCACCCCTATTGCCTTTGTTTCTTCCTTTACTTTCTGTGGGGGCAGTGGGTCGTGGATCGGGGGGTACGCTGGAGATTGGCTGGGGAGAGGGCGTGTGGAAGGAGGGAGGAAGAAGAAGGACGCTGGGGGTGGGAAGGCCCCCCGGGTAAGGGGTGTGTGTGTGTGTGTGTGTGTGTGTGTGGGTAGGTGGGTGGGTGTGTGGGTGTGGGTGTGTGGGGGTGTGGTGAGTAGCTCTTAATGCTTGTGTGGAAGCCTAAAGGTGATTACATCCTTCAGTTGCCAAAGGTTGGTTAGAAAGCCCTCAGAGTGCCCTGAAGTATATTCTTTCACGTCGGGGTGGGGTACACCTGAAGGGGCTGGGGAACGTGGAGTAGTAAGTGGCCAAGTGTCCAGGTGGAGTGCTGACTTGCCGCCTTTACCAGGGTTTGTCCATTTCTTCAAACCAGCTCTTGAAGTTGACTGCCTTTCCTGGGCTAGAGAAACTTGGTGGCTTTTCTCCACCTCCTTGGCAGGGTTGCGTTCAGTCTCTTGAATACAATGATCTCAAGTCCCATAGGTACCGGTGCCCAGTGGTTATGAACAAGTATCCCCTCAGGACTGAGGATAATTTCCTGCTCAAAAAGCTTACTTGACAAAGGGCCAGTGAACCTTGGATAGGGGCTGAATCAGAGAGATAGAGGCATCTAGGGATGCCGGACTATCAATGCACAGCATACCTTCCCTTGCTCATGGAAGAGGTCCCCAGCATGAAACTGAGCACTAAGGTTTTTCAAGTTTGGATAATATGTCAGCTAAGGTGTTTCTTCCTCTGACCGGTGTTGGGCCAGTGAGAGCACAGGCCTGTTGTGATGGGCAATCTTGACCAACTTCTTTAAAGCTGACTGTGACCCCTGACTCTATCACTTTGGGTTCTTCATATTGTCAGGTTCTTAACAGCTTCTCCGAACTGCAGGTGAGGAAGGATGCGGTAGGGTAAATAAGGGACTAAGTCAAGGTCACCAGGTGATCAAAATGGTCTCCGGACTTAACATGGGCTATTTTACCTAACAGTTTTGCCACCCACAGCACACTCCAGTTCAGGTGACCTTTGCCCTTTCCAAGCTTTCATGGCTTAGTTTGACCATGTTTCTTCATTTAATTAACTGTACTTTCAGCATTCTTCAAATCTTTTCCCCGAGAAGCAGTACTTGCTGCAACTCTGGAGTTTTGCTATTTACTAACATTAAGATTGAATGGAGAGGCAGGATGTTGAACTGGCCTAGGAGCCAGGAAGACCTGGATTGAAGTCATACCTCCAACATACTGGCTGTGTGACCCTGGGCAAGTCATTTAACCTCTCACTGTCCTAGGAAACTTTCTAAGACTATAATTTGCAGAGATGCCTTGGTAATAAAAGTGTCCTTACTCAGGAGATCCCTGTACCCAGTGTTAACATGGGTTCAGTCTCTATCTCTTGTCTAATATATGAAAGGGATCCTGCCAAAATAGCATACCTGACTGGGAGTCTGAAAAACCTGAGTTAAATTCCGGACACACAGTCCTGCTGTGTAAACATGGGCCTGTCCACTTCACTTCTCTGCCTCTCTTAGGAATTGGTCTTAAATAGAGGGAGTTCAGATGCCATATTTTCCTGCACTATAGAAATCATCGGTCCCCCACTGAAAGTTTGTAGCTATACAAAGAAATTCAAGGGCAAGATTGAAGCAATTATCTAGATCATTTCACCTCAGCCCTAGAAGATTGGGAAGTTGGCTTGAATCAAGCAAGATTTGGTTTTCTAAGCTTTAATCAAATTCACCACCTCTTTGCTTGCTTTTCTGTTTTCCTGCTGCATCTGAGGAGACATAGGCCACTTCTGTGTAGCCCACCCTCTCTAAGGGAATGTCAAGAATGTCCTCACTGCACATCAGAAGGAAATGAGGCAGAGGTGGTAGTAGCTGGGAGTGGTGGTGGTGATGGTGGAACAAACTGCCTGTACTGCCCAGCATGTTTTTGGGGAATGCTAGAATTTGTTCTTGGGGTTTGTTGGCCTTTTTCTTCCTCCTTTTAGAAGCCTGGTAAATGGAACATTTTCTGAAATCAAGGACCGAATGTTTTCTCATCTGCCTTCCTTGCAATTGCTGTAAGTATGAAAATGTCCCAAATACATTTATTGTTCCCTCTTCAATCCCTGCCCCTGTGTTGCCCTCTCCCTCTCTCCTCTGGTGTTCAGCACCCATGAATCAAACCGGCTTAAGTTGACAAGTAGAGTCTGTGTACAGCATGTTCTCTATGATCCCTTTCATTCCTTCCTTCCTTGGGGCCACATGAATTTGTTTAGAACTGTTTTTTTGTCCCTCCCCCCTTCGTTATAGATCTTTACTCCAATGTTTTCTTCCTTAATCTGCCCCCAAATGCCTCAAGCAGTAATGTGCACATTGAGAAGGGAAAGTCAAAAGGAGGCTTTAGTGTGACCTACAAGTATGGTTTCCTTACTCTCTAACTTTATATTTTAGATCTCTGTGTTGGAGTGGGCTGAAAGGCCATCTCTGAGAGCCTTCTGTAAATGGTGGAGTTATATCCAGTCTGGGGGAATAGCCTTATTGAAGGATTCCTGGAGGCCCCGCTGTAAATCTCCTGCCTTGTTTTCTCATGCCCCTCCCATCCTCTTGGGCTCACTTACGTTGTTATATACCCATAACTAGTGTAAAATTGTTTATGGGCCTGGTCAATGCTTATCTAGGGACTACACATTATACCCAGTACTGTGCTCTGGTACGCACTTTGTGTTGTTTGGTGCTGAAAACTTTTTAAAGCAACTAGAATAACTTTCAAGAGTACATTAAATACAAATGTAATCTCTGGTACACACGTTTGTTGTGGCCAGTAGCTTAAAAATTGAGAAGGAAAGAAAACTAAAATAATGAACCCTGGCATCTTACTCTTGATAATTCTAATGAAAATGTCTTATCTTTATAGATAACTTAACATTTTACAAAGTATTTTACGTACTCTATTTGATATTAAAATGGCCAGATCTTAAGAAATGGAACAAAGGCATTAATCATGGATGAGTATAAGTTAGTGATTTAATGTTGCATTCTGATTTTTTTTCATTTTCTTTGGTCATGAATTCTTAATTTGGTAGTCACTAGTTGTCATACCTTATCTAGGTATATATACACATTTGTAAAATGCTTCACAGTTTGCAAAGCAGCAGTGTGGGGAACGATAAATTTGGAGTCAGAAGATACATATTTAAATCCTGACTCTGCCACTGACTAAATGACCTGGATCTCACCACTGAACATATTAGTCCAGTTTCCCTGTGAAAAATATGAATAATAACATGTCCAATATGAACATGTGAGGCTCAGAGGAGGTCTTATATACAAAGCTGTATGAATGTCAGCTATTACTTAACTTGAGAGGAACTTAAGTAGGGAGTTTACAGTGGAAAGTGCATTGGCTTTGAAGTCTGAGGGCCAGCTGAAGGCCTGAGTTCAAATCCCATTTTTTTTACCTGTGTGACCTGAGGAAAATCACTTACCCTTTCTGGACCTCAGTTTTCTCATCTTTAAAATGAAGGAGATGCGGCTAAATGGACTTAGCTTATCACATAGTAAGCACTTAATAAGTCAGCACACCAAATTAACAAGCATTTATTGAACTTTTACCTGGTTCCAGGCAGGCACTATGCTAAGTGAAGGGAACACAAATATGAACAGAAGGAAAGACAGTCACTGACTTCAAGGAGCTTACTTTCTAATAAGGAAAGCCAACACATAAAAGAAGCTGAAAAGGATGGGGGAGGGACAGAGATGAAGGTACCTGGTGCGAGGAGTGGGGGGGAAATTGGAGAGAAAGTCCAGGGAGTCTGAGTGCCTAGGAGAGGAATGAAGACCTGGTTGGCCTAGGCATTCTCTTTAAAATGTAGATTCTGGGAGGAAGAAGGCAACCAGAGGAAGAAGTCTTAGGGGTTCAGGGTACTTCCAATGAGAAGCCATTCCAGAATGCAGTGAGCTTACATGAGGTTTGTGGCATGGTGGAGAAAGTCCTTAGGAGGTAAGTCAGCAGTTTGTCCTAGAGAGGAATGAAGGTGTGTTTGGACTGATCATCTTCTTAAAATGGGGGTTCTGAGGGGATCTGGCTGATCAGAGAGAGAAGTTGCTGGAGTGGATAGTATTTCCAATGTGAGAAGGATTGTCCTGAGGACCATAAGGATCAATGTATGTAAAACACTTTATAAATATCAGACATTATTATTTATATCCATATGTCATTTGATCCCTGTGTGGGAGGTAGGGTAAGCATTATCTACTATCCCTATTTTGCAGATGAGGGAGACTGAGGCCCAGAGAGATTAAGTGTTTTTTTTTAAGTCACATAACTAATAACTTGAGTGACAGAGATGGTAAGTGCTTTACCCAAGGTTATACAGTTAATGTAGAGTTAAGGGACCCTAAATGTGCGTTCTTTATACTATACCATATTCTCTTTAGGTTACTGTTGTGGGTCTTGAAGGAAACTAAAACTCTGTGAAGTATTAAAGGAAACTAGGAAAAGAATGAATACATACTGATTTTCATCTTGAAATGTAAAAGAAAAGATATATCTTCCTGGAGAGAATATAGACTTTATGTATAGAAATAATTAAATCTGCAATTTAAAAAATTAATTACAACTTCAATTTTGTGTAGAATTTTTAAAAAAGCTTTTCTTTAATAAGGATAATTACCATATTTTCAGGTTGTATCCAAAATAGTTACACTGAGAACTAAATTCACCCTATTTGGGGTTTTCTTAGGAAAGGAACTGGAGTGGTTTTCCGTTTCCTTCTTCTGTTAATTTTACAGATGAGGAAACTGAGGTAAAAAGGGTTAATTGACTTGCCCAGGGTCACACTACTAGTAAGTGTCTGAGGCTGGATTTGAACTCAGGGAGATGAATCTTCCTGACTCCAGCCCCAGAACTCTATGCATTTCTCCACCTACATTTTTAAGTACTTTATTGTTTTGTACCCTTGTACATCCATTAGCTTAGAGTAGATGATCTTTAAACTCCCAGCTCTAAAGTCCCTGATTCTGTGCATGTCCTTTGATCTACATAATGACCTAGCGAAGTGGGCAGGAGTTATATTATCCTGAATTTGTATATGAGAAAACTGAGACCTAGAGAGATATATTCGCTGAAGTCACATAGTAAGTAGTGCAATGGGAATTAGTGCCCATGTCACTTCATTCCTCATCCAGATCTCTTTCCCCTACAGTTTAGTTGAATATGGTTCAATGGTGATTTTAAATAATGTTGAGGAACATCAGATAGTATTCAGTGAACAACTACAGGGTAAAGACATTCTATGATTAGCATTACTAGAAGAAAGGCCAATAAAAGAATCCAAGGGATTATTTTCAATCATTGATTTTTGAGTGTTGGGATTATCCTGCTGTTCCCAGGAAAATAGTATCTCTTGCTACCAAGTATGAGGTGACACAAGAATTCAACTGATTGGTCCAGTAGTAAGCAGAAAGGACATAACTGTGTTGTCACTAGGACTGTCTTTGGTTTTCCTTTCAGCTTGCTGAATTCTAACTCTTTCACAGTCATACGAGATGACGCCTTTGCTGGCCTCTTTCACCTAGAGTACCTGTAAGTTCCAATTTGTTGTTTGGAAAATTCAAGATACCCTGGAGGGTTGCTGGGGTCTGTCCTTTAGGGGAATTGTCTTCTGGGTAACATAGGAATGGGGAAGATGAAAAAAACTTTACCTTCTCATTTCAATGCTTTATTAGCTCCTACTTGTCTTTTCAAATAACATGAGGGCTGTAGTTACTATTTTAATTCAATTTAATTCAATGCAACAAATATTTATTAAGGACCTATATGATGTGACAAAATGCTCTGTGCTGATTCAAGGATGAAAAATGACATAATTCTTGCCCTCAAGGAGCTTATGGTCTTAAGAGAGGTATGTGATTAAGATAAAACTCTCTAATACAAAGTAGAATGTGATAGGGGGGGAAAGGGTAGACTCTGGTAAAATGTTCTTTTATAAATATGCTTTTTTGGGGGCATGTCATGGACCCCTTTTTGGCAGTCTGGTGTAGCCTAAATGACCCCTGCTCAGAATGATGTTTTTAAATAATTGAAGGAAACTCTAAATTTCAGTGAAATTTTTAGTGAAAATGAAGGTATAATTTTTTCCCTTCCAAGTTCACAAACTCCATGAAATCTACCCACAGTCCTCTTGAGGGAGGGAGTGGTATGTGGGGGGAGGTGTCTCAATAGAGCCCAGGTTAAAATTCCTTACCCTAAGGTAAATACTCCAAGAATAGGTGAAGAGGCAGAACCCTTTTTTTTAAAAGTTGGCTGGGTGGGGGAGGGGTGGAGATCAGGGAGGGTTTCATGGAGGACATGGCACCTTTGCTGGGCCTTGAAGGAGTAGTGAGTGAAGGAGAGAACAAAGAAGGAAGGCAAGAAGTGAGCAGAGAAGAGGGGATCCTTACCCAGTACTGGCATTTAGTTTGGAGGTAAGTATGCAGTAAGCACAAATGAAACTTCCTAGGTGGGCTATTTTTAACTCTCTGTAACTACTCAATGATTTGCTGATATCAGCTAGACATAGAGACAAAAGATGTGCAAGGCTGCCTCTTCCAGAGTCCATTAGCCCCATCTTTGTGGAAAACTTCACAGTCCTTGTTTTGATTATCCCTTGTCATCCTGTTTACTGTTTCTCCTGTGCTCTGCTTTTCTGGCTCTGCTAATTTTCTTCTACCTTTTCAGATTTATATCCTCTTGTCTGATTTCTACTTTTCCACCAAATTCCTGTTTCTTCTTTCCACTTTCATGTCTTTTCCCCTCAAGTCCTTTCATCCTGTAGTCTTTTAAACATTTTAATAACATTAATCCGGTTATCAGGATTGGTTTTCCCTATTTAGCATTCAAAGGGATTTTGAAAGCCTTGCCTATTTTCTTATCTGAAATCAACAGGTATATTTTAAAATTCGAAACACATGCTGGGTACAAGATAAGTCCCTCTGGAAGGAATGACTCTGCAAGAAATAATTTCCCTCATTCTATTTTCAGCATCAGAGATGTGATGTAACATGAATTCGAAGCTTCATCAGAGTCTGTGAAAGTCAGTGAGTGTGAGTGTGAGTGTGTATGTGTGTGTGCATGCAAAACTATTCATTTCACATCATACAAGGGGCACTTTGGAGACAGAATTAGAATAAGAAACTAGAACCTTGCAGAATTTCAAATAGCCCATACTGCAGATTGTTGTAAAATTTTCCAGTATTATTATTATTGTTGAAATTTTTGACATCACAAATCTCTGATTTTACAAGCCAAGCTCTCTATGTAAATAGTGAACATACTAGTGGGGTAGCATGGTAACATTCTTTTGCATTCAGTACTTTTCCCAAGACAGTAGTCTTGTTCAAGACAAAGTAATATGGCAAGTAAGTGCCATGGACTAAAATTTCAGTGTTAGAACACAAATCCCATGTGTTCCTCAGCAGCTCCATGGACAACATAATAATGTTAATGGAGACACTGTGTGGCATAATAGAGAGGTCTGGCCTCAGAGTTCACAAAGCCTTGGATTCAAAATCTGCCTCTGGTACATTCAAAGATGAGTCACTGACCTGTCTTGGTTAAGGGGACTCTCAAACTTATGAAATCCCAGATCCATATCCTTTCCCATCCAAAAATTAATGATAATGGTAACCAATAATAATGGTAATTTATATTTATATAGCACTTTTTCCTGAACAGTCCTGTAAGGTAGAGAAGGAAGCCATAATAACCTTCATAAGCCTCATAGCACCTTTGTTCCATAGAGTCAAAAGTTTAATAAGGGAGCCAAACATTTCTAGGCTAAATCACTTTTTTGCATAGGTGTATGAAGATGTTTGTCTCCTCCTTTATTTCTTTTTCTGGTGGTTTTAGGCTTTGAGAGCAACTTCATATGGTCTACTTGCTCAGGAGTACATGTACTAGTGATTGGGTCAAGCAATGAAAAGGTAGCCCCCTGGACCACAGAGTTGAAAGGTACCTCAGAGCACATCTGTTGCAGCTAAGGAATCCTTTCTGCACTCCACTTGACAAATGGTCATCCAGGTTTGGCAGGAAAAGCTCCAGTGAAACCAGATTCCTCATGCGGCAGCCTGTTTCACTTTTGGACAGCTCTAATTGGGAGACAGTTTTCCCTTCAGAGTGGGTTAAAATATGCCATTGATCCTAATTCTAGTAGAACAAGCCTATCCCCTTTTGTACTAACCAGCCCCTCAGATACTTGCTGGCAGCTCTCAATTTCCCCTACAACTCTTCCCAGCTTTCTCTTCCCCCTTCAGAACAGGCATGTCCAGCCCTTTGAGCATTCTGGTGACCCTCTCCTGGAGGCACTCCTGCAGTTCAATGCCCTTCTTTAAAGGTGGTGGTTAGAACCACACCCAATACTCTAGATGCTTTGTCTTTAACCAAGTTTCTAAGCAATTGCATCATTTAGGCCGAATAGTCATGTTATATTGCTGTTAACACTGGGTAAATTCAGAGCCACAGATAGAACCAAATTAAAATTCTGTATGTGTGTTGTTTATGTTCAGAAGAGGAATCAGATTTTATGATTTGAGTTGTACACAGCTGTTACTACTGCTCCTCAGTGAACACCTACTCCCTCTGTGGATTTTTCTTACTATACAGTTGGTAAATTGGGAAATGAGCTTCTTGTAACAAGAGTAGGTGACAGCTATATGCTTCATAGTTTATGAAGCACTTTATGAACATTATTTTACTTGATGCTACTGGCACCCATGAGCTAGGTAGGATAGATATTATTATGTTCTTTAAGAGAAGAGGAAACTGAAACACAGAGAGAAGTGACTTGCCTATGATTACATAGCCTTTTACTAGCCAGATCTTTTGGCTCCAAATTCAGTAATTTTTCTTCCACTATATCATCCTGCTTCTCAACTGTGGAACTTGAGAAAATCTGCCTTAAGGGATTTCTGAGTTACTGGTATGACTACAGGAGGCTTGGATACAGAATTTGTTCCCTGAATCATATTCCATATAGGAAAAATTCTGCATATTGAGTTTTTGTGCAACAAGAAGAGAAGAATCAAGTTCTTATGTTACTGTGTTAGCAATAGCTTGCTTCCTTCTTTAGCCACTGACGTAGCTGTTGTTCTGCTTAGCAAGCTGGATAAGTGACATGGACCAAAGGATACCTCCTATAAGATCATAAACTCCTTGTGGGCAGGAATAGTGTCTTATATACCAAAGGGGACTTCCTATTAGATCATAATCTCTTTGTGGACAGTGAGTTCCATACCAAGTGGGACTTCCTACTGGATCATAAGCATCTTGTGGGCAGGGATGGCATATTCTCTAACAAGTGGGACTTCCTACTAGATCATAAGTTTCTTGTGGGCAGGGATAGTGTCATTTGTAACAAGTGGGACTTCCTACTAGATCATAAATTTCTTGTGTGTAGGGATAGTGTCATTTGTAACAAGTGGGACTTCCTACTAGATCATAAGTTTCTTGTGTGCAGGGATAGTGTCATTTATAACAAGTGGGACTTCCTACTAGATCATAAGCATCTTGTGGGCAGGGATGCATATTCTCTAACAAGTGGGACTTCCTACTAGATCATAAGTTTCTTGTGGGCAGGGATAGTGTCATTTGTAACAAGTGGGACTTCCTACTAGATCATAAATTTCTTGGTGTAGGGATAGTGTCATTTGTAACAAGTGGGACTTCCTACTAGATCATAAGTTTCTTGTGTGCAGGGATAGTGTCATTTATAACAAGTGGGACTTCCTACTAGATCATAAGCATCTTGTGGGCAGGGATGGCATATTCTCTAACAAGTGGGACTTCCTACTAGATCATAAGTTTCTTGTGGGCAGGGATAGTGTCATTTGTAACAAGTGGGACTTCCTACTAGATCATAAGCATCTTGTGGGCAGGGATGGCATATTCTCTAACAAGTGGGACTTCCTACTAGATCATAAGTTTCTTGTGGGCAGGGATAGTGTCATTTATAACAAGTGGGACTTCCTACTAGATCATAAGCATCTTGTGTGCAGGGATAGTGTCATTTATAACAAGTGGGACTTCCTACTAGATTATAAGTTCTTTGTGAGCAGGGAATGGGTTCTCCCAAGTCTCTGACCTGACTAGTCTCTGACCTGACTATCTTCTGTTTTCTCTGTATATTCTCTCACTTGCTTTTTTTTTTGTCAGCTTCCATGGGTTCAATTATAATCTCTATGCTAATCTATATATCTAGCCCTAATCTTTCTTCTGAGCTCCAGTCCTTCGTTATCAGCTGCCAGACTGACATTTCAAACTAGATGCCATGTAGACATCTCAAACTCAATATGTCCAAAACAGAGCTTACTGTCTTTTCCCTCTAACCCCATTCCTCTTCCAGACTCCCTTATTACTATCGAGTACTGTTTTATCAGCCTTCCAGTCACCCATGTGTGCATTAGTAAGTGCTTAATGAATGGTTTTTAATTGATTAGTCAATTATAAAAAGATGTTCAATAAATATTTGTTGAGTGAATGACCATGGTTTCATTCCCTTCCTCAATCTCTTTTACTTCCTAGACACAACTACTTCCAAAATATTTCCTAGAAGAACACACATCTCTTGGTTAAATAATGGGAGTTAGGCACAAAATAAGGTTGTACAACATGCAAGTTTTTAATTTACATACAAATTTTTAGGGAATAATTTATTCCAAATATTAAGTGATATCTCCTTTTTGTCAAAAGCAAGCCATTTTCTACCACTCTTCTGGAATAAATGCTTGAACAGGGGATGCATTTCCATAGAAATGCCCATAGAGCCATTCAGTTCAATAAACACATTCACTGTCTAGTACGTGCAGGGCATCTACTAAATCTCTGGTGCTGCAGACACAAATATAGATCTAAGACAATCCCTGCTCTCAGAGAGTTTACCTTCAGATGAGAAGAACGAGGGCACAGTAACTGTGATACAAGAGAGAATGAAATAAGTGTAAAGGAGATGGCCAGACCAAGTGCTGTGAAAAATTTGAGGAGGGACAGATCATGTTCACCTAGGGGGTGGTTATGGAAGTCTTCATGGAGGAGTTGATATCTCATTTGGGCTTTAAAGGAAGGAAGGGACTTCAATAAATGAAGATGAAGGGGAGAGAGGGGAGAGGAGGAATGACTTTATTCTAGGTATGGGATGGGGCAGTGTGAACAAATTAAGAGGTTTGCTAGAACAGAACATGATGAGAATAGTGGACAATGGTAAGTAGTCGTAATTTAGCAAGAATAAAAACTATGTGAAGGAAAGTAGTATGAGAGAGGGTGGGAGGACCTAGTTAAAGCTTGAGGCAAAGGGCATTGAATGCTAGCCAGGAGTTTAGACTTTATTCAGCAATCCACTGAAGGTTTTAAGTAGAGAAATGATGGAGCTATAATGCATTAAGAAGATGAGTCAGGTGCTGCAGTATGCATGGATTGGATAAGGAAGAGACTGAAGCTGGAGAACCAATTAGGAGGCAATTATAATAGTCTAGGTATGAAAAGATGAGGCTCTGGACTAGGACTGAGAACCTGTATGCAATCACTGAATTGTCTTAACAGTCAGAGATATTGGAACATAAGTGGATTTTGCAGGGGAATGGGGGTGGGGGTGGGAGGCAGGGCGCAGGGAGGGTACCTAGAAATGTTCTAATATTGTTATAACGATTCTCACGTATATAAGGAGCATTGTTATTTTCAAAGCATTCTTATTTACATTGTCTCTAGCTCTCAGTGCTTTAATGCCACTATTAAAAGGAGTGTACACACACACACACACACACACACACACACACATACACAGACACACACAAAATCACATTAACTTATACTCATAATCTCCTACCCTGCATTGAGAATTCCTGGTACATAAATTGGCATTCTTCAAAGATGTTTTTTATTCAGTTGTGCTTTCTGAGATTGGTCAGGGACCACCATGAAAAATAATTTTTAAAGTGTTAAGATGACAGAATGTAGCTAACGATGCTTGCTTTTCTTTGTAGATTCATTGAAGGAAACAAAATTGAAACCATTTCAAGAAATGCATTCCGTGGGCTCCGTGACCTGACTCACCTGTAAGTCCTTTAAACTGTGTTGGGGACCATTGATGTGCTGAGCGAGATGCATCTTGCTGGGCATTTCTTTGTTCACTTGGTCAGTTATTACTGTGTGGCAGTACTCCCTCAAAGAATCCAGTTTTCACTCAGTCAGAGGCATTCCTCAATCGTTTATGACACGCCTGCTAATTTGTATCATTCTCCCTTTTCCACCATTCTCTGATCTCCAGTTTTTACCACTGTTGTGCCTGTTCTTTTTTTTTTTCATTGTGATTGATCACTTTTGTGCACCAACATTCTTGCAAAGTCAAAGTAAACTTTGGGGAGGGAGGTAGCCTATTTCTAAGTGAAGGGGGTAAGAACTGGAAGGTTGCCCTTTTCAGTGGAAATAGAACCCTGAACCAGTTCAATGAATAATTTTTAATTTAGCCAAATTAGTAGAATTTTTACCACTGAAAGCAATCTTAAAGATGATCCAGCCCATTCCCTTCATGAGAAAACAAAGGCCCCCAAAGTTATGACTTCTCCAACATCAAAGAATGAGTAGGTCTTTTATAACTCTCCACCCTGAACTCCTTTCTCTTATACCATGGTACATTTTAATGATTTCTTTAATTTGAGTGCAAAAAAATTTTTTTAATGTGGAATTAATCTGTGACTTGAGTTATAGCTCCTTTACTGACCTTTTTCTCTAAAAAAATTTGCAGATTGATTTGACTTGATACTTCAGAATGAGGCAAAACACCTCTTTTTTGTTAGAAATTCACAAAAACTCTAAATAATCATGCATTTCTGAAAATGCAAAAATATCCCATTGTCTTTGGTTAGTTAGAAACCAGGGCAAGTCCATATAAAAAAAGCATCCTGTGGTATTTAAAGAG
Source organism: Phascolarctos cinereus (assembly GCF_003287225.1). Lineage (NCBI taxonomy): Eukaryota > Metazoa > Chordata > Mammalia > Diprotodontia > Phascolarctidae > Phascolarctos > Phascolarctos cinereus. The sequence goes on from NW_027556402.1 coordinate 172,493,068, forward strand.
GGTAACATTGCCCAACAATAACCAACTGTATGTAATGAAAAGAAAATTTAAAGGGGGAGATGTTGTGGAGAAAATACTCTTTAAAAATATATAGCTATCTTAATAGAAATTGGTTCCAGCTAGGTCCATTAGAATGAATAGATTGTCCTCATTGTCGAGTACTTTTAGATAAGCAATTTTAGAGGTCTGCCTAGGGTAAAAGAATACTGAGGGAATGAGAGAGGTTGAGAGAGTGAACTCAAAGTTAGGAAAAACATCTTTATGAACACAGGAATTGAACCTAGAAACTCCTCTGGAGGTCTCAGTTGGGTTGACATTATTTTTCCCAGATGACCTTCCTTCTTCCAGGGCCCTGAATCTTTTCAAAGTCAACTCCTGTGTCAAGTTCCTATATCCTATTGCCTTCCTTATTCCATAAAGAAGTTTGGATCTCCTCCATGAAATTGCAATCTGAATTAAGCATGCTCAGCCAAAGCAGTTTTGTTGGCAAGAACAGGTTTTGATAAGCAAACAATTCTGAATAGCTGGCAAACAGCAGTTACGAACAGACAGTCCTGGTGTCCTTAAATGAGGAAGAAGGTAGTCTTCAAGTGGAGGCTAGATAACTATAGATCATGGAATGGTTGTGCTAGAAGGGGTCTTAGAGATCATCTAATCCCATTTTCTCATTTTACTAATGAAAAAAGAGGGGTTGTTTTTGTTTTTGTTTTTGCCCTGGCTATATATAGATCATTAATGAAGGTTATGGCTATTTGTC